>NC_089493.1:291888445-293282195 GCF_036850765.1 Saccopteryx bilineata
TCAAGGTTGACAGGAGATAGACCACTAGGGGTTGTAGAAGGCAGGTGAAAGGATCCAAGGCAGCAAAGAAGCCTTAAGGGACAACAGGGAGGGATGGAGTGGACATACGAGCTAAAATTCTGGGGATGAGGGAGATGAGGCTGACTTCATTTCTTAGCTTGAATGATGGCTGTTGGTGTCACTGAGATGATAATGGGATGAGTAGGGCAGTTAAAGTGGTAGCATTTTTAAAAAATCTATTTGAAAGAGCAAGGAAGAGAATATTAACTTTTCACTTCTTTCTGCATTCATTGCTTTTTGTGTGTGACAGAGGGACAGACAAGAAGGGAGAGAGAAGCATCAATTCATTGTAGCACCTTAGTTGTTCACTGATTGCTTTCTCATATATGCCTTGATAGGTGGGAGGGGGTAACAGCAGAGGGAGTGACCCCTTGCTCAAGCCAGCAACCATGGGGTCATGTCTACGATTCCATGCTCAAGCCAGCAACCCTGCACTCAAGTTGGTGACCTTAGGGTTTTGAATCTGGGTCCTCCGTGTCCCAGTCCGACTCTCCACCCACTGTGCCACCACTGTCATGCACCCGGATTTTTTAAAAAGATTTTTCAGAGAAACATTGATTTGTTGTTCCATTTATAATTCATTGGTTGACTCTTGTATGACCAGAACTGGAACCCACAACATTGGTATATAGAGACAACACTTGAACCAACTGAGCTGCTGGGCCAGGGCAGTGGCAGCAATTGTTATACCCAGTGTGGACATGGTGAATGTGAGGTAAATGTGGAGGGGTCAGGGAGGAATTTGGAAATAGCTTGGGGATGTCAGGTCTGGAATGCCTGATACTTGTCCAGACGGGTACATAAGAACTGTGAAAGAACTGCCAGAGGTAGGCAGAAAACCACAAGTGTTTTGGTTGGGAAATCTAGAGGAAAGTGTTTCAGAGAGTGGTCAGCTCAGTCAGGTTCTGCTCTGGTGTCCACTGTAGGAGTTCCGGGGAGTGGTGGGCAGTTTCAGTGGAGGGGTGGGGTGAATGCCAACCTTGAGTGGGTTAGGGTAGAAATGGGAAGGATGTTAGGAAGCAGAGTGGATGGGTGTACCAAACCCTTCTAAGAGGCTTGGCTGTGAAAGGAATGTTGAAAGTATGTTGTCGGTTTTGTCTATAGCAGGGGTCGGGAACCTGTGGCTCACGAGCCAGATGTGGTTCTTTTGATGGCTGCATCTGGTTTTCTGTTTCCCTCAGAATAAAGTCTCAGCTCCTAAGCCTGGCGTTCAAAGCTCTACACCAGGGGTAGGGAACCTATGGCTTGCAAGCCAGATGTGGCGCTTTTGATGGCTGCATCTGGCTCACAGACAAATCTTTAATAAAAAAAATAGTTAAAAATATAAAACATTCTCATGTATTACAATCCATTCATTTCCTACCGTTCATGTTCATGGTTGCGGGTGGCTGGAGCCAATCACAGCTGTCCTCTAGGACAACACCAAATTTTTATTGGATAATGCCAAATGTACATGGGTCGTTGTATGGCTCTCACGGAATTACATTTTAAAATATGTGGCGTTCATGCCTCAGCCAAAAAATTTCCTGACCCCTGGTCTATAGCAAGGAGACTCAATTTATGTGTGCTGGTGTCAAGAGCTAATAGAAGAGAAATTGATTTTATAGAGGGGAGATCAGGATATTGACCAAGAAGTGGGAATGAAATCACACCGGTAAGGACAAGGCTCCAGCCAACACAGATGGGAGAAGCCAGGTGGTTTGGGGAACGCAAAGTTGAAGCAGCTCCGATCTGGATTGTTTTACCTGGGAAGTAAGAAAGGTCTGGTCAAGAGGGATAAGCTCATAAAAGGAATTACTATCTTTAGGTGTAGAGGTGGAATGAGAAATCGGTCTTGGGAGGGCAAGGAGGGGGCAAGAGGCCCAAGCTCAAGTGCAGTGGAAGCCCTGTTCTGTTCCACACAGAGACCTGACCCTGTTTGTGCTGAGGCCTGACACTCAGTACGGGACCCAGACCGACCGTAACTGCTGACATTTCCTGCTCTGGGCCCCTGAAAGTTTCTTGTTGAAGACAGATAATGACAAACTTAAGTAACCTACTATGTGCCAGGCACTGTGCTAAGTATACTCTGCTTATGATAATAACTCACTAAAACTTTACAACCCTATCAGATAGATACTATTTATTTCCATTTAGATGAGGAAACTGATAATTATTACCAATGTGACAAGGGTCAAAGATACCATGTGAACCCTCCTGACCTGACTCCAAAATCTAGAGTCAAAATCTGGGCTCTTAATACTATGCACAGCCTCCAGTCTGTTAGAGGCCCTGATGGCAAAGGCTTGCAGGAGATCCAGCAGAGAACCTGCTAGAAGTCAGATCTCTGCCCTGCGGGGGGACATACAACAGAGAAACGTGAGCTGGGCTCAGAGGCAGCCCTGTGCCCCACTCCAGCACCTGCTGACACAGAACCTCCCAGCCGCCCAGGAAGAATCCAGTTTCCTGAACAAAACTTTTATTGAATGAAGAGCACCAAGAGGCCATCTAGCACAGGTTCTTGAGCCTTGACCTCAGCAGGCCGCAGGCTGGTGGTCTGTTAGGTAAGGACCAGGATGGGTTCCATGTCCGGGCCACTGTCTGTTGCTCAGATGCCATGCTGAGTTGCAGCTCCTGGGCCCGTGTTTCTAGGTTGAGGCCTGGTCCGAGGACTCACAGGGAAGGTCTGTTGTCCCCACAGTCTGGCCTTCAGAGGCGGCCCCATGGGGCAGGTCCGTATACTTGCGGGAAGAGCCGCGGGACAGATGTGCAGGGTAGCGCCGCCGGTTGGTGTCCATCTTGGAGAGCACCGCCTGGGGCAGGTCCACAGAGCAGCGGGCCGCTAATGCTACCAGGTAGATGAGGACGTCACTAAGCTCCTCCTGCAGGGCTGCCCGTTCCTTGGGGGGCCAGGCTTGTGGGCCAGGCTCCTCATCGGGCTTCCACTGACTGGGGGTGGGACACACAGGCACACACAGGTGCTAGCTAGGACAACGGGCTCTGCCACTCAGAGCACCCCTGTCCTTGCAGCAATGAACTCCCACCTCCTAGAGATATCTTTCAGGGACAACTCAACCCTCCTGGGTCCTGGGTAGAATCAGGGTGGGGGAGAGACCCCAACAGATGACTCATTCAACCTCTGTATCCCCACCTGAGTCAGAGTTGGCAAGAGATCGTTTCATTTGTCAAGACTCAATTCTTCTGTCTAATCCTGGCCACTCCCCCTCCAGACTAGATCTTAAACCTGGAGACCACTGAGGATGCCTGCTACCTCACCTACTCTTGCACAGTACTGTGTTATTTATTCATTCATTCATTTTAGAGAGGAGAGACAGGAAGGGAGACAGAGAGGGAGAGGGAGAGGGAGAGGGACAGAGAGAGGGAGAGAAGGGGGGAGGAGCAGGAAGCAAAGAAGCATCAACTCCCATATGTGTCTTGACCAGGCAAGCCCAGGGTTTTGAACCGGCGACCTCAGCATTTCCAGATCGCTTTATCCACTGCGCCACCATGGGTCAGGCTGCCAGTACCATCTTTTTTTTTTTTTTAATTCGTATTTATTGATTTTAGAGAGAAAGGAAGGGAGGGAGGGAGGGAGGGAGAGAGAGAGAGAGAGAGAGAGAAAGACAGGGACAGGAACATCAACCTGTTCATCTATGTGCCTTGACTGAAGATTGAACCAGCAACCTCTGTGCTTCAGGATGATGCTCTAACCAACCAAGCTATCTGGCCAGGACACCATTGCATTTGGTCCCTCTCCTAAAACTCCCCTAGCTGTGTTGGAATAAAATCTAAAGTCCTCCAGGTCCTGCATGAGTCAATTTCTGCCTCTTCCAATGTCATTATCCATTACTCTCCCTAACTCCCCACTTAAATCACTCGGCCTTTTGTCTTGTCAACAGGTCAAACCGTCACAGGGCCTGTGCAATTACTGCTCTCTTTCCCCTGCTTCTCCAGAGCTTTCCTACGGATGGCTCCTTCCTGTCACTCAGGTCAGCTCAGGTGTCACCTCTTCAGAAAAGCTTTCCCTATTTCCTTCTTTCTCACTGCCTTATGTTATTGTCTTCACAGAACTTATCACAATTCCTGATCTTTAAATTTTAGTTTGCTTATCGGACCTGATTGATTAGCTCAGTTGTTTAGAGCGTCATTCTGATATCTCAAGATGGCAAGTTTGATCCCAAGTAAGGGCACATACAAGAAGCAACCAGTGAATGCCCAGCTAAATGGAACAAACCAATCAATGTTTCTCTCGCTCTCTTCCCCTTTTTCCTGGAGAGCAGGGACTATCAAGTCATCTCTGCATCCCCAGCACCAGGGACAGCCTGGCAGTGAGTGAGAAGAGGAAATGGAATCCATGCATATTTGATCAAATAAATCCTCCCACTCTCCCACCCCCACCGCAACACAAACACTCTTCCAGGAAGCTTTTCATCTACTCACAAGAGTTCTGCCAGCTCCCCCACTTCTCCCACCAAGGCCAGGAGGAGGTTCCGAGGCTGGTGGAACCGGTCCCAGCCTCTTTCAGCGGCAAACTCAGCTTGGAGGCGGCGGCTGGTATAGGAGAAAGGGGTGGAAGCCCAGGTCCCAGGGTTAGAAGATGGGGAGTAGATGCAGGGCCCCGGCAGGCAGCTCAGTGGTGTGTAGTGGGGGCATGGGTTTCCGATGGGATTCTGCGACTAACTCCTTGGATGGCTTTAAACAAATCTTGTCTTTTCTTTGGGACTATAAAACAGGCACGCCTCTACACAGACCCTAAACCAGTGGTCAGGAACCTATGGCTCACGAGCCAGATGTGGCTCTTTTGATGGCTGCATCTGGCTCACGGACAAATCTTTAATAAAAAAAATAATGTTAAAAATATAAAACATTCTCATGTATTACAATCTGTTCATTTCCTCCGCTCATGTTCATGGTTGCGGGTGGCTGGAGCCAATCACAGCTGTCCTCCGGGACAACACCAAGTTTTTATTGGATAATGCCAAACGTACACAGGTTGTTGTATGGCTCTCACGGAATTATATTTTATTTATTTATTTAAATTTATTCATTTTTAGAGAGGAGAAAGAGAGACAGAGAGGGAGAGAGAGAGACATAGAGAGAGAAGGGGAGAGGAGCTGGAAGCATCAACTCCCATATGTGCCTTGACCAGGCAAGCCCAGGGTTTCGAACTGGCGACCTCAGCACTTCCAGGTCAACGCTTTATCCACTGTGTCACCACAGGTCAGGCTCACGCAATTACATTTTAAAATATGTGGCGTTCATGGCTCTCTTAGCCAAAAAGGTTCCTGATCCCTGCCCTAAACCCTATCAAACCCTACCAACACCTGGCCCTGGCTGGTTGGCTCAGTGGTAGAGCGTCGGCCTGGAGTGCAGGAGTCCCGGTTTCAATTCCCGGCCAGGGCACACAGGAGAGGCGCCCATCTGCTTCTCCACCCCTCCCCCTCTCCTTCCTCTCTGTCTCTCTCTTCCCCTCCCACAGCCGAAGCTCCATTGGAGCAAAAAGATGGTCTGAGCGCTGGGGATGGCTTCTCAGCCTCTGCCCCAGGCTCTATAGAGTGGCTCTGGTCGCGACAGAGCGAAGCCCCGGATGGGCAGAGCATCGCCCCCTGGTGGGCGTGCTAGGTGGATCGCGGTCAGGCGCATGCGGGAGTCTGTCTGACTGCCTACCCGTTTCCAGCTTCAGAAAAACAAAACAAAACAAAAAACCCTACCAACACCCTCTTTTCCATCTCACCTCCTGCTACCGCTTCTGCAGTGTCCTCCACAAGGCATATCCCTATCTCTTCATGTCTAACTTCTGTGATCTTTACGGAGACTTTGCAAAGTCCACTGGCACTCCCCCTAAGAAGCCTTTCTGGGTTTCCTCCAGCAAGAAATTGAAACGTAGAAACACCATACCCTTGAATACAGGGCTAGTTTTGCAAGGTTTGCAGATCTATATTTAAAGAGTTGTGTAAAAAAAAAAAAAAAAAAATAATAATTAAATAATAAAAAAAAAAAAGAGTTGTGTAAAACCATAATGTTAGGTCATAAATGTTCCCAGCTGTATACAGGTTTAGTAAGGCTCTCAGGACGTTATTTTGCAAGATGCTGCCTCAACAGACTTTGTAAAAGGTCAGTCAGGGCCCTGGCCGGTTGGCTCAGCGGTAGAGCGTCGGCCTGGCATGCGGGGGGGCCCGGGTTCGATTCCTGGCCAGGGCACATAGGAGAAGCGCCCATTTGCTTCTCCACCCACCCCCTCCTTCCTCTCTGTCTCTCTTCCCTTCCCGCAGCCAAGGCTCCATTGGAGCAAAGATGGCTCGGGCACTGGGGATGGCTCCTTGGCTTCTGCCCCAGGCGCTAGAGTGGCTCTGGTCTCGGCAGAGCTACGCCCCGGAGGGGCAGAGCATCGCCCCCTGGTGGGCAGAGCATCGCCCACCAGTGCCGGGTGGATCCCGGTGGGGCGCATGCGGGAGTCTGTCTGACTGTCTCTCCTTATTTCCAGCTTCAGAAAAATACAAAAATATAAAAAAATAAAAATTAAAAAAAAAAAAAAAGGTCAGATAACCGGGCACATCCTTCTGCTTTTTGTAAAATGCCTCTGTGAGCAGTCAGTCCCTGGGACTATTCCAAAAATAACCGTAGCTTAAAAAAGCCTGTTCGCCTCCGGAAAACTGCTTTGGCTACATGCTCACTTCCCGCTTCTTTTTTTGCCTTTAAAAGCAAACCCCTGAGTTCGTTTGGGGCGCGAGATTTGACTGACTTAGGTCTCTGTGCTGTAGCCGGCTTAAACATAAAGGCTCCCTATTTTGATCATTTAATCCTCGCTGTCCAGATACAACAAAATAATGGCTGCCCCCTGCCACCTCTGGAGGGCAGAGGCAGGAGCAGCCCCGGACCCCGTATTTTCTCCGGGCGTCACCATTTCCCGGACCTCAGGTGCGCACTGCTAAGCCCACTTTGCATGAGGTTAGAAGGCTCGCCCGAGATCAGACAGCAGAGCTGGGACAGGGGCCCAGCTGCTAGCCAGCCTTCTTCCCGACCACGTGGAGGGGCTCTCCCCAATAAAAGGGGGCTATTTCCCCAGCGCGTGGGCAAGGACGACTTACATGTCCTCGAGCGTGGGCTCCGGGCTGAAGCTGAAGGGGCCGGCCGCATCAGTGCCCTCTCCTCCCGTGTCCCCTCGCTTCTCCTCACCCACAGAGGACATGCCGCCACCGCGCTGCGGTCCACCCCGCACTGAAGAACCCGCGCCCGCTCGGAGCCCGTCTGCAGAGGCCCTGACCAATCGGCCACCGGCGTTAGCGATCGGCCCGGACCGGACCAATAGGAGCAGGCTTCGGGCGTGCGCTCGCAGGTCTCTGCCCTCGAATTCTTCAGTGTTGGCCAAGCATCTTAAAGCTGGAGGTACCAGGTTCCAGCGGGGGCGGAGACAGTGAGGGGGCGGGGAGAGCGCAGGCGCGTCACTTCCCTCCGGGCGCCGACGGCCAAAGGGAAATGACTGGGCGGGAGGGGGCGTGGCGCTCCGTGAAGAACCGCAGAAATGGAGGGTTTAATTTAAGCCAGAGAGGGCACAAGAATATTTCCAGAGCCCTGGCCAGATGGCTCCATTGGTTGTTGGAGCATTGTCCAGAAGCACAGACGTTGCCCCTTGGATCCCCGGCCAGGGCACATGCAGGGACCGATTGATGTTCCTGTCTCTGTCTCCCCCTTCCTCTCTTGTTAAAATCAATAAATAAAAATAAAAAGAAAAAGAAAAAATAATACTTCCAGAATACACCGGGGCTCTAGGAACGAACTGGAACACGGGTAGCTGTTGTAAGCATTTTACATGTTTAATCCTTGCAGCCATTTAATCCTCACGACAACCTTATGAGCTAGGTAAAATGATCATCATCTCATCTTCATTTTACATATAAGGAACCTGAGACTTGGAGTAATTTAACTCAAACAGGCTAGTAAAGTGGTAGCCAGATTTCAAATCTGGACAGTTTGGCCCCAGAGTCTGTTTGGCCTATGCTTAATTGCCTCAAATGATGATAAGTACCTCAGAAACAAAATTTAAATGTATTTAAACAGTATGAAAAGTAGGGGCAACTTGAGATTGCATGGTCCTGGGAAGATGTGGTAAGCAGTATTGATTGCCTACCAACTGCCCTTTTCACGCTTCCGTTTTTGCAGAACACTGGGGACCACCCTTCTCTACTTAATTTATCTGTGGTCCCATTGTCCTGCCATTGATGGTTTTATGGGTGAGCATGTGGCTTAGTTCCTGACAATGAGGGGTTAAGGAAGTCTGAGACTTCTGGGAAAGGGTCTTCGTTTTTTGTTTTTTTAGATTTTATTTGTTTATTGTGAGAGACAGAAAGAGAGAGAAGGGGGGGAGGAGCAGGAAGCACCAACTCCCATCCATATATGCCTTGACCAAGCAAGCCCTGGGCTTTGAACCAGTGACCTCAGAGTTCCAGATTGATGCCCCATCCACTGTGCCACCACAGGTCAGGCCAACACCATAACTTTTTATTTATTTTTAGTGGGAGGAAGGGAGGCAGAGACAGACTCTCACATGTGCCTGTACCAAGATCCACCTGGCAAGCCCACTAGGGGGTGATGCTCTGCTCATCTAGGGTGTTGCTCTGTTATAACCGGAGCCATTTTTTTAGTGCCTGAGGTGGAGGCCATGGAGCCATCCCCCCATGCACCCCATCTGGGATCCATCCAGCAGCCCCTGTCTGGGGCCAATGCTCTGCCCATATGGGGCTGATGCTCACAACCAAGCTCTTTTTAGCACCTGAGGCAGAGAAGCTCCACATAGTCATCCTCAGCTCAGGAGGTTTATGCACTCAAACCAATTGAGCCATGGCTGTGGGAGGGGAAGAGAGAGAGAGTGATGGGGGGAGGGATGGAGATGTAGATGGTTGCTTCTCCTGTGTGCCCTATCACACCCTGGACTTCTACACGCCAGGTCAAGACTCTACCACTGAGCCAACTAGCCAGGGCCCATAAATTTCTTTTCTTTTTTTTTAATTTTTATTTTTTTATTTTATTTATTCATTTTTAGAGAGGAGAGAGAGGGGGGGGAGAGAGAGGAGAGAGAGACAGAGAGAGAGAGAAGGGGGAGGAGCTGGAAGCATCAACTCCCATATGTGCCTTGACCAGGCAAGCCCAGGGTTTCGAACCGGCGACCTCAGCATTTCCAGGTCAACACTTTATCCACTGCGCCACCACAGGTCAGGCCATAAATTTCTTTTTAAGATTTTATTTATTGATTTTTTAGAGAGAGGACAGAAAAAAGGCAGGGAGGAGTGGGATCTCAGCAGGACAGATCAAGGAAATGCCCACTCATCTTTGAAGGTTCTTCATATTTCTTTCCTCAATGAGGCCTGTGCACAGTATCCACTGCCTTCTAGGCAGTTATTCTCTTACTCCACTATTCTTCCTCAACACCTGCTGCTTCCTTTTCATGCATTTATAAAATTTATTGATGCATATTCATATATATATTTTAAAAGGTTTTATTCATTGATGTTAGAGAGAGAAAGTTGCAGGGAGGAGTGGGAAGCATCAACTCAGAGTTATTTCTTGTATATACCTTGACTGGCCAAGCCCAGGGTTTCAATCTGGCGACCTCAGCATTCCAGGCTGATGTTTTATGAACTGTACCACCACAGGTCAGGTTATTCATACGAATTTTTTTTTTTACCACAATCTTCTCTACTAGACTATGAGATTCTCAATAACAGGAACAAGCTCCAATCTAGGTAAATTCTTGAACCTGGATGGAGCCCTTATCCTCCTTTTCAAAGCATCTCTTCCAAGTCCATGGCAGAAGGCCCTTCCAGTAGGAAGTTTCACTGCTCTCAGCCCAGTCTTCTTACTGACTCTTGGAATCAGGGCAAGCAGGCCTTGCTTTTGTTAGAGGTGGGGTTCCAGCCATCATCTGGTCCCTGCCTACCTCTCTTCCATCTCCCACACTACATTTTTCCTCATTTAATTGGCTCCAGTTACACAAGCCTTCTGCTTCTCAAACATGCCAAGCTGTGAGAGGGAGAGAGAGAGACAGGAAAGGAGAGAGATGAGATGCATCAATTCTTTGTTGTGGCACCTTAGTTGTTCATTGATTGCTTCTCATATGGGCCTTGACTGGAGGGCTCCAGCTGAGCCAGTGACCTCTTGCTCAAGCCAGAGACCTTGGGCTCACAACAATGATCCTTACTTTACAGTAAGGATTCCCTCATTTTGGGTACAGGCCTCATTAAGCAGATAAATGTAAAGGACCTTCCAAGATGAGTGGGCCTTAAGTCCTCTGGAGTTCGGTTTAGAACACTCTTCTTCCAGAGTTTCAAATGGTTAACATTTTCTCATCATTCAAGGCATCTTGAATATTATTTCCTCAGAGATGCCTTCCCTGCCCACCTCGAAGAAGCCCCCAAACACACCACTCCCCATTGCATCATTTTGCTCTATTTCCTTCTTGCACCTGTCAGTATCTAACATTATCTTGTTTATTGTTTATATTTTTTACACCCTAAGAAGGGCCATGTTAGTCAAGATTTCTGTGTTGTTTTTTAAAAATATTTTTAATTAATTTATTTATTCATAGAGAAAAGAGAGAGAGAGAGAGGAAGCATCAACATGTAGTTGCTTCCTGTATGTGCCTTGACCTGGCAAACCCAGGGCTTCAAACCATCGACTTCAGTGTTCTAGGTCAACACTTTATCCACTGCGCCGCCACAGGCCAGGCTAAGATTTTTGTCTGTTTTGTTCACTATTGCATCTCCGATGCCTAGAATCGTGCCAGGCACATAGTAGGGCTAAATAAATACTTGATGAATGAACACTATCAAAATGGTTTTAGGAATCTTGAGTGTGAGTACCCAGGCATATGCCGTCTTTTCTCAAAGAAGAACAAAAGTTTGACCAGAAGTAATCCCAACATTCAAATTATGCTGTTGCCTTTGTGGACAGAGGTTCAGGTTTGAGTCCTGACTCTGCTACCCATTTCCCGGTGTAACCTCATTTCTGAGAGGTAGTTTGGTGCAATAGAAAGAGCACGAGCTGTGGACTCTTTTTTTTTTTTTAATTTTTTTTATTTTTTTTATTATTATTTTTTTTACAGAGTCAGAGAGAGGGATAGACAGGGACAGACAGACAGGAACGGAGAGAGATGAGAAGCATCAATCATCAGTTTCTCGTTGCGTGTTGCGACTTCTTAGTTGTTCATTGATTGCTTTCTCACATGTGCCTTGACCGTGGGCCTTCAGCAGACCGAGTAACCCCCTGCTGGAGCCAGCGACCTTGGGTCCAAGCTGGTGAGCTCTTTGCTCAAGCCAGATGAGCCCGCGCTCAAGCTGGCGACCTCGGGGTCTCAAACCTGGGTCCTTCCGCATCCCAGTCCGACGCTCTATCCACTGCGCCACCACCTGGTCAGGTCGAGCTGTGGACTCTTACCAGCTATGTGACTTAGAACAAATTATTTTAAGCTCTCTAAGCCTTAGTTCCCTCATTTGTCAAAGGGAGATCTTTGGATGCATGCCCACAGAGCTATTGTAAAGAGGCAAAGTAGGGATTTTAAGCCTTTACTGAGTATTATTTCTCTTTTCTTTCATCATTTCTGATTCTTAGTTGCTCCATTCATAAATGGGAAAAGTAGGTATCTTTTTTTCAAGAGAAATGGGAAATACAGTCCAATTTTTAAATGTTAGGTTTAAAACTTTGTAAAAGACCTCTATCTTACTTGAAGCTAATTTTTTAAAAATTTATTTATTCATTTTAGAGAGGAGAGGGAGAGACAGAGAGAGAGAGGAGAGACAGAGAGAAGGGAGGAGGAGCTGGAAGCATCAACTCCCATATGTGCCTTGACCAGGCAAGCCCAGGGTTTTGAACTGGCAACCTCAGCATTTCTAGGTCGACGTTTTATCCACTGCGCCACCACAGGTCAGGCCGAAGCTAATTTTTATTTTTATATTTTATTTTATCTTTTACAGAGATAGAGTCAGAGAGAGGGATAGATAGGGCAGACAGGAAGGGAGAGAGATGAGAAGCATCAATCATTAGTTTTGCGACACCTTAATTGTTCATTGATTGCTTTCTCATATGTGCCCTTACCGTGGGGCTACAGCAGACTGAGTAACCGCTTGCCCAAGCCAGCAACCATGGGTCCAAGCTGGTGAGCTTTGCTCAGACCAGATGAGCCCACGCTCAAGTTGGAGACCTTGGGGGTCTCAAACCTGGGTCTTCCGCATTCCAGTCCGATGCTCTATCCACTGTGCCACCGTCTGGTCAGGCTACTTGAAGCTATTTTTTTTTTTTTTTTGTATTTTTCTGAAGCTAGAAATCGGGAGAGACAGTCAGACAGACTCTCACATGCGCCCAACAGGGATCCACCCGGCATGCCCACCAGGGGGCGATGCTCTGCCCCTCCGGGGCGTCGCTCTGCCTAGACCAGAGCTACTCTAGAGCCTAGGGCAGAGGCCAAGGAGCCACCCCCAGCGCCCGGGCCATCTTTGCTCCAATGGAGCTTGGGCTGCGGGAGGGGAAGAGAGAGAGAGGATGGAGAGGGGGAGGGGTAGAGAAGCAGATGGGCGCTTCTCCTGTGTGCCCTGGCCGGGAATCGAACTCGGGACTTCCACACGCCAGGCCGACGCTCTACCACCGAGCCAACCGGCCAGGGCCTTTGAAGCTAATTTTTAAATGTAAAAACACCTTTAAGGTCATACAAGATACTTCTGTGGGCTGGATTTGTCCTGCGAGCTACCAATTTCCCATCTAGGCTACTGGGTTGTTAGGGATGCTATGAGACCCTTATTGTACAGTTTAGGCAAGTTAGTTTCCTTCCCAGAACTTAATTAGCCCACCTGTAAAATGGACCCACCTTTGTGCAGTTCAAACATATCAACAAACTCATAGGTACAGACAACAGAGGGGGAGGGGAGAGAAGGGGGGAGGTTAAAGGGGGTCATATATACGGTGTTGGAAGGAGACTAGACTTTTGAGTGGTGATATTTTACCCCAATACATTTAATTTTAATTAATTTATTTATTTATTCGTTTTTAGAGGAGAGAAACAGAGAGGGAGAGAGAGGAGAGAGAAACAGAGAGAGAGAAGGAGGGAGGACCTGGAAGTATCAACTCCCATATGTGCCTTGACCAGGCAAGCCCAGGGTTTCGAACCAGCGACCTCAGCATTTCCAGGTCAAAGCTTTATCCACTGCGCCACCACAGGTCAGGCAATACATTTAATTTTAAAAGATCAGGTGTGTGAAACGGTTAGCATAATGCTTAGTAGGCTCACGCAAGACACAGCAGCTATGGCTTTTTGTGGCTGTTGGTTTGGTAAGTATGTGTTCAAGGGGCAAGATATCCCAGAGACCAAAATGCCGGTAAAGGAGAAAAGACGGAAAACGGAGATAAAAGAGGAAAGAAAAAAGGTGAGGAGGCACTAGGGCCCGCCCTCCAGGCGGGGCGCCAGCAAGAGGCCTAGGCCAGGGCTGCAGTGCACGTGGCCTATTTTGGGCGGGGCGGATGTGCACGGCCGCCGCAGAGACCTCCAAGCGGGGCAGAGGAGTTGATGGTACATTACAACTGGCCTGCGAGGTCCTTGAGGGACGAGGTGGAGCAGCCTAAGGGCCTAAGAGTTGGGGGACAGCAGAAGGAACTGTGCCTAGGTTCCCCACCTTCCTGGGGCAGACAGACCGGACGTCTGGATCCTCCGGATCCCTCCCCCTAGGGGGCGGGGCTAAGTGTTCTGACCAATGACCCACCGCCCCTGTGGCCCCGCCCCGCCTTCGGAGTCGCGGCCTCGCTGAGTGTCCAACCGCCGGGAGCTCTGGTCGGGGGCTCCGCGAGCGCGGAACCTGAGGCTGGTGAGTGCGCGTCCCCCAAGGTCTCCGCCCCGATCCCGCCTCCCGCGGGTGCCCTAGAGCTCGGGGCCGTCAACCTAGGCGCCGGGGAGTGACTCAGCGCGTGGAGGGCGGCGACTTGCTGAGACTAGAGACTCGACCTGTTCTGGGCCTTGAATGCCGGATGAGTGGGGTGAACGAGTGTCTTCAGACCTGGTGCCGGGGAAGTGCTGATGCCTAGGGCCGAACTGGGGTGGGAGAGGAGAGGCCAGACCCAGAGACCAAGGTCGAACTAGACAAGCCACGGCTGCGCCGCCTTGCCTGGGCCAAGGCCATGGTGTGCTTCTGACCCAGCCGCTTGCTCCAGGACACCAAGATGCCCGGCGAACAGCAGAGAGAGGAGGAGGAGGAGATGCACGAGGAGATGGTGCTGCTGGTGAAGAGTGAGGAGGAGGAGGGCGAGGAGAAGTACGAGGTGGTGAAACTCAAGATCCCCGTGGACAACAAGGAGGTGCGTGCCCCACACCCAGCGGCCCCGTTTCCCCTAAACTGGTCCGGGTTCCGCCTCCACCAGACAGAAGCCAGGGATCCGGCTCCTATTTCCCCGGAATCTCAGATCTGTAATCTGAGGGTTGGCAACCCCTCCTTCTGTCCCACTGCCCGTGCTGCCATCAAACAGATGTCACACCTACCGGGCCATGCTCTGCTCTGTGCTGCGTGCTGGAGAGTAAACGCTATGGTTGGGTCCCCGTGGAACGTGAGGTGTAGCATTGTGAGACTGCTGAGTAACCACGCAGCTACAATCCTGCGTGATGAGTGCAGGCACCTGCGTGGAAGGCCTGAGCTGGGAACTTAATACAGACTTGGGGTGGGGGAGGGGCCAGGTTAGGCAACAGGAACTCCTGGCTCTTGGTAGCATTTACTGTTCCCCAGACAGTGTTTTCTGCACCTCAGTTCTGTACCTAGGTAGTATTTGTTCCGTTTTACAGGTGAGGTAGCTGAGGCGCAGGGAACTGGACCGTTTGGTGACTGGCCTAAGGTCTCAAAGTGAAGAGAAGGCTGAAGTGGGTGACTAACTACTCCAGGCAGAAGAAATGGGCCTTTCAGTGGCTCAAAGGGAGTGAGGGCAGGGTCAGCCATGCTGCATCATGAATGAGATGAGGGTGTTTGGCAGGCCACCACCTGAGGGTGATGAAGGTTTAAAGAGAGGAGTTTTCATATCAGAATAGGAGTTAATTTCCCTGTTCAAGACCCGAACTGCCATCACGTCCCAGAACCCTGCAGAACTCCACCCTCAGCCAGTGCAACACTGCTTATAGCTGGAGAACTCTGGCTGGGTCCGTTTTCTGGGCCCAGATTCTGATTTCTTCCTGCAGAGGAGCCAGTTCCCAGGAAAGAAAGTTCTGCCGCCCCCTGGTGTATGCGGTGGGCCCTGGGGGAGGGGGCTGGCTGCTTTGGCTTCTCCTTCCAGTCAGAATAACTAGTTTGTTGTTCTCAGGCCTCCTTGGCCCAGCATCCTAGCTTAGTGGGCCTCTTTTGGTCCTGGGGATCTCCTGATCTGCAGAGCCTCGGGTGGATTTCCACCTCCATCATTTACCGGCTGTTCGACCTTAGGCAAGGTTTTTAACCTCCTGTGCCTTACTTTCCTCATTTGTGAAAGGAAAATCATAACAGCATCTACTTCATGGGGTTTTGGGGATTAAATGAATTAATACGTGTAAAGAGTTAGAACTGCATGTCACATAACACTATGTAAATATTTGCTGCTATTACTCGTTCTTCTCCCTAAATTTCAGGACCTAGGTCTTGGTCATCCTTCTAGAGATTTTTCAAGTCGTATTTATCAAAGGCCTTTTTGGGCTGAATCCCAGGGCTGGGCGTGAAAAGGGAATCCAACATGGAGGCCTAACCAGAGGAGTGAGGGCGAACAACTCAAGGCAGTGAGGAACACTTCCCAGAGAAAGCTTAGTGGGGATTTGGCAAATGGTGGCAGAGGAAGGGCATTCCAGGAGTAGTAAACAGCAAAAGCACAGGCTTAGAAGAGATGAGGCCAGAGAGTAAACAGTATTGAAAGACAGCATCGGGCCCTGGCCGGTTGGCTCAGTGGTGGAGTGTCGGCCTGGCGTGCGGGAGTCCCAGGTTCGATTCCCGGCCAGGGCACACAGGAGAAGCGCCCATCTGCTTCTCCACCCCTCCCCCTCTCCTTCCTCTTTGTCTCTCTCTTCCCCTCCCGCAGCCAAGGCTCCACTGGAGCAAAGTTTGCCAGGGCTCTGAGGATGGCTCTGTGGCCTCTGCCTCAGGCGCTAGAATGGCTCTGATTGTGGCAGAGTGACGCCCCAAGATGGGCAGAGCATCGCCCCCTGGTGGGCCTGCCGGGTGGATCCGGGTCGGGCGCATGCGGGAGTCTGTCTGACTGCCTCCCCGTTTCCAACCTCAGAGAAATACAAAAAATAAATAAAAAAATAAAATAAATAAATAAAAAAAGAAAGCATCGGAACTTAACATACAGTGTGAGGTTATGCAGTGCCATCAGAAGCCTCAGATCAGAATAGGGACATTCAGTTTTCTACTTAGAAATTGGCCGTTGTGGGACAGACAGACCCATGTAAGGCCAGTAATCTGCTCTAAGGTAGTGCGAGCAGGAGAGACAAGAACCTTTATTGAACTGGCTAGAGCTAAGGATGGGAAAATGGAGGGTGGGGGGCATGGCTAGTCATGAATCATATGTAGGGGTAGACTCCACCATTTATCAGCTTTGCCTTGGCGTTCTCATCTGTAAAATGAGATAATGAAAGTAAGATTTTCTTTTTCTTTTTCTTTTTTTTTTGAAAGTAAGATTTTCAAAAGCCAGTCTAAGTAGCATCTGGGTGCCTGGGTTTGGAGGAGGAGGGTAGAAATGAGGATTACTCACACATATCCATGTAGATTTAGCACAGCATTGTGCCCACAAGACAGCTTATTAACTTGCTGTGTGGTCTCCCTGAGTCTGTTTCTATGAAAACTGTGATCTCAAAAGCTCTTTCCAGTGCTGACATCCTGTAATATATATTTTTTTTTTACAGAGACAGAGAGTCAGAGAGAGGGAGAGATAGGGAGAGATAGGGACAGACAGACAGGAAGGGAGAGAGATGAGAAGCATCAATCATCAGTTTTTCGTTGCAACACCTTAGTTGTTCATTGATTGCTTTCTCATATGTGCCTTGACCGTAGGCCTTCAGCAGACCGAGTAACCCCTTGCCCGAGCCAGCGACCTTGGGTCCAAGCTGGTGAGCTTTGCTTCAGATGAGCCCGTGCTCAAGCTGGCGACCTCAGGGTCTCAAACCTGGGTCTTCCGCATCTTAGTCCGACGCTCTATCCACTGTGCCACCGCCTGGTCAGGCGACATCCTGTAACTTTTAGTTATCACTCAGTCCCATGGCCAGTCATTGTCCAGAACAGGCCTTAATTATAGTGCATGCAGGGGTGAAGCATTCTCTCACTGCCTCTCAAAATCCAATCTCTTGAATGAATACAAAGATTTTCTCAAAGGGCTCTATGCACATCTAATCTCTCTTTGCTAGCTTAAACCTTTGAGTGGTTTTCTGTTTCCCTCAGAATAAAGTCTCAGCTCCTAAGCCTGGCGTTCAAAGCTCTACACCAGGGGTAGGGAACCTATGGCTTGCAAGCCAGATGTGGCGCTTTTGATGGCTGCATCTGGCTCACAGACAAATCTTTAATAAAAAAAATAATGTTAAAAATATAAAACATTCTCATGTATTACAATCCATTCATTTCCTACCGCTCATGTTCATGGTTGTGGGTGGCTGGAGCCAATCACAGCTGTCTTCCGTGACAACAACAACAAATTTTTATTGGATAATGCATAATGTACACGGCTCTCACAGAATTATATTTTAAAATATGTGGCGTTCATGGCTCTCTCAGCCAAAAAGGTTCCCGACCCCTACTCTACACCATCTGATTTCATGTCCTGGCTTCATCACCCAGCACCAACGCTTGAACCAATTAAGCCACTGGCTGTGGGAGGGGAAGAGTGAGAGAAGGGAGAGGGGGTGGGAGCAAAGCAGATGACCTAGAATTGAACACAGGATGTCCATACGTTGAGCTGATGGTCTATCCACTAAGCCATCATCCAGGGCCTACTTTTTTTTTTTTTTTAAAGATTTTATTGATTGATTTTTGTGCAGGGAGAAGAGTGGGAAGCATATTACTTGCTTCTCATACATGTCTTAACAAGGCAAGCCCAGGGTTTTTTGGTTTTGTTTTTTTGGGTTTTTTTGTATTTTTCTGAAGCTGGAAACGGGGAGGCAGCCAGACAGACTCCTGCATGTGCCCGACTGGGATCCACCTGGCATGCCCACCAGGGGGCGATGCTCTGCCCATCCAGGGCATTGCTCTGTTGCGACCAGAGCCAGTATGGACCTGAGGCAGAGGCCACAGAGCCATTTCTGGCGCCCGGGCCAACTTTGCTCCAGTGGAGCCTCGGCTGCGGGAGGGGAAGAGAGAGACAGAGGAAGGAGAGGGGGAGGGGTGGAGAAGCAGATGTGCGCTTCTCCTGTGTACCCGGCCGAGAATCGAACCCTGGACTTCCGCACGCCAGGCCGACGCTCTACCACTGAGCCAACCGGCCAGGGCAAGCCCAGGGTTTTGAACCAGTGACCTCATCATTCCAGGTTGATGCTTTACCCACTGCACCACCACAGGTCAGGTTTTTTTTTTTAGTTGGGAATTTTTTTTTTAATTCATTTTTATTAAGAGAGAGGGGAGAGAGAGACAGAGAGGGAGAGAGAGAGAGAGAGAGAACAGAGAGAAGAGCAGGAAGCATCAACTCCCATATGTGCCTTGACCGGCAAGCCCAGGGTTTTGAACTGGTGACCTCAGCATTCCAGGTCGATGCTTTATCCACTGCGCCACCACAGGTCAGGCCTAGTTGGGAAATTTTTATCTCACCTAACCTACCTCACCTTCCTTGGTTCATTGAGGCCTGGGAGGGGAGTGACTTGCCCCAGGGTGTAATGAGCTAGTCTCAGCCCTTGTTACCAAGATTTTGGGGGGTACTCCAGGCCCCTCCTTTTGTAGCTACAGATAGTAAGATCACTTGTGTGAAGAATTTCTTCTTCCTAAGTCAGTGAATCCAGCATAAGGAAGTCAGGCTGGTCAAAGTCATCTTAAAGAAGGGTGCTAAAGAGCCTGACCGGGTGGTGGTGCAGTGGATAGAGCGTCAGACTGGAATGTGGAGGAACCAGGTTTGAGACCCTGAGGTCACCAGCTTGAGCGCGGGCTCATCTGGTTTGAACAAAGCTCACCAGCTTGGACTCAAGGTCGCTGGCTCGAGCAAGGGGTCACTGGGTCTGCTGTAGCCCCCCAGTCAAGGCACATATGAGAAATCAATCAATGAACAACTAAGGAGCCGCAACAAAGAATTGATGTTTTTCATCTCTCTCCCTTTCTGTCTGTTCCTCTCTCTGACTCTCTCTGTCTCTGCCACAAAAAAAGGGGTGCTAAAGAAAGAAGGGCCAGAAAAAAAATGTAGATATAATAAGAAAAATTCTCTCCATAATGGCTGAGATGTTGAAATAAACTCAATAGATAGCAAAACCAGGGCAAAACTGGAAAGTGTGACCTTGATTTCAGATCTGCTATGGGGAGTTTCTTGATTTAAAGTATCAAGTTGGCCTGACCAGGCGGTGGCACAGTGGATAGAGTGTCGGACTCGGATGTGGAAGATCCAGGTTTGAGACCCCAAAGTCACCAGCTTGAGCGCAGGCTCCTCTGGTTGAAGCAAAGCTCACCAGCTTTGGACCCAAGGTCTCTGGCTCGAGCAAGGGGTTACTCCCGTCTGCTGAAGGCCCGCGGTCAAGGTACGTATGAGAAAGCAATCAATGAACAAGTAAGGTGTCGCAACAAAAAACTAATGATTGATGCTTCTCACCTCTCTCCCTTTCTTTCTGTCCCTATCTATCCCTCTCTCTGACTCTCTCAGTTAAAAAAATTTAAAAAATAAAGTATCAAGTTGTATTAGAACTTTGAATTCCTCTTGGAGAGTGCCAGGGACTTGGAGTTCAGACTCTGTCCCATCTTGGCCGAGCAAGTGCAGGGAAGCGCGGTATAGCCTACTGGTTAAGGGTCCTGACTCCCACTGGCTACGGGAAAGTTCATTTTCCTGAGCCTGTTTTCTTTTTTTAATTTTATTTATTTATTTTTAGAGAGGAAGAAACATCAGTTTGTGTTTGTTTTACATATTCATGCCTTCACTGGTTGATTCTTTTATTTATTGATTAATTGATTTTTAACGAGAGGGAGCAGGGGAGAGAGACAGGAACATCATTCTGTTCTTGCATGTGCCCTGACTGGGATTGAACAGGCCACCTCTGTGCTTTAGGACATGCTCTAACCAACCGAGCTATCTGGCCAGGGCCATTGGTTGATTCTTGTATGTGCCCAGTTGGGGATCGAATCCACAACATTGGCAGGTCGGGATGACACTCTAAGCAACTGAGCTACCCACCTAAGGCTTCCATTTTCTTAATTAAAAAAATTTTTTTCCTAGTGATTTGAGAGGTGGGAGAAAGAGAGAGAGAGAGAGAGAGAGAGAAAGAGAGAGGGAGAAGCATCAACTTGTAGTAGTTTCCTATGTGCCTTGACTGATCAAGCCTGGGGTTTCAAACTGGTGACCTCAGCATTCCAGGTTGACACTTTATCCATTGCACCACCACTGGTCAGGCGTTTTTAAAAACATTTTTATATATTGATTTTATTATTTTATTTATTTATTTTTGTATTTTTCTGAAGCTGGAAACGGAAAGACAGTCAGACAGACTCCCACATGCGCCCGACCGGGATCCACCCGGCATGCCCACCAGGGGGCGATGCTCTGCCCCTCCGGGGCGTCGCTCTGCCGTGACCAGAGCCACTCTAGCGCCTGGGGCATAGGCCAAGGAGCCATCCCCAGCGCCCGGGCCATCTTTGCTCCAATGGAGCCTTGGCTGCGGGAGGGGAAGAGAGAGACAGAGAGGAAGGAGGGGGTGGGGGTGGAGAAGCAAATGGGTGCCTCTCTCATG
Organism: Saccopteryx bilineata; assembly: GCF_036850765.1. NCBI lineage: Eukaryota > Metazoa > Chordata > Mammalia > Chiroptera > Emballonuridae > Saccopteryx > Saccopteryx bilineata. The sequence continues at coordinate 291,909,366 of NC_089493.1, forward strand.
TGCCCTGGCCGGGAATCGAACCCGGGTCCCCCGCACGCCAGGCCGACAGTCTACCGCTGAGCCAACCCGCCAGGGCCTATATATTGATTTTAGAGAGAGAAAGAGAGAAAAGGGGAGACAGAGGAACATCCATTTATTATTCCACTTATTTATGCATTCCTTGGCTGTCTTCTGTATGTGCCCTGACTGGGGATAGGACCTGCAACCTTGGCATATCAGGATGATGTTCTAACCAACTAAGCTGCCCGGCCATGGCTTTAACCTTATATAAATACGCAGCATCCCCACCCCAATACCTGCACTCCTTGTCCATTCCTGAAAGGAGTTATAAAAATTTAATACTGAATCCCCAGTGCCTAGAACAGAGTCGGGCACATTGTATGCCCTTAATAAATATTTGTTGAATTAATAAAAAAATAGCTAGAGCCTGGCCTGTGGTGGCGCAGTGGGTGAAGTCTCAACCTGAACCCTGAGATCACTGGTGGGAAGCCCTGGGCTTGCCGGGTCAAGGCCCATACCAACAAGCAGTCAATGGACAACTAAAGTGAAGCAGCTAAGTTGATACTGCTCACTCCCCTGCTCTTCCCTCTCTCCTCTCTGTATAAGTCAAAGAAAAAAAATTTTTTTGAGAGGGAGACAGGAACATGTAGCTAGCTGCTCCTGTATGTGCCCTGACCAGGGTTTCCAACTGGCAATCTCTGTGCCCCGGACAATGTTCCAACCCAGCTATACATCCAGGTCTTAATTTTTATTGATTTTTAGAGGGACAGAGAGAGGAACGGAGAGAGAGGAGAGTGAGAAGGGAGGTGTCCATCTGTTCTACTCAGTTGTGCATTCATCAGTCGCTTCCCATCTGTGTCCTGACTGAAGATCGAGCCTGCAACCTTGTTATTTCTGGGCAATGCTCTTAACCAACTGAGCTAACTGGCCAGAGCCGATAAATAAAATCTTTGAAAAAAACACACAGAATGACACTGAGCATTGTGCTATGTGCGTTAATGCAGTGTCTAACTTATTTTTTAAATTTTACTTGCAGTATCTAACAATGCGCACAGCTATCGTGTGAGGCAGACACCCTTGCTTTCTTGTTTTACACATGGAAAGTGATGGATTGCAGCTTGTGGAGACCCAGGTCTCCAGCCCTGGGCCTAGGTTTCTGGGCTGACCTCTCCTGTCTCCCAGCAGGTCCCAAGCGAGGCGCCAGCGCCACCTGCCGACCCGACGCGCCCACACGCATGCCCGGACTGCGGCCGTGCTTTTGCGCGCCGCTCCACGCTAGCCAAGCATTCGCGCACACACACAGGCGAGCGGCCTTTCGCGTGTACCGAGTGCGGCCGGCGCTTCTCCCAGAAGTCTGCGCTGACAAAACATGGCCGTACGCACACGGGCGAGCGGCCCTTCGCGTGCACCGAGTGCGGCTGGCGCTTCTCCCAGAAGTCTGCGCTGACAAAACATGGCCGCACGCACACCGGAGAGCGGCCCTACGAGTGCCCGGAGTGCGACAAGCGCTTTTCGGCCGCCTCCAACCTACGCCAGCACCGGCGGCGCCACACTGGCGAGAAGCCGTACGCATGCACACAGTGCGGCCGCCGCTTTGCGCAGAGCTCCAACTACGCGCAGCATCTGCGCGTGCACACTGGCGAGAAGCCATACGCCTGCCCTGACTGCGGACGCACCTTCGGCGGCAGTTCGTGCCTGGCGCGCCACCGACGCACGCACACGGGTGAGCGGCCGTACGCATGCGCTGATTGCGGCATGCGCTTTGCGCAGAGCTCGGCATTGGCCAAGCACCGGCGGGTGCACACAGGCGAGAAGCCGCACCGCTGTGCAGTGTGCGGCCGACGCTTCGGCCAACGCTCCAACCTGGCTGAGCACGTGCGCACGCACACTGGTGAGCGGCCCTACCCGTGCAGCGAGTGTGGCCGGCGTTTCCGCCTCAGCTCTCACTTCATCCGCCACCGTCGCTCGCACATGCGGCGAGGTCTGTACATCTGCACAGGCTGCGGCCGAGACTTCAAGCTGCCCCCTGGTGCTTCAGCCACCACTGCCACTGAGCGCTGCCCGGAATGCAAGGATAGCTGAGTGCCCTATTTGCCGCTGTGGGGTGTTAGTGTCCACCTGGGAAGAGGCACACCAGGGCTCAGATCTCCTGGGACTGAATGAATTAACCTGGACAAGGAGACCCCATCACCCTTGTCTGGGAAAGGGTGGGATGGCAGTCCTGACTGCCCTGGACCTGGGAGACATGGCAGATCTCCTACATGGGATCCCTGGAAACCATTTCCACTTTCCCCTCACTAATTTTTGGCCCTGTGAATAAAGTATTCTATGCTCATCCCACTTGTGCTTGTGAATGAGTTGGGTGGCAAGAGGAGCAGAGTTGGGGTTTTCTCCAAGCTGGAGTGACTTAAATGAATTGTTAGGGAATCAGGTGGGGATATAAACCCAAAGGGTTTCTGTAACTAGGTTAGTGTGTGTGGAGTCATCCCACACTCAGCCCTTGGTTAAGTCCTCATACCTCAGCTCTGGAAGGGCCCATAAATACAGCACATTTGTGATCACACAAGCACTGCACTCCTCAGAGCTTTGTTGAACAGCCATGAATGTCATGGAGCTCTGTGTAGTGAAGAAACAAACACTAGTACTTGATAATAGTGTTCAAGTTTTTAAGTTCTTCATTATTGTTATTAGCTAATTTTCACCCTCAACATCCCAGAGTTAGGTTAATTTTTTTTTTTTATGTGCCTTGACCGCAGGCCTTCAGCAGACCAAGTAACCCCTTGCTTGAGCCAGCGATGTTGGACTCAAGCTGGCGAGCTCGGGGTTTTGAACCTGGGTGCTCTGTGTCCCAGTCTGACGTTCTATCCACCTCCTGGTCAGGCCTAACACTATCTTTAGTATAGAGGTGGAATGAAAAAGTGGTCTTGAGGCCCTGGCTGCTTAGCAAATTGGTTGAAAGCATTGTTGTCCCTCCTGAGGCAATAGGTTACGGGTTCAATCCCTGGTCAGGGAACATACAGAAACAGATTGGTGTTTCTGTGTCTCTCAAATAAAAATACTTTTTTTTAAGTGAAAGGTGGGGAGATAGAGAAACAGATTCCCGCATGCACCCTGACTGGGATCCACCTGGCAGCCCCCATTTGTGGCTGACGCTCAGACCAAGTGAACCACCAGCTGCAAGAGGGGAAGGGAGCAGGGAGAGAGGGAGGGGAAGAGAAGCAGATGGTCGCTTTTCTTGTGTGTCCTGACTGGGGATTGAACCTGGGACGTCTGCATACCAGGCCAATGCTTATCTACTGAGTCAACTAGCCAGGGCCAAAATAAAAAAATTTTAAACAAATGAGGTAGATACTACTATTTTCATTTTACATGAGGAAACTAGTAAGTGTTATCCATGTGACAAGGGTCAAAGATGGCATTTGAATCATGATAGCCTGACTCCAAAATCTGGGCTCTTAATACTATGCACAGCCTCAAGTCTGCTAGAGGCCCTGATGGGAAAGGCCTGCAGGAGATCCAGCAGAGAACCTGCTAGAAGTCAGATCTCTGCCCTGCGAGGGGACATACAACAGAGAAACGTGAGCTGGGCTCAGAGGCAGCCCCGTGCCCCACTCCAGCACCTGCTGACACAGAACCTCCCAGCTGCCCAGGAAGAATCCAGTTTCCTGAACAAAACTTTTATTGAATGAAGAGCACTGAGAGGCCATCTAGCACAGGTTCTTGAGCCTGAACCTCAGCAGGCCGCAGGCTGGTGGTCTGTTAGGTAAGGACCAGGATGGGTTCCATGTCCGGGCCACTGTCTGTTGCTCAGATGCCATGCTGAGTTGCAGCTCCTGGGCCCGTGTTTCTAGGTTGAGACCTGGTCCGAGGACTCACAGGGAAGGTCTGCTGTCCCCATGGTCTGGCCTTCAGAGGCGGCCCCATGGGGCAGGTCCGTATACTTGCGGGAAGAGCCGCGGGACAGATGTGCAGGGTAGCGCCGCCGGTTGGTGTCCATCTTGGAGAGCACCGCCTGGGGCAGGTCCACAGAGCAGCGGGCCGCTAATGCTACCAGGTAGATGAGGACGTCACTAAGCTCCTCCTGCAGGGCTGCCCGTTCCTTGGGGGGCCAGGCTTGTGGGCCAGGCTCCTCATCGGGCTTCCACTGACTGGGGGTGGGACACACAGGCACATACAGGTGCTAGCTAGGACAACGGGCTCCGCCGCTCAGAGCACCCCTGTCCTTGCAGCAATGAACTCCCACCTCCTAGAGATGTCCTCCAGGGACAACTCAACCCTCCTGGGCCCTGGGTAGAATCAGGGTGGGGGAGAGACCCCAACAGATGACTCATTCAACCTCTGTATCCCTACCTGAGCCAAAGGGTTGGCAATGGATCACTTCACTTAAGACCCAATTCTTTTTTTCTGTTGATTTTGAGAGAGATCGAGGGTAGAGAGAGATAAGAAGGGAGAGTGAGGAGCATCAACTCATAATTGCTTCACTTTAGCTGTTCATTGCTTAGTTCTTGTGTGTGCCTTGAGGCGGGGGGGCTCAAACCAGCAACTTTGGGGCTTCGAACCTGGGACCTCAGCATTCCAGGTCGATGTTCTATCTACTATGCCACCACTGGTCATGTGTCAAGACCCAACTCTACTTCTCTCTAGCCCTGGCCACTGCCACCCGACTAAATCTCAGACCTGGACCACTGGGGATGCCTGCTACCTCATTTACTCTTGCCCACTTTCATCTTTTAAAAGTACAAATCACATTTAGTCCCTCTTCTGCTAAAACTCCCCTAGCTGTGTTGGAATAAAATCTGAAGTCCTGAACATGCCCTCCAGGTCCTGCACGAGCCAATTTCTGCCTCTTCCAATGTCATTATCCATTACTCTCCCTAACTCCCCACTTAAATCACTTGGCCTTTTCTGTCTTGTCAACAGGTCAAACCATCACGGGCCCTTTGCTCTGAGTGATTCTCCCCCTGATTCCCCAAAGCTTTCCCACAGATGGCTCCTTCCTGTCGCCCAGGTCTCAGCTCAGGTGTCACCTCTTCAGAAAAGCCTTCTCCCTGTTTCCTTCTTTCTCATTGCCTTATTTTCCTGCTAAAACTCATCACAATTCCTGATCTTTTAAAATCAGTTTGTTTATTGCCTGACTGGTGGTTGTTGCAGTGGATAGAGCGTTGACTTGGGACACTGAGTCCCAGGTCTGAAACCCCAAGGTAGCCAGTTTGAGCGTGGACTCATCCAGTTTGGGTGTGGGATCACTGACATGATCTCAAGGTCACTGGCTTGAGCCCAATGTCACTAGCTTGAGCAAGGGGTCACTGGCTTGGCTGGAGCCCCTTGGTCAAGGTACATATAAGAAGCAATGAACGAATGGAAGTGATGCAACTATGAGTTGATGCTTCTTATCCCTCTCGCTTCCTGTCTGTCTATCTATCTATCTGTCTCTCTCTCTAAAATTAGTTTGCTTATTTATTTAGTCTCCTTGCATTCTGAAGGTAGGAACAATGTCTATCTTGTGAAAGACCATATCTCTTGATTCTAGAAGGCCAAGCACACAGATGTTGCCCACAAATCTATAATAAATGGATGGCTTGCCCTGACATGCATCTCTGTGCCCTCATTTCTCCATCCCCACAGTGACTTCATTGGGTCTCACCACTTCTCCCCCGACCTACACCCGCCTCCTTACTGGTCTCCCTGCCCATATTCTTCTGATGATCCAACCCGTCCTGCAGACACAGTGAGTGCTCTTTCTACCACTCAAACCTGGTCAGGTCTTCTGTCCAAACTCCATCAATTCCTAAGCCCAACTGTATCATTCTGAGTTCATATCCCACCCACTGCTGCACAGCCCGGTCACTTATTCGGTAGATATCTACTGACTGTCTACTGTGTACCAGGCACGGGAACACACACTACAGAATAAAACAAACACAAACCACCTGACTGGTGGTGGCACAGTGGATAGAGCATTGACCTGGGATGTTGAGGACCCTGGTTCAAAACCCTGAAGTCGCTGGCTTGAGCAAGGGGTCACTGGCTCAGCTTGAGCCATCCCTCCACCCCCGTCAAGGCACATATGAACGATCAGTGAACATCTAAGGTGATACAACTATGAGTTGAGGCTTCTCATCTCATCTCTCTCTACCTTCCTATCTGTCATGGCTTCTCTCTCTAAAAAAAAAAAAAAAAAAAAAAGAGAGAGAGAGAGAGATACAAACTGCCCTGCCCAGGTAGCTCAGTTGGTTATAGCATCATCCCGATTGCCAAGGTTGAGTGTTCGATTCCTGATCAGGACACATACAAGAATCAACTAATGAATGCATGAATAAATGGAAAAACAAATTGATGTTTCTCCCCCTAAAATCAATTAAAAAAAAATATACATATACACAAACTCAATTTAACTTGCCATTTCCCACTTCACTACCTATGCACATGTAAGCCTCCTTCCTGGAATGTCATAGGAAGGTCTTCTATGGAATAACTTCCTTCCCACCCCAGAAGCCAGGTAAAGGAAGGCTGCCACCACCCTTCTTAGACTGGGATCTGCCCTGCTATTTCTCTCCCAGAAGGCTGGGTGCTCCTAGAGGGCAGGGGCTGTCAGGTCATCTCTGCATCCCCAGCACCAGGGACAGCCTGGCAGTGAGTGAGAAGAGGAAATGGAATCCATGCATATTTGATCAAATAAATCCTCCCACTCTCCCACCCCCACCGCAACACAAACACTCTTCCAGGAAGCTTTTCATCTACTCACAAGAGTTCTGCCAGCTCCCCCACTTCTCCCACCAAGGCCAGGAGGAGGTTCCGAGGCTGGTGGAATTGGGCCCAGTCTCTTTCAGCGGCAAACTCAGCATGGAGGCGGCGGCTGGTATAGGAGAAAGGGGTGGAAGCCCAGGTCCCAGGGTTAGAAGATGGGGAGTAGATGCAGGGCCCAGGCAGGCAGCTCAGTGGTGTGTAGTGGGGGCATGGGTTTCCGATGGGATTCTGCGACTAACTCCTTGGATGGCCTTAAACAAATCTTGACTGTTCTCTGGGACTATAAAACGGGCACGCCTCTACACAGACCCTAAACCCTATCAAAACCTACCAACACCCTCTCTTCCATCCCATCTCCTGCTACCGCTCCTGCAGTTTCCTCCACCTGGCATATCCCTATCTCTTCATGTCTAAATTCTGTGATCTTTATGGAGACTTCGCAAGGTCCACCGGCACTTCCCCTAAGAAACCTTTCTGGGTTTCCTCCAGCAAGAAATAATGCCTGCCCCCTGACACCCCTGGAGGGCAGAGGCAGGAGCAGCCCCGGACCTCGTATTTCCTCCGGGCGTCACCATTTCCCGGGTCTCAGGTGTGCACTGCTAAGCCCACTTTGCATGAGGTTAGAAGGCTCGCCCGAGATCAGACAGCAGAGCTGGGACAGGGGCCCAGCTGCTAGCCAGCCTTCTTCCCGACCACGTGGAGGGGCTCTCCCCAATAAAAGGGGGCTATTTCCCCAGCGCGTGGGCAAGGACGACTTACATGTCCTCGAGCGTGGGTTCCGGGCTGAAGCTGAAAGGGCCGGCAGCATCAGTGCCCTCTCCTCCCGTGTCCCCTCGCTTCTCCCCACCCACAGAGGACATGCCGCCACCGCGCTGCGGTCCACCCCGCACTGAAGAACCCGCGCCCGCTCGGAGCCCGTCTGCAGAGGCCCTGACCAATCGGCCACCGGCGTTAGCGATCGGCCCGGACCGGACCAATAGGAGCAGGCTTCGGGCGTGCGCTCGCAGGTCTCTGCCCTCGAATTCTTCAGTGTTGGCCAAGCATCTTAAAGCTGGAGGTACCAGGTTCCAGCGGGGGCGGAGACAGTGAGGGGGCGGGGAGAGCGCAGGCGCGTCACTTCCCTCCGGGCGCCGACGGCCAAAGGGAAATGACTGGGCGGGAGGGGGCGTGGCGCTCCGTGAAGAACCGCAGAAATGGAGGGTTTAATTTAAGCCAGAGAGGGCACAAGAATATTTCCAGAATACTGTACAGCGGGGCTCTAGGAACGAACTGGAACACGGGTAGCTGTTGTAAGCATTTTACATGTTTAATCCTTGCAGCCACTTATTTAATCTTCACGACAACCTTATGAGCTAGGTAAAATGATCATCATCTCATCCTCATTTTACATATGAGGAAACTGAGTTCTCGGGTAATTTAATTCAAACAGGCTAGTAAAGTGGTAGCCAGATTTCAGATCCGGACAGTTTGGCCCCAGAGTCTGTTTGGCCTACACTGAATTGCCTCAAATGGTGATAAGTAAGTACTACGAAAGCAAAATTTAAATGTATTTAAACAGTATGAAAAATAGGAGCAACTTGCATGGTCTAGGGAAGATGTGGTAAGCAGTGTTGATTACCTACCCAACTGCCCTTTTCACGCCTCCGTTTTTGTAGAACACTGGGTACCACCCTTCTCTCTCTCTCTCTCTCTCTTTTTTTTTTTACAGAGAGAGCGAGTCAGAGAGAGGGATAGATAGGGACAGACAGACAGGAACGGAGAGAGATGAGAAGCATCAATCAGTTTTTTGTTGTGACATCTTAGTTGTTCATTGATTGCTTTCTCATACGTACTTTGACTGTGGGGCTACAGCAGATCGAGTAACCCCTTGCTTGAGCCAGCGACCTTGGGTCCAAGCTGGTGAGCTTTGCTCAAAGCAGATGAGCCCACGCTCAAGCTGGCAACCTTGGGGTCTCGAACCTGGGTTCTCCACATCCCAGTCTGACAGTCTATCCACTGAGCCACCGCCTGGTCAGGGTCTACTTGATTTATCTGTGGCCCCATTGTCCTGCCATTGATGGTTTTATGGGTGAGCATGTGGCTTAGTTCTTGACAATGAGGGGTTAAGGAAGTCTGTTCGAGACTTCTGGGAAAGCGTCTTAGTTTCTTTATTTTGTTTGTTTTGATTTGTTTTAAAGACCCAGTAGGTTTTTACCTTTGATGTTGGTATGTGAGGATTGGATTGTGAGGAGAGCTTGCCCACCAGCTGAGTGGTAGAGAGCAAGACAGAAAGGACCTGGATCCTTGATGATATTGCCGGGCTTCTTAATTTTACAAGTTGCCCTAATTTAGAATTCAGGCTCAAGCCACTTTTAGTTGGTTTTCCTGTTACTTGTTTTTGAGAAAGTGACATTTAAGCTGAGCAAAAACCAAGGGGAATAGAGTTCTTGGTAGAAAGGACAGCAATGCTTAAATCAGGGAAGGCTTTAGCGTGTTCTAAAGACAGGAATTCCGGTATGGCAGGAATGTAGTGAGCATGGGAGAGTGGTTTTGGAGAAAGTAGATGGAGACCCCATCAGATCAATTAACCTTGAATTTTATTTTAGTTTGGATTTTAAGTGTTATGGAAGCCCTTTGGAGCATTTTAAGCAGGGGAGTCACACAATCATATTTTGCATTTCTGAGCCTTCTTGTTGTTGTGGTAAGAATGAATTGGAGGTCCTGGCCAGGTTTCTCAGAGGGTAGAATGTTGTACTGGTGTGCCTGGACAGCGTGCCAGGTTGTGGGTTCAATCCCTGTCAGGCACCTGTGAGAAGCAGCTAAATGAGTGCACAACTAAGTGAGCAACAAGTTGATGTTTCTGTCTCCCTTCTCTCTATATAATCAATCAATCAAATATTTTAAAAGGAAATAACTGTTTTCTATAGCACTTCATCCACTCTAGCTCTCGTGGCACTACCACTTTCACCTTAATTTGGGGTGACTGGTGTCCCTGTTCCAGTCTCCCCCTAGACTGGGTCTCCTACAGAACAGAAGCAGTGTCTGGCTTTTGTTTCTGCAGGGCCTGGTACTTGAGTAGATGAAATACTAATTTATAGGCACACATCTCATGGAATCCCCCCCCTGACTTCCCTGCTATAGGTGGGTATAGTTGTGCCCATTTTGCAGATGAGAAAACTGAGACTCAGAGACTTGTCTGAGATACATAGGCTGTAGCTTACCAGCACTCCTCATTGCTCCTCAACAGCTGAAAGAAATCTTCCTGCCCGTCGTGGAGGAGTAAAGGAGGCCACGCATCCGTGCTTGGTGTGTGCTGAGGTCACCTAGTCACTGCCTCTGCTTCTGCTCTTCTGTCCCTTCTCTTCGTCTTCCTCAAGTTTTAACTTCACTTTTTCTTTTCTTCCTTTGGCCTCTTTTTCCTTTTTTTACTCTTCCTTTTCCTCCATTGCCTTCCTTACCTCTGTTTGTACCTGTGAGTCTTTTCCAGGTTCCACCTAAGGCCCTGTTGCCTCCACTCCCTGCTACCTCCATTTTGATACCCAGCCCCCCTCCCTAAGGAAAAGTTGGATACCTACCTTGCTCTCAACCCTGTATCTATCCTTTCTAAGTTCTAAGAAAGTCCAGGCCAGGGAAGCATTCAATCATTTTCCTCCCTTTTTACTGCCCACCCCAAGCTAGAAAATGAACCAGTCAGAAAGCTGGGTAAGAGGACAACTAAAGTCAAGGTCCAAATATCTTCTCCAAAGCCTTTAAAAGATTGCTGGTGCCAGCCCTGGCCGGTTGGCTCAGCGGTAGAGCGTCGGCCTAGCGTGCGGAGGACCCGGGTTCGATTCCCGGCCAGGGCACACAGGAGAAGCGCCCATTTGCTTCTCCACCCCTCCGCCGCGCCTTCCTCTCTGTCTCTCTCTTCCCCTCTCGCAGCCAAGGCTCCATTGCAGCAAAGATGGCCCGGGCGCTGGGGATGGCTCTGTGGCCTCTGCCTCAGGCGCTAGAGTGGCTCTGGTCGCAACATGGCAACGCCCAGGATGGGCAGAGCATCGCCCCCTGGTGGGCAGAGCGTCGCCCCTGGTGGGCGTGCCGGGTGGATCCCGGTCGGGCGCATGCGGGAGTCTGTCTGACTGTCTCTCCCTGTTTCCAGCTTCAGAAAAATGCAAAAAAAACCCCCAAAACAAAACAAAAAACAAAAACAAAAGATTGCTGGTGCCCTGGCCAGGTTGCTCAGTTGGATAGAGCGTTATATGAAGCCATTAAATAGGCAGAGTAAGTAGGTGTTGGCTGAGATCAGAGAGGGCTTTTATTATAAGGAGGGTTTATGTGAGCTGAGCCAGGACTGAGAGTGAGCCAGCCAGGTCGAGAGCCTGAGGTGAGTTTGCAGGTAAAGGGAACAGAAAGTAGAAAGGATCTTGATTTGTTTGAAGCACCATGGAAAGGCAAAAAGGCTAATATTTAGAGAGAGAGGTAGGGAGAATGACATGAAATAAAGTTGGAGATACTGTCAGGCACCATAGGAATTTTACAGAAAGCTATTTAAGAGCTTTGAGCAGGAGAAAAACTGATTCAATCAATCAACTCTACTGCTCACAAAAATTAGGGGATATTTCAAAATGAATATGAAGCGATAAAATATCCTCTATTTTTATGAGCAATCTAGTTGAATTATTTTTGTTAGGTAGTATTTACACTATTAACTATGTAAAAATTCATTGCTGAATAATACGGTTTTATTTTTGGCTGGAGTTGTTCTACTTCGTTCTTTTTCTCCATTTGCTAATTTCTTTTATTGTTAAAACTACTGAGTCAGCTCCAACTGCTGGCTTAAATGAGTGAGGTCCACAATGTCCTGTCCTCCGCAGTCCTGCTCAGCTCTATAGTCTCATGCCTATGGCTTCTTTTATGGAGTTTATTCATCGCATATTCAGTCTTCCTCTTTTCATACTGTCTTCTATTTTTCCAGCATAACTGTCTTTTCCGAGAACCCTACTTTCTCACAATGTGCCCAAAGTAGGACAGATTCAATTTTATTATTTTTGAGTCTAGTGATGTTTCAGGCTTAATTTGCTCTAGGGCTCACTTGTTTTCTGTATAATTATCACTAAGTCTTTTCACATCTTCCATTAACCTTCCAATACAACTTTTCACACAATTAAATGCGTCAGTACTGTATCTGTTCCACTTTCCTTCTTCTGAAAACCTTCCAGGCTCCCGTTCCAGCCTGGACTGTTGCTCTCCAGGCCTTCTGTACCTTGATGCCTCCTTTCACCTCTCTTCTGTACTGGGCTGGATTTTCTGAACCCCGGTGTTTTTCTTTCTTGGTTTGCCACCTTGTTTTCTGGGAGCATATCTTCCAATAGTCCCTTGAGAAAGAGTGCATAGGATAAAACCACTTTGATACCTAACATGTCTAAAAATATCTTTATTCTACCTTTTTGAAACCTGTGGCTAGGTATGAAATTATACTTGGAAAATCATTTACCCTCGGAACTTTGAAGGCATTCCTTCATTGCCTTTTAGCTTCCAAATTGCTGTTGAGAATCTGATACCATTCTTATCCCCAAACTACATAGTATGTGATCGTCCCCTCTCCCCAAAAGAATTTAGGAAAGCGTAGTGATTAGAGGCATGAACTCTGAAATCAGACTGCTTGGAAGACTGCCTGTGTATCCTGGGGCCAATTTCTCGATCTCTCTGCACCTCAGCTTCTGTATTTACAAAATAGGGCCGTTGGAATTTTTTATTTTCTTAATTTTAGAGTGAGGGAGAGAGCAGGAGACAAGAACATCTCTCTGTGCCTGTATGTGCCTTGACCGGGGATCGAATGGGCAACCTCTGCGCTTTGAGACAATGCTCTAACCCAGTGGTCCCCAGCCTTTTTTGGGCCACGGACTGGTTTAATGTCAGAAAATATTTTCATGAACCGGCCTTTAGGGTGGGACGGATAAATGCACAAAATAAAATTATGCGACTGGCGTAAAAACTGTGGTATTTTAAAATATAATTGTCGAACTTATGAGACAAGCATCAAGAGTGAGTCTTAAGGGGGTTGGGGGCGGGGAGGGGCACATAGAAAATCAGTTAGAAGGTGATGGAAGACAATTGGACTTTGGGTAATGGGAATGCAGCATAATCAAATGTCAAAATAACCTAGAGATGGCCTGACCAGGCGGTGGCGCAGTGGATAGAGTGTCGGACTGGGATGCAGAGGACCCAGGTTCGAGACCCTGAGCTCGCCAGCTTGAGCGCGGGCTCATCTGGTTTGAACAACAACAAAAAAAGCCCACCAGCTTGAACCCAAAGTCGCTGGCTCCAGCAAGGGGTTACTTGGTCTGCTGAAGGCCTGCGGTCAAGGCATGTATGAGAAAGCAATCAATGAACAACTAAGGTGTTGTAACGCGCAATGAAAAACTAATGATTGATGCTTCTCATCTCTCTCCATTCCTGTCTGTCTGTCCCTGTCTATCCCTCTCTCTGACTCTCTCTGTCTTTGTAAAAAGAAAAAAAAAAAAAGCCTAGTCTTAAAAAAAAACAAAAACCTAGAGATATATTCTCTGAACATATGTACCCTGATTTATCAATGTCACCCCATTAAAATTAATTTAAAAAGCAAACAAACAAACAAAAAAAAAGAGTGAGTCTTAGATGGATGTAACGGAATCTGGTCATTTTTTAAAAATAAAACATTGTTCAGACTTAAATATAAATAAAATGGAAATGATGTAAGTTATTTATTCTTTCTTTGCGGACCAGTACCAAATGGCCCACGGACCGGTACCGGTTCATGGCCTGGGGGTTGGGGACCACTGTTCTAACCAACTGAGCTGTCGGGCAAGGGCTTGGAATTTTAAATGAGTTAATACATATAAAATACTTAAAACAGTGCCTGGCAAAGTTTGTACTATATAGACATTTGCTGGTATTACTATTATTAGGGTCTCTTTATCCCTGACATTTAAAATTTTAATAATACAATTAGTGTCTTTTTTTAACTCATTTGGCTGGGGATTAAGAAGCATGTGACACAAGTTTTAATTTTAGAATACTTTGATAATTTTCTTCCTTCTATCGGCTTTATACTTCTTCCTCTCATATGTGCCTTGACTAGGGGGCTACAGCAGACCAAGTAACCCCTTGCTCAAGCCAGAGACCTTGGGCTCAAACTGGTGAGCCTTGCTCAAACCAGATGAGCCCGTGCTCAAGCTGGTGACCTCAGGGTCTCGAACCTGGGTCCTCCGCATCCCAGTCCGACGCTCTATCCACTGTGCCACCGCCTGGTCAGGCTCAATAGTTGATTCTTGTATGTGCCCGGACCAGGGTTGGAACCCACAACGTTGGCGTATCCAGACAACACTGACCAACTGAGCTACCTGGCAAGGGCAAATGACTGTTCATATTTAAGAATTAAGCATTAAAAAGAATGTACTTGAGTGAAGCTTTTCACCTGGGAGACTTCCCCATGGAGGGATTCTGACTGGGGGCTCCTTAAATGTTTGTGTTCATAGGTCTTTTTTCTGGGCACCTTTTCTCCAGGAGTAGCAGTATAAGCTTCCTGCAGTTTCTAATAGCTGAGGACGGGGTCTGGGACCTCCCTTTCCAGTTCTTCTGTTTTTGGCCAGGCCCCTTTCCTCTGCTGTGTCTGGTGTCCCTGATTTTGCAGTACTTTTTAAATTCACATTTTCCAGAAAATAAACCTCCCTTTATCTGCCAAGGTGAGGAGCAGTCTTCCGGCCGTGTGAATGGGAAAAATTTTGAGGACTTTAAAGATTGAATTAACCTGTATAAACTTGCAACCAGTATGTCTTCATCCCCATCCTTGACCCCACCTCCCCTGGTACATTTGGAGCACATCTCCTCACTTGCCGTTAGCATGTCCCAACTCTGAGGGCATTTAGACTTTGGCTTCCTCTATTCTACCATCTCCTTTTCATTTTCCAAGAACTATTGACACTTCTGCTATTGCTTCGCCTTGGGGTTTATGCCTGAGTCCTCTGTGCTGTCCCCTCGGAGGAAGATGCAAACCTAAATCTGGGTGTTAAATCCCCTGGTCCAGGATCAAGGAAAATATAAAGAAACTCTCTACTTTGCTGGACTCTAAGTGTATCAATTAATGCATTTTATAAGACTAAAAGACTCAGAATTCCAAGATTCAAACATTAGCCAGAGAACTAACAACAAAGTCCTTATTATTTATTTCACTAGAAATCACTTTATTGATTAAATCAACAGGAATTTTAACATCTTTAAGGACCATCAAGGTCTGGGCTCTGGGGCTTGCTCTGCCTCTCCCAGTCCTTACAGGGGTTTAAAGGGAGAGACATCATTAACAGAGACCAAGTCAGATGGCTGCAGGTCCTCCTTTCCCAGTTACTGGACAAGCTGCTCAATTCTTGTCCAGAGCAGGAAAGAGACAGTATTTCAGAAAAATCTAATAAAGAATTTGACATTGCATTATAAGGTCTTTCTTAACAATTTGTCAACAGTATTGGCCCAAATTTATTTATTTCTGATTTATTATTATGATTATTTTTTGGCAATTCCCTCAAACAGGAATAGCTTCACTTTGCTCTTGAAAAGAGGCAACAGGCTTTTCTGCTCCTCTGCTAAGCAAATATTGAACAAACCTCCCCCTGAAGTCCAAAATGTTACTTCTGGCCTTGGAATGTGCAGCTTACGATGGGCTGATTCAAACCTAGAAAGGACGACCATGAAAGTACTATGCAGGCAGCCTTCTTTGGAAGTTTGTTCTTAAAAATCAACTCCTGAGAATCATCCATGATTGTGCACAAAGGCTCCAAGGTCCAGACAACTTCTGCTATTCCTCCTCATGAGCTGGGCTCGGAAGAGGCACTGGAATTGTCCGGAGCAAGAGCTGTAGCGCTGGTCCCACGAGGCAGGACTTCAATAACCCGAGGCTTGTCGATGATCCGCGCAGTCCGGTTTCCCTTTTCCACGATGCCCACGATCCAGGCTTGGTGACCTTCTCCATACTTGGAAGATTTGATTTCAGAACAAAAGCGAGCAGCCTGTTCCCTTGGCAGGCAAATCAGCAATCCCCCAGAAGTTTCTGCTGAGGTTCCCTGGAGGAGCCCAAAGCGCCCACTGGCCTTGCTGATGGCAGCCATCTTGGCAATGATGGGCAGATTATGAATGACAAAGGACACCTCATTTCTTTGCTGTTTTGCAAGGTTCTGAGAGTGTCCCAGAATGCCATAGCCTGTGATATCTGTGGCTGCATGGGCATTAAATGTGTGCATTAACCCAGCAGCAGTTCTGTTCAGGGTCGCCATATTGAACATGGCTTCCATATAGGCCAGCTCTACCTCTTCTTTGGAGACCACCATCTTGATCTTGTTCCACCTTTCCGGATTCTCCAGCCATTGGTAGGCATTGACAGCGACTTGGGTTCCTAAGGGTTTGGTTAACACGAGCACATCCCCGACAACTGCACTGTCAGGCATTATGAATTCATTTGGCTGACATACCACAGTGGCGA
Source organism: Saccopteryx bilineata (assembly GCF_036850765.1). NCBI lineage: Eukaryota > Metazoa > Chordata > Mammalia > Chiroptera > Emballonuridae > Saccopteryx > Saccopteryx bilineata. The sequence goes on from NC_089493.1 coordinate 291,925,579, forward strand.
CCCCACCCACGATAATCCAAGGGTTTACCACAGTTTGTCCACCGGTCACGGCAGTCCCTCCTTCCTCAGCGGCATCCCGAAAGCCTCTGACCAGGAGGGGGGTTACCTTTTCCCGTTCCTCCTCTGTCATACTCTGGCTGACGCTGAGCAACATTAACATGTTGTCACATTCGGTGATGCCCATGGAGTAGAGGTCACTCAGCACATTGGCACAAGCGATGCGCCCCATCATGTAGGGGTCTTCCACCAAGGGGTAGAAGAAGTCCGTGGTCTGCACCAGTGACAGGCCTCCGTGTCTCAGGGGTATGACGCAGGAGTCCATCCCAATGCCCAGGGTTGGGAGTGTTGGGCTGGATTCCGCCAGGACCGGCAGGCCGGCTTCCTGGGCCGCCTCCTCGTGGCCTCCGACCAGGCCCCGGCCCAGCGGGGGCCGCACGTCGGGCCCCGTCAGTCCCGCCAGGAGTTTGAGCAGCGTCTCCTGGGGGACTTTGCAGCCTCAGCCCTTCATTCCGGAGAAGCCTGTCAGCCGCCAGCTCGGGCTGAGGCCCAACGCCTGGGGATCGAAGGGCCGGTAGCTCGAGAAGCCGTGACCCAGAAACAAGCCCGCCGCACCGGCGGAGCCTTCCGCCTCCGCCATCGCCTCGCCGCTGGCGCCCGCCGCTGCGGTGTCTGCCATCACGCCTGCCCGGCAGGCAGGGCAGAAGAGGAGAGGTACCTTTTGTTTTCTTCTCCAGTCAATACAGAGCAACAGTCAGATATTACCGCAGAGCCTGGAACGCGCACGGCCCACTCCGGCTGAGGTCAAGCGCACCGCGCGGTCCGGACCGTTCTGGGGGAGGAGTCGACGGCCGCCTCTATTTATCCTCCTCGTGATTGACAACCGCTTCACCCAATAACGACATGGCCACAGGGAGGCGGGCTTCCTTCGGTCTAAAAGACGTATTACAAATCAACCACCAACTTGGGAAATTGTTCCGGCTGGATTACAGAGCAAGCGGTTTGGTTCGCTCCCCTTGCTGTACTTTATATAATCTCTTGAGAGTGGCTGGAGGAATTCTGCTCCCCTGGAGGCAGTTGACCAAGTACAGCATTTTGAAGGACGAGGGAATATCCACAGCTTGGTAAACCTCAAAGCGGCCAAAATTGTCCAAGGGTCACTTGACAGCGCACATGATCAATCCAGGGTAGGAAAACAGCCAGTGGAAAAAATCGGAAAGAATAGTAAGAAGTTAGATAGCACATATGAGAAGCAACTAGTGAGTGCGCACGTAAATGGAACAAGGAGTTGATGCTTCTTCCTCTCCCTCTTTCCCTCTCAAATCAATAGAAAAAAAAAAAAAAAAAAAAAAGGTGTTTTTTTGGTGGGGGGGACTCCAGACATCTTCATGGTTTTGGTGCTGTTCTACGTCCCTTTTCCTCTGCAGTCATCAATTAGCTCATTCAGACTGCAGAGTAGCTTACTTAGATCTCTTCTATTCTGAAGTTTCTGTACCTCTTTAAGTTAATGTATGAGATTCATGATGTATCCGTTAAGGGAAGGTTGCCAATATCTTTTAAAATTATAATTGCACATAATACCTTTGATCCAGCAGTTCCAGTTCTAGGACTTGATCCTGCAGATGTAGTCACCAGTGTGAGTGGGAAATGATACCTTAGTTATTGCTGTGCTGTTTGTAATATCAACATACTGGAAACAACTTAAATGCTTATCCATTATGATTAAAATAAATTGTGATACATTTATATAATAAGCTACCAATAAAGTATAAAAAAGAATGAGAAATCATTGGTGTATTTTTATTGATATTAGTTACAGTTCTAATAGGCACAGTTCTAAATGCTTTACATATATACTATTTAATTCTCATAACATCTTTTGAGTTACAATTCTTCCCACACCTTACCAATAAGGACTATAAGGCACAGTGATTAAATGACCTATTCAGGTGTATCCAATTTGCTCCAGAGACGACTAGTTTGTACTGCCTATGATGTTAAGAGAAATAAGCTCCAGAACAGAATGTATAGAATGCTACCTGGTGTAAAAGGGGGAACTCAGCAGCATATTTCTGGAAGGGTAATCATCAGAAACTGGTAATGTTGATTGCTTCTGGGAAGGGTAGAGGTGGTTAGGGGATGGGAGATTTTTTTTTTTTGGTATTTTTCCGAAGCCAGAAACGGGGAGGCAGTCAGACTCCCGCATGCGCCTGACCGGGATCCACCCGGCACGCCCACCAGGGGGTGATGTTCTGCCCATCCGGGGCGTCGCTCTGTTGCAACCAGAGCCATTCTAGTGCCTGAGGCAGAGGCCACAGAGCCATCCCCAGCACCCGGGCCAACCTTGCTCCAATGGAGCCTTGGCTGCGGGAGGGGAAGAGAGAGACAGAGAGGAAGGAGAGGGGGAGGGGTGGAGAAGCAGATGGGCGCTTCTCCTGTGTGCCCTGGCGGGGAATCGAACCCGGATCTCCTGCACACCAGGCCAACGCTCTACCACTGAGCCAACCGGCCAGGGCCTGAGAGATTTTTTTAATGCATTGCCTATTTGTTTCTTTAACATTTGGAATTTTAAAAAGAACAATTTTAAACATTTGAATGTATTACATACTTAAAAATAAAGTAACTCTTGCTGGATAACTCACTTGGTGAGACCGCTGTCCTGAAGCACAGAGGTTGCAGGTTAGATCCCCAGCCAGGGCACACGCAGGAACAGATCTATGTTCCTGTCTCTCTCACTTTCTCCCTTCCTCTCTCAAAAAATAAAAATTTTTATTTTATTTTTAGTAACTGCCTCTGTGGTATAAATTTGTGCCACCATTTTGGAAAAAAGCTTAACTAATAGAGCCGAATGTATGCGAACCTATGCATTCCACCCTCAGCAATTCTACCCGCAGGACAGAGCCTGCAGGAAATCTGGCACATGTGCCCCAAGACACATGCGCAAGGATGTCAGAGCATGGGAGAGGGACTGCTCAACAATGGGACTGTATTTAACACTACTGAACTGTACAGTTCAAATTGGTGAAGATGGTAAATTTTATGCTATGTGTATTTTGCCATAATTAAAAATATAAAAAATATAGGAGCTATTTGTAGATCTTATAGTAAGTACATCATTACACTTAGTTTTTATTAGTACACAATGCAGTATTAAGGTATGCAGTGAATTGGAAGAAACTTGAATGTTAGAATTAAACTGAGTTGCAATCTTGGCTTGGGTGAGTTGACCTTAGGTGAACTGTCTAACCTTTAGAAACCTTAGTTTCTATTGCCTATAGAATAGTTCTTTCTCCTGAAGATAGTACATACTACATAGGAATTTTATGAGAATTAAAATTTTAAATGTGTGAGAAGCACCTAACACAGTCCCAGTCCCTGGCTGATGGTAAACTCTAAGTAAGTGATAGAAATGATCATATAGTACTGTTAATGTGGATATAGGAAGAACTGGAATTTTACATTCATAAGACTTATAACATCTTGGAAAGTTTTTTAAAAAAGAGATTTTGTTTATTGAATTTATAAAGAGAGAGAAAGGTGGGAGGAACGAGAAGTATCAACTCATAGTTGCTTCACTTTAACTGTTCATCAATTGCTTATCATACTTGCCTTGACCTGGCAATGCCAGGATTTTAAACTGGCGACCTCAGCATTCCAGGTCGATACTCTATTCACTGCGCAATCACAGGCTGGCCTCTTGGAAAGTTTTTATAAAAACAAATTCATTTATTTTCCTTAAATAAAAGAATAACTGTAACAGCAAAACATAGGGAATAACCCAGGTATGTGTTAAAAGGAGAATACATAAATAAATGTGTAATATTATTTATTTGGGAAAATGAATTATAGGTCTATGAATCAATATGAATAATATCAAAAACAAAATCTTGGGAGTAATAAACAAGTTACAGAATAATACATAAACTAATATGCTATTTATCTAAAGTTCAACACCAGGCAAGCAATCATAAATTAAGAGATTCAGAAATGATAAAAAACTTTTTTAAAAGGTAAGAGTGAATGAATAAATTTAGCATAGGGATTACTTCTGGGAAAGGGCACATAGATGTCCTCTGGGCTATGTTAAATTCTGGTCCTTAGGCTGGGTGGTAGTCACAGGGTGTTCTTAAACTATACGCATATACTTTACTACACCTTTTTTGTAAGCAAGCTACATATCAACATTAAAAAAAGCATGTTATATTTCAGAATCAAAAATACAAAACTAAAAAAATGAGATCATGAAAAAGCAGTAAGTGTGAAAGCAAAAGACCTCTGGGTTTTGTCTGACCTTTGGCTTTGCCGTCAGTGGGCTGTCTGGCCTCGAGGAAGCTATAGAACCTCTCTACACCCCAGTTCCCACTTCCGTAAAATGAGAGGCATCATCTCTGCTTAGGGTCCGGTGAAAAGATCATATGAAAACCTCAACTATGAAAAGTTCCGTGCAAAATGTTGAGCGTATTGTACAGGGGAAGGATCCTCATGTCACTCATGGAAAACCAAAGACATTTTATTCCACCTGTAGTTGCCTCCCCTGGGTTAAAAAGTGACTAGATCAGCTGCCCCTGGTTATTTGTTCTCTTACTTCTTTGGACTTTTGTTCCCTTTGGACTTTTCCCTCTCAGCATTTAGCACAATTAGTCATTTTTTTTCTAGGTGTTTATTAACATGACTTTTTAAAAACAAGATTCCATACTAGTGTTGGGGGTGAGGATGGGAAAAGAGGGGAGCGGGAAAGGGGGCGAGGGGAGGAATTTTGCTCTATTGGTGACAAAGCTCCAGGTTCACCCCATCGTGGATTTCATCTCCCATTTCTAATTCTTTACACCACGACTGTTTGTCTGCCCCACAGTCTGGAAGCCCAGCAGGGTGGGGATTGCCCTGTTCGGTCCACCATGGTTTCTCTAGCACTTTACATGGCAATAACACCTGTAAATTAAATAAATAAATAAATGAATATATTTTATGTGTGTGATATATATATATCACACACATACATACACACACACATACACACACACACACAGAAACACAAAGAGAGGTACAGATAGGGACAGACAGACAGGAAAGGAGAGAGATGAGAAGCATCAATTCTTCATTGCAGCACCTTACATTGTTCATTGATTGCTTTCTCATGAGTGCCTTGACCAGAGTGGGCGCTCCAGCAGAGTGAGTAACCTCTTGCTCAAGCCAGCGACCTTGGGCTCAAGCCTGTGACTTTGGGCTTCAAGCCAGTGACCTTTGGGCTCAAGCCAGTGACCAAGGGGTCATGTCCTGTGATCCCATGCTCAAGCCAGCAACCCCACACTCAAGCCGGATGAGCCCATGCTCAAGCCAGCGACCTCGTGGTTTTGAACCTGGGTCCTGTGTCCCAGTCCAATATTCTATCCACTGCGCCACCACTTGGTCAGGCAATACATATATTTTTTTAAGGATTTTAAAAATTGATTTTAGAGAGAGAAGAGAGAAGGAGAGAAAGGCATGAGGGGAGCAGCAGGAAGCATCAACTCATAGTTGCTTCTCGTATGTGCCTTGACCCGGCAAGCCCAAGGTTTCAAACCAATAACCTCAGTGTTCCAGGTCGATGCTCTATCCACTGCGCCACCGCAGTTCAGGTGAATACATCACTTCATACAATACACTTTTCTGAGCGCATATGATGAGCCAGGCATGATGTTGAGCATTTCACATTTATTTACCTCCTGATAGCAGTCATAGATTGGCATTATTAACTCCATTTCACAGATGAGAAAATGGAGGCCCCACATAGATTAAGAGTCATGCACATGGTCACCATTGGGGAATCAACCTGTGAGAATTCAGACCAAGGTCTGTTTGAACTGAAGGTTGGCATTCTACCCCTCATCCTGGGGGCCTCCTCGATAATTCCAACAACCCCCATCACGTCCCTTAGGAAGCAGAACTCTTCTCATTCATATAGTTCCCTGTTGCTTTTACTTGGAAGCAATGTTTACTTGGGCCAGTGCAAAGAAAGTCATGAATTTGTCTTGGCCAGTGACCAACCCACTGCACTCAGAACAACTTCATGTGCAGATGATTCACGTGGACTTTTTTTAAAAATGATTTTGTTTATTGATTTGAGAGAGAGAGAGAGAGAGAGAAAGGCTGTGTGTGTGTGTGTGAGGAGGGCGTGAGAGGCATCAGCTCATAGTTGCTTCTCGTATGTGCCTTGACCAGGCAAGCGCAGGGCTTCAGACCAGCAACCTCAGTGTCCTGATGCTTTAGCCCAGGGGTCTCAAACTCGCGGCCTGCGGGCCACATGCGGCCCGCTGAACAATTTTGTGCGGCCCGCAGACTAATCCACGAAGTTCAAAATATTTTGGATAAAATTAAGTAAGCCTAGGGGCCTACTTGTATTTTTCATTTCTCTAGCATCCTAGCTAGATATTAGCTTAGTTAACAGCAGTTGTGATGCAAACTACAGTTTCTGGTCGTTTTGTGACACTGAGTAAACTGCATGTACGATTGTGCTTGTTGTACTGATTTTTTTTGTTTTCAACTGCAGTGAGAAAAGTGTTGCGTAACAGTTGCCTTTTGTAGACCTAGTGCGGCCCCCCTAACGGCTGTGATCTTGCTCTGCAGCCCACATGCTGAGTTGAGTTTGAGACCCCTGCTTTAGCCACTGCTCCACCACAGGTCTGGCCATGACTCCTGAAGGTGATTTTTATGACTGCATCATGAACATCTGAAAGCATCCTTTAAAATAAACTTTAAAAAAAAAATTTTTTTTATTTGTTTATTTTTTTACAGAGACAGAGAGTGAGTCAGAGAGAGGGATAGACAGGGACCGACAGACAGGAACGGAGAGAGATGTGAAGCATCAATCATTAGTTTTTCGTTGCACATTGTGACACCTTAGTTGTTCATTGATTGCTTTCTCATATGTGCCTTGACCGTGGGCCTTCAGCAAACCGAGTAACCCCTTGCTGGAGTCAGCGACCTTGGGTTCAAGCTGGTGGGCTTTTTGCTCTAACCAGATGAGCCCGCGCTCAAGCTGGCGACCTCGGGGTCTCAAACCTGGGTCCTCTGCATCCCAATCCGACGCTCTATCCACTGTGCCACTGCCTGGTCAGGCTGTTTTTTTGTTTTCTTACTGAGAGATTCACTGATCTACATTTACCATTTGGGTAAAGCATGTGGGTCAAAGATTGCAGAGGTAAAAACCTGGAGGTGGGGTTGGTAGAGCTGACAAAGGAGAAGAAAGATTTTTTTTAAAGTTTTTTTTTTTGTTTAAATTTATTGATTTTAGAAAGAGCGAGAGAAACAATCAATTTGTGTTCCACTTAGTTTTGCACTCACTGTTTGATTCTTGTATGTACCCTGACCAGGGATCAAACCCAAATCCACCACCTTGATGCAATGGGATGATGCTCTAACCAACTGAGCTACCCGACTAGGGCAAGAAAGAAGTTTGTTTTTTAAGTGAGAGGAGGGGAGATAGTGAGACAGACTCTCACATATACCTAACTGGGATCCATCCAGCAACCCCTGTTTGGGGCCAATGCTTGGACCTACCGAGCCACTGGCTGCAAGAAGGGAAGAGGGAGAGAAGGGGGAGAGAAGGGGGAGAAGGAGGGAGAAGAAGCAAATGGTCACTTCTCCTGTGTGCCCTGACGGGAATCAACCTGGGATGTGCATACGCCAGGCTGACGCTCTCTCCACTGAGCCAGCTGGCCAGGGCCAAGAAAGACTTTTAAGTTAAGAGGGTCTGAGTACCAGTCCCTCATTTGTTTTTCACATACAACTAAAGCATTGAGGCTGCAGCTATTTACAGTTTATTTCTCATTATGATAATAATTTAGATAGTTATAACACCACAATTTAGGGTTCAGTATACTTTTTTTTTCCAATTCAAATTTTTCTTGCCTGGCCTGTGATGGCACAGTGGATAGAGCATCAATCTGGAATGCTGAAGTCTCAAGTTTGAAACCCTGGGCTTGCCCCATCAAGGCACATATGCTGAGCAACGAGCAAACAACAGACAACTAAAGTGAAGCAACTATGAGTTGATGCTTCTTGCTCCCTCCCTCTCTTTCCTACCTGTGTAAAATCAGTAAATATAATCTTTTAAAAAATCATTCTAAAAAAAATGTATTCTTAATCATAGTTTACACACACATTATATTAGTTTCAGCTCTACAACATAGTGAGACAACAATTATATACCTTACAAAGTGATGATTGCAATTAGCCTAGTTCCCATATGTCACCATACATACTTATTACAACATTATTGACTCTATTCCTTATGCTGTACATTACATTCCTGTGACTTATTTCATAACTGGAAATTTTTGTTTCTTAACCCCCTTCTTCTTTTCTGTGCAATCACCCACACCCTCCCTCTGGCAACTATTAGTTTGTTCTCTGTTTCTATGAGTTGGTTTCATTTTCTTTGTTTTTGTTTTTTAGATTCCACATAAAAGTGAAATCATATGGTATTTGTCTTTCTCTGTCCAAGACTTATTTCACTGAGCATAATACCTTATAGGTCCATCCATGTTGTCACAAATGACAAGATTTCATCCCCCCCCCCCCACTGTGCAAACTGCTTCAGTGCCTGCAGCTTACGGGCAGAGGCCAGGCAGTGGTTCAAGGTCACAGTTTGCTCTGGCATGGGGCATTGTGACAGACCCAGGAGGACAGGCCTACCATAGAGAGATAATTCTTTTATATGGCAGAGTAATAAAGTAATTATGTATAGGTACGTACTTACTGCCGTGTGTGTGTGTGTGTGTGTGTGTGTGTGTGTGTCTTTTGTATTTTTCTGAAGTGAGAAGCGAGGAAGCAGACAGACTCCTGCATGCGCCAGACCGGGATCCACCCAGCAAGCCCATTAGGGGGCAATGCTCTGCCCATCTGGGCAGCTGCTTCGTTGCGACTGGAGCCATTATAGTGCCTGAGGCAGAGGCCATGGAGCCATCCGCAACACCTGGGCCAACTTTCCTTCAATGGAGCCTTGGCTGCAGGAGGGGAAGAGAGAGACAGAGAGGAAGGAGAGGGGGAGGGGTACAGAAGCAAATGAGCGCTTCTCCTGTGTGCCCTGACCGAGAATTGAACCCGGGACTTTCACACACTAGGCCAACACTCTACCGCTGAGCCAACTGGCTAGGGCCCTTACTGCCATTTTTTTCATTGTTTTCTGTGGTTTTTTTTCTTTTTATAGTTCTTCTGTGTTTCTTTCTTCTTTTATTTTTCTCTTTTCTTGTACATTAATGACTTGCTTTAGTGATTCGTTTGGGTTCCTTTTTATTTTTTGTGTATTTATTATAGGTATTTGATTTGTGATTGCCATAAAATTCATATAAAAGAAACTGTATTTTAAGCAATCTATTTTAAGTTGATGGTCACTTAAGTTTGAATGCATTCTAAAATTACTACTTTTAAGGGGCCTGGAGTTGTAAAAAATAAATAAATAAAGCCACCACTTTTTTTAAGCCTAACCAGATGGTGGTGCAGTGGGTATAGCGTCTGCCTGGAATGCAGAGGACTCAGGTTCGAAATTCTGAGATCACCAGCTTGAGAGCAGGCTCATCCACCTTAAGCTCAGGCTCACAGCTTGAGTGTGGGGTCGCTGGCTAAGCAAGGGTCACTGGCTCGGCTGGAGCCCCTTGGTCAAGGCACATGTGAGAAAGCAATCAATGAATAACTAAAGTGCCCTAATGAACAATTGATGTTTCTTGTCTCCCTTCCTGTCTGTCTGTCTCTGTCTGTCCCCTGCCCCTAAAAAGAATAGTTTCTATTGTGCTAAAATACACACTCAGTATATTTTCAGTCCACTGAAAATACTTTAGTAAGTTCAGTACACTTTGAATTAACTTTTTTCTTATTATAAAGTCATTGTGTTGTCATTGTAGAAAAACTACAAAATGCAGCTTAGTAAGAAGGAAGAAAGCTGAAATAACTTGAAATCCCTCCTCCAGGGAAGAAATACTATTAACACCTTAGCTGAGCGTGTTTTATAGACAGCTTTCTTCTTGCATGTGGAGGGCCACCCCTCACACTGAACTCCAGGGGGCGCCCTGTCACTCCTTCCATACTGTGTTAAGTAGTCTAGTGCGCGCTCTGTGTATTAGATGGTGAAAAATAACTGGCATATAATTGTGCTCAGCATCCTTTCCAGGTTCATTCACAAATAGTTACTGAAGATTCCCTTGTGCTAGTCACTGTGCTAGATACTGGAGCTACAGCCATGAGCAGAGCAGACAAAAAATTCCTGTCCTCATGGAGCCGACATATTAATAGCAGTAACAATAGATACGATCAACCATTTGTTAGTTAGGGATAGATACCAAGGAGAAAAACTGAAGTCCGGAGAAAGGGTAGGAATGTGCATTGTGTGATCGTGGCCAGGCTAGGCCTGACTGAAACAGCGCCTGACGCAAAGAACCCAGTAGAGAGAGAAATAATGCAGATATCTGAGAAAGGGTGTTTCAGGCAGAGAAGATGGCAGTGCAAAAGCCCTGAGGCAGGAGTGTGGCTGGGTGTTCTAGAAACAACAAGGAGGCCAGGGTGACTGGGACACAGGGAGAGGAGATGTTGTAGGAGATAAGGGCAGGCAGATGTGGCACATGGCACGGGGTGGGGGGACAGTGGCACAGGACATCAGGCCTCATAGGTTTTGGAGGGACTGACATAATCTAACTTAGCTATAGCTTTAAAAATTGTTTTTTAAATTCATTAATTTATTTTAGTGAGAGAAGAAGGGAGAGAAAGACACAGGAATACCAATTTGTTCCTGTATGTGCCCTGACTGGGAATTGAACCAACAACCTCTGCACTTGCGGATGATGTTCTAACCAACCAAGCTATCTGGCCAATGTAAGACCTTGCTCTAACTTTTAATTTGCATTCAAACTCCAGAGGTCCAAAACATTTCCCATCAGTCTGAGCCCCCACCACTCTGGCCCGTCATCCAGGTGAGTGTTCCCACTGCTGGTCCCTGACCTGGGCCTGACACAAGCCAGGCACAACCCCAGTTTCCAACCCTCCCCTGGGCTTGCCCCATGGGGCTTCAGGCAATAAGCTCTGCCTCAGGATACTTGAGAAATGACACCTATGTCCCAGCCCTCACACATTTAACCACCTCCCACCAGCCCAAGTGGCAGGAAGCTCCAGCTTTGTATCTGGGGCAAACGTGAGAAACCCTGGTGAAACATCTCTCGTCATGAGATGAGAGAGGGAGAGAGAAGGAGAGACATAGAGTCAGAGTAATGTCTGCACTCAGGGAACAGAGGATTCGGAGACAGATACAGAAGGAGAGGATGGCTTTGAAGGTAGTGAGGGAGAAAGTCATGTGATAACCAGGGGAATAGTATTCCTGGCAGAGAAACACCCACGGCAAAGGGCCCGAGATGGAGCAAGTCTTGTGTGTTGAAGAACTGAAAGGAAGTGTGGCTGGCGGCAAGTGGGCGAGGGAGAAAATAGGAGGAGGTGATGTTACAGCGGAAATGAAAGGCCAGCTATGTAAGGCTGTTGGATTTGACCCCGGTTAAGATAGGAGCCAGTGGAAAGTTTAGACAGAAAAGTGACATGATTACTCTGGCTGTTGGGTGAGACCGGACGGGGTCAGAGTGGGTGTGGAAAGACAGTGAGGGGCTCCTGCAAAAACCCAGGGGAGAGAAGATGGTGGCTTGTACCAGGTGGTTAGTGGAGATGGGAAGAGGTGATCAGATTCTGGGTATTTTTTGAAAGTAGAGCCAACTGATTTGATTGGATGCAAGGTCTGATGAGTCCTGTGAAGGATTTTTGAAATTTTTTGTCCTAAAAAAAAAAGAGGAAACCACAGGACTGATTTTAAGCAGGGGAATGACAAGGTTGTATTTGTGTTTTTGAAAGGTCATTCTGGCTGCTAGGCGGAACATAAACTGAAGGGCAGGGTGCAGCAGAGGACCAGTGAGGGTGGTGGACTGGAATAGAGTAGGGCGGGGAGGTAAACAGGAAACAGTGCTGGAGCCTGCACTGGTGGTGGCACAGTGGATAGAGTGTTGACCTGGGACACTGAGGTTCCAGGTTCGAAACCCCGAGGTTGCTCGCTTGAGCGTAGCCTCATCCAGTATGAGTGCAGGCTTATCCAGCTTGAGCACAGGCTCACCAACTTGAGTGTGGGGTCACAAGTCTTGAGTGTGGGATCATAGACATGATTCCATGATCGCTGACTTGAGCCCAAGGTTGCTGGCTTGAACAAGGGGTCACTGGCTCAGCTGGAACAATCAATGAACAACTAAAGTGCTGCAGCTATGAGTTGATGCTTTTCACCTCTCTCCCTTCCTGTCTCTCTCTCTCTCTCTTGCTAAAAAGAAAAAAAAGAGCGGAAAACAGCTCAGCTCTCTCATCTCTGAGCCTTTGCACGGGATGTTCTTCATCCCTCAAAAGCCCTTAATTTCCAATAAACAGTATTAGCTCCAAGAATCCGGGAAGCCCCCTGCCCTGGGATCCCATAACCCTGGGATTTACTGTGTTCTAGCATTTATCATGCCAGGTTTTCTCTGAGGAGCTCCTCACAGCTGGGCGCCATAGCCCAAGACCCAGTGTGGGGTCTGAGGCAGAGAAGGCTTTGGAGAGCATTTGTTGAATGAGTAACTGGAAAGAATGTTAATGAGGAAAGAGATCATTGCCCTCAGATTGAGAGCTCACCAAAGCACTGCAGACCTTTATTATTACGATTTTCAGATTATAGAAATAATATGTGTTCTTTATAAAAAAATATAAACACTATAGACATCTATCATAGCATGGAAGTCCCTCAAACCTCATCTTCTAGACTCGAGATATAACTCAAGACATCTCTAGAATCTAGAAATAACCACGCAGAATTCAGTAAAATCCTCCCCCATTTGTTTTAATGTGTACACTAAAAAGTGAAGTGTTTAAGAGACAGAGATGTGGGAGAGAAAGAGGCTGAGAAAGACAGACTGCCTGCTTAGTAGACAAATCAGAGGTAATACACACTGTTTTATAATTTGGTATTTTTTTTTCTGTTTGCATTATCATGACAATCTTTTTATGTTAGTACATGTAAATCTACTATATTTTGTTAAAGGTTGAATAGTATTATACAAAATTGATTAATTGATATAACCAACTTCCCATTACTGCTGGCTATTTCTTTTCTTATCTTTTATATTAAAAGATTTCTTGAAACATCCTTGTTGCATTTTTGTTTGTTTGTTTGTTTGTTTATTTTGAAAGGCAGACTGCCACATGCAGCGCCTCACTTGGATGTGTCTGGAGTCTTGGAAGCTTGACTACCCTACGTTCTCCTACAAATGGAGCTTGAGACTTGTTTGGAGGTTCTAGCAGGGAGCGCAGCTACTCGTATACCCTTGACCGAAGAACGGTCCTCTCCTCTAGCGGGGAAGGTCGTCCTCTTCGACCGAGCGCACAGCTTCGGGAGGGACGCACATGGAGCGGTGAGGGAGGAAGGGGACACCCGCCTAGCCAGCCAGATCAGCCGAATCAACCCTGGCGATCAATGGGGTGACAGATGTCGCAGCCAGATCGCCCTCACATCCATTGTTGCATTTATTTTGAAACACCAGGTTTTAGGAAGGTTGTTGAAACAGGTGTTTTTCCTGGGGTGGCCAGAGGACTTGAGACTGTGACTTACGGGGAATAGTAGATATAGCTGGGACTGTTCAGCCTGAAAGAGAAGAGGAAGGGGTGACATGAGCCCTGTCCAAATTTCTGAAGGGGCTTCCAGGAGGGGAAGAGAACAGGCTTGTCCTGGACATTTCCACAGGGGAAACCAAGTCTAAAGCATGGGAGTCACAAGAAGACAAATTTCGTACAACAAAGCATTTTCCCACAGGCGATGCTACTGGAGACTCAGTGGATCTCCTTGAGAAGTCATGAGCATCCCTTCTCTGGAAGTGTCTGAGCAGAGCCTGGTTGAAGACTTACTACAAGGTAACATATAAGGCAGGAGGAAAGTACCTCAACATAATAAAGGCCACATACGGCCAACTCTCAACCAGTATCGCACTCACTGCTGAAAACTGAAAGCTTTTCCTCTAAAATCAGGAACAAGGATGCCTATTTTCACCACTCTGATTCAACATAGTTCTGAAAGCCCTAGCCAGAGCAATCAGGCAAGAGAAAGAAACAAAAGACATCCAAATCGGGAAGGAAGTAGTAAAACTGTCACTTTTTGCAGATGACATGATTCTGTATACAGGAGGTCCTCGGGTTACGACAGTCTCAACATACAACATTTCGAGTTTACAACGCTCAATCCCATTAAAAACTTTAAAAAATGGAGACATGAGTGTTTCTGCTTATGCCGTTGGTGGTGTACTTACGGACTACGTGGCTGAACTAGTCTGATTGCGTGCGGCGGAAGAATACGCAGTAACCATTTCTAGTCTGATTGCTTGCGGCAAACAATACACAGTAACATGGGATATGAGTGAAGGAGTCGGCATCCCCCCAGCGTGCTTACCTTTGCCATCTGGACATGTTAAGAGTGCAGGTGTTCCGTTTGTGTTAGGCTAGGGTGTGTTTTGACTTACATCAAAATTCGAGTTATGTCACTGTCGTAGGAACGGAACTGTGTTGTCACCCAAGGACTCCATGTATAGAAAACCCTAAAAACACTACCAAAAAACTCTTGGAAACAATAAACAAATACAATAAAGTTGCAGTATAAAAAATCAATGTACAAAAATCCAGTTTTCCCACATAGTAACAATAAAACTTCAGAAAAAGAAATGAAAAAGAAAATTCCATTTGCAATTGCAACAAAAAGAATCAAATACCACCTAGACCAGGTGTGGCCAACAGTTTTTGCCCCTGGGCCAGATTAGAAAGAAAACTTTTTTCACGGGCTGGATGAAATATTAAAATTAAAAAATGTTAAATACAAAAACAATTAGTTTAAGTAAACAAAATTTTATTAAGTACTTTGTTTATGAATAAGTGTGAGTGAAAAAAATTAATATACAATATATATATATTTATTTATTTTACAGAGACAGAGAGAGAGTCAGAGAGAGGAATAGATAGGGACAGACAGACAGGAACGGAGAGAGACGAGAAGCATCAATCATTCGTTTTTCATTGCCGTCACCTTAGTTGTTCATTGATTGCCCTCTTATATGTGCCTTGATCGTGGGGCTACAGCAGACTGAGTAACCCCTTGCTTGAGCCAGCGACCTTGGGTCCAAGCTGGTGAGCTTTTGCTCAAACCAGATAAGCCTGTGCTCAAGCTGGTGACCTCGGGGTCTCGAACTTGGGTCCTCTGCATCCCAGTCTGATGCTCTATCCACTGCGCCACCGCCTGGTCAGGCACAATATTATTTTAATAAAAAATATATTTTAATAAAAAGATAATTACATACTGTATAAATATCCAAACTGTATCACAATCAATTGAAACAGTATTTAATTAATAGAATGAGCTTGAAGGGGTTATATCACAAATAAAACAATTATTTCATTTTACAAACAGCCTGGACACATTTTCAGTTATCAACTGCAGCTATTGTCTATGTTACAATGCCACTTGATTCAGCACTCTTGACCACAAAAATAACAAATTGTTTGACCTTGGGTGCGCACTGGCAAACTCCGCCTAAAAGAATGTGGGTTTCACATCGCCGCTAAACATCAAACAGTTCATATCAAGTACAGATGAGTACAAAAGTTGTAAATCTTTATAATGAATTTTTTTAAAAAAATAAAGAAGTAGGCCCTGGCCGGTTGGCTCAGCGGTAGAGCGTCGGCCTGGCGTGCAGGGGACCCGGGTTCGATTCCTGGCCAGGGCACATAGGAGAAGCACCCATTTGCTTCTCCACCCCCCCTTCCTCTCTGTCTCTCTCTTCCCCTCCCACAGCCAAGGCTCCATTGGAGCAAAGATGGCCCGGGAACTGGGGATGGCTCCTTGGCCTCTGCCCCAGGCGCTAGAGTGGCTCTGGTTGAGGCAGAGCGACGCCCCGGAGGGGCAGAGTATCGCCCCCTGGTGGGCAGAGCTTCGCCCCTGGTGGGCGTGCCAGGTGGATCCCAGTTGGGTGCATGCGGGAGTCTGTCTGACTGTCTCTCCCCGTTTCCAGCTTCAGAAAAATACAAAAAATAAAAATAAAAAAATAAAAAAAATAAAGAAGTATCGCGAATCCATTCGACCAATTATTCGAAGTTAACCCTAGATTAGTCACACGCAGAATTCTTTTCTGCGTATCACTATCTCCTTAAATATCTTGATTTCCAATAATAAAAGACGCTTCTGCTTCTGAGAAGCTGAGATTCTAAAGTAGCGAAGAATATTAAAAATTTAATTGAGGGCCGCATAAACTCATGGCCCATATGTTGGCTATGCCTGACCTAGACGATGCTGGTACAGTGGATAGAGCATCTACCTGGAACGCTGAAGTCCCAGGTTCAAAACCCTGGGCTTGCCTCGTCAAAGTATGTAAGACGAGCAAAAAGCAAGCAACGAACAACTAAAGTGAAGCAATTATGAGCTGATACTTCTTATTCCCTGACTTCTCTCTCCTCTCTCTGTAAAACCAATAAACAAACTCTTCCCTGGCCAGATACCTTGGTTGTTTAGAGCAGTGGTCCGCAAACCGTGGCTAAATCAGATTGAGGACCTTTTTAGCAAAGGCCAACTTAGGAGTACCCTAATTAAGTTAATAACTTAATTAAACTATATAGTTTAAGTTTAAAGAATTTGGCTCTCAAAAGAAATTTCAATCGTTGTACTGTTGATATTTGGCTCTGTTGACGAATGAGTTTGCCGACCACTGGTTTAGAGCATCCTCCTGGTGGTGGCACAGTGGATAGAGTGTTGACTTGGGACACTGAGGTTGCCAGCTTGGGCATGGGTTCATTAGCTGAGCGTGGGGTCGCTGGCTTTAGAGTGGGATCATTGACGTGATCCCAAGGTCGCTGGCTTGAGCAAGGGGTTGATGGCTTGTCTGGGCCCCCCCTTTACCCCTTCCCTGTCAAGGCAGGTGTGAAAGCAATAAATGAACAATGAAAGTGCCACAGCTACAAGCTGATACCTATCTCTCCCTCACTCTGTCTCTCTCTCTCTCTCACAAAAATAAAAGTAAAAAAATTAATATGTTCCTATTTGACCTCACAGATTGGTGAGTCCTATAGAAGTCCTATGTAAAGAGGAAGGAGCCAAGATCCCGAGAGATAAAAACAGTATTGCCCAGTGTTACAGTAATTAAATATATAGAAATATAGAAAAATATGAAAGATATATAGAAATAAGTTAGGATGTAATATTAAAAGTCATTAAGGCAAGTGAATAAGGATATGCTATCCGGATAGGAAGTAATCTAGTGTGTGCAGATGTGATAAACGAACTCTGACTTTCCAGCAGGGCCCAGTTAGTATGTGTGTGTGAAGTTATATACAGATAAGAAGTGACTTGATGTCATAACTCTGTAGGTCAGGGGTCCCCAAACTACAGGCCCGTGGGCTGCATGTGGCCCCCTGAGGCCATTTATCTGGCCCCCACTGCACTTCCAGAAGGGGCACCTCTTTCATTGATGCTCAGTGAGAGAAGCACATTGACCATCTCATTAGCCAAAAGCAGGCCTATAGTTCCCATTGAAATACTGGTCAGTTTGTTGATTTAAATTTACTTGTTCTTTATTTTAAATATTGTATTTGTTCTCGTTTTGTTTTTTTACTTTAAAATAAGATATGTGCAGTGTGCATAGGGATTTGTTCATAGTTTTTTTTATAGTCCGGCCCTCCAACGGTCTGAGGGACAATGAACTGGCCCCCTGTGTAAAAAGTTTGGGGACCCCTGCTGAAGGTTAACATAAACAAGAAGCTTCCCTAAGAATACCTTAAAAGTGGCTTGATGTGACATTTTAATAGATTAACATAAAAAGGGCTCCCTGCGAGGAACTCCCAAAAAGGTGGTTTGATATGATAAGCTTGTAGATAGACACCTGTTAGAAGGCGTTGGCCAGAAAAGGTACTAAAGCTGAGGGCCCCCCTGCTGCAGTAACCGCCCAGACTCCAACATTGAATGTGGACTGCCACTCTGACCAAGGACAGCCCAGAGGAGCACGCTGACGGGGCCACCTTAAGCTGCACCCGGGCACACCAAAGGATTTGTAATAGACTGCCTGTGTGATTCTCGCCGCCGGTTGCGTGGCAAACATGACTGGCGCCGGGCACAACACTTTGTTGGCGCCCCCTCCCCTTCTGCTAGGCTTTTCTTGTTTGTCTTGGAGACCATTTGGTGCCCCTCTGTGAGTGGCGCCCAGGGCATGATAGACCCCCTTGCCACCCCCCTCACGCTACTGATTCTTGCAACTAACTTGTGTGTCGGTCTCATGTTTTTCCTCCGGTGGCAGTTGGTCTCAGCACTGGTAAGTAGAATCCTCATGGCCGCCTCAAGAGCAGTCTCGAAGAGGCTGCCAGCCCTGCTGATAAGCGGAGTGTCCCACTGCCCGGGGAAGTCGAATCAGGGACGCCTGATCCAGGGACGCCTGATCCAGGGACGCCTGATCCAGGTAGAGCTCGGGCTCTCCTGGGACACCGGGAACTGGTCCCCAGGGCTCTGGCCCTGAACTATATACTCTTTTGGGCACAAAAATCAACCATGTACCTAGAAGCTGAAAACAGAGCCCTTGGAGTGAGGCCACCTCATGACCACTGGACCCCACGGACAGGACTGCAGGTGTGTACCCAAGGTGCCTCCTTAGCAAAGCCCTACCTGTGGTGCGTTCAGCTCTGCCCTCCCGCAGAAGATCCAGGCAGAGCTTTCTAGAACTTTAGAATGCTCTGGCCATGAGATCATAAGGTCCTTGGAATGGGGTGGTGGCCACCAAGCCCCACCTACTCTGGGCCCCTGTGGACTTTAGTGACCTCCTCTCCTCTGCGGCCCAGGCGCCTTCTCCGGGGAATGTCTCCTCCTACCCTCCTGGCAGGCGGGAGGAAAGGAATAGAGCACTGTGGGGACTGTCAGAACCATCCTGACCAAAGCAGCCTTTGTCACTGTACCCAGGAGGAAGTGGTGGGCGGGGAGCCTGGGCCGGGAGGTAGAAGCTGATGGCAATCAGCAGCCTCTGCACCAGCACATCTATGCGAATCTGAAGAGAGAACGTTGTCCTTGTGGTCAAAACGGGTTCTATAGAAAGCAGGTTCACAGGGTGCTCTGGTCAGAAATTCCTAAGCGGACAGGTCATGGTGGGTAGTCACACTCCAGGCTTATAACTTCTTCAGTAAAAGGCTTGTTTTTGCCTTAAACAAGCCCTATCCATTGTTTCTATGTATTTAGGTTAACACACCTCTGAAATGTCCCCTTTCAGACCCCTCCTTCTAAATAAAGCAGACCACCCTCTTCCTGACCAGGAGGTGGTGCAGTGGATAGATCATCGGCCTGGGATGCTGAGGACCCAGGTTTGAAACCCCGAGGTCACTGGCTTGAGTTGGGGCTCATCCAGCTTGAGCGTGGGATCATAGACATGATGACCCCATGGTCACTGGCTTAAGCCCAAAGGCCCCTAACTTGAAGCCCACGGTCTCTGGCTTGACTCTCAAGGTCGCTGGCTTGAGCAGAGGGTCACTGGCTCTGGTGTAGCCCCCTGGTCAAGGCACATATGAGAAGCAATCAATGAACAACTAAGGTGCTGCAAGGAAGAATTGATGCTTCTTATCTCTCTGCCTTCCTGTCTTGTCTGACTGTGTCTCTCTCTTTTGCTAAATAAATAAATAAAGTAGACCACCCTTAAGAGAGCACATAGTCTTAACTGTCCTGTAATCCAATCCCCACCTGGCTTTCTCCCACCTCCATGTCATCTTCCTTATGGTCCCTCCTTAATCTCAAATGCTTAAAAGAAACTGCAAAACTTATTCTCTGGAGCATTTGAGATCTTGCTCCCCAGCACGTTGTCAGTTTGACTCAAATAAACTCCTATAAAAATTCTCCACAGGTTTGGATGTTTCTTACCTGGGCACCTGATTAGTGCTGGGTTTGTAAGTAGGCAGGCCTGGCCGTTTGGTGTGAGGATGGGAAAGCATCAGCCTGCTTTTCCTGCTGCCATCTACATCCTCATTTGAGGCCCTCACGATTCAGCGGTCATGACATCTACTTCTCTGCAGTTCTGCACCGTTCTCCGCTTATTTAAAATTGGTCAATCCTCTCTATGTTCTTGAAAGGAAGGTAGGTTAAGTGCTTACCTGCTGTATGGCCAGGGGCCGCCATTGTGTCCATTCACATGCAGGTTCTCATTGAATTCGGACAGATGGTAAAGAAACTGCAGAGCCAAAAACTAGTGAACCATTACCTTTAACCCTAGCTTGCACCCCACGGGCGAGAAAATACACAAAGCAGGAAAACACTTCCCTTTCCATTCAGGGCTCCCAAAGCCACTGACCTATCCGAGTATTCCTAGAATCAAAGGTTTCTACCTCACCAGCCTTATTTACCTTTGTTCCCCATCTCCTTCTCTCTGCACAAACTGGCTTCTCCTTCAGCACTCCACCATGTTGGCTGCTTCTCCTCTCCTCCAGCATGGGCTCTTCTGCCCCATTTTATAGTGTAGAAATCAAAACCTTTAATCCAATATACAAACAAGGAAGTCTCTGTTATGAAGTCACTTATCTGAGGCATAATGGGATTCCTCATGAGAGTGTACCACCCCACATCATGCAACAGTCAAGGGTGTGGGGAAAAGCTTAGTCTTAAAACTAAGCCTTAGGCTATAATGACCCTGCCTGCTTACAGCCTGTCCCTCACACCCAAATGCAAACTATAAGTGAGCAAACATGATAGATATGTGAATTCCAAACTGCTCTCTTGATGTTCGCTTATCTGTCAGACCTCACCCCTGAGGCAGAGGAATTCCAAGAAGCTGGCAAGCCCCCCAAGGAGGAGCATTCTGGACATACCAGGACTTTTGACTCAACACCACTTGCTCGAGACCCTCCTTTTACCCTATAAATTCATCCCCTAGCTTGTACCGGTGCTCTTCTCCCCGGAGGAGTGCCCGGCAGGGTTCCTTTCTTCCTTTCAATAAAGCCAGTTACTCTGGTCTTTTCAGACTCCTATGGATTCCAACATTTGGTGCCGAAACCCGGGACAAGGTACTACTAACTGCCGACGATCCCTCTTTGCCGCCCAAACTTACAACCAGGGAAGCAATGGACAGCGGCAGCTCATCCCGGGCTTACTCCCTGATTCTGTTTGGACGTGTGATTGTAGGTCAATTGGCCGGCAGTCTAACCCCGTCCTGAACCCCTGCTGGACCAGGAAGATAAGGAGTTTCTCCCTTGCCTTCCCTGGTTGGCCTCCAAATTTCTCCCTAAAAACACCCCTCCCCGGTCAGACAGTGGTGGGCAGATAAAATATATTATGCTCACTTGGTTAAAGATGGCGCTGCCCATGTGGAGGCCTGTCGCCCAGGTGATATTAATGTGTGTTGGGGGCGGGCTGTGGGCAGGCAAGATGCTTGTAGCCTGGGGTTTGGTTTTAGGACTAAGCCTTTTTGATGTGGGGTGGTGCAATCCCATCATGCCCCAGTTAAGCGACTTTGTAGTAGAGACTTCCCTATTTTGTATATTGGATTGAGAGTTTTGATTTTTACACTATAAAATGGGGGCAGAGCCTGACCTGTGGTGGCGCAGTGGATAAAGCGTTAACCTGGAAACACTGAGGTTGCCGGTTCAAAACCCTGGGCTTGCCTGGTCAAGGCGCATATGGGAGTTGATGCTTCCTGCTCCTCCCCCCTTCTCTCTCTCTCTCTCTCCTCTCTATAATGAATAAATAAAATCTAGCCTGACCTGTGGTGGCGCAATGGGATAAAGCGTCGACCTGGAACACTGAGGTTGCCGGTTCGAAACCCTGGGCTTGCCTGGTCAAGGCACATATGGGAGTTGATGCTTCCTGCTCCTCCCCCTTCTCTCTCTCTCCCCTCTCTCTAAAAATCAATTAAAAAATCAATAAAAAAAAAAAAAAAAAAAAATAAATAAATAAATAAAATGGGGGCAGAATGGGAGCTTGCTCTCTTGGTTCCTGTAGAGCCAGTAGCCACGGCCAGGGCCACTAGCACAGCCGCCGCCTAGCCCATGCAGGTTTGCATTGGATTCAGACAGTCGGTAAAGAAACAACAGAGCCAAAAACTGATGGGCCATAGTCTTTAATCCTAGCTTGCACCTGGCGGGCAAGTAAAAAATACACACTGGGCTCCAAAACCCACTCACATTCAGTGCTCACAAAGCCACTGACTTATCCGAGTTTCCTAGAATCAAAGGTTTCTAGCTCACCAGCCTTATTCTCCTCAGTTCCCCATCTCCTTCCTTCTCCAGCGTCAAACTGCACAAACTGGCCTCTCACTCAACACTCCACCATCTTGGCTGCTTCTCCTGGCCTACTCCACGTGGCCTCCTTCTGCTGCTGGCTCTACTCTCTCCTCTAATGATAATCTCAGGAACCAAGAGCCCAAACTCCCGTTCTACCCCCACTTTATACTGTAGATTCAAACCCTTTAATCCAATATACAAAATAGGGAAGTCTCTAATACAGTCACTTCTCTGAGGCAAAATTGGATTGTACCACCCCACATCAAGTGGGTGGGAGAGACTTAATCCCAAAACCAAACCCCAGGCTACAATGATCCTGTCTGCCTCCAACACACATTAATATCACCTGGGCGACAGCATCTTTAACAAAGTGAGCATAATACATTTTATCCGCCCAACAGTTCCTGAGATTAGCATTAGAGAGGAGAGAGCAGAGAGGAGAGCAGAGAAAGGCCACGTGGAAAAGGCCAGGAGGGCCTGACCTGTGGTGGCACAGTGGATAAAGCGTCGACCTGGAAATGCTGAGGTTGCCGGTTCGAAACCCTGGGCTTGCCTGGTCAAGGCACACATGGGAGTTGATGCTTCCAGCTCCTCCCCCCTTCTCTCTCTCCTCTCTAAAATGAATAAATAAAATAAAAAATAAAAAAAGATAAAAAAAAAAAAAGAAAGAAAGAAAAGGCCAGGAGAAGCAGCCAAGATGGCAGAGTGTTGAGTGAGAAGCCAGTTTGTGCAGAGTTTGTGCAGGGAGAAGGAAGGAGATGGGGAACAGGGGTGAATAAGTCTGGTGAGCTAGGAACCTTTGATTCTAGGAAACTTGGATAAGTCAGTAGCTTTGTGAGCACTGAATGTGAGTGGGTTTTGGAGCCCAGTGTGTGTTTTACTTGCCTGCTGGGTGCAAGCTAGGATTAAAGGTAATGGCCCACCAGTTCTTGGCTCCGTTGTTTCTTTACCGACTGTCCGAATCCAATGCGAACCTGCATGGGCCAGGCTGCTGTGATGGTAGCCCTGGCTACTGGCTTTACAGATGGTTTTGACTTTGGACCCCTTACCTACGAGTGGTCTGCCTCTACTCCTTTATGGACTTCTACGAAAGTCTTAGGTGTGCCTAGCCAGGCCCCTCTCCTATGTCCCGGGATCTTGGCCTTGGGATGACGACCTCCTGTCTGAGACTCTCTTTCTACGGAGATGTAAATCCAGAAGCCACGGCCACCATCACAGCAGCCTGGCCCATGCAGGTTCGCATTGGATTCGGACAGTCGGTAAAGAAACAAAGGAGCCAAAAACTGGTGGGCCATCATCTTTATCCTAGCTTGCATCCGGCGGGCAAGAAAAAATACACACTGGGCTCCAAAACCCACTCACATTCAGTGCTTACAAAGCTACTGACTTATCCGAGTTTCCTAGAATCAAAGGTTTCTAGCTCACCAGACTTATTCTCCTCTGTTCCCTATCTCCTTCCTTCTCCCTGCATAAGCTCTGCACAAACTGACTTCTCACTCAGCACTCCGCCTGTAAAGCCAGAGGCCAGGGCCACCATCAGAGCAGCCTGGCTGTAAAGCCAGAAGCCACGGCCAGGGCTACCACTATCACAGCAGCCCGGCCCTTGCAGGTTCGAATTGGATTCGGACAGTCGGCAAAGAAACAACGGAGCCACAAACTGGTGGGCCATAGTCTTTAATTCTAGCTTGCACCCGCGGGCAAGTAAAAACATACACTGGGCTCCAAAACCCAATCACATTCAGTGCTCACAAAGCCACTGACTTATCCGAGTTTCCTAGAATCAAAGGTTTCTAGCTCACCAGACTTATTCACCTCTGTTCCCCATCGCCTTCCTTATCCCAAATACAAACTCTATACAAACTGGCATCTCACTCAGCACTCCACCATCTTGGCTGCTTCTCCTGGCCTACTCCACGTGGCCTCCTTCTGCTGCTGGCTCTACTCTCTCCTCTAATGATAATCTCAGGAACCAAGAGCCCAAACTCCCGTTCTACCCCCATTTTATATTGTAGCTTCACAACCTCTAATCCAATATACAAAATAGGGAAGTCTCTAGTAGAGTCACTTCTCTGAGACATGATTGGATTGTACCACCCCACATCAAAAAGGGTAGGAAAGGTTTAATCCCAAAACCAAGCCTCAGGCTACAACGATTCTCAACACACATTAATATCACCTGGGCAGCGGCCTCCATCTTTAACAAAGTGAGCATAATACATTTTATCTGCCCAACACTGGCCCATGCAGGTTCGCATTGGATTTGGACAGTCGGTAAAGAAACAACGGAGCCAAGAACTGGTGGGCTGTCATCTTTAATTCTAGCTTGCACCCAGTGGGCAAGTAAAAATACACACTGGGCTCCAAAACCCACTCACATTCAGTGCTTACAAAGCTACTGACTTATCCGAGTTTCCTAGAATCAAAGGTTTCTAGCTCACCAGCCTTATTCTCCTCAGTTCCCCATCTCCTTCCTTACCCCAGATACAAACTCTACACAAACTGGCTTCTCACTCAGCACTCCGCCATCTTGGCTGCTTTTTCCTGGCCTACTCCACGTGGCCTCCTTCTGCTCTCTTCTCTACTCTCTCCTCTAATATTAATCCCAGGAACCGAGAGAGCAAGCTCTCATTCTGCCCCCATTTTGTAGTGTAGAAATCCAAACCTTTAATCCAATATACAAAATAGGGAAGTCTCTAATACAAAGTCACTTCTCCAAGGCATGATTGGATTGTACCGCCCCACATCAAAAAGGGTGAGAAAGGCTTAATCCCAAAACCAAGCCCCAGGCT
Organism: Saccopteryx bilineata; assembly: GCF_036850765.1. Classification (NCBI taxonomy): domain Eukaryota; kingdom Metazoa; phylum Chordata; class Mammalia; order Chiroptera; family Emballonuridae; genus Saccopteryx; species Saccopteryx bilineata. The sequence continues at coordinate 291,950,655 of NC_089493.1, forward strand.
ACAATGATCCCCAACATACATTAATATCACCTGGGCAATGGCCTCCACGTGGGCAGTGTCATCTTTAACAAAGTGAGCATAATACATTTTATCTGCCCAACACTGCCATCTTGGCTGCTTCTCCTTGCCTCCTCCACGTGGCCTTTCTCTGCTCTCTGCTCTCTCTTCTCTCTGTTCTAATGTTAATCTCAGGAACCAAGAGGGCAAGCTCCCGTTCTGCCCCCATTTTATAGTGTAGAAATCCAAACCTTTAATCCAATATACAAAATAGGGAAGTCTCTAATACAAAGTCACTTATCTGGGGCATGATGAGATTGCACCACCCCACATCAAAAAAGGTGGGAAAGGCTGAGTTCTAAAACCAAGCCCCAGGCTACAAGGATCCTGCCTGCCCACAGCCCACCCCCAACACACATTAATATCACCTGGGTGACGGCTTCCACATGGGCAGCACCATCTTTAACAAAGTAAGCATAATACATATATTTTATCTGCCCAACAGGAGATTTTCTCCTCTCGAAACTATGACTGTGCCTGACCTGTGGTGGCACAGTGGATAAAGCGTCGACCTGGAAATGCTGAGGTTGCCGGTTCGAAACCCTGGGCTTGCCTGGTCAAGGCACATATGGGAGTTGATGCTTCCAGCTCCTTCCCCCTTCTCTCTCTCTCTCTCCTCTCTCTCTCTCCTCTCTAAAATGAATAAATAAAATAAAATTAAAATTAAAAAAAAAAAAAAGAAACTATGACTGAAGGTGGGGATGCCCCCTTCTCTCACCAGTCTCCTCTACTGTGGGCTCCTCTCAGTCCAAACCATCCAGCCAGACTCCCCTCAGAACATGGGCTCCTCCCAATCTCAGGTCTCAGAGCCTACTCCTCTATTCCTTCAGGACAACTCCTTCGGAACTCACCCTACTCTCTAAGGTTCACAGTTTGGGAGGTTTCTACTCTGAGCAGCCTGTTTCTACGGACTTCCTCGAAAGTCTAGGCACCTAGCCAGGTAGCTTTCTACTACCATTACAATATCCTAATAAATCTTGACAATTTCTGCCACCGGATGGGGAGGGCATCAGAAATTGTTTACGTGCAGGCTTCCTTCTACTTTCGCTCCTGTCCTTAATTTCTGTGCTGCTTGTTCGACATGCAGGCCATCTTTGTCCAAAGAAACCTCACCGAAGGCCTCTGCTCTTAATCTTTCCTTCTCTGCAGACTCCCAACTCTCTCCCCTCCTGCCTGACCCCCAGGGGCACCCCTTTCTCGGGACCCCTCTCGTCCCTCTGCAAATCTCTTCTGCTCGAGTCTCTTCCCTCCAGAAAGCCCCCTCCCCTCTCGTCACTGAATTCTGTTTCTCATTCACCTGCAAACACCAGTCTTTCTCCTCCCCTGCTGGCCAGGAGCCCCTCCCTTCTCCACTGTGTTCTTAAACCCCTCCTCCCTCCTTACAGATGGCTCTGTTTCTTTTTCTTCTTTGACCCATCCTTCCCCCTCCTCAGAGACTGACTGTGCCTTCCACTACCCCTCGTCCTCTCCCCTCTCCTCAGAGCTCTAAATCTTTTTGACTCCTCTGATCACGTGGTGCCACCACCTCCTCCTCCTGCAGATTCTGACCCTCCTTCTTTTCTATCCAGCTGCTCACACTGTCCATCCATCTGCTTTCTCTCTTCCTCCCCTCAATGCTGACAACTCCCTGCCATCTCAAAAAGATTAAAAAACAGAATTGTCTATTGAGCTGTGTGAGTGAGTAATCTGTTTTGTCTCTTTGTTTGTCAGAAAACACCTCTAGTGTAATTTTAATTGAAACAAGTAAAGTGCGCTCATTTAAATGTCTTGTACGTGAAGTCCTTGTTTAATGTGTAACTGTGTCTGTTTCTAAGGCCTTAAACCAATAATTACCCACCTCTTAAATCAAGGCTTACTCATCCCCACGAACTCTCCCTGCAATACCCCCATCCTTCCTGTTCAAAAACTTTCAGGGGCTTATCACCTCGTACAAGCCTTACACCCAATCAATGAGGCAGTAATTCTTCCCCTCCATCCAGTAGTCCCTAATCTCTACAGGTTACTGTCACACATTCCCTCAAACATCACTCACTTCAGGGTCCTAGACCTCTAGAATGCCTTTTTTACCATTCCTCTACACCTTGACTCTTACTTTCTGTTTGCATTCACCAGGACTGGCCCAGACACTAATGCAGCCCAGCATTTATGTGGACTGTCTTACCCCAGGGGTTCAAAAACAGCCCACACCTGTTTGGGCAGGCACTAGTTCAGGATTTAACAACATGCAATCTCAAAATTAGTACTCTCTTACAATATGTAAATAACCTACTCCTCTGCAGCCCCTCCCTGACTGCCTCAAGGAGACACACCTCCACCCTTCTTAACTTCCTCGCTATGAAGTAATATCGTGTCTTCTCTGCTAAGGCTCAACTTCACTCCTAGTTCGTAGTCTATCTGGGTCTCACCCTAGATCGAACTCAGACCCTCCACAGTCTCCAACCACCTACCACCGCAAATCAAACCCTATCTTTCCTTAATCTGATAGGCTTCTTCAGACACTGGATTCCCAATTTTTCTCTCTTAGGCAAACCCCTCAGTGAGATCTTCTGAGCATGGCATTTAAGGTCCATAATGGCCAAGGAAGTAACAGAAAAGGCAAATAAGGCCCAAAAGAAGTCAGGAACCACCAGCTTTTGGCATACACTCTTAAAGGCTCCAGTGCCCTAAAGGGCTTCATAGAATTCCATCAGGGCCCTGCTTCAGAGTGGACAGAAGGGTCATTGAACTGAAGCCTGCCAGGCTTCCCGGCCCCACCAGTTGACACGTTTATGCTGTGGAAAAGGGACACAAGAAGGTAAGCTGCTCCCTTGCTCCATGGAGGGAGGGTTCAGTCTCTTCTAGCCCTGCTCCAGCTACCTGTGACCTGACCTTGTCCAGCATGCTGGGAATTGCTAACAAAGGCCCAAGAACATCATTCATGAGCCTAAGGTATTTCTTCCAAGTAACAGATAAACTGATCTCATTTCTTGTAAACACAAGGGCCATCTACTATCCCTTGCCTGAATATTTGAGTTTTATTTATTCCTTAAAGATCTCTACTGTGGGTATCGACATTCTAATTTTGTTGCTTTATTTAATATATAATATCTCCTTTATTCCTCTTGTCTCAATGTCTCATTCCTATTATAGACTGGGACCTGCTGCTAATTCCAGCTAGCAGCAGTGGTCACTAGGACTTAAACTCTAACTGCAAAGTATAGAAATGTAACCACCTTTTCCCTAAGTACTTGCAGGAGTTACAGGTTACTCAGCAAACTGTTCAAAGACTGTCCAAGAGACAATTCCAGCATTATATCACCCAAGGACTGACTTTCACGTGGACAGGTCGACACACTATGATCCTGACAACTCCCACTGCTGCTAAGGGCGACTCTTTCCTCCACCCTGACCATCTGGAGCTCAGAAACAGAGAAACAAATCCGACTCCTTGTCCTTCTATTCTCTATTCACCTCTCAACCTACCTCACCCAATCAAAGGCTTTCTACTCGTGTAGGACCGACACCTATGTGTGTCTCCCTACTAATTGGACAAAACCTGTACCCTAATCTATCTCACCCCAAAAATCAACCTAATCCCACCCCATGAGCCTCTTCTAGTTCCTAGTACACTACTCGTCAATCTAAGGACCAAACAAGCTATACAGGTAATTTTTCTTCTTGTTGCTTTAAAAATTCTACAGAAGTAGGTCTAGGAGCAGGGGGACTGGCCACTTCCCTGTCTTATTCCTTCTCTCTCTCTCTCTCTCTCTCTGAAGCCCAGCGAATTTGTATACATGGAATCAGTGGTTTCACACAAACTGGGTGTCTTGACTATTGCCTTTCATTGGTCCACACATTCTTCCTATTTATTTTTCTAACTTTTGAACCCTGCTTCTTATGTTTGTTTACTAGTTTCTTACAGAACCACATGCAGACCTTCATCAATCAGAAAATTGGAAAAATCTACCTAACCCTACACACCAACCCTGAAACCTGCCCTCGCGAAACAGAAATATCTGAAACCCTATATCAGCAAACTTCCTAAATCCTATCTTTCAACCCCTACAGGTCCCCTAACCCTAAAGCTCTCTTGTATCCCTGAAGAACTAGGAGAATGAATAGCATTCCTCTTAACACTTCTCAGTCTTTTTACCCTTCACATAGTAAGGGGACAAGACCGCTGGGTCTTCTTGGCTGAAGAAGAACCTACAGACAGACATGAAACATTTCTTTTAGCTCAAGCTAACTGCTCTCTCCAGGGCTGCCAGGAAAGAATATCTCTAACTTTACCATGGAAGAACTTTCACCCCCCGCTATACAATCCTCCTTATCTCTGCATTCCTGATCTCCAAATACTTGGCCCCTTCTTTATCAAGTTCCTACAGGCCCAGATGATAGAAATCTCTAGGATTACCTACAATCAAATGCTCCTACACTCCTATTCCCCAATACCCCAAGGAGAACTTCACGAGGGAAATATCAAATAGGTAGGGATGACAGCAGGAAGAAGCCGCCCCTCAGCCCGAGAAGTTCCCTCCTGAATGTTCTCCAAACCCTCTTCCTTTTAAATCACACATATTCAGTTCTTCTAAAAACTTACACCAACAGGTTCCCTGTCTCTAAAAATCTCCACATGTTCTCCCATTTGAGAGGAACCAGACTAGCACGTCTCATGAGGCTCATCCAGGAGACCATGCATCACCATGTCACCCTGTTCAATCAGCACTCTCAGCAAGCAATTCACAGTTATTACCTTGCAAAAATTTTTTACTTCCTCACTCAGGTTTTTGAAAACATCGCCTGGTTCAGACCTCACAACACAGAAATTGACGACCTCCTTAACTGGATGGGGGACTTGGGTTGGCAAGGTTCTCTTCTTGAGTTCTCTCCAGAAGAAGCAATAATGTTCCAATTTTTTCTCCTCTTTCTCCTCATCACGCCTCACCGTATATTATAAAATTAATAACTGCCTTTCTTTTATATTATATGTAACCACGGAGTTGAGAAATGATAGATACGTGAATTCCAAACTGCCCTCTTGATGTTCCGCTTCTCTGTCAGACCTCACCCTTACTGGACTATCGCCCCTGAGGCAGAGAAATTCCAAGAAGCTGGCAACCCCCCAAGGAGGAGAATTCCGGACATACCAGGACTTTTGATTCAACACCCACTTGCTCGAGACTCTCCTTTTACCCTATAAATTCATCCCCCTAGCTTGTACCGGTGCTCTTCTCCACGGAGAAGTGCCCAACAGGGCTCTTTTTTTCCTTTCAATAAAAGCCTATTACTCTGGTCTTTTCGGACTCCCATGGATTCCAACAACATACATATCATATGTTGGGCAGATAAAATATATTATGCTCACTTTGTTAAAGATGGCGCTGCCCACGAGGAGGCCGTCGCCCAGGTGATATTAATGTGTGTTGGGGGTGGGCTGTGGGCAGGCAGAATTCTTGTAGCCTGGGGCTTGGTTTTGGGATTAAGCCTTTCCCACCCGTTTTGATGTGGGGTGGTACAATCTCATCATGCCCCAGATAAGTGACTTTGTATTAGAAACATCCCTATTTTGTATATTGGATTAAAGGTTTTGATTTCTACACTATAAAATAGGGGCAGAATAGGAGCTTATTCTCTTGGTTCCTGAGATTAGCATGAGAGAGCAGAGAGCAGAGAAAGGCCACGTGGAGGAGGCCAGGAGAAGCAGCCAAGATGGCGGAGTGTTGAGTGAGAAGCCAGTTTGTGCAGAGTTTGTGCAGGGAGAAGGAAGGAGATGGGGAACAGAGGTGAATAAGTCTGGTGAGCTAGAAACCATTTTTTTTTTAAATTTATTTTTCTGAAGCTGGAAACAGGGAGAGACAGTCAGACAGACTCTCACATGCGCCCGACCGGGATCCACCAGGCACGCCCACCAGGGGGCGACGCTCTGCCCACCAGGGGGCGATGCTCTGCCCCTCCGGGGCGTTGCTCTGTTGCGACCAGAGCTACTCTAGCGCCTGGGGCAGAGGCCAAGGAGCCATCCCCAGCGCCCAGGCCATCTTTGCTCCAATGGAGCCTCGCTGCGGGAGGGGAAGAGAGAGACAGAGAGGAAGGAGAGGGGGAGGGGTGGAGAAGCAGATAGGCGCTTCTCCTGTGTGCCCTGGCCGGGAATCGAACCCGGGACTTCTGCATGCCAGGCCGACGCTCTACCACTGAGCCAACCAGCCAGGGCTAGAAACCTTTGATTCTAGGAAACTCGGATAAGTCAGTAGCTTTGTGAGCACTGAATGTGAATGGGTTTTGGATCCCAGTGTGTGTTTTTACTTGCCCGCCAGGTGCAAGCTAGGATTAAAGCTAATGGCCCACCAGTTCTTGGCTCTGTTGTTTCTTTACCGACTGTCCGAATCCAATGTGAACCTGCATAGGCTAGGCTGCTGTGATGGTGGCCCTGGCCGTGGATACTGGCTTTACATCATATTTACAAACTTATTTGACCAACAAAACCTAATTACAATATATAATATTACAAATATTTTTATGATGCATTTATCATATTTTAGTATATTTTTGTTGTAATGAATAAAATGTTTCTTTTATTTACGATATTGTTTTCTTCCATATATTTTTGTCCCCCTTTTCACTGTAAAAAAGTTGGTCCCCTTACTGACAATGCACTCACCTACTATGCTCCAGGCACTGTGTAAGGGTCTGGGGATAGAGCAGTGAGTAACAACAACAAATAACTCTACTGTCTCAGTGAAGTTAACATCCTAGTAGGAAAGATGGACAATAAAGAGGATAAATTAATAAATTAGAAAATATAGCCTGGCCTGTGGTGGTGCAGTGGATAGAGTGTCAACCTGCAATGCTGAAATCACTGGTTTGAAACCCTGGGCTTGCCCGCTCAAGGTACATAAGACAACCAATCAATGAACAACTAAAGTGAAACAACTATGAGTTGATACTTCTCACTCCACCCTCCCCCCCCCATAAAATCAATACATAAAATTTTAAAAAAAGAATGAAAATATAGGCAAAAGTCTGTAAGTGTTAAGGATCAAAGATCTAAAGGCGATAAAGAAATGAGGCTTTTTTGAGAAAGCCAAGCAAGAAAGGCAGCAGTGCAAAGGCCCTGAGGCAGAAGTGTGCTGGAATGATAAGAAGTCAGTTAGAGGAGAACAAGGTCAGAGAGATATCAGATACTTTAAGGCTTTGTGGGCCACAGTGAAAACTTTTGGTTTGTAGCTTGAGTGAAATGGAAAGCCAGTGGAGGGTTTTAAGTAAGAAAGTGACATTTTTTTGTGTGGTTGTGTGACAAAGACAGAGAGACAGAGAAAGGGACAGATAGGGACAGACAGACAGGAAGAGAGAGATGAGAAGCAGCAATTCTTCATTGCAGCATCTTAGTTGTTCATTGCTTGCTCTCTTGTATGTGCCTTGATGGGGGCTACAGCAGACCGAGTGACCCCTTGCTCAAGTCAGCAACCTTGGACTCAAGCTGGTGAGCCTTGCTCAAACCAGATGAGCCAGCGCTCAAGCCGGCGACCTCGGGGTCTTGAACCTGGATCCTCTGCTTCCCAGTCCAATGCTCTATCCACTGCTCCACCGCCCGCTCAGGCTGTTTGACATATTTTTAAAGGAGAATAGACTGTAGCAGGAGCAAGGTTGGAGGCAGGTAGACCAGAAAGGGGACCTGGCCCTTCGTGGGTCTGACTAGGGCAAGCAGGTAGTGTGTAGGTTCTTTTTTTTTTTTTTTTTTTTACAGGGACAGAGAGAGAGTCAGAGAGAGGGATAGACAGGGACAGACAGACAGGAATGGAGAGATGAGAAGCATCAATCGTCAATATTTCGTTTTGACACCTTAGTTGTTCAGTGATTGCTTTCTCATATGTGCCTTGACCGCAGATCTTCAGCAGACCGAGTAACCCCTTGCTCAAGCCAGCAACCTTGGGCTCAAGCTGGTGAGCCCTACTCAAACCCGATGAGCTGGTGCTCAAGCTGGCGACCTCGGAGTCTCGAACCTGAGTCCTACGCATCCCAGTCCAATGCTCTATCCACTGCGCCACTGCCTGGTCAAGCAGTGTGTGGGTTCTTGATTTTGTGCAGGAAAGATTTCACAACAGGAGTCCATGTGGTTTTGAGAGTATGTATGTAAACAAGGAAGGGCTTAGGCAGGAGAAGCAACAGGAGAGCCTAGGGGTGCCGCTCTGGCCCACTGGGAAGTCAGAGAGAAGGAGCCTTGGAGACCCGTTGTGGGGGTAGCCTGGGACGAGCTGCCGCTGCCCTCTGCTCCCCTGGTTGCAAGTTTTTGGGGACCGGTAGAGCTTAGGAGATGCAGACCTGTGGGGGAAGGTGCAGTTGGGCCCCTGGGAGGGAGCGTATGCTGGGTCTTTTGTTTTGAGGGTTTTTTATGTCTGGGAGTTTAGGGGAGGTCTTAGGGGAGAGCTCAATAGACTATTCATCAGCTTTCCCAGGTGTGCCATTTCAGAGTCATGGTCTCCACTGATTGGTCAGCCCCAGGGCAAGGAGTCTTCAATCATTACAGCCAGTCCTGGCGTTGCCCTCTGGCTTTGCTGCCCTTCTGGGGCTGGAGCTAAAACACCAGTGGGGCCTAGATGCCATCTCTAGGGAGGTGACCTTCTGTATCTGGCTGTAAACTGCTCGGCCAGTTTGTTCAGCTCTCTGTCTCAGTTTCTCCATTCCACTTACCAAGGAATTTTCTTAGCTTCAGTGGAATAAGAAAAAAAATTAATTGTCATTGTTTTTGGATGAATCTATAGAGAAAGAAGACATTATTAAAATAATTTCACTTTACAAAGGACACAGAGGACTTGAGGCATCGGACCACTGGCTCTGTCTCAGAAGCACAGATTCTGCATTCCTCAGAGCTTCCCAGACTAGGATCACATCTGTCATGTGTCTGTGAGATTATATGTTCGAGTCCATTTTCATGATACCATATGGAACAATTCATAACACTTGGAACGACCAAGCCAGCCTGAGGAGAGCTGGTATCTGTCGGGTTCAGTTTATCCGTGGCTTTCTTTGCCCTGGATGTTCATTTCGGGTCCAGTCAGCCCTCACCTCACCAGCAGGTCAACGTCACACTGTTCATTTGATGGAGCCAAGATGACAGCATGCGGAAAGCGTCCGCGGAAGCTGCTTTCCTCTGGAAAAGCAGTGTGGCCAACACCTGAGCCAGTGTGGCCAACATCTGAGCTTCATACACGGCCCTTTGGACACTTGGTCTATTTGGACACTGATGAGAGATTTGTAAGTTAGAGCACGGGGTAGGGAGAGACAACAAGGCTCTCGAAAGCTGTGCCAACGAGCTTGGACTTGATTCGGTGTATGCAGAAGGGGAGCCGTGAGAGGTTTTAAAGGCTAAGAGGAACCTGCTCAGGTTTTTCAAGGTTAATTTGGTAGTACCTGGGAGAGCTAGAACCTTCTCCAGGGGGAGCCAACCAAGGAAAAGAAGAACTGGAAGGGCAGTGATGGTTCTGTGGGGACTGATACCGGTAGGAACAGGATTGAGAGACAGTTCAGGGGACTTGGGCCCTTGGAGAACTGACAGTCTGAGATGTGATGGACTCAGACAGTTTACCCTGACCAAGGAAGGAGTGTGTGTGTGTGTGTGTGTGTGTGTGTGTGTGTGTGTGTGTGTCTAAGGCACATCCTGCCTCAGGGCACCCCACAGGGTCCCAGCCTGAGATCTCTGCAGCCCAACTCTTCAGGGGAATTCCCTGCTCTCTGGGCATTGGGCTCCTGACTATTTGCCAAAATCCTCGAGGTTTACTTGTACTTTGTAGCTTTCTTAGCTTTACAGTCCTTAAGAAGAAGGGAGGAAAGTATCCTTTCTATTTATTTATTTATTTATTTATTTATTTATTTATTTATTTATTTATTTATTTTCTTTCTAGAGAGACAGAGAGACAGACAGACAGGAAGGAAGAGATGAGAAGCATCAATTCTTTGTTGTGGCTCCTTAGTTGTTCACTGATTGCATTCTCATCTGTGCCTTGACCAGGGGACTACAGCAGAGTGAGTGATCCCTTGCTCAAGCCAGTGACCTTGGGTTCCAGTCAGTGACCTTTGTACTCAAGCCAGTGACCAGGGCATCATATCTATGATGCCATGCTCAAGCCAGTGACCCCATGCTCAAGCTGGTGAGCCTGCGTTCAAGCCGGCCACCCTGGGGTTTCGAACCTGGGTCCTCTGTGTCCCAGTCTGGTGCTCTATCCACTGTGCCACCGCCTGGCCAGGCTTTATTTTCTTAAACAGAAGATGATACATATGTAAATAAGTATGCTTGCCTGCTAAAACATACACATAAACTGTAATCCAAGCAGTGGAGACTGAAGGTGTTTCCTGCATTCCTTTTAACCCCAGTGTTGCTACTAATACACTTAAAATTTCTGTAAACTTAAACCCTAATTCAAGTGTACAAATTTTGAAGATGGCCTAAGGAAAACCTTCACACTGGAGATACTGATTTGACTGTTAATTCTGGGTTAGATATTCTCTGGTGAGATAATTATAGTTTTTCAAACACGTAAAACCTGTATGGTTAAGGAGAGCTAACAATTTATTATTGTTTTAAGATTTTATTTATTGATTTTACAGAGAAGGGGGTGGGGAGCAAGAAGTATCAACTCATAGTTGCTTCACTTTAGCTGTTCATTGCTTGCTTGTTGTATGTGCCTTGACCGGGCAAGCCCAGGGTTTCAAACCGACATCAACTTTCCAGGTCGATGCTCTATCCTCTGTGCCACCACAGGCCAGGTTAGAACTCACAATTTTTTTGTCATGAAGACCGTGTGGCTGAAATTGTCAACATTGGTTATTTATTTATTTATTTATTTATTTATTTTAACTGAGAAGAGGGGAGAGAGAGAGAGACAGACTCACATGTGCCCCAACCGGGATCCACCTGTCAGGGGCTGATGCTCAGACTCACTGAGCGATCCTCAGCACCCAGGGCTGACACTTGAATCAGTCGAGCCACTGGCTGTAAGAGAGGAGGAGAGAGAAGGGGGAGAGGGTGGGGAAGAGAAGCAGATGGGTGCTTCTTCTGTGTGGCCTGATTGGGGATTGAACACGTGACATCTGCATACCAGGTCGGCACTCTACCACTGAGCTAACCAGCCAGGGCCAACAATAGTTATTTTTGAGATTTAGGAGCAGGAGGTAGATGTTGTTAAAAGAGGGTTTTTTTTTATTTTTAAAGTGAGCCTTTATTTTTTTATTCGACACACCTCTGTAACTTTTGAGTTTTTAAATGTATATTTTTGTAATTTCTGAACAAAACAAAAAAATTTGGTTAGATGTAACTTGGAACTGCTTTACAGGGAATCTAAGAAGTCAGCCTGGCCCTGGTTGGATGACTTGGTTGTTTAGAGCTTTGTCTCGAAGCACAGAGGTTGCCAGTTCAATCCCCGGTTAGGGCACATATAGGAACAGATTGATGTTCCTGTCTCTCTCTCTCTCCCTTCCTCTTTCTCTAACATCAGTAAATTAAAAACACACACAAAAACTTTTTAAAAATGTCAGCTTGCATTATCTTATTTTTTTTAAGTGAGAGGAAGGGAGATAGCGAGAGAGACTCCTGCATGCGCCCTGACTGGGACTCACCTGGCAACCCTGTCTGGGGCCGATGCGCCAGTACCAAGCTGTTTTTGTTTAGTGCTTGATGCTGATGCTCTTGAACCAACCGAGCTCTCCTCAGTGCCCTGGGCCAGCACTTGAAGCAATCGAGTTACTGGCTGTGGGAGGGGAAGAGGGAGAGAAGTAGATGGTCACCTCTCCTCTGTGCCCTGACCGGGAATTGAACTCTGGACATCCATAAACCAGGCTTATGTTCTATCCACTGAGCCACTGGCCAGGGCCTGCATTATCTAATTTTAAATGAATTTGAAAAGGACCGTCTGACATCATCTAAGAACCAGGATTCGATTTGTCCTGCTGTGGCTGCCTGGCAGTAGACGATAAACAATCTCCTGCAAGACGATAAACAATCTCCTGTAGAAGCCTCCTCAGGGCAGTGGCACTGGGCATGGACTTGCAGATTGAACAGGCTTTCCTCACAACACAGGAAGAATCTCAACATCCTTCCCACTTTTCCATAAATAAATATAGTTCCTCTATTCTGTTGTGTTTTTAATTTTTTTTTTTTGTGTGTGTGTGTGACAGAGACAGAGAGAGGGACAGATAGGAACAGACAGGAAGGGAGAGACATGAGAAGCATCAACTCTTCGTGGAGGCACCTTAGTTGTTCATTGATTGCTTTCTTATACGTGCCTTGATAGGGTGGGGCTACAGCAGAGCTAGTGACTCTTTACTCAAGCCAGTGACCTTGCGCTCAAGCTGGTGAGCTTTTGCTCAAATCAGATGAGCCCGCGCTCAAGTTAGCGACCTCGGAGTTTCAAACCTGTGTCATCCGCATCCCAGTCCAATGCCCACTGCACCACTGCCTGGTCAGGTTTAATATATTTATTTTTCTAAAACTGCCCTTTATACATCTTCACTGTAAACATTTTTTCCCCAGGCAATATGGAAATAAATAAATCTTATTCTGTTTGGAGTTTGGTTGTGTGCCCTTTTGGATTTGTTTTACACACACACACACACACAAACACATCATTTCAACTTCTATTTTTCATTATTTATTTATTTATTTAGAGAGACACAGGCAGGGAGAGAGATGAGAAACATCAACTCATAGTTGCAGCACTTTTATTGTTCATTGATTGCTTCTCATATGTGCCTTGATGTGGGGGGCCTCCAGCTGAGCCAGTGACCCCTTGCTCAAGCCAGCGACCTTGGGCTTCAAACATGCCCTCAAGATGGTGAGCCCATGCTCAAGCCGGTACCTTGAGGTTTTGAACCTGGGTCCTCAACGTCCCTAATTGGTGCTTTATCCACTGCACCACCATCTGGTCAGATTAATTTTTTATTTTTTGAGATGTAATTCACATACCATAAAATTATCATTTTAAAGTGTACAAGTTGGTGGTTTTTAATATATTCAGAAAATTATGCAATAATCACCACTCTTTAACTGCAGAACACTTCATTACCCCAAAGTGAAACCCTAGACCCACCAGCAGTCACTACTCATTCCCTGTTCCTTCCATCCTCACAACTACTGATCTGCTTTCTGTCTCTATAGATTTGCCTATTCTGGACATTTCACTTAACTGGAACCATATGACTGTAGAAAAATGCTATGAATATCTGCAGAGTTAGGAAAACACTTAGAGAGAGTGAGGCACCCTAGGGCAAAAGCCCTGAGCAGACAAGATTCCAGGGGCCTCTCTGACCCGTACTGAAAACAGTGCTTACTGGAAACAGCAGAACAGCAGGATAAGATTCAGTAACAGAAAATGTTTAGGCTCTCAGAACAGAGATTAACAGTCAGCACATTCCTTGTCCTTTACTTCACACCCTGAAAACTGCAGTCTGTTTCCTTGAGTTGTTTGTATCTGCTAATAAATCTCTGAGTGAGGCTGGGGACGGGGCTTTAGTCTTTTGGTCTGCTGACTGGGGCTGTTGCCTCGACCCCTCAGAGCAAGTCATCTGGTCTCCAAGTAGTTTACTCTCACTGCGGCATATAACATGTGACCTTTTGTGCCTGATTTCTTTAACTTAGTATAATGTTTACAAGGTATATATATATATATATATTAGTGGATATTTAAGTCCATTCATGTTGTAGCATGTACCAGTATTTCATTGCTCTTTTATTTTTCTTTTCCAAGTGAGAGGAGGGGAGATAGAGAGACAGACTCCCACGTGTGCCCCAACCAGGATCCACCCGGCAACCCCCATTTGGGGCTGATGCTCTGCCCATCTGGACCCATGCTCGTAACTAAGCTATTTTTAGCACCTGAGGCAGAGGCTCCATGGAACCATCCTCAGCGCCCAAGCTTATGTGCTAGAACCAATGAGCCATGACTGTGGGAGGGAAGAGAAAGGGAGAAAGAGAAGGGGTAAGGGGAGAGGTGGAGAAGCAGATGGTTACTTCTCCTGTGTGCCCTGACTGGGAATCAAACCCTGGACATCTACATGCCAGGCTGACACTCTACCACTGAGCCAACCGGCCAGGGCCCTTCATTCCTTTTTATGGCCAAATAATACTCCATTGTATGGATACAAACTACATTTCATTTACCTATATTCATCAGTTGATGGACATTGCATTGTTTCCAGTTTTTCTAATATGCTATGAGAATTCACATATAAGTTTCTGCGTGAACATATGTTTTTAATTTTGGGGGGTATATATCTATAAATTGCTAGGTCATATGGTCACTCTGTGTTGACCATTTCTTTTTTTTATTTTGAGAAACTGTTTTCCATAGTAGCTGGATCATTTTACATCCTCTCCCCCGACCAAGTACAAGGGTTCCAAGTTCTCTACATTCTCACCCACACTTGTTATTTTCTTTCTTTTCTTTTATTCTAGCCATCCTCATGACTGTGTAGTGGTATCTTGTTTTGGTTTTGATTTCCATTCTAATGACTAACGATGTTGAACATCTTTCCATGTGCTTGGTGGCCATTTGTATATCATTTTTAGATAAATGTCTATTCAAATTTTTTGTCCACTTAAAAAACAGAGTTGTCTTTTTATTGTTTAGTTACAAGGGTTCTTTATATATTCTGGACACAAGTCCCACATAATTTGCAAATATTTTCTCTCATTCCGTGGGTCTTTTTATCTTTTATTATTGATTGATTTTAGAGAGACGGAGAGAGGAAGGTAGGAAGGGTGGGAGAGAGAGAGAGAAGCATGCACTTGTTGTTCCACTTGGTTGTGTATTCACTGGTTTCTTCCCGCCTGTGCCCTGACCCCAGGGATTGAACTTGCAACCGTTGTGTTTCAGGACGATGCTCTAACTGACCGAGCTAACCTGCCAGAGCCACTGTGGGAATTATTTTTCATTTTTTAGAATCAAAATGAACTTCTAACTATGTTTTTCTGTAACTTGCTCTTTTTCTTTCACAGAGTATTGTTGGCAACTTTCACTGTTGAGAAAGCTACCTGTCCCGTTATGGTTGACCACAGTTGATCTGACCAGTCCTCTGCTGAGCTTTAAAGCGTCCTAAGCTCATGTGCTGGGGAGAGACTGCGATGCAGTAGCCTTGGTTACTGTGCTGTCTGCCCTCGGATGATGTGCAAATGCAAGCAGGCACAGGAAATGTCTCTAACCTGCTTCCACTTCCTCTCTGAACCCTTGCGGTTGCGGAAGCCCCACCACCACTCCTTCACCCCCACCCACTGTCACCAGCCTGGTGCCTCTGAGAACGTCCCACTGCAAGAGGTCCCAGGACGCATCATTTCCCTCTTTCACCCTGTCTGGGCCGCCAGCAAATCCCAAGGGTCCTCTGAGACGGAGCCGGGTCGGGTCCCAGCAGCGGCGGTGGAGATGAACTCCTGCATCAGCATACTGAGGCTGCTGCTGTCCGGGCCTTTTCTCCTCGGTAAGCGAGGGAGGAGAGGAGAGAAAGGGACACGTGTCTGTGAGCAGGAAACGGCAAGGCTTTAGGGAATGAGAGCAAAGGCCAAGCTGCCCTCAGGGTGGTATTGGCCATAGGTAATGTGGGGGCCCAGAAATCTTCGAGGGAGAGGGGGCAGAGAAAGAAAACAAGTCTGAGTCCAAAGCATAGGCAAGGTACGGAGGCCCAGACAGAGAAGGGAGGCGGAGATAACAGCGAGAGACTGGGAGTGGGCCCCAAGAAGGCAGATGGTAATGGGAGCCCAGAGCTAGGCTGGGGTCTGGTGCCACCTATGGTACCACCTCTCTGGGCCGTCTTAGGCAAGTCCTTCCCCCTTTCTGGGCCCTGATCTCTATAGTGGTTTTTTTTTGTTTGTTTGTTTGTTTTTTTACAGGGACAGAGAGAGAGAGTCAGAGAGAGGGATAGATAGGGACAGACAGACAGGAACGGAAAGAGATGAGAAGCATCAATCATCAGTTTTTCGTTGCGACACCTTAGTTGTTCATTGATTGCTTTCTCATATGTGCCTTGACCGTGGGCCTTCAGCAGACCGAGTAACCCCTTGCTCGAGCCAGCGACCTTGGGTCCAAGCTGGTTGAGCTTTTGCTCAAACCAGATGAGCCCGCACTCAAGTTGGCGACCTTGGGGTCTCGAACCTGGGTCCCCCGCATCCCAGTCCGATGCTCTATCCATTGTGCCACCTCCTGGTCAGGCTGGGCCCCAATCTCTACATCTGAACAAATGCTGGGCCTCATCTCTGACATCCCAGGAGAAGCCTGAGGCCTGGAAGGGGAGCAGGGCTGGAAGGATAGTGCGGGGCAGGCGGGCGCTGCCCAGGCTGCCTGAGCTGGGGGGTCTGAGACCTAAGGGTCAAGGAAGGCACCAGTCCCTGGTGGGGCGGGGAGTGCAGGAGGGAGAAGGCAGCTTCACAGGGATCAAGGCAGCTAAGAATGCTGAGCCTGTGGGGAGAAGCCTGCGGCTGATTACCTGAGTTGTGTGGGTGCCTGGGCCCCAGGTCCAAGGGAGAAATGAGCGTGTGGGAAGACGCACCCTTCCTGGGACATCCCCATCCCCGCAGAGGCCCTTCACTCTGCTCATCTCACAAGGGCCTCCACCTTCTCACCCTCCCTGCTTTGCTGAGAGGCCAAAGGGAAGTGGTGTGCTTCCCAGGCGGGGGCCTGTGGGAGCTGTGCGTAGTGGAGTCCCTGCGTCTAGATGTCCCTTAGCCAAGGCCCTCGAGGGGAAGTCCTGGGAGGCTGGTCCCCGCTCTGTCCTGGGAGTGGGCCAGCGGGTCAGGGTGGAGCAGGGTCCTTAGGGGTCTCCTGTCCCCTTGAATTAGTGGGCAGCAGCCAATCAGAATTCAGGGTTCGGGGGTGGTCCCTGGCCAGAAGTGACTGACATGTCCCTTGTTTCCCTCAGCCCTGACCTCCGGCTACAACCTGGAAGTGCGGCATGTGCAGAACTTGTCCTTCCCACACGCCGGGAGGCATTTTGGGTACCGCGTCCTGCAGGTTGGAAACCGGTGAGCTGTCGCCCCAGGTCCTCCCTGCCCTGAGGAGCCCCAGACCAGGCGCCTCCATGCCAGCCATGGGGCTGGCCAGAGAATCCCGCAGGTCGCAAGGAGTCCATGGTGGGATTTCTCAGAAGCAGGAGCAAGGCCATCAGATAGTAGGATGAGGACCGTCCACCCTTAAAACTCCACATAACTGAAATAGAAAGGGAAACTCACAGCCCCTAAGACACTTGGGAAACTTCCTGGATTCCTGAGTCTCCCTGACCAGCAGTGAGGTCCCCCTGACCCTGCCGCCAGCCTAGCACATAGTAACTATGCCGTAAATTACTTTTTAAAAATTTATTTTTTTATATTATTTTATTACATTATATATGTGTATATATAGAGAGAGAGAGAAAGAGAGAGAGAGGAAGGAAGAGAGATGAGAAGCATCAAATTGTAACTGCAACACTTCAGTTTTTCATTGCTTGCTTCTCATATTTGCCTTGATGGGAGGGGGGTTAGCCAGTGACATTGGGCTTTAAGCCAGTGACCATGGGATCACGTGGATGATCCCACGCTCAAGCCGGGAACCCCACCCTCAAGCTAGTGAGCCCACGCTCAAGCTGGGCACCTCTGGGTTTGGAACCTGGGACTTCAGCATGCCAGGTTGATGCTCTATCCATGGCGCCACCACCAGTCAGGTTATAAATTACTTGGAATTGATAACTGATTGAATGAACTTACAACGTAACATTCTGGTATATTCTCTGGGCCCCGTTTTCCTAGACTAGAGATGGAAAAGATCGTTAACTTTCTAGAATTCTGGCATATTAGGTGATTTGTCTGGGATTCAACAGGGAAGAAATTGGTGGGCACCGGAAGGCTGCGTTGCTGTGAGATATCTGGTGGGGGATCGGAAGCCCCTTATTAGGTAGGAGTGGGTAGGTAAAGACCTGGGTAACTCTGTCTCACAGGTGAGATTTCTCACCAGGGTTGTCGTGGGAGCTCCAGGTGAGGGGACCAGCACAGGAAACCTCTACCAGTGCCAGCCGGACACTGGCAGTTGCCTGCCAGTGGGCCTGAGTGGTGAGTAACGGCCAGGGGCGCTGGGAGGAGCGTGTCGTAGGGAAATCCAGGCTGGCCCCACCGCTCCGGGGTCTCCTAAATTCCTCTCGATCTTATGATGCCTACAGGTTCCAACAACATCTCTAAGTACTTGGGAATGACCTTGGCAACAGACCTTACAAGCGGAAGCCTTTTGGTAAGAATTTTGTTGTGTGACATCAGAGCCTGTGAAGCTCCATGCTAGGAACCAGATTGAAAAGAAGGAAGAAAAAAATGGATTCATGATCTTTTAGAAGATTAAAGGCATCAGAGAGATTCAGAGTCAATCACTGTCTATTGAGAACAAATTATGAGCCAGCTATTTTCAAGACCTTACTTAATTTAGAACCCTGGCTGGGTAGCTCAGTTGGTTAGAGCCTTCACCCAATACGGCAAGGTTGTGGGTTCAATTCCCAGGTAGGACACATAAACAACCAATGAGTGCATAAATAAATGGAACAACAAATTGGTGTTTCTCTCTCTCCCTCTCACTTTTCCTCTATCTTTAAAAAAAAAAAAAGATATACAACGTGATTTTTGGTGGTATACAAAGTTAGTGTTTTACTAGTTATATATTTATTTAATAGATTAGTAGAAAAAAATATACAAGTGCATCAAATTCATGATTTCTTACATTGCATCATTTAAGATGAGGTTAAAGTTTTTTTTACAAAAGTAAATTTTTTTCTTTTTCTTTTTTTTTTTAGCGAGCGTGAGAGAGAAAGAGGGACAGACAGACAGGAAGGGAGAGAGATGAGAAGCATCAACTCGTAGTTGCAGCACCTTAGTTGTTCATTGATTGCTTTCTCATATGTGCCTTGGCGAGGGCTCCAGCAGAGGCAGTGACCCCTTGCTCAAGCCAGCGACTTTGGGCTCAAGTGACAATGGGGTCATGTCTATGACCCCGCGCTCATGCCAGCGACCCCACGCTCAAGCAGAACAAGCCAGCGCTCAAACCAGGGATCTCATGGTTTCAAACTTGGGTCCTCAGCATCCCAGGCCAAAGCTCTATCCACTGCACCACCGCCTGGTCAGGCTAGAAAAGTAAATAAAACTATTACATAAATAACAATATGAATGATGTACCATGTGACAGAATTGTGAAGTGGTACACAAATGCCGAAAATTTGAAAAAAAAACACTTCTTTATCTCTTTAACCCTCAAGACAGTCAGGTAAGTTAAGGGTTAGTATACACAGTTTTTAAAATATTTATTTTGTTGATTTGAGAAAGAGAGGAAGGGAGAGAGGGAGAGTGAGAGACAGGAATAGCATCTGTATGTGCTCTGATCAGGGATCGAACCAGCCACCTCTGTGCCTTTGAGACAACTGAATGCTCTAAACAACCAAGCTATCTGGCCAGGGTAGATTACACGTTTCACACGTGAGGGAGCACCTGGGGCAAGGTCATGTGGTTAAAGAGGTAGAGCCAGGATTTGAATCAAATTCTCATTTGATTCCAAGTGCATTGCTCTTTACAATTCATCTCGGCAGCATCCAACAGGAGAAATAGAAGACAGTGAAACACTGATCCACTATGTAACTGGAGCTTGTTTACATAGCTGCTGTGATGTGCCCAACAGTTGGCTAGGTCATGACGGGGGACAGGAAGTGAGATACAAAGATGACCATGAATGAGCTCTGACTTGCAAGAAATTGCAGCTTGGCAGGAAAGATAGTCATAAATGAAAGGTGCGCCCTTGCATATTCTGGGAATAGCGAGTAATTCGATATGGCTTAAGTGGAGAATGTCGCATTGGGAATGGACAGGGATGGGCCCGGAGAGGTAGGCTAGTGCCCAACTGTAAACAATATTAATGCCGAAGGAAGGATTTTAGATTGCGTCCTCTAGGCAGTGAGCGTCCACTGGGAAAGGGCAGGGAGGGCAGGCCTGGGGCCATTGGCAGAGAGACCTGGAGGCTGTTTCTTTGGCTTGGTAACCAGTTGGATGTAGGGAGTGAGGCGAGGAGGGGTAACTCTGAAGGTGTTTGTTCGTGGCTGGTGACACCTGAAAGACGCAGCAAGGAGAAGATCAGTCCTTTCACATGTGCTTCCTTCAGGCCTGTGACCCCGGCCAGTCCCAGACATGTGACCAGAATGTCTACCTAAGTGGCCTGTGTTACCTCTTCGGCGAGAATCTGAAGGGCCCCGTGCTGCAAGGGAAGCCTGGTTATCAGAGTAAGGAATGGGGGATCCAGCGGATAGAAACACCTGCCCGCGGCTGCCCGTCCGTGGGAACCAGCACTGGCAGGTCTGCCGTCAGAGACACTTGACCAGGTCCCTTTGTGTCTGGCTTCTGCAGAATGTGTGAAGGGCAACGTAGACCTGGTGTTTCTGTTTGACGGCTCAGGGAGCTTGCATCTAGATGAATTTCAGAAAATTCTGGGCTTCATGAAGGATGTGATGAAGAAACTCAGCAACTCTTCCTACCAGGTAAACGTGTTAGTTAGGATTCCTGGTTACAGGTATTAGATGCCTACCTAAGCTAGCTTAAGGCATAAAAGGAAAATTTAGTAGGAGGTGTCTCCAGAGCCTAAGGGCATGGCTATAATTGGACTTCTGGAAAGGAAAAGAACCAAGAATAGAAAGCTTCTAGAATTTTCTCTAGTTCTCATTTCTGTTTCTTTTTGGCTTTTGCTTCCCTCTTCTCATCCTCTCTCTTTCTGTCTGTCTGTAGAATGGCTCCCTCAGCTTCTTTGGGTCATGTGGGCCTCTGGAAAGCTCTTAAGTTCACATGTTAAAGTTTCAGGCTTTTTTTTTTTAACTGAGTGAAAGGTGGGGAGGCAGAGAGGACAGAGAGACAGACTCCTGCATGAGCCCTGACCAGGATCCACCCGGCAAGCCCCTACCAGGCGATGCTCTGCCTGGCTGGGCCACAGCTCTGTGGCTCAGCAATTGAGCTATTTCAGTGCCTGAAGCCAAGGCCATGGAGCCATTCTCAGCACCTGGAGCCAACTTTGCTCAAACCATTCAAGCCATGGCTGAGGAAGAGGAAGAGAGAGGGAGGGGGAGGGGTGGAAAGCAGATGGTCGCTTCTCCTTTGTGCTCTGACTGGGAATTGAATCCGGGACTTCCACACACCAGGCAAACTTTCTTCAGCTGAGCCAACTGGCCAGGACCAACTTTTTGTTTTTTAACCTTTCTTCCAACCAACCCCTCCCACTACAAATTCCAAATTCTCAGAGAAAAAATTCTTACTGGTCTAGCCTCAGTCAAGTGTCTATCTCTGGCCCAGCCAACTATATCCTATTTAGCAGGATCACTCAGCAGAAGTATGGCTCCCGGGCACCATTCTTCCTGGTGAGGTAGGCAGACCCAGAGAACATGACTCAGCAGGCAGGACTATATAAAGGGCCAGAGGTTTATTTAATTCTATTTTTGTGTTTGTTTATTTTCAAAAGAATGATTTGAAACAGGGCAGGATAAGTTCAGTTGCCCAGGTCCCAGATAAAAAGTACAAATTGGGGGGTGCTGAACACACAATACAGTGTACAGATGACGTGTTGTAGAACTGGGCACCTGAAACCTGGGTAATTTTGTTAAGCACAGTCGCCCCAATAAATTCAATAAAAAGGAGAAAAAAAGAAGTATAGATCGGAGCAGACAAGTGAGAAGGGATATTTATAATTTCATTTTATTTCTTCTTATAGTTTGCTGCTGTTCAGTTTTCCACGGAAACCCAAACAGAATTTAATTTCTTGGATTACGTTAAGCTGAAGGACCCTGATGCTCTGCTGGCCAAAGTCACACACATGGGCCAGTTGACCAACACCTTTCGTGCCATAAACTATGTCGCGTGAGTTCCCTTTTGCAGGAAAGGGCCCACCATCAGTTGTTCTGTGTGCAATAGCTTCTTCAAGTTGGTGTGTAGGACTCAACAGGTGGGTTTAGCAATGGGCAGATCATTGTTAAGAATTCGAGTGGAGCAACTTTAGTCCAGGTTCTGGATTGTAAGTACCCGGAAGTGACTTTATATTGACTAACTCCTGCAGGGATGCTGCGGAGACAGCTCAGGAGCCTCTGGGACAGGGAGCACTGCCAGGCCTCACGAGGGCTTGGAAAGTGACTCTGAACCCTGGCAGCCCCGGGAGGGTCACTTCTGAGATGGGGATCAGCTCCGAAGTCAGTGTACAAACAAAAATCTCAAGTAGTCAAAAAAATATTTTTTTTTTTAAAGAGAAAGTGCACATTTTTATTTATTTTTTATTTATTTATTTAACATAGGCAGAGATAGACAGGGACAGACAGACAGGAATGGAGAGAGAGATGAGAAGCATCAATCATTAGTTTTTCGTTGCGCTTTGCGACTTCTTAGTTGTTCATTGATTGCTTTCTCATATGTGCCTTGACCGCGGGCCTTCAGCAGACCGAGTAACCTAACCCCTTGCTGGAGCCAGCGACCTTGGGTCCAAGCTGGTGAGCTTTTTGCTCAAGCCAGATGAGCCCGCCCTCAAGCTGGCAACCTCAGGGTCTCGAACCTGGGTCCTTCTGCATCCCAGTCCGACGGTCTATCCACTGCGCCACCACCTGGTCAGGCAGTCAAAAATATTCTTGAAGAATTCCTTGAATTGTTCATAATATTCAACACATTTAAGTCCCACACTAGAAACTAGCATCTCTTGATTTCTTAAATTTATTGCAGAATTTTTCTCCCCCCAGAGCTGGATTAGATTGCTATGTTTAAATTGAGGCCTACGTGAATATGGCTGGCTTGTGTTGAAGGACCATAGTGTATCTTTTAAAAATACATTAGTCTGGCTATGGAAACTGAGACCATTTGAGGAATAAGAGAATTATATTCCCTGTCCCATGCTCCCCCTTGGAATACACTCATGTTGGGTGAAGTAGCCGAAAAGACCTCTATTGTTACATTTATTTCTCCCATTTTCACCTCCTAGTCAAGCATGCATAGTGGAATTTGCATAAGTTAAACACGGATGTGTGTATCTCAAGGTTCTGCACATGTGTTTCCAGTTCTTTGCTTGCAGAGCTCACTTGACCTGTCGTGTCAAGCGAGGAAAGAATGACTTTGTCCTTTTCTGTCGGTAGACAGCTTTGGTGGGTACACGACCACTGCAAAATGGTAGCCTCGGTTCCTCAACCTGAATTCCAGCCTCCAGGCCAGAGGGTGACTGGCTAAGCCTGGGTCAGGTGCCCTCAGTCCACCCAGCGTGGTCTTGCTCCGCCTGACGATGTAGAGTCACATGGCACAAACATGGCTTCCGGGGTCCCTCCCCCCATGGGAAGGGAGCAGTTCCTAGAGAAAGGGATCACCATAGGACGGGAAGACACCCCAAAAGGTGTCAGCTGTGGGAGCAGAAAGGAGCAGTCAAGTAAATGTATTTCCCAAATACTTCCTGACCATCTGAGTGGGTGCCTGGCAGTGTGCCAGGTGAGGGGTTGGCAAATTGTTGTCTGTAAAGGGCCAGATAGCAAATATTCTAGGTTTTCCTGGCTACCTACAGTATCTGTTGCATATATTCTTTGTTTTTGTAGTCCTCTCACAGAAAAATTATTATTATTTTGTTATGTTTTGTTTTGTTTTTACAGAGACAGAGAGAGTGAGAGAGAGGGATAGACAGGGACAGACAGACAGGAACGGAGAGAGATGAGAAGCATCAATCATTAGTTTTTCGTTGTGCATTGCAACACCTTAGTTGTTCATTGATTGCTTTCTCATATGTGCCTTGACTGCTGGCCTTCAGCAGACCGAGTAACCCCTTGCTCAAGCCAGCAACCTTGGGCTCAAGCTGGTGAGCTTTTGCTCAAACCAGATGAGCCCTTGCTCAAGCTGGAGACCTTGGGGTCTTCCACATCCCAGTCTGACGCTCTATTCACTGCGCCACCGCCCGGTCAGGCCACAGAAAAATTATAAAAAATCGTTTTTAGCTCATGGAGCATAAAAATACAAGCTGTGGTGGGCTGGCTTCGCCTGCAGGCGGTGGTCAGCCATGTTCAGGTGTTGGGACGATACCGTGAACGGAAGGAAGTAAAATTTCCTCCTCTTGAACTTTACCATTCTCGTAGGGGGAGAACATTCCATAAACAAACGTTAGTAAATTAGATAATACAGTAGAAGATATAAGTTTGATTAAAAAAATAAATCAGTACTCACTAGGAAGATCAGGGAAGGTTACATTCGAACGATGACTTCTTGGAGGTGGGGAAGCGAGCCACGTGGAAACCCGGGGGAAGACCATTCCAGGCAGAGGGCAGAGCAAAACCCTGAGGTGAGATGCTTGGGATGTTCCCCGAAAAGCCAGGACACCTGTGTGGCTGGAGAGACGTAATGAGGGGAGAACGTGGTGGGAAAGGAGGTCAGAGACCGCGGGTTTCTGGAAGATGTGGAGGGCACAGCAAGGGCTTTGACTTTCTTCTGAGTAAGATGAGAAGTCATTGGAGGATTTGAGCAGAGGAGTGATCATCTGATTGATGTTTTTTAAAAGGACCCCTCTGGCTGCAGGGTTGATGTTAGACTGTGGATGGGGGCAGGGATGGAAGCAGGGAGGCCAGTTAGGAGGCTACTGAAAAATCCAGATGAGAGGTGACAGTGGTCTAAACCAGGGTGGAAATCCATGAACAGGACCCGTGATAAGCCATGTCTGTGTGGGTGGAAGTTAAAGAAATGTTTTGCATCCAAGATAGTTCCAGCTGGTGTTTCTGGCCCTGCCCATCAGCGCACTTTTGTCTTCAGCGGCTGCCAAGTAACTTTCCAACCCTCCTCTCTCTAACAGTCCTCCACCCCCCATTGTGGCTTCTTTACGTGACTCTCAGCTCCCACTGCTCAGGCAGATCCTGCCATAGTCGGGGGTTGTGGATTGTCCGGCTCTGGTTGGCTGTGGAGTGAGGAGAGAAGGATCAGATGGTTCAAACACAGCTGTTGTCCCAGCAAAACTGCGGACAACCTCTCTGGCTTCGCAAGGAGCCGGTGGACAGGGTGGGAATGGGGAGCCTTGGCGGTCCGTACTCGGTCCTCCCTTCCGTCTCTTGCTTCCCATGCACCGAGCGCCGACCCCGTGTCAGCAGCCAGAGCCACAGCAGCAAATCAGATCCTTGAGGAACCCATGTCGCATGAGTTTGGGGGGAAATTGATACAGCAGTGTGACTTCAGTTCCCTAGGAGACTTGCTATAGCAGAGACACAGGCCGCCTGGAGGTGGTAGGGGCCACAGAGCAGGTGCTAGGCGAGCTTGCTCTGGACAAGTGACTGTCTGGTTTTCTTTGGCCGTAGAGCCCATTTTTCTTCCCCATCAAAATGCCACCTGAATCACCGGCATACCTGACTGAAGGGCAGTTGCCATTGGTTGAAATGGAGGGTAGGAAGCCCAGAATCTCGCTTCACAAAACCTTCCCCTTAGGACCCCGGACTCTGAAACAACTTCCTGACTGCCCAGAACTCAGTTTAAGATACTGGTTTAGAAGGAGAGGAACGGTAACGAGGGCAGGATAGGAAGGTCAGAGGAGAACTTGGAAGGCTGGGAGTAGCTCTCTGGCACATGTGAGAAGGGCTCATAACCAGCAGGGCAGTGATGTAATGACGGGGGGGAGCAGGGGGGGAGGCTTAATACGATTTGGGGGGAGTCTCTCACATTCCCCTTCCTGGACACAGGACCCAGGTATTCCAGCAGAACCTTGGGGCCCGGCCAGACGCCACCAAAGTGCTTATCATCATCACTGATGGGGAAGCCACCGATGCTGGCAACATCGATGCAGCCGAAGACATCATCCGCTACATCATCGGGGTATGGGCCCAGGCCCCAGGCCTCCGGCTTACTCCTGCATCTCATCCTCCTTCTCCCGTTCCTGAGCCCGCCTCCCCTTTCCTCGGGGGTCGCAAGCTTGAAGCAAAGAGTAGAAAACTGGTCTGCGATCCTGGGGACGTTAGCGCTCTCTCCTCTCTCTCCCTCTAGATTGGAAAGTATTTTAAGACCAAAACAAGTCAAGAGTCACTCCATAAATTTGCCTCAAAACCCACAAAAGAGTTTGTAAAGATTCTGGACACGTTTGAGAAGCTTAAAGATCTATTCACTGAGCTGCAGAAGAAGATCTATGTCATTGAGGGTGAGTGGCATTCCCTGGAGACAGTTCAGGAAAGTCATCCGGGATGTTAGTTTATAGACGGAGTAACAGCAATGAGCATTTACTCAGTATCTGATGCTGTGCTAAGAGCTCTCCTGGAAAAAGTCCTTGGGTGGGAATTTAGGAGAAGGTGACTGAGGAAATTCTGTCTTCCTCTTGAAGTTTAGCTTGGTCCGGGGGGAGGGGTATATGTGTGTGTGCAAGAACAGACCTTTGTCTTTCTGGTGTCAGCTTAGCCCTGCAGAATGACTACCATGCCTATGCCTCCCCCCTCACTCAGCTCCCTCATTTTCACTCATCCTGAGCCTCAAATTACTTTAAATGGGCAAATGGGCTGGGGCCAGTTGCAAGTAGCCCATAGACCATCTTCCTTGGTCCAAAATAAGAGAAGGTTTTGATTGGCATCACAGATGGAGGGCTGGCTATGGGAGGGTATTTCCCCAGGGAGCCTAGTCTGCTGGAAAGTACGTGGTTCCCATAGGGAGGGGCCCTTCGCTAGGGCACAGCCTTGGGATTCAGTCCAGCACTTCGGTGACATCCAGCCTGGCCCCCATGTCTTGCTGGAATACCTCAGTTCTGTGTCCAGGAAGGGGAATGTGAGAGTTCAAGAAGCGATGTGGTGTATATAGTAGGACCAGACAGACCTGCTCAAGAATCCACTCTGACTGTGCTGTGTGACTTCAGCCAGGTTATTTACCCTCTCTGAGGCTTATTGTTCTCTGTTAAATTGGGATAACACCAGTCTCACAGGATTGTGAGGTTTGACCGCTGTGTTAGTGTCCTAGGTCTGTAATAACAAAGTACCAAAACCAGTGGTGAAAATAACAGAAATGTATCATCCTGCAGTTCCAGGGGCTGGATGTGGGAAATCAAGAGGTCAGCAGGGCCATGGTCTTTCTAGAAGAGAATTCTTTCTTGCTTCTTCTAGCTTCTGGTGTTTGCTAGCCAGCCTTGGTATCCCTTAACTTGTACTGCGTCGCTCCATTCATATGGCTGTCTTCTCCCTGTGTGTCCTCACGTCATTGTCTCTCTGTGCACATTGGTCTCTGTGTCCAAATTTCCCATTCTACAAGGGCATCAGTCATATTGGATTGGGGCCCACCCTAATGACCTCATTTTAACCTGATTATGTCTTAAAGACCGAATTTCCAAATAAGATCATCTTCTGAAAAACTAGGGGTTAGGAATTCAACATATCTTTTTATTTTTGTGTGTGTGTTTTTCTGAAATGAGAAGTAAGGAGGCAGAGAGACAGACTCCCGCATGCGCCCGACCGGGATCCACCCGGCATGCCCATCAGGGGGCGATGCTCTGCCCATCTTGGGCGTTGCTCTATTGCAACCGGAGCCATTCTAGTGCCTTAGGCGGAGGCCATGTAGCTGTCCTCAGCGCCTGGGCCAACTTTGCTCCAGTGGAGCCCTGGCTGTGGGAGGGGAAGAGAGGGCTAGAGAGAAAGGAGAGGGGGGAAGTGTGGAGAAGCAGATGGGCACTTCTCCTGTGTGCCCTGGCCAGGAATCAAACTCGGGACTTCCACACGCTGGGCCAATGCTCTACTGCTGAGCCAACTAGCCAGGGCTCAACATATCTTTTTTTTTTAGGGAACACAATTCAACCCCTAATAACTGCTTAGCAAAGTGCTTGGTACCTTGTAGGCACTCACTAAATTGTAGCTCTTGCTGTCTGTAGTCCTTGTCCTCTCCCCAGGCCTGTCCTTCCTCATCCTTTGGGTCTTAGTTTAGACGTCACTTTCTCTGATAAATTCTCACTAGTCCCCAGATCTGGATTAGGGGACCTTTCTATGTTCTTCTATAACGGGTGTATGTTCCCTGTCCACAGCCCCTGTGACATGGTACTCTACCTGTTTTTTCCATGTTTGTTCCCCACACTAAACTGTGAGGTTTATCATGGCAGGCATTGTGTCTGCTCACCACCATCCTATCCCTGGCACAAGGAGGAAGAAGCAAGGAAGGACTAATGTTCCTAATAATTACCATCTGCTTCAGTCATTCCTCTCAGTGTCCTTGCCAGGCTGGTGGTATTATTTCCATTTCCACTCATGCTTGCCACACCGTGTACCATGCTCTGAGAAACAAATGCCCAGGGATACTGGCAAAATAGAGTTTGTGTTCATGTTGGATAAAGAGAACAAACAAGTAAACAAACAGGAGCAATAAAGATTGTGACAGGTGCCATAAAGAAAGTGAATAAAGGGGCAAGACAGAGTTAACCGGAGGAAGCCACTTCAGACAGGAGTTTCAGGAAAGAGGCCCTTGTTTCAGATGAGGTTCAAATGCACCGAGACCTGAGTTCTGAGCTGAGACAGGAATGATGAGGATCAAGCAGCCCCGTGAGGAAGGCGGGCCCAGAGTGCTCCAGTCAGGGAAGAGGGCAGGTGTTAAAGCCAGAGGTGGGGGAGGGCTGGGCATGTTGGAGGGATAGAAAGAAAGTTCAGCAATGGGAGCGTGGGGAGGGGGAAGAGAGGGTGGAGAGCGAGGCAGGGATGTTCGCGGCCCTAAAAGGACTCTGAATTTTAGTCTCAAGAGCAATGGGAAGTAATGAGGGTTTTTCACCCTGTGAGTAGGAAGCACGTTCATGGACATCCTCGTGCCTCCTGACAGTCCAGAGTACGATTGTACATGTAGAAGGAACATTAAAAAAAGGCAAATGTAAAAAAAAAAAAAAAGAGGCAAATGTATGTCCTTCTTGTTTCTATAAATGGGTTATCAAACAAACATGATTCTAAGTGAATAAAACTAGAACTGGAACTAATTTCATTTTTGGAAAGAAAAAAAACTCACTCCTGGCGATCAGCGAGCATGAAAAAAACTCACTACTCAAAGGGTTAAGAAAGGGAAAGATGGCCCCGGCCGGGTAGCTCAGTATGTTAGAGCATCATACCGATATGACAAGGT
Source organism: Saccopteryx bilineata (assembly GCF_036850765.1). NCBI lineage: Eukaryota > Metazoa > Chordata > Mammalia > Chiroptera > Emballonuridae > Saccopteryx > Saccopteryx bilineata. The sequence continues at coordinate 291,979,753 of NC_089493.1, forward strand.
TGTGGGTTCAATCCCCGGTCAGGGCACATATAGGAATCAACCAATGAATATGAAGTGAGACAACCAATCAATATTTCTTTCTCTCTCTCTAATCAATAAATAAAAAATAAAAAGGGAAAGATGTGCCTGACCTGTGGTGGCGCAGTGGATAAAGCATCGACCTGGAAATGCTGAGGTCGCCGGTTCGAAACCCTGGGCTTGCCTGGTCAAGGCACATATGGGAGTTGATGCTTCCAGCTCCTCCCCACCTTCTCTCCCTCTCTGTCTCTCTCTCCCTTTCTCTCTCCTCTCTAAAATGAATTAAAAAAAAATAATAATAAAGCTCTTCTTCTTTAAAAAAAAAAAAAGGGAAAGATGTGGTTTGATATGTGTTTTTAAAAAGATTACTCTGTCTTACTCCATGGGAAGAGAAGGCACGGGAAGAGGAAGTATGGAGTCAGAGACCCAGGGAGTAAATTACCGCCTTCGTCAGGGCGGAGATGAGAGCGGTGTGGACTCGTGTGGTGGCAGCACAGACTATTCCGATGCATTTTGCAGGTAGAACCCACAGATTTAGTGATAGGTCGGAGATAGAACAGGGGGGCAGGGAAGAATCCAGGCTTATTTCTGGGTTTCCAGCCTGATTCTCGAGGTGGGTGGGGTGCCATCCACGGCAGTGGGGAACTCTGAGCAGGAACAGAATTCAAGTGCCACATCTCACCCACATGCCGATCACGGGAGCCTGATGCCCGTCTGGCCTCGTGTTGTGTCACCGCGAGGCTGAGTGTCAGCCGCTTCCCAGCAGGTCCGACTCTAAAGTCCCTGCTCTTCCTACCTTGCAAACGCTGTGCTTCTCTCTCCAACCCTTCATGAACATCACTGTTCTCACTGCTCCCTGGGTCTCAGCTCGTTTTCTTCTCTCTGCCCCGCAGGGACAAGCAAACAGGACCTGACATCCTTCGACATGGAGCTGTCCTCCAGCGGCCTCAGTGCTGACCTCAGCAGGGTGAGTGGCGGCGCGGAGCGAGGGCCAGGGGCTGCTGTGGGAATGCAGCTGACCTGGTGACCCTGCACGTCCTTCCCCGGCCAGGACCATGCCATCGTGGGGGCAGTTGGAGCCAAGGACTGGGCCGGGGGCTTTCTAGACCTGAGTGTAGACCTGCAGGATGATACGTTTGTTGGGAATGAACCACTGACACCAGCAGCGAGAGCAGGATACCTGGGTGAGTGCTTCTCTTTTATGCCCGCTTCTTTGGGTTTTAGGGACCAGAGAGTCACTCAGACTGACTTTTAATATAAATAAATAAATAAATAAATAAATAAATAAATAAATAAAAGCAATTAAGCAACCAGCATTAACAAACTCAGAGTTTAAGTATGGTTATAACGTTCTCAACTTTTCTCTTACTAACCCCTCACCGGTGTATTAGTTGTGTTTCTGTAATCTGTATTTTATAAGGCCTTGACATTTTGAAGCCTCGCTAATCCTGGAGGGACTGCCCCTCCCGGGGCCAGCACATTCCTAGGGGGAGCGAGCAGGCCGGTGAGCAGGCCCTTCGTGTGCCCCAGCCAGTCCACAGCCTGTCGCCCAACTGCCTCCTTTATATGACGTCCACAAACCAAGCTAGTGTTCCCTTTGACCTAAACCACCCCAGGGCCAGGTATAGACACCTAAAGACTGCTACTGCGGCAGCCTTGTCCTGCCCGGTCCTGAAGATGCTTGTCCCCTGCAGGCAGTGGCCGTCTCAGGCTGCAGAGGGACCTCATCCTTATGCTCAGAGGTTATCGCTCTTCTAGTTCATATTCAGGGAGTCTGCCTTTCCCAAGCACAGACTGGCTCCAAGAGCCCTGGGACAGGACTGCTTCCAGGTCGACCTTCTCACAGATCCAGAACCAAGCGGCCTCATCCTTGATCTCTGTCTGGGGCTGGGCTACTCCTTCATTACATTCTCAAAACACGAGGGCTTGCCTGGCCTGTGGTGGCGCAGTGGATAAAGCGTCAACCTGGAAACACTGAGGTTGCCGGTTCAAAACCCTGGCTTGCCTGGTCAAGGCACATATGGGAGTTGATGCTTCCTGCTCCTCCCCCCTTCTCTCTCTTCTCTCTCTCTCCCCCCCCCCTTCCTCTCTAAAATGAATAAATTAAAAAACAAAACACTGAGGGCTTATTAAATTCTTTCCTTAGAAAAACTTGTGCTATGCACCTGGCCTCTAACCTACTCAGGGAGGCTGCCCCCAGTGATGTGTTTCTTTTTTCTTTTCTTCTTCTTCCCTTTTTTTTTTTTTTTTTTGGCAGGACTTTCTTTTATTAATTTTCTTTATATATATATATTTTTAAAACTTTATTTATTGTAGAGAAGTGAGAGAGAGAGAAAGAGAGAGAGAGAGAGAGAAGGGGGGAGGAGCAGGAAGCATCAACTCCCATATGTGCCTTGACCAGACAAGCCCGGGGTTTCAAACTGGCAACCTCAGCGTTCCAGGTCAAGACTTTATCCACTGCGCCACCGCTGGTCAGACTCTTTTGACATTCTTTGCTGAGCAAGGCACTGTCCTAAGTGCCTGCCATGTATTAACATACTTTATCTTCACAACCCTGTGAGTAGGTACTTTCATTATCTCTAGTTTACAGCTGAAGAAACAAGAGAGGTGAAATAATTTGCCCTGGGTCACAGAACTGGGGAGGGTGGAAGGAGTAGCGCTGCTTTAGAGGTCATCGTCTGTCCTTCGGCATCCTGCAAGATAGCTGGCAGTGTTGGTCACTAAAGAAGAAATAACTCCAGTCTAATCTCTAGTTAGGCCCCTGCCCCTGCCCCTGCCCTGCCACACACACACACACACACACACACACACACACACACACACACATATGAATAAACATAATCTTGAGTGCCTATTATGCTATTATCTTTCCGACCCCAGTTTAGTTATCACTAGTATAGTGCTAAGCATTTTATATCCATAGTCTTATTTACTCCTCAAAACCACCCTATAAAGTTAGTACTATCCCCATTTTTTTTCTTTAGATGAGAAAACTGAGGCTCTGAGTAAAGCAATTAACTCGAGATTACACAGCTAGGAAGTAGTCACACTGGGATTAAAACCTTGTCTCTCTGGTTTCAGAGGGCCAGTTCTCGGTCTTGGTGCTTGGGCGATGTACGCGAGTGGATAGGAGAGTGGCCCAGCCTCCTCACCCTTCCTCTCTTCCTCTCTAGAGTCAAGTCGCAGACACCCTGCTTCTCTCATTCACTTTCAGCTGCTCTGAGCAGAGATCCGGCTGGATCAGCTCATGCTTTCTGAGCCAGAGCATTCCTCCTGGGCGGCCGCTGCTCTGCCCTACCCCCCCCCCCCCCCCCCCCCCCCCCCCCCCCCCCCGCCGGCTGCTACCCGGGCCAGTCCGCAGACAGGGCCTCAGTGCTGTGGGAAGGGCCAGAACCCCCGCGGGAGCTGTGATGTGTGGAGATAGCCTGACGCGGTATCTGTGTGTGTGTGTGTGTGTGTGTGTGTGTGTGTGTGTGTGTGGCAGAGACAGAGAGAGAGAGAGAGAGAGAGAGAGAGAGAGAGAGAGAGAGAGACAGATAGGGACAGACAGACAGAAAGGGAGAGAGATGAGAAACATCAATTCTTCGTTGCGGTTCCTTAGTTGTTCATTGATTGATTTCTCATATGTGCCTGGACCAGGGGGGCTACAGCAGACCGAGTGACTCCTTGCTCAAGCCAGTGACCTTGGGCTCAAGTTGGTGAGCCTTGCTCAAACCAGATGAGCCCAAAGCTGGCGACCTCAGGGTCTCGAACCTGGGTCCTCCACGTCCCAGTCAGATGCGACACTGCCTGGTCAGGTTGAAGCGGTATCTTTAAACAGGAAAATTTTCAAGTCTCCTGCTTTGTCTTAAATATTTGTGTGAACTTTGCGTTCTTCTTACTAATATATCCCATTTTATTTTATTACATGTTTAAGAATGTAGTTTCCCTTAGCAACAACTCTCAGGTGAACTGAGCCTGGGAAGAGACACTCCCGTTGCCCTGTGACTGCTTTCCCTGGGCATGAGTTGTCCAGTTTGGGAGCCCGCAGCCTTGGGCCCAGGCAGTAGAGTTTGCACAGCTTGGAGCACGCAGCTCCTCTCGGGAGAAGGTCTCCGGGATGTTGCGTCTTTGCACCTGACCCAGTTCCCCAGGGTCTCGGCCCCTTTGCCCCTGGGTTTGACCTTCTCCCCGCAGTCACCATGTGGCTAACAGCAAGTCCCATTCTGTCTGTCCTTAGGTTATACGGTGACTTGGCTGCCCTCCCAAGTTCCCCCATTGCTGCTGGCAGCTGGAGCCCCCCGGTACCAGCACGTGGGGAGGGTGCTATTGTTCCAAGAGTCAAGGGGCAACAGAGAGTGGAGCCAGATCCAGGAAATAGAGGGGAGCCAGGTGAGCACGGCCCAGGGCGCTGCCGCCAGGGAACGTGGGATGCTAGCGGTACTCCCTGCTGCCCTCCGAACACCTGTCCACCTGCTGTGTGACAGGCCCTGGGCCAAGCACTGTCACACCTGTCCCTCACAAAGCCCTCTCAGGTAAGCTTTGTCATCTCACTGGCCATTTAAAGAAACTGAACCCCATCCGGGCTCCAAGTGGGACCCAGAACTCAAGCTGTCATGTGAGACACTGGATGCGGCCGAGGGGAATGGCGATCCTATTCCCCGGCCCCTCCCCTTCTGCCAACGCTCTCTTCTCCCTGCAGATTGGCTCATATTTTGGAGGTGAGCTGTGTGGCATGGACATGGACCAAGATGGGGAGACAGAGCTGCTGCTGATTGGAGCCCCCCTGTTCTATGGGGAGCAGAGAGGAGGCCGGGTGTTTATCTACCAGAGAAAGGTGAGGACCAGGCCATTGAGCAGAGGGGCGGAAGAAACAGATTTTTGAGCCTGCTCAGGTCCTCGTTATCCCGAAAGGCTTTCCCTGTCTGGTCATGTGTTAGTCAGACCTTTAGGGCAACAGATGAACACCAGCTAACACTCACTGCTGGTAGACTGACTGTGCCCGGCCCAGGGCCCCGCCTTTTACATCGGTGAGCCTTTATCTGATCCTCACGATCGCCTTACAAGGCACTTCGAGCTTTATCTAACAAACGGGAACACTGCAGCTTAGGGAGGCTGGGGAGCTCTCTAGAGTTGCACAGGGAGCAGGAGGTGGAGCTGGGACTTGAACCCAGGTTAGTCTGATGGCATCATTCCCATCCTGTGTGGAACCACAGCCGGCCTCACGTGTGAAATGCCTCACCTGTGAAAGCTTGCCGAGTGATTGAGGTGGAACCTGTTGCCTTGCTCCTTCCCAGGTGGGATTCGAAGTGGTCTCAGTGCTGCAGGGGCGCCCTGGCTACCCCCTTGGGCAGTTTGGAGCAGCCATCACTGCCCTGACAGACCTCAACGGCGACGGGCTGCTGGACGTGGCTGTGGGAGCCCCTCTGGAGGAGCGGGGGGCTGTGTACATCTTTAATGGAGGGCGTGGTGAGCTGAACCCCCAGCCGAGTCAGGTGAGGCACCCGGCCTGCCAGTTCAATCCCATTCCCGGGGGCCTGGAGGCCTTTAAGCCCAGACCCCACCCCCCAGCCCGACCCTCCCCACCCGGTGGCCAGTCCTCTTCCTAACTTAGCATGAATTTCTCCCTCTCGGTTTCAGCGGATAGAAGGGACCCAGGTGTCCCCAGGAATTCGATGGTTTGGACGCTCCATCCACGGGGTGACGGACCTCGGAGGGGACGGCCTGGCAGATGTGGCTGTGGGGGCTGAGGGTCAGGTGATTGTGCTGAGGTAAGATGGGGCTCCTGAGGCCTGCCTGATGACAATGTCAGCTCCCGTCCCTTGAGGAGTTACGGCTTATGGGCGTTAGCTCGTGTGGTCCTCCCTCCAACCCGGGGAGATAGGTTCTCCTTTTATACAGGCTTTGTGCCTTACCCCAGGTTAAACAGCTGCTATTCAGTGACAGGCCAGGATCTGAACCCTGTCCTACCTGGCGTTAAAACCTAGCGAAGCTACAGCATGTGGTGGCTTTAGAACCTAGTGACCCGGACGCAAGCCGAAGCTGCGTCGTGTGCTTCTGGAATGGTCGTACCCCAGTCACTCAGCCCCTCAGGACCTTGGCCGCCTCACCTTTCAAGTGATCATTAAATCTGCTGCCTTGCTCATATCTTAGAGTTATCGGAGGCATCATGTGACATCATACAGTGAACAGATCATCACTGAGCGCTTACTATGTCTTAAATGCTGAATTGGCTACAGCAGTGGTCCCCAACCTTTTTTGGGCCATGGACCGGTTTAATGTCAGAAAATATTTTCACGGACCGGCCTTTAGGGTGGGACGGATAAATGTATCACGTGACCGAGACAAGCGTCAAGAGTGAGTCTTAGACGGATGTAACAGAGGGAATCTGGTCATTTTTAAAAAATAAAACATTGTTCAGACTTAAATATAAATAAAACGGAAATAATGTAAGTTATTTATTCTTTCTCTGCGGACCGGTAGCAGTCCGTGGCCCAGGGGTTGGGGACCACTGGGTTACAGAATGTATGTGGGGGGAAGCATATAACAGAAAGTTACACAAGTAAAGATGCCATTACAATTGTGGTAAGTGCCTGGAGGGACATGAGCAGTGTACAGTGAGAGGGAGCAGCAGGGAGACCGACTGTAGATTGAGTGGCCAAACAAGGCCGTTCTCAGGAGGTGATCTTCGAGCCAGGACTTGCTGGGTGAGAGAGGGCTGGCTTGCAGGGGGCCCAGGGCAAGAGCTTCCCGTGGAGACCGCTCAGGGTGTGCCCAGGCTGGGAGGCAGGCACAGGTCTGAGGGGGCCAGGGCACCATCAGCTAGAGGGGAGGGTGGTAGGAGGGAAGACTGGAGAGGAAGGATGTATGGCACGGATAATAAAACGTTTAAATTTTATAGTGAGTATCACGAGGTGTCAGTGAACAGTTAAAAGCAGGGAAGGAACTCAGTATGATTTCTCTTTTTTTTTTTTTTTAAACAGAAACAGAGAGAGAGAGTCAGAGAGAGGGATAGACAGGGACAGACAGACAGAAACAGAGAGATGAGAAGCATCAATCATTAGTTTTTCGTTGCGCATTGCAACACCTTAGTTCATTCATTGCTTTCTCATATGTGCCTTGACCGCGGGCCTTCAGCAGACCGAGTAACCCCTTGCTCTGGTGAGCTTTTTGCTCAAACCAGATGAGCCTGCGCTCAAGCTGGCAACCTCGGGGTCTTGAATCTGGTCCTTCCGCATCCCAGTCCGACGCTCTATCCACTGAGCCACCGCCTGGCCAGGCTGATTTCTCTTTTTAAAAGCTTCCTCTTCTGTATGGAAAATGGGCCTGAAGGCTGCGACTACATACTAGGGAGCACTAATGAATTATCACTATTATCGTGGTTGTAAGGAGACACTGCTGTGAGGTCTGCTTCAGAGAAGGAGGATCCCTCCGGACTCTGACAGACGGAGCTCCAGGTCTGACTGGGGGCTGCAGCTGGGGCCGAGGGATGCAGTGGGTCGTTCTCCGCCCTACAGCTCCCGGCCCGTGGTGGACGTCCTCACTGCAATGTCCTTCTACCCGGCGGAGATCCCAGTGCACGAGGTAGAGTGCTCCCATTCAACCAGCAACAAGAAGAAGGAAGGAGTTAACATCACGGTCTGTTTCCAGCTCAAGCCTCTCAACCCCCAGTTCAAAGGTCAGTGCTGCCTTCCTGCTCCCCAGAGTGCCTGCACCCCCTCCAGATCCAGGCTTAACGCCCCAGGATTCACTACCATGCAACTCTGGCCTCCTCACCCTCCTCAGGACTCTGGGATACCAAACTCACCTACACTCTGCAGCTGGATGGCCACCGGACCAGGAGCCGGGGGATTTTTCCAGGAGGGAGACACGAGTCCAGTGGGAACATAACCGTCACCCCAGTCAAGTCCTGCACTGAGTTCTGGTTCTACTTCCCGGTGAGAACCAGCGAGGCTGCTCCAGGAAGGGCAGGAACAGATGAGCGGACCCTGTGAGAGGCGGCACTGGGTGCAGGGCTTAGCTCTGGGTCACAGCCGAGTCACAGGTCACTTTGACCTTGCTCTCCTACCATTTCCTTTACTGTTTGATAGCTGTAATAATATCTTTAGCATAGTTTCTTCTGGTCCTTAATCTGTATGCACAGATGTTTTTCACATGATTATGATTGAAAAGTACTTAGCATTTTTTCCTACTCTTTTCATATATCATATATTACTGCTGCTACCCAGCTTTCATAATTATTTGTAACGGCTACAGAATATTCAGTCAGTATACTGTGTTATTATTTGCCAGGCACACAAGGTCATTTATTATTCATACCCATCCCAGAAAAAGGTGTTTAAACATCGATTTAAATAATTGGTAAAACACCCAAATTCAGTTTGTTCATCGTGGTCCTGTGTAAATAGGTTTGACTTAAAATTTTTATGGCCTGTTGAATATTTCATAAGAGACTTGGTATATGATTGGTGTCTAAGATCTTGAAGTTGTTTTTATATTTTTTTATTATGGGAGTTTTCAGACATACAGAAGTACAAAAAATAGTTGAATGAACCTCCAAGTACCTTTCATGCAGTTTCAACGATTATCAACTCAATTTTATTTCATTTATAACTTAGCTCAGTGCCCCATTGCCTCCTCGCACCGTCTCCCCCCCACACACACTCGGAAATCTGAAACGTAAATTTGCCAAGGAAGAGGCACTGTGACGTAATATATTGGAAAAAACTAAAGTTTAGACTTTGGAGCTGGAAAGATGTGGGTTCACTTCCTGGTGCTAGTCCTCGGAAAAACTGTCACCTTTTTGACCTTACCTCCTTCCTGCGTAATGTGAAGGTCATGATGTCCACCTCTTCAGGCTGGTAGAAAGTTCAGGTGAATACAATGAGTGCCTTCAAAGTGACAGCTGTAGGGCACTGGTGATCACCTAAAAGACTAAGACCTACCCTTGTTCTCAAGACACTAGGATAGTCTAGAATAGTCTTATCTCTGCAATCTTTGATTAGGGTTACCCCGAGCAGTTTGAAGAAGATTCAGGGGCTTCTGGCAGGACTCAGTGCGAAAGGTGCTGTGCTCGATTAGCAATGTCTGCCATGGGATTGGGGCTGAGGAACGGCACGTGTGCTGAGACGCAGCCCTGAACCCTGATGCATATAGTAAGTGTATTTTCACCACTAGTAAGGAAGACAACTACGGTCGTTACTATACATAGAATTCCAGCGCTTGTAAAACATGGATAAGGTGTGCACGTGTCTGGAAGTGTGGGAAAGGTTAAACCCTTGACATGTACTCTGGTCACCCTCAGGTATGCATTCAGGACCTCATCTCGCCCATCAACGTCTCCCTCAGTTTCTCTCTCTGGGAGGAAGGAGGAACACCGAGAGACCAGAGGGCGGTAAGGAGAGATCTGCTAGAGGAATTGACAGGAAAAAGAGGAGAGTAGAAATTCACTTTAGCAAGACTGTATTATAGAGGAGTCTTTGGCTCAAAGCAATGGAAACCAAATATGGCTTACGTAAGCAGAAAAGGAATTTATGGGAGTTTGTATTTAAGAGAAATTTGGGAAAGCAAGATTGGGAAGAAGGGGAATCAGGTTGGAGGCTCTGGGGCCTCTCCAGGGGAAGGAGTAATGGATGGGCTCTTCAGGGTACCCATCTCATTGGTCAGACATAGTCACATGGTCACACCTAATTACAAGAGAGCCTGAGAAATACACGTGGTCATGTGCCCCGATTAAAAAACGGAGGCTCGCCTGACCAGGTGGTGGCGCAGTGGATAGAGCGTCGGACTGGGATGCGGAAGGACCCAGGTTCGAGACCCCGAGGTCGCCAGCTTGAGCGCGGGCTCATCTGGCTTGAGCAAAGAGCTCACCAGCTTGGACCCAAGGTCCCTGGCTCCAGCAGGGGGTTACTCAGTCTGCTGAAGGCCCATGGTCAAGGCACATGTGAGAAAGCAATCAATAAACAACTAAGAAGTCGCAACGCGTAACGAGGAACTGATGATTGATGCTTCTCATCTCTCTCCGTTCCTGTCTGTCTGTCCCTGTCTATCTCTGCCTCTGTAAAAAACAAAACAAAACAACAAAAAACAAAACAAAACAAAAAAAAAAACGGAGGCTCTTCTCTATTTATGTATTTTAGCAAGAGAGAGAGAGAGACAGAAAGGGAGAGAGATGAGAAGCATCAACTCATAGTTGCAGCAACTTAGTTGTTCATTGATTGCTTTCTCATATGTGCCTTGACTGGGAGGCTACAGCTGAGCCAGTGACCCCTTGCTCAAGACAGTGACCTTGAGATCAAGACAGTGACCTTGGGATCATGTTGATGATCCCACGCTCAAGCTGGATGAGTTCGTGCTCAAGCTGGTAAACCCGTGCTCAAGCCAGATGAGCCTGCGCTCAAGCCAGTGACCTTGGGGTTTTGAACCTGGGACCTCAGTGTCCCAGGTCAACGCTGTATCCATTGTGCCACCACTGGTTAGGTGGGCATTAATTTTTTAAAAGCCAAACTGTGTCATATAGGAACTCAGAGTATAAAAGAGACCTGAGGCCACAGTTGTCCGGGGAGGTGTCATTGTCTCTAGATGCTGCAGAGTGAGTAGACTTTGGGTAGGTGGAGGGAGGCGAGGCAAAGGGAACAGGATGAGGAGAGGTATGATGGTAAGTTCAAGGCAAATGGTGGTGGGCTTGGTTTCCTTAAGGAAACTTCCCTGATCCCCAAGTGTGGAGCAGGATTGCCTTCTCCATGCTCTAAAGATGCCCTGTCCCCTCAATACCCTGAAGATGCCAGGTCATTTGGGAGAAAAAGCCCTGTGTCTTTTTTTTTTTGTATTTTTCTGAAGTTGGAAACGAGGAGGCAGTCAGACAGACTCCTGCATGCGCCCAACCGGGATCCACCGGCATGCCCACCAGGGGGTGATGCTCTGCCCATCTGGGGAGTTGCTCTGTTGCAACCAGAGCCATTCTAGTACCTGAGGCAGAGGCCACAGAGCCATCCTCAGCGCTGGGCCAACTTTGCTCCAATGGAGCCTTGGAAGAGAGAGACAGAGAGGAAGGAGAGGGGGAGGGGTGGAGAAGCAGATGGGCGCTTCTCCTGTGTGCCCTGGCCGGGAATCGAACCCAGGACTCCTGCACGCCAGGCCGATGCTCCACCACTGAGCCAACTGGCCAGGGCTCCTGTGTCCGTTTTGTTCTTCGTGTATGCTCAGTGCCCAGCACGGGGTCTGGCCCAGAGCAGAAACTCGGGAAATGTTGCGAACACTGGCCTGATCTGATAGAGAGCGTTCTAGGGGGAGATGGGACTCAGAGAGGAGAAGCACAGTAGGAGGTCACGGGCAGGTGAGCCCTGAGGCTGAGATAGGCTAGGAGGAACTGTGGGGCTGGCTTTGTCAAGGCCCAGATCTCCTGTCTGGGACAGGGAATGGACGCCCTGGTCCTAAGTTTCCAAGGACCTGCCACCAGGGGTGGACTGCACGAATGGCCTCGAGCTGAGTCAGGAGGGTGGGGCCTGCCGTGGGAGGGCGCTGGCGCCTGGAGGGACAGACCACGGCTATCCCAGCTGAGCCCCAAGCCCTGAGCAATTCCATGCCTCCTCCACAAGCTCTGCGGCTTCAACTAACCCCTCCTGTCTCCCGGCCCTCACTCCTCTGTGTTCAGCAGGGCAAGGACATGCAGCCCATCCTAAGACCCTCGCCACACTCAGAGATCAAGGAGGTAAGAAGGGAAGAGTGACAGACAGAGAGGTCGGGTCTGGTCCTCCCGGGTCGGGGGCCCAAGCCTCCTGCGCCCTTCTTCCTGTCCTTCCAGATCCCCTTCGAGAAGAACTGTGGAGAGGACAAGACATGTGAGGCCAACCTGGGGCTGTCCTTCTTCCCCGCAAGGTCTGTAAGGCTCCCCATCCCTCCTCCTCCTTCACTCAGAAGACCCCCATCTGCACTCACGAGATGTGTTACCTGGGCCTTAGTTTCCTGCCCTGAGAGATGCAAGTCCCTGTGGCACTCCTGTTCAGGGTGAAATGAGGTCACAGAGCCTGTGCTCAGGAGCTTAGTTTTGCGTATTTATTTTTTCTGGATTACCAGATTCCTCAGTTCTGAAAGTCCCTACCTTTGGTCCTGCTTCCTTCACCTTGGTCCCCATAACTTCTCCCCGATCTTCCCCCCACGTTCAGTGCCCTGCGTCTGACCCCGTCTGCCAGCCTGTCCGTGAACCTGACGCTGAAGAACTTGGGAGAAGATGCTTACTGGGTTCAGCTCAGCCTGGGTTTCCCCTGGGGACTCTCCTTCCGCAAAGTGGAGATGCTCAAGGTGAGGAAGAAGGCTGGGCCCGCCTGCCCGGCCTGCCTGTCCCTGCAGCGGCCGCCTCTGTCAGAGCCTCAGGCAACTAGGGCGGCCCAGAGACCTGGGCAGCAGCTGGCATGCAGAGGTCTTAGGGCCACATCTAGGTTCGCAGCCTGCGGCCACCCTCAAGTTATGTGACCTGAGATACAAGGTTCACGCTCTGTGAGCCTCAGATTCCACAACCAGAGAGTGAGGCTGGGGGCAGCCAGGGGCTCAGTGAGAGGCTGTAACGAGACGGAGTGGAACCTGGTGACCAGAGATGTGCGTAGGTTCAGTGCGATTGAGCTACCTTCCTCCTAAAGGTAACCAACAGGTTTTTGAGGCCTGGGTTGTTTTAAATACAATTAAAAAAATTTTTTGTGTGTGTGACAGAGACAGAGAGAGGGACAGATAGGGACAGACAGACAGGAAGGGAGAGAGATGAGAAGCATCTGTTCTTTTTGCAGCACTTTAGTTGTTCATTGATTGCTTTCTCATATGTGCCTTGACCGCGGGCCTTCAGCAAACCGAGTGACCCCTTGTTGGACCCAGCGACCTTGGGTTCAAGCTGGTAGGCTTTTCCTCAAACCAGATGAGCCTGCACTCAAGCTGGCGACCTCGGGGTCTCGAACCCGGGTCCTCTGCATCCCAATCCTATGCTCTATCCACTGCGCCACCGCCTGGTCAGGTCCATCATTCCTTTTTAAGGCTAATTAATATTCCATTGTACAGGTAGACCAGATGAATGTTTATCCATTCATCTGTCCATGGGCACTGGAATTATTCTTACACAGCAACATTCAATGCTCCCTTCAGGGGCACCTAGAAGGGCGATAAAGCACTTGGGGTCTGGAGTCGAATAAACCTGTACTCAAGTTCCTACCAGATCCCTGCCGGCTGACCCAGTTGTGAGACCTTGGGGGAGTCACTTGACTTCCCTGAGCCTCTACTTTCTAATTCCTTCCCAACCTGAGGCTGAGACCTGTCCCTCACAACATGTGATGAAGATGAATGGTTTTATACTGCTTAGTCCAGGATCAAACCCTTTTTAAAATGGTTGCTGAGCCTGTCCTCTGGTGGCGCAGTGGGTCAAGTTTCTCCCTGGAACGCTGAGGTCGCTGGTTTGAAACCCCAGGCTTGCTTGGTCAAGGCACATTCGAGAAGCAACTATGAGTTGATGGTTCCTGCTTCTCACCCCATCTCTCTCTCTCTCTCTCTCTCTCTCTAAAAATCAATAAATGAAATATTTTAATACAAAAAAGTAGTCGCTGACTGTGTCGATGGAGCAGCATGTTAATCTCACCATATGCTCTCCTGTAACCGTATCACAACTTCCCGGGCCATCCCTGTCTCTTTGAGCTGCTTGAGCACCTCCAGTTTCTCAGTATTATAGTGTTTTGTTTTGTTTTGTTTTGTTTTGTTTGAGAGAAAGAGATAGAGACAAGAAGGAAGAGAGAGAGACAGGAAGGGAGAGACAGGGGAGGAGAGAGATGAGCAGCATCAACTCATAGTTGCTTCACTTTAGTTGTTCATTGATTGTTTCTCATATGTGCCTTGACTGGAGGGGTCAAGCCGAGCCAGTGACCCCTTGCTGAAGCCAGCAAGTTTTTGGTTCAAGCCAGTAACCTTGGGCTTCAAGCCAATGACCTTGGAATGATCCCAAACTCAAGCAGCAACCTCAGGGTTTTGAACCAGGAGCTCAGTATCTCAGGTCAATGCTCTGTCCCCTGCAGCACCACCAGTTGGGCATTTTCACTATTATAGTGTTGCAGTGAACCTCTTCGTACTAACCCTCTGGCTGTGCCCCTGATTCTTTGGCCCCACCTCTCTGAGAATGTGTCCTGAAAGTGTCAGAGAGGGAGGAGGTGGTCCCTGAGGTTGGTGGCCTCTGGAGGACCCTTAGCCTTGCCCACTAAGAAGCTCATTCTCTCTCTCTCTCCTCGCCCCCAGCCCCACAGTCAGATGCCAGTGAGCTGCCTGGAGCTTCCAGAGGAGCCCGAGCTTCTGACCAGGAGCCTCTCTTGCAATGTGAGCTCCCCCATCTTTAAAGCAGGCAGCTCGGTGAGTGCTTCAAGCCCCTAGGAATCGTGCAGCCCGGGGCTTTGGGCTCAGGAGAGGCAGGCGCTCCTGGCTCTGGAGAAGGCCACAGGTGGTTAGCAGAGAGGAGCGTACCCGCCCCTTTCGGAAAGGGAATATGTGCACAGGTGTTTTGTGTCATGTTTGAGAGCCTGGGCTTTGGAGTCAGACAAACCTGGAGCTGGGTTATTCTTTTGTGACCCTACACACAGGGCTTAACCGTGTGCGATGAGGATCAAACACCTGGCCCAGTGCTTGAGCTGTAGTGAGCACTCGACAGGTGGTCCCTGTTGTTACGGTGGTCAGGTGTGGGGGCTCTGAGCTGCTAAGGCTTTTCCCCAGGCTCAGGCCCTGCCTTCTCCGCCCCCTTCTCTTCCCCTGCCAGGCTGACATCCAGGTGATGTTTCATACGATGCTGAACAGCTCCTGGGGGGACTCTGTAAAGCTGCATGCCAACGTGAGCTGGTGAGCGGGCCCCCACCAGCACCCCTGCCCTGGCCTCCGACTGCCCGCCATGCCATTCTCCCAAGCCCTCCTCTCACCACCCCCTTTCCCCCACACCCATGCAGCGACAATGAGGACTCGGGCCTCCTGGAAGACAACTCGGCCAACACCAGCATTTCAGTCCTCTACCCCATCAACATCCTCACCGAAGGGTGAGTCATAAGCCGCCACCCAACTCTTTCCTCGCACCTCCGCCTCCCCACCCAGGGCCCAGGCCTAGCCTACCTGAGCTGTTCCTCTAAGCCCCTGCCCTGTTCTAAAGTACCCCCCTCACCCAGGGTGATTAGAACTCACTCCAGCTGCAGCCCCGAAAGAGCGATGGCCCTTTAAGAGCTCTGAGTCAGATCAGCTTGTGCTGATAGAGAAAGCACATGGAATGCTGACCTCGGGATGGGGGCTGTGTCAGCTGCCCCGCACAGCTGCTGGCTTTCCCTGGCACTGTCAACACCTCGGGAGGCGGCGGTGCCTCTCTGCATTTTACTGAGGACCGATCTGAGGCTCAGAGAAGGGGGACACTTGTGCGGAGTCGCACAGCTAGGCAGGACTGACGCCGGAGCCTGAACTGAATCTGAGCCCAAGACCCCAGCCAGCTCTCTACTGTTTTCAGCTGTGCCAGGTTCTCTTCCTTCCGGGGCCAGCACTGCGGGTAGAAGCGGGAGACACGTTTCACCATGGCCCCGGCCCGCACAGAGCCCGTATTCAGACGGGAGAGACCGAACTCATGCACACCACAGAATCAGTGACTGTCAGAATGTTTTGGAAGGAAGGACCGACCATGGGGATCACCAGTTAGATTTTCTTTTTTTTTTTTTTAATGTATTTTTCTGAAGTGAGAAGTGGGGAGGCAGTCAGACAGACTCCCGCATGCGCCCAACAGGGATCCACCTGGCATGCCCACCAGGGGGCGATGTTCTGCCCATCTGGGCCATTGCTCCATTAGGACCGGAGCCATTCTAGCGCCTGAGGCAGAGGGCATGAGCCGTCCTCAGTGCCCAAACCAACTTTGCTCCAATGGAACCTTGGCTGCGGGAGAGGAAGAGAAAGAAGTAGAGAGAAAGGAGGGGGGAAGGGTGGAGAAGCAAGCAGATGGGCGCTTCTCCTGTGTGCCCTGGCCGGGAATCAAACATGGGACTTCCACACACCGGGCCGATGCTCTACCACTGAGCCAACCGGCCAGGGCTGGATTTTCTCTTTTACAGAAAAAGGAGAGTGAGCCAGAAAAGTGGAGGGTCTTTTTAAGTTGGCTCAGGGAGAGCAGGACGGGGCCAATGTCTGAGTCAGGGTCTCTGGTGCTTTTGAACACACATGCCAAACACAATGATAGTGTCAGAAGTATAAAGTGAAATGAAGTTAGAGCCGGGAAAGATGAGGTGGGTCAGGGGAGAGATGGAGGGGGTCACGGAAAGGCTGAGGCTTGAACTGGGGTCTGGAGGATAAGAACAAGGGTCAAGGCAGAGGGAGGACATTCTCATCAGAGCGAACAGTATCGGTGAGGCTGTGGAGACAGCGGACAGTCGAACACTTCTGGGAGCAGGGAGCAGGTGGCACAGAGGATGTTGGGTCTGTGTGGGAAGCAGGCAGGTGGACTGAGACCCGGCTTTGGACTTGGCCCTGTGGGCAGCTGGGAGCCCGTGCCAGATTCTGTGGAGGCGAGAGGCAGGATCAAAGAGTGATGTTGGGAAGGTCAGGAGAAAGATGAGGTGGGAGAGGGAGCCAGAGGCTGGTGCCGTCATCCAGGGGAGGAGCAGGGGGCCCAGTGCAGCGCAGACCTAGAGAGGGGGACGGAGTGGGAAGAACGTGTCTCCAGAGGCATCATGTCCCCTTCAGTTCCATTCCTGGTCCCTCACTGCAGGACTCTGGGCAAGAGGCCGACCCCTTCCACGAACCTTAGTGTCCAAACGGAAACAGCAGGGCCCAGTAAGGAGTACATGCTGTCGTGCCAGCGAGGTCCCTGGCACAGTGCTGGCTTCCCCTGGCCCAGGCCCCTGGGGTGCCTCGGGGTGGCTCTTTTCTCCACCCTCTACCTCCAATCTCCTCTCTCTCCACAGCCTGGAAAACTCCACACTCTACATCAGCTTCCCCCACAAGAGTGACAAGACCCACCATGTCGAGCACACCTACCAGGTATGGACCTCAATGTGAAAAGGTCCCTAAAGGTCACACACACACACACTCAGCCCCATCCTGGAGATCAAGGACGCGGGGACCAGTCAGACACTGTCCCGTCCTCCGTGGGTCCGGCCCTCCACGGGGCTGACGGTCCTTTCCGTGCGGCTCCACAGCCTCCACTGACACGCTTCCAGGAAGCACACCCGCCGCTGCGTAGATTACTCAGAATCACAACACTTGAGAACGAGAAGGACTCTGAGAGAGAACCTAGTTTTTCATTCAAACATTTAATGAGCCACTCTCCTAACTCAGGTACTTTGCTAGGCTCTGGGCAGCAATTGATAAAACAGGGTCCCTGCCTGACCAGGCGGTGGCGCAGTGGATAGAGCGTTGGACTGGGATGTGGAGGACCCAGGTTCGAGACCCCAAGGTCACCAGCTTGAGCGCGGGCTCATCTGGTTTGTGCAGAGCTCACCAGCTTGGACCCAAGTTTGCTGGCTCAAGCTAGGGGGTTACTCGGTCTGCTGAAGGCCCACGGTCAAGGCACATGTGAGAAAGCAATCAATGAACAACTAAGGTGTCGCAACAAAAAAACTAATGATTGATGCTTCTCATCTCTCTCTGTTCCTGTCTGTCTGTCCCTATCTCTCTCTCTGTCTCTGTAAAAAAAAAACAAAAAAAAAAAAAACAGGGTCCCTGTCCACTCAGCAGACCCAAGTTCTGTGCCTGATATTTCTGTACCCAACCCCTGTAATTCTCACACCACCCTGTGAGAGCCCTATCACCTGTGAGAGGCGGGGTCATTCCCGCTTTACAGACGAGAAGTCTGTGGCGTAAACGGTCAAGTCACTTGCCCAGGTTACACAGCGAATAAGGGAAAAGTTCAGCTCAGGTACTTATGTGAACACCAAGATCCACGTGTCTAACCTCGAAGTTCAGGTTCTCCTGCAGTACGGTCAGGGTCGTAGTAACAGTCCATCCTCATTATGGGAGCTCAGAGGAAGGAGGCCGCCCGCCCCCGAGTCCAACGCTTGAGGAGTCCCAGGCTTTCTTAGAGGTGACCTCGGGAGAGGATTAGGCACTGACCAGTCAAGAGCCTTTTCACTGCACTGTGGAGAAAACTGAGGGCCCAAAGAGGAACTGTCACCTAAGGCCACACTGGAGTCAGGCCAGACTGGGAGGGGAGCCCAGCAGGACAGGGACCCGGAGCAGTTTAGGCCCTTTCCAGATAGATGGGGCCATCTCCCCTCCAGACTGTGACGAGAGAGGGTGGTCTTTGGGAAGGTCAGATGCCCATTTGCATTGAAATAGAATGTTTGGAATAGCCAGTTGAGTTGGCAGCTGGTGTTCCTCGCTGGGAGGGTGCTGGGTTCTTGTAGGAGGTGGGCCGGGCAAGCACGGAACCAGACTCCGGCTCTGCCACTGGCACTCTGTGTGGTCTTGGGCCAGGGACCTACCTGTCCAGGTCTCAGTTCCCTGTCACAAATGGAGTTTGGAATAAGAACTTCACAGGTGGCCCTGAGGTCCAGTGGGTTACTTGCTCCCTGTAGAGGGCCCAGCACAGGATCTGGGGAAGTGGAGGTCATTCAAGGGGCGGGGGGGGGGGTGTTGTGTCGCAGCCCTGAGATCCCCCAACTGCTTTGGAAACCGCCTCACATTCTGGCCTCACTCGGTCCAGAACCAGCTCACATCCCCGGAGCCTCCTCTTTCCCTCAGAAGAGTCCAGATAACAGGATTAGATGCCTCCATCCGTCTCACCACCCTCCAGCTCCCCACTGCCTGGCCTGCTAAGCAGCATCCACTCTTGCTAGAGGCCCTGCTGTGGTCTCCGATTTCACTAACCCGGCACAGGACGGGACATGAATGATTCCCTCTTTCCTGAGTCTGTCCCGTTAGTCAGGCCGTCTTTGCCACAAGGAGGTCAGCTCTAATAACAGGTTATAAGCTAGGCAGGCAGGCAACCCGAGAGCTGGGCAGCGGGGCCACAGGCTCTCCTTCCTCATGGCCTCCTGCTCCCCTAACTGGTAAGGAGCACCGGCGTCAGCTGGACTGGAGACCTTTTTTTTTTTTTTTTTTTTTTTTTCAGACAGAGAGAGATAGACAGGGACAGACAGACAGAAATGGAAAGAGATGAGAAGCATCAATCATTAGTTTTTCATTGCGCGTTGCAACACCTTAGTCGTTCATTGATTGCTTTCTCATATGTGCCTTGACCGCGGGCCTTCAGCAGACCAAGTAACCCTTTGCTGGAGCCAGCGACCTTGGGTTCAAACTGGTGGGCTTTTTGCTCAAACCAGATAAGCCGGCACTCAAGCTGGCGACTTTGGGGTCTCGAACCTGGGTCCTCTGTATCCCAGTCGGACACTCTATCCACTGTGCCACTGCCTGGTCAGGCAGACTGGAGATCTTAAAGCTGTGTGACCTTAGGCAGTTTACTTAGCCTCTCTGAGCCTCAGTTTTTCAACCTATAAAAGGGAGATAATAACACCTACCTTATGGGGTTATGAGGAGCAAATGAGAAAATACATGCCAAGTACAGCTTGGCCTAGTACTTGACATGTGCGGTATCTATTAACATCATTTGTTTTTAGCATTATTATTATTACCACTGTTATCCAAGGAAGTTGATGGAGCATAGTGATTCCTGTTACTAGAGTCAACCTGGGTTAAAATGCCAGCTCTATAGTACTTGATAGCTTCAGAAAAATTAACTCAGCTCCCTGAGCCTCAGTGCTCCCATCTGTAAAATGAGGACGGTTGTGTTGTTCAGCGCGGAGGCACAGCCACAGGCTAGATGAGATGATGCACGTGGTGAGAATCGGAAGAGGCCTCGCACTCCGAGCGCCCAGTAAGTGATGGTATTACGCACAGGGTCTGACCATCTGCCGAAAACCTTGTCATCGCTCCTGTTCCGTCATGCAGGCGCACGCATGGCTCTGGGGCGGGGCTCCTGCCTGCTCGGGTCGGTTCCCACAGTGTCACTGCCCCCTTCCAGCTGACAGCTCCAGACTGTGTCCCTCCTTCTCCAGCCTGTGTGCCCCTGAAGCTTGTCACTCCCCTTCCCTGGGATGTCTTCCTACCACCTTTTCTTATTTTGGTCTTTTAACAGCTTCATCAAAATATAATTCACATACCACACAGTTTCCCCACTGAAAGTGTACAATGCAATGGGGTTTGGTTTTTTAGTATATTCACAGTGCTGCCGTCCTCGCCATAATCTAATTGTAGAACATCCTCTCTGCTCCAGAAAAGAAACCCTGCGCCCATTTGCAGTCACCCCTTCCCCCTCCCTCTGCCAGCTCCTGGCAACCACGGTTTTTGTCCCTCTGTAGAGAGTGACCTATTCTGGACGTTACCTATAACTGAGATCACACAACATGTGGTCTTTGGTGACTGGCTCGCTCCTTTCATTGAGCATGGTATGTTCAGGGCCCACCCGTGTCGTAACATGTGTCAATATTTCATTCGTTTTTATTGCCAGATAACACCCCATTGTGAGATAGGCCACACTGGATTGATACATTCATCCAATCATGGGCATTTGGCCTGTTTCCGCTTTCTGGCTAGTACGGATAACGGATAACGCTGCTTAAACATTCCTCTGTGTTTTTCTGTGGACATATATTTTGTTTCTCTTGGGTATCTGGCTAGGACTACAGTTGCTCCTCTTGAAACTTTGGTCTCAACATATTCTAAACTTATTATCTTTTCCTGTACCAGTGTCTTCTCTGGCTTCCTTTAAATCCTTTAAAAACACCAGTGTTTCCTCAAGCAAAACTTCCGAGTCTGGGTGAGTGTCTCCTTCCGATGTGCCTGGGCCCACTGCCTCCTCACGTTCTGCTGTCTGCATCCTCTTCTCTCTCTTGTCCCAATGCTGCTCATATGGAATTCGCCTTCTTGCAGCCGGTCCTCTGGCACAGGCTCCCAAGGTGGGTCTTGTCCCGCCTTTCCCGGTGGAGGGGTCCCTCTCAGTGGTCTAGCCCATGGTCTCCTGCCTCCTGGCCCCCTGGCCTTCCGGCCCCGCAGTCTGCAGTTCAACCCCAAGTCTCCTTTCCAGACTTACCTCGTATCTCTCCTTGCAAGCCAGCGCCCTAACCTCTGGCCGTATCACACCCGCCTGGCGCTGTCTGGACTCCCTGTGCTTTCTTTTTATGGGTAACTTTCCCCATCTTCACCTACTAATTTTTTGTCTTTCACAGTTAAATTCAAATGCTGCCACCTGACCAGCAGTGGCGCAGTGGATAGAGCATCAGACTGGGATGCGGAGGACCCAGGTTCGAGACCCTGAGGTTGCCAGCTTGAGCACAGGCTCATCTGGTTTGAGCAAGGCTCACCAGCTTGGACCCAAGGTCGCTGGCTTGAGCACAAGGTCACTTGCTCTGCTGTAGCCCCCAATCAAGGCACATATGAGAAAGCAATCAATGAACAACTAAGGTGCCACAACAAAGAATTGGCACTTCTCATCTTTCTCCCTTCCTGTCTGTCTGTCCCTATCTGTCCCTCTCTCTGACTCTGTCACACACACACACACACACACACACACACACACACACATCAGATGCTGCCTCTTTCATTAGACTTTTTTGTTCAACTTAACTGTCCACAAATGTTTGCTGAATGAGTAAATGTCAGACACCTCAAATTGGGTCTGTATGTCCCTGGCTGGGCCACCCCAAGACTTTCACTGGTGCTCCTCCTGTGTCACCATTTTACACGTTTCTGGGTCTCCCCATCCTAGCACAGACAGCTCTTCTGTGCAAAAGGCACTGGGGAAATATTTCTTAAATTGATTCAAGATGCTTGCCAAAATGAATCTTTCCTAACCTGCATTGTGCAAATAATTCTTGCAGCTGTACTTGTTAAATGTCATTCGTTCTTTTACTCATTCAAAAAACTACTTTTCTTGAGCCTGTTATGTGCCAGTTACTGTGTTGAGCAGGAGGCAGTGCAGGTGAAACCAGCCATGGCCCGCTCTCACTGCCCAGGCCCAGTGGAGATGGCTGATCCCGGGCAGCCACTCCGCCCACCGCTGGGGATGTACACCGGGTGAACACCGGAGTGGAAGCCCTGTTCCTGGGCGGACTTTCAGAATGATATTCGAGTAGTACCTTACAGCAGTGGTCCCCAACCCCCGGGCCGCAGACTGGTACCAGTCCGTGGGCCATTTGGTACCGGTCCACAGAGAAAGAATAAATAACTTACATTATTTCCATTTTATTTATATAATATTTAAGTCTGAACAATGTTTTATTTTTAATTTTTTATTTATTTATTTATTTATTTTCATTTTTCTGAAGCTGGAAACAGGGAGAGACAGTCAGACAGACTCCCGCATGCACCCGACCGGGATCCACCCGGCACGCCCACCATGGGGCGATGCTCTGCCCACCAGGGGGCGATGCTCTGCCCATCCTGGGCATCGCCATGTTGCGACCAGAGCCACTCTAGTGCCTGAGGCAGAGGCCACAGAGCCATCCCCAGCCTGGGATGGGCCATCTTTGCTCCAACGGAGCCTCGGCTGCGGTAGGGGAAGAGAGAGACAGAGAGGAAAGCGCGGCAGAGGGGCGGAGAAGCAAATGGGCGCTTCTCCTGTGTGCCCTGGCCGGGAATCGAACCCGGGTCCTCCGCATGCTAGGCCGACGCTCTACCGCTGAGCCAACCAGCCAGGGCTCAATGTTTTATTTTTAAAAAGTGACCAGATTCCCTCTGTTACATCCGTCTAAGACTCACTCTTGACACTTGTCTCGGTCACGTGATACATTTTTCCGTCCCGCCCTAAAGGCCAGTCCGTGAAAATATTTTCTGACATTAAACCGGTCCGTGACCCAAAAAAGGTTGGGGACCACTGCCTTACAGGATGTAGAAGAGCTGGCCACGTGGAGAAAGCAGAGAAGCACATGTAACTCATACATGTCATTGGGGACCAGGGCAGGATGTGGTGGATTACTGCCCGCAGTCGAACAAGCAGGCCCTTGGGCCTCACCCAGTGACGACTGGATCTGGGGTGGCAGTTTAGGGTGGCTGGCATTCAGGGCTCAGCCGCCCTTTGCCCTCTGTACCAGGTGAGGATTCAGCCATCTGTCAATGACCACAACGTGCCCGCCTTGGAGGCCTTGATTGGTGTACCACAGCCTCACAGAGAGGGGCTCATCGCCCACAAGTGGAGTGTGCAGATGGTGAGTACTGCCCGGAGGAAGAAAGGATGCCCAGGGTGTGGGGGTGGGCCCGCAACGAGGAACAAATACTTGGAAAGGGAGCGAGGTGGATGGATCCTGCCACACTCAGTGATGTTTGACTCTGACAAGGACCAGGGAGAGAAGTGGGATGCCAAGGTCATATCTTGGCGGCGGAGAGGAATGCCAGGTTCTGGTCTTAAGGGGCCAGCATGCTCTCTCAGTTCTGGACCCTCTCTCAGTACTGAGGGTCCTGCCTCATCATTCCTAGGAGCCTCCTGTCAACTGTTACTATGAGATTCTCGAAAGACCGCCCCGAACGGCTGAGGTATGAACATGTGAGCTGAGATGGGGGCTGGGCAGAATGCAGGCAGAAAGGCCTCCCCAGCGCCCCAGCTGTTCCTTGTTCCTAGCTGCCTTGTCTGCCCGGAGCCCAGTTCCGCTGCCCAGTGGCCTTCAAGAAGGAGACCCTCGTCCACGTGATCGGGGCCGTGGAGCTGGTGGGGAATATCCAGGTAGCACCTGTTGGCAACAACAGAGGCGAAGTGGTTTGGGGGGCCTTGCGGGGTGGGACTGGCTTCCCCACCACGTGGTCTTCCTTCATTTTTTACTTTATCTTGATAAAAAAAACTCGCGGTGTTTACTCAGTGGAAGATGAAAGTGAACCATGATCTGTCTGAAATGTGCAGGGCCGTTTTCCCGGGCCTGTGGGTCGTTTTTGTAGAGGCTGTGTAGGGAAGCTTTCCTCCCAGCGACGGGGAGTGGCATGCTGGGATGCAGAGTTCACAGATGTGGGCAGCCCACTGGACCCACTCTCCTCTGCTGTTCCCCCTGAGCTGCGGTGGGGCAGGGGGCAGGGTACAGGGGCCGCAGCACCAGCCCCGTGCACCTGGGCTGACGCCACCGCCGCCCCGCCCACAGGCCTCCTCCACGATCAGTCTCTGCAGCTCCCTCTCCGTCTCCTTCAACAGCAGCAAACACTTCCACCTCTATGGCAGCAACGCCTCCCTGGCCCAGGTACCTCTGCCCTCCTCGAAAGCCCCGGGAACAGGTCAGCGGAGAGATCTGAGGAAGCCCAGGGCCCGCAATGGGCAGCCATGTGGGAGAAGGTTTGGGCTTAGCACAGTGTGAACGCCCCACAGCCTGAGCCGTCAGACCTGGCAAAGGCTCCCGTGGAAGCCCGCACCTTCCCCCACCACTGGTGGGCAAGCGGACTGCAGGCTCACCTGTCTGAGATGCGTCAGGTGGGGACGGGTTTGACGGCAGCTGGGCAGAGGGGTGCCCACCCCCCAGGCAGAGCGCCACAGGGCCACTGAGCAGTGACAGCGGCAGGTGTGGGGCCAGAGCTGAGAGCGTGGGCCAGGCGGGTTGAAAAGCCCAGAGGGAGGGAAGTTGCAGCTAAAAGGGCACAGGGAAACCTATTCCGGAAGACTGCATGCTGGGATGAAATTCTGGCATTTTCTCCTGGGACGAAGAGAAGCCACTTAAGAGCTTGAATAGGCCATGGGGAGTATTGGCCAGGTCACTCTGGAGCAGGGGTCGGGAACCTATGGCTCACGAGCCAGATGTGGCTCTTTGATGGCTGCATCTGGATTGCAGACAAATCTTTAATAAAAAAAATAACGTTAAAAATATAAAACATCCTCATGTATTACAATCCATTCATTTCCTACCGCTCATGTTCATGGTTGCGGGTGATTGGAGCCAATCACAGCTGTCCTCTGGGACAAACACCAAATTTTTATTGGATAATGCGTAAGGTACATGGGTCATTGTATGGCTCTCATGAAATTACATTTTAAAATATGTGGCGTTCGTGGCTCTCTCAGCCAAAAAGGTTCCCACCTGACCTGTGGTGGTGCAGTGGATAAAGCATCGACCTGGGAACACTGAGGTCGCCGGTTCAAAACCCTGCACTTGTCTGGTCAAGGCACATATGGGAGTCGATGCTTCCTGCTCCTCCCCTCTTTCTCTCTCTCTCTCTCTCTCTCTCTCTCTCTCTCACACACACACACACACTCTGTCTCTCCTCTCTAAAATGAATAAATAAAGAGAAATTTAAAAAAAAAAAAAAAGTTCCCGATCCCTGCTCTGAAGGCTGTAGAGAGAGGTACACCGGGGAGAGGGGCCTGGGCCAGAGCCTGGTGTTGTGACACAGTTTACACTCGACATGTGAAGATCTAGAGATGGAGGCCAGATTCACAAGAAGTGTGTGTGTGGGAGGGGCTTCTCCCCTGCACCTCCCTCCTCTGTCCTCCCCCAGGTCATCATGAAGGTGGACATCGTGTATGAGAAGGAAATGCTCTATCTCTATGTGCTGAGTGGTGTCGGGGGGCTGCTGCTGCTGCTGCTGATTTTCCTGGCGCTGTACAAGGTCAGCGCGTCTAGGGGGAGGGGGCATGGCTCAGAGAGGCGGACGGGGAAGGGGGTCAGCAGGGGTCACGAAGGAGAATGCCAAGACCAGGGGGCGTCCAAGCTTAGAAGGGGCTTCCGCCTACTCCCTCCTTCTACAGGGAAGGCTACTGGGGCTCAAAGGGCAACCGAGACTGTCCCCCGTCACTCCCCCGAGCGCTGGTAGGCCCAGGACTGGGCGCCAGGGACAGGAAGACGGGCTCTCCTGCATACCCAGAGTCAGGCACTGGGAGACGGAGACACGGACCACAGCCATGGCCCCTGCCTTTGTAGAGCTCACAGTCGAATGGGGGAGACGGACAGGAACACACGGGGCCCGTGTGCTCTGGAGCCTCTACCGTGGGAACCTGCCTGAGGCTGGGGGACTCTGGGAGGTGGCATTTGAGTTGGGATGAGTGGCAGTTAGCCAGATGAAGCATGCCAGAAGGCAGGTGTTCCATGCAAAATATGCAAATATTCCAGAAAAGAGAACATAAAAATCAAAGCTTCTTCCTATTGTACCCCCCCCCCAGAGGGTTGTCATTAACAACTTTTTTGTTTCTATTCCTCCAGGTTATAGTTTTGTTGTTAACATATATGAGTATGGCCTGACCTGTGGTGGCGCAGTGGATAAAGCGTCGACCTGGAAATGCTGAGGTCGCCGGTTCGAAACCCTGGGCTTGCCTGGTCAAGGCACATATGGGAGTTGATGCTTCCAGCTCCTCCCCCCTTTCTCTCTGTCTGTCTCTCCTCTCTCTCTCTCTCCCCCTCCTCTCTAAAACAAAACAAAACAAAACAAACAAACAAACAAAAACATATATGAGTATGTGTGAGCATGAAAGAGAAAAAAAGAAAAATCAGTGGGTGTAGAAAGTGTAACTGGGATTGGCAAGTATATACTGCTTGGGAGCTTGTATCCCCGGGCTTGGAGCTTGATGTCTTCCGTCCGAGCGCAGCTGGTCTGTTTCTTGCTCTGGAACCTGGCTGGCTTTCTGCTCCCTGCCCCTCCCCTTTTATTGAACGCATTCTCTATTGATGAACATCTAGATCGTTTGTAATTGACATCTGTTTCAAACAGTATGACTAGAAAGGCTCTTGTTACCCACATCTTCGCACACTTATCGAAAGATTCTTTAAAATTAACCCCTAGGTCTGGAATTGCTGAGCCAAATAATATATAGGTTTTGAGCTTTCAACAGAGAGGGTGTGACACATATTAAGCACTATATATGCATGGGCTCTTACTGTTAGTGGCACTAGACATTGTCAAGTCACCCACCTAAAATATTGGTACTTGACATTTTGATGACCCTAAAGAATGAACTAGTAGCCTGACCTGTGGTGGCGCAGTGGATAAAGTGTCGACCTGGAAATGCTGAGGTTGCCGGTTCAAAACCCTAGGCCTGCCCGGTCAAGGCATATATGGGAGTTGATGCTTCCTGCTCCTCCCCCCTTTCTTTCTCTCTCTCTCTCTCTTCTCTAAAATGAATAAATAAAAATTAAAAAAAAAAAAAAAAAAAGAATGAACTAGTAAGTGGAGAGCTTTTTAACTTATTGCCAAGAACCAGGGATGGCCGACACTCGCGCCCCCCCTGGGGTGGACGCCATGTGCCTGTGGCCCATATGAGTTAACATAAAGAGTGCTTTCGTCGTGTTTGCTGGGGCCAGCTGTGCTCCATGGACTTTCTGCTCAGTGGATGGTCGTCTTCCTCCAGGTCGGCTTCTTCAAACGGAACCTGAAGGAGAAGATGGAGGCTACTGTCGATGGCTCCAGTGGAGTCCCTGCAGAAGACTGTGGGAAGCCAGTGTCTGAGGAAGAGGCCATGGATCCGAGCTGCCAGGACCTGCTGCACGGGGAGGAGGCCCAGGATGGAGGCGGCACAGACTGAACTCCCGGGCCAGATGCGGAGGGCCCAGGACTGGACTTGGGATGCCTGGTGCCGGTCTGCCTCTCCCTGCGAGTCACTCTGTGTCCTCCGGCAAGTCACGGCTCTGCCCTAGACTCCTGTTTTACTGTCGTGAACATGGAGCTCGCTGCCGCCTGCCTCCTTTGCAGGCTCGTGGTGGGGATCCACGACGTGACAGGCTGGGAAGGCTGGGGGGGGGCGGGTCTTGTAACTATCGGATGGTCCTGGCTTCTAAAAGCTCCTCTTAGTTTGCTTCCCTGGAAAAGAACATCTGATCTAAATTTGGAGAAACTGTAGTCCCAGGACCTAGTGACACTCCCAGCCCTCGCACCCACCTGCCCCTGGAGGTCCACAGAGGCCTGGGCCTCCTGGAACCCCGCCCCCACTCTCTCCCACCTGGAGTCCAGCAGCTTTGCATCCTGCTGCCAGAGGACAATCTGATCTGTGTCACTGTGTTGCTGCTGCAAACCGCCTGCTCTTCAGCAAAAGACCAAATTCCTTAATGCCTTCCAAAACCTGCAAACCGCCTGAATATGCCGGTGTAGAATTGGGCCCCGCTTGCCTTCCTGGCCTCCTCTGGAGACACCCCACCTCTTTTCTAAGCCACAGGCCTTTCTCACTTGCCAGGCTTTCTCCTGTCTTGCTGCCTTCGCCTAGACCGCTCTCTCTGCCTAGAACATTCCTCCCCACTCCTTTCCTGGCTGACTCAGTCTTCAGATCTCGGCTCACGCGTCACTTCCTCGGGGCAGCCCCCCACCCCGACTCATTCAGGTTCCCATATTATGCACGCTTATACTAGCCTGCAGTTGTCTGTCATTGCAGGGATTGTATTTGTTAATTGTTAAGCGGGTTACCTAATATCCATTTCTCAAATGAAACAGTGAACTCCATGGGTAAAGACTGTATCTTGGGATCCCTGATGATACCACCCAGCTAAGACACATAATAGGTGCTTGACATAATCTCACCCAATTAATGAGGGTGCCTATGGGACGAAGGGAAAAAAAGTTTGGATGGGTCCACGGCATCGCATTCCTAAAGGCTCAGTCTTCCCCAGGTGCCTACCCCCCCCCCAACAACCCCACCAGGACTCCATCCCACGGCCGTGGTGGCCCCCATGTGAGACTCTGAGCTAAGGGTGGGGACCATGTCCCTTCACTTGGCTCCCAGTGCCGAGCACATTGCCTGTGTGTATTTATCCAATAAATGTGAAATTCTGTCCAATTTTGTGATGTTTCTATACTGGTAGAACATTCCAGCCTGGCTCAAAAAAAAATTTTTTTTACAGAGACAGAAAGTCAGAGAGAGGGATAGACAGGGACAGACAGGAACGGAGAGAGATAAGAAGCATTGATCAGGCCCTGGCCGGTTGGCTCAGCGGTAGAGCGTCGGCCTGGTGTGCAGGGGACCCGGGTTCGATTCTCAGCCAGGGCACATAGGAGAAGCGCCCATTTGCTTCTCCACCCCCACCCCCTCCTTCCTCTCTGTCTCTCTCTTCCCCTCCCGCAGCCAAGGCTCCATTGGAGCAAAGATGGCCTGGGCGCTGGGGATGGCTCCTTGGCCTCTGCCCCAGGTGCTAGAGTGGCTCTGGTCGCGGCAGAGCGACACCCCAGAGGGGCAGAGCGTCGCCCCCTGGTGGGCAGAGCATCGCCCCTGGTGGGCATGCCGGGTAGATCCCGGTCCAGCGCATGCGGGAGTCTGCCTGACTATCTCTCCCCATTTCCAGCTTCAGAAAAATACAAAAAAAAAAAAAAAAAAAAAAAAAAAAAGAAGCATCGATTATTAGTTTTTTGTTGCGACACCTTAGTTGTTCATTGATTGCTTTCTCATATGTGCCTTGACCATGTGGCTACAGTAGACCAAGTAACCCCTTGCTCAAGCCAGCAACCTTGGGTCCAAGCTGGTGAGCTTTGCTCAAACCAGATGAGCTTGCGCTCAAGCTGGCGACCTCGGGGTCTCGAACCTGGGTCTGATGCTCTATCCACTGCGCCACTGCCTTCTCAACCTTTCTCTAAGTGGGACTCAAACAGTAGCTCTCATTTTTCTTTTCCTTTCTCTGTCTCTCTCTCTTGCCAGTGAGTGACCTGCACCTGCTACTGTGAGCTAGTTCAAAAGAGAAGCAGGGGAGAGACAGAAAGTGAGAAAAGGTTAGGGAAGCATTGACAATTCGCAAGGATGTGAGAGTACATCGATCCCCTGCGCCCCCCTCCTTTTCTAACCCTGAGCCCCACCCCCTTTAGAAGGGACCTCCAGGGCTGCTACTGCTGCCCTCTTGTGGTAAGTTTTAACTGTCAGGAATATCACAGAATTACTAAAAGGATTTGAAAGTTTCTTGTAGGTCTCATGAACCCTGTCGGGTTATATTATTTATACAGTACTTCTTTATTATTTTATTTTTTTAATTCCAATGAGAGAGACAGACTCCCACATGCAACCTGACCAGGATCCACCCAGCAACACCTGTCTAGGGCCGATGCTCAAATCAACCAAGCTATTTTTAGTCCCTGAGGCTGATGCGCTCAGACCAAACCAGCTATCCTCGGCACCTGGGGCCACACTCAAACCATTGAGCCACTGGCTGTGGGGGAGAAGAGAGAGAGGAGGGGAGAGGAAGAGAGAGAAGCAGATGGTCGCTTCTCATGCGTGTCCTGACCAGGGATCGAACCCAGGACATCTGCACACCGGGCTGACACTCTATTCACTGAGCCAGCTAGCAGGACCTTTTTTAAATTTTTAAAAGATTTTTTTTATTGATTTTACAGAGAGAGAAGGAGAGGCTCGAGAAGTATCACTTCAGCGTTGCTTTACTTTAGTTGTTCATTGGTTGCTTGTCATATGTGCCTCGACCGGGCAAGCCCAGGGTTTTGAACCAGTGGCCTCAGCATTCCAGGGAGACTGTCCACTGAACCACCACGGGCCTGGCTATGTAGTATTTCTTGAGTGCTTTGTGCCACAGTCGGTTCTGTGCTCTGAGGACATGATGATGTACATGATAGGCACGTTCCTGCCTTCGGGAAGCTTCACTCAGTGAGAAAACAGTAAAAAAGTAGAAATGTGTTCCCAGGTAGTAATAGGGCTGTGGAGAAAAGAAAGCAGAACAGATTAGAGGGTGATGGGAGAGGGTTCTTTTAGACTGGTGGTCAAGGAAGTCTCTTTTTTTTTTTTAATTTATTTTTATTTATTCATTTTAGAGAGGAGAGAGAGAGGGAGAGAGAGAGAGAGAGAGAGAGAGAGACAGACAGACAGAGAGAGAGGAGGGAGAGACAGGGGGGAGGAGCTGGAAGCATCAACTCCCATATGTGCCTTGACCAGGCAAGCCCAGGGTTTCGAACCGGCGACCTCAGCATTTCCAGGTCGACGCTTTATCCACTGCGCCACTACAGGTCAGGCAAGGAAGTCTCTTTAAGGAGGTGATATCCTGTGACACGGGAGAAAAAGTGGATATTTGCATCCAGGTTGGAAGCAGAAAAACACAGAAGATCTGGAAGGCTCGGTCTGGGAACAGACCTGCCATCATCATCCCCAGGAGTCTCTACCGCAACTCACTTAGCAGCACCTGTCCTCGACCGCCTCCGTGTCCTTTCCCACCCTGTGTCTTCGCCAGCGTGTGGAGTTCCACCTTTCTCCATGCATGAAGACCCTCCTGCTTCAAAGCACTCTGAAGCTTCTCTCAGTCCCACTATTCCTGGACAACACGATGCATTCCATCGCCACTTTCTTTATACCTCAGTGGGGACGGAAGGCTGGCTGCGTGGGCTTTTGTCTCAAGAGTAGAAAGAAGGTTCTGGAAGGCAGTACTCAGGCCTCACTCATATATAGTATCAACACTGACCCCTCACCAGGGTTGGCACAAAGGAAGTGTTCAAAAGTGGCCCTCAAAGGTTTTGGTCTCAGGGCCCTTTATATTCTTTTTTTCTTTTCTTTTTTTGAAACAGAAACAGAGGAAGGGACAGACAGACAGGAAGGGAGAGAGATGAGAAGCATCAATTCTTTGTTGCGTCACCTTAGTTGTTCATTGACTGCTCTCTCATATGTGCCTTGACCGGGGGACTACAGCAGAGAGTGACCCCTTGCTCGAGCCAGTGACCTTGGGTCCAAGCTGGTGAGCTTTGCTCAAACCAGATGAGCCCGCACTCAAGCTGGTGACCTCAGAGTTTCGAACCTGGGTCCTTCCACTGCGCCACTGCCTGGTCAGGCAGGGCCTCTGGCCCCTTTATATTCTTAAAAATCACTGAGAATTCCCCAGGAGCTTTTGCTTACATGGGTTAGATCTACTTGCGTTGATTCGGTTAGAAATTAAAATGGAGAAAAATTTTAAATGTGACACTCAAGCCTACATTCCATGCAAGCCATCAGACAGAGTGAGGACCTCTGCCATGACAAATCAGGCGGTCTCTAGGAAGCACTGTACTCACGGGAGAAAGACAGTGAAAAGTAAATCACATCTTTGTATTGTTAGGAAAGTAGTTAAAACCCAGTCAGCGCCAGGTTTGACTTTAGGCTCTGTTGTGGGATGCAGGCAATTATCCTCTCTGGGACCCATTTCTTCATGTGCAAAATAGGAATAATAACTGTTCCGAGTGGGACACAGGTAGGCTTGCAGTTGTGCATATGGAAAATAATACAATAGTTAATAAATAATAATATACCTGACCAGGCGGTGACGCAGTGGATAGAGCGTCAGACTGGGATGCGGAGGACCCAGGTTTGAGATCCCGAGGTTGCCAGTTTGAGTGCGGGCTCATCCGGCTTGAGTAAAAAGCTCTCCAGCTTGGACCCAAGGTCACTGTCTTGAGCAAGGGGTTACTCGGTCTGCTGAAGGCCCACGGTCAAGGCACATATGAGAAAGCAATCAATGAACAACTAAGGTGTCGCAACGAAAAACTGATGATTGATGCTTCTCATCTCTCTCCGTTCCTGTCTGTCCCTGTCTATCCCTCTCTCTCTCTCTCTCTGTCTCTGTAAAAAA
Source organism: Saccopteryx bilineata (assembly GCF_036850765.1). Classification (NCBI taxonomy): domain Eukaryota; kingdom Metazoa; phylum Chordata; class Mammalia; order Chiroptera; family Emballonuridae; genus Saccopteryx; species Saccopteryx bilineata. The sequence continues at coordinate 292,012,191 of NC_089493.1, forward strand.
AAAAATGAGAAAAAAAAAACAAGAATAAACTGTTTCATGTACTCACACCTGTAAACCTACTTTTGCCCCACCCTGTATATATCTCAGAGCTGTGATGAGCATTAAATGAGATAACATTTGTGTTTGGTGGGTGTGTAGAGTGGGGTAGACGGGATAAATGGTGATAAAGACTTGACTTGGTGGGGGTGAACACACAATATGGTGGAGAAAGCTGTGTGTTCAGTTGGGCACCTGAAACCTGTATAATTATGTTAACCAGCATCACCTCAAAAAATTCAATTTCTTTAAAAATGAGATAGTCCTGGCTGGTTGGTTCAGTGATAGATTGTTGGCCCGGCACATGGATGTCCCGGGTTTGATTACCGGTGAGGGCACACAGGAGAAGCGCCCAGCTGCTTCTCTACCCCTCTCCCTCTTCACCCCCCTCCTCCCACAGCCATGGCTTGATTTGTTTGAGCACACTGGCACCAGGCGCTAAAAATGACTCCATGGAGCCTCTGCCTCAGGCTATAAAAAAATCACTTGGTTGTGAGCATGGCCCCAGATGAGCAGAGCATCAGCCCCAGAGAGGGGTCACCGGGGGGATCCCTGTCGGGACGCATGCAGGAGTCTATCCTCCTGTCATTGGAAAAAGAAGGGAAAGTGAGATAATGCTTGTAAACCACTGAGCACTATGCCTAGCCCGTCAATGCTTGCAAACAGCGGTAGATAGAAATGGTTGTTTAGCTGTGCAGAATGGTGTGGTAAAAGCAGCATCCTGGACCACAAGTCAAGACACCTGGTGTTGGTGTTCTAACTCTTCCATTAGCTCTTCCGTGATCTTAGGAAAGACACATGCTCTTTCTGGGTTTGGTCTTCCCCACCTGGGATTTGAAGGTACCTCAGGAGTTGTCACAAAGCAAGAGGGGATGGGGGCTGAACAGCCCAGTGCCCATCCTCGCTTGATCAGCTTTTATATACAGGGGGTCCTCAGGTTACGACACAGTTCTGGTCCTACAACCGTGACATGACCCATATTTTGGTGTAAATCAAAACACACTAAGTGTGTCACTAGCCTAAGTCACTCACCTATTTTAACACAGTTGTAAAATGATCATCTAGATTCTAGAACATAAAAATACAACTAAGCCACAGGAAAAGGAAAATTACATAAATATACTGTCCTGTACACTGTACTGTAGTAACAGAAAAAATGAGTATAAAAAAATATTCCCGCGGTTGGTTTGTACACTGGAGAGGGCATTGCAGGGTGGGAGAGAGGGACCTATGGGGAGGAGGGAGCTGGAGAGGCAGGAGGACCTGCAGCAGGTGCTGGAGACACGGGGTCAGGTGACTCAGGATCGCCTAAGGAACAGGCAGGAGACGCTGGCGATGATCCTACCTGTACGACAGATGTCTCATCTCAAGAAGCAGCTGATGTAGAGGGCACAGGATCTGGTGCAGACCTCTCTGCCCTCTTAAAGAATTGTTCCAGGCTCGTCTGGAAGGTTGATGACTTCTTCTACCCAAACTAGTTTGCCCATGTAGTCTGTAAATACAGTGCTAATGGCGTAAACAGAAACACATCTCAATTATTTAAAGTTTTTATGAGGGTAAGTGTCGTAAAACTCTAAACGTTCTATGTCGAGACTGTCGTAACCTGAGGACACCCTGTACTAATTAATGTTCTGTGCATACAAGCTACTTAATCAATTAAGCACCACAGGCACTGTGCCAGGGCCTCCCAGCTCTCAAGGGCCTGTGACCATGCTTGGAAGCTGAAAAAATAACTCCAAAATATAAAAATTAAATTGTATAATTGAAATAAATGTTGAAGTAGTGTTTACAAATGTAATATCATTTCAGGTAGTCAAATGCAGTTTCATATCAATATATACATATATATACTACATTAAATGGTAGTCAGAATATTTTAATATTTGAAATTTTGTGTGGTAGGGTGTCTGTACAATAATGTGCATAAAGTTTACAAAGGTTTCTAAAAGACTGAGATTTTATTTTAAAAGTGTTCTACTTCCATCTGAGCCGGCGGTGGCACAGTGGATAGAGCGTCGGCCTGGGACGCTGAGGACCCAGGTTCAAAACCCCAAGGTTGCCAGCTTGTGCATGGGCTTACCAGATTGAGCGCAGGATCACCAGCTTGAGCACGGGGTCACCCACTTGAGTGTGGGATCATAGACATGACCCCATGGTTGCTAGCTTGAGCCCAAAGGTCACTGGCTTGAAGCTCAAGGTCGCTGGCTTGAGCAAGCGGTCACTGACTCAGCTGTTGCCCCCTGGTCAAGGCGCATATGAGAAAGCAGTCAATGAGCAACTAAGGTGCCGCAGCTGAGCTGATGCTTCTCATTTCTCTCCCTTCCTGTCTCTCTCATGCATGTGCATACACTTTAAAAAAAAAGAGTTCTACTTCCAAAAAGTTTTTAATTAAAACTTTGAAAACCACGAAACACAGCCAAACTCTATTGAACCACATGATCTCTAAGGCCTTCCAGAGCTTGCAGATCATGAGGCTAGATTGAAATATTTAGAAAAATGATTTACTCTTTTTTAAGAAAATTGATTTTATATAGAGAGAAACATTGATTTGTTGTTCCACTCACCCATTCATTCACTGGTTGATTCCTGCATGTGCCCTGACTGGGGATCAAACCCACAACCTTGGTGTATTGGGACCATGCTCTAACCAACTGAGCTATCCAGCCAGGGGAAGAAGTAATTTCCTCTTGACAAGTTACAAGGCCCTGAGGATGGACATGGGGCTGGGGGTGATGTCAGGAAACTTGAGTCTCAAGAGACCTTATAGACTGATTACCCGGACCTGCCTTGAGGCCAAGCTGCTGGGGACAGATGGAGCCAGGCCAACAAGGTGGTCTCAATGTCTTACTTGCCTCTTAGTCACAGAGTAACTCTGAGCAGATGACCTAGCTTTGTGAGCTCCATTTCCCTTATCTGTGAAATACAATAAATAGACCTCCACCGGGCACTGTCGGGCCCTTAGCAGTTCATGTCAAAGCATGCCCAGCAGCTGGGTGATTCCCAGACTGGCCTGTCCCCCTCAGCTGAGGTATCACCGGCTACCCCCAATTCACCGATGGCATCAATTTCCCATCCTTTTCTGAGAAGCCAAGTGTTAGGAGGGCTGAGGCTCAGGTGAGAAATGAAGGGAAGATAAAGGTGGCATGGTAATGGGGTACTCCCTCCACAAGGTACGGGGGACCCAAAAAGGAGGCAGAGCTGTGGCAGATCAGGCCAGCATGGTGGGAGGGTCTTACAGACTGCAGCTAATCCTCGTATGGGGTCCGATACAGGAACTCCCAGGGGTGGGGCTGGAACTGGTGGTTCTGGTCAGTCAGGGTCTGCGCAGAGTGGTGGCTACAGACTCCAGCTGGGGGGGGGGGGGGGTAGCACAGCTGTGCGCTGGGAGCCAGGGAGAAATAGTACACTCCATGCCCGAATATGAGAATGGTCTGTTTTCTGGCCCAAGGGCAGACCCTTCATGTTTAAGCCGAGGGACATCCACAAAGTTGAAAGACTTCTCAAACCTGCAACGAGCCCCGTCTGTGCAGCTTCAAAGCATGGGAGATGACCTTGGGCAGATACGGGCAAGTCGCGTCTCCTAAGCCTCCAGTAAGGTCCCAGTGAAACCCCGACTATGAAAGCACTTCCCAGACATGGCCCTGTGGCTTCACAGGGCTTCTGTAGTTATGATCTAGTGTCCCCAAGGCCCAGGGTGCTATCTATGCACACATTTTAAGGACAAATGTCTTTTACCACGTAAGGGCTTTTATTGAACTCAAATTCAGGGGCTCCAAAGCCTGAGGAAAACAAGGGAGGCTGGGGTTTGCACTGAGGCCCAGGCCCCACCCTGGGCTTTATTCCCCAGCCCACCTACCCTCACCCCTTCTTGCCTCAGCAAGGGTCTCAGCAGCTACCGTCTAAGCTACCCGGCTCTAATTAACCCCCCTCCCACCCCCATCCTATCTAGCACTGTGCCACACAGGCACCCACCAAGGGGCATGCCGCCTGCTGCCCAGGCCAGCTCTCTGCTGACCTCCTTCTGGATTCTCCCAGAGCCTCCTGCTGCCTGTTCGGCCTTCCTCCACCCCCTCTTCATTACCCATTTCCCGTAAGCCTCCTGGGCATGTAACTTCCTCCACCCCAGCCCCTCTCCTAGAATTCTTGACTCCTCCTTTCTCCTCCAGCTTGTCCACTATGCTAAAGGTTTCTCTAGCTCCCCATCTCCTTGCCCTCTGCCCGCCACAGCCCCACCCCTGCCAGCTCCAGGTCAGCGGCGGCCAGCTGCGTGGGTCCGCTGGTGCCGGATGAGGTCTGAGCTCTGAGAGAAGGCTTTGCCACAGTCATCGCACTTGTAGGGCCGCTCCCCGCTGTGCACCCGGTGGTGCTGCAGCAGCGTGGAGGAGCGGCAGAAGCCCTTGCCACACACGGCGCACCTGTAGGGCCTCTCGCCGGTGTGGGAGCGCTGGTGCTGAATCAGCGTGGAGGAGCGGTTGAAGGTCTTGCCGCAATCTGGGCAGCTGTAGGTGCGGCCTGGCAGGTGGGTGCGGGCATGGATGGCCAGCACAGAGCTCTGACCGAAGCGCTTGCCGCACTCGGGGCACTTGAAAGGCTTCTCGCGGGCATGGCTGCGGGCATGGGGGATAAGTGCCGAGCGCTGCGAGAAGCTCTTGCCACAGATGGCACAGCTGAAGGGCCTTTGCCCGGTGTGCACCCTCTGGTGACTACGCAAGGACGAGTTCTGGCTGTAGCATTTGCCGCACTCGGGGCAGCTATAGGGCCGCTCGTGGCTATGCGTGCGCTGGTGTCGCAGGAGGTAGGAGCTGTCTCCGAAGGCCTTGCCACAGTGTGGGCACTTGTAGGGCTTCTGACCAGAGTGAGTGCGCTGGTGGCGAAGCAGGTAAGAGCTGTCAGCGAAGGCCTTGCCACAACGGGGACACTTGTAGGGCCGCTCCCCGGTGTGGGTGCGCTGGTGTTTGATGAGGTCAGAGCTCTGGGAGAAGGCCTTGCTACAGACCTCACACTTATAGGGCTTTTCCCCCGTATGGATGCGCTGGTGCTGGATCAGAGTGGAGCCCCGGCCGAAGCTCTTCCCGCAGATGCCGCAGATATTAGGCCGAGGGCCCTGCCCACCCCTGGCCCGGCCACCCCGTCGGCCTGGACCCCGTAGGGTCCCCGTCAGGCCCAGAGGACTCTGGAGCATCTCAAACTGGGGTGTGGCCAGCAAAGCCCCTGTGGGCATCTCAAAAGGTGGCCCTAGAGGAAGGCCCCCTGTGGGCTGCTCCCCAAACCCCTGGGTGAAGGAGTCCAAGGGATGGACTCCCAAGGGGATGCTCAAGGGATCCTTTTCCTCAGGACTGAGAAGCATCTCTGCACCTTCCTGAAATTTGGAACTTTGAGCCTCAAATTCAGGGTTTTGGGTTTTGAACTCAGAGTTCTGAGGCTCATACCCTAGGCTCTGGGATTCGTATCCAGGGCTCCGAGGTTCATACCCAGGGCTTTGGGGCTCATACCTAGGGCTTTGGGGCTCAAACTCAGGGCTCTGAGAATTTGATTCAGGGCTTCTGCGTGTAAATTCAGGGCTTGGGGGCACAAACCCAGGGCTTTGAGACTCAAAACCTGGGCTTTCAGGCTCAAACCTGGGGCTTTGTGGTTCAAACTCTGGGCTCTGGGGCTCAAACCCAGGGCTCTGGGGTTCAAGCCCAAAAGGTATCTCTTCAACCTCATAGTCCCCAGTGCCTTCTTGCTGAGAAATTTCCTCTTCCTCATTCGCACGCATGTTGCCTGCAGGATCAGAGAATTACAAAAAACCCAGATTGTGTGGAACCTGGAAGGTCACTGGGTCCCCACCATTAGTTGCCACAATTTTCTCTCTCTCACTCAAACATGGTCGCTGGCCCTAGGGCAGGTGCTGAAATTCCCACCTTCCCCTCAGCAAACCCAAGACACCGGTCCCCGCCCCCACCTCCTCCAAGTCCCAGGTGTCCAAGTTCCCCGCTTTCTTCCCCTCCCCAGGACCACAGCCCCCTCTCCCGCTCCCAGGCACGTTCCTCGGAGGGGCGCTCCCTCCCTCACCTTTGAGGGACTCTTCGGGCCCCATTTCGTCAAGACTTTGCACATCCCGGGGCTCGAGGCCCCACGGCGACGCCTCCTGTTCCATCCCCACTGGCTCCCAGCGCGGCGGCGGCGGCTGCAGCGATGGCGGACGAACCTGCGACCCGGCCTGAGTGCCCTGAGACCCGGGCCCTCGCCGTCCGCCCGCTCAGCGCCGCCCCAGAGACCCGGCTGCCCAGCCCTGGCCCCCAAGGCCGGACGTCTTGACCCTGGGCCTCTCTGGCCGGCCGGGCCCCTCCCCTCCCCGCGGCCCCGCCCCCACCCACAAGGTCTCGGCTTGCCCTGGGGCCCTCACAGGCCCCCACGCGTTGTGGCCTCGGAGATGGGGAGTTTGGGGGGGGGTTTCACGACTCTCCCTGCTCCTCTCAGACACTGCTCCCCACCCAAGACCCCGCCGTCTGCCCCTCAGCCCTGGGCTGAGCTGCGGCTGCCGACCCCCTCCCCCCGCACAGGAAGTGTCCGTCCGCGGCCAGTTTCCCCCTTTGGCTAGCGCCGCAGCCTCTCTAGGAGCGGCTGGAGGTGGAAACTCGTTGGCATTAACCCTGGGCTGGATGGCCCTGGCGTTGGGGTGGGGGGAGGACAAGGTACCCTGGAGCCGGCGGGAGAGGCTGGGCAGTTTGTGTGCCTATGTCCTAGCTCTCCGTCTGCCCAGGGGCCTATCTGTCCTTCTGCCGGTCTCTGCGTCCGTCAGTGACTGTGGCCAAGGGCGAGGCAACAAACGAGACCAAGGTCAACGTGAAGGAGCGACGCTTCCCGGCGCCAGCGGGGGCGGCGTCTGGCTCCCTTCGCTCTCGGGCCTCGGGGTCAGCTGCGGCCGCGCCTCGGGAACCTGGACGGCCCCCCACCCTTCCTTGAGCCCGAGGAGACTCTGGGGCACCTCCCCCCCGCGCGCGTACACATACACACACACACCGCTGGAATTCCACTAGTCTGCACTGTCGTACCCTCTCCCCATTCCTCCTGTCTCCCTCCACTCTGCTCCTGCTCATTTCCACCCCACCCCCTCCGGCTGGGCTAGGATCGTTGCCAAGGGAACAGCCCCGCCTCTGGTTTCCACAGGCACCGCCCCCTTCTTCTGAGAGCTCAGCGATTGGCCAATGAAGCTTGTGCTCTCATCGTCGCGTCTTCTCCCACACCGACTGCTCCGCGTAAATGGTCGCCAGGGACCGGGAGGCACCTTCCTGATTGGTTGGAAGGTGCTCGAGCTGGCTCCACCTCCCTTGTCCGTCAAAAATGCCTGAGGGAGGAGAGGGAGGAGCCTGCTCAGGGTCTTCCCTGCTGGACCTGTGCTTTCAGAACTTTTCCCGCCCGCATTTCCCCTTCATTTTGTTTTATCTTTATGAAGAATGGAAGCCTAGGGATCTGAGGGAAAAAAACACCCTTCCTCCCCGGGTCTCCCCTACACTCCTTTTCCCAGGAGATGGGGGGTGGAGCCAGTAGGGAGATCCTCCTGCTTTCTTTCCAATGACCCTGCGCCTTCCCTACAGCTTTCCCAAAGCATGAGTTTCACTCGATCCTTGGGAAGCTTAGTCCCCGATTCCTGGATTTTCTCGCAGGAAGGTCAATCAAAGATCCTGTGGGAATTTCTTCCAGGTGAGGGTGAGGTGAGAGAGTTCAGGAGCAGGAGTGGAAGTGGACAGAGATCCCCCTGGTCTTTAAGGCAGCTAAGAACTCTTCAGCCCTGTCTCTCTGGGATAGAGGGCTTGAAAAGAAAGGAAACCTGAGAAACACTGCCCTAGGTGCAGCTTTGAATCAAGGGTAAAACGACCCTGGAGAGACAATAGGATCCAATTCTTGTACTTTGCGGCTGAAAACTAGTTAGACAGCCGTCTTGATAACTCAAGAGCCAAATTTTCCTGTGTAAGTGATGCAAGAGCTATGGTTGTGTTTTCTTGTTGCCTTCCCAAATGAAGGAAAGAAACTGGTTAGGAGAAAGATGGCATCTTCCATTCTCCTGAAAAGAGATGAGAACAAGCATTGGAGAATTCCAAGTAAAAGCCTGGAGAGAATGATCTCAATAGAGGCTTACAAATAGAATCAGAGATATCTTCCTACAAATACAGTGGGAGTACTTTTTTGCCCTCCAAAGCAACAGCTGCCAGCTCCATGTCTCTCTCCATTCCAATGTCTGTCTGCCCTAAAACCTCTGCTAAGATTGGACACCCAGCCCTAGCCCGGTAGCACTATTGGTTGAAGCATCGTCCCGAAGCACAGAGGTTGCCAGTTCAATCCCCGGTCAGAGCATATACAGGAACAGATCGATGTTCTTGGCTCTCTTTTCTCTCGCTCTCCTTTTCTCTCTCTCTCTAAAGTCAATAAATAAACTTTTTTTTTTAAATGAACACAGTGATTGGGAAGAGCTGGACCTGGAATACACCTTGGTCATTTCCAAAGCACACACAAGTGAGAAAAGTCTCTTTCATGAGACATGACTTTCCAACATGCTTACCTACCAGAAAATTTTCAGGACAGCAGCCGCTCCTGCAAAATGAGTAGTAAGGATTCCAGTCACAGGTCTGACATAATCCACTGCCTGCACTCTTCACAGCATGGGCTACAAGCCCTACTGTAGCAGAACTTGGGCCAGGGCTTCAAGCATAAGAAAACAGAGTATCATTACTGCCTAGAATTAAAGAGCGGTTGGTGGACTTTCAGGCAGCCTACACTCGCATCAGACCTGTCTACGTAATGGGCCTTCAAGAGGCAGCCAGCTTCCACCTGCCACCAGCCCATAGCAGTGTGCTCTAAGCAAAGGGAAGCCTCTGATGAGGCCTGAACTTGACCTAGCACCAACTAATCCAAGGTAGGGGTACACTGATCTCGTTCTACCACTGTGTGCTGGTGAGGAGGAGCCTGTGTGTGTCCCAAGTTGAACAGCCACTTTCTCCGCAGCAGCACCCCATGGGGAGCAACAGCACTGGGCAGAGCTGCTCAGTGTGCAGCCAAGGCTTATGATCAGCCCACGCTTGTACAAGTCCTTATAAAAGTTTTCAGTGTGAGAAGGGCTCCTGACTGGACAGCTTCCTCCCTGTGTGCAAAGAACAAGCTAAGAGAGCCATCATGCTACAAGAAATGCCCCCGTATATTCAAGATTTTAATACACAGGAAGAGAATAGCCACAGCACAGGCTCCTCTGGCAGGAACAAAGGAAACGGGGGTCTTTGCTAATGGCCGAGCCATCCCCTGGCCCGACATCTGGAACAGGTCTTGAGACCAAGCCCTACTCTTGCAAAGCTAAGAGCAACTAAAAAATAACATTTAGTTGAGAGCAGTGGCTCTCAAAGTTTAGCAGGCATAAAATTCCATCCCTGGAGATTCAGGTTTAATAGCTAGAAACAGGGACAACGGGACTAACTACATTTTAAAGAAATAGTATGTGATTTTTTGGCAGGAAGGCCTTACTTTGAAAAAATACTGGCCCAAAGCAGGTTTTAGCTTCTTTGGGTTACAAACATCTTTACACATCCTGTCCTTACAAGGATGCATGTAAACATTCCTAAGACTTTTAGGGGTCTTTGTAACTCAAATCAATATTTACTTTTTTTTAATTGATACCTTTTAGATGACTTGGACAAGCTAGGGACATGTACTCGTGGCCTGACCTCTCACACTGACCATATGGATGGGATCGTATCTGGTACAAACAAGCATTTCTCCAGTGAAGCTCTAGAAAACTCCTCTTCCTGACTTAATTGCTTCAGGTTCTGAGCCTCAAAGACTTGCAGTAATAGAGACAGCCCTGACTTTGGTGGAAGTACTCATGCCAAGAATTGAGGAGCTAAGAATGGAGTGGGACTGAAGCTTAAGCATTCTATGACACTAAATTTAACGGTGGAAAGTTGGGTCACAAAGGCAGGAAGCAGAAGAGTTGGGTCTGGTGTCCGGGCTTTAACCAAGCCTTGCAAACTTCAAAGCTCTCAGAGAAAGTAATAATTACGGCACCTTTAATTGGCAAGCTGAGGCTAGGGTCCAAATCTGGCTTGGAGTCTAGCTGAGAACTGGTATTTCAAGCTGCGCTTTCCCGACAGTCCAGAGGGTTAAGTGACAGGAGGAGCAATAAGTACACTGGCTTCTCTAGGGAATTAAAAGCTGGTACAAAGGTAGCACCTACAAAGTGCCTCTTCTCACACCATGTCCCACTTTATGACAAGGTGGTACACAAGCCAATCCCCCTCAAAAATTCCAGGTGGCCTGACTTAAAGACGAGGTTGGCATCAAGTCAGTTCATTACTTCACTTGAAGAGTCTTTTCCCCAAATCTTCTACCTCTTTCTTTAGAAGTTTCTCCATGTTGACAAATCTGGTTTCTTCCTCTCTAAGCCAGGCCAGACATGGGGCTGAGTTCTGTAGAGGCAAGTGTACGCAGGCCAGCAGAGGACACAACCCGCCTCCTCCTCCTCCTCGAGGTGAAGGGTCATCCTGACCAGAGAGAGGCAGGTCAGGATGCCCGTGGCTGGCTGCTCCCATCACCTGGACAAGGCTGGCTCCGACCACGAAAGAGTAGAATAGTGGAGTCCCATGGGGAGACTGTGTGCAGAGCTTGGGAATCTAGGTGAGTCCGGTTCCCGCTGGCGAATCCCAGTGTTTGCGCCTCGCTCCCCTTGGCTCATGATGGTGAGCACCTCGAGAGTGAAGATCAAGCTCCACTTTGGTTTGCCCTCAACTCGCTGCTCGGTTTGGATTCTCCCTTGCCTTGGTCTGCTACGTGGCCATTTTGTCACTCAGACCTGGCTTCACTGACACTGGGCTGGCCTGCCCCAGCCCCGGTCAGTGCCAGGGTGCCCTCAAAAAGGGGCGGGCAGCTGCCTCTAGAATCCTGGCTGAGACACTGGCAAGAAATTCAGATGTGGTAGAGACAATAGTAAGCCAAGAACCCTGCCATCTCTGTGTCTGTGACCTTGGGCAGGTTGCTTAGCCTTCCCCTGTCTCAGTGTCCTCAACTGCAAAAGCTCAGATCTCTTCCAGTTCTAACACATGAGGCGGCCTTCCTGGCTGGGTCTAGGGTGGCTAAGGCCTGAGCTACAGGGCTCTCTCAAGGGAGCCCAACAGGCCTGGAGGGCGCTCTCAGGGCCCTCCTCTTCAAACCAGGAGCGGCTGAGACGGTGCTGTGGTCTGACACAAAAAAATACCACTGGGCCCTGGCCGGTAGGCTCAGTGGTAGAGCGTCGGCCTGGCGTGCAGAAGTCCCGGGTTCGATTCCCGGCCAGGGCACACAGGAGAAGCGCCCATCTGCTTCTCCACCCCTCCCCCTTCCTCTCTGTCTCTCTCTTCCCCTCCCGCAGCGAGGTTCCATTGGAGCAAAGATGGCCCGGGCGCTGGGGATGGCTCCTTGGCCTCTGCCCCAGGCGCTAGAGTGGCTCTGGGGCGACAGAGCGATGCCCCCCCCCAGGGGCAGAGCATCGCCCCCTGGTGGGCAGAGCGTTGCCCCTGGTGGGCGTGCCGGGTGGATCCCGGTCGGGCGCATGTGGGAGTCTGTCTGTCTCTCCCCATTTCCAGCTTCAGAAAAATACAAAAAAAAAAAATTAAAAAAAAATCCCACTGGTTTGGGGCAAGACTCAGTCCTGACTGCCTCTTCCTGACCGGGCTGTCCTGTCCAGGTAGGACGCTCCCTCCCTCAGGCAGTTATGAGGGTGAAATGAGTTCATGGACAAGACAGTACTTTGTAAGTCACAAAATGCAATGCAAGCAAGATATAAAATAAAGCCTGCTTTTACTTCTCTCCTGCCACCCTTTTACATATATACTGCTGTCTACCCGAGCCCCTGGTCTGGGAAAACGTGAATGCTACAGACAGACCACGCTGTACAAGCGCCAGAGACCAGAGGAGCCCAACAGGTCATGAGAACGCGTGGGAAAACACCAGAGGGAGAGGGCCGGCTCGGCCAGAGACACGGCCCAGCCATGAGCGCCAGCTCCTGCTGCTCAGGAGCCGATGAGGAGAGGCGACAGGCCAAAACCAAGAGCGTGGGCTCCAGCTCCATCCAAAGGGGACAGCTTCTTCCAGCTCCCGCCAGCTGTGATTTTGTGGGAGTTTAGGTAGTTGCCAAATCTTTGGCTTTCTCAAGAGAAGTCAGAAACCTATGTTTTTGTGTGAAATCTTAACCAATAATTTGTAACATTTTAAAATTCTGATTAGGCCCCCAAAATAAGAGAGCTGCAGGCCCGATTCAGTACATGGGCATCAGTTATTAACTTCCGCAGTAAAAAGACAACGGGTAAAATAAGGTTCCCTTCTACCTCAATCCTCTTAACACACCTAAGTTGCCAAACGGCTTTTTCTTCTCACAGCAGACATCTACTGGGAGTTCTGACCTCAGCCCTAACTCAGCAAAGAGGGCTTCTAGAGTCTAGGACAGGAGAAAGTGAGGTGTCAGCATATCAAGCTAGTAATGGCCTAAAATAAGATGGCCTTGTCCCCCTGGTCCAACTCTTACAAAGAATTCTAGGGCCTCCCTGGAGCCCCCCAGAGGCTCGGCACTGATGTCAGCCTGGGCCCCGGGGAATGTTCAGATCTGCACCCTTTGTCGTTTCTCCTTTGAGGCGTCACCCACACTCCTGGAATATCTCTGGGTAGTGCTGGAAGCCCACAGGGGGGTCCAGGCCTCCTCGGCTAGGGGCCAGCGGCACAGGCGACGCACTGCCACCTTGGCCCTTGCGTCTCCCGGCACCAGGCCTATGGACCCACTGGTGCTTGGCCATGGCTGACTTCTGGCCAAAGCATCTGCCACACTGAGGGCAGGGGTAGGGGCGTTCCCCACTGTGAGTACGCCGATGGGCTGCCATTTCAGAGCTCTGTCGGAAGCAGCGCCCGCAGTCTGGGCATGGGTAGGGCTTCTCGCCGGTGTGGGTGCGCACGTGGCGCCGTAGGTCTGAGGCATGGGCAAAGGCGCGGCCGCAGTCGGGGCAGGGGAAGGGGGTCTCGCCGCTGTGCACCCGCTGGTGCTGGTAGAGGGCGGAGCTCTGGCTGAAGCAGTGGCCGCAGGCAGCACAGCGGTAAGGCTTCTCACCCGTGTGGACCCGCAGGTGGGTGGTGAGGGCAGAGCGCTGGGTGAAGGCACGGCCACAGTCGGGGCAGCGGTGGGGCCGCTCCCCACGGTGGATGGCGCGGTGCTTGCTCAGGGAGGAGGCCTGGCCGAAGCCCTTGCCACAGTCAGGGCAAGAAAAGGGCTTCTCACCCGTGTGGGTATACAGGTGCTCCACCAGCGTGGAGCGCCAGGCAAAACTCTTCCCACACAGGTAGCAACCGTGACGCTGGTCTGCCCTTGGGACAGGCGGGTGGGCAAAGAGTGGGGGGCGACCCCGGCGGGACACCTTGGACGGCTGCTCCAAACTGTAAAGGGTCCCAGCAGAAGGGGGTCTGAGAGCCTTCGGCCCAAGAGGCTGAGCAGCCCAAGAAAGGATCTTCTCCAGTGCCCCCGGGCCTTCTCTTTGTCCTTTCCCTTCCTTGTTTCTGGAATCTGCTGGGAAATAAGGGAAGAGCTCAGACCCTGGCTTATTATCCTGGTCCTTGAATCCCACACCCCATATGGTGACAGAGAAGCCACCTTCTGGACCCAGAGCTGCCTCTGGGACTCAGCTCAGTACACACAGGGTCCCAGCAGGAGCTTGGAGCGACACCTCTTCTTCAGCTGCGAAGGACAGAAAGAAAAGCGACAGGGAGAGTACGAAGCAACAGTAGACTCTAGCTCAGGGCTGGGGAAACGCGGAGGGTGGGGTAGGCGGAAAAGATTCCAGCTGGATAAGTGGATGCTTCAGGATGATGCCTCAGGCAGCAGGAGCAGCAACAGCAGAGACCTGACCCGGCTGAACCAAGTTCAGGGGGCTGGGATGGTGCAACCCGTTGCCAGGATGAAGTACAAGAAACAGTGAAAGCCAAGAGCAAGGGAGCTTTTTACAGCATGTAAAAATAGCACAAAAGAAAGCGAACTAAAACACAGGAGGGGCCGAGGAGCCAGATGCAGGCAAACAGGAGGGATGAGGTGGAACTCGACAGAGCTCAGAGACCAGCTAGATGAGAGGGCTCAGATCTGCGCCGAGGCCCCGCGCCCCAGCAGAGCCTGGTCACACTCAGCCCCTTTCCAGGCTGAATCCTGAAGCTAGGCGGCGGCCAGGCCTAACCTCCTTAGCTGGGAAAGCACTTCAGGGAAGAAACTAAAGCGCAGGATAAGGAGTTGGCAGAGGGTAGCAGGATGGGTCAGGTCCCAAGCATGTCCCCAGGAGACGGAGTCCCCAGTACTTCACCTGGGTCTTCTGTCAGACACTCTCCCGCCACTGGATCTCGGGCATCTGGACCCCAGAGTTCGGCCTCTTCCTCCACCCAGGAGATGAGGGCGGGTTTGGTGCCTCGAAATCCTGGGGGAGAAGAACGCAAACCCACGCTGCCGGTTGGCCGCCGCCCACCCCGCGGTCCCGACGTCGGGGCCTAGGATCTCACACTCCCGCGCGGGGCCCGGAGGCTGGGCCGGGCGCCCAAGGATGCGAGGCCCCGAGGCTGGGCCGGGCGCACGAGGATGCGGGGGCCAGGCGAGCGGTGGGGCTCTCACCGAGCGCGCCCAGGTGGCCGTAGGTCTCCCGCATCACGTCCCGGTACAGGGCCCTCTGCGCGGGCCGCAGACACCCCCACTCCTCGGGGGAGAAGTACACGGCCACGTCCGCGAAGCTCACGGGGTCGGGGCTTCTCCCCTCGCGCGCGACCTCCCCTTGTTCCCGGGCGCAGAGCGGGGCCGGAGGCGGCGCCATGGAAGCGCCGGCCCCCGGGTCCGCGGGGCCCCACGTGCTTGGGAGCGCCGGTCCGAAGGTCGGGCCGCGGGCCGCAGGAAGCGGCCTCCCCGGGGACCACCAGGGTGGCTAGAAGCTAAGAGGTGGTGACTGAAGGGACACAATCAGGACCGGAGGACGCCTTCCTGAGAAATGGCGGAATCGCGGCCTCGCAGACCTGGCTCCAACGCAGTTTGGTCCAAATGACGCCATCCCGGGGCCTCCGGGTGGCTCGGTCGCCAGCCCTCCACCGAAACGGCCGTCGGCTACCAGTGCGGGAGCAGGCGCCACGCCACGCCACGCCCGGGAGCCACCGGGCCACCATGTCCCCGCGCCGCTCCCCGCCCCACCGCGCGGGGAAGCGCAGCCTGGGCGGGGTTGGAGGACTGACCCGGCGAGGCGGGTGGTCGGAGCTGGGCCACCGCCGGTTCCAAGCCCTGACCCAGCCCGCCCCGCCTTCGGGAACTCGGGCGTGATTTCTCCTGGCTGGGCCGTTTATAATTGGGCTTTGGCCCATCACTGGGTGACAGCAGCCTTTTCCCAAATGTTGAGGATAAAAATAAAAAAAAAGGGGGGAGGGTAAAAGAGAACGTTCTCTATTGGAAGGTTGTTCCAGCCTGAAATTCTGGGAGCTTTAATTTTAGGAGATGGAGAAGGCAGCTAGGGGAGAGGAGGGTGAGGTCTGAATAAAGGTCGAAGGACCCTCTGCAATCTTCCCCTCCCCCGGAGGACGCCCCCAACATAGCTACACCATTTGCCTCTAGCCTGGCTCTTTACTGCTCTTGAGCAGGGAACTATCTGCCCCTTCGTCTCTGCATGGATGTCCCACAGGGACTTCAGACTTGACGTGGCTCAGGATGCACTCACCCCTTTCTTCAACCTCCCCCATTTGAGGGTCTTTAACTCAGCAAATGGCACCGACTCCCCCCATCATTTCCATCTCTAGATCTCCCTCTCAAAATAGACAAACTAACCAACCTCTCTCATTGTGCATATTTATTGACTGTGCCCCCGCATCGCTTCATAAACACCCTGCCCTAAGAAGGCTTGATCCTTTTCCTTGGCCCAGCTACATCAGTCACGGCACGTCACACATTTCTTGGAAATTTCTTGCACATCACATCTTGAGCAGGTTCAGGCTGGTCTGGATGTAGTAGAGTTAGGCGTGAGCAGAATAGGGACGATTATCCAGGGGCAGAGCATCACCGGGGCAAGAGTCCCAGGTGCCTAGCAATGGGCAAAACTAAGCATTAACCCCCAGAGATGACATCTAGGCCTCAGCTGTGTTTCTGCTCCAGGCCCAGAGAAGTAGCAAAATCAGACAGAGCAACTGGTACGGCTGGCATCAGGACCAGCTGCATTGACTACTGATTCCCTGCCCTGGCGCCAACCAATAGGTGGAGACCATGACCCTGAGGGGGCCCACCCGAAAAGCTGATGAATAGTCTATTGGGGGCCTCTTTGGAGACCTTGTGATAAAAGCCCTTACGACAGGGACCCTGCGTGTGTTCTTTTCCCAGAAAGGAGCACACCTGCACCTTTCTGCCCTCTTTCCCATTTCTCAAGGCGTTTCTCTCTCTTTCTCCCTCTACCTCCCCTAAGCTCCGAGGGCCCTTCTTCTGTGTCTGTAACTCATTTCCTGAGCCCATTTCTCCTACGGCTTCCTTCTAACTCTATGACTTTCTAAAGAAACTTTCTCTTGTAGTTTGAATCTTGACTCCGAATTCTTTCTTAGCTAGAACTCAAGTACCAAGGTTGCTGAACTGATGTCTAACACCTGGTGTCATTTTGCCACCAACACTTCCAAAGGCCTTCCTGAGGCTTCTGCCTGACACCCTGTATCTAGTGCGTGCTTGCCCCACAGCAGCAGGCTGGCGGGCCTCTGGCTGAAGCCACTCCCACAGCAGGGACAGGGGTTAGGGTCGCTTGCCTGAGTCAGGATGTAGCATGAAAGGTACTAGCTGAGGTGGAGGCGAGTGTCACGCTAGCTGCAAAGGGTCCCTCTCCAGAGCGTGCACTGGGCAGAGGGGATGGCAGAGCACGACTGCACTTGGGACAGGGACGAGGGTGCTGCATTAGTGCCAGGTGATAAGGCTGGATGCAGACAGGGTGGGCTGGGGCAGTGGGAAAGTCTTGGTCACAGGTTTATAGACCAGGTGTTTCTGATCCCAGGGGCTCCTGACAACTACTAGACTCCTTCTCCTGACCCTTCCCAAATATATATATTTTTAAAAATTTATTTATTGATTTTAGACTGAGAAGGGAGGGAAGCGGGATGCATCAACTTGTAGTAGTTGCTTTTCATACGTGCTTTGACTAGGCGAGTCCAGGGTTTCGAACCTGCAACCTCAGCATTCCAGGTAAATGCTCTATCTACTGCGCCACCACAGGTCAAGCCAAATGTATTGTTTTTCTGAGTGGCTTCTGTGAAACATAGCAGATTCAAAACTTGCCAGTTACTTCTCCAAGGTCTACTTATGTTCAGGTGACAGAACCAACCTTCCCAGTGGCAGCATTCAGATGGATACCTAGCCCCTGGAAGCTCCCCCCTAGACTGTGCTGGCCAATTGAAGGGCTCATGAGCCAGGAATATTCTCACCTACCTCACGATCAACCAGAGGAGTAGCTGTTACAGGGCCCAGAGACAGAAAGGTGAACTGCCTTCATCCTAAGCTTGAATTCACACTGCAACTGACATAGAGTTTTGACTCATACAGCATGACCTGATCATGGGGCCATTAGATGCCTCAAAGTCAACTGAGAAAGAGGTTAAGATGGTTGGTTTGTTCACTGGATAGAGCACTGGCCCAGCAGGAAGATGTCCTGGGTTCAATCCCTAGCCAGGGCACACATGAGAAGCAACCATCTGCTTCTCTTCCCCTTTCTCAGCCAGTGGCTTGATTAGTTTGGGCACTGGCCCCAGGCACTGAGGATGGGTTGGGTGGTCTGAGTGTGTCATCCTAAAAATAGCTTGGTGGATTCAAGCATTGGCCACAGATAGGTTGCCAGGTAGATCCTGGTCAGGGTGCATGCGGGAGTCTGTCTCACTACCTCCCCTCCTCTCACATTAAAAAAAAAAAAAATTCAGTCTCCAGTGGGTATGATAAATTCGGGTCAAGCCCTGGCCAAAGAGCTCAGTTGGTTAGAGTATCATCCCGAAGCACAGAGGTTGAGGTTCAATCCACTGTCAGGGCACAAACGGGTACAGTACTATGTTCCTGTCTCTCTCTCCCCCCTTCCTTTCTCTTTGCTAAGATCAATCAACAAAAAACATTTTTTAATTACTAAGGAACATGTAGATGATGTTTCTTTTTTTTTTTTTTTGTATTTTTCTGAAGCTAGAAACTGGGAGAGACAGACAGACTCCTGCATGCTCCAGGCACGCCCACCAGGGGGCGACGCTCTGCCCACCAGGGGGCGATGCTCTGCCCCTCGGGGAGGGGGGGGGGTCGCTCTGCCGTGACCAGAGCCACTCTAGCGCCTGGGGCAGAGGCCAAGGAGCCATCCCCAACCCCAACGCCCGAGCCATCCCCAACGCCCGGGCCATCTTTGCTCCAATGGAAGCTCGGCTTCGGAAGGGGAAGAGAGAGACAGAGAGGAAGGAGAGGGGGAGGGGTGGAGAAGCAGATGGGCACTTCTCCTGTGTGCCCTGGCCGGGAATCGAACCCGGGACTTCTACACGCCAGGACGACGCTCTACCACTGAGCCAACCGGCCAGGGCCTAGATGATGTTTCTTGCTGAACAAAACATTTTCCCGTCCAGCTTCTCACCTTGGCCCCCACTTCTCACCTTTCAGTCTTTCCCAGGTTTCCTCCCTCCTGGGGGTCTTGAGCATCTGCACCCCACAGCTGGGTCTCCTGCTCTATCCAGGAGGGCTGTTTTAGGGCTGGGAATCCTGGGGAAGAACCCTAACCACTCAGGAAATTTTTTCTTGCCAGGCACCAAGATCTTCCAGGTGTTGGAGGCATTGATAAACCAAGATCACGTTCCTGCCCTAAGTTTTACACTAAACCCCACCTGACCTGTGGTGGTGCAGTGTATAGAATGTCGACTGGGAACACTGAGGTCGCTGGTTGAGACCCTGGGCTTGCCTGGTCAAGGCACATATGGGAGCTGATGCTTCCTGCTCCTCTCCTACTTCTCTCTCTCTCTCTCTCTGCCTCCTCTTTCTCTAAAAATGAATTTTTTTAAAAATCTAAGTTTTACACTAAACTCTACATTTACACTGAGGGAGAGCGATGTCAAGTAAGAGCTCTGCTGGCACAGGTATGGGGACATTTGGGCCAACGCTGCTAAAGTCTATACAGACACAGAGCCACAATTCTATTTTCAGCATGGGGCAGAAGAGCTCCAGGAGGAATTTCTTGGAAACAGCATATGAGAAGGGCATTGAGGGATATTAGATTTGGAGGTGTAGTGTATAGAGAGCAGCAAGAGCATAGGCTCACTGAGCTAACAGCATGTCCAAAAACCAAAGATCCAATTTAGCTGGAGCCAACTGGGACCGCTCTTCCTGTAGGAAGAAACTTGGTTTGAACTGGAAGTTAGCGTGTCATGGGCCTTCGCGTCGTGGCACAGGTTCTGAATTCTTTTGCAAAAAATCCTGGAGAAGTGTGTCGGGGCGCTCGGTTATGAATTTCAGTTTAGGGTGATCTGGAGGGAATCACAGGAGCAGTCTCCTGGGGCAGCAGTGGAGGCAAGTCAGGCACCCTGCCCATCCCACCCGCCCCCTTCCCTTTTCAAAGACCAGGGACGGCCGGCTCTCACGGAGCGCGTCCAGGTGCATCACGTCCGGGTCCCGGGAACTCTAGGCGGGCAGCAGACAACCCACTCCTCGGAGAAGAAACACGCGGCCTCCTCCACGTAGCTCACGGCTTCTGGTTTTTCCACCCTCGTCTTCCTTCCGGCCGGGCCTTCGCGGGCGCCTCTGTGGAAAGCCAGGAGCAGGCGCCGGGAGAAAGCCCGGCCCAGGCCCACTCCATGGAGGAATACTGCTGGAAATTCGGTTTCCGGAGACCCTGTGCCTCTGAACCTAGGAGACCGGAACTATCTCTGCATGGGGCCGCTCTAGGACGCTGAGCACTGGTTACGCGAACTCGGTGGTCTTCGGACCGAGAAACTCTGGGCGCCCTTAGAAAAGATAGTGGTACTCTAGCGTCTTTCCCTTTTACAGAAAGACATTTAACAGTTTCACTGTCGGCCGGCTGTTGATGACCTGGTTTATTAACCCCTTCGGGTTAGAACGCTTCCTGTTCCGGAAGCAGCCTTGACAACACTCTTGCCCAGAGTTAAGATGGCCGCAGCCACTTCGCCCTCCCGTGTCTGGCGCGCGAAAGGTGGGCCTGGGGTGCGTGAGTGAGGGAGGCGACAGGGGTCTAGCGAAGAGGGAAACGCGGCCACCGTTCTGGGGGTTGCTGGCCAGACGTCCACTTCCTAATCCCCGCAAGGGGAACCACTCCCTGACCGGCGTTCATAAAAAAATATTTTTTTTAGCAAACCGTTTCTCAGCTTTTTTTATTTAATAGGTATGAATAAATATTCTGTGAAGTCTTACTCCCTCCTTTAAGTTTCCTAAATATCTCTCCAGAAATTGTCAGTTGATGTTTCTATGTATCTCTGTACATGTCTATTACCTAGATCTGGAATTTCCACAGGTTGACTAGATCTTTGAGGATACTGGGCCCAATACCTCTCTGCTGTCCAGTCCATTTTTCACAGAGGATGAAACGAAGAATCCGTTGTTGGCCCTGGCCGGTTGGCTCAGCGGTAGAGCGTCGGCCTGCGGTGCGGGGGACCCAGGTTCGATTCCCGGCCAGGGCACATAGGAGAAGCGCCCATCTGCTTCTCCACCCCCCCCCCCCTTCCTCTTGTCTCTCTCTTCCCCTCCCGCAGCCAAGGCTCCGTTGGAGCAAAGATGGCCCGGGCGCTGGGGATGGCTCCTTGGCCTCTGCCCCAGGCGCTAGAGTGGCTCTGGTTACGGCAGAGCGACCCCCTGGAGGGGCAGAGCATCGCCCCCTGGTGGGCATGCCGGGTGGATCCCGGTCGGGCGCATGCGGGAGTCTGCCTGACTGTCTCTCCCCGTTTCCAGCTTCAGAAAAAGCAAAAAGCAAAAAAAAAAAAAAAAAAAAGAATCCGTTGTTACCCAAGGTCAGGCAGCCATTTAGAGACTCTGGGTCTTCACACCTAAATTCGGGCCTTTTCCACCACCTCCCGCCTCTTCCTCCAGGCCGATTGCAGAAAAGCAACATTAATATTTTTAATTTACTAGAGCCCTGGTTGGGTAGCTCAGTTGATTAGCGTCGTCCTGATAACATCAAGGTTGCAGGTTCAATCCCCAGTCAAGGGCACATATAAGAATCAGCCAGTGAATGCATAAATAAGTGGAACAACAAATCAATGTTTTTCTCTCAAATCAATAAATAAAAATTTTTTTAATTTTATTTATTGATTTTTTAGAGAGAGAGACAGAGAGAGAGAGAAGGGGGAGGAGCTCCAGGAAGCATCAACTCCCATATGCTCCTTGACCAGGCAAGCCCAAGGTTTCGAACCGGCGACCTCAGTGTTCCAGGTCGACGCTTTATCCCACTGCGCCACCACAGGTCAGGCAATAAATAAAATTTTTTAAAAAATATTTTTACTTGCCTGACCAGGCGGTGGCGCAGTGGGTAGAGGGTCGGACTGGGACACGGAGGACCCAGGTTCGAGACCCCGAGGTTGCCAGCTTGAGTGCGGGCTCATCTGGTTTGAGCAAAGCTCACCAGCTTGGACCCAAAGTCTCTGGCTCGAGCAAGGGGTTACTCGGTATGCGACGGCCCCCAGGTCAAGGCACATATGAGAAAGCAATCAATGAACAACTAAGGTTTTGCAATGAAAAACTAATGATCGATGCTTCTCATCTCTCTCCCTTCCTGTCTGTCCCTATCTATTCCTCTCTCTGACTCTGTCTCTGTAAAAAAAAAAAATTAATTACTTTACTGACCACTGCTGACCTTAAAGTTAGCTGAATTCTTAATTCATTAAAATATGATTGCATAAACATTTTTTTCTTGTTTTCCAAATTTTAATGGCTGATTGCATTTAAAAATTAGATGAGTTACGGATGACAGGGCTCATTGTTTTAATATTCCACTTATATGTGCACCCTGATTTCCCAGTTCTAAGCTCTCCTAACAGAACAATGGCTGACTATGCAAGAGCTGTAATTGGCTCTGTGCTATGACGGAGACTAATGATCACCGCTCACCTTGATTGATCACTTACTATATGCCAGACTCTGTTCTAAGTGTTTTTGTTTGTTAACTCATCTAAGCGTCATGACACTTCAGGAAGTGGAATGGTTGTTGCCAGGAGCTGGGGGGAGGGGACAAGGGGCATTATTGTTTAATGGGTGCAAAGTTTCAGCTGGGGAAGATGAAAAGTTCTGGAGAGGGATGGTGGTGATGGTTGCACAACAGTGTGAATGTACTTAATACCACTAAACTGTACACCTAAAAATATTTAAAATGGTTCTATTATGTATATATTTTACTGCAAAACAAAACCACCCAGTGACCTCCCAATATATATATATTTTTTTCTTTTTTTTTGTATTTTTCTGAAGTTGGAAATGGTGAGGCAGTCAGACTCCCGCATGCGCCCCACCGGGATCCACCCGGCATGCCCACCAGGGGGCGACGCTCTGCCCATCTGGGGCGTTGCTCTGTTGCAACCAGAGCCATTCTAGCGCCTGAGGCAGAGGCCACGGAGCTGTCCCCAGTGCCCGGGCCAACTTTGCTCCAGTGGAGCCTCCGCTGCAGGAGGGGAAGAGAGAGACAGAGAGGAAGGAGAGGGGGAGGGGTGGAGAAGCAGATGGGCGCTTCTCCTGTGTGCCCTGGCTGGGAATCGAACCTGGGACTCCCGCACGCCAGGCCGACGCTCTACCACTGAGCCAACCGGCCAGGGCCACCTCCCAATATATTTAGAACTAAATCCAAATTTTGCATATGACAAATAAGAGTTCTATGACCCATACCCTCCCCCCACTCCATGCTCATCTGTAAATCTCTGCTCAGTTCCTCAACCCGCCACCAGTGTCCTTTCTGCACCTCACCCAAACTCATCCTTACCTAAGGACCTGGCACCTGCTGTCTCCTCTGTTCAGAAACCCCGCCCCGCCCTTCACCCCAGCCTCTGAAACCCTGCCCTCCCCAACTCCCACATCTTGCCTGGCTGACTTGTTTCCCCTTGGCTCCTGTTCATCATTTGTTTTGTTTTTTTCTTAATTCTTTTTAAAGGCTTTATTCACTTTAGAGGGAAGAGAGAGAAAGGGAGAGGAGCAGGAATCATCAAGTCCCATATGTGCCTTAACCGGGTAAGCCCAGGGGTTCGAACTGGGAACCTCAGCATTCCAGGTCGACGCTTTTATCCACTGCACCACCACAGGCCAGGCCTGTTCATCATTTGGAATTCTGTTCAAATATCTCCTCTGCACCAAGTCCAGCCTAGGTATCCCACTGCAGCAGGCACTTTCAGCACATTTTCTGTTTTAGTTCCTCTGTAGTGCTTATTATTTGCAATAGAGTACCTTCTCTTATTTATACGTATATTGGCTTGTCACCTGTCTCCTCATCCTACTCAAATGTAAGTTCCAAGAGGATTTCTATGTCTGCCTTCCCTGCTATATCATGGCACACAGAATAGTCCCAGTACATAGTAAATGCTTCCTAGATGTCTGTTAAATACATAAATGAGAAAGAAAGAGCGTACAGCACTCGTCCTGCGCCTCATGCTGACCTTGGTGGGCAGTGCTGTGCTTGACACACTGTGCCTGGTTCTGCTCCCCCTCCTTTCACCAGCTCTCCCTTCTCTTTGCCTCGCCCCTCTCCAGGCCTGGTCAGCCCTTGGCCTTCCCACCCTCCCACTCCTGACTGCTCCTTGCCCAGCTCCCTGGTCCAGCTCTCCATGCTTGAAACCTCTGGGACTCCCTTGTTCACGGCTCGTATTGTCCGTGGCTGAGCCATGCAGATTCTGTGGCAGAAGTCTCATGGGTATCTTTCTTCCCAGTTCCAAGGTCAGGAAGCAACAACTGCAAGAAAAGGTCTTGCTCTTTAGCTTGGTCCCAGCTCCTGACCAGCTCTGTCTGGGAGCAGGTGCCCAACAGGCCTCTAGTGTTGTCTCTTCCCACAGGTCACACTCCAAACTGTTGACATTTTCTGACAGTACCTGTCAAACAGTCCTGCTCCTGCTCAAGAACTTTCTATGGCTCCTCAGTGCCTGACAGTAACCTTTAAGCTCCTCTGCTGGTATCCGTGGCCCTTCCAGCGTGGCGCCCACCTCCCTGCTGCGTCTGTCCTCCATTATTCATTACATAGTTCCTTATGTTTCAGTCAAGTAGAACTACTGTCATTCCTTATTCGTGCCTATCCTGGTTGAAGTCTTTCTCCTCCTTCAAGGCCAGTTTGAAGCACTTCTTGTTTCAGAAGACCTGCCTAGGTCTCCTCTTGGTCTTCCTCACATCCTGTTTTGTATTGGTTAGAATAATAACAATAACTGGTGCTTATTAAACACTGATGGACAAGGTACTCTTCCATATTCTCATTTCATCTTTACAGCAATTTTATGAGGAGGATACTATTATTATTCAGGTTTTACAGATGAAGAAACTAAGGCACAGAGAGGTGACTTGGGGTAAGAAGTGACTTGCCTAAGATTGGATAGCTAAAAAGTGACTCAGGATCTTAACCCCGATAGTCTGACTCCAGAGACCACACTTTTACCTCAACACGGGGTCAGTTTTGGGGTGAGGGGGTTGAGAAGTATCAGCTTGTAACTGCAGCACTTTAGTTGTTCATTGATTGCTTCTCATATGTGCCCTGACCGGGAGGCTCCAGCAGAGTGAGTGACACCTTGCTCAAGCCAGCAGTCTTGGGCTCAAACCAGTGACCACGGGGTCATGTCACTGACCCCATGTTCAAGCCAGCCACCCCATGCTCAAGCTGGTGAGCCTGTGCTTAAGCAGGATGAGCCCACGCCCAAGCCAGCAACCTCGGGGTTTTGAACCTAGGACCAGTGTCCCAGGTTGATGCTCTGTCCACTGTGCCACCACCAGTCAGGCATACTGTGTCCATTTTTATCCTTTTTATGAGACAAGGATCCCTTGCTGCTCCCTTTGCCTGACAGTCTCCCCACACACCAATTACTACCTAATATTCTCTGGGAGGCACAACCCTCTCCTGTTCCAAGATGCATCTCCTGGTATATCACCAACCAGGACAGGTTGGCGGTGCCTCTGGACACCTTTGTTTTTTCTTTTCTTTTCTTTTTTCAAAGACTTTATTCATTTGAGAGAGAAAAGAGAGAGAGGAGAGGGAGGAGCAGGAAGCATCAACTCCCATATGTGCCTTGATTGGGCAAGCCCAGGGTTTTGAACCAGAGACCTCAGCATCCCAGGTCAACACTTCATCCACTGCGCTACCACAGGTCAAGCTGGGCACCCTTCATCACAGCCCCAATCACTCTTTCCTGAGTCAGCATGCCCCCAGAGGCCTCAGATGTTGTTTGTTGAATGACAGACTGAAGTCAGCCCTCCTCAGCCTGAAATCCCCTTATTTCCAACAGAAGGTCATTGAATAGTGACGGTCCTTTTCTTAGTGAAGGTCACTGGCTTTGGTGGGGCTCTCAGCTTTCCTGCCGACTCCCCCAGGCGGCCGCGCTGAGCCCTGAGCCCAGAGGAGCCACCCTTAGCTCCAAAGGAGGGCCGCTCTCTGCTGGGAACTAAGGGCCGGAACCCTTGTTTTGTAGGTGCTGCTGTCTGCTGTCCTGCTGGTTCCTGCTCAGCTCTCCGCTCTCGCCTCTCGCCCACCCGAGCCCCTGACTCTGTTCTGCTCAGACAGAATGGGAGAAGTATCTGGGCTCTGTGTCAGCTTCCAGCTTTGCTGCTTTAAAGCAGTGAGATGTTGAAAAAAATCACCTCGCCTAACCAGGCGGTAGCACAGTGGATAGAGTGTCAACTTGGGACACTGTGGACCCAGTTTCAAAGTCGCGAGGTCTCTGGCTTGAGCATGGGCTCATCCAGCTTGAGCGCAGGCTCACCAGCTTGAGCTCAGGGTCGCTGGCTTTAGCATGGGATCATAGACATGACCCCATGGTCATCAGCTTGAAGCCCAAGGTCACTGGCTTGAGCCCAAAGGTCCCTGGCTTGAGCCCATGGTTGCTGGCTTGAGCGAGGGGTCACTGGCTCGGCTGGAGCCCCCGGTCAAGGTACATATGAGAAGCAATCAATGAACATCTAGGGTGCCGCAACAACAAGTTAATACTTTTCATTTCTCTTCCTTCATGTCTGTCTGTCAGTCTCTCTCACTTGCTTAAAAAAAAAGAAAGAAAATCACCTCATCTCTCTGAGCCTCAGTTTACTCGTCTGCAAAACATGGCCACTGCTATCCGCGCCCTGTCTCCTTTGTCTTTCTGAAGTGTAAAATGTCAATAATTCACTCTTTCAACACACGTTTATTGCACATTTACTAAGTCGTACATACTATTTTGTTAAAGTTCAGTCTTCACAGTAACCCTTTCTTTTGAGGTAGGTATTAGGAATCCCCACAGTATAGACGAGGGAGTTAGGCTGGGAGGACGCGGGGCTTCCCAGCGGTACCCTGTGTAGGCAGACACTAGCTCTGTGCTGGGGCTTCTATGCTCTGTTCACCTACTCCACTTCCTGGGCTTCCTGCTGCAGTCCGCCAGCCCGGGCTTGCCCGCGCCCTCCACCTAGGCCCCTTCCCCGGGCCTTAGTCCTCTCCGCATTTACCTCTCAAGTAGGTAAGCAGCAAGGGAGGGTTTTTTGAGACAGTGGAAAAGATCTTGGTTGCACCTGCTACTGAAATAACATTGAGAAAAGTCTAGCCTCTCACTATCCTCATTTTTTTAGAAAGACTGGGGAGAGGGGTGTCAAGGTTCATCTATTTGAATCTTTACAGGCACTTTCCTTTTTACATGTTTGAAAACTGGAGGGATCCTCGAGGGAAGCCCAAGGGGTGAATTTGGGTCCCCAAGTCCGTGAGTTAGGAGCCTCCCGCAGGGCCAGTCAGTCCTTATCGCCGAGGTCAGGCTCGGCCCCACACATGGGAGCCACTCACCCGCACTCCTCAAAGATGTCCGGGTAGTGCCGGAACAGCACGGGCGGGTCGCGGTCACCCCGCACCGGGGCTCGAGGCACAGCCCGGATTCCAGGCCTCCTGCCCCGCCGGCCCCCAGAGCAGGAGCGGTGGATCCACTGGTGCGCTTCCACTGCAAACTTCCTCTTGAAGCGCATGCCACACTCAGGGCAGGGGAAGGGCCGCTCTCCCGAGTGCATGCGCCGGTGGCTGACCAGCAGCGAGGGGTAGGTGAAGCGGCGACCACAGTCCGCGCACACGTGGCGCCGCTGGCCGGCCTGAGAGCCCACGGTGGGCACCGGGACCAGGGGCTGCGCACCTGTGCTCTGGTCCCAGGCAGCGTTCGTCGGGGGCTGTGCTCTGGCTGAGGCCTTGCTGATGGCCGAGTCAGGGTTGTATTTAACCAGCTCCCCAGGCCGAGCCTTCCCAGGAGGTTTTCTGGGTCCCTTGGCTCCTGGTACTTCTTCGGGTTCCTCTTCCTTCTTATTGGGGGCATCTCCTGGGAAACAGGAATCAAGACACATTGTAAAACACCTTTGTTTACACTGTCTCGGGGTTTGGGATGCTTTTATTTAAAGAAGTGCCACAAAAGTACTGCCCAGTGATTAAGACACAGGCTTTGAAGGACAGTAAACAAGTTCAAATCTCAACTTGAGTAACTCATCTGGGCCTTGGTTCTTCATGTGTCAAATGGGAATTATAACGGTTTCTTTATAGGGTTGTTGCATTAAAATCAGTAGAAGCATGTTAAGCGCCTAGTAAATGCTCAATAAGCAGTATTATTAGTGTGGTTTTTTAAATTTTCTATAGAGTAAGATGTTTAAAGAGGAGAAAACTTATTTGCTGGAGATCTTTCTGCTAGAGCAGGGGTCCCCAAACTTTTTACACAGGGGGCCAGTTCACTGTCCCTCAGACCATTGGAGGGCCGGACTATAAAAAAAACTATGAACAAATCCCTATGCACACTGCACATATCTTATTTTAAAGTAAAAAAACCAAAACAGGTACAAATACAATATTTAAAATAAAGAACAAGTAAATTTAAATCAACAAACTGACCAGTATTTCAATGGGAACTATGCTCCTCTCACTGACCACCAATGAAAGAGGTGCCCCTTCCAGAAGTGTGGCGGCGGAATAAATGGCCTCAGGGGGCCGCATGCGGCCGTGGGTCGTAGTTTGGGGACCCCTGTGCTAGAGGATGACTAGGGGAGAAGAGCCAAATTGTCAACTATTGGGCATTTTCTCATGTTTTACTGGGCATTTGCTTTGCTTGAGGAATGTGAAAGGCAGATTTGAAGTCACTTCCATTCACAGGGGGTTTTAGTTCTTGAAAAGGGGAGAATGAGTGGTGTTTTCTACAGCCGGGACCTGGAAACCTGTGTGTTGGACTCGGGCTCCTGCTTTTCCTGCTCCGGTCTCAAGTTCTGAAAACTTCAGACCAAGTCTGCCTCCTTTCCTCTACTATCCCACATTGGGTGGCTCTGTCACTCCTTTAGGGAAGCTGGGAGTGGGGATCTGAGAAAAAAACACTGCTAGACAGGAAGCCCGGGAGTGCCAGGTGCTAGGTGCGAGGAGAACTGGGACAGTCCCTCACCTCTCCGAGCTCCTCCCACGCTTTCCCCCTCCTCAGGATCCTGGGCGGCTGGGCTCCAAGCCTCATTCTCCTGTTCCATCCAAGAGATGAGGTCTGGTTTGGGGCCTGGGAATCCTGGGAGAGAACAGGGATCACAGTGCTAGCCCCAGAGGCTGCCCTGGGAAGATGGCACCCCTGGCTAGGGTGAGGGCACTTCCTCAGAACTAACGTTCAACGTGGATCGAGTCTCAATGCTCCCTGCCTGAAGGAAGTGGGTTCCGATGGAAGAACTCCCCAGGGGGTACCTGAAGCCCTGGGAATTGGAGGTGGCTGGTGCTGTTGGAATTAGGGCTCACAGTCCTCGGAGTCCCTCTCTACCATCTCCTCCGTGAACCCCAGTGGAGGAGGGGGGAGCTCTGACCGGGCCTCACCGAGCGCGCCCAGGTGGCCGTAGGTCTCCCGCATCACGTCCCGATACAGGGCCCTCTGCGCGGGCCGCAGACACCCCCACTCGTCGGGGGAGAAGTACACGGCCACGTCCGCAAAGCTCACGGACCCAGGCTTCTCGCAACCAGGGCGGGTCTCCCCAGCTGTCAGCGCCTGGAGTGGGGCTGGGGGCGGCGCCATGGGGCCTCCCAGCCCCGAGCTGTGGCCGCCTTGTCCCCGGGGCCACCGCCTCCCCGCTCCCGGCTGAGCTTTCGTCGTCCGCGGGAATGGCTTCCACAGGCCGCGGTCCCTGCCAGCCCTGCCGTCCGTACGCAGCCGCAGGGACTGAAGCAGCGGGGACCAGCTGCGAGGGTAGGGATTCGAGGGTTCTGACGGGGACAAACCAACCCCCTGGGTGTTTATTCACTTCTTGGCAGCTTGGCCATAGACACCCGGGTTGAGGGACCCGGAAGGTGCCTTCAGAAAATATGGCGACATCCTGGCTTCAGTTGTCACTGACTGCTATTAAGGGCGCCGTCCTTGGATCATATCAAACATGGCGCCCGTCTGGCTTCCCGGGTCTCATCATCCACTTGCCCTCAAATAAAATGGCTGCTGAAGGTGCGTTTTTAGGGGGAAGAAGGAACGCAGGGGAGATCGTGGGGTGCCTTCTTGCCTTCAAAAAAGGTGGGTGGGCCGGCGGTGTCCAGCGCCTCCCTTTGCGGGCACCGCGCAGCGGCCTGTGATTGGCCCCGAGCGCAGGAAGCGGCTGCGCCGCGAGGTCGGGGACGGGCTGGGCGTTGGAGAGGGCGCCCGCGCTGGGTCAGCAACCCTTGGGGGACCTTGGCGTGTGTGTCCGGGATTGTGTTCCTGACGGTCTTCCCTCCAAACCTCCCGACGGCGGAAGCCGATCTCCGGTCCCTGCGGGAAGACGCTCGCACTCTGGCCAAACCCTGGCGACAGCCGAGGTAGAAAGCAGGTACGCGTTTCCAGTCGCGACCGCAGCTGTGGAGCCCACCCCGACCCCTTGCACACCCCGCTCGGCTCGCTCAGCTTCTGGACTGGAGCAGCGGGCGGAGGAATGTGTTTGGTGAGGTTCGAATTGGAACGGGAAATTTTAAATTACATTTTTTCCTAATTAATTAATTAATTGTGTATGAGTTTTAAAAAGTGCTACAGAAGTTTTGTAATGAATAAAGCAGTCCCCTCTACCCTTTCCCCTGTTCCAAAGGCAACTACATATTTAACCCTTTTTATTAACTTGAATTATATTGTACATACAATAAAAAGCACAGATCTTCATTGTAAAATTCGCCAAGTTTTGACATGTATACAACCATATTATCAAACAAAATACAGGGCACTGACATTATCCCGGAATGTTTCCTTATGCACACTTTCCAGACAGTACACAATTTTTTATTGTGGTAAAATACACATTCCATAAACCATTACGTACACATCGGCTATATTACTATACAACTCAGTGGCATTTAGTGCATTTACCTTGTACAACCGTCACTACTTTCACCCCCTAAAGGAAACTCCCTACCCACTGAACAGCCACTCCATTCTTCCCTTTCTGCAGTCCATCGGCAATCACTAATCTGCTTTCTGTCTCTGTGGATTTGCTTCTGGATATTTCATATAAACGGAGTTGTACACTATGTGGCCTTTCCTGTCTGGCTTGTCTTTTTTTTTTTTTTTTTTTGAGAGGGAGAGAGAGGGCAGGGCAAAGGGAAGCATTCATTTGTTGTTCCACTCAGTCATGCGTTTTTTCGTTGTTTCCCGTGTGTGTGCCCTGAGCAGGGTGGGTGGGAGGTGGTATCAAACCTTGTTTCAGGAGGAGGCTCTTAACCAACCGCGCTAAGGAGAGGGCCTGGTTTGTCATTAACGTAGTGTTTTCAGGGTTTATCCATATAGTGTCAGTTCTTCATTCCTTTTTTTTTTTTTTTTTTTTTTTAGCGGGAGAAAAAGGAGACAGACACAGACAGGAAGGGAGAAGGATAATGAGAAGCATCAACTTGTAGCTGAGTCACTTTGTCATTGATTGCTTCTCACACGTGCCTGGTTGGGGGGCCTCCAGCCAAGCCAGGAACCCATTGCTCAAGCCAGCAACCCTGGGATCATGTATATGACCCCATGCTCAAGCAAAGACCCCACACTCAAGCCGCATTCAAAACCTTAGGGTTTTGAACCTGGGTCCTCAGCGTCCCAGGGCAACGCTCTGTCCACTGTGCCATCACCGGTCAGGCACACTGTTCATTTCTTAACACAGAGCTTTGTTTCCCTTAAATACCCATTTGCTCTCCTTAACCCCAAACATGTAAATCTTGCCTCTTCCTTTCCAGAGAAAACTCTACTCATCTCCTGAGAGCTCTATCACCCACACTCTTAAAATATAGCTGTAAAGTACCAGAAATAAACTGAAGGATCCTGGTCTCCCAAAACAGGGAGTGGTTCTGATAACCCCACTGCAGGCTGCTACCACCTTGGGCTCTTGCCAGAGTGACAAGCCCACTGTTGAAGCCTTTCCCACTCTTGGGGCAGGAAGGGCCAGCTGTTAAGAGTGGATATGCTGATGACTGAGGAGACAGGCTTCTGGCCAGTGTGTGTGCACACCTGTGGATAGCCAGCAGAAAGGTGTAGGCAGAACGGAGGCAGCTGGGACAGCTGTTAGGCTTCTCACCTGCGTGCTTGTGCTGGTGGAGAGCCGGCAGGTAGGGATTAGTGAAGTAACTTGCAGTCTGGACACTGAGAGGGCTTCCCCCCAGCGTGAGCCTGCCTGTGTATAGCCAAGAATCCCTCTGTCAGAAGTGTAGCCCACAATTGGCAGGAGTAGGGCTTTTTACCTGTCTGGCTGAATTATGCTGGAACAAGTATTTGTGCTGGGTGAAATGAACTTGATTCTGGTCACAGGGGAGGGAGAGATAGCTGAAGCTGCAGCCACAATCCGGGCAAGAGTAGGGCAATCTGGGCAAGAGTAGGATGGTCTGCTGGTTGGGGTGTCCTTGAGCCCAGTCTTTTTTATTTATTTATATATTTTTTACAGAAACAGAGAGAGAGTCAGTGAGGGATAAACAGGGACGGAGAGATGAGAAGCATCAATCATTAGTTTTTCATTGCGCATTGCGACACCTTAGTTGTTCATTGATTGCTTTCTCATATGTGCCTTGACCATAGGCCTTCAACAGACTGAACAACCCCTTGCTTGAGCCAGCGACCTTGGGTCCAAGCTGGTGAATTTTTGCTCAAACCAGATGACCTCGGGGTCTCGAACCTTGGTCTTCCGCATCCCAGTCCGACGCTCTATCCACTGCGCCACCACCTGGTCAGGTGAGCCCAGTCTTAATGGAGCTCCACCTAGAGTTCTAATAAAGCTCTGGGCAGGCAGCGTTGTGATGGCAGCCCCTCTGAGAGCCACTCCCATGTTCCATCTCTTTGTTTTGACCTCCCAAGGTGCCGCCAAAGTCCATTATCAAAAAGTCTACGCTTGGACTGCTCTCTAGCTTCCACCAAACACCTTCTGGGAATAGACATTTATGATACTATAGCTGCCGGAAAAACAAATATTCTTTTTTAAAACGCCTGTGATGAATAGCATTATTCATTACCCGGTGACCCACATAATTAATAACCAAAAGGAACATCTGTCTTCATTATATCAAAGCAAAAATCAAATCACATGTACTTCCCCTTTTCCTTAGCTGCCTTGGAACTCATGCTCTATTTTGCATTAAACTGGGGTTGTCCAGCATGATTAAGTGGTACTGTAAATCCCAGTTTAGTTGGTCCGTTGAGCCTATTTTGCAGAGAGAGGAACTTTTCTAGAGATGAGGTGCAGGGAGACACGCTGGGGCTTTGCAGGGGACAGTGTGTGTTGAGAATCCGAGTGGAGAAGGGAGAAAGGGTTTTCAAGGTGAAGTATGTGCGACCTTTCCCTCGCCTCTGCTGACAGTTGCCCGGCTGTCACACTCTGGATCCTGGGCCCGTGGCTCCACGCCTCCACCTCGCCTTCCACCCAACAGATATAAGCGGGTGTGGGGCCTGAAAACCCTGCGATGGGAAACAATGGGCTCGGCTGAGAGCCGAGGAGGGGAGGGTGCGGCTGCTTTCTCGGCGCCCCACACTTCCAGGCCACCCCTCTCTAGGACCATCCACCCTCCTTCCGTAGGTCTCCCGCAGCACGTCCCGGTCCAGGCCGTCTGGACGGGCCGCAGACACCCCCACTCTTCGGGGGAGAAGTGCACGGCCACGAGCTCGGGGCCCCTGGACTGCTCTCCCTACGCCGCGCCCGGCCTCCCCGGCACATCTACCGGGCGGCGCCGTGGGAAGCCCCTCGGTACTTCGCGGAGAGGCTTCCAGGGTTGTGGAAACGCTAGAGCTTCCCTGACTTCCCTCAGAAAAAGTCCACGAGGGCTTCCAGTCCGGCCCTAAGCCAAGGCGGCACCGCTCCGACCGACACGTCCATTGCTCACCCGCCGTTCCGTACGGGGGCACGCGGACGGGCGGCTGGCCCCGCCCCCGGCCAAGATACCCTAGATGGCGCGCGCTGATTGGACAGCGGGCGGCAAGAAGGGAGGCTGTGATTGGTGCGGCCGGGGCGGCCTGTTTGAAAGCTGACTGTGGAGGAGCGACGGGTCTGCAGGCGACGGGCACTGAGGGCCGGCCTGGTCTCTCAATTTGGCTTTCCTGGACTGGAGATCAGAGAGGGGTTTTTGACTGGTTGAGGCTACTCCCTTCAGCTGTTTCCATGAGTCCTCTTACAGGCAGGTCTGGATGTCCGGGGCTTGGAGGGGAAAACTCGGGCGGATGTAGGGGCGGGCGGACGTTGTGTGGGTGTGTGGCTGGGTGGGTCTGTTCCAGCACCCCGCTCTGGGTGCTCGCGGAGGGCTAACCTCACCCCGGTGGCGGGAGCAGGTCCCCACTGGGTACTGGATTTGACCCATGCCCGGAGGCCACAGATGTCTTCCCCTTTTCAGACGCAGAATCGGAGGGACAAAAAACTAGGTGTACATTTGAAGATCTAATTGGCTTTATTAAGCGAATCATATATCTGGGCAGCATCCCGTCCAGTGACTAGAAGGGCGCTCCAAGGGGATGTACATATGGAAAGATTTTATAAGAAAAAGGTTGGGGCAAGGATTCTATTAGCAAGAAAAGGAAGGATTATTCTGGGGACAGGACACCGCGCGCGCGCCTGTGTATGTGTGAAGGGGAAAGTTTTTATTTCCTAGATTGCCTCTGTAGGAGGTGGGAAGGGAAGCGAAGGGATGGAGAGGGGCCCATCTAGTAGATTACCTTACTGGTGGTTGATCAGAAAATTTCGTTTTGGTTGATTGAGATTATGTTTCTGGGAAAGGTTGAAACTGCAATTAGATCAAGTATCAATATTAAAGCTAGGTTTGGCCTGACCTGTGGTGGCGCAGTGGATAAAGCGTCAACCTGGAATGCTGAGGTCGCCTGTTTGAAACCCTGCACTTGTCTGGTCAAGAAACATATGGGAGTTGATGCTTCCAGCTCCAACCCCCACTTCTCTCTCTCTCTCTCTCTCTCTCTCTCTCTCTCTCTCTCTCTTTCTTTCTCTCCTATCTAAAGTGAATTTAAAACGCTAAAAAAAAAAAAAAAAGCTAGGTTTGGCCCTGGCCGGTTGGCCCAGTGAGTGGAAGTCCTGGGTTCGATTCCCCGCCAGGGCACACAGGAGAAGCGCCCATCCGCTTCTCCACCCTTCCCCCTCTCCTTCCTCTCTCTCTCTCTCTTCCTCTCCCGCAGCCAAGGCTCCATTGGAGCAAAGTTGGCCCGGGTGCTGAGGACATCTCCATGGCCTCTGCCTCAGGCGCTAGAATGGCTCTAGTTGCATCGGAACAAGGGCCAGATGGGCAAAACATCGCCCCCAGGTGGGCATGCCAGGTGCATCTCGGGTTGGGCACATGCGGGAGTCTGTCTGACTGCCTCCCGGCTTCTACCTTCGGAAAAATACAAAAATAAAAAATTTAAAAATTAAAAAAAAAAAAGCTAGGTTTGATATCATGGACTTTTGGCATGAGTATCACCATTTGAGGCCTGTGTTATTTTCTTTAACAAAAGGCATCTTCTGGCCTCCAGATTTAGCTAAGTGCTTAGTGTAGAACCCCGCACGAAGTAAGGTACTTAATAAATGTTTTCTTTTTTAGATTTTATTTATTGCTTGACCAGGTGGTGGCACAGTGGACCCAGGTTAGAAACCCCAAGGTCACTGGCTTGAGCACTGGATCAATCCGCTTGAGCTCGGGTTCACCAACTTGAGTATAGGGTTGCTGGCTTGAAGCCCAAGGTCGTTGCTGGCTTGAGCAAGGGGTCACTGGCTGAGCTGGAGGCCCCACCCCCATCTAGGCACAAATGAGAAGCAATTAATGAACTAACGTGCTGCAACTACTAGTTGATGCTTCCCATCTCGCTCCCTGTCTGTCTGTCTCTCTCTCTCTCTCTCACACACACACACAAACAAATAAATAAATAAATAATCTCTAATAAAAAAATAACGCCCTGGCCTGACCTGTGGTGGCGCAGTGGATAAAGCGTGGACCTAGAAATGCTGAGGTCGCCGGTTCGAAACCCTGGGCTTGCCTGGTCAAGGCACATATGGGAGTTGATGCTTCCAGCTCCTCCCCCCTGTCTCTCTCTCTCTCTCTCTCTCTCTCTCTCCCTCTCTGACTCCCTCTCTCTCCTCTCTAAAATGAATAAATAATAAAATTCCTTTAAAAAAAAATAAATAAATAACGCCCTGGCCGGTTGGCTCAGTGGTAGAGCGTCGGCCTGGCGTGCGGAAGTCCCGGGTTTGATTCCCGGCCAGGCCACACAGGAGAAGCGCCCATCTGCTTCTCCACCCCTCCCCCTCTCCTTTCTCTCTGTCTCTCTTCCCCTCCGGTAGCCAAGGCTGCATTGGAGCAAAGTTGGCCCTGGCGCTGAGAATGGCTCCATGGCCTCTGCCTCAGGCGCTAGACTGGCTCTGGTCGCAACAGAGCGACGCCCCGGATGGGCAGAGCATTGCCCCCTGGTGGACATGCCAGATGGATCCCGGTCGGGCACATGCGGGAGTCTGACTGCCTCCCTGTTTCCAGCTTCAGAAAAATAAAAATTAAAACAAACAAACAAAAAAAAACAAAAAAATAATAACGTTAAAATATAAAGCATGTATTACAATCCATTCATTTCCTACCACTCATGTTCATGGTTGCAGGTGGCTGGAGCCAATCACAGCTGTCCTCCGGGACAACACCAAATTTTTATTGGATAATGCGTAATGTACACGGGTCGTATGGCTCTCACGGAATTACAGTTTAAAGTATGTGGCGTTCATGGCTCTCTCAGCCAAAAAGGTTCCCAACCCCTATTGTAGACAAATGAGAAAAAGGAGACAGACACAAAATATACTGCTCACAAAAATTAGGGGATATTTCAAAATGAATATGAAGCGATAAAAAGAAGCATTTGATTTTTTTAATTAAACAAGAACATCAGAAAAGCAAACAAGTCAAAGGAAGTTGATTATACAAATTAGATGCAAAACCAACTTTTATTTCATTGGTGAAAATGCACTACAAAAGGCTGAAAGTACTGGAGTATCTGCACGTTCCCTGATCCCCTAATTTTTGTGAGTATTGTAGTATAGTATATGACTTCATATAAAGTATAAAAACAAAACTAATCTAAGCTATTCAGAATCAGGGTAACGCATTCCCGTTTGCTTCTAGGGTGTTTGCTAGTGATATTCTGTTTCTTTCTTTTTTTTTTTTTTTTTTTGTATTTTTCTGAAGCTGGAAACGGGGAGAGACAGTCAGACAGACTCCCGCATGAGCCCCACCGGGATCCACCCGGCATGCCCACCAGGGGCGACGCTCTGCCCACCAGGGGGCGATGCTCTGCCGCTACCAGAGCCACTCTAGCGCCTGGGGCAGAGGCCAAGGAGCCATCCCCAGCGCCCAGGCCATCTTTGCTCCAATGGAGCCTTGGCTGCAGGAGGGGAAGAGAGAGACAGAGAGGAAGGAGGGGGTGTGGAGAACCAAATGGGCGCTTCTCCTATGTGCCCTGGCCGGGAATCGAACCCGGGTCCCCTGCACGCCAGGCCGACGCTCTACCGCTGAGCCAACCGGCCAGGGCCGATATTCTGTTTCTTGATCTAGGTGCTGGTTACTCAGATGTGTTCAGTTTTGTTAAAGTTAATTGAGCTGTACTCTTAAGATATGTGAACATATCCATGTGTATACATATTATTCTT
Organism: Saccopteryx bilineata; assembly: GCF_036850765.1. NCBI lineage: Eukaryota > Metazoa > Chordata > Mammalia > Chiroptera > Emballonuridae > Saccopteryx > Saccopteryx bilineata. The sequence goes on from NC_089493.1 coordinate 292,049,464, forward strand.
CAATTAATAAAAATGTCTCCCTCCTCTAGTCCCCTTCCCCTCACTAAACGCAACTTCTGTTACCAGTTTCTTTTGTCCTACTGAGATAGTTCCGTATATAAAAGTATCTTATGTTTTTTCTTTTCACAAGTAGTGTACTAAACACTATCCGTATTGTTCCAGTTCAGCACATAGAGACTGCTTCTTTTTCTAATGACTGCGAGTGTTCCATTGTGTGGATGAAACAATTTATTTAGCCTGTGAAAGTGAATAAAGGAAACCTGATCCAAAATGGAGCCAGGAAGCAGTGAAAGGAGGGCGGGTTCTCATGCACGTCCCAACTCACTTTACATATACCAGAAGGAAGCGAGTTTCTCCTTGCCCAGCATCAACCCTGCCACTCAGAAGCTGCCACAAAAAACTAAGTTTCCTTCTCATGCATATATTAATATATAGCCAAAGACAGATCAACAGACAGGAAGGGAGAGAGATGAGCAATATCAACTCATAGTTGCAGCGCTTTAGTTGTTCATTAATTGCTTTCTCATATGTGCCTTGACTAGAGGGCTCCAGCCAAGTCAGTGACCCCTTGCTCAAGCCAGAGACCTTGGGCTCAGGCTCGTGGGCTTTGCTCAAACCAGATGAGCCCTCGCTCAAGCCGGCAACCTTGGGGTTTCGAACCTGGGTCCTCCGCATCCCAGTCTGATTCTCTATCCACTGCGTCACTGCCTGGTCAGGCTAGAGTTACCTCTTTACCAAATACCATTTATAAATTTTTTTAAAAAATTCATTTTAGAGAGGAGAGAGAGAGAGAAGGAAGGAGCAGGAAGCATCAACTCCCATATGTACCTTGACCAGACAAGTTCAGGGTTTTGAACTGGCGACCTCAGCGTTCCAGGTCGACACTTGATCCACTGCGCCAGCACAGGTCAGGCTCCATTTATAAATTAACTGATGCCAACAAATAATTGAAAGAAAACAGAACAGCTTTTGATGCCTCTTTTCCCCATTCCTCATCCTCTTTATCTCTAGTGCCATCTTCCTCTTTCCTTTCTGTACCGTTTCCTCTCCCTGTCCTGTCTCCTGGTATGTGGCAGCCATCTGTGCTTAGGTCTCCTTACTGCACCACCCGCCCTCCCTCTGCCCTCCACTTCCTCATTCTGTTACTTTCACTGGACTTCCCTTTTTCTCTGTCCTCTCGGCACTACTTCCAACCCTGACCCTGTCTGGAGTCAGACCCCCTAAGCCAAAATGCTAAGCCCCTAATATTTTACGTTGCCTGGACTAAAGCTGAGTTGGGAGCCATAGTTAGGGATTTTTCCAAAGTTACTGAGGAGCCCTACAGAATTGCTGAGAAATTTACTGTAGTAATTAATTCAAATTTATCAACCTCTCCTGACCAGTGGTGGCGCAGTGGATAAAGCATCGACCTGGAACGCTGAGGTCGCTGGTTTGAAACCCTGGGCTTGCCTGGTCAAGGCACATATGGAAGTTGATGCTTCCTGCTCCTCCCCCCTTTCTCTCTCTCTCTCTCCTCTCTCACTCTCCTCTCTAAAATGAATAAATAAAAATTAAGAAAAAAAAAGAAAGACTACCCATTTCATTTAAAAAAAAAATTGTCGCCTGACCGGGCGGTTGTGCAGTGGATAGAGCGTCGGACTGGGATGCAGAAGAACCCAGGTTCGAGACCCCAGGGTTGCCAGCTTGAGCGCGGGCTCATCTGGTTTGGGCAAAGGCTCACCAGCTTGGACCCAGAGCCCCTGGCTTAAGCAGGGGGTTACTCGGTCTGCTGAAGGCCCGCGGTCAAGGCACATATGAGAGGGCAATCAATGAACAACTAAGGTGTCGCAGCAAAAACTGATGATTGATGCTTCTCATCTCTCTGTTTCTGTCTGTCTGTCCCTATCTATCCCTCTCTCTGACTCTCTCTCTCTGTCTCTGTAGAAAAAATAATAAATAAATAAATAAATAAATAATTACCAACCTCATTTCTCTGACTTATATCAGCTGGTTCACATGCTTGCTGCTGAAAGCAGACCCAGCACTGGATGAAACCTGCTAACTGGTATGATCCCAAGAAGTGTCTTGAGTTACAACCTGGGATAAAAGAAACCACCATTGCCTTATTCGATTTCAGGCGACTTCATTTGGCAATTCCTGGGGCTCTCCTTAAAGCCAGTAAGTTGGGCCTGACCTGTGGTGGCGCAGTGGATAAAGCGTCGACCTGGAAATGCAGAGGTCGCCAGTTCGAAACCCTGGGCTTGCCTGGTCAAGGCACATATGGGAGTTGATGCTTCCAGCTCCTCCCTCCCTTCTCTCTGTCTCTCTCTCCTCTTTAAAATGAATAATAAAGAAAAAAAAGCCAATCAGTTGGAATAAGATTCAGGTATGTGTCCAGAAGACCAGTTAGCCTTTGCATGATTATCATAACTGACTCCAAATTATCTTTTTTTTTTTTTTGTATTTTTCCAAAGCTGGAAACGGGGAGAGACAGTCAGACAGATTTCCACATGCGCCCGACCGGGATCCACCCGGCACGCCCACCAGGAGGCTACGCTCTGCCCACCAGGGGGCAATGCTCTGTCCCTCCGGGGCGTCGCTCTGTTGCGACCAGAGCCACTCTAGCGCCTGGGGCAGAAGCCAAGGAGCCATCCCCAGCGCCCAGGCCATCTTTGCTCCAATGGATCCTCTGCTGCGGGAGGGGAAGAGAGAGACAGAGAGGAAGGAGAGGGGGAGGGGTGGAGAAGCAGATGGGCGCTTCTCCTGTGTGCCCTGGCCGGGAATCGAACCCGGGACTTCTGCACGCCAGGCTGACGCTCTACCACTGAGCCAACCGGCCAGGGCAAAATTATCTTTAAGGAAAATTCTGGTCTTTGTTTTTTTGGGTGGTGGGGGGTTGTTTGCTTTTAAGTGAGAGGAGGGGAGATAGTGAGAGACTCCCACACGTGCCCCAACCAGGATCCCCCTGGCAAACCTGGGCTGAGGCTGATGCGCTGTGACCAACGAGCCATTGTTAGTCCCCGGGGTGACACGAGAACCAAATGAGCCACCAGCTGCGGGAGGGAAAGAGGGAGAGAAGGGGAAGAGGGAAAGGAAGAGAAGCAGATGTCTGTTTCTCTTGTGTTCCCTGACTAGGGATTGAACCCGAGACATCCATATGCCAGGCCAACGCTCTATTTACTGAGCCACCCTCCAGGGCCAAACTCTGGTCTTTGAATGTTGACTCCAACATTCTTTGGATTCAAATAATACCAAGTCTTTAACTCTGTGTTTATTAATGGGCTGACCTGGGATCTTTGTCCTCAAGCTAAAAGTACTAGAGTGGAATAGGAAACTATATCTATTGTACTTTGGATTTAGTTAATTTAGCAAACCAGCTAATTTGCATCCTACATGAAGGTTCAACTAAAAGACCACTGGCCCTGGCCGGTTGGCTCAGTGGTAGAGCGTCAGCCTGGCGTGCAGGAGTCCCGGGTTCGATTCTCAGCCAGGGCACACAGGAGAAGCGCCCATCTGCTTCTCCACCCCTCCCCCTCTCCTTCCTCTCTGTCTCTCTCTTCTCCTCCTGCAGCCAAGGCTCCTTTGGAGCAAAGCTGGCCCGGGCGCTGAGGATGGCTCCATGGCCTCTGCCTCAGGCGCTAAAATGGCTCTGGTCGCAACAGAGTGACGCCCCAGATGGGCAGAGCATCGCCCCCTGGTGGGCATGCGGGTGGATCCCGGTGGGGCGCATGCAGGAATCTGACTGCCTCCCCGTTTCCAACTTCAGAAAATACAAAAAAATAAATAAATAAAAGAAAGACCACTAAAATCCTTGATTTTTTTTTAAAGATTTTACTTATAGATTTGAGAGGAAAGAGAGAGAGAAAGGGAGGGGGAGGAGTGGGAAGCATTAACTCATAGAGTTGCGTCTCTGTGCCTTATCAGGGCAAGCCTGAGGTTTTGAACCAGCGACCTCAGCATTCCAGGTCAACAGTCCATTCACTACGCCACCACAGGTCAGGCTTGATTTTTTTAAAAAATATTTTATTTATTCATTTTCGAGAAGAGAGAGAAAAATAGAGAAGGAGGGGAGGAGCAGGAAGCATCAACTCCCATATGTGCCTTGACTGGGCAAGCCCAGGGTTTTGAACTGGCGACCTCAGCATTCCAGGTCGACGCTTGATCCACTGCGCCACCACAGATCAGGCCTTGATTTTTTTTAAAGATGTTATTAATTGATTTTACAAAGAGGGTGACAGGGAGCGAGAAGTATCAAACCATAGTTGCTTCACTCTAGTTGTTCATTGATTGATCACTTTTCGTATGTGCCTTGACTGGGCAAGCCCAGAGTTTCAAACCAAACTGGTGACCTAGCATTCTAGGTCGACACTCTATCCACTGTGCCACCACAGTGGGTTTTGAACTCCAACAAATGGAAACCCCTAAACAAGACCAAAACCCCCAAGATCTGCCATTATTGCAAAAAGCCCAGACACTGGAAGAAAGACTGTTAACAAGTTTAAGCACTCTAGGCATCTTTAACCCTCCGCCTCACTTTTCCAATGCCCTCCTAACCCCTAGTGATGGGATTCCCAAGGAACTCGTTTTTCCCCCCCAAATCCTTCCTTTTAATTGACTTGGAATAACCCCTCTCCAGATTGAGAATGCCTGTCCCTCTTTCTCTCCTGACACCAGAGCACACTCTCAGTGCTGAGCCCCAATGTCATTAACTAACCCCTGTCTTGGAGTACTAAAACAGCTCAAATAGGGCTCTCAGATAGCCCTTACAGGTCTCTGTCTCTAAATTTCCCCTCTGGGTAAGGCCCTCTAAGAGCTACCTACCCTTTTTTTCTTTTTCTTTTTTTTCAGAGAGAGAGAGGGATAGAAAGGGACAGACAGACAGGAACGGAGAGAGATGAGAAGCATCAATCATCAGTTTTTCATTGTGTGACACCTTAGTTGTTCATTGATTGCTTTCTCATATGTGCCTTGACCGTGGGCCTTCAGCAGACTGAGTAACCCCCTGCTTGAGCCAGTGACCTTGGGTCCAAGATGGTGAGCTTTTTTTTTTTTTTTTTGTATTTTTCTGAAGCTGGAAATGGGGAGAGACAGTCAGACTCCCGCATGCGCCCGACCGGGATCCACCCGGCACGCCCACCAGGGGCGATGCTCTGCCCCTCCGGGGGGTCGCTCTGCCAAGACCAGAGCCACTCTAGCGCCTGGGGCAGAGGCCAAGGAGCCATCCCCAGCGCCCGGGCCATCTTTGCTCCAGTGGAGCCTTGGCTGTGGGAGGGGAAGAGAGAGACAGAGAGGAAGGAGGGGGGGGGTGGAGAAGCAGATGGGCGCTTCTCCTATGTGCCCTGGCCGGGAATCGAACCTGGGTCCCCCCGCACGCCAGGCCGACGCTCTACTGCTGAGCCAACCAGCCAGGGCCCAAGCTGGTGAGCTTTTGCTCAAACCAGATGAGCCCACGCTCAAGTTGGCGACCTCGGGGTCTCAAACCTGGATCCTCCACAACCCAGTCCAATGCTCTATCCACTGCGCCACCGCCTGGTCAGGCTACCCTTTTTTTCTTAATTCCTCAGTATTGATTAATTTTAGAGAGAGAGAAAGGGAAAGAGATCATAGTTGCTTCACTTTAGTTGTTCATTGAATGCTTCTCCTGAGTGTCTTGATCGGGACAAGCCCCAGGTTTTGAACCAGCAACCTCAGCATTCCAGGTCGACGCTTTATCCATTGCACCACCACAGGTCAGGCTAGTAATTGACTGATTGGGCTATTTCTTTTTTTTTTCTTTTCTTTCATTTTTCTGAAGCTGGAAACAGGGAGAGACAGTCAGACAGACTTCCGCATGCGCCCAACCGGGATCCACCTGGCACGCCCACCATGGGGCTACGCTCTGCCCACCAGGGGGCGATGCTCTGCCCATCCTGGTCGCCATGTTGCGACCAGAGCCACTCTAGCGCCTGAGGCAGAGGCCAGAGCCATCCCCAGCGCCCGGGCCATCTTTGCTCCAATGGAGCCTTGGCTGCGGGAGGGGAAGATAGAGACAGAGAGGAAAGCGCGGTGGAGGGGTGGAGAAGCAAATGGGCGCTTCTCCTGTGTGCCCTGGCCGGGAATCGAACCCGGGTCCTCCGCACGCTAGGCCGATGCTCTACCGCTGAGCCAACCGGCCAGGGCTTGATTGGGCTATTTCTTAGAAAAATATCTGGCTAGAAATTTTTTCTCCCAAAAGGGGAAAATAATCGTAGAATTTGGTGGCAGTGGCTAGTGTCCAGCTGGATAGATCAGACAGCCCTTCTACAGTTTTTGTTTGCTTCTTCTCTGATAAAAGTGGAGCTGATTCTAAGGCAAACTTTTTTAATGTATAGGGAGAGAGTACCCTCGGCCTGTTGAGTTAGCCCTTTTCTGCTCACACCTGATCTTCAAGAATTAGAATGAGCCCTGGCCTATTAGCTCAGTTGGTTAAAAGCATCGTTCTGAAACACGGTTGGAGATCAGTCCCCATCAGGGCACAAACAGGAAGCTACCAAGAAATGCAGGACTGAGTGGAACAACAAATGCTTCCCTTCCCACTCCCCTCTCTCTCTGTAAAAATCAGTAACTTAAGCCCTGGATGAATAGCCCTGGAATGTAATCCTGGAGCATGGAGGTTGCCAGTTCAGTTCTCCGGTCAGGGCACATACAGGAGCAGCTCGATGTTCTTCTCAATCTCTCTCTCTCAAAAAATAATAATTAGAATCAATTTAGATCCAGCCTGACCATGCGGTGGCGCAGTAGATAGAGCATCGGATTGGATGCAGAGGACCCAGGTTCAAGACCCCGAGGTTGCCAACTTGAACGCAGGCTCATCTGGTTTGAGCAAAAGCTCACCAGCTTGGACCCAAGGTCACTGGCTCGAGCAAGGGGTTACTCGGTCTGCTGAAGGCCCACAGTCAAGGCACATATGAGAAAGCAATCAATGAATACCTAAAGTGTCTCAACGAAAAACTGATGATTGATGCTTCTCATCTCTCTCCGTTCCTGTCTGTCCCTATCTATCTTTCTCCCTGACTCTCGCTCTGTCTCTGTAAAAATAAATAAATAAATCTTTTTTCATAGCTCATTTATAGGCATAAAGGCAGAGGGGAGGTTAAACCATATTGGGGCTGTATATTAGTTCATCTTTTGTTGAAAGTAACAGAAGCTCAGTTTACACTACCTGAAGCAGGGGGGAACTTACTGGAAGGATCGTTGGTCATCAACTGACCCTGGGACTGAAGCCCTGTAGGAAACACCTCCCAGGAAGTTGTCTCTCATCTCTGCCATCTGTAGACCACATGGTGGAGCTTGGCCACCAACAGCTCCCAGGTTTGAATGAGTCACAATCAGGCCCAAAGAAAGTGATAAATTTCTATGTAATGAAGTAGTTAGGTGGCCTGGGCGATAGAAGTAGGGAAAAGAGCCAAGTCTAAAATGGGGCTAGGCAGACATGTAACAGATTTCTGCTCGGGTAGGGCAGGTCACCATCAACTATAAACATTTCTGCTTGGTTCAGGAACTAGACTTGTATTTTACAAATAGTAATTCCACAAGGAACAAAATTCATTCCACAGACATTTTAATGAGACCCAATCTGGTGTGACCCCTCCCTTGGGTAGCTCATCATCCAAGGAAAAACAGTCACAATGCAACTTGCTAAACACCAGAACAGAGGTAATTACAAAAGCTGTGTCCCCAGCTGCTCCCCACTCTGCGGTTGAGATCAGGACCTTGAACGGAAGCAGCAGGACTAGGATGACCCCTTCCAGCTGCTGGAATGAGACGAGTCAGGTTTGGAAATTCTAACTGGGTGCATCTCCCCAAGGCAGAGCGGTAGGCCTGTGCATTCGACTCAGCCAGGCTGTACTGAGCCCCTGCCTACTTGGTGGGTGGTGCCGCGGAGGCATATCGAACACTAGGACACATTGCTGCCTCTGGAGCTCACGTAAGGGCAGGCAGGAACACAACTTGGTTACTGTATACTCTTTCTCCTTTGTATGCAATGACCTAACTTTCTACCCTCCTTGCATGACGTCACTTCATTTTATGTAAATAAATTTTGACTCATGGAAGGTTCTGTGCTGACGTGGGACATAGGACTTTCCAGCCATTGGCTGCCAGGAACCAACCCAAATCCACCAAAGTACAAACCAGTCCGGTTTTCACTTCTTGCTGATAGCCCGTAACTCGCTTTTCCTTAAGATCGATCTTTTCCCAAAGTTCACTGACTTAAATCCCAGACCCTACCAGAACCAACTGCCCAGAGTGCAGAAGACTCAGCTTCCCAGCATGTGGCTAAAAAACAAACAAAACCTTAGGTAATTGGGTGTCTGCAACCCAAGAACCCTCTGCTACAGTTCTGCTACTCGTCCCAAGTCCAGTGCAACCTAGAACTGTCAGAACAAGTACGGACCAAGGAGGAATACAGTACACAGTGTGATGCTGTCTTATTTTTGTATGACCCTTTAAAAGGAACATTGAAAAACCAGCACCTCTTTGGCGCTCACATCTGGGAACTGAAACCTTACCTTTAAGGAATGATTAACCGAATTAATGCTGTTTAACCTGAAAACATGGGGGCCAAAGTAGTTGTGATTAAGTTATCTGAAAGGCTGCCATGTAGAAAAAGTGTTAAACACATTCTGGGCAAGGGAAGGAGAATGTGGCACTTAACCACCTTCTAAAGATCACAGCTATCCCACGATGACATGACCTGCCTTGTGAGGTAGTGAGCTCCCTGTCGTGGGAGGTTTTAAAGCAAGGGTAGGACACCACTTGGCAGGAGTGTTGTAAAAAGGGGGCTGCACCAGGTTTCCCCTGGTGTGGAGGAAGCAGTGTAGGGGACCATCCTGACTGCATGCCAGGGGACGGGATCCCGCCATGCAAATCAGTAAGGCAGACAGCCCCTAAAACGTGAACTTTTACCCCGCTGGCTGCACACAGAAATCCTTTTAGGACAGGGTAGCCTGTTAAGCTTTAACCAAATGATGTCACCCCTCCTAGTGAGACTCTGTTCTAGACAGAGGAAAGCAGCCAGTTTGATAAACACTGAAGCTCAGGTCTGTGTAGCAGGAGACCTGGGTTTTGGTTCTGCATCTGCCCGGGGCTTCTCTTTCCCCTCTATGGGCCCCTCCATGGAATGAAGTGAACTTAAGACAGTCCTTGCCGTTCTAAAGAGCTGTGCCCTTCTGACTGGGCCCCTCTGTCGCAGATCTCGGGCTGCGGTTTTGGACCCTGGGGCTACACTTGTGGACAGCCAGAGACCACCTCTGGCGAAAGCAGCGGCCACACTGCAGGCAGGGGAAAGGCTTCTCCCCTGTGTGCAGGAGCTGGTGCTGGGCCAGGTGGCTCCACTGGGCGAAGCGCTTGGAGCACAGGTCGCAAGCATAGGGCCGCTCCCCAGAATGGACCCGCCGGTGACTGGCCAGGAGGGAGGGGTAGGCAAAGCGGCGGCCACAGTCCTCGCACGCATGCAGCTTCTCCTCCGTGTGCGTGCTGCGATGGATGGCCAGGGAGCCGCTCCGACGGAAGGCACGGCCGCAGTCCGGGCAGGGGTAGGGCTTCTCCCCCGTGTGCAGGAGCTGGTGCTGGAGCAGCGTGCTGCGCTGGGAGAAGCGAGCCTCGCAGTGCTCACAGGCGTAGGGCCGCTCCCCTGAGTGGACTCGCCGGTGGCTCACCAGGCGCGAGGACGAGGAGAAGCGGCGCTCGCAGTCTGGGCATGGGTAGGGCTTCTCGCCCGTGTGGATGCGCTGGTGGATGACAAGGGCCGTGCGCTGACGGAAGCGGCGGCTGCATTCGAGGCAGGTGTAGGGCTTCTCCCCCGTGTGTGTGCGCTGGTGGATGGCAAGCAGGGATGGGTAGGCAAAGCGCCGCCCACAGCTGGGGCACTGATGGGGCTTTTCGCCTGTATGTGTGGTCCGGTGATTGGCCAAGGACCGGCTCCTACGGAAGCAGCGGCCGCAGTCCGGGCAATGGTAGGGCTTCTCACCTGTATGGATAACCTGGTGCTGGGAGAGGTTCTTACGCTGGGAGAAACGTTTGCCACATTGGTCACAAACGTAGGGACATTCACCAGAGTGTGCCCGCCGGTGACTGACCAAGAGGGATGGGTAGGAAAAGCGGCGTCCACAGTCTGGGCACGGGTAAGGCTTTTTGAGATTCTGGGCACACTTGTGGCTTTTCAGGGCTGGGTGATCGGGAAAGATACAACCACAGTCAGGGCAGATGGGACCCCCAGATGTCTGTCTGGGAATCAGTCGTGGCCTGCTGGGCCTCCGCCCTCTCTTCCCCTTTCGGGGTGCCTCCTTAGGCGGGAATACTTCCTTCTCTCCAGTCTTCTTTCTGGTTCTGGTTTCTACAGGGACACAGGAGAAATTCATTTAACAAATACTGGGTTCCCACTCTTGCCAAACAGTGTTTCAAGTTGTAAGACAAACTCAGCCAGTCTTCAAGGAGAATCAGTGAAACAGACAACCCAGTGTGACACTGTTCTAAGTGTGAGGGGAGTTACAGGAGCCCCTGGCCCAGCTTGGAGAAGGCTTCTTGGAGGTCAAGCTGACTTTAAAAATTAAAAGTTTCTGAAGAAGTCAGTGTAAGACAGAGGTGGAAACCAGGTATGAGCTGGCAGTGACAGGTCATAGGGCCCTCTAAAACAATGGCTCTCAAATTTTATTGTGATCAGAATCACTTGGAGAGCTTATTGAAACAGACCGTTGGGCCCTACGAATCGGCATTTTTAACATCAGCAGTGATGCTGCTACTGGTCTGAGGGCCACACTGACAACCACTGCTGTAAGGGGACCTTGGCCCATATTTTACCCAATGGTTCTCAACCCTAAATATACATTAAAATCAACTGGGGCTATTAAAACACACAAATTCCTAGACAGCTATAAGAGTAAATAAACCACCCTAACTGTGAACTTAAGACAGTCCTAACAGGTGGTGGCACAATGGATACAGCGGCGACCTGGGACACTGAGGTCCCAGGTTTGAAACCCCAAGGTTGCCAGCCTAAATGCAATCTCATTCGGCTTGAGTGTAGGATCACTGACATGACCCCATCATCGCTGGCTTAAGCCCAAAGACAGCTTGAAGCCCAAGGTCACTTTCTTGCAAGGAGGGGTAACTGACTTGGCTGGGGTCCCCAGTCAAGGCATGTAAAAAAAAGCAATCAATGGGCCCTGGCCAGTTAGCTCAGTGGATAGACAGCATGCGGACATCCTGGGTTCTATTCCCAGTCAGGACACACATGAGAAACACCCATCTACTTCTCTTCCCCTCTTGAAGCCAGTAGCTGGACTGGTTTAAGCGTCAGCCTCAGGCGCTGAGGATGGCTCAGTTGATTCAAGCATCAGCCCCAGACAGAGGTCTGGGTGGATCCTGGTCTGGGCGCATGCAGGAGTCTTTATACCCCCCCCCCTCCACTTAAAGGGGGGGGAGGGGGAGAAGCAATCAATGAACAACTAAAGTGCCCAATAACGAGTTGATGCCTCTCGTCTCTTGCCCTGCCTGTATGTTTGTCGCTCACTTAAAAAATAAAAGAAATAAAATTGTTCTGGGATAGAGTCCAAGAATCTATTTTTGCCAAGTTCCCCAAGTGACTAGATATAACTGAAGGCCATCTAACAACCCACCTTGGCAAAAACTGAATGGTTTTAAGCAAGGAAATGTCATGGTCAGATCAAAATCTTAGAAAGAAAATCCTGGTTTTAGAGACTGGCATAGAAAGTCCAGTCCAGGCCCTGGATAGGTAGCTCAGTTAGTTAGAACTTCACTGGGGAAACAACAAGGTTGCAGGTTTCATCCCAGAACCAGGCACAAACAAGAATCAACCAATGAATGCATAAACGGAACAACAAACCCATGTTTCTCTCTCTCTCTCAAATCAATAAATTAAACAAACACACAAACCCTTCTTTAAGAAACTCCAGCCCAGACAGTTCCATCTGGTTCTGTGGGTGGATCTGGTGGGGCCCTTCCTCCTGAATGGCATTAATCAGAGCCTTGCTTGATCCTGAGGAAAGTGCAGTATGTCCTGCACTGATCTGGGTCCTGCCAGAAGGGCAGAAAGAGGCCGCTGCAACCCAGACAGCTGTTCTCCAGGAGGTCCCTTCCAACCAAAACACAGAAAACTCGGGGAGGTAGAGGCTCTCTCAATCAGAGGCTGGCATAGGAATCCTGGGGAGGAGGCTGGAGGGTGTAGCTTCTTTTAAAGACTCAGTTTCATTCATACAGGAGAGAACTGCAGGTGATTGGTTTGCAAACTGATGTGCGAATCTCTGTGGGGTGGACCCACCGAACAACACCATAAAAAGTACCCTGAGATTATGAAAATGAACTCAGAAAATGGAGCACCACAAATTAGTTAAGAACACCCCTAGCCACCATAACTCTGGACTGAGTCATTAGAAACAGCAGGCCCTCCAAGGGCATTTTTTCCACTCACTTCTTTGGACTGTTAACCCCCTTGGGCACTCCTGTGGATCCAGGGCAGCTGGTTCCCAATCGTCGGTATTTCTTTCCAACCAGGAGATGAGGGCTGGTTTGGGACCTGCGCACCCTGGGGAAGGAGAACGTCAGAGGTCCAGCGCATACATAACTCTGGGTAAATACTGACCCGGTGACATCTGCTGCACAGCCCCCATCCACCTTCCTTGACACAACCTCCTCGCAGGCCAGGACCCTGGACACTCTACCCCCCAATCGCCAAGCTCCTCCGTCCCTCCAGCCCCGCGGAAGCAGACTGGGCCGGACCTCACCGAGCGCGCCCAGGTGGCCGTAGGTCTCCCGCATCACGTCCCGGTACAGGGCCCTCTGCGCGGGCCGCAGACACCCCCACTCGTCGGGGGAGAAGTACACGGCCACGTCCGCGAACTTCACCGCCCTTGGCTTCCTTCCCCTTCTCCTGGCAGGTCTGGCCTCTCCTGGTCCCCGTGCGGTCAGCGGAGCCGAAGGCGGTGCCATTGGACCCGAGAAGCCGGCGCCACGACCTTGCCGGCCTCGGACCCCGGGATCTGGGAGCCCCCGCGGGACCGAGACTGAGTTGCCCAGGGCAGGGCAGGAGGGAATCGGGATCAGCTGCCTGCGGGTATAACGGAAACCTCTCGCTGTTATTCAGGAAACTCCTGCACGAACTTGGGGGAAAGGCACCGGAAGATGCCTTCGGGGAAAATGGCGGCGCTACTACTGCGCCGCCTTTGCCTGGAACACGGGCTGCTTCCAGCTATCGATTTTATTGACCAGAGCGCCATGCCGGCTTCCTACCCTCTTTGCCCTCAAGTGTAATGGCGCTGCGATTGGGCTTCACGCCCTTTTTCCTCCCATTCTACGCGCTCATTGGGCGGCGGCCGAAGATTGGGCGTTCTGATTGGGTACTAGCGGAAGCGGCCTGTTTGAACGAAGCCAACGGAAACGTAAGGGCAGGAAGCTGGCTCCCTGATGTCGGGTGACTGAGTGTGCGGCGGGAAGCCGCGACGTGGCCTGGGATTAGTAGTCGGCCCCGGTTTTAGAGCAGGCTCTGCCTACCTGAGGGAGGGACGGATTTGAGCGTGGGTGGCACTGCGGCCAACCCAGGCTGAGATGCCACTGGGTTCCCTCACGTGACTTTCTCAAGCGTAGCCTTCGCTTTGGATAATGGGGAAGTTCCTTGTTGCTCGTTTGGGAAGGGAATTAACGTTAGCATTAACTCTCTGCAGGCACCGTCCCTGACATGTTACACATTCTATCTTAATTTATTCTTTGCCACCACTGTCTGAGGTGATGGCTATCATCCCAGTTCCACTAATGACAAAAGATCTTGGAGGGATACTGCTAGTAAGAGCGACAGATTTAAACGTGAGGCTGACGGTCTGTCTTTAAGCCACTGAACTGGGCACTCTTCCCTCCCACTATCTTAATTTGCTTGGTAACTCAAACGACAAATACTGAGGTCGCAGGTTCCAAACCCTGGCCTTGCCCTTGAATACTGAGGTCGCAGGTTCCAAACCCTGGGCTTGCCCATCCAAGGCACGTACAATGAGCAAACAATGAACAATTAAAGTGACACAACAAGAAGTTGGTGCTTCTCATCTCTCTTCCTTTCTCTCTCTAAAAAAGAAAGAAAGAAAAATAAAGCCTACATACTATATGATTCTTACCATATGACATTCTAGAAAAGGCAAAACCATGGAGACAGTGAAAAGATCAGTGATTGCCAGAGGTTGGGGATAAGAGAGTAGGTGGAAACTGGATTTTTAGGGTATTGTATATGATGATGGATACTGTGATAGTGTATACATGTCTTTAAACATTTGTCAAAACTCATGGAGCGTGACCAGGTGGTGGCGCAGTGGATAGAGCGTCGGACTGGGATGTGAAGGACCCAGGTTCAAAACCCCGAGGTCGCCAGCTTGAGCGCTGGCTCATCTGGTTTGAGCAAGGCTCACCAGCTTGAGCCCAAGGTAGCTGGCTTGAGTAAGGGGTCACTCAGTCTTCTGTAGCCCCCTCTGTTGGGGCACATATGAGAAAGCAATCAATGAACAACTGGGGTACTGCAACGAAGAATTGATGCTTCTCATCTCTCTTCCTGTCTGTCCTATCTGTTCCTCTCTGTCTCTCTCACGCAAAAAAAAAAAAAAAAAAAAAAAAAAAAGCCTCTCATGGAATGTACACCACCAAAAGAGAACTCTAATGAACACTATGGATTTGGGGTAATAATACTGTTTTAACGTAGGTTTGTGGACTGATGTTGGTAGTGGAGGAGGCTGTGTATGTGTTAAGGCACAGGGAACTTTCTGTACTTTTAGCTCATGTTTACTGCCAACCCTAAAATACTCTAAAAATGAAATCTATTGAAAATATTTTAAAATGATTCCTGCTACCCTATTTTAAAATACTACATTAAATGAAAGGAGCCATATTCAAAAGACCACATATTTTTTTATTCCACTTATATGAAATATCCAAAATAGGCAAATCTAGAGAGATAGAAAGTAGGTTAGTGGTTGCCAGGGCTGGAGGAGGGGAGAATGAGGGAGTGATGGCTAAAGGGTTTCTTTCTGGGGAGATTGTTGTAAAGTAGTGTACTTTAACCCGCGAGTTACATAGAGACACCAAGGCAGGTTACAGAAGAAATTTTGAAGAGTTTGTTAATTAGCCAGCTAGCTACACAGGGCACAGTCCCAAATCATGTAGGGCCTCATACAGTTCTGGGCCCGCTTTTTTATACTGGTTGGGGTGGGTAAGGAGGGGCTTGTGATCTCTTTGTCCAGAGGTATAAATTACTCTTATAATTTTGGGATGGGAGAGTGAGTCCGAGTATAGGAATTCTTGATTAAGGTACATAAACATTGTTTTCTAAGGTTTTCAGATAAGTTCTATATTCTTTGCTCTGTGTGGCAAGTGGCCCCAGGCAGCCTTTCAGAGAATTCTAGGAATCAGCTAAACTATGACTAGGTGACCCAGTTGTCCTTGTAAGCCAGGAAGCTCCTGCATTCTTCTCTTTTCATTCTCTACAGAAAAGAGGGATAAAGGGAACTGAGTTTTCCTTTTTAAAATACTAATTTAGCCTGACCAGGCAGTGGCACAGTGGATAGAGCATCAGACTGAGATGCAGAGGACCCAGTTTTGAGACCCCAAGGTTGCCAGCTTGAGTGTGGGCTCATCTGGTTTGAGCAAAAGCTCACCAGCTTGGACCCAAGGTCTCTGGCTTGAGCAAGGGGTTACTCGGTCTGCTGAAGGCCCGTGGTCAAGGCACATATGAGAAGGCAATCAATGAACAACTAAGGTGTCACAGCGAAAAACTAATAATTGATGCTTCTCATCTCTCTGTTCCTGTCTGTTTATCCCTCTCTCTGACTCTCTCTGTCTCTGTAAAAAAAATAAAAATACTAATTTAACAATTTTTGCAATTCCTTGGCACCTTATCACAAGATGAAAATATGCTAGAATTGATTGTAGTAATGACTTCATAACTAAATATACTAAGAATATTTAATTGTACACTTAAAATGGGTGAATTATATAGTTTGTGAATAACATCTCAATAAAGCTGTTAAAATAACTATGCTGTAGTTGTAGAGATGGAAAGATGGTTATGGTAAATTATTAGCGTGCGTGTGCACATGCATACACACACACGCGCGCGCACACTCACACACACACACACACACACACACACAACTCCAAAATATACCCAGACCCTCAAGGCTTCCAGGAGACTTTCTGTGACAGTCCTTCCCCAAGCCTCAGCCTGATACCTCCATTTAGTTTCTTCTTTCCCCATCCCTCTAGGCATTTTGCGCTCTGTGGGTAGTCTCAGCGTCTGCAGCTCTCGCCCAAGAATTGGTTTGAGTAGGTTGTGAATGAATGAATGAATAAATAAATGAGTGAATGAATGAGCCAAACAGGCGGCGCGAGGAGCCCTAAAAGGCTTCACCGAGCGCCCCCAGGTGGCCTTCGGTCTCTGACATCAAATCCCTCTACAGGCCTTCTGCGCCTTAGTTTTCGCCACTCCCCAGGAAGAGATACACAGCCCCTTCCTCCTCGACTCAGGTCCAAGCTCTGGACTCCCGATGGGGCGCGGGCCCGGGGCGGCGCTTTGTTCTCTTTCAGTCCCCAGGTCTCGGATATTACACCTCCACGGCCTCTGTTTCTTCCGGGCTGAGGAGACACTACTCCGCTGGATCGGCGCCTGAGCCTGCCTGGACCTGGCTCCGCGTGGAACCAAGCTGCGGCCAGAACAGAGGAATCACGGCGTCGCGTCCTGGGTCACTCTGACGCTCAGAGTAGAACAACGGTACCGGAAAATGCCCTAAGAGACTATGGTTTCGACTCGCCTTCACGATTCATCATTCAGATGCATTTGGAAGCTTGTCATTCTTTTCCTTCAGTTCATCTTACCAAATAAGAGTCAGCTCCAAATCCCAGCTCCTGGTCTCACAATTCCTGACCCCTCAGGTGGTGCTTGCGGCGACTGGCCTGAGGACATGGCTTCTGACAGCGCCAGGTGATCGGATTGCTCCCATCACTAAAATAACTATGTCTGCGCTGATTGGCCTCTTGGGACGCTGTTGCTAGGTAACGCTTGACAGGAGGCTGGGTTCTGACCTGCAGGATAAAGCTTACCGAGGGGACTAAAGGTAATAATCCCAGTTTATTCAGCGTCATCTGCGATTTTACCTTGGCTCCTTCTGTTCCGCGGATCCACAAGGCCTCTGCGAGTACGTCCTGGCTGCAAAATGAACTGGGTTCCTGTCCTGAGAGAAGCCAATTCTGGGAAGCTGAGTACATTTATGAAATTTCTACATTATGGAATCCTCTAACTCTGAGCAACGGTCCATGTGAGTGTAGGCAGTGCGGTCCCCATTTAAGGATAAGAAAATTGGCCCTGGCCGGTTGGCTCAGTGGTAGAGCGTTGGCCTGGTGTGTTCCATTCCTGGTCAGGACGCACAGGAGAAGCACCCATCTGCTTCCCCACACTCCCCCTATTGCTTCTCTCTCTCTCTCTTCCCCTCCCGCAGCCATTGCTCAATTGGAGTGAGTTGTCTGTCCCCTGCTCCTCCTGCTGAGGATAGCTCCATAGCCTCTGCCTCAGGCGCTAAGAAGAGCTCGTTTGCTGAGCAAGGGAGCAACGCCCCAGATGGACAGAGCATTGCCGCCTGGTGGGCTTTCCAGGTGCATCTGATCGTGCACATGTAGGAGTCTGTCTCTCTGCCTTGCCTCCTCTCACTGAATAATAATAAAAAAAGATATACGCACCCTTATGTTTATTGCAGCATTACGTACAATAGCCAAGATATGGAAGCAATCTTAAGTGTCCATCGATAGATGACGAGATGAAGAAGTGGTCACACATAGAGTGGAATACTACACAGCCATAAAAAGAAGAATAAAGTCTTACCATTTGGGACAAAATGGATGGACCTAGTGCATATATGCTAAGTGAAATAAGTCAGAGAGAGAAAGGCAAATACCATATGATTTCACTTATATGTGGAATATAAAAAACAAAAGAAGTAAACGAAACAGAAACAGACTCATAGATACAGAAAGCAAACTGATAGTTGCCAGAATGTAGGGGGTAAGGGTTGGGAGGCTGGGTGCTAACAGTGAGGGGATCACAAAGTACAAATTAGCAGTTACAAAATAGTCATGGGGATGTTAAAAGCACAGCATAGGGAATACAGTCAACAATATTGTAATAACTATGTATGATGTCAGGTGGGAACTAGGCTTATCTGAGAAATCACTTTATAAGTTATATGGATATTTGACCACTATGCTGTATGTCAACTAATTCAGTGGTCCCCAACCCCCGGGCCACAGACCGGTACCAGTCCGTGGGCCATTTGGTACCAGTCCGCAGAGAAAGAATAAATAACTTACATTATTTCCGTTTTATTTATATTTGTCTTAATGATGTTTTATTTTTAAAAAATGACCAGATTCCCTCTGTTACATCTAAGACTCACTCTTGACGCTTGTCTTGGTCACGTGATACATTTATCCATCCCACCCTAAAGGCCGGTCCATGAAAATATTTTCTGACATTAAACCGGTCCATGGCCCAAAAAAGGTTGGGGTCCACTGAACTAATTGATAAATTGAAAAAAAGTAAAAAGAAAAATTGTTCCTTGTCCTCCCCCATTTCTACAATGCCCCATGGACATTCATGGAGGTGAAAACGGATATTTGAGTGCAGAACGTAAATTCATTTTATACATGAACACATCCTTGTAAATCCAGTTTTAAGCTTTAATCCTGACTTTCCCAGAAAGACAGACACCTGTATAAACTGAAGGAAGATTAGAACTTTACCAAGATTGTTTGGAATTTTACCAAGAATTGTTTGCCATTTTGTAAAATCGTGACACAGATGGTCATACTTGAATTTGAATCACCAAACACAAGCCATCTGTGGCAGTCTGCATTTGTAGCTGCTGTAATCACAAAAATCCTATATATAGGCAAAAGCATATGACTAATTCCGTATGACCACTTCACTAAACATGATGGCATTTACATATTGAGATATACCTTATTTAAATTAAAAAAATAAATGTGATACACAAAAGTGTACAAATTCTATGTGTAAGCTCAATGAATTTTCACAAAGTGAACACACCCACATGATCAGTATCCAAGCCAAGAAACCAAAACATTTCTGGTACCCTCGGCTCTCCTCGTGTGCCTTCCAATAACTACCCTTCCCAAGGGTAAGCAATAGTCCAGTATCTAACATCATAGTTTTGCCTCTTTTTGAACATAATACAAATGGAATCACAAGGTATGGGTTTGAGTGTGTGTACACTCTTTTGTGTCTGGCTTCTTTTGCTTTAAAATTCATTCGTATTGTTGCCTGTAGTTTTAATTTTTATTTATTTTTTATTTTTTACAGAGACAGAGAGTGAGTCAGAGAGAGGGATACACAGGGACAGACAGACAGGAATGGAGAGAGATGAGAAGCATCAATCATTAGTTTTTCACTGCGCATTGCAACACCTTAGTTGTTCATTGATTGCTTTCTCATATGTGCCTTGACCGTGGGCCTTCAGCAGACTGAGTAACCCCTTGCTTGAGCCAGCAACCTTGGGTTCAAGCTGGTGGGATTTTGCTCAAACCAGATGAGCCCGTGCTCAAGCTGGTGACCTCGGGGTCTCGAACCTGGGTCCTCTGCATCCCAGTCTGATTCTCTATCCACTGTGCCACCTGTAGTTTTAATTTTTATTCTAAGTTATCTACAGTATACTATTGGATACACACTTTAAAATAAAATTCTTTGTCCTTATAGTAAGAATTATATTGATTACATTTTTTTGATTAATTTTTAGAAAGAGAGAGAGGAAGGAAGGAGAGAGATGAAAGCATCAACTTGTTGCTTCACTTTAACTATTCTTTGATTTCTTCTTGTAAGTGCCTTGACCAGGGGACTCCAGCCATCCAGTGACCCCTTGCTCAAGCCAGCGACCTTAGGCTTCAAGCCAGTGACTGTGGGGTCATGTCAATGAACCCATGCTCAATATGATGACCCTGAACCTGCACTCAAACCGACAACCTCGAGGTTTGAACCTGGGACCTCAGCATTCCAGGCTGATGCTCTATCAACTACCCTATCACTGGTCAGGCTATATTGATTTTTAAAAATAGGACTATAAATGGGTTATTTCTCTATTCACTTATTTCATAATAGTAAAAGTCGCATTCAAAATATTTATTATAAAAGGCAGGAATTAGTTCTGTTGGATCAATGGCCAAATTATTTGAAGCCTCCTGAATTCTGCCCTCTGAAGTTTTGCAGTTGTGATGACCTATGCAGTTCCCCTTCTTCACCCCTTTCCCTCAATTCTCAGATGATTCATCACTTTCTCTGGGAAGTCTTCCTCTCTAGCTCTGCTTATGTGCTCTTTTGGGAACCCGTATATATGTTGAGGTTAGCATTTATCTCACTATGTACTTGTCTATCTCTGAAAACACGGACTCTTTTTTTTATTTTAATGGGGTGACATTGATAAATCAGGGTTGCCTGACTTGTGGTGGCGCAGTGGATAAAGCATCGACCTGGAAATGCTGAGGTCGCCGGTTTGAAACCCTGGGCTCGCCTGGTCAAGGCACATATGGGAGTTGATGCCTCCAGGTCCTCCCCCTTCTCTCTCTCTGTCTCTTCTCTCTCTCTCTCTCTCTCTCTCTCTCTCCTCTCTAAAATGAATAAATAAAAAAAATAAATAGATAAATCAGGGTACATATGTTCAGAGAAAACATCTCTAGGTTATTTTGACATTTGATTATGCTGCAATCCCATCACCCAAAGTCCAATTGTCTTCTGTCACCCTAACTGGTTTTCTTTGTGCCCCTCCCCTCCCCCCCACCCTGTGAAAACAAGGACTCTTAATGTCTTGTTCACCAGAGTATTTTGTGTCTGTCACACGACTGGAGTTCAATAACTGTTGAATAAATAAAATGGACATCTCAGCCTTCTTGAGCACCTGGGGCCTTTGCCATCCACATCTAGGCCTCTGTCTCTGGACAAAAGGTATCTGTGCGTGTGTCGTGGGCCTCCCTGCCCCAGCATTGCCACTCTAGCCATGAGTACCCCTGTCCCTCTGCCTTCCCAGCCTATAACATCAGACCAGACACTCCCAGAAACTTCTCCTGGAATTGCTTTCTGAGTGTTATCTAGAGCTGGCCTCCACCTGAAACCATAGGGTGTCAGAATTTGCCTTTGGACAGCATGGCATCTGGGTCCAGCTCAACTTTTTCCACTTCAGTCAAGCCAGCTGTCCTCGTGGGCACCTTCTGCACTTACTTTTTATTATTTTCACAGGTGTGACAGGAGCATTCAAATGCCTTTCAAAAAATATGTCTGCAGTGCAGACTTCATGCCTCTTTCAAAAATGGCCTCTTCTGAAATATCTGCCTAGCAAGTGCGGTAGGGACTTTAAAGATTTAGATATTCCATTTTATTTAATGCTGAAATGCTAAGGTTTTTGTTGTGATGGTATAAATCTGGGTCCAGTCAGAAGAGAGAGAAACCATGGAGTAATTTCAACAAGGAAAAGTTTAATATAAAGAATTATCAGCCTAACCAGGCGGTGGCGCAGTGCATAGAGTGTCGGACTGGGATGCGGAGGATCCAGGTTCGAGACCCCAAGGTCGTCAGCTTGAGCGTGGGCTCATCTAGTTTGAGCAAAAGCTCACCAGCTTGGACCCAAGGTCGCTGGCTCGAGCAAGGGGTCACTCAGTCTGCTGAAGGCCCACAGTCAAGGCACATATGAGAAAGCAATCAATGAACAACTAAGGTGTCGCAACAAAAAACTGATAATTGATACTTCTCATCTCTCTGCTTTCATCTCTCTCCCTTCCTGTCTGTCTGTCCCTATCTATCCCTCTCTTTCTGTCTCTGTTAAAAAAAAAAAAGAATTATTAACTACAATAGAGCATTAGAAAAATGTGGGATTAGATTATGTATTAGTTTCTTAAGGCTGCCATAATAATTACCACAAATTGGATGGTGCCTTAAGAAAACACAAATTTAGCCTGACCAGGCGGTGGTGCAGTGGATAGAGCCTCAAACTCAGACACAGAGGACCCAGGTTTAAAACCCTGAGGTTGCTCGCTGGAGTGCAGGCTTATCTGGTTTGAGCATGGCTCACCTGCTTGAGCCCAAGGTTGCTGGCTTGAGCAAGGGGTCATTTGGTCTGATGTAGCCCCTGGTCAAGGCACATATGAGAAAGTAATTTATGAACAACTAAGGTGCTGCAACAAAGAATTGAGGCTTCTCATCTCTCCCTTCCTGTCTGTCTGTCCCTCTATCAGTCTTTCTTTCTGTTTCTATCACAACCCCACCCCACCCCCCGCCACATACAAATATATATGCTTGCAGTTCTGCAGACTAGAAATCTGAAGTCAAGGCGTCAGCAGGGCCATGCTCCCTCTGAGATCCTGGTAGAACCCTCCCTTGCCTCTTCCAGCTTCTGGCGGTTGCTGGCAATCTCTGATAGTCTTTGGTTTATAGGTGCATCTGCCTTTGTTGCTACATGGCATTCTTCCTGCATGTATCTGTGCTTGTCTTCACATGGCATTCTCCTTTCCATGTGTCTGTGTACAAATTTCCTTTTCATTATAAGAACACCAGTCATTAGAGTAAGGCTCATTCTAAACCCAATAACCTCATACATAAAATCTGAAAAGGCTCTCTTTCCAAATAAGGCCACAGTCACAGGAACTGGGGGTTAGGACTTGAACCTATCTTTTAGGGGGACACAATTCTGCCCACTACAGATAGTAAGAGAATTCTAAAGAATACAGGAATAGCAGATATTAAAGAGCAGCAACTACTCGTCCAGTTGAGATATAGCACCCAAGAAAAAGACTCTGCTTGGGCCTCCTGGGGCCGAGATTCAGAATGTTTTGGAGAGAGGACTGAAGTCACTGGGGTGCCATTCCAGTATAATATGCTGGAAATATTCCCTCTATGGTGTCAGGGAAAACTGTTCATGGGAAGGTGTCTTACTAGAGGTACTCCACTACAAAACTGTCGAAGGGGGACCTGGCTGGTTGGCTCAGTGGTAGAGCGTCAGCCTGGTGTGCAGGAGTCCCAGGTTCGATTCCCGGCCAGGGCACACAGGAGAAGCGCCCATTTGCTTCTCCACCCCTTCCCCTCTCCTTCCTCTCTGTCTCTCTCTTCCCCGCCCGCAGCCAGGGCTCCATTGGAGCAAAGATGGCCGATGCGCTGAGGATGGCTCTGTGGCCTCTGCCCCCTGGTGGGCATGCCTGGTGGATCCCGGTCGGGCGCATGCGGGAGTCTGTCTGACTGCCTCCCCGTTTCCAGCTTCGGAAAAATGCAAAAAAAAAAAAAAAAAAAAAAAAAAAAAAGCTTGTCCAAGCGACATACCAGGGGAAGCTGCAGGCCATCGGGTGCTCTTGGCCACTGTGCCCTGCAGGACCCTGCCAACACTGCTCACTGAAATCAGAAAGCAAAACCCTTTCTTTCTGCAATGTCTCCCCAGCTGACGAAACTTAATGGTTCCAGCTGGCAAAGAAAAAACATTTAGTAAGTAAATCAGAAAAGGCTAAGACCTATATCAGGGGTTGGGAACCTTTTTGGTTGAGAGAGCCATGAATGCCACATATTTTAAAATGTAATTCCGTGAGAGCCATACAATATGTTTAACACTAAATACAAGTAAATGTGTGCATTTTATGTAAGACCAACACTTTTAAAGTACAATAAGCTCTGAATTCTTTTTAATAACATTGTTATGCTGTTGCTAACCAATGATGAATAAAGTACTTCTTACCATTAATGCGACTTCTGGTGCTGCATGGTTTTGCTGATGGCTTTGTACTCTGGTTGATACGTGGTGAGGTTAAGCTTCATGCAGGCGTTGAGACTTCCATCCATTAAGCGTGATCGTAGGTTGTTCTTAACTTTCTTTAGATGTGAGAAAGACTGCTCACATGCATACGTAGAGCCAAACATGGTCAGTACAGCAACACTCACACGCTGCAGTGTGTGGTATGTGACGGGAAGCGCGTTCCAAGTTTTGACAATCAGTTGGTCGGCAGGTTGAAGTTTTTTCATTTCTCCCCACTTGTGTTTGCTCATCAACTCTGCTTGCTGTCGTGCAAGTCTTTCCAAATCTTCATTCAGTAACTTGAACTTATTCACCCACATGTCTGAGGCCTTCAGGTCAGCAGCTTGTAGCTCAGAATCTCTGACGGAGACACCGGGGATATAACTCAGGTCAGCGCTGTCCACTGCACACTTGTGTGGATGGGTGATGAACTTAAAAAGACGAGTGTGCTCACAGAATTCTCCAAAGTGCGCTTTGAATGACTGCAGGAGATTAGATGTGAAGCCCGCTAGCTGCTGGAGATCAAGATGTTGAGCAGGGTCACTTGCTGTGCATGCATCTTTAAACTCTCCCAGGTTTTCAAAGTGTAGTAAAAGACCTCTTTTAATGTCCGCGATGAAGAGTTCCAGCTTGTTTTTGTTTTGTTTTTTTTTAATTTTATTTTATTTATTCATTTTAGAGAGGAGAGAGGGAGAGAGAGACAGGGGGGAGGAGCTGGAAGCATCAACTCCCATATGTGTCTTGACCAGGCAAGCCCAGGGTCTCGAACTGGCGACCTCAGCATTCCAGGTCGATGCTTTATCCACTACGCCACCACAGGTCAGGCTCCAGCTTGTTTTCAAATGCAAACACTGCTTGTTGAAGTGATAAGACTGTATTTCCAATGCCTTTCATTTTCACATTGAGCTGGTTCAGATGTTTAATCATGTCCATGAGATAGTAGAACTTCAAGAGCCACTCAGTGTTAGCTAACTCAGGATACTCGACATTTTTCATTTCAAGAAAAGTCCGAATTTCGCTCAGACAAGCAGTGAAACAGCTGAGCACCTTCCCTCTTGACAACCAATGCACATTGCTGTGCAGAAGCAGACCAGGATAATTATTCCCAACTTCATCCAGCAGTGTTTTAAACTGGTGATCATTTAAAGCTCAGGCAACAATAAAATTGACCACCCGAATGACCAGTGACATCACCTCACCAAGCTGCTCACCACACATCTGAGCACAAAGCGCCTCCTGATGTAGGATGCAGTGAAAACTTAGGATGGGTCTCTTTTCATGTTCACGAAGATGCGCTACGAACCCTCTGTTTTTCCCCATCATGCACAGAGCACCATCAGTACACACCGAAATAAGTTTATCCATCGGTAGATTGTTTTCTTTAGTGAACTCAGTGAAAGACTTGAATAAATCCTCCCCTCTTGTTGTCTCTTTCATAGGCAAAACAGCAAGGCTTTCCTCACGTAGCGTGTCACCAACAGCATACCTTGCAATCACACTGAACTGGGATAAATGGCTTACGTCTGTTGACTCATCCAAAGCGAGAGAAAAGAATGGTGCTGCATTTATGTCCTTCACTTGTTGCCTCAATTTGATTTTTCCTCATGATGGTACGATCGTGAACAGTTCTTGCCAACAGAGGCATGTCTTTTATTCGTTTGATTATCTTGTCTTTATCTGAAAAGTTGTCAAAAAGTTCATTGGCAACATCAAGCATGAATGTTTTGGCATACTCCCCATCTGTGAATGGCTTTCTGTTTCTCACAATTGCTAAAGCACCAGCAAAGCTAGCCGAATTCCAGTCACCTTGTTGGGTCCAAACAAGGAGTTGCTGCTGACTAGCTTGCACTCTGCACAGTAGCTCTTGACATGCTTTCTTCCTGCTGTCCCCCGCTGGATATTTCGATGTAAATGTAGTATGGCGTGTGTCGAAGTGCCGCTTTATATTTGATCATTTCATCGATGCAATTTTATCATTGCGTATTAGACACACTGCAGAACCTGCTCTCTCCACAAAGGCGAATTCCTCTGTCCATTCCTGCTGAAAAGTACGATACTCCTCATCCTTTTTTCTTTTAGCCATCTTCTTTGTCAAAAGCGTTTCTGCAATTAGCTAGCTGACTACTTGGTTAAAAGAAGGGAAGTTTACTTCCTGACATCACAATGACCCATGTACGTTATGCATTATCCAATAAAAATTTGGTGTTGTCCCAGAGGACAGTTGTGATTGGCTCCAGCCACCCGCAACCATGAACATGAGCGGTAGGAAATGAATGGATTGTAATACATGAGAATGTTTTATATTTTTAATGTTGTTATTATTTTTATTAAAGATTTGTCTGCGAGCCAGGTGCAGCCATCAAAAGAGCCACATCTAGCTCACGAGCTATAGGTTCCCGACCCCTGACCTATATGATCTTACATATAGGTGGGATAGAAAACCAAAACTCACAAGGCCTTGCCTGTGGGGACGCAGTGGATAAAGTGTCGACTTGGAACACTGAGGTTGCCAGTTCAAAACTCTGGGCTTGCCTGGTCAAGGCACATATGAGAGTTGATGCTTCCTGCTCCTCCCCCTTCTCTCTTTTTATCTCTCTCTCTCTCTCTCCTCTCTCAAATGAATAAATATAATCTTAAAAAAGCAAACAAAAACAACTGAGACTCGTGGACATAGATAAAAGTGGTTACAGGGAGAGGGGAGTCAAGAGGGACAAATATATGGTGACAGATAATGATTTGACTTTGGGTGATGGACACACAACACAATCAACAGTTCAAATGCTTTCAACATGTTTACCTGAAACCTATGTACTCTTATTGGTCAATGTCACCCTATTAAATTGAATTTCTACCTAAAAAAAATAAAGGGCCCAGATCCATTTTCACAGAGCAGGCAAAAAGAGTGAATTCAGAACTGTGAGATAATAAACTGATAACGGGCACAGTGGCAGAGCTGCAGATAGGCAGCTCCCTATACTCTTCCTGACTCTCTCTCCAGTCCTTCAAACCTTCTCCCCTTCCTTGACATTCTCACCATAAGCGCTATTGCTTTATCATTCAGTTCCTCCAAACCTGATCCCTGCCTATTACCATCCCCCCACAATAAAAAAGAATGCAAAAGTGGAACTGGAGGGGGGGCTCTCTAGACTGGGGAAGAGACAAAGTTAGACCATGGGCAGTACTAGCTTTCTCAGATAAATAAAAACGCTAACAACTCGTAGTAGCTGACAGAGCGGCAGAGCCCCCAGAGGTAGGTCTTCCTCCAGGGGAGTTAAATCAGGCAGGAATGTGCTGACACCAGGCTGGACAGAGTACTTCCGGATGGAGAGGACTACAGCTAAGGGAATCGGCTGAGCCCACGGCACGTTTGTTGACAGGGATATAAACTCCAAACTCTTAGGGACAGGCACCTGCCTATCCCCAGGACACAGTATATAGGAGGCATCGAAATTTTGTTGAATGGTTGATGCAAACCAGAGCAGCAACCCAAACTCATCTCAATACCCTCAAGCCACATCCTAACCCAACCTACTCCGGCTGATCTGGAGCTTAGGCTAGATAGAGGCTTCTGCAGAGAAAGGCACTGAGCAGAGCAGCCGGCTTAGGAACCAGAAGGTACAGGACACTGTGAGAGGAAGAACAGGCAGTTTTTATCATCCTTTTTTTTTTTTAACCCGTAGCCTGAGGCTTAAGTTATTTGTCAGGCGCATCAGATGTGTCTTCTGCCTTGATCTTGATCTTCCAAGTCTATTTGGAGATAGGCATGGCAGGGTTTATTGTTCTCATATTACAGAAGCCAGGGAACAGTGAAGCAGGTGGAAGACTCAGGGGCCCAGAGTTTCTGAAGAATGATACATTGATGTGTCCTAACAGCCAATCTCCAGCCACAACACCTGCCCTGCTGGAGA
Organism: Saccopteryx bilineata; assembly: GCF_036850765.1. Taxonomy (NCBI): domain Eukaryota; kingdom Metazoa; phylum Chordata; class Mammalia; order Chiroptera; family Emballonuridae; genus Saccopteryx; species Saccopteryx bilineata. The sequence continues at coordinate 292,077,185 of NC_089493.1, forward strand.
GTGTGGGGCCTCTAGCCACATCCTAGAGTGTGGACACAGCTCGGGGGTAAGGTAGTTGTTGAAATGGTAGTCACAAAGAGGGCAGAGGGAAGACCTTAAACCTCGGAAGGCTTCCAGTTCCTAGCCTGGGCTAGGGACCAAGACACCAGTCTACCTGAGACTTCAATTTTATTTATTTATTTATTTATTTATTTTTATTTTTCTGAAGCTGGAAACAGGGAGAGACAGTCAGACAGACTCCCGCATGCGCCCAACCGGGATCCACCCGGCACGCCCACCAGGGGCGACGCTCTGCCCACCAGGGGGCGATGCTCTGCCCCTGGGGGGGGGCATCGCTCTGTCGCCCCAGAGCCACTCTAGCGCCTGGGGCAGAGGCCAAGGAGCCATCCCCAGCGCCCGGGCCATCTTTGCTCCAATGGAGCCTTGGCTGCGGGAGGGGAAGGGAGAGACAGAGAGGAAAGGGGAGGTGGAGAAGCAAACGGGCGCTTCTCCTGTGTGCCCTGGCCGGGAATCGAACCCGGGTCCCCCGCACGCCAGGCCGACACTCTACCGCTGAGCCAACCGGCCAGGGTCCCTGAGACTTCAATTTGATGAACCCCAATTAGGGGTGTAGGGCTAGGCCCCCTACCAGATTTCTCAGTTCGAGACCCTTTCTTTAAGACTACTTCTTTTGTCCTTGGTGTTGAGTTCTTCAGGAGACCTAGAGAATGAAAACTCAGATCTGGAAGTTTTTCTTGCTTTGGGGCTGGGGAAGCAGCAGTGTTTTTCAGCAATTAAGTGAGAGCCTACAGAAGGCCTCTTAACTCACTAAGGTGGACAAGTGTCACTAAGCATCACCACACCCGCCAGGAACAATCAAGCACTACGCAGCCAGCCCTGACCCACGGGGAGGGAACACTTCTCACTGCCTACTTTCACCAGAAGCCTCATCACAGAGTTCCTGAGGACCAGCAGACCATTACAGAGTCACTGTAGTCCTGGGATGAGTCCTTGACTATAGAGCTGGGAGTCTTCACTTTCCACGGCAGCTCTTACTCTGCTTCTCACATACCGTCTTTTCTGTGTCATTACTTTGACCATTTAATCCTGCAAGAGAGAATTATGTTGGACTGGGTAGGCACCTTCATCTCAGGCCAAGAATTCTAGGCATAGGCTCTCTTGTATCAATAAAATATGTGATGGTTTGGACCAGGTGTTGCAATGCAACACGTGAGAAACTGAGTCAGAGCCCGAATTGACAAATTGATTAAGAATTTGAAGAGCCTTTATTAACTGGCATCTGTCCGCTGGCAATCCACGCAGGGAAGCAACGAACAGCAGCGAGCTCAGGGGGAGAGAAGTATTTAAGGGCAAAACCCACAAGGTTACAGTTGTTTCAGCACGTCTGCACAATATCTTGCAAAAGTACACATTGTTCTAAACTAAAGGCTGAAGAACAAAGAACGCAGCCTGCCTCTGTTAGCAAGATTAGATCTGAGCCTAACTGCTGAGGCTTGTAAAAATTTTCTACTTGCAGCTGTAGCTATAAACTAGTTCCTCCTAAGGCGTTGAGCTAAATTGGGTCAGGGGTCCTTAGCATGGGCTGGCACGCCAGCACACCAGGGAATCCTGGGGAAGGAGAACTGGTGGAAAAACGGGCTTTGGTTAGGCAGTGAGAGGGCCCCACAATGCAAGAAGCCGGGACTCACCCACTTCCTCCCCACCAACAGCCTGGCTCCTTAGAAATGTTCCATGATGCAGCTTCTCCAAGCAGCAAGAGTCCCTTCCCGACCCCTTACTACCGAGGACTATTTACACGCATGGGCCAGGCGCTCCTGAAAGAGAGAGAGCTCATGGGAGCCTGGAACAGAAAGGAAAGAGGCTGGACCCCAGCGAGCATGCCACATAGGTTACCAGTCTCTTGCGATGACGCCCCTACACTGAGTCCTGTCTGCCCGGGCGGAAGAAACCACCACTTCTCCTGGAAGAGGAGCACCAGGCTCGGGTAAAGTGAAGCTCAGCGCCCCCAGTCTCCTCCCCACGTTGGCCAAGCTCAGTCTCTCCAGGACACCGCGCGAGCAACGGAGCCGGAAGGGCACCTGCTCTAGTCTCTGGCCCTCGCCACCCACTCCCAAACTCTTCCCTGCGACATGGGAACCCGGTTGCGGTACCCAGGATGGTAACGAATCCAGCCTCAACAGGGCCTCACTAGGAAATTGGGAATTTCACATATCGTTAGCATTTGGTTCTCGTTGATTGGTCTAAAGACCAAAGAACCGGAAGATGCCCTTAAAAAACGTGGCGGCACTCTAGCTTCACTACAGTTGTGTCAATATCTCAAGAAACTTGGCGTAGTCTTCCGCCACGGCGGGGCCATCAGACGGTGACAAAACCATTTCACTTTGGTTCCTGTCGGGCGGTGATATCTGCCCTCAACCACAATGGCGGCGCTGCCCAATTTGGCAGCATGCCCTTAGGGATGATGGCTTCCAGGTGGCTTCACTTAATTTCTCAACAGCCAGGAAGACGCGGACCGGCGATTGGGCACTGCCGGAGGCTTCGAGAAGAAGGCTCTCCATGGTTGGGCAATGCTGGGTAAAGCTGATTTTAAAGGAGCCGCAGGTGGGAGCCGTCGAAGACCTGGGATCAGCGGGAGGCGGCGGTGAGCAGCGCGCGGTGCAGGGTACCGAGGAGCTGGAGCAAGGGCGGGAGGAGGGAGGAGGGAGGGACGGAAGGAAACATTTGAATCATCTATTCACCGCCTGGGGAGAATGCTGGGCCGGCACCCCAGGAGTTTGGAAGGGAGGTGGTCTGTGGGCGGGACCTCCCGGGATTGGAGTGGAGGGGTTGTCTGCTGCACATTGGATCCCCGAGGATCCTGCCTGAGTTTGTGATGCTCAAGCTTGGGCCGCCCTACTGTGGAGCTTTGCTGAGCCGAAGCTCGCAGGGAGAGGTGGGTCCTCCCGCCGCGTCTGATTGGAGGAAACGCGCTGTAGGATTCTTTCTGCTGGGATCCAGTCTAGGGGGTCTAGTGGGAGGGGGAACCGTCGGTGTGTGAGAGTATGGCTTTGGAGTCCTCGGCCACTCGCTGGGAGTGGACAGGGATCGCGGCGGTATCGGATGGAAACTGAGCCTCTCAGGATCGGGATCCCAGCTGATCCCGGTGTTGGAGGGAGGTTCTCAGGGAGGAATCTACAGGAACAAAGGCCCCAGGAGGTCGTGGGAGAACTGGGGCCGCTGCAATCCAGCTTCCCGCGGCAAGTGCCAAGCTGGGCGCGAGTGACTCTGTGATCGCGGCGGCGGCGGCGGCGGCGGCACTGGGAAGACGCCCGCTGCGGACGGCCGACCGGGGGCGCCCTTTCGCGCCCCAGGTCTCCGGCCCTTGGGCTACGGGGAGCAGCGGGCTATCATGAAGGGCGGAGCCCCCGAGAAAGGGCTGGCCTTCACTCCCCACTCCCCCGCTCCCCACCTCCCACCCCAGGCTGCAGCCTGGGATCCCCCAGGGACTCCCCGAAGCCGCCGCTTCCCCCATGGACTTGCCCGGGGACTCCAGGTGAGAGCGCACCCTGCCAGCTTGTCTTGAGCTCGGGAGACGGGGAACTGGCGACCGTACTGGGGAAACCACAAAGCCAACGATAGGCTCAGGCTACCGTTCTCTGCTTCTGTCATCCCGCAGCCCGCCTGGCCAGCCACGTCTGTGCCGCCAGCCCCTAACTCGAGCATTATGGGGAGCCAGAAGCCCAAAACGGCCGAGGCTGCAGCCCCCTGTGACCCCCTCGTCCTTGGAGAAGGCCTCTCGGCGGGTCCTGGCCGTGATGCTGGAAGATGTCATGGCTGCCCATATGGTGAGCCCCCTGACACGAGAGCTCCCTTCTCCCTCAGGCCCCACTTCAGTACCAGTCAGGCCAGATCACGAGTGAGGATAATTGAGGTCCAAACACCTCAATCTCACACACATGGCTCAGTCAGCCTCCCTCTCCACAGTGCTAGGTTTCTGCTTGGCGCTTTCTAATGCCAATCTCAAATTGGGCAGGGTCTCCAGTGCCCATTTCCCACCACCAACCCTGTGTTGGGCTGGAACCACATACGTACAACTCTTTTTTTTTTAATTATTAATTTTAATGGGGTGACATTAATCAGGGTACATAGGTTCAGAGAAAACATCTCCAGGTTATTTTGACATTTGATTATGTTGCATACCCATCACCCAAAGTCATATAGTCTTCCATCACCTTCTATCTGGTTTTCTTTGTGCCCCTCCTCTCCCCCCACCCCCTCCTTTTCCCCCACCCCTGGTAACCACCACACTCTTGTCCATGTCCCTGAGTCTCCTTTTTATGTCCCACCTAAGTATGGAATCATATAGTTCTTAGTTTTTCGTACTCTTTTTTTTTTTTTAATTTTTAATTTTTAATTTTTTTTTATTTATTTATTTTTTTACAGAGACAGAGTCAGAGAGAGGGATAGAAAGGGACAGACAGACAGGAATGGAGAGATGAGAAGCATCAATCATTAGTTTTTTGTTGCGCATTGCAACACCTTAGTTGTTCATTGATTGCCTTCTCATATATGCCTTGACCGTGGGCACCTTCAGCAGACCGAGTAACCCCTTGCTCAAGCCAGCAACCTTGGGCTCAAGCTGGTGAGCTTTTGCTCAAATCAGATGAGCCCTCACTCAAACTGGTGACCTCGGGGCCTCGAACCTGGGTTCTCTGCATCCCAGTCCGATGCTCTATCCACTGCGCCACCGCCTGGTCAGGCTCGTACAACTCTTAAAGTATGAGAAACTCTTCTGCTTTCTTCCCAGCCTAACTTCTAGACCAGGGGTTGGGAACCTATGGCTCGCGAGCCAGATGTGGCTCTTTTGATGGCTGCATCTGGCTCGCAGACAAATCTTTAATAAAAAAAAAATAATGTTAAAAATATAAAACATTCTCATGTATTACAATCCATTCATTTCCTACCGCTCATGTTCATGGTTGCGGGTGGCTGGAGCCAATCACAGCTGTCCTCCGAGACACCACCAGATTTTTATTGGCTAATGCTTAACGTACACAGGTCATTGTATGGCTCTCACGGAATTACATTTAAAAATATGTGGCGTTCATGGCTCTCTCAGCCAAAAAGGTTCCTGAACCCTATTCTAGGCAATTCTTAGGAAGTAGGCTGAGGTTATTGGCTCCATTGCACAGAGGAGAGAGGAGGCCCCACACAGGGCAGTAACTCACCCAGGGTCCTCCTCTTTTTCTCATTTCTTCAAATAGCCTGGGTGAGATTGCCCAGGCCCCACACCAGCAGCTCAGAACACTGTAACCTGTGGCCTCTAATTCAGTTAGACTCACCTCTTTGGGGATCTTTTTTTTCTTCTCTCAGGATCTTGAGTAAATCCTAGCCATGACCTCTGTCACTTTTGTGGCACAGGACACTGTTAGGCACAGGGAGGCCCTGTCCAGTCCAACTTCATTCCATCACCTTGCTTTTGACATCTCCTCTCCTAGGTCCCCCTGGTGCCCCAGGAGGAAACCTCCACACCATGGCATTGCAGCAACCATTGGGGTTCTCACCACAACCAGCCACCTGCCACGCCACCCTCACAGGCCATATGGTCATCAGAAGCCAGGTGAGCAAGGCAGGATGAGGGGTAAGCTGGAGACACAGCTGAGCCCCTCTGATCTTCATGTGCCCTCTCTAGGACTCCCTACCCACTACAGTTATGCCGAGAGCCCTTGAGCCACACCCACCAGCCATCTTCCACCCTGAGATGTCCATCAAGAACAACCCCTGGCCCAGAGGAGGGCCCTTCACAAGAGGCGAACCGGGCCCCCCAGCCCACTCTGGTAGTGATGCTGGAAGACATTGCCCGTCCCAGACCCCCAACTGAGGTATGGAAACTTCCAGTAAAGGATGTCAAGGGTGCAGCTGGGGCAGGCACTCCAGTGGGGGTAGAAGACAGGGGTAGCAGAGTTGAGTCGGTGGTAAATTTTGCTCAGAGCAAAGAGGACAGCATTGTAGGTGGAAGACAGGAAGACACTGAGTAAAGACCCATCTGAAAAAGGTCTTTGGAGCAAACCCAGACAGGCGTCTGGAGACTGAGAGAGTCGGGATGGAGAAGCTAAGGAATCCATAGGGGGCTTCCCTGCCTCACCACAAACATCCCCTGTTTATATCCAGGGCTTCACGGACGAGAGTCCCAACTTCATCATCCCAGCGAGAAGGTGAGAAGACTGGGGAAGGAATTATCAAGATGTCCAGGCAACACCCATTGTCCAGGAAGCCAGAGCTAGAGGCATTAGAATTTTTAAAAAATTGATTTTAGAGAGAGAAAAAGGGAGAGAGAGTAACATCGATTTGTTGTTCCACTTATTTATGCATTCATTTGTTGATTTCTTGTCTGTGCCCTGACTGGAGATTAAAGCCCACAACCTTAGTATGTCGGGACTATGCTCTAACCAACTAGCCACCCAGGCAGGGCTAGAACTTTCTTGTTCAGGAGAGCCACGTAGCACATTCAGTAGCCTTAAGGGACGCGGGGGGTGCTGGCTTAGGTGGGATCTGGGTCTGAAAGCTCCCCCAGTCCTGACCTTGCCTCTTCACCCCAGAGCCGAGTCCATGACGATGGCTGACCAGACAAGGCCTCCATCCAGGGACCTGGAGCCCCCATTCCAGCCATCTGCCCTGCCTGCAGACCCTCTGGAGAACCCACCGTCAGGTAAGGTCTGAGACAGAGGGGTGAGCTTTGGGGCTCTGGAAACCCGAGCTGAGCTTAGAAGGGTCAGATGCAGAGTTGGGGTGGGGCTTAGCCCCCTTCTGGGGCAGAGTGTGTGAGATGGGATTTAGACTTCAGAGGCCTGATGCCCAACTCCTAAATTTAGGGCTTAGTTTTTTAAGGAATGGGCTTTTTCTGTGGACAGTTTAGTGTTTGGGGAGGGGCTGGAGCTATTGAAGAGAGGCACAGACACCTGCAGTTGAGGAATGCCCACCATGCCCCTCTTTCCTCAGCCCCAGACCCTGCTCTGGAAGACCCTTCCACCCCACTGCTGTCCAGCCTTTTACGGCCCCGCCTCAGTCCCTGGAACTTGGCCCCTCTCTTCCGGTCTGTCCGCTCCAAGCTGGAGAGCTTTGCTGACATCTTCCTCACACCCCAGAAAGTCCCTCAGCCCCCGCCGCCATCACCTCCCATGAAGTTGGAGTTGAAGATTGCCATCGCAGAGGCTGAGCAGTTGAGGGCTACAGAGAGTATTGCGTCTGTCAGTCCCCGGCCCCCTATTCGCCAGTGGCGAGCCCAAGTCCACAACCCCCCAGCACCTGTCCCTAAGACATCTCTGGGCCGAAGCCACTCCTGCCCTGACCTGGGACCGCCTGGCTTGGATACCTACAGCTGGCCCCCTGCTCCACACCACTCAAGCCGGCCACGGCCTCGGCGACACACTGTGGGTGGTGGAGAGATGGCCCAAGCCCCACCACCCCCTCGGCCCTGTCTCCGGAAAGAGGTCTTCCCACTTGGAGGAGTGGGAGGCTCTCCTCCCCTTGTCGCATCTTGTTCGTCCACCGCATCCACGTCCTCCTTCTCTGAGCCTGCAGAACCCAGGTAGTGCTCTCAGTAAGCCCTGCATTCACTGGCTACAGTGTGGGCCTAGTCTCCTCCCCTGATGTCCAGTGGGCAGGAGACTGCTCTGAATGTTGTTTGTCCTGAGCCTTGACCTTCTCTGTAGGTTGGGCTCAACCAAGGGGAAAAAGCCACAGGCCTCCGAGGACCAAGTGCTTTCAGACCCTGAGACCAAGGTAGGTGTACAGACGAGGGGAAGAAGGTAAGTGGGAGCCTGTTCCCACACCACACTCTTACCCTCTGCCCCATTTCTTGCAGACCGTGGGGAAGGTTTCTCGATTTAGAATACACAGGAGAGTGGCCCGTCCTCAACTAAACCTTACACCAATGGGGCTGCCTCGACCGATCAGGTGAACGCTTATTGTGTGTGACCTGCGTTGGCCGCCAGACAGAGGCTCACGTTCTCTGAAGTGTGCCTTTTCCTCTCAGGGAGCACAGTTGTTTGCACGTGGTTTGTGCTTAGAACTATCCGTCCGCCTCAGGCAGTTCTCCTGGCACCTGGCATGTCCCAGAAACTGAAATGCAGACCAGGCTTTGCTTATCACTTCTCCAGGCCCCACTGGCCCCAGGATTTTTCAGTGGCCTCTGCTCTTTGCTCCCAGGTTAAACAAGAAGGAGTTCAGCTTGGAAGAAATTTATACCAACAAGAATTATCAGTCACCTACAACCAGGAGGTGAGCATCTTTGAAGCCTGGGGTTAGAGGGGGAAGGCTAGAACTAGGGGGCATGCTGGTAACCAGCGCCCCTCCCTGCCTGGTCCAGGACCTTTGAGACCATCTTCGAGGAACCCCGGGAGCGCAATGGGACTCTGATTTTGACCAGCTCAAGGAAGCTGCGGCGGGCTATGGAATTTCGGGACAGCAGTCTACCTCGATCCCGGCGGCCATCTCGTGGGGTCCGGGCTGCGGCTGGCAGGACCCTTACTCCCAACCTGGCCCCGAGGCCAGATGTGGGAGCCCTGCTGCAACAGCGGCTAGAGGAGCTGGATGCTTTCCTGTTAGAAGAGGAGGAGGTGGATTAGGAGCAACCCCGTTGGACCTATGAGCTCTAGCTGTTATTTGTACATACATTTTGGAGGAGGGGAAGCCTCTGAGGCTATTTTATTTTTTTCTTTATATTTCTAGTAAAGTTTTCAGTATGTTTCTGATTCTTTTGTATGTTCCTAGCTGAGTTTGAGATTGATTGTCAGTATTGGCTATGTTTCTACTTTGGCCCTCAAAGACTGGGAAGCGGTGGTGGAGGTGTTAGAAGATGATGAGGATTAGGTACACGGATGAAATGGGGGAAATGGTCATTGGAGATACTTTATTATTATTATTATTTTTTATTTATTTATTCATTTTAGAGAGGAGACAGAGAGAGACAGAGAGACAGGGGGGAGGAGCTGGAAGCATCAACTCCCATATGTGCCTTGAGACCAGGCAAGCCCAGGGTTTCGAACCGGCGACCTCAGCATTTCCAGGTTGACGCTTTATCCACTGCGCCACCACAGGTCAGGGAGATACTTTATTTACTTGAGAATTTTCCTGTGTGGAGGAATATTTATGAATCGGCTCTATTTTTTTTTTTAATTTTATTTATTTATTTATTTTTTACAGAGACAGAGAGTGAGAGAGAGGGATAGACAGACAGGAACAGAGAGAGATGAGAAGCATCAATCATTAGTTTTTCATTGTGCATTGCAACACCTTAGTTGTTCATTGATTGCTTTCTCATACGTGCCTTGAGCACGGGCCTTCAGCAGACTGAGTAACCCCTTGCTGGAGTCTCGAACCTGGGTCCTCTGCATCCCAGTCCGACGCTCTATCCACTACGCCACCGCCTGGTCAGGCTGAATCAACTCAAGAAGGTATACTATGATCCAGGACCCTGGTCAGGGCTCTCCCAATTCAATTCAAAGAGGAGAGGAACTCCCACAGTGGGCCAAAGCCTTGATCGAGATGGCCCTGAATTCCTCCTAACTTGCAAGCCAGCAGCTGCTGCTGGGTACAAGCTCTATGAGTAATCAACAGTAATTGAACACCTACGACAAACTGTCACGGGTACTTCATTTGCATATAACCCAGTGAGAGGGAGTTATGCCCATTTTATACACAGGGAAGTTATGTGTTGAGTGTTATCAGATGTCTACATTAAAAGGGTAACCCAGGCAAATAAATAACCCAGGCAACCAGAGGTCAGAAGTGGCACTCGACAGCATCTTTCATAACTTAGCCGCTGCTCTATTTTGCCTCAACAGCACAGAACCGAGAGCTAGGCTGGAGTCCAGAGCCTGGTTAGGAAACAGTATTTGCACGTCCACCCGCTGTCCCTCTGTAAAACGGGGCTAGAGCAGAACCTTCCTAAGAGAATTCTTACTCCCCAATGAGTCAACATGTGAGCAAGTGCCCAACACACAAGAGCAAGGTGTGTTTTTTCTTGTTAGCACCCAGAGACCACAGGCCAGCACTCTCCTACTGAACAGAGAGGAAACGCGACGCAGCTTCCTGCCCGCGCTGCGTGGTCCGGCCATCCCACTCCGCGGAGCTCATCCTGCTGAGCTGCCCGCCGGGCGACGGCATTCCCACGCGCGTGCGCGAGAAGCCAGGCGGCGCAAAAGCCGAGACGACAGAACCAGCTGTCGACAGGCACCTTCCGTAGCCGCGCGCCGCCCAGCGGCCAACCGCCCCCTAGGACCCGGCGCCCCACATCCCGGCTCCTCGCCTTGACAGCGTCAGCAGATGGACAAGTGATCGAAGGACAGGAAAAGGCGGGGTCATCTGCGAAAACCGCCCAAACACCTACTTCTAACCAGTCGAGTCACGAGAGTTGATGAAGGACGGGGCTAACCTGACGTACACCCAATCCGGAGTTTGAGGGCGGTTACAAGTTAGCCACGCCCCGAGTTTGACCCCGCCCCCCGTCCTGACGTACACTTTTCCGCCTATCAAACGACTAAACCTGTGGAGGGGTGAGGGAAAGGGGGCGAAGAGTGGGAGGAGGCAGAGAGAGGAAGGAGGCGTAGGCTGAGGAGGAAGAGGGAGGAGGGGCAGGGAAGTCCTGGCGGAGAAGAGGCCCAAGACTCCCAAGGAGACGACAAGAGGGTGCCCTGGAGCTCCCTCGGTGACCAACGCCGTTTCGGATATCTTAAGGAGCGAGTTGCACAGAGACGAAGGAAGGAGGAAGAGACTTTTATGTCGGCAGACAGAGACTCTATCCGTCATCGTTGCCTCACATCCGGGGCTTTGGAGGGCTGGCCCCCGCGGCCCCGCCCCCACCTCGCGCCTTTCATGGCGACTGGAGGCGGAGGCTGGAAGAGCTGAGACTGGAGGAGGGCCCTTTAAATCTCCTTAAAGGGGTGGCTTCTGAATTCGGCACACTACAGCGCCAGCCTTAAAGGGGAAGCCACTGAACAGAAGCTGACAAATTAAGAACTGTGCTGTTGGGAGAATTGGAGCGAGTGAGGATTCTTACCTCCTCTCCCCCCCCCCCCCACTCCAGAAGTCCTTTAAATTCAGCTTAAAGGGGAAGTGGCCGCTTGTGGAGGACTGGAAGCAAGCTCCTGATTCTTGAAAGCTTCGGCCTGCTGTTTTGAGAACCCTGGACTCCTTAAAGGGGTGGCCTCTTTTAGCCGGAGGACTTGAGGCACTTTTAAAGGGGAGGTCTGCGTTTCGGGGCGAGCTTTCGGTCCCTTCTAAAGGGGTGGCCCTTCCTCTTCTTTGGGGAGACTAGTCTCGACCCCTGGCAGGGGGCGGCCACCGCACTAGGCCGGCAGGACATCGTCGGGTCGTCTTAAAGGAGCCAGGAGCTGGACAATTTAAGGTTTCGCCTTAAAGGGACGGCCGCCCCGTTTTCGCCGTATTGGCCCCGCCGGCCCCACTGGTGGGGGGGGACCCTCGGGCTTGTCGCCCCGGGGGCGGCGCCGGCTGCCGGGCCTTGGCGCTAGCTCAGGGCGAGCAGATCCGGCTTTAAAGAGGAATCGGCGGCCCTCTCGTCCCTGTGCCGTCGCCAGCGCCGCGCCTGCGAACCCGGGCCTGTGGACAGGCCGCTTCGGGCCCCGCCGCCTCCGGATGCGGCACTGAGGGCGGTCGCCATGGAGACGGCCGCGGCTCCGGGCCCAGGCTGGGCGGCCGAGGGAGAGCGGCGGCGGCGGCGCTGCTCGCGCCGAGACCGAGACCGGGAGCAGCGGCGCCGCCGCGGTCCTGGCGGCGACGCGCCCCGGGCCTTGCTGGCCGCCCCGCGCGGCTCTTCGTCCTCGTCGTCGCCGCCGCCGCCCGCCAGGCCCTGGTCGTCAGCATCGTCGGGAGAGCGGCCCGGAGGCCCGCGACGGCGACGGCCCCGGCCCCGGCCTCGGCCGCCGCGGCCCCGAGCTCGGAAGCGCCCTGCCGGCTCCGGCAGTCGGGGAGAGGAAGAGGAGGAGGAGGAGGGGGGTGCCGACGACGGGGAGGCCGAGGAGGAGCCCGAGGAGGAGGAAGAAGAGGAAGAGGACTTGATCGATGGCTTTGCCATCGCCAGCTTCGCCAGCCTCGAGGCCTTGCAGGTGGGGCCTTATGGGGCTTGGGATCTTCACAGGGGCAGAGAGAGGGGTACAGCGCCCGGAGTGGGTGGAGTGGAGGGGGAGTGAGGGCTGGCACCCCAAACCAGAGCAACCGGCTCCTCTGGCCAGGCGCTGCCCCGCCCTGGGGTGGGAGGGGGCAGAGCTGGTCTCCGGGGACCGGCCAGGTTACCCGGCTGAGAGCCACTTGGGCAGCCTGGTCACTCTAGTGAGGTCGGAGCCCTCCTTGCTCCATCTGCTTCAGTCCCACCTCCTCCTCCACAGAAGGACGCCTCCCTTCAGCCCCCAGAGAGACTGGAACACCGACTAAAGCATTCTGGGAAGCGAAAGAGGGGGGGCTCCAGTGGGGCCACTGGGGAGCCAGGGGACAGCTCTGATCGGGAGCCTGGCCGGCCCTCTGGAGATCGTGCCCGAAAATGGCCCAATAAGCGGAGAAGGAAAGAGGTGAGTTTGTCCTAGATCCCTGTCCTTTAAACTAGGCAGAGCGTCCTTCATGTAGACCCCTTTTCCATCAGCAGTGCCACTACCCATTTTCCACAGCGATCTTAATCTCTAAGAACAGAGACAACAACGGCAAATTAGAGTTCCTCCTCCCCCAACCAGGTCTGACAAGGACGTGTCCATAGTCAGAGTTGCCTGCTTCTAGCTGGCCTAACTCACCCTCAGACATGTCGGTAATTCAGAGAGGTATCAAAGGGACTTAGTGGAATCATGAATGAATTAGGTATGTCTCTGCCCTCCCCCTTGAGGTGTTGACAGTCTAGCAGGAAGAAAGCCATCCAGGAGCAGATACCTGTACCCTAACCTGAGACTGCACGAGGCAGAGGTCTGGGAGAGATGCTGCAGAAACCCACAGGAGGAAGCCATTCATTCTGCCTGGGGGATGGGAGGAGGGTTGTGGTTAGGGAAAGCCCCCTAGGATATCTTAGTCACCTCTTGAAGAATAGTCATAAGTTTTGCTAAGAAGAGAAACGGGGCAAAGTTGTTTTGGACAAAAGCAGAGATATGAGAGTCTGGTATACTTGGAAAATGGCCAGAGCATTGGGACTAGTGGCAGTCCAGGAGCAGTAGAAGCAGCCGAAAGAGATTGAGAGTAGGTCATGAGGGGTCTTGAGTGCCTTGCTGGGGAGTTTAGACATCCAAAGGCCTCGCCAGTCAACCTCCCTTACTTCTGGACTCTGGTCTTTCTCAGGCCTCCTCCCGTCACTCTCTGGAAGCTGGATACATAGTAAGTGCGCTCCACTTGTACTGGTCCCTCTGCTTACACTCCCTCTCTGAAAGTCCCCTCTTGATTTTGGGCCCACTCCTCTTCCCTTTTGTGACACTTCTGTCTTTCCTTCTTCCCAGTGTGATGCGGAAAGCGATCTTGACGAGAGGGTGAGTGGGGCTAGCACTCGTTGGGTGGGCAGCGTCCCAGCCTAGAAAATGCACTGCACTGGAGGGGCTCCTGTGTGCAGCAGACGGAGCCCCCTCCTGAGGTTGAGTCAGGATTAGATGTTTGCGAGGAGGGGTTGGATTGAGACATTAAATGACTTCTTTCTCTGTGACTAGAACTAGTTGACCAAAGAATAGAAGGCTCCTGCCGTAGTGTGCCATCCCTTTTAAAGCCCTCAGAGATCCCAGCGTTCTCCATGAAAATTCAGAGTGGCTGTGGGACCAAGCTGGCTCTTTCTGCTGGCCATTAGTCTGTCGCCGATTAGAGTCTGAGCGGACACGTGGTCATGCCATTGATAGTACTAAGCCATTGGAGTCTGTGTAAGAGCATACGTGTAAAGGTGTCTTTTAGTTTATTAATAGGGCTGATTTGTTTATTTTGAAGTAGTCCTAGCAGCTGTTGCTCTACCCCTGTGCCTAACTAAATTCACGCTCCCTGATGTGTGTCTTGTTTTAGTCTTAGAAGTTGGCTGTACGAGGACTGTGATGAACCATAGAGTTCTTACCCATTTAAAGAGGGTAGCCATCGTCACGTATTAGCTCACTGTTGCCACATGAGACGAGGGGCCCATTCTGAAGAGAAGCTACAAGTCTGAGTTTTAGTGAGGAATCTGGATTTCTAAATATCAGCCATCAGTTACAGTTTTTGCTAACAGCTGTGGACCAGACCAATGAGCCAGATAGGTCTCTTGGCCAGCAGGTAGTGATAGCTGACGTTTTTGCTTTGATTTCCTTGCTCTCTGCTATTTAATGCTGCTGTGATATAGGCCTCTTGGCCTATCAGGTTCTTAGGCTGAACCATTCCACCCTTTTCCCCCAAGTATAGGCAACCCTAGAGTAGCAGTCTTCGGTGTGCTTCAGCGTAGGTGACGGAATAGATTTGCCACCACTGCCAGTTCCTAGCAGGCTCCAGAGGTTGTTGGCCTTCCTGGGTAAGGGCCTGGCCTAACGGAACCTGACCCTGTCCCTCCCCTTCTTCCCCAGGTCTCCGATGATGACCTCGACCCATCCTTTACTGTCTCAACCAGCAAAGGTTGGTCCCAAAGGCTGGGGCTGGAGACAAGGGAGGGAACTGGGGTGAGCATGGGTCTTAACTGAGAGTGTCTGCCGTCCTGCCTCCACAGCCTCGGGCCCTCACGGCGCCTTCAATGGGAACTGTGAAGCAAAACTCTCCATAGTCCCTAAAGTGTCGGGCCTGGAGCGGAGCCAGGAACAGCCCCCAGGGCCCGATCCGCTGCTAGTGCCTTTTCCCCCGAAGGAACTGCCACCTCCACCAGCCCCTCGGCCGCCCATCTCACCCCCTGCACCCCTGCCGGCCGCACCCAGTCTGCCTCCTCCGCCCCAGCTGCAGCTTCGGGTCTCGCCCTTTGGCCTCCGCACTTCTCCGTATGGCAGCAGCCTGGACCTCAGCACTGGCAGGTGAGCTGGCTAGGGCTTCGGTCTGGTCCGGAAGGACCTGGTCATTGTGGCACTAACCCCTGAATTCTATGGCTGGGACGTGGGATAGTACCTTTGCGATGTGACTTGGAAAAGGATTCTGAGACTAAACTGTTTGAAAGACGCTGGGTGAGAGAGATTTAGAGCTGACTGTAGAACGCCTCGGCGCACTCTGCATTGGTTCGCGGGGGGTCCAGTCTGTGCCACCCCCCAGTGTTGTGTGCTGGGTAAGACATTTTTGCACGACACGTCTGCTAGGAGTAGTGGCTTTCAGAACACGCTTTGGGAAATGCTGTTGTGGTGACTAAGTGCTGGCTTTGGTGTCAGTCAGACCTGGATTCAGATTCTTGCTCTGCCACTTACTGGCTGTGTGATTTTTGAGAAGTCATTTAACCTCTCTGAGCCTCAATTGCCTCTTGACATAAAATGAAACAATAAGAGTACCTTCATTCTAGAGCTGTGGGTTGAGGCAGTATTTCCCAAAGTGTGTACGTTCATCATTAGTGACATGTGAGATGTTATGTGGGTCAATTTTTTTCAGCCTTTACATGCTTTAGAAAAGTATGACTAGTTCTTCCACTCCTTGATCTCACATGTGATGGCTTGGGTGAGGCTAAGTAAAAAAAGAAAAACTGAGTTATGTTAAAGAAAGGAGTAAATGAATGGTGCAGGTGGTTACATGGATGCGGCAGCAATCAGGAAGGTGGTGTGAAATGTTGGCGACTTGGATTAGCGTGTAAAACAAGTGACAGCACTTGGCCTACAGTAAGTGCGCACTAAAGGGTAAGGATTATTGATACTATTACTACTGGTGCTACCTCTGTTGTTACTGTCATCATTGTCACTTTTTTCTTATTATTGAGAAAACTAAGGCTCAGAGAGGGACAGTGACTTGCTCAAGGT
Organism: Saccopteryx bilineata; assembly: GCF_036850765.1. NCBI lineage: Eukaryota > Metazoa > Chordata > Mammalia > Chiroptera > Emballonuridae > Saccopteryx > Saccopteryx bilineata. The sequence continues at coordinate 292,093,078 of NC_089493.1, forward strand.
CACCCAGGATCTTAATGCCAAGATGGGTTTAGAACTCCTAGGCCAGGCCAGCGCGGTGCTGCTTCCACTGTCTTAGGAAGGAACCCAGGTGGCCTGTTGTAAAGCGTCAAAGAGAATGAAACGTTTTGTGTTGTGGCTGAGTCAGAAAAGAGGAAGTCATCCAGCCAGAGACATCAGAGGCAGCTGTGTGGAGGACGAGATTTAGGGAGAGGGGCTTGTTGGGTATGGGCGGCACCTCAGTCTGAGATAGGGACCCCGGGCAGGGGTGGTGGTCCTGGGGCCGGGTTCTGCCGCCTTCCACATTGGAGACAGGGTCAGGGTATCGCCTAGGCTTCTGACCCACTCCCGTCAGAGCTGGCACCTCCCAGCCCCTCACTCATCTCCCCACTTCTCTCCCCAGCTCTTCACGGCCGCCCCCCAAGGCCCCGGCCCCTCCCGTGGCTCAGCCTCCCCCCTCATCATCCTCTTCGTCCTCTTCCTCCTCATCTGCCTCCTCCTCGTCCGCGCAGCTCACCCACCGGCCCCCGACGCCCTCACTGGCCCTGCCTCTGTCCAACCACAGCTTCCCCCCCCCTGGGCTGCGGCCCCCACCCCCACCCCACCACCCCTCCTTGTTCTCCCCTGGCCCCACCCTGCCCCCACCCCCGCCCCTGCTGCAGGTGCCAGGGCACCCTGGGGCCTCAGCCGCTAACGCCCTTTCTGGTGAGTTTGGGGTCCTGGCCGGGCGGTGGGGGGCCATGGCCCTGGGCTTGGGCCCAGTTGGCTCTGGGGCATTTGGACCTTAGCAGACTGCAGGGCTTGAGGAGGGAGTGGCTCAAGGCCAGAAGGGAAGGCCAGTCACCCAGGCCCAAGGAGGCTGACCTGGTGGCAACAGATATCAAAGCCTTCTCCCCCTCCCTCCCACAGAGCAGGACCTGATCGGCCAGGACCTGAACTCTCGCTACCCCGAGGTGGTAGGGGCAGGGGGCTCAGCCCGGCCCCTGGCCTTCCAGTTCCACCAGCACAACCACCAGCACCAGCATACCCACCAGCACACCCACCAGCACTTCACCCCTTATCCCCCGGGCCTGCTGCCACCCCACGGCCCCCACATGGTGAGCTCCTCATTGGGCCAGTGATGAGGCTCAGAGACTTGGAGGGAGGGTCTGGCTTCCAGGGGAAGGCCCTGCGTCTCTGGCCAGCACCTTACTCTGCCCTTCTCTTCCCTAGTTTGAGAAATACCCAGGAAAGATGGAAGGCCTTTTCCGGCATAATGTGAGTGCATGTGTGTGGTGTATGGTGTGTGGGCATAGATGCATCAGTGTGTATAATCCTAAATTTTGGGGTTCAGTCTTTAGCTTCAAAAGCAAGAGCCTTGAGCCTGGGAGAGCTCCCTGGGGTGGATTAGGGTGGCGGCCAGAGGACTGATTGGCAGACACGGGCTGTACCACCACCCCCAGCTTGGACTAGTCCCCTTCTCTCCACAGCCGTACACGGCCTTCCCTCCCGCAGTGCCCGGCCTGCCTCCGGGCCTCCCACCGACTGTCTCCTTTGGCTCCCTGCAAGGGGCCTTCCAGCCCAAGGTGAGCTCCCAATTCAGACACCACCGCCACCTCCCGCCCCTTTAAAACCCAGACACCTCCAGGTCCACGCACCTTCTTCCTATTCCCCAAGCCGTGCCCATCCTCCTGCCCTCCCGATACAGACCCAGGTCTCCCTAAAGCCACACTCCCTCCCTGTCCCAGACCCCAGCTTGGTTCTAGACTCCTTTTATGCCTAGTGCCAGCTCTCCTTACTGATCCCTGCACTCCCCTTTCCCAGAGCACGAACCCTGAGCTGCCACCACGACTGGGGCCAGTCCCGAGCGGGCTTCCCCAAAAGGGGACACAGGTGAGGGGGCCAAGGCCGGTTCTACTGGAGCTAAAAGATCTGCGTAGAGTGGGGTTGACTTGAGAATGAATCACTGCTCCCTGCCTCTGATGTATGATCAGGGGTGCCCCTGAGAATTTGATGTCAGAGAACTTATGTAAATGACAGGATTTCCCAGGCATGAAGAATGGGAATTTCATGAAGTTGCCCAAGAAATAGAAGTAGTAGGGTAGTGGTTTTAGTAGGGGCTTTTCTTTCAAATTTATTTTAAGTCACAAAACCCTTTTTCCCCCCAAATGACATCATACCAGGAAGTCCTGTGCATAGAACAGTGAGAAGATAAGCTGTCCCTTTGTAAGTGGCACAGGAGGCCGAGCTCTCCCTCCCACTTAGAGCCCAGGGCTCAGGGAACAGCACGAGAAAACACAGGACGTATTTCCTAGAGGGTAGATTAGACCAGAGGTTTTCCAGCTTCTCTTAGCAGTTATAAAGGCTCTTCTCTAAAGAAGTCTTGAACAGACCCTCGGTATATAGAGCTGTTAATAGGATAGCCTCTCCTGTTGAGAAATGTATCCTGCCTGCCCACTAACCCACTCCCCAGCCTACCAAGCAAAGCATCTTCCTGGAACCTGGTTTAGGAACTCGATGCTGGAGGAGAGAGGCCCAGAGTGGAAGAGGTGGGGGGAGGAGTCTTAGCACAGAAGGATGGCAGGAGCCACACGGGGTCTCCAGGAGATGTTTGAGGGGATTTGTGGGCTGTGGAGATGAGGTGCCCAGGTCAGTAAATGGTTCTCAATCGCCACCAATCTCTGCTTTGCCATCCCCAGATCCCTGACCATTTCCGGCCACCTTTGAGGGTGAGTGTGGTGAGGACCTCAGGCTGCATGAGGCTGGGGCTGGTGTCAGGGGATTGTGCTAAGGGGGGCGGGAGGGGGTCTTACTTGAGAAGGAGTGAAAAGTCTGGTGCATGGAGGCAGCCAGGTGCTGGAAGAGCACAAAGCTAAAGGGCAGTGAGCCAGGGACCTCGGTTCAGAGGGAACTGGCCACAGGCACCTTGAGCAAGACAGTTTGTCTCTCTGAGCCTCAGTTTCCTAGGCTATGACATGGACTCAGTCATCCCTCAGTTGTAGGGACGATAAAAGATGTGTGGCAAGTCTGGGCCCAGGGCCAGGCCCGGGTTGGGTGACGAGTGAACATTCTTTCCTTCCCTTTCCCTTTGGTCCTCCTGCTGGGGCGGCAGAAACCAGGGAAGTGGTGTGCCATGCACGTGCGCGTGGCTTACATGATCCTGAGACACCAGGAAAAGATGAAGGTACTGGGGCCGGAGGGCTGGGGAGAGCGGGCCTGCCTGCCGAGCTCTGGGCACCCATGTTTTATAGAGCTTGGCAGAATCCTGGCCAGAAATGTCCTGCCCCTGGCCACTGCCGGAGCAGTTCCCCAGCTAGCACTGGGCTCTGGCTGTGGAGAGGAAGGCGGGTCCGGTCAGAGAAAGCACCCAGTCCCGATCTTGGCACTAGGCAGCCCTTGGAGGGGGTGGAAGGGTGGAAGAGCACGAGCAGGACCAGACTGGCTCCTCACTCCCTGCCCCTCCCTGTCCCGTGCAGGGTGACTCCCACAAGCTTGACTTTCGGAGTGACCTCCTGCCCTGCCTTCCGGGGCCCTATGGGGCCCTGCCCACTGGCCAGGAGCTCTCCCACCCGGCCGCCTCCCTCTTCACTGCGACTGGTGAGTGTGGCCAGCCCTCTCGGGGCCTGAGTCTCCCCGTCTAGAACCCGAGGCCCATCTTGCACCCACTCAGCCTCATCAGACTCTCCCACCTCTTTGCCCAGGTGCCGTCCATGCTGCAGCCAACCCTTTCACGGCAGCTCCCGGGCCCCACGGACCCTTTCTGAGCCCCAGCACCCACATTGGTAAGAGCCAAGGGCATGTTGGGCACTCAGGCCTTGTCTCTGACTTCCAGTAGTTGTCACGCTTGGGGTGGACGTTAGACCTGAGAGGCAGCTGAAACGGGGAGCAGACCTGACTCCACTTGCTTTGTGACCTTGGACAGGTTACCCCGCCCCTCTGAGCCTTGATTTCATTGTCTCTGAAATGGGATAGGAAAGGGCGTTCAGAATGAATGCTAATCTCTGCCAGCTCAGACGGTGTCTGAAATGGCCAGTGCTGAGGGGTAGTATGCCACCTGGGAGAGGTAACGGGGGGCGGCTGTGCAGCCCCGGAGAGCCCGGCCCATGGCTCCTCGCCGGCTCAGGTGGGCTTTGGGGGGATCTAACCTGGGCTTGGGTGGACAAGGAGAATGTGAGCCTAATGGCATAGGAAAGGGGTCCCTGGAAGAGGAGATTGTGAGGTCCCACAGTGGAATAGGAGTTGTTCTGACTGGCTGGGACATGTGTCGGAAATGAGGTTAGGCTGGGAAGAGCCCTGCACATCAAGTGGGAAGAAGCCAGCAGTCTTCTGGTGACTGGCTTGCTGTAGAGCTGGTTTGAGTGGCTGGTGTGGGGTAAGAGCTTGACCTCTGGAGTCGGAGACCATGGGTTGGGGGTTCCACTCACTGGTTAGATGACTGTTGGCAAGTCACTTCTCTCTCTGAGCCTGTTTCATCATCTTTAAGCGGGAATGACCCTGTCTGCCTGGTGTGACTGGGGAGGTTAACAGCATGGTGCACGGTAGAGCTTAGCTCCTCCCTGGCCCATGGAGGTGCTCAGCGTCCGGTCGCTAGGACAGCACGGCTGAGGGCTCAGCCGGCCTGCTTATCCGCCTCTTCCCTGTGAATCCTTGGTGGCTGCCCAGAGAGTGGCTGCCTGATGCCCTGACCATCCCCTTCTCTCCCACAGATCCCTTTGGGCGGCCTACAAGCTTCGCCTCCTTGGCCGCTCTTTCCAACGGGGCCTTTGGAGGCCTGGGCAGTCCCACATTCAGTAAGTGCTGAGCAGGGCGGTGGGGTGAGGGTTGTGGCAGTGGATTCATGTCCACGCGGGAGGCGGGAGGGCACCACCGTGAGGCCTTCCACTCTTGGCTCCTGTCACTCTCTACTTTGCCCTCTGTCTAGACTCCGGCGCCGTCTTTGCCCAGAAAGAAAGCCCAGGGGCCCCCCCAGCCTTCGCTTCCCCCCCAGACCCGTGGGGTCGCCTGCACCGCAGTCCTCTGGCCTTTCCTGCCTGGGTCCGGCCCCCTGAGGCCGCCCGGACACCAGGCTCAGACAAGGAGCGGCCTGTGGAGCGGAGGGAGTCTTCTCTCACCAAGGAGGAGAAAGACAGGTATGCCTCCTGCAGACTGCCCCCCGCTCTCCACCTCCCCTGTCTGCATCTGACTGCTGGAGCGCCTTCATTCTCTCCCACACCTGCCCCCAGGGACCTCCCCTTCTCACGGCCCCAGCCCCGAGTCTCTCCTGCTACTCCCAAGGCCCGGGCTGGCGAGGAAGGGGCCAGGCCAGCCAAGGAATCGGTGCGGGTAAAGGAAGAACGGAAAGAGGAGGCCGCCGCCGCCGCTGCTGCTGCCGCTGCAGCCGCCGCCGCTGCTGCTGCCGCGGCAGCCACGGGGCCGCAGGGCCTCCACCTGCTGTTTGAGAGGCCCCGGCCACCCCCTTTCCTGGGCCCCGGGCCTCCAGAGCGCTGTGCTGGCTTCCTGGAGCCAGCCTGGCTGGCAGGGCCGCCTCGCCTCGCAAGGCCACCCCGCTTCTATGAGGCGGGCGAGGAGCTGACTGGGCCAGGGGCAGTGGCTGCTGCCCGCCTCTATGGTCTGGAGCCCGCCCACCCCCTTCTCTACAGCCGCTTGGCTCCTCCACCACCGCCCACTGCGGCCCCAGGGGCCCCGCACCTTCTCAGCAAGACCCCACCGGGAGCTCTCTTAGGGGCACCCCCTCCGCTGGTGCCCGCCCCTCGACCCACTTCCCCACCTAGAGCCCCTGGCCCCGCCCGGGCTGATAGGTGAGGGGAGGGAAGGGGCAGGGGCAAAGCTCCATCCCCCTTCCTTTTGACAAGGTCCTTAGAGCTGAGGTTTTAAGCCAGGCTGGAGGGCAAAGGTCATGATCTCACTAGCCACCTCTGAGGTCATGGAACCTGAGAGCAGAGCCCTAACCCCTGTGAGATCAAGCATCAGATGAACCTTGGGGCCATTGGGAGGGCAGAGGTCACAAACCTCTAGAGAGGGGTGTGTGTGAGTGTGTGTGAGTGTGTGTGAGTGCATATAGGAGAGTGGAGGTCATTTCCGAGGTCACAGCTCATGATCTCTGAGGTGCACCATCGCCCCTCTGAGGGCCCCTCGGCCTGCCTTCCCAAGGGCTCACTAAGCCAGAGGCCAAAGTGCCCCCTTTCTCGTCACCTACCACCCAAGTCCTCATGCCCTCAGGGCTGGGGGAGCAGGGGCTACAGGAAGGGGGGTTCCATGTACATATTTATCTCCCCTTCCACAGAGCCCCCCATACCTTTTGTACATTTTTACAGGGGCGCCCCGCCCAATAATCCCCCTTCCTGGTTAATTAAATCCTCAGACTGGTGCTGTGTTCCTAGCCTCTGGCCTCTCTGTGGGGGGAAGGGAGACACAGGGGGAGAAGCTGGCTGGGGACAGCAGGCCCAGGGTTCACCCCTCGGACTAGGGGGTCCTGCGGGAAGTGGACCAATGGGAAGGGACCTGGGTACCTAGGCTGGAAAGAAAGGCCAACCCTTCCTGCTTGGCTGACAGCCCAGGTTCTCCCCACTTGTTCCTGTTACCTCTTGTGTGCCCCCAGCCCCAGAAGGCCCAACCTTGAAGCTTCAGAGTCTACTTTTTAGTGGCTCAGTGCCCCTACTCCATTTCCAAGTGTCCCGGTACTACTGGGCCCTGCTCTCTGGAGCCCTGTCCCTAGAGCCCTGTCCCGGCTAGGGAGGGCCAGAGAAGGTCACCATGGACCACACACCAAAGAAGTGGGTCAGCTTGGGGGAGGGCCACACAGGCAGCTGCTGCAGCAGCCCCAGCCTTCCCAAAGCAGCAGGTGCCCCCAGGCTAGGGCCCAGCCTAGAAGGCAGGGGGCAGTTTAACAAAAACATGTTGATTTTTTTCCCAGGTGGGGCTTATTCTGTAACATGACTTGCGGATATTTATATAAAAATGAGTGTTACAATGAGGCCCCTTGGCTCCTCTTTCAGTGTGTGTGGGTCACCTGGGGCTGGGGGTTGGGCTGGGTCCTGAGGTCAAGGAAGAAGGAAGACAGTCTGTCCATGTCCTGACAAAGGTTTTCCCCTCCCTCCCACCTGGGAGAGCTGTTCAGCTGGATGAATGGATTGGAGTGTTGGGCGCTGGAGTTTTTCACATTTTTCTCCAACCCAGGAGTTCTATAATATTCAAGCACCACAGAAAGACAGCAAAACTAAAATTTCTGTTCACCTACCAAACCACGCAAGCCCACACATCCTTCCCGGAGGTTACCCTTGCCAACCATTTGGTATATGTTCTTCAGGCCCTTTACTGTGCGTTTACCTGCAGTATATGAATATGCAGTTATGTTAGAAGAGATTTATTAAAAACCTTGTGTTTTCTCTTATACATGATTATAAAATACAGACAGAAATATCTAGTACAAGGGGAAAGAGCCTCAATCCAACCCCTCAGAGATAACTTAGTTGTCAGCGATACATTCCTCCAGGGTTTTTTTCCTAACTGTATGCTTAAAATGTAGAAACATGGGATCCTGTGAAATGTACTATTTTGCAGCTATCTTTTTACATTAACATTGTTCTTTGATGTGTAGTACTTTAGAAAATGACTACAGTACTAAACTGAGCTAGAGTCTGGCTCCCGTTCAAGCCACCCATAATTGACTTGTTCCGAGTGTGCCTGTGGCCTTAGGAAGGATATATCCAACCTTCTCTGCCACCTCTGCACATACCCAGGACTTCTAGGGGAGACTCGAGCCTAGATCGTTCCAACAGAAATCAGAAACAGGTGGCCAGGAGACAGACACTTGGTTTGCGGACAAGATTTCACATAACAGTCCTTGTTTGCAGTTTCTGAAAAATCAAAAATCTCTTAACACGGTACCTGCTTTCTTTGTGACTATCCCTTGAGATGGGCCATGAACTCTCCAGATGGCCTCTGTCCTCTCTGTTCTGTTGTTTAGGGATGGGCACTTGTCGCTATTCAGGGCACTCCCCTTGTTCCTTAAGCACTCCAAAATATTTCCTAGATATTGTGCCCCCCCCCAGCTCTCTCCCATGGCTCTCAGAGGCCCCTTAGGCCTGATACTGTGCTCCTCCCACTGCCTTTCCTCTGTCCCTGCACACAAGGCAGAGCCCTCCCTGTTCCTGCACTTGCTCACTGAACTGCCCTGTTGTTCTAACCGCTGTTCATGTCAGGATCTGAACTGGTGGCCGGGGATCCAGAGGTAAACAAAGATCCCGGCTGTCCTGGAGCTTACCGACTACTGTGAGAAGGGCAGCACGTACTGGGAGAAGAAAAGAGGGCAAGGAAAGACTCCTAAGGGCTGCCTTCCTAGGGCCCGTCCTCACGGCTACTGGGCTCCATTGGTTTACTTCCACATGTTCTGAGCCTAGCTCCTCGGGCAAAGGGCAAAGGGAAGTCTGGGAATGGCTGTCAACATCGGGGAAAACAAAACCGAACCAAAAGCATGCACCGTTGAGAGGCTGCTATTTGGAAATGTGTTTCTTTGCTCAGCAGAGTAGCTACATAGTCTTAAGCAGTGTGCTTATTCTGTGCCGTGGTTTATTTGTAAAATGTTTATATAAACAACTTGATTGAGATTTAATTCATTCACATACCATACAAATCAAGTCTTTTCTGACTGGCTTCTTGTACTTAGCTTAATGGTTTCAGAGGTCACCCATGTTGTAACTTGTATCAGTACTTCATTTCTTTTTATTGCTAAATAATATTCCATTATATGGATAGACCACATTGTGTTTATGCATTCTTCAGCTGATGGACACTTGGGTTGTTTCTTTTGACTATTAATATGTGCAAGTCTTTGTATGAATGCATGTTTTGGATTCTCTCAGGTAAATACCTTGGAGTGGCATGGTTGGGTCGTATGTTTAACATTTTGGGGAACTGCCAAACTATAATATTTTCCAAAGTGGCTGCATTCATTCCCACCAACAGTATGTGAAGATGGAGTTTAATGGTTTCTCCTAGCATTACTGTGTGAGTTGACTAAGTGAATAAGCATAAAGCTTTTAGAATAGTGCCTGGCCCAGAGTAAGTAAGTGCTCATAGACTGATCGCTGTCGTTGCTGGTGATGCCTTCCTCATCAGAAAGGCAGATGAGAACATCTTTAGAGCTCGAGGAAGGAGAACACTTACAAGCAGGTTGTTGGGGAGGCTATCTTTCAAAACAGGCTTTGGGGCGGGCAACATCTGTCTATGGGTGTCAAAGGAAAGAGGAGCCTGAGCCAGTGAGAAACACAGGTTTAGAGCCTTTGACCTCAGACAGATGAGACTTGGAGTTTGGCCTTCACTAACCAGCTCTGTGACTTGGGTCTAATTGCAGCCTGTTTCTGTGGCACACCAACAGGGAAAATGCAATCCCAGCCCACAGAGTCACCGTGATGGTTACAGGGGATAATGCATGTAACGGTGCTTGGCACAGAGTTTACTGCACGCGGATCAGTCACTAGAGTGTTGTTATTGATTGTAGTTGGAGAGATTAGAACTCATCCCCCTATTTCAAAATAGGTAGATTGAAGTTTGGAAAAGTTAAATGACAAATGGAATCAGAAGAAAGGAGACATACTTATTTGGGGAGGAGGTTAAAAATTAACTCTGTTATTTAGAACAGTTTTATAGTTCCAGAAAAAGGGCAGGGGTATTACAGAGAGTTGCTGTATGCCCCACACTGTTTCCTCTGTTGACAGCTTGCATATGTTAAAATGAATGACTCAGTATTGATACATTATTAAGTCCATACTTTATTTGGATTTTCTTAGTTTTTACCTAATGTCCTTTGTCTGTTCCAGGATGCTGCAAGGACACCACATTACATTTAGTCATCATGTCTCTTTAGGCTCCTCTTGACTGTGAGTTTTCCAGACTTTCCTTGTTTTTGATCATCTTGACAGTTTTGAGGAGTACTGGTCAAGTAATTTTTAATTGAATGTATTGGGGTGACGCTGGTTCGCAAAACCATACAGGTGTCAAGTGTACAACTCAACAAAACATCATCTGCACACCGCATCGTGCACCCATCGTCCCAAACAAAGTCTCTTTCTAACTCCTGGTTAAGTGTTTTAGAAAATGCCCCTTACTTGGGATTTGTATGTTGTTTTTCTTAGGATGCGATGAGTTACGGGTCTGGGGAGGAAGCAGAGGTCAAGTGCTGTTTTGGTTGCATCATTCCAAGGGTACATGCCTTCAGGATGATCTGTCACTGTTGATGTTGACCTCAGTCACCTGGCTGAGGTAGCGCTTATCAGATGCTATTGCAGAATTACTCTCCCCCCCTTCTTTCCATATTTTATTCTCTGGAAGGCAGTCACTTTGTACCGCCCATACGAAAGGAGTGGGGAAATTATGCTCCATCTCTTTTTCTTTCTTTCTTTTTTTCAGCGAGAGAGAGAGAGAGAGGGCGGAAGGGAGAGAGATGAGAAGCATCAACTCCTAGCTGCAGCACTTTAGTTCTTCATTGATTGTTTCTCATACGAGCCTTGACTGGGAGGGGGTCGGGGGCTCCAGCTGTACCAGTGACCCCTTGCTCAAGCCACTGACCTTGGGCTTCAAGCCAGCAACCTTGGGCTCAAGCCAGCGATCATGGGCTCATGTCTATGACCCCACACTCAAGCTGGTGAGCCTGTGCTCAAGCTGGATGAGCCCACTCTCAAGCGGTGACCTCAGGTTTCAAACCTGGGTCCTCAGTGTCCCAGGTCGACACTCTATCCACTGTGCTACCACTTGGTCAGGCAGGAAGTTATGCTCCTTCTTTGAGGGTGGAGTATCTACATAAAGTTTTGGAATTCTTCCACACGGGAAATGTTTTTTCCCCATTTATTTATTCAATTGCTTATTTTTATTATGACGGATTCATGGATATTTCTTTTATACTTTAGGCTGTACCCCAGGACTTCTTTATTACTCCCCAGTTTTCGTTTGGCTCCTGTGTCCGTTTGCCGTACCCCATTAGTGTTTGCTGGTTTTGTTTTAGCAGACTTTCTACTGCTCATTCTCTATCTCTGGGGTTTTTACTTTCTCATCTGTATGTATTATCTTTTTTTAAATGTTAGAAATAGCAGCTAATGTAATTAGCATTAAGAGTTTCTAGCTTGTAAAAAAACAGGTACAGTGAAAGTCTCCTTTGGCCACTGCTCCCCTGCTGGGTCCCCCTTCCCAGAGATACCATATTGATTTCTTATTTGTTTCTCCAGAACAGTTCCTTTTTCTTCTTTTAAACAGCTGTTTACATATGGCACACACTGTTCTGTGTACTGCTTTTTCACGTAACTATCTCTTGTGGGTCATACCATTTTATTTATTATTTTTATGAAAAGAAAATGTCTTCCTCCTTTTTTTATATTTAATTTTTTTATTTCTTTTTTTCTATTTTTATATTCTTTTATTTTTATTGAATCCAGAGAAAGGAAAGGGGGTAAGGGGTAGACAGAAGCATCAGTCTGTTTCTGTATGTGCCCCGGCCAAGGACTGAACCAACCACCTCTGCATTGCAGGACAATGCAAGCATCCAGCCAGGGCTTTATTTCTTGATTTTAGAGAAGGAGAGAGAGAGAGAGAGAGAGAAAGCATTCATTTATTGTTCCACTTAGTTGTGCATTCGCTGTTTGCTTCCTGAATGTGCCCTGACTGGGGATTGAACCCACAATCTTGGCACTTAAGGACAATGGTCTAAATGAGCTAACTGGCCAGGACCTTCCTCCAATTTTTTATTTATTGATTTTAGAAAGAGAGAAAAGAAGAAAAAGGGAGAGAGAGAGGAACATCAATTTTTTTAAGTGAGAATGGGGGAGATAGTGAGACAGACTCTCACATGCACCCCAACCAGGCTCCACTCACAGCCCCCATCTGGGACCAATGCTCGAATCAACCGAGCTATTCTCAGCGCCCAAGGCCAATACTCAAACCAGTCAAACCACTGGCTATAGGAAGGGAAGAGGGAGAGAAGGGGGAGTGGGTGGGGAAGAGAAGCTGATGATTGCTTTTCTTGTGTGTCCTGACCAGAAGAAGCTCTATCCACTGAGCAAACCAGCCAGGGCAGGAACATCAATTTATTGTTCCACTTATTTATGCATTCAGTGGTTGCTTCTTGTGTGTGTCCTGACCAGGATCAAACCTGCAACCTTGGCGTATCAGGTGACACTTTAACCAACTGAGATACTTGGCCAGGGTTGGTTATATGACTTTAGTAATAGAGACCTACTTCGTTCTTAACCTCTGCTTACTATTCCACTGTAAAGCCATACCATAATATACTTAACCAATCTCTGTCGGTGGATATTTACATCCTTTCCTGTCTTGTATTGGAACACAGAGTGCTGCAGTGAATACCCACATTTTTGTATACTTGAGCAAGTAGATCTGTAGAATAAATGTATACATACGGGGCTGCTGAGTAAAGAGTACACTTGTAAATTTTAGAGGCTGCCAAATTGTCCTCCACACACCTTTCCCCATTTCACTCTCCTCAACCATGTGTGAGAGGCCCTGTTCCTCCATATCCTGGCGAACACAGAGAAGTGACAGGGTTTTGTTTTTTATCAGTGTGATGCATGAAAGATGGTTATTCATGGACGTTTCAACTTACACTTCTTTTATTATTACCATGAAGCTGGAACATCTTGCCTGATGTTTACAAATAATTTGTATTTTCATTTTCTGTGAATTGTCTGTTCAGGTCCTTTGTCAATTCCCCCTACACCCATCTTTTGGGTTTTTTATATCCTTTGTTTTGTGTCTTTTTTTTTTTTTTTTTTTTACAGGGACAGAGAGAGAGTCAGAGAGAGGGAGAGACAGGGACAGACAGACAGGAACGGAGAGAGATGAGAAGCACCAATCATCAGTTTTTCATTGTGACACCTTTGTTGCTCATTGATTGCTTTCTCATATGTGCCTTGACCACAGGCCTTCAGCAGACCGAGTAACCCCTTGCTCAAGCCAGCGACCTTGGGTCCAAGCTGGTGAGCCTTGCTCAAACCAGATGAGCCCACGCTCAAGCTGGCAACCTTGGGGTCTCGAACCTGGGTCTTCTGCATCCCAGTCCAATGCTCTATCCACTGCACTACCGCCTGGTCAGGCTGTTTTGTGTCTTAATGAAAGTTATTTATTCATTCATTCCATCAACAAATATTATTGATCGCCTACAGTGTACCAGACTCTGTTTTAACAACATGGCGGTGAACAGAAAGGACAAAGGTATTTTCCTCCATGAGATTCAAATTCTAGAGAGTTTTTTCTCTAGAGATGAAAACTCAGATGGAAAATGAAAAAATAAATATACATTGATTGGAGCAAAAGGAGGCTATGGTGAGAGTTCTGGAGTGTTATTTCACATGGGGTGTTAGAGGCCTCTGAGGAATGCCAGGGCAGAGACAGAATGCAGCAAGGAAGGGAACCTGCAGTCCTGGGGAGAGAGGGCTTTAGGCAGGGAGCAGCAGTGTGAAGCCCAGGAGGGGAGTGTGCGGGGTGAGCCGGAGCACCTGCCGGGCCCCCCGGTGTGGCTGGAGGAGAGTGAGGAGACGGGGAGGGGGTGGGAGATGCCGTCTGCCTTCCCACCTTCTGAGCGGGGAGCAGGGAGCAGGGACCAGATCAGGTAGGGCTTCCTGCGCCTTTGTAAGGACTTTGGCTTTTACTATGAGTGGGATGCTGGCCATTGCGGAGTGTATTTATTTTGGCTGTACTTTTTTTTTTTTTTTGAGACATTTGTAGCAGAAGAATGACATCCCCTGATTAAGTATCTTAAAGGACCACACAAAAGCACTGTCTGAATTGAGGCCTTACACAGGTTAGGGGGGCACTCCCCATAACTAGCATGTTCTAACTGGAACAGTTAGGGTCCTGGCCGCTTAAGTAAATCTAATACGTGAAAATCCCCATGGACCTAAATCTTCTCTAAGGGACTGCACAGTCATCGCCGTGGGCATGTGCTCAGTGTGGTATGAGTCATGTGGTGGTTCCAAGCCTCTAGACCCAGAGCTTGGGCTTGTGGGAGATCCCAAGCCCCGCCTGTTTTCTCATTGGCAAGAGTCATCTCCCCAAAACTTATCAACCACACCTCGAGAAGTGCCTCCTACTGACAGTCATACAAGGCCATAAACTGTGTGTTCAAGAATGTTCCCAGTCACTTCCCAGCCTCCTGGCTAAGGTCAAGTACCTTTCTTATCAGTTTAATATCTGATATGTCCTCTTATCTGAGGACAATATATTAAGTGAATTTTTGGAGCAGAGAGAGAGAAAAAAAGAATGTTCCCAGAATTCGATAGTGATAAAAGTTGTACAAGTTTGTGAATACACTTTAACATCCCTGAATTATATTCTTTTTCTTTTTTTTCTTTCGTGTGTGTGTGTGTGTGTGTGTGTGAGAGAGAGAGAGAGAGAGACAGAGTCAGAGAAAGGGACAGATAGGGACAGACAGACAGGAAAGGAGAGAAATGAGAAGCATCAATTCTTTTTTGCGGCACCTTAGTTGTTCATTGATTCCTTTCTCATATGTGCCTTGACCGTGGGCCTTCAGCAGACCAAGTGACCCTTTGCTCAAGCCAGCGACCTTGGGCTCAAGCTGGTGAGCCTTGCTTAAACCAGATTAGCGTGCACTCAAGCTGGTGACCTCAGGGATTTGAACTTGGTCCTCTGCGTCCCAGTCTGATGCTCTATGCACGGCGCCACTGCCTGATCAGGCCTGAATTTTAAAGGGGTAAATTTATGGTATATGAATCATAAGTAAATAATAATAATAATTATAAAGAATATCCCAAAATTCAATAGTGGTAATAGTTGTACAAGTTTGTGAGTACACTTTAAAAGCCCTGAATTGCATTCTTTCAAGGGGTAAATTTATGGACTATAAATCATAAGTAAATAATAATAGTAATTATTATAAAGAATGTTTCCAGAAACACTGTTTGTCATAGCACAAAAACAGGAAAAAACCCAAGCATCTATCCACAGGGATCTTTCAACTAAACTTGTACAATCAATCATCAGTGTATAAACACTGTGGAACAGTTAAAAAGAATGAGGTGTGTCTGCATCTGCAGATGTGGAAGACAGAAAGCTCTCTGTATGTCGTGTTAAGTTAAAAAAGATTAAGATGAGCCTGACCTGTGGTGGCGCAGTGGATAAAGCCTCGACCTGCAATGCTGAGGTTGCCGGTTCGAAACCCTGGGCTTGCCCGGTCAAGGAACATATGGGAGTTGATGCTTCCTGCTCCTCCCCCCTTCTCTCTTTCTCTCTCTCTCTCTCTCTCTCTCTCTCTCTCTCTTTCCTCTCTGAAATGAATAAATCATAAAAAATAAAAATAATTTTAAAAGATGAAGATGAGCTCTGTGTGTATAGTAGGCTACCATTTGTATCAGAAGAGCATACGTACGTGCACATAGAATATAGAAAAATATCTGAGTTTCTTTTTTTTTAATTATTTTTATTTATTTATTCATTTTAGAGAAGAGAGACAGAGAGAGAGAGATAGAGAGAGGAGTGGGGGAGGAGCAGGAAGCATCAACTCCCATATGTGCCTTGACCAGGCAAGCCCAGGGTCTTGAACCGGCAACCTCAGCATTCCAGGTCGATGCTTTAGCCACTGCGCCACCACAGGTCAGGCTCTGAGGGTTTCTTAACAGGAACTTCTTGGGAATGGAGATAGGTTCTACCCTCTCTACTTTCAAAAACAAATATTTATATGTATAATTTTTATTAAAGCATAATTTAAAATTATTGCAACAAAAATTAAAAATACCAAAACAAAGCAGTTGGGTAGAGGAGTGCTTTAGGCAGACGGAGCAGCAGCCGCAGTCTGCCCCTGAGCAGAGCTCGGGGAGCCGGAGGAGCAGCCGGGGGCGGTGCGGCTGTTGCCGGCGGAGAGGGGAGAAGACTGTGGAGAGTGTCTGTGGAGCGCTGTCTCGCTGCCAGGCACTTTGTCAGGCTCTGCGGTGGGTGGTGGGCAGGGTGGAGAAGACTGAAAAAATTCCTTCACCACGCCCCTAGTTCCTCCCAGCTCCTCCGAGTTGGTGGGAGGCCCCGCTCTGGGTCTCAGAGGAAGTCCCCCTTGTCTTCCTTCGTCCACTCCCAGCTTATCTCCAGGACCCCTCAGATCCAGAGGTGGCAGTGAACCTTGAGCGAGTGACCAGTTTTCTGAAACTTACTCCCCTCATCTGCAAAATGGGCGTAATAATAAGGTGACCAACTTTTTTACAATGAAAAGGAAGACAAAAATAAATTGAAGAAAACCATATCGTAAATAAAAGAAGCATTTTATTCATTGCAACAATACACTATAATATGATAAATGCATAATAAAAACATTTGTAATATTTTATATTGTAATTATGCTTACATGCCTATTAATTTTTAATAATAATTGTAAGAAAAAAGTGCTCATTTGGATACAAATACGTCACATCCCACGCAATGGATCGACTCTGCATTGATCGAATATGGACATTGACAGATTAATCTTCCAATATCAAAAAGGAGGACATGTAGGAGGACACTTTTCGAGGGAGGACGGAACTTAAAAAAGGACTGACCTCCCTAAAGGAGGACGATTGGTCACCTTAATAATAACAAAGTCTATGTAGTGGAATTGGTATGAGAATTACTGGTGTTCTAAAAATGGTTAGAATTAATACAACTATTAGTCTGCCTCCAGTATTACTCATAGGAATATAATGCTCACAGTTACACAGCAAAGCAAGCAAAATGGGTAGGACAGTCCCCATTTTATACACGAGTACACCCAGGCACAAAGGTGGAAGGGCTCATCCAAATTTAGTGAAAAAATTCAAGATGGGCGGGGTTAAGGGTCAAACTGAATCCCTGACTTGCTAGCTAACTGCTTGGTGATTTTAGGCTAGTAACCTAAGTGAGCCTGAGAGTTAATCACACCTATTAATTAAAAAGGGACAAAGCCCTGTACTTCATAGGACTTTGAGGATTAAAAGGTCCTGGAAAAAAAAAAAAAAAGGCCTCCCAAAGTGATTGGAACATGGTAGATGTACAGGAAATAGCACCTATTGGGGTCACTGAAGTTACCGTAATAACATACGGAACCAGGTGGCAGACCCGTCCTTCATGGAGAGATGAGCGAGAATCAGGTTTTCCAGAAGGGTTTCCTGGTCGCTTCACTCGGGCCCTAATCCCAGTTTCTGCCCTCCCTGGCCCCACAGTGAAAGGTGAGGGTAGGCCCTCAGTGATGCAAATCAGTGTTGACTTTTCATTAACAAAACAATGAGCCAGTTTGTTATTTTGACAGGAGAAAAATCAGTTAACAAGTGTTTGTTAATATACTCACACTCTGCTCTACCGGTCAATAAACATGTCCTGAAGCCAGCTGGGACAACCCCCGGGTGGAAGCCAGCAGAGGTCTCTTAGAATGCTGTGTGAACTAGAGCCCCACGGTGTCTCCCGCTGAAGTAGGAGGAACAAGAAGGAAAATGCTAACTAACCTCTCAGGCCTGCTGGGCGGCTTGGATAGCATGTGCATGATGAGCTTGGCACCCCTTAGAACAGGGGTCGGGAACCTTTTTGGCTGAGAGAGCCATGAACGACCCGTGTACGTTACACATTATCCAATAAAAATTTGGTGTTGTCCCAGAGGACAGCTGTGATTGGCTCCAGCCACCCGCAGCCATGAACACATGAGAATGTTTTATATTTTTAACGTTATTATTTTTATTAAAGATTTGTCTGTGAGCCAGATGCAGCCATCAAAAGAGCCACATCTGGCTCACGAGCCATAGGTTCCTGACCCCTGCCTTAGAAACAAAGCAGGTTTTCCATATCTAAGGAAATCTGTTTATTTTCCCCCCAAACCTCCCTACCTTGCCCTACCACTACTTCAGGAGAAGCAATTGTAGACTCCTTATGGGACCCGGACCCTAACATTGGTGATCACAGGGGAAGACACGGGGGAGGAATACGCTGAGGCATAAGGCCTGAGGACCCCGAGGGCCACTGTGCTGGGTGCAGAACAAACTAGTTAAGTAAGCAGTAGAGAGATTCATTCATTCATTCATCCATTTTAGGTGAGAGGAAGGGAGATAGTGAAGCAGACTCCTGCATGCGCTCCAACTGGGATCCACCCGGCAACTCCATCTGGGGCCAAAGCTCAAGTACCCAGCTATTTTTAGCACCTGAGAGGAGAAGCAGATGGTTGCTACTCCTGTGTACCCTGACTGGGAATTGAACCTGAGACATCCATACATCTGGCCAATGCTCTATTTACTGAGCCACAGGCCAGGTCCAAGAGATTATTTTTAAAAAATAAAATCTACTGCTGCCTGTGTAGCCACTAAGATACTGTTTCTAGAGCTAGAGAATGGAAACAACTCATGTGTCTAAAATAGAGGTTTTTACATTCACGCAATGGGACGCTATGGCTTTTAAAAAAGTTAGGTAGGTCCCAATATGCAGATCTTCAAGATTTATTATTAATAAGTAAGTGGAGATAGCTTGTGTTCATAGATAAAGGATGACTCAATATTGTAAAGACAACAGTTCTCTTCATATGAATCTGTCAGAGTCAATGCGATGCGAGTAAAACTTACCGACAGGGTTTTTCATGCAACTCAACAAGCCAATTAAAAAGTAATAATAATAAGGAGCTGGACAAGGCCGTGGCGCAGTGGATGGAGCATCAGACTGGGACACGGAGGTCCCAGTTTCAAAACGCTGAGGTCGCTGGCTTGAATGTGGGCTCATCCAGCTTGAGCACGGGCTCACTGGCTTGAGTGTAGGATCATGGACATGACCCCACAGTCACTGGCTTGAGCCCAAAGGTCACTGGCTTGAAACTCAAGGTCACTGGCTTGAGCAAGGGGTCACTCGCTTTGCTGTAGCCCCCTGTCAAGGCACATATGAGAAAGCACTCAATGAACAGCTAAGGAGACTAAGGAGCCACAATAAAGAATTGATGTTTCTCATCTCTCTCTCCTTTCCTGTTTGTCTTTATCTGTCCCTCTCTCTCTCTTTCTGTCTCTCTGACACACACACACACACACACACACACACACACACAGAAATGCCTGACTTTGTGGTGGTGCAGTGGATAAAGCATCAGCCTGGAAACGCTGAGGTTGCCAGTTTGAGACCCTGGGCTTGCCCAGTCAAGGCACATATGGGAGTTGATGCTTCCTGCTCCACCCCCCTTCTCTCTCTCTCTCTCTCTCTCTCTCTCTCTCTCTCTCCTATAAAATAATAAAGTCTTAAAAAAATAAATTGGGAGGGCCTGACCTGTGGTGGCGCAGTGGATAAAGCGTCGACCTGGAAATGCTGAGGTCGCTGGTTCGAAACCCTGGGCTTGCCTGGTCAAGGCACATATGGGAGTTGATGCTTCCAGCTCCTCCCCACCTTCTCTCTCTGTCTCTCTCTCCTCTCTCTCTCTCTCTCTCTCCCTTTCTCTCTCCTCTCTAAAAAAAAAAAATGAATAAAAAAAAATTAAAAATAAATAAATAAATAAATTGGGAGAAATAAAGGGCTAAGAACAGGAAGAGAGGAGATTTGCTCTACCAGAATTGTTAACAAGTTAGAGTAACAAAACAAGGTGGTGTTGGTAATGATAGGAATTCGCCAAGATCAATTCATGAATATATGAAATTTTGATAAATGACAGGTGCTATGGCGGACCAAAGTTGGGACTAGCCCATCGATGGGGCTGTGTGTGTGTGTGTGTGGGGGGGACATGATCAGCCATATGAGAAAAAATAAAATCAGATCTTGGTTTCTCATTTCATACACACAAATCATGTCCAGATATATAAGGACTTAATTATCAAAAGCAAACCTTTAAAACATTTAGGAGAAAATATAAGGGAATTTTGTGGAAGGGAATGCAAAGGGAAAGGGAGGGACAGGAGAGGGCAGGAGAGGGAAGGGATAAGGGGGGAGGAAAGAGGAAGAGGGTGATGGCCGGAGGGGGAGCGCATGGGGGAGAGGCAGGGAGAGGCGGCCAGCAGGACGAGTGAGAGGGAGGAAGTGCTCGGGAGACATGGACAGGGCATTCATAACAGCAGTGGACAAATGGAACAACAGACAAACCGACAGAAAGAGCTGGAATGCCCTCCAGTAAGAGAATGGGTAAGTGCGCTGGGATACCTCGACATAACGAAATACATATTACACAAGAGTGAAATTTGAATGAACCACAGTCACACTTAACAAAATGGGTGGATTTTATCAATATAGTATTGAGGGTAAAAAAAAGAAAGCAAGAACCCAAACACTACCTAAATTACTATACCCTTTTTCTAAAATTCAGAAACAACTAAAAATCATCAGACAGGGAGTAAAACTACAGAACCAAAGGCAAGAAAACCAACAGAGTTGAAGATAGCAGTTTCCTGGTTTGGGAAGAAAGGAGGCAGCTTGAATGGATAAAGGATGTGAATTATTGTCAATGGAATTGTAATATTAATAAGTAAATATATAAAAAAATATAAACATAAAACTACAAGTAAATAAAAAGGAGACCATGAACAGAAAATAGCAAGATGCCACAGATTAAGGATTTTAATTAATGCAGCTCTTAGTACTGGAGGTCCGTTCTAAAAACAAATGAGCATCTATTCTATGCTACTATTCGTGTAAAAAACACCAGTGGAGGAAATATCCCTTACCCATGCCTATAAAACTCTATTTATAAAACAGCCTTTCACAGGGCAAGTGGAAGCAGGGTGGGTGGGACACCCCGAGTTGGGAGACATGGTTTTTACTATATACTTCTGTGCACTGTTTGGAATTTTTGTCTTATTTTGTTTGACCTTGTGCATATGTAGACTATCTTTTCAATAATATTTTGTATCAAAATAAAATGTTTATTCAGTACAGTTGATTTTTTTACAGCAGATATACGAAGAGTTTGCTAATTGATGAAAGAGGGACAAACAGGCACTCTTCATACCTTGTAGGTGACATTATAATTGGTGCAGCCCCTTTGGAGAGCAATTTAAAAACATTTTTTTTCCCACCTGACCTGTGGTAACACAGTGGATGGAGCATTGGCCTGGAATGCTGAGGTTGCCAATTCGAAACCCTGGGCCTGCCTGGTCAAGACACACATGAGAGGCAGCTATAAGTTGATGCTTCCTGTTCTTCCCCCACACCTACCTCTCTCTCTCTCTCTTTCTCTCTTTCTCTCTCTCCCCCCTCCAAAAAAAATCAATAAAAATTTAAAATATTTTTTATTGATTTGAGAGAGAGAAAAAGAGAAAAGAGGAGAGAGAGAGAGAGAGAGAGAGAGAGGCAGTGACTCCTTTCACTTGTCATTCCATTTAGTTATGTACTCACTGATAGCTTCTCCCATGTGTCCTGACCAGGGGGATTGAACCCGTGACCTCTGCTGTGCGGGATCAACATTTTTATCCACTGAGCCACCTGGCCGGGGCCTGGAAGGCAATTTTTTAGTAACATCTATGAAAATCTTAAATGCACACACTCTTTTTTTTTTTAATCTATTGATTTAAGAGGGAATGAGAGTGAGAAAGAGAGCAACATTGATCTGTTATTTCACTTATCATGAATTCGCTGGTTGATTCTTGCGTGTGCCGGGACTGGAGACGGACCTGCAACCTTGGCGTGTTGGGAGACGCTCCAACCAACTGAGCTACCCGGCCAGGGCAAATGCACATGCTCTCTGACCCAGCAATTCTCTTCCACTTCCAGAATTTACCTTACAGATTTATTTTCCCAACTCAAGATCTAAATGTACAAAATATTCATCACAGCATGGTGCAAAGTTAGCTGTACTCCATGGCATGGTCACACTATTGACTACTCAGCAGCCGCTTGAAAGTAAGGGACCCTGACTGATGGTGACACAGTGGACAAAGCACGGGCTCATCTGGCGTGAGCACAGAGTCACTGGCTTGAGCATGAGATCATCAACACAATCCCGTGGTCGCTGACATGAGCCCAGAGGTCACTGGCTTGAAGCCCAAGGTCGCTGGCTCGAGCAAAGGTCATGGCTCAGCTGAAACATCCCCGGTGAAGGCAAATATGAGAAACAGTCAATGAACAAATAAAGTGACACACTACGAGTTGATGCTTCTCATCTCCCTTCCTGTCTGCCTGTCTGCCTCTCCCTCACTTTCTCTCCCTCTCTCTCAAAACAAACAAACAAACAAATAAACGAACAGATAGCCTGGCCTGTGGTGGTGCGTTGGATAAAAGCATGGACTTGGAACACTGAGGTCGCCAGTTCAGAACCTTAGCTTTGCCCTGTCAAGGTACGTCAGTGAACAACTAAAGTGAAACAACTATGAGATATTTCTCGCTCTCCTGCACACCCTCTCCTCTCTCTCTGTAAAATCAATCAATAAAAAAATAATTAAATAATTATAAATTTTTCAAAAAAATGAAAGTAAGGTAAATCTATATGTGTTGACGTGGAAAGATGTTGCACATACAGTAAATGTAAAAAAGCAAGATGTAGACCAGGGGTTGGGAACCTATGGCTCGCGAGCCAGATGTGGCTCTTTTGATGGCTGCATCTGGCTCGCAGACAAATCTTTAATAAAAAAAATAATAACATTAAAAATATAAAACATTCTCATGTATTACAATCCATTCATTTCCTACCACTCCTGTTCATGGTTGCGGGTGGCTGGAGCCAATCACAGCTGTCCTCCAGGACAACACCAAATTTTTATTAGATAATGCATAACGTACACGGGTCGTTGTAAGGTCAGGAAGTAAACTTCCCTCCTTTTAATCAAGTAGTCAGCTAGCTAATTGCAGAAACGCTTTTGACAAAGAAGATGGCTAAAAGAAAAAAAGATGAGGAGTATCATACTTTTCATCAGGAATGGACAGAGGAATTCGCCTTTGTGGAGAGAGCAGGTTCTGCAGTGTGTCTAATATGCAATGATAAAATTGCATCAATGAAACAGTCAAATATAAAGTGGCACTTTGACACATGCCATACTACATTTGCATTGAAATATCCAGCGGGGGACAGCAGGAAGAAAGCATGTCAAGAGCTACTGTGCAGAGTGCAAGCTAGTCAGCAGCAACTCCTTGTTTGGACCCAACAAGGTGACTGGAATTCGGCTAGCTTTGCTGGTGCTTTAGCAATTGTGAGAAACAGAAAGCCATTCACAGATGGGGAGTATGCCAAAACATTCATGCTTGATGTTGCCAATGAACTTTTTGACAACTTTTCAGATAAAAACAAGATAATCAAACGAATAAAAGACATGCCTCTGTCGGCAAGAACTGTTCATCATTGTACCATCGTGATGGCAAATCAAATTGAGGCAACACAAGTGAAGGACATAAATGCAGCACCATTCTTTCCTCTAGCTTTGGATGAGTCAACAGACGAAAGCCATTTATCCCAGTTCAGTGTGATTGCAAGGTATGCTGTCGGTGACACACTACGTGAGGAAAGTCTTGCTGTTTTGCCCATGAAAGAGACAACAAGAGGGGAGGATTTATTCAAGTCTTTCACTGAGTTCGCTAAAGAAAAAAATCTACCGATGGATAAACTTATTTCAGTGTGTACTGATGGTGCTCTGTGCATGGTGGGGAAAAACAGAGGATTCATAGCGCTTCTTCATGAACATGAAAAGAGACCCATCCTAAGATTTCACTGCATCCTACATCAGGAGGCGCTTTGTGCTCAGATGTGTGGTGAGCAGCTTGGTGAGGTGATGTCACTGGTCATTCGGGTGATCAACTTTATTGTTGCCCAAGCTTTAAATGATTACCAGTTTAAAATACTGCTGGATGAAGTTGGGAATAATTATCCTGGTCTGCTTCTGCACAGCAATGTGCGTTGGTTGTCAAGAGGGAAGGTGCTCAGCTGTTTCACGGCTTGTCTGATCGAAATCCTGACTTTTCTTGAAATGAAAACCATAGAGCATCCTGCGTTAGCTAACACTGAGTGGTTCCTAAAGTTCTACTATCTCGTAAACATGACTGAACATCTGAACCAGCTCAATGTGAAAATGCAAGGTGTTGGAAATACAGTCTTATCCCTTCAACAAGCAGTGTTTGCATTTGAAAACAAGCTGGAACTCTTCATCACCCGACATTGAAACAGGTCATTTACTACACTTTGAAAAACTGGGAGAGTTTAGAGATGCACGCACAGCAAGTGATCCTGCTCAACATCTTGATCTCCAGCAGCTAGCGGGCTTCACATCTAATCTCCTGCAGTCATTCAAAGCGCTTTGGAGAATTCTGTGAGCACACTCGTCTTTTTAAGTTCATCACCCATCCACACGAGTGTGCAGTGGACAGCGCCGACCTGAGTTACATCCTTAGTGTCTCCATCAGAGATTTTGAGCTACAAGCTGCTGACCTGAAGGCCTCAGACATGTGGGTGAATAAGTTCAAGTCCCTGAATGAAGATTTGGAAAGACTTGCACGACAGCAAGCAGAGTTGGCAAGCAAACAAACACAAGTGGAGAGAAATAAAAATACTTCAACCTGCCGACCAACTGATTGTCAAAACTTGGAACGCGCTTCCCGTCACATACCACACACTGCAGCGTGTGAGTGTTGCTGTACTGACAATGTTTGGCTCTACGTATGCATGTGAGCAGTCTTTCTCACATCTAAAGAACGTTAAGACCAACCTATGATCACGTTTAACGGATGGAAGTCTCAACGCCTGCATGAAGCTTAACCTCACCACGTATAAACCAGACTACAAAGCCATCAGCAAAACCATGCAGCACCAGAAGTCGCATTAATGGTAAGAAGTACTTTATTCATCATTGGTTAGCAACAGCATAACAACGTTATTAAAAGAATTCAGAGACTTATTGTACTTTAAAAGTGTTGGTCTTACATAAAATGCACACATTTACTTGTATTTAGTGTTAAACATATTGTATGGCTCTCATGGAATTACATTTTAAAATATGTGGCGTTCATGGCTCTCTCAGCCAAAAAGGTTCCTGACCCCTAATGTACAATAGAACAATATATAGAGTGTATATACTTTATATGTATATATACAGTCTATATATAGAGTATCATTTGTAGACACACATAATCATGGGAAAATTTTGAGGCAATGCAATTGACGGTTAACACTGGTTATTTCTGGGGAGTGGAATTGAGAAGGCAAAGGGAAGGACATAATTTTTGGTTTACAGGTTGTAATACTGAATTTTATTTTTTACAAAGAGAAAACACAGTGTTTTTATAAAAAAAAATTTTTAGGAGTTCAAAACACAATGTTACACATCAATTATACACCAATAAAGCTGGGGGGAGAGTTCAAAAAATTTTAAAATAAAGCAGTGCATGCTCCCTGCAAAGAAACGTTGTTCAGAAAAAGTATGGAAGAAAATAAAGATCACAGTTTTGCCTTCTCATCCTCAGTGAGATGATCACATTTCACAGTTTGAGGTATATTCTAAACTTTTTGTCTTCTTTTTTGCTTGCTTATTTAGATAACTTATTTTTCTAATTTTATTTTTTTAATTTATTGATTGATTTTAGAGAGACAGAGAGAAGAAATGGGAGAGAGAGAGAGAGAGAGAGAGAAAACCATTCATTTGTTGTTCTGCTTAGTTGTGCATTCATTGTTTGCTTCTCATATGTGCCCCCATTGGGAATTGAACCTGCCACCTTGGCATTTCGGGAGATGCTCTCACCAACAGAGAGAACTGGTCAGGGGTCAGATATACTTATTTCTTAATGGAATTATATTATACATGTTATTAGTTTTTTCACATTTTATCATGTCAATAATATGTATCAACAACATCATTTATTTCCAGAACCAGAAATAATTGTACTTTTTTCTTATACCAGTGTGATTCATAAAGAAAATACTGTATTTCTATAGCTATTGCTGAATAAGAAATGCAAGTTGTAGGACAATATATACGATATTATCTCATTTTTGTTAAAAGAAATGTGTGTGTGTGTGTGTGTGTGTGTGTGTAAAGGTCTATGGAGATAGCAACCTCTATTCAGAGTTCAGTAAATTACATGTGTGAGATTGGATTGAGGTGTTCTGTATTTTTCTAGTATGTTGCTTTTATAATAATGATACATATATGTGATCAAAAAAATTTTTTTTAATTCAAACAAGCATACAAAAAATTGAAATTATCCCTAGGTCTTACCAACCACAGATAACTCCAGTTAACATACTGGTGAACACTCTTTCATATTTTTCTCCCTGCCTACTCAAACATATTCATCCTTTCAATTCATAACTGGAATCGTAACTACTCTGTGCCCTGCTGTTTTCAATATACTCCATGACGGCACGTCATTTTCATAACTGCACATTATGCCATTATACAGCTCCACGTTATTTAATCAAGTGATCCCTTGCTCTTTTGCTCAGTTAAAATTTTTTAATTTTTTACTGATTTTAGAGAAAGAGGAAGGGGAAGGGGAAGAGAGAAACACGTACTCGTTGCTCGTTTCTGTACATTCACTGGTTGATTCTCGCCCGAGCCTGACCAGGCGGTGGGGACCGACCCTGAAACCTCAGTGTATGCAGGTGATGCTCCGCCGACCGTACCACCTGGCCGGGTGCTCGTTCTCAGCTAAAAATGTTTTAAATTATGAAATTTAACACACATCAGAATGTTTAAAATGTATGTACTTTTTAAAATGTTTATTTTATTCATTTTAGAGAGAAAGAGAGAGAGAGACAGGAACATCGATCTTTTCCTGTATGTGCCTTGACTGGGGATTGAACCAGCAACCTTTACACTTCAGGACGATATTCTAACCAACTGAGATATCTGGCCAGGACAAAATATATGTACTTTTTATTTTATTTTATTTTTTTGAGAGAGATAGAGAAGAAGGGAGAGAGATAAGAAACATCAACTCATAGTTGTGGCACCTTAGTTGTTCACCGACTGCTTTCTCCTACGTGCCTTGCTGGTTGGGGGGGGGGGGCTCCAGCCAAGCCAGTGACCCTTTGCTCAAGCCAGCAACCTTGGGCTTCAAACTGATGACCTTTGGGCTCAACATGGTAATCAAGGGATCATGTTGACGATCCAGTGCTCAAGCTGGCAACCCCACACTCAAGCTGGTGAGCCTGCACTCAAACAGGATGAGCCCATGCTCAAGCCAGTGACCTTGGGGTCTGAAACCTGGGGCCCATCCCAGGCCGATGCTCTGTCCACTGCGCCACCGCCAGTCAGGCAGACTGTATGTACTTTTATTTTTTATTTTTAATTTTAGGGAGAGGAGAGAGGGGGAGAGTAAGTGGGGGAGGCAGGAAGCATCAACTCACAGTAGTTGCTTTTCATATGTCCCGTGACCCAGCAAGTCTGGAGTTTTGCATTGGTGACCTCAGCATTCCAGGTCAACACTTTATCCACCACACCAACATAGGTCAGGCAAAATATATGTACTTTTTTTTTCAAGAGAGACAGAGACAGGGAGAGGGACAGACAGATAAGAAGGGAGAGAGATGAGAGGCATCAATTCTTTGTTGCAGCATTTTTGTTGTTCATTGATTACTTTCTCATATGTGCCCTGATGGGGTGGGTGGAGCTACAGCCGAGCAAGTGACCCCTTGTCAAGCCAGCAACCTTGGGCTCAAGCCAGCGACCATGGGGTCATGTCTATGATCCCACATGCAAGCCAGTGACCCTGCACTCAAGCCAGTGAGCCCGCGCTCAAGCCGTTGGTGATCTCGGGATTTTGAACCTGGGTCCTCTGCATCCCAGGCCAATGCTCTATCCCAGGGGTCGGGAACCTTTTTGACTGAGAGAGCCATGAACACCACATATTTTAAAATGTAATTCCGTGAGAGCCATACAACGACCCGTGTACCTTATGCATTAACCAATAAAAATTTGGTGTTGTCCCGGAGGACAGCTGTGATTGGCTCCAGCTACCCGCAACCATGAACATGAGTGGTAGGAAATGAATGAATTGTAATACATGAGAATGTTTTATATTTTTAACGTTTTTATTTTCTTAATTAAAGATTTGTCTTCGAGCCAGATGTAGCCATAAAAAGAGCCACATCTGGCTCGCAAGCCATAGGTTCCTGACCCCTGCTCTATCCACTGTGCCACCACCTAGTGAGGCAAAAATATATGTACTTTTAAAATAGTAATTGTAGTCTTAGCCAGTTGGCTCAGTGGTAGATAGTTGGCCTGGCAAGTGGATGTCCTGGGTTTGATTCCTGATCAGGGACACAGGAGAAGCAACCTTCTGCTTCTCCATCCCTTCGCCTCCTCTTGCTCTCTCTCTCTTCCTCTCCTGCAACCATGGCTCAACTGGTTTGAGCACATCTGCTCTGGGCACTGAGAATGGCTCTGTGGAGCCTCTGCCTCAGGCTCTAAAAATAGCTCAATTGCAAGCATGGCCCCAGATGGGCAGAGCATCAGTCCCAGAAGGCGGTTGCTAGGTGGATCGTGGTTGGGGCCCATGCGGGAGTCTGTCTCTCTATCTCCCCTCCTCTCACTGGGAAAAGAAGGGGAAAAAAAGAGTAACTATTAAGCAAATATTTGTGTTACCTCTAATCTAGAAACATTTTAAATTATTTTAAGGTTAAAAAATAAGGAAAGTATTGCAAATACCTGTGTTCCCACTCTCCTAGAATTAACAAACACACCTTTTGGTTTTTCTTTTTTTGCTTCTTTTATTAAAAATAAGACAACAAAATAAGATACATCTTGCCTGACCAGGCAGTGGTGCAGTGGCTAGAGCGTCAGACTGGGATGCGGAAAGACCCAGGTTCAAGACCCCGAGGTCGCCAGTTTGAGCATGGGCTCATCTGGTTTGAGCAAAAGCTCACCAGCTTGGACCCAAGGTCGCTGGCTCCAGCAAGGGGGTTACTCGGTCTGCTGAAGGCCCGTGGTCAACGCACATATGAGAAAGCAATCAATGAACAACTAAGGTGTCGCAATGAAAAACTGATGATTGATGCTTCTCATCTCTCTTCGTCCCTGTCTGTCTGTCCCTGTCTATCCCTCTCTCTGACTCTCCCTGTCTCTATAAAAAAAAAAAAAAAAAGATACATCTTATGCAATCACCTTTTTTTAGAGTCCAGTACGTTGTCTGCTCTTTTGTGAATCATTTAATGGACAAAGCCCAATATTGACCTCAACCCCTTTGAGGTTTCAATGGTCTTAGCGTTGACCAGTAAGAACCCTTTGGGATGGTCCTTATGTCTTCCCGACAAGACTTTGTTAAGCTTTTAAAATGTCCTGGCTTCCTGGCTACACAAGGTGTTCTAGGCTCACCATGTTTCTTTCAGCTGTAAACACAGACTGCCTTTCCTGCAACCAGTCTTAGTTCCTTTTGGAGGCCACGATCTGGTTCTGAGGCACATTGTAGGAATGCAAATTGTTAAATAGCATGCAGCTTCGCAGAGAATGGCGGGTCCTCTTTGTACGGTTGTATCAGCACTTTTACCTTTCTTCCCCTGATTATTCCTGAGGGTGGCCATCACTTCAACAGTCGTTCGCGTTCCCTTGTCTCCGCCTATCTCTTCATATCTTTATTCATTTTTCTTTTGTTGAAACTTATGTCACATCCAATTATTTCATTCCTATAGATAACGTTGTGATGAATATCACTTTTAAATTTTTATTTGTTGACTTCAGCAAGAGAGAGAGAGACAGGCAGACAGACAGACAGGAACATCAAGCTGCTCCTGTATATGCCCTGACTGGCGAATCGAACCTGCAACCTCTGTGCTTCTGGTCAATGCTCTAACCAACTGAGCTATCCAGCCAGGGCATTTTTTTTCCTTGAGAGAGAGACAGGAGAGAGATGAGAAACATTAACTCGTCACTTTAGTTGTTCATTGATTGCTTCTCATATGTGCCTTGACGGGGGGGGGGGCTCCAGCCGAGCCCACGGCCCCTTGCTTAAGCCAGTGACGTTGGGCTCAAGCCAGTGACCTTGGTATCATGTCTGTGACCCCACACTCAAGCCTGTGACCCTGTGCTCAAGCTGGCGAGCCTGTACTCAAGCCAGTGACCTCAGGGTTTCAAATGGGGGACCTCAGCATTCTGGGTCGACACTCTAGCCGCTGTGCCACCAGTTGTCAGGTGCAAAGCAAATATATATGTGTATATATACATATATACATATATATGTATTTTATATATATGTATATATATATTTAAAAACTATTTCTTTTAAGAAAGAGTATTTTAAAAATCTAAATAAAAGAGATTGTGTACCTCTACACTCCCTAGCAGCACGTGAGAGCCTGTCTTCCATGTCTTTCCGAGAACTCGGTGTCGTTCTTCTAGGCCCCTTCTTTCCGAGTCGCGATATTCTGGATTGCTTGTTAGCTTCAGGTGGGCTGGGTCTGCCCTGCGAAGGCTCCGCACGTGGCCGTGTTCTCACAAGTTCCCTGACCTCCCAGCGCTGGGAGACGGATTGCAGCAGCTCCCCACCTTCTCTGAGCCTTCGGGGACCTACAGCGACCAGAGGCTCCTCCCAGAGGTCCCCTAGAAGAGATATTTGCTCAGTATGGCAACCCTACCCCCAGATTCCTGTCGAATTAAAGTTTTCAGTCTCTATCGCTTTTCACCTAAACTATAGCAATCACCTTCTAACCTCACCCCTCTAGTCATTCTCAACACTGGTCTCTCTCTGCTCAGAACCCTCCATCTAAACTTCTTAGCTTGACCGTCAAAGCCCTGCCGGAACTGGGTCTCCCCTCAGACCTCATCTCTTATTGTTCCCCGCCCCCCGCAGCCTCCTGGCCTCCGGGTGGTTTCCTGTCAGGATTAGCTGGGCCAGCCTCAAGGTCAGACTTATTTACCTCTGCTTTATTTTTTAGTTTTTAGATTTTACTTATTCCTTTTTTTTTCTTTTTTTTAGAGAAAGAGAGGAGAGAGAGAGAGAAAGAGAGAGAAGGGAGGGAGAAGCAGGAAGCATCAACTCCCATAGGTGCCTTGACCAGGCAAGCCCAGGGTTTCAAACTGGTGACCTCAGTGTTCCAGGTCGACGCTTTTACCCACTGTGCCACCACAGGGCAGGCCTGTATACCTCTACTGTAGACTGCTTCGCCCCCAAAGCATTCACATCTGTTCAGATGCCATCCCAGAGAGGACTCCCTTGCCAGACTACCTTGTCTAAAATAGCACCACCCAACCCCGGCCAGGTACAGTTGGTTACAGCATCACCTTGATATGCCAAGGTTGTGAGTTTGATCCCTGATCAGGGCACAAGCAGGAATCACCCAGTGAATGCATAAATAAGTGGAAAAATAAATCGATGTTCCTCTCTCTCTCCTTTTGTCTCCCTTTCTCCAAAATCAATTTTAAAAATTAGAATAGCACCACCCGTGCCCCTCACTCCCTCCCCCCAGTCTGACTTTATTTTTTTTCATAACACATTATTCATCGTTCTTTTATATTTCTACTTGTTTCTTCTCTGTCTTCCCCTACCAGGAATGTAAGCTTAACAAAAACTGGAACTTTTAGTTTTTTACTTGTTTGTTTTTCCAATATGATCTCGCTGGTGCCCAGAATGGTGCCTGGCGCTTGGCGGAAGTGGATTTGATAGGTTGTCCGCACAGAGCCGTTGAGCGCACACATGGGAGTCCGCTGCTGGGTTCACGTCCCTGCTCTGTGGCTTTCTCGTTGTGTCACTTGGGAAAAGTACGTATCCATCTCTCTCCTCTGTCAAGTGGGGATGACAGTCTATTTACTAGGATTATTGTGTGAATTAAGTGAATTAATTCATGTGAAAACACAGTTTGGAACACAGTGTTTGTCCCAATTATAATTTTTCAGTGAATTTATCAGCACATGTGGGTAATTGCTACCACACATGCATGCAGACATCAACCAACCCTCTGGGTTGGTATGAGTATGTGCTGCACACTCCCCCAGACAGTGGGTACAGGGTACAGGCACACACGCAGAGGTGAGCAGGACAGGTGTGGCCCCTCTCTTACCATGAGCCTTCAGGAGTTCCAGTAATCACTCCTAGTGTTAAATTGCTAAGAGGCAAAAAAGCACAGGAGATATAATGTAGTCTGAGGGCCGGGGAAAGACTCTGGAAATAGTGATGCTGCCCTGTGACAGGAAAGGGAAGAGACCGCCACGTGAGAGAAAGGCCAGAGGGGACAAAGGGCCTCTAAGGAGAGGCGGTGGGAAGGCCGCTGTGTCTGAGGCGGGAAGGGCTGGGAGCGAGGAGGCCAGAGAGCTCGGCAGGGCAGGGCCCACCACGTCACGAGCCACGGAAGGACCTGGAGAGGGACTCTAACCTTGCAGTTAGAGAAGTTTTCCCTGACTGCTGTATGGAGAAGCCTTCTATGGACGTCTCTGTCCACATGCCCCTCTCCACCCCTGATGAGAGGACCGGGCCCTCATCAGTGCCTGACATCGTATCACACGTTCTCACGCTTGCTGTCTGCTTATCCCCGTTGGGATGGAACACGCACTAGGGCTTTGGGGAGGGGGAGAGACGGGCCACAGGGGACCCCTTAGGATGCTGGTGCAGATGGTCTGAGCTCTGGAATTTTTATTTGCTGGGAGGGTTTGGAGCAGCTATCTAGCTAGAAGAGAGCAGGAACCTGGAAGACTTGACTCAACTTGAAGCTTCATTTGCCAAACACTTTACGTAAGACCGAGAAAACAATATTTGTCCCAGTCAAAGAATGGGTAGGGAGGCCATTAGAGGTAATGGTAGTGAAGGGGAGAGACTAAAGTCCCAGCAGACCCAACACGACGATTCTTGGTATTGTCACGATAGTAAGTCACCAAGGGCTAAGAATGTGGTGTGGGGCCCTGGCCGGTTGGCTCAGTGGTAGAGCGTCGGCCTGCCGTGCAGAAGTCCCGGGTTCGATTCCCAGCCAGGGCACACAGGAGAAGCGCCCATCTGCTTCTCCACCCCTCCCCCTCTCCTTCCTCTCTGTCTCTCTCTTCCCCTCCCACAGCCAAGGCTCCATTGGAGCAAAGTTGGCCCGAACGCTGAGGATGGCTCTGTGGCCTCTGCCTCAGGCGCTAGAGTGGCTCTGGTCGCAACAGAGAGATGCCCCGATGGGCAGAGCATCGCCCCCTGGTGGGCATGCCGGTGGATCCCGGTCAGGTGCATGCGGGAGTCTGTCTGACTGCCTCCCCGTTTCCAGCTTCAGAAAAATACAAAACACACACACACACACACACAGAGAATGCGGTGTGGGACTGGACAGAAAAGGAGAGAATGGGGAAATATTTAAGGTGTCATGGACCAGACTTGGCGGCTGGACGTGGGCATGAGGGAAAAAGAAGGTGATGCCCGTATTTCTAGTTTGAGCAGCGACGTGGGTGGTGGTGCCATTGCCTCCGCACAGATTTTATGGTCCAGATCATGAGTTCCGTTTGGGACATATGAGTCCAAGGTGCCAGGGATGCCCGCAGAAGGAATCCAGGATTTGGACAGACAGGAACTCAAGTTCTAAGCTGGGTAGACCATGGGAGCCCTTGGCTTAAGAAGTGGTAACTAGAATTGTGGACAGGAAAGGGGTGTGTGAAAAGAAGTTCAGTAACCCAAAGCCACTTCACAGGGTGGCCTGATCATCCATTCCTAGTTGGACAGATCACACCCCAGGCCTGTGCCTTCTGGAGGAAGAGGGTTCCAGCAAGCCTTGTCCATTGTTGTTGTGCATCCGGGTTATTCTGAAATGCCCAAGGCAACCCTCTTTTCCAGACCCCTCAAAACCGTACCCGCCCTCAAGGGAGCACTTAACCCTGTTAACTGTCCTGCGCCTTGCTTTATCCCACCTCCACTGACCCTCCTCACATTCTCGCTTAATTCCAAGTGGAGGAAAGAAATGACAAACTGTTAGTTTAGTCTCCGAAGCATTTGAGATCCTGCTTTCCAGCAATGCCAGTTAGGTTCAAATAAACTCCTTTTTATAAAGACTTTATTTATTCATTTGTGTGTGTCAAAGAGAGAGAGAGAGAGAGAGAGAGAGAGAGAAAGGGGAGGAGCAGGAAGCATCAACTGCCATATGTGCCTTGACCAGGCAAGCCCAGGGTTTTGAACCGGTGATCTCAGCGTTCCAGGTTGATGCTTTATCCACTGCGCCACCACAGGTCAGGTCAGATAAACTCTTATAAAGGTTTTCTACAGGTTTGGATGTCTCTTTTCTTTTTAAAGAGTGAGGAATGGGGGGGGGGGGGAGAGGGAGAGAGAGGGAGGAGCAATCTATTCCTGTACGAACCCTGACTGGGGATTCAACCCACAACCTTTTCGCCTCGGGACAATGCTCCAACCAACTGACCTAGCCAGCCAGGGCAGGACATTTCTTATGTCAACAGACTGACTGCACAATGAAATCATGACAAATTACTGGGGTTAATGCCTTCTCCTTCTGAGATCTCATTAGGCAAATTACCAGAAATGCTTACATGGAAATGTTCTCTGGCTGCAACCTTGCTTCCCTGTCCCATCTAGACTGTTCTTAAGGTGACCAACCTTTTTACAATGAAAAAGGAGGACAAAAATAAATTGAAGAAAACAATATTATAAATAAAAGAAACATTTTATTCATTGCAACAATAATACACTATAAGATATATACATAATAAAAACATTTGTAATATTTTTTAAGGAAACTTTATTTATTTTTAATTTATTCATTTTAGAGAGGAGAGGGAGAGACAGAGAGAGAGAGAGAGGAGAGAGACAGAGGAGAGACAGAGAGAGAGAAGGTGGGAGGAGCTGGAAGCATCAACTCCCATATGTGCCTTGACCAGGCAAGCCCAGGGTTTTTTTGAACCGGCGACCTCAGCATTTCCAGGTCGACGCTTTATCCACTGCACCACCACAGGTCAGGCGAAACATTTGTAATATTTTATATTGTAATTATGCTTACATGTCTATTAATTTTTAATAATCATTGTAAGAAAAAGTACTCATTTAGATAATACAGTGTGTCTGTAAAGTCATGGTGCACTTTTGACTGGTCACAGAAAAGCAACAAAAGACAATAGAAACGTGAAATCTGCACCAAATAAAAGGAAAACTCCCCCAGTTTCATGCCTATTCAGTGCAGTTCGATGTGGGCTCACACACAGATTTTTTAGGGCTCCTTAGGTAGCTATCCCGTGTAGCCTCTACAGACTCGTCACTGACTGATGGCCTACCAGAACGGGGTTTCTCCACCAAACTGCCGGTTTCCCTCAACTGCTTATCCCACCGAGTAATGTTATTCCTATGTGGTGGCGCTTCGTTATAAACGCGCTGATATTCACGTGGCACTTTGGTCATGGATTCCAATTTAGCGAGCCACAGGACACGCTGAACTTTCCTCTGTACCGTCCACATCTCGACTGGCATGGCCGTGGGCTGCTCCGCTGTATACACGGTGTTACGTCATCATCTGCGCATGTGCACATGCTGCCACTCATCCCACAGAAACTGGGAGGGTTCTCCTTTTATTTGGTGCAGATTTCACATTTCTATCGTCTTTTGTTGCTTTCCTGTGACGGGTCAAAAGTGCACCATGACTTTACAGACACACTGTATTATCTAAATGAGTACTTTTCCATTGAATGAATATTTTTTGTCGATGTATCATCTTGTAACAATATATTGGAAATATCTGAACAAGAAATATCCTTCATATTGAATTTTACGTGAATTGTGCTTATCTGTCTCTGATTGAATATTCACTGAGAAAGAAATAATCGTGAGTCCACAATGTCGTATGTGCCGTGTCGTGTTTCAGTAAGAAGTACACAAAGTTATTTGCGCTCTCGGTATATTGCGCGCTCTCTCAGGGTCTCCCGGGCGGAGCGCATGCGTCTCATAATCGTGTCGCGTCTCGCCGCACTGTACCGATC
The DNA here is from genome assembly GCF_036850765.1 of Saccopteryx bilineata. Taxonomy (NCBI): domain Eukaryota; kingdom Metazoa; phylum Chordata; class Mammalia; order Chiroptera; family Emballonuridae; genus Saccopteryx; species Saccopteryx bilineata. The sequence goes on from NC_089493.1 coordinate 292,128,810, forward strand.
CTTGACGAATCGTCATGTCAAATACAAATACATCACATCACACGCCATAGATCGACTCTGCATCGATCGAATACGGACATTTACAGATTAGTCTTCCAATATCAAAGAGGAGGACATGTAGGAGGACACTTTTTTTTTTTTTTTTTTTTACAGAGACAGAGAGAGAGTCAGAGAGAGGGATAGACAGGGACAGACAGACAGGAACGGAGAGAGATGAGAAGCATCAATCATTAGTTTTTCATTGCGCATTGCAACACCTTAGCTGTTCATTGATTGCTATCTCATATGTGCCTTGACCGCGGGCCTCCAGCAGACCGAGCAACCCCTTGCTGGAGCCAGTGACATTGGGTTCAAGCTGGTGGGCTCTTGCTCAAACCAGATGAGCCAACACCAAGCTGGTGACCTCGGGGTCTCGAACCTGGGTCCTCTGCATCCCAGTCCGATGCTCTATCCACTGCGCCACCGCCTGGTCAGGCGGAGGACACTTTTCGAGGGAGGATGGAACCTACAAAAGGACTGTCCCCTCTAAAGGAGGATGACTGGTCACCTTACTGTTCTATAACCTGCAGATACTTCCAGCAATGACTACTAGGGAGAGGTCCTGAAGCTTAAGCTTTGTTAACGTCAGGATATCCGCCTCTGCCCTTGAGAACCTCTTGGATGGAAGCAGGCAGTTCACAGAATCTGGAAGAACCCCTACAACTGATGGAGGGGTCCAGGAGAAGAGGCCTGTAAGGGACACTGAGCAGGAGCAGCCAGGAGGTAGGGGGAGACTGGGAAAGGCTGGCTTCACAGAAAGCAAGATGGAGGCTGATTTAGAGGCTTGTTATCCCTACTGTTCTGCGACATCTTCCTCTGTAGTCCCTCCTTCCATCAATCTCCACTGCCATCTCCTGGCCAGTATCTCCCATTACGACCAAATAATTGCTCTGGCCTCTCTGTTGGCCTGAACTGCTGTCCTTGCAGCCCTCCCAGGTATCCCGTTAGGTCATTCTTTGGAAAGTGGAGCCTGCATCATTCCAGTCGCCGCTCAGAAACTTTTAATAACTCCCTGTCATCTCCAAACTAATGTTTCACTGTCTAGTCTGGTAAGCAGGGCTTTGGGACACTTGTCTCTCAGTGACCGATCTCAATCTGCTCCTTCATAAAAAAGATACGCTGCCTGCATTGTTTACAATAGCCAAGATCTGGAAACAGCCCAACTGTCCATCAGTGGACGAGTGGAGAAAACAGCTGTGGTACACATATACACAGTGGAATACTACACAGCCATGAACAAGAAGGAAATCTTACCTTTTGTGATGGCATGGATGGACTTGGAGATTATTATACTAAGTGAAATAAGCCAGGCAGAGAAAGACAAATGTCATATGATCTCACTTATATGTGGATTTTAATGAACACAGTGAACTGAGGAATGGAATAGAGTCAGAGATGGGGTCTTGGGGAGCAGAGGGACAGCTGTCAGAGGGAAGGGGGGTGAGGGGACGGAATCAGAGAAGGCAAAGGGATTAGTGAAATCATATGTACATAACACAGAGATACAGATAACAGGACAGCAAATCCCAGAGGGAAGGGGGAGGGAGTTAAGGGGAGGAGGGCAAGGGGGTGTAATGGGGCATGTTGTTGGGGGTTGAGGGTATTATATTGAGCAGGATACTTGAATCCATGTTAACATAATAAATTTAAATTTTTAATTGAAAAATTAAAAAAAAAAAAAGAAAAGATAAGCTGCTTTACTGGTGTTGGCGCAGTGAATAAAGCATCAACCTGGAACGCTGGGGTCACTGGTTCGAAACCCTGGGCTTGCCTGGTCAAGGCACATATGTGAAACAACTGCTACTGAGTTGATGTTTTCTGCTGCCCCCCTTTTTTCTCTCTCTCCTCTCTCTAAAATCAATAACTAATTTTTTAATTAATAAAAAAGACAAGCCTGATCAGGCGGTGGCGCAGTGGATAGAACGTCGGACTGGGATGCAGAAGACCCGGGTTCAAGACCCCGAGGTCACCAGCTTGAGTGTGGGCTCATCTGGTTTGAGGAAAAACTCACCAGCTTGAACCCAAGGTCGCTGGCTCCAGCAAGGGGTTACTCGGTCTGCTGAAGGCCCGTGGTCAAGGCACATATGAGAAAGCAATCAATGAACAACTAAGGTGTTGCAATGCGCAATGAAAAACTAATGATTGATGCTTCTCATCTCTCTCCGTTCCTGTCTGTCTGTCCCTGTCTATCCCTCTCTCTGACTCATTCTCTGTCTCTGTAAAAAATAACTAAATAAATAAAAATTAAAAAAAAAAAAGACAAGGTGATCTATTTACTGTCCTTCTACCCCTCAACCTTTGTTGAGGTTGTGTCGTCTTGCTGAAAAGTCTGCCCTCATGCCTAAATTTTTCAAGGCCAGGCTCAAATGACACCTACTCTAGGAAGCCCTCCCTGATCTGACCTCACCCTGACCACTTTCTCCTGTGGCATCAAAACAGTCTGCCCTAAAAGAATAATCTGTAGCTCAGTGCTTCCCCTGTTTTCATTGGTTTAGCCGTAAAGATGGTATCCCCAAACCTAATTAAAAATTCAGAATCTTGATAAATAGCTGCATTCTCATAAAACAAAACAAAACAAAAAGCCCCTTTGCCCTGATTTTTATCAAGCTCATAGATCATCCCCCAGGGAGACTAAATCTTGAGAGCAGGGACTATGTCATCCGCCCCCACCCTCATACCATCCCTCCCACTTTACACAGCCCAGGGCCTGAAATTCAGGGGGCAGATGAAACGCTGGTCAGGAGAGTGCCCACTACCACTCATACAGTAACGAGAGGCTGCGGACTCAGCTGGTTTCAGGAGCCACACAGATAAGACACCGTGTGGAACTGCCAAGTGCAATACACCTTCGTATTTGGGTGGTTCCTTGGAGCTTTCAAAGCAATTTTACATCAGCAGCTCTATCCCCCTTCACAGATGGAGAAAGTCATGCTCAGAAAAGTGAAGCAAATTGCTAGAGGTCACAGAGCAAGTATCACAAGGCTAGGTCCAACTCACGTAGACTCTGACCTGACCTCGGGTTTTCTGAGGGTAGTGGGAGGAGTGTCTAAAAGAGATGGGCATCATTCACTTCTAAAACATCTTAGGACTGTTTTTTTAGAGCAGATTTTGGTTCATAGCATTGAGGGAAATGTACAGAGACGTCTTAGATCCCCCTGCCCTCAGACGTGTCTCCGCCATTATCAACATCCCCCTGAGAGTGGTACATTTGTCACCATTGACACACCTACACTGGCACATGATCATCACCCAAAGTCCCTATTTACAGTCCACTCGGAACGTTGTACATTTTACAGATTGTGTGTGACGATCAATAGCAAATGTATAATGACGTGTATCCACCATTACAGTATCATACAGAGTATCTTCTGCCCTAAAAATCCCCTGTGCTCCATCACTTCCTCCATCCTTCCTGCCTCACTAGCAAGCACTCATCTTTTTATTTTCTCCGTACTTTTTCCTCTTTCAGAACGGGATATCATTGAAATCATACTTAGGTCGCCTTTCCAGACTGGCTTATTTAAGTTTCCTCCGTGTCTTTTCATGGCTAAATAGCCCCCCCCCATTTATTTTATTTTATTTTATTTTTTAGCGCTGAATAATATTCTATTGTCTGGATGTTCCACAGCTCATTTTTTCCAGTTTTATTGAGAAGTGATTGACGTACATCACTGTATAAGTTTAAGGCATACAGCATCATGGTTTCATTTATATATATTGTGAAATGATTACCACAATAGGTTCAACTAACATCATCATCTCACAGAGGTGCAATAAAGAGGAAAAAAAAAAAGAAAAAACTTTTCTCCTTGTGCAGAGAACTCGTAGGCTTTACTCTGCTAACAACGCTCCTCTTCTGCGCTGATAAGTACTGTATGGTCACCAAGGTGTACATTGCATCCTGAGTACTTGTTTACCTTGTAACTGGGAGTTTGTGTTTTTTGACCACCTTTCTCTAATTGCCCCTCTTCTACTCTCCTCTCTGGTAACCACCAGTGCCATCTCTATTTCTAAGAGTTTGTTTTTATTTTATTTATTTGTTTGTTTGTTTGTTTATTTTTGTGTGGCAGAGACAGAGAAAGTCAGAGAGAGGGACAGATAGGGACAGAGAGATGAGAAACATCAATTCTTCATTGTGGCTCCTTAGTTGTTCATTGATTGATTTCTCATATGTGCCTTGACTGGGGGAGGGGCTACAACAGACCGAGTGACCCCTTGTTCAAACCAGATGAGCCGCGCTCAAGCTGGCAACCTCGGGGTCTCCAATCTGGGTGCTCCACATCCCAGTCAGACGCTCTATCCACTGCTCCACCACCTGGTCAGGCTATTTTTATTTTTTAAAGATTTAATCTATTGATTTTAGAGAGAGGAAGGAGAAGGGGAGAGGTGCAGGAAACATCAACTCATAGTAGTTGCTTCTCCTATGTGCCCTGACCCGGCACGCCCAGGGTTCCGAACCGGCAACCTCAGCATTCCAGGTCGACGCTTTATCCACTGCGCCACCACAGGGCAGGCTCCCTTTTTCACCCATCGACCTAACCTCCCTCCCATGGCAACCATCAATATGTTCTCTGTGTCTGTGCATTTGTTTCTGTTTTGTTTGTTCATTAATTTTGTTATTTAGATTCCACATATAGGTGAAATCACATGGTATTTGTCTTCCTCTGTCTCAATTCACTTAGCATGATACCTTCCAGGTCAATCCATGTTGTCACAAAAAACAAAATTTTATTCTTTTTTATGACTGAGCAATATTCCATTGTATATATGGGCCACATCTTCTTATCCATTTGTCTATTAATAGACACTTGGGTTACTTCATATCTTGGCTATTGTATATAATGCTACAATGAACATAAGGATGTATAAATATTTTCAAATGAATATTTTGGATTCCTTTGGATAAATAGCCAGAAGTGGAATTTTTGGGTCATACGTTATTTTTGTTTTCTATTTTTCTGAGGAAACTCCATACTGTTTTCATAATGGCTGCACCAATTTGCAATCGCACCAACAGTACAGAAGGGTTCCCTTTTCTCCACATCTTCACCAACACTCATTGTTTGTTGATTTATTGGTGATAGCCACTGAGAGTTGTGAGATGATATCTCATTGTGGTTTTAGTTTGCATTTCTCTGACGATTAGTGATGTTGGGCATCTTTTCATGTGTCTATCGGCCGTCTGTGTATAGTCTTTAAAGAAAGGTCTATTCGAGGCTTCTGTCCATTTTTAAATCAGATTGAAAGATTTGGGGGGCAATATTAAGTTGTATTAGTTTCTTAGATATTTTGGATATTAACCCCTTATCCAATGTATCATTTGCAAATATGTTCTCCCATTCAGTAGATTGTCTTTTCATTTTGTTGACAGTTTTCTTTGCAGTGCAGAATCCTTTTAGTTTAGTATAATCTCATTTTTTTAATTTGTTACCCTTGCCCAAGGAGACACATCCAAAAAAAATATTAAGAGTGATGTCACAGCACTGGCCAGTTGGCTCAGTCGTAGAGTGTCAGGCCACTGTGTGGATATCCTAGGTTTGATTCCTAGTCAGGACCCACAGGAGAAGCAACCATCTGCTTCTCCACCTTCCCGCTGCTCTCTCTCTCTCTCTCTCTCTCTCTCTCTCTTTCTTCCCCTCCCACATCCATGGTTCAATTGGTTCAAGCACATCGGCCCTGGACACTAGGATGGCTCCGTGGACTCTCCACTTCAGGTGCTAAAAATAGCTCAGTTATGACCTGTAGTGGTGCAGTGGATAAAGCATCACCCTGGAATGCTGAGGTTGCCAGTTCAAAACCCTGGGCTTGCCTGGTCAAGGCACATATGGGTGTTGATGCTTCCTGCTCCTCCTCCTCTCTCTCTCCTCTCTAAAATGAATGAAGTCTTAGAAAATTAAAAAAAAAAAAAAGTCTATTAAAACTGAGCTGTTCCTTTAAAAAAAAATAGCTCGGTTGTGAGCATGGCCCCAGCTGGGCAGAGCATCAGTCCCAGACAGGGGTTGCCAGTGGATCCCTGTCAGGGCACATGTGGGAGTCTGTCTCTCTATCTCCCCTCCTCTAACTTGGAAAAGAAAAAAAAGAGTGATGTCACAGAATTTACTGCCTATATTTTCTTCTAGCAGTTTTATGGTTTCAGGTCTTTAAGTCTTTCATTTAAATCTTTAATCCATTTTGAGTTTATTCTTGTATATGGTAAGGAAGTAGTCTAGTTTGCCTGATCAGTAGTGGCTCAATGGGTAGCCCATCAACCTGGGACACTGAAGTCCCAGGTTTGAAACCCCAAGGTCACCAGCTTGAGGATGGGCTCATCCTGCTTGAGTGCAGCAGGTTCACTGGCTTGAGCGCAGGGTTACTGGCTTGAGCATGGAATCATCGACATGATCCCATTGTTGCTGGTTTGAGCCCAAAGGTTGTTAGCTTGAAGCCCAAGGTACCCAGCTTGAGGCCAAGGTCGCCGGCTTGAGCCCAAGGTCACCGGCTTGAGCCCAAGGTTGCTAGCTTGAGCAAGAGGTCACTGGCTTGGTTTGAGTGCCCCCGCCCAGGTCAAGGCACATATGAGAAGCAACCAATGAACAACTACAGTGCTGCAACTACAAGTTGATGCTTCTCATCTTTCTTCCTTTCACTCTCTCTCTCGCTAAAAAATTTTTTTAAAGAAAGTACTCATTTCATTTTTTTTTTCATATATCTGTCTAGATTTTCTAACACCATTTATTAAAGACACTGTCTTTGCCTTATTGTATATGGGTTTACTTCTGGGCTCTCTATATTTTCCCGACTGATCCATGTATGATGTTTTAATCCAGTATCGTGCTATTTTGATTGCAATAGCCTTACAGTGCTGTTTGATATTAGGTAGTGTGATAACTCCAACTTTGTTCTTCTTTCTCAAGATGGTTTTGGCTATTTGGAGTCTTCTGTGGTTCCTCATGCATTTTAGGATTATTTATTCTAGTTCTCTGAAAGATGCCATTGGTATTCTGATAGAAATTGCAGTGAATCTGTAGATTGCTTTGAATAGTATAGACATTTTAACAATGTTAATTTTTCTATCAATGAGCATAGTATAGTTTTCTATTTATTTTATCTTTTTTCTTCAATGTCTTATAGTTTTCTGAGTGCAGGTCTTTACCTCCTTAATTATTTATTCCTAAATATTTTATTCTTTTTCATGCAACTGTAAATGGTATGTTTTAATTTCTCTTTCTAATAGCTCATTATTGGTGTATAAAATGCAACGGGTTTCTTTTTTTATTTTTTATTTAATTGATTTTAGGGAGGAAAGAGAAAGTAGGGAGAAGTGGGAAGCATCAACTCATAGTAGTTGCTTCTTGCATGTGCCTTCACCAGGCAAGCCCAGGGTTTTGAACCAACGCCTCAGCGTTCCAGGACAATGCACTATCCACTGCACCACCACAGGTCATGCGGAATAGATTTCTGAATATATTAGTTTTGTACTCTGCTATTTTACTGAATTCACTTATTCTAATAGTTTTTTGGTAGAATTTTTAAAAAACTTGTTTTTTTTTTGTATTTTTCTGAAGCTGGAAACGGGGAGAGACAGTCAGACAGACTCCCGCATGCGCCCGACCGGGATCCACCCGGCACGCCCACCAGGGGCAACGCTCTGCCCACCAGGGGGCGATGCTCTGCCCCTCCAGGGCGTCGCTCTGCCGACCAGAGCCACTCTAGCGCCTGGGGCAGAGGCCAAGGAGCCATCCCCAGCGCCCAGGCCATCTTTGCTCCAATGGAGCCTTGGCTGTGGGAGGGGAAGAGAGAGACAGAGAGGAAGGAGGGGGGCGTGGAGAAGCAAATGGGCACTTCTCCTATGTGCCCTGGCCGGGAATCGAACCCGGGTCCCCTGCACGCCAGGCCGACGCTCTAGTGCTGAGCCAACCAGCCAGGGCCAAAACTTTTAAATTTATTGATTTGAGAGAGAGAAAGAAAGAGAACCATCAATTTGTTGTTCCACTTATTTATGCATTCATTGGTTGTTTTTTGGTTTTTTTTAGAGAGACAAACAGAGAGACAGACAGATAGGGACAGACAGAAAGGGAGAGAGATGAGAAGCATCAATTCTTTGTGGCTGCACCTTAGTTGTTCATTGATTGCTTTCTCATATGTGCCTTGACCTGGGAGCTCCAGCCGAGCCAGCGAACCCCTTCTCAAGCCAGGGAACTGGGGCTCAAGCCAGGGACAATGGGCTCATGTTAATGATCCTACTCTGAAGCCAGTAACCTCACACTCAAGCTGGTGAGCCTATACTCAAGCCAGAGACCTCGGGGTTTCAAACTTGGGTCCTCTGAGTCCCAGGCCAATGCACTATCCACTGTGTCACCACCTGGTCAGGTTGGTTGCTACTTGTATGTGCCCTGACTGGGGATCAAACCTACAACTTTTATGTATCAGATCAATGCTCTAACCAACTCAGCTACCCAGCCAGGACCTTGGTGGAATCCTTAGGGTTTCTTCTATATAGTATCTTGTCTTTTTGATAATGGTCATTTTAACAGGTGTGAGGTGATATCTCATTCTGGTTTGTTTGTTTTGTATTTTTCTGAAGTTGGAAATGGGGAGGCAGTCAGACTCCTGCATGAGCCCGACAGGATCCACCCAGCATGCCCACCAGGGGGTGATGTTCTGCCCATCTGGGGCGTTGCTCTGTTGCAACCAGAGCCATTCTAGCGCCTGAGGCAGAGGCCATAGAGCTATCCTCAGCACCCGGGCCAACTTTGCTCCAATGGAGCCTTGGCTGTGGGAGGGGAAGAGAGAGACAGAGAGGAAGGAGAGGGGGAGGGGTGGAGAAGCACATGGGCGCTTCTCCTGTGTGCCCTGGCCGGGAACCGAACCTGGGACTCCTGCACGCCAGGCCGATGCTGTACCACTGAGCCAACCGGCCAGGGCCTCATTCTGGTTTTAACTTGCATTTTCCTAATGACTAATGATGTTGAGCATCTTTTCATGTTAGTTTTTCATATATCTTCTTTGAAAAAATGTCTATTCAGTTTCTTTGCCCATTTTTTTTTACTATTGAATTATATGTTTCTTTTTTTTCTTTTTAAATATTTTATTTATTGCCTGACCGATGGTGGCACAGTACATAGAACGTCCCAGGTTTGAAACCCTGAGGTCACTGCCTTGAGCACAGGTTCATCCAGCTTGCATGCAGGCTGACCAGCTTGAGTGTGGGGTCACCAGCTAAAGTGTGGGGTCACCGGCTTGAGCATGGGATCATAGACATGATCCCATTGTCACAGGTTTGAGCCCAAAGCTCAAGGTCGCTAGCTTGAAACCCAAGGTTGCTGACTTGAGCCCAAAGTCACTGGCTTGAGCAAGGGGTCACTTGCTCTGCTGTAGCCCCCCAGTCAAGGCACCTATGAGAAGCAATCAATGATTAACTAAAAAGTGCTGCAACTATGAGTTGATGGTTCTCATCTTTCTCCCTTCCTCTCATTCTCTCATAAATAACTTAAAAAAATAGTTATTTATTGGTTTTAGAGAGAGGAGGGGGGAGGAGTGAGAACCATCAACTCTCAGCAGCCACCTCTCCTGTGTGCCTTTACCGGACAAGCCCAGGATCTCAAACCAGTGGCCTCGGCAGTCCAGGTTGAGGCTTCATCCACTGCACCACTACAGGGCAGGTGAGTTGTATGTTTCTCTATGTATTTTATATATTAACCCCTTATCAACTATGCCACAGCTTATTTATCTATTCATATAACAAAGGACATCTCGGTTACTTCCAAATTTTGGCAATCATGAATAAAACTCCTATAAACATCTGTGTGTAGTTTTTGGATGGGCATACGTGTTCAACTCTGTTGGGACTTAAAAGGAGTGTAATTGCCTGGCCTGTGGTGGCACAGTGGATAGAGCATCGAGCTGGAATGCTCAGGTCCCTAGGCCCAAATCCTGGGCTTGCTTGGTCAAGGCAATACAAGCAAGCAATGAACAGCTAAAGTGAAGCACCTATGAGTTGATACATCTCACTCCCCCACTTCTCTGTAAAATCAATAAATAAAATCTTAAAAAAGAGGCCGTGGTTGATTGGCTCAGTGGCTAGAGCACTGGCCTGGCATGCAGACATCCCAGGTTCAGTCCATGGTCAAGGCACACATGAGAAGTAACCATCTGCTTCTCTCCCCTTTCTCTCTCTCTTCCCTTCCCACAGCCAGTGGCTTGACTGGTTCAAACATTGACCCTGGGCACTGAGGATAGCTCAGATGGTCTGAGTGTCAGTCTCAGGTGCTAAAAATAGCTCAGTTATGAGCATCAGCCTCCTACAGGGGTTGCCAGGTGGATTCCAGGTTGCCTGAGGGAATCTATCTCCTCTCCTCTCACTAAAAAAAAAAAAAAAAAGATTTATTGATTTTACAGAAGGGGCGGGGGTACTGAGAAATATCAACTCATAGTTGCTTCACTTTAGTTGTTCATTGATTGCTTATTTTATGTGCCTTGACTGAGCAAGCCCAGGGTTTTGAACCAGCGACTTCAGCGTTCTAGGTCGACACTATCCACTGCACCACCACAGGCCAGGCTATATTAAGTCCTTTTCATTCAATTTTTTTTTTTTACAGGGACTGAGAGAGAGTCAGAGAGAGGGATAGACAGGGAAAGACAGACAGGAACGGAGAGAGATGAGAAGCATCAATTCTTCGTTGCGGCACCTTAATTGTTCATTGATTGCTTTCTCAGATGTGCCTTGACCGTGGGGCTACAGCAGACCAAGCAACCCCTTGCTTGAGCCAGGTGAGCTTTTCTTTTTTTTTTGCTCAAGCTAGATGAGCCCACGCTCAAGCTGGCAACCCTGGGGTCTCGAACCTGGGTCTTCCGCATTCGAGTTCGATGCTCTATCCACTGCGCCACCACCCGGTCAGGCCATTCAATTTTTATTTAACCAAGATTTCATTTGTAAAATTGAACCAACATTCTCTTCTTCACAACGTTGTTTGAAATATTTTTCAGTAATTCAGTAGTTATCTAGCGAGAACTTCAACCTCTGTGATAATGACCCTGCTCTCAGGGAGCTTATCTTTTATTGGGTAAGGGGCTAGAGAATGAACAAGTATACAAATAAGTGAGTACTTTCAGGTAAGTGAAGAGAGCAAGTGTTAGAGCGACTGGCAGTGAAAGGGCTAATGTCAGGGAACTTCTCTAAGGAGGCAGTGTTTGAACTATGAACGTCAGGAAAAGGGAGAGCTAGCCATGAGGAAAGAAATTCAGGCGACAAAGACAAGGGACCTGGAAGCCCCGGAATTGAACTTGATGGCTGGTCTGGGGAAGGAGGTGGTGGCTATAGTCTAGTGAGCAGGGGGTAAATGAGGTTTAAAAAAAAAGAAGCAGACAGGGGTCACAGCCTGTAGAGTTATTTTATTTACTATTTATTTTGAGGGGGAGGGAGGATAAGAAGCACCAACTCGCATTTGCTTTCACTTTAGCGGTGTAGTGATTGCTTCTCGTCTGTGCCTTGACTGGGGCCATGCCAGTGTCCCCATGTTCAAGCCAGCGACCTTTTGTGCTCATGCCAGTGAGCTTTGGGATCATGTGGACGATTCCTCCACTCTAGTCAGCGATGCCACGCTGACGAACTCGCACTCAGAGCGAGCTGCCTCGGGCTTCAAAGCAGCCACTCCTGTTCTGGGTCCATGCTTTCTCCACTGCGCAACCACTGGTCAGGTGACAGCTATTTTATTTTTTTTTAATTTAAGTATAAAATACATGCTGCATGGTACAGAAAGTGTATGAATTTTAAATGCACAGCACAGTGAATGCTTACATCTGTACATGCCCATGGATATAATGTCATCCAGAACAAGACATAGAACAGAGGTCAGGAAACCTTTCTGGCAAGGTGTCAGATAGAAAATAATTTAGGCTTTTTGGGCCTGTGATTTTATTTTATTTTTTATTTTTATTTTTTACAGAGACAGCGAGAGAGTCAGAGAGAGGGATAGATAGGGACAGACAGACAGGAACGGAGAGAGATGAGAAGCATCAATCATTAGTTTTTCGTTGTGACACCTTAGTTGTTCATTGATTGCTTTCTCATATGTGGCTTGACCGCGGGCCTTCAGCAGACCGAGTAACCCCTTGCTCGAGCCAGCGACCTTGGGTCCAAGCTGGTGAGCTTTGCTCAAACCAGATGAATCCTAACTCAAGCTGGGGACCTTGGGGTCTCAAACCTGGTCCTCTGTATCCCAGTCCAATGCTCTATCCACTGTGCTACCGCCTGGTCAGTCTGGGCCTGTGATTTTAATTGTAACTACTCCGCTCTGCTGTTACAGCAGGACAGAAGCCAGAGATCTTGGTAGATGGACATGCTTGGGTTTCAATAAACCATTAGTTATGAACACTGAAATGTGAATTACATAGAACTTTCATGTATTGCAAAATACTAGCCTAATTTTATTTTTCCTCAACCATTTGAAAATGTAAAAACCATTCTTAGGTTGTGGGCTATACAAAGACAGGTGGTGGGCACGACTTGCCCTTCAGGCCATAGTTTATTAACTTCTTCTTTTTTTTTTTTTAGATTTTATTTATTCATCTTTAGAGAGAGAGAGAGAAGTGGGGAAGGAGCAGGAAGCATCAATTCCCATTTGTGCCTTGACTGGGCAAGCCTGGAGCTTTGAACTGGAGATCTTGTATTAAGGTACCAAGGAATTGCAAAAATTGTTAAAATTAGTACTTAACAAAGGAAAAGTCAGGCTCCCTTACTCCTCCTTTCTATAGAGAATGGAAAGAAAAGAATGCAGGAGCTTCCTGGCTTACAAGGACAACTGGGTCATCTGATCATCTAGTTTAGCTGATTCCTAGAATTCTCTGAAAGGGTGCCTGGGGCCACTTGCCACACAGAGCAAAGAAGATAAAAGTTATCTGAAAACCTTAGAAAACAACGTTTATGTACCTTAATGAAGAATTCCTATATTCGACTCACCCTAAAGTCATGGGAGTAACATATCTCTCTAAACAAAGGGATCACAAGCCCCTCCTTACCCCCCCAACCAGCACTTGATTCTGTATAAAAGCAGGCTGAGAACAGTATGAGGCCCTACATGATTTGGGACTGTGCCCCATGCAGCTAGCCAGCTAATCAATAAACTCCTCAGAATTTCTTCTGTAACCTGCCTTGGTGTCTCTATGTAACCCGCGGATTAAAGTACACTACTTGACAACATTTGGAGGCTTGTCCGGTATTCCAGTGTTCTGCGTCACCAGGTGGAGACACCTGGACCAGCTGGTATCTCCAGAACGTTGCTTGACCCCACTGGATCTCTAGGAGGGGCGCCCCCTGAGACGTTCCAGGGCTCCAGTTTTCCTGTGGGTCTCGGACAACTTCATGGCAGACAACCCCGGTACCTAAAATTCAATGATTTGACAGAGAAATTGAGGAGTGTAAATTCTGACCTCCGGAGGTAAGGTAAATCTTTTGCTTTACTGAATTCTAGCTTTCTGTCTGTTTTGAATTGTAGCTTTTCTGTTTGTGACTAGTCAATCTGGAACTATTGCGAAAAAGGATCGGATGCGATTTGACTTACACAATAGGCTCTCCAGGGCCAAAACATTGGTGGAGAGTTTTGTCCTGCCTCGGACTTTCCGAGACACATTTGTTTGTGCTCTCAGGGAATACATTAGTGGGGACTGAGTGAGTCCTGCATGAGACTTCCAGGACACGTCTGTTTGTGCTCTCAGGGAAGACAAGAAGTGGGGACTAAGTTCATCAGTCCTGCCTCGGACTTCCAGGGACACCTTTGTGCTGTCTGTCCATGCTGAGATCTCATTCTTTGCTTTCATTGTTTCTGTCTGAAAACCCCTGAGTGATTGGTGTGGGGATCTCTGGTGCCTGACCCTGAGTTTCCAGTTTGTGACTCCACAGTGAAGAACTACTGAGTCCGACTGGGCTCCAACCTGTGGTTCCGTAGCCATCCTCATACAGCTTAGGGTGGTATCAGACACTCTCTGATCCTAGTGGGGCTTTATACTGACCCACCGATGCTAAGAGGCACCTAAGTTCCTGTGAGGGACGCAGCCAGGCAAATACCTGAGAGGCTTCTGACAGGGGCACCCCCTTCCCTTGTCCATTGAACTGTGCCCAAAAGTGTAAATGTAAATAGTAAATTGTCTGTTTTGTAGGTTCTCTTTGTCAGGAAAATCTCTGGTGTAATTTCAATCGGAAATTTCTGGCTTTAAACTAGAGGGAAAAAGTAAAGGGAAAGGCGCTGGCTAGTTGGCTCAGTGGTAGAGCGTCGGCCTGGCGTGCAGGAGTCCCGGGTTCGATTCCCGGCCAAGGCACACAGGAGAAGTGCCCATCTGCTTCTCCACCCCTCCCCCTCTCCTTCCTCTCTCTCTCTCTCTCTCTCTCTCTTCCCCTCCCACAGCCAAGGCTCCATTGGAGCAAAGTTTGCCCGGACGCTGAGGATGGCTCTGTGGCTTCTGCCTCAGGCGCTAGAATGGCTCTGATTGCGGCAGAGCGACGTCCCAGATGGGCGGAGCATTGCCCCCTGGTGGACATGCCGGGTGGATCCCAGTCGGGCGCATGCGGGAGTCTGTCTGACTTACCTCCGATTCCAACTTCAGAAAAATACAAATAAATAAATAAATAAATAAATAAATAAATAAATAAATAAATAAATAAAAAAGTAAAGGGAAATTCATAAACTCCATATGGTTTAGTGGCCGTCCGCCGGAAGCTGAGGGAAACCCTTCCATCTCCGGGTCTGATGTAGTCAGGGGTGTATACTGACCGGCCTACACTACGGAGAGCGAGTACCCCAAGGTGGACTCAGCAGATGGTTGTCACTTCTGAAAGGCAACTCTGAGGAAACTGTTCTAAATCCTACAAATTATAAAACCAGCAAAATTCACAGAAATATTATATTGCTTAAAGATAAAACTAAGCCAAAGGCCAGAGACTATTGCCCTTATTCATTGCCCAGGACACCAGAAAAGGGGACTCAATAGAGAAAAAAGAAAATTGGGCAAAAAGCCAAAAATGTAGCCCTAAAATCAGTGGGGCCTTTAGAGATTTTAGTAGCTAAAAGGGACAGGTAAGAATAAAAGGGATAGTTAGAAATACCAGACAAGAGACTTTTCTTACCTGGAGCCCTAAGTAAAGAAATTAGCAACCAGCCTTAGAATCTATTACAAAAGGCATAGTGCCTGAGTGTTTAGTCTGTGCCCAAATAAATAGTAAGCAAAGTAAGGAAATTATAAAGAGAAACAGGGAGAGAGGAACTTTCCCAAGTGAACATTTAGAAATAGGTTTTACTGAAGGATAAGTAGAAGCTTTCCCTACTAGAAATGGGACCGTAGTAACAGTTGTTAAGAAATTACTATATGTTGCCCATTAATATTAGGTGTAATAATGGGCCTGCATTTGTATCCAAGATCTCACAGCTAGTAGGAAAGGCACTCAATATTAATTGGAAATTACATTGTGCCTACAGGCCCCAAAGTTCAGGGCAGGTAGAATGCATTAATTGGATCTTAAAGGAAACTGTAACCAAATTTGTTTTTGAAACCTGTGAAAAGTGTCCCACCTTACTCCCTTTAGCCCTCCTTAGGGCAAGGTGCACCCCCCTGCAGGGAAGGATTCACTCTTTTTGAAATAATGTTTGGAAGACCCCATCCCTTACTACCAAAACTCAGAGAAGAAATAAAAACTGAATTGGTAACCACTCCTTCCTTAAGTACTTACAGGGTCTGCAGATGACTCACCAGGTTGTCCAAAAGATTGTCCGAGAGGTGCTTCCAGCACTGCCAGGAGATCTGGTACATCCCTTCCATCCTGGGGACTCAGTCTGGGTAAAGAAGTACACCACCCAAGGACCGACTCCTACGTGGACGGGTCCACACACCGTGATCCCGACCACTCCCACTGAGGCCAAAGTAGAAGGCATACCCACCTGGGTCCAACACAGCCGGTTGAAGCCTGCAGCCCCAGCAGAGACGCCCTTCTGGACAGCAGAGACTGACCCCGACTACCCTTGTAAGCTGACCTGAAAAGGACAATATGCCCTGCTGCAACCACTACCTGGAAGCTGACTGGTCCATGCATCCATGCATGACTGAGCCTGAGGAAGCTCCCGGAGGAGCTCCTTTAATTAGACTTTGAGGAAGGAGGGAAACTGAGGTCAAAGGAAAGCCAGAATAAGTCGTCTTAAGTATTTTTTTGGTGTTTTTTTTTTTTACAGAGACAGAGTCAGAGAGAGGGATAGATAGGGACATACATACAGGAACGGAGAGAGATGAGAAGCATCAATCATCAGTTTTTCGTTGCGACACCTTAGTTGTTCATTGATTGCTTTCTCATATGTGCCTTGACCGTGGGCCTTCAGCAGACCGAGGACCACTGCGACCTTGGGTCCAAGCTGGTGAGATTTTTTTTTTCTTTTTTTCTCAAGCCAGATGAGCCCGTGCTCAAGCTGGCCACCTCGGGGTCTTGAACCTGGGTCCTCTGTGTCCCAGTCCGATGCTCTATCCACTGTGCCACCGCCTGGTCAGACAGTGGCCTTAAGTTTTGATGCATGTACTGCTATGAGTCATAGAGAAGGGAGATATAAGTCCCTTTGCTAGAAAGGAAGCTACAAGATAAATGAAAAATATATATTGCTTATAGCTACCCCTATAAAGTAACCTATAAATACTAGCTACTTAGAGGGAGGACACCTCCAAAAAGAAGTGTACTTTAAAGAAAAATTACTTATTGCCAGCTTGGTTGTCACTAAAGGTTAAGATTTTTAAAATGAAGAGTTTTGACTAGAAAGGAATTGTATGGTTTTGATAATGAAAGGTGTAAGGTATAGAAATACTTTCATTTTTTATTTTATTTTTTTACAGAGACAGAGAGAGAGTCAGAGTGAGGGATAGACGGGGACAGACAGACAGGAACGGAGAGATGAGAAGCATCAATCATTAGTTTTTCGTTGTGCACTGCAACACCTTAGTTGTTTCATGGTGGGCGGTAGCAGAACAACCAGACGTCACTGCAACTGGCCCACCATGAAAGCTGGAATGCCAACTAATGGGCGGGAGGGACCAGGTGGGCCAGCACTGCAAAAGTAGGTGCTTTTTATAAAAAGGTTCGCCATCACGGTTATAGGCTGATGTTCCTACTTACAGGATCTGCAGATCACTAATCCTAGCTTTAACTTTAGGCCCCTGCCTACTCAACAGCCTCATGTACCTCGTTAAAATGAGTCAAGGATTCAACTCATAATATAAAACCAGTGGGGAATGTGATAAGGTGCCAAGGAATTGCAAAAATTGTTAAACTTAGACCCTGGCCAGTTGGCTCAGCAGTAGAGCGTTGGCCTGGCGTGCAGGAGTCCCGGGTTCGATTCCCGGCCAGGGCACACAGGAGAAGCGCCCATCTGCTTCTCCACCCCTCCTCCTCTCCTTCCTCTCTGTCTCTCTCTTCCCCTCCCGCAGCCGAGGCTCCATTGGAGCAAAGATGGCCCAGGCGCTGGGGATGGCTCTGTGGCCTCTGCCTCAGGCGCTAGAATGGCTCTCTGGATGCAACAGAGTGACGCCGGTGGATCCCGGTCGGGCGCATGCAGGAGTCTGTCTGACTGCCTCCCCGTTTCCAGCTTTGGAAAAATGAAAAAGGAAAAAAAAAAAGTTAAACTTAGTATTTTAAAAAGGAAAAGTCAGGCCCCTTACCCCTCCTTTCTGTAGAGAATGGAAAGAGAAGAATGCAGGAGCTTCCTGGCTTACAAGGACAACTGGGTCATCTGATCATCTAGTTTAGCTGATTCCTAGAATTCTCTGAAAGGCTGCCTGGGGCCACTTGCCACACAGAGCAAAGAAGATAGAACTTATCTGAAAAACTTAGAAAACAATATTTATGTACCTTAATCAGGAATTCCTATACTCAAAAAAAAAAAAAAATTCCTATACTCGACTCACCCTAAAGTCATGAGAGTAATGTATAGCTCTAGAGCAGTGGTGGTCAACCTGGTCCCTATCGCCCACTAGTGGGCATTCCAGCTTTCATGCTGGGTGGTAGCGGAGCAACCAAAGTACAAATAAAAAGATAGATTTAAGTATAGTAAGTTGTTTTATAAAGATTTATTCTGGAAAACTTAGTGAAAATCCGACATAAAGTACTTGGTAAGTAATTATTATTATATGTTTTAACTTACTGTAACTCTGCTTTATAAATTTTATAAAGTAAAGTTACTTCCCTACTTCATAAATCACCATTACTATGGAACCGGTGGGCGGTTAGAAAATTGTACTAACAGAGATACAAAAGTGTGCGGTAGGTATAAAAAGGTTGACGACTCCTGCTCTAAACAAAGGGATCACAAGCCCCTCCTTACCCACCCTAACCAGTACTTGATTCTGTATAAAAGCAGGCTGAGAACTGTATGAGGCCCTACATGATTTGGGACTGTGCCCCATGTAGCTAGCCGGTTAATTTATAAACTCCTCAAAAATTTCTTCTGTAACCTGCCTTGGTGTCTCTATATAACCCGTGGATTAAAGTACACTACTTTACAACAATCTCAGTGCTTCAGGTTGATGCTCTATCCACTGCACCACCATAGGTCAGGCACCAACTTCTGATATAATTCATCTCTCTCCCCCATAGTTGTTGCTATGATTTTTATCACCATCAATCTATTTTGCTTGTTCTTGAACTTTAAACAAATGGAATCATAGGTATATACTTTTTAAAAATTGATTTGAGAAAGGGGGGAGAAACACCAATCTGTTGTTCCACTTATTTATACAATCATTGCTTGATTCTTGTATGTCCTGACTAGGGAATTGAACCCAGAACCGTGGCATATTGTGATGATGCTCTAACCAACTGAGCTACCTGACCAGGGCCTATATGTATATATTCTTTAAAAAAAATTTTTTTAATTTTTTTACTTTTTTTACAGAGAGAGAGTCAGTGTGAGGGATAGATAGGGACAGACAGACAGGAATGGAAAGAGATGAGAAGCATCAATCATTAGTTTTTCATTGCCACACCTTAGTTGTTCATTGATTGCTTTCTCATATGTGCCTTGACCGGGGGACTGCAGCAGACTGAGTAACCCCTTGCTCAAGCCAGTAACCTTGGGTCCAAGCTGGTGAGCTTTGCTCAAACTAGATGAGCCTGCGCTCAAGCTGGCGACCTCGGAGTCTTGAACCAGGGTCCTCCGCATCCCAGTCCGATGCTCTATCCAATGCGCCACCACCTAGTCAGGCAATATATTCTTAAGTTGGCTTCTTCAGCTTATCATAATGTCTGTCCTGTGATGACTGAAATGGACTTAGATGCCATTTGAAGGTCTTAAGTTTGAGAACATGATCAGATTTATATGAAAAGGACACACTGGTTACTGTATGAATAATGGAGTAAAGGGAAACAGGAGTGCAAGTGGGAAGCCCAGTTAGGAGTAATCCAAGCAAGAGGTGATGATGACTCCACCAGGGTGATAGTTGCAGAAATAGAAGAAAGATTTGGATTTGAATGTGAGATCATGTATCCAATGCCAGTTATTTTTTAAAAGTATTATAATGCAAGTAGGTCACACTAATACATTTTATGAATAAACTTTCTGTGACTGGCATAGTAAATTTTCATGCATAAACTTATGTTCCTACTCTCAAGGGGTTAATAATACTTTTTGGCGTGGTGCAGACCGACCATGAATCCAGATACAATGGAACCGCTGCTTTAAGATAGAGCCTAGGAAGATAGAGTAGCCAGATGGGGTATTACACCAGCCTGGGGGTGGTCAAGAGAGATCTCCTGAGGGTTGTGGCCCTTAAGCTAAATTTTAAGGAATAGCTGAAATAGGATGAAAAGGTATATGGGAAGGCCAAGAGATGTGCGATCTCTTGGATGCTAAGTGTGGTTCTATGATGAGATCTCATAAATATATGAGCCTGGCCTGGAAGAGGACTTTGAACTGGGCCTAAATGGATGGGTATTCATCTACTTATTCAATCAAACAACCAATCCTGAGAGCTTCTGTATGCACTGAGGCTCCAGGAGAGGCCAGAGGCAGCAAAGTGACAGGCTGTGGGCGGAGTCTAACCCTTACCTGTATTTTGGCCCACATTCCTGTAGGTCCACTGCAGTAGAGGTTTGTACAGTAGCTGTTCCTTTAGGACAGAAAATATGGTCTGTTGTTTACATTCCTCACTTGCTTCTCTTCCTATTTATATTACTTCCTGGCCCTTTTAGGTCTTTTGAGTTTTTGTTGTTTTTTTACAGAGACAGAGAGAGAGTCAGAGAGGGACAGACAGACAGGAACGGAGATATCATTAGTTTTTTGTTGCGCATTGCAACACCTTAGTTGTTCATTGATTGCTTTCTCATATATGCCTTGACTGCGGGCCTTCAGCAGAGCGAGTAACCCCTTGCTGGAGGCATTGACCCTGGGTCCATGCTGGTGAGTTTTTTACTCAAACCAGATGAGCCCACGTTCAAGCTGGCGACCTCGGGGTCTCGAACCTGAGTCCTCGGCATTCCAGTTCGACGCTCTATCCACTGCACCACCGCGGGGTCCGGCAGGTCTTTGAGTTTTTAACACCTGGTTTTTGTTGTAAGAAAAATAGGACTTTAAGTCAATGACAAAGAATGATCAACATTTGAGTAGAATAGGGAAGAGCTAACCTAAGTGGATGAAGAGGTGAGAGCTTTATCAGGGCTTGCTAAACTGGCTCCTTTGGGCTTTGCGTGTTACAATTTGTGAGAATGTGATCCTCCTTGTGACTTAGACTGCTTGGCTGTGAATCTTGGCTTTGTGTTCCGTCACTGGTTAATCTATGAGCCTCAATTCATTAGAGATAATCAGCACACAAAGTGGCCTCAGAAGAAAGTAACTGTTATTATTCTATTCCGGAGCTAGGGGTATCGATTATAAAACTGGTTCTTAACCTAGAAGTTGGCGAACAGACGGCACAAGTGCTTGGGAGCTATTCGTAATACCACCCTTCTGTAAAACGAAGCAGCTCTGGGGTAAGTGGACTGCAGTGGGGATCCAGAGGCCCATGCTCCACTGCAGACTGGCTAAAAGTACCTAACACATTGCTTCAGTTTTTTGGGTATCCTGTTAAAAAGGGAGGGAACTAGTCCGACTTGGCGGACGCAATGCAGCCCCGTTTCAGTTTCCGTGCTGGAAAGTAAAAACGTTCTGTCTTCGGGCAAGCGCGGAACCTACAGGTGGACTACATCTCCCAGCCTGCCTTGCGCTCCCGACAGCGCCCTACGCTAGCACGCGAGTATCTCCGCATTCTCAACCACCAGTTACTGTCTCGCGAGAGGACGGGCCGCGCCGACGATAGCGATAGTTGTGGTGCTGGTGCTGGTGCTGGTGGTGGCGGCCGAGACGGCGGCGGCCATTTTGGTGAGGCCTCGGAAGCGGCGGCGGCGGCGGCGGCGGATCGCTGGGACTACTGTCTTATTTTCCCCACCTACCGCCCGCACTTCTGTGGCGTGAGAGGAGGTAGTGGAAGCAAGGTGGTGGCAGTAGCTGCGGGCCCCAGGGGAATTTAAAAGCCGTGAAGGCGGCGGCCAAGAGGGGGCCCTCCCCCCTCCTTTTCCGCGGGAGGGGGGGTGGTGCGTACGCCCTCGAGGACGCAGGTAAGGAGAGGGAGACAAGATGGCGGATGTCCCACAGTCCCCCCTCCCCTGACAGGTGACTGCGCGCGCATCTTTCCGCCACCGCCTTCCCTCCCTCCTTCCCGGGCGGCTGCGCGCGCACCTTCGGCCGGGGCCCCGAGTCCGGTACGCGAGGCTGTCGGCGCGCGCCCATAGAGAAACAGACTGAAGGGGGGCCAGGCCGGCCAGCACTGGGCCTGGGCGCGCCTCCTCTCCTTTCCCGCCCGTCTGCGCACGCGTGCCTGAGCGAGCGAGCGAGCCCGGAGAGGACGGACCCAGGTGTGCTCCTGCCCGCCCACCAACCTCAGCCCCCCTCGGGCGCGCGGGAAAAGGAAGGGGGTGTGGGATGAGGAGTCGGGGCGTGTGCCCACCATATCCAGTGAGGGACCAGGAACTGGCAGCTCGAACCCTTCCTTATCTCAGCCTTTCGCGGTCTAGTAGTGGGGGGGCTTCCTGACGGGCAGGGATGAGAGGCTGCCCAACCCCGCGACCCTTATGTGTGTGGGTTTGGGTTCTGGCGGGAGCCCCCGGGCGATGCGCGCAGCCGACTCACTCCGCCTCCAGCCGCGCACGCGCGGGCCCCTCCCCCACTCTCGCGCACGTTGGGTGGGGTGGGAGTCTTGGAGGGGGCGGGGCTACCTTAGGGCTAGTGGCTACTTAGGGCAGAGGTCAGGGGTCATGCTGGGTCAGAGTATTGGGAGGGGTGAGAGGCGGTCATGATGCCTTGGGTTAAGAGTTCAAGCATCTTGGATTGCAGTTAGCTTGGGTCCTTGAATCTGCGGTGGAGGAGGGAGTGAGTCAAAGGCAGAACCGTGGTGAAGGAATTTCCTTCAACACGGGGGAAACACTTCCGGGCCTTGTGTGGGTTTACCCTGCCCGTTTCCGGGCCATGGTTCTCAGGGCGGCCTTCCTCACATCGGATTGTCTCTCTCCTGTTTCCTGCTGTAGTTCTTGTGTTTCGGGAAGTGTCTCCTGGTGCAGGTATGGGAGCCAGGGGGCCCTGCCCTGAGCAAGGGTAGGTTCTGCGACTGCTCTGCCCGCACTGGCAGAACAGGTTGCCAGGCAGCCAGCACGTTTTGGAGCTAGATGTGACAGTTTTTTTTTCTTTGTTATTCTCCAGTCAGTTGTTGGAAACTTTTACAGTTAGACTTTATAAACTTTTTATTTTTTTAGTTCCGTGCTCTTTCTACTGTCCAGTTTCTTGATTGCATTTATTTTTCTGAAATGTGAGCTTTTCTTCCTACTGTAACTTTTCTTTCCAGCCTTTGAACTGATTTGGGAACATTTAAAAGCCTCAAAGCTGGTGTAAAGAAGGTTTTTACGGATGTTGGTAAATGTGAATTGTCCTCACTGCTGTTTTCTTCCCCTCCATTTGTTTCAGTTGTGATTCCCCTCAGTACGGCGGCACCGTGGAAGTACAGACTCTCACAGGGGGTGTGGTCTCAGCTCACACAGGTGAGGGTTCAGATACTATTTGTGTACTGATGCTAATGGGAGGGAAGCTTGAGGTATTTGGGGTCTTTTTTGTTGTTGTTGTTTATTTTACAGAGACAGAGTCAGAGAGGAGGAATGGAGAGATGAGAAGCATCAATCATTAGTTTTTTGTTGCTCGTTGTGACACCTTAGTTGTTCATTGATTGCTTTCTCATATGTGCCTTGACCACTGACCTTCAGCAGACCGAGTAACCCCTTGCTCAAGCCAGCAACCTTGGGTTCAAGCTGGTGGGCTTTTTCTCAAACCAGATGAGCACGCGCTCAAGCTGGCGACCTCGGGATCTCGAACCTGAGTCCTCCGCATCCCAGTCGACGCTGTATCCACTGTGCCACCGTCTGGTCAGGCTTGAGGTGTTTAATGAGAGAAATTGTAGGTTAATATATCTGGGTTGAGGATAGCATTGCAACAATAGAACTGGTGTTATGGATAGAGAAAGATGTGATCACCCTGACTACCAAAGAGAAAGCACATCCTTCATGGTTTTGTTATGGGACTACTTAGGTTTAGTTGTCCTCCTACCACTGCCTTACTGTATGATCTTATGCAAGTCATTTGGTCTCTGTATCCTGGTTTCTTCCTACCTTGTAAAATAGAGGAAATGTTAAAATGTAAGCTCCATTTAGGTCAAGGATCTTTTCTGCATGGCTCTGTCCTCGGTATGTAGAAGGAACTAAGTGGACATTTATTATGACATGAAAAGTACCTGGTTTATAAGGTAAATGTGAGGGTGAAGAATACATCAAATAAGTATAAAGTATTTGAGACATAGTAGATGCTCAAGAAATACAGGCTGTAATCACCATTCACTTATCTTTTTTAATGTTATTTTTGGTTATTTAAAGGATTCTTTAATATTTTAAAATCCCATTTCTTTTCTTTTTACGCTACTTTAGGTGCTCCAGAGGCCGGTGGACCTGAGCGGAGGCTGGGACGCCCTAGTGGGCCCCGGGCCCTGGAAGGCGGGTCCCGGTGGCCTGTGGCCCAGAATGAGGCCGGCTCCCAGCATGCCCTGCAGCCGGACGCCAGCCCCTCGGCCAGCAGCAGTGGTAACAACGACCCAGTCGTTCTTCAGGCATCCAAAGAGGAGCCTGGGAGTGGGACCATGCAGAGCAGCCCCTCCCCTGCTCACCCTCAGCTCCCAATCCTGCAGACACAGGTTCGAAAGTGGGGAAAGTTTCTTCTCTGCTTCTGCTGTGTTGGCTGCTGGCTCTGAGGCAGAAGAAACACATGGCAGGTCTTAGCCATATTTCTGTGATTCTGGCTACCTGGATACTGAGTTTCACGAATCTTTGAGCGGACTATTAAGCCTGTTGAGTACTTATATTGTACTTGATATTAGTGTAGCATTGATGTCTGAGAGTGTGGAAACTCCTGTTACCTGAAGAAGTTGAATTGGGCCAGGTTGGAAATGAAGGTTGGGACAATGTGCTTCTAAGACTGTGTGAACAGCTCCGTTTCTCATAGAACTCTTAAACCTTATGGATGCTCTGTGTATGTGTGTTTGTGTAGCGCTCATTTTTTTTCATACCAAATAAGGGAGTAGTGGGTAGTGGGGCAATCATGGCTTTTTACACTAGACAGACCCAGGTGTGTGTACAGTAGGACTTTTTTTTTTTGTAGGTGAAGGAACTTTTTTTTTTTTTTAATATTTATTGATTTTACGGGGGGGGCAAGAAATGAGAAGTATCAACTCATAGTTGCTTTACTTTATATATTCATTGATTGCTTGAATTATGTGCCTTGATACTGGACAAGCCTTGGGTTTCTTTTTTTTTTCTTTTTCTTTTTTTTTTTGTATTTTTCTGAAGTGAGAAGCTGGGAGGCAGAGACAGACTCCTGCATGCGCCCGACCAGGATCCACCCAGCAAGCCCACCAGGGGACGATGCTCCCAGAGCTATTCTAGCACCTGAGGTGGAAGCCATGGAGCCATCCTCAGCACCCGGGCCAAATTTGCTCCAGTGGAGCCTTGGCTGTGGGAGGGAAAGAGAGATACAGAGAAAGGAGAGGAGGAATAGTGGAGAAGTAGATGGGCACTTCTGTGTGCCCTGGCCAGGAATTGAACCCGGGACTTCCACACGCCAGGCCGATACTCTACTGCTGAGCCAACGGCCAGGGCCATACCTAGACTTTCAAAACTGGTAACTTCAGTGTTCCAGGTCAACTCTATCCACTGTGCCACCACAGGCTGGGCATGCAGTAGACCTTTGATGGTTATGGATTTGATATTTGTAATTTTCCTGAGCAATGGGAAATTTTGTGACATAGTCTTTTGTCGTTTAGCTGAGTAGGAATTATAATGGCACACTGAAAAGCTTGGTGAAGTGCATTTCATGAATTCACTATCCACATTTAAGTAGGGCTTTATTCTCTGCTTCTTACTGCTTTTGCAGAACCTTTTAAAATAATAGATGGGTATTTGAGGACAGTGACCAAACTCTCTCCTTTTCCCTACTCTTTCCCTAATACTTCCCTAGTAAAGAAAACTACCAAGACTGGTAATGAATATAAAAAGGTTGTGTGGGCACACAATGCAGTCAATAGTTCAAATGCTAAATAGATGTTTACCTGAAACCTATGTACTCTTTTTTCTTTTCCCCATAAGATTTTATTTATTGATTTTACTGAGATAAGAGAAGGAGGAGAGAGGGAGTGAGAAGTATCAACTTATAGTTGCTTCACTTTAGTTGTTCATTAATTGCTTATTGTATATGCCTTGACTAGGCAAGCCCACAGCTTTGAACCAGCAACTTCAGCATCCAGGTCGATGCTTTATCCACCAAGCCACCACGGGCCAACCAAAACCTATGTACTATTATTGATCAGTGTCACCCATGTAATTTAATTTCCAAATTACAAAAAAATGTCAAAGGTTTAGGTTATTTTGGTTTTTTGTTCTTTGAGGCATTTGGTGCTAGCTCAAATTTATTTGCATAAGTAAATTTGCCATAGTTGCTGTGAAAAAGAGGAAAAAACTTCTGAAAGCCTTCATTGAAATTTGAAATCATATGTTGTAGTATGCCTGAACACTGTAACTGTTAGAGTACTATGTAGTATTCTTTAATACTGTCAGGCTGTAATTCCTCTTGCGTGCCACCCTTCTACTATAAGGTTGGATCTTCCCTGTTAAACACTTTTTGTGTTTATGAAATGAGGTCAATACCTTACTTTAGGGTTTTTTTTCCTTTTGATGATAAAAGTGAGATAATGTACTTTAAACTCCTGGTACCATGCTAAGAATTTATTTTATCTTTCATTTTCCAATTTTCTAGATGGTGTCGGACGGCATGACAGGCAGCAATCCTGTGTCCCCTGCCTCATCCAGTTCCCCAGCCTCTAGTGGGGCAGGTGGCATCTCCCCCCAGCATATAGCTCAAGATTCCTCTCTAGATGGACCTCCAGGGCCCCCAGATGGCGCCACAGTGTCGCTGGAGGGGCTCAGTTTACTCCAGGCTGCTGACCTGACTAACAAGGGTCCAAAGTGGGAGAAGAGCCATGCTGAGATTGCAGAGCAGGCCAAGCATGTAGGTATTGGGAAGGCTTGTGAGGATTCTTGAGAATGTTCTTCCTGGACTTCTGTATTCCATGGGTATTTTACAGTTCTCGTTGTGTAGAGGTTCTGCCTTAACTTACATGATCTTGAGCAAGTTGCTCACACTCTGAGCCTCATTTCCTTTTCTGTAAAATAAGGGTGGTGTAATAGTCTGTAGGCTGTTAGGCTTAAATTAAAGACATAAAAGTGCTTTGTTACCTGGCCAGATAGTTAAATTGGTTAGAGCATCATCCCAAAATGCAGAGGTTGTGGGTTCGATTCCCAGTCAGGGCACATACAGAAACAGATTGATGTTTCTGTTTCTCTCTAGAATCAATAAGTATATTAAAAATTAGAAGTGCTTGATAGGTTGTAAGGCTCTTAAGATTTACTGGTTTCTACTTCTTTCTTATCCAGTGGTAAGTGTGGTCCATGGGCCTGTAGCATCAGCATCACCTGGAAACAAGTTAGAATTGCAAATTCTGCCCTGGCAGAGTAGCTCAGTCAGAGCAGTGGTCCCCAACCCCCTGACCGCGGACCGCTAACGGTCCGCAGAGAAAGAATAAATAACTTGCATTATTTCCATTTTATTTATATTTAAGTCTGAACGATGTTTTATTTTTAAAAAATGACCAGATTCCCTCTGTTAAATCCGTCTAAGACTCACTCTTGATGCTTGTCTCGTAAGTTCGACAATTATATTTAAAAATACCACAGTTATTACGCCGATTGCATAATTTTAATTTGTGCATTTATCTGTCCCACCCTAAAGGCTGGTCCATGAAAATATTTTCTGACATTAAACTGGTCCGTGGCCCAAAAAAGGTTGGGGACCATTGGGTTAGAGCATCATCCCAACATGCCATGGTTGTGGTTTTGATCCCAGGTTAGGGTACATAGAAGAATCAACCAATGAATGGGTGAAACAACAAATATGTTTTTCTCTCTCTCCCTCTCCCTCACTTTCCCTCTTTCCTGTCTCTCCCCCCCCTTCTACTCTCCTCCTCAAAACAACAAGAATTTTTTTTTAATTTTTATTTATTTTTTTAATTTTTATTTTATTCATTTTAGAGAGGAGAGGGAGAGAGAGACAGAGACAGGGGGGAGGAGCTGGAAGCATCAACTCCCGTATGTGCCTTGACCAGGCAAGCCCAGGGTTTCGAACTGGCGACCTTAGCATTTCCAGGTCGACACTTTATCCACTGCGCCACCACAGGTCAGGCACAAGAATTTTTTTAAAAATTAGATTTTTTTTTTTTTAATACAAATTCTAAGTATCCTTCCATCTACCTATTTAAAACTAAAGGGTAGGGCCCTGCAATTTGTCTTAAAAAATACTTCTGATGATTCTGATACATGCTCAAATTTGAGAGCCATGTTCTTGATATTTAGCATCAGGCCATTTTTAGTTCCCTGATTCATCTCGCTATTATTTCCTCTGGATTAGTTTTTGTGTGGAGAGGACAAGAATAAGGGCAGTTGTCTTTTAATTTTATTCGTTGATTTTAGAGAGAGGAAAGGAGACAGAAACATCAGTTTGTTGTTCCATTTAGTTGTGCATTCATTGGTTGATTCTTTGTGTGTGCCCTGACCAGGGATCGAACCCATAACCATGGCTTATAGGGATGGTGCTCTAACCAACTGATCTACCTGGCCAGGGCCCACAAGGGCAGTTGTCTTAAGTTTTGAAATCGCCTCTATTAAGTGATTTTTTTGTTTTTAAGTGAGCGGAGGAGAGGTTAACAGACTCCCACATGTGCCTGGACTTGTACTCACCTGGCTACCCCCATTTGGCGCTAATGTTTGAATCAGCCGAGTTATCCTCAGCGCTGGGGGCTGATTCTCAAACCAGCTGAGCCACTGGTTGCAAAGGGGAAGAGAGAGAGATGGGGGAGAGGGAGGGGGACAGAAGCAGATGGCCGCATCTCCAGTGTGCCCTAACCGAATATTGATCCTGGGATGTCTGCATACCAGGCTGACACTCCATCCACTGAGCCAACTAGCCAGAGCTGAATAAAAATTTTAAAAGCTTTTATTTATTTTTTTTATGAAATTCAGGGTAGAGAAAAAGTAAGCTTACAGTTCATGTGGAAAATAATATAACTAATAAAAATATAAGAATAAATTCTGTTTTATATGACTGTCAACTTGCTTTTGTGTTATGCTGTATAATCAATGTAGAAACTTATTTTTTGGTTATAGTAACCACTGTTAATCTTCTGGTATTTTAACTTTTTAGTAT
Source organism: Saccopteryx bilineata (assembly GCF_036850765.1). NCBI lineage: Eukaryota > Metazoa > Chordata > Mammalia > Chiroptera > Emballonuridae > Saccopteryx > Saccopteryx bilineata. The sequence continues at coordinate 292,157,723 of NC_089493.1, forward strand.
TTTCACCCAATGAGTACATTTTTCTAACAAGTGTTTTCCAAAAACAAAATATATATATATAAATTGGGCTTTATACCATACTTCTAAATGTGAACATGCTCTTGTGTAAGTAGATTCTATAGTGATGATAAACTTCATTCATATTCAGAGTCAAAGAAACTTTTAGTCCTTTCTTCTCTGGATAGTTGCCTTGGAATATAATTTCCTGAGGCTTGCTTATATTCATGGGGAGTAGAGATTGTGGGAAATAATGGAAAGAGCATGAAATTTGGTGTTTGGAGTCATTAGACATATTTTACATTTTTTTTTTTTTTCTGAAGCTGGAAACGGGGGGGGGGGGGGGGGGGGGCGGGGACAGTCAGACTCCCGCATGCACCTGACTGGAATCCACCCGGCACGCCCACCAGGGTGACGCTCTGCCCACCAGGGGGCGAAGCTCTGCCACGACCAGAGCCACTCTAGCGCCTGCGGCAGAGGCCAAGGAGCCATCCCCAGCGCCCGGGCCATCTTTGCTCCAGTGGAGCCTTGGCTGCGGGAGGGGAAGAGAGAGACAGAGAGGAAGGAAGGGGGGGTGGAGAAGCAAATGGGCGCTTCTCCTGTGTGCCCTGGCCGGGAATCGAACCCGAGTCCCCCGCACACCAGGCCGACGCTCTACCGCTGAGCCAACCGGCCAGGGACATAGACATATTTTTAATTCTCAGTTTGTTAATACTTCCTGGCTATGTGATCTCATGTAAATCAAATAACTTCATTGATCTTTTTTTTACTGCTCTGAAGAGAGTGTAATACCTACTTTACTTGTAGGATTGATTTGTGGACTTAATCACAAAACTGAGTTCCGCCGGTCCCTGTAGCATATACAGTCTGTACTCAGGAGTTGAGCCATGGCCACGACACGGAGTATATATCCAGTCACTTGATTGACCTGGCTCTCCCTCAATAGGAGGCAGAGATTGAGACCCGGATTGCTGAGCTGCGGAAGGAGGGGTTCTGGTCCCTGAAGAGGCTGCCCAAGGTGCCGGAGCCCCCCCGCCCCAAAGGCCACTGGGACTATCTGTGTGAGGAGATGCAGTGGCTGTCTGCTGACTTCGCTCAGGAGCGCCGTTGGAAACGGGGTGTGGCCCGTAGGGTATGTCTTCAGCTGGACCTACTTTCCATTTTTCCGGTTTGCTTTCTTTGTTGGGTGGGTTGATTGGAAGGAAAGGAACCAGTACAATGTATGATGATTGTTAGTGTCCATAGTCTCAGGAAGCAAGCTGACTTGCCAGGTTTCTTGGTCTTGATTATTTTCTTTGCTTTTTGACTTGGGGAGAGGGCAAGGTTCTGGCCTTGGAGTGTTTTTATGCTGGTTCCGCATTCCCACAGGTAGTGCGGATGGTGATCCGGCACCATGAGGAGCAGCGGCAGAAAGAGGAACGGGCCCGGAGGGAGGAGCAGGCCAAGCTGCGCCGAATTGCCGCCGCCATGGCCAAGGATGTCAGGCAGTTCTGGAGCAATGTGGAGAAGGTAGGCAGCAGGGGATTGGGAAAGGTAGGTGCCTTGGGTTCGGTTGGTGGGTAGCATGGTAGCAGGGATGATCAAAACTTTGTGAGAGTGAGCCCTGGCCGGTTGATTGGCTCAGTGGTAGAGCGTTGGCCTGGCGTGTAGGACTCCCTGGTTCAGTTCCTGGCCAGGGCACACAGGAGAAGCACCCATCTGCTTCTCCACCCCTTCCCCTCTCCTTCCTCTCTGTCTCTCACTTCCCCTCCCGCAGCCAAGGCTCCATTGGAGCAAAGTTGGCCCAGGCGCTGAGGATGGCTCCATGGCCTCTGCCTCAGGCGCTAGAATGGCCCTGGTTGCAATAGAGCAACGCCCCAGATGGGCAGAGCATCGCCCCCTGGTGGGCATGCCGGGTGGATCCCGGTTGGGCGCATGTGGGGGAGTCTGTCTGACTGCCTCCCCGTTTCCAACTTCAGAAAAAATATAAAAAAAAACTTTGTGAGAGTGAATATTATTTCAAGCAACTTTAATGACATTTCTATTATGCATTGGACCTTCCTTGCAGCAAGTGCTGTGAAGATGAAAGAAATACAGTGGAAAATGAACCCTGCCTTTGTGGATAGTTTGAACTATTTATTTTAAAAATTTATTTATTTATTGATTGTAGAGAGAGGAAAGGAGAGAAAAAGACAAACATCGACCTGTTCCTGTATGTGCCCTATCTGGGAATAGAACTTGCAACCTTAGGGTATTATGATGATGTTCTAACTGAGCCACCTGGCAAGGCAAATTTTTATTTTTTAATTACAGTTGACATTCAATATTATATTATTAGTTTCAGGTATAGAACATAGTGGTCAGACATCCATATAACTTATGAAGTGATACCTTGATAAGTCCAGCACCCTCTTGACACCATACATCAGGGGTCTCAAACATGCGGCCCGCCCACCAATTTTGTGCGGCCCACAGACTGGCCCGCAGATTAATCAACGAAGTTTGATTAGTCTGCGGGCCGCACAAAATTGGTGGGCGGGCCGCACGGCTGCGAATTTGAGACCCCTGCCATACATAGATACTACAACGTTATTGTCCATAGTTTCTATGCTGTGCTTTACATCCCTGTGACTGTTTTGTAACTGCCAATTTGTACTTCCTAATCCTTTCACCTTTAACACCCAGCTCCCCTAACCTCCTCCCTTCTGGCAACTCAGTTCTATCTGTGAGTCTGTTTCTGTTTTGTTTGCTTGCTTGTTTTGTTTTTTCAGATTCCACATATAAGTGAAATCATAAGCTATTTGTCTTTCTCTGTCTCACTTAATTCACTTAGCATAATACCCTGTGTTGCCTGGCCTGTGGTGGCGCAGTGGATGGAGAACTTTCTGGAACCCTGAGATCGCTGGTTCAAAACCCTGGGCTTGCCCGGTCATGGCACATATGACAAGCTACCGGTGAACTAGAATAAAGCAACTATTTCTGGTCCCCCCACCCTCCTTTCTCTCTGTAAAATCAATGAATGAAATCTTTAAAAATAAACAAACAAAAACCCCTCTGTGTCCATGCTATTGCAAATGGCAAGATTCATTCTTTTTTCCAGTTGAGTAGTATTACATTGTATGTATGGGCCACATCTCTTTTTATCCATTTGTCAATCAGTGGACATTTGGGTTGGTGTGTATCTTGGCCTTTGTAAGTAATGCAGTGAACATAGAGATACAGATATCTATTCAAATTAGTATTTTGGATTTCTTCAGATATATACCCAGAAGTGAAATTCCTGAGTTATATGCCATTAATTTTGTGATTTTTATTGATTTGAGTGAGACAAAGGGAGGGGGGAGAGACAGGAACATCAAACTGTTCCTGTACGTGCACTGATCAGGGATTGAACCAGCAACCTCTGTGTTTTGAGATGATGCTCTAACCAACTGACCCATCGGCCAAGGGTTTTTAATTTTTTGAGGAATCCACATAGTTTTCTTAGTGGATGCACCATTTTGCAATCTCACTAACAGTGCAGAAAGGTTCCTTTTTCTCAGCATCCACACCAGTACTTACTGTTTGTTGACTTTTTTTTTTTTTGTATTTTTCCGATGTTGGAAACGGGAAGCAGTCAGACAGACTCCTGCATGCGCCCGACCAGGATCCACCCAGCATGCCCACCAGGGGGAGATGCTCTGCCCATCTGGGGCGTCGCTCTGTTGCAACCAGAGCCATTCTAGTGCCTGAGGCAGAGGCAATAGAGCCATCCTCAGCATCCGGGCCAACTTGGCTCCAATGGAGCCTTGGCTGCGGGAGGGGAAGAGAGAGACAGAGAGGAAGGAGAGGGGAGGGGTGGAGAAGCAGATGGGCGCTTCTCCTGTGTGCCCTGGCCGGGAATCGAACCCGGGACTCCTGCACACCAGGCTGATGCTCTACCACTGAGCTAACCAGCCAGGGTGTTGACTTATTGATGATAGCCATTCTGACAGGTGTGAGGTGATAATCTCATTGTGGTTTTAATTTATACTGCTCTGATGACTAGTGGCTATCTTTATGTCCTCTTTGGATAAATGTCTAATCAGATTCTCTGATCTTTTTTTTTTATGTGTCCACCACATTTAAAAAATTGATTCTAGAGAGAAGGGGATAGGAGAGAGAAACATTGATTTGTTGTTTCACTTGTTTATGCATTAATTGGTTGATTCTTGTGTGTGCCCTGAACAAGAATCAAACCTGCAACCTTGGCTTATTGGGATGATGATGATCCAATCAACTGAACCACCTGGCCAGGGCTCTTCCCATTTTTTAATTGGATTAGGGATTGTTAATAGGACTTAGTGACTCTTCTGGGCCATCTGTCCTTTGCAGGGCATTCAGCATGCTTTTTCTGTGTCAGTTACCTGCTTAAATACCATCAAAGTTCTCATTTTATAAGTTGTTCACATATGATTTGTCACTGTTTCTCAAGCAGTACTTGGCCCTGCCAGTTCCTTTTCTTCTCCTTTCCACTTTGAAGTCATCTTTCTTTTGCACATCCCTGGCCATTAATACTCTTTCTGCTGCTGGGAACGCCTTTCTCCTCATTTCCTCTTAGGGAAGAGCTACTTAGGCTTTAAGATTTAACTCTAGATACCTTCGCAGATTTTTCTTGGTTGCCTGAAGCTGAGCTGGTTTTGTCTCCCCTATACTCCCTTTAGTTTTCCTCTGAGGCACCCTTAAGGTCACTTAGTTCTTCCTCCTAAAAAGCCAGTCCAGTGCCTGTCATTAAAGAGGCATCCCTAAATGTTGAGTGAAAGAATACATGAGTTAAAGATTATCTATTATCTATTAACCATTTATGTCATGCTTGTGGCAGGTGGTACAATTCAAGCAACAGTCCCGGCTGGAGGAAAAGCGCAAGAAAGCTCTCGACCTGCACCTGGACTTCATTGTGGGGCAAACTGAAAAGTACTCAGACCTACTGTCTCAGAGCCTCAACCAGCCACTCGCCCCCAGCAAAGCCGGCTCCTCCCCTTGTCGCGGCTCCTCCTCAGCGGCCTCGAGTCCTCCACCTCCCGTTTCCCAGCTGGATGATGAAGGTGTGTGTCCTCTTTGGCTCTGTTACTCTTCCTTGTGTACCCTGACAAGAGCTGAAAACCCACCCTGTGGCTTGCAGGGCCCCGTGGACTTTGTGACCTTGTTCTCCTGCTATAGATGGGGACTTCCAACCCCAAGAGGAGGAGGAAGAGGATGATGAGGAGACGATTGAGGTTGAAGAACAGCAGGAAGGCAATGATGCGGAGACCCAGAGGCGTGAGATTGAGCTGCTTAGACGTGAGGGAGAACTGCCACTGGAAGAGCTGCTGCGCTCCCTTCCCCCGCAGCTGCTTGGGGGGCCATCCAGCCCTGCGGGAACCCCATCATCTCATGATAGTGATACCCGAGATGGGCCTGAAGATGGTGAAGATGAGCCCCCTCAGATGTTGAAGGTATGGGCCGAGGGGTGGAGCGAGGGCTCGGGAGCCGGAGGATGGGTTGTGGGACTGAGTTCTGGTCTGTAAGGTTGGCTGTGGCTTTCAGGAGTTCTTGCTGGTGAAAGTTCATTTTGGGGCTCTCATTTGAGGATGGATAGGGAAGAATCTGGGTTTAAGGGAAGTTGCAGTCTGAGATGGATGGAGTGTGTGATGCTGTCGTGGAAGAGTGCCCTGTACTCTAGTTTTAAATTGCTGTAGGACTTTGAAAAGTACTTATTCTGGCTCTTGTCACTTCTTTGTGGTGACCCTGATACTACTTTGTTGGTTTGTAGATTGGGAGCTGGGATGATAACCTGGAAGTCTCCCTTGGACCTAAGTTCTGTTTCTCTGTGTGTCTGAGTGGGGATGGCGCCAGGGCTGCGTTTCCTACCTAGCACTTTCACAGGTCCTCCTCGAGACTGTGGGGCCAGGACTTGGTAGCTGGTGCTGAAAGAAAAGCCTTGATTGCATCCTTGCCCTGGGCCTGTGCCAGTGGCAGCTGTCACTCAACGGAACAGAGACACTGTTCTGTGGCATCTTATTCAGCACTGTCCCTTTCTCCTGTTGTGCTAACCTTAGGCCTTCTTCTTTTTCATCCCTTGACATACATACAGGTGAAACCCACACCCTCCTCAGTTACGCAGCGCAACAAAAAACCTTGGCATCCAGATGAGGACGATGAAGAGTTCACTGCTAATGAGGATGAAGGTCAGCCCTGTTCTTTTAATTTTTTTAAAATTTTTATATTTTCAAAGCCCTTATTTTTTTTTTATCCTGTTGCCCCGTAATTCTTGAATAGTTTGAACCTAATGCTTCAGGCTTTTTCACCTCTTTGACTTGGCCTATGCCTGTGCCTCTGTCCCCATTGATCTTGCTGTGTTCTCTCTTCTAGCGGAGGACGAAGAGGAGACCATAGCAGCTGAAGAGCAGCTGGAAGGGGAGGTGGATCATGCCATGGAGCTGAGCGAGTTGGCTCAAGAAGGTGACATTCACTGGACACTTTAATAAGCATCCACTTTGGTGTCTCCTGCAGAGTGGCAGGAATAAAGAGATGAATAAGACATGTTTTTGTCCCTACTGGAGAGACTCTAGGTTTAATGAGAAAGATTTATAAATGAATGATTGTAAGTAGAACGTAGTGACTAGCATTTTGTACAGAGTGATGTCAGAGCTCATGGAGGGATGAGCTCTTATCAGAGAGGTCATTGGTTACGTTTGCCTGAACCTTAGAAAGAGGTTCATCAGCCTGACCCTGTCCTGCCCAGTGGAAGGCAGCACCATTGATGGTTGCAGCCCATGCTGTAGGGCTTGGGTTTAGCCGCCAGTGCTGAACAAAAACTGTTTGGCCCTGGCCGGTTGGCTCAGCGGTAGAGCATCGGCCTGGCGTGCGGGGGACCCGGGTTCGATTCCCGGCCAGGGCACATAGGAGAAGCGTCCATTTGCTTCTCCACCCCCCCCTTCCTCTCTGTCTCTCTCTTCCCCTCCCGCAGCCAAGGCTCCATTGGAGCAAAGATGGCCCGGGCACTGGGGATGGCTCCTTGGCCTCTGCCCCAGGTGCTAGAGTGGCTCTGGTCGTGGCAGAGCATCGCCCCCTGGTGGGCAGAGCGTCGCCCCTGGTGGGCGTGCCGGGTGGATCTCGGTCGGGCACATGCGGGAGTCTGTCTGACTGTCTCTCCCCGTTTCCAGCTTCAGGGAAAAAAAAAAAAAAAAAAAAAAAAAAAAAACCTGTTTGGCCTTCCCTCGGTCCTCTGCAGCAGTGTCTACAGAGACCTGGGTGAGGTGGATCAGCCCCCGCTGGCCTGCTTCCTTCTCTTCCGAGCACCTGCAGCGTGCCCTTCGCTTCCGCAGGGGCGCTGTCCGTGGAGGAGCTGCTGCGGCGCTACACAGGAGCCTGTGCCTCCGATGCCTCTGCTGCTGGCTCTGCCAGCAGTGACGAGGGCGGCGACGACGAGGGCGACGCCCACAGCTCTGACTGTGAGGCCGAGGAGGGCCCTCGAGAGGACAGCAGCAGTCAGTCAGGTCGGCATGCGTCCTGGGGTGGTAGCTGGGGGGCCAGCGCCAGCGTTGGAGTCAGACTGGTGGCGAACCCTGGTGCTGTGCTTCAGACTCTGCTGAGGAGCCGAGCGAGGACGCGGAGGACGGGGAGGATGAGCATTCCGAGGAGGAGGAAGAGGAGGAGGAGACAAGCGTGAGTTCCGAGGATGAGGGCTCCGAGTCAGAGGGCTCCGAGGAGTCCCAATCGCAGAGCCAGGCAGAAGAGGAGGAGGAGGAGGAAGAGGAGGACGACTTTGGGGTGGAGTACTTGCTTGCTGGGGACGAAGCGCAGAGTGAGGCCGACGCTGGCAGTGGCCCCCCCACCCCAGGGCCCGCCACTGCTCGGGGCCCCAAGAAAGAAATCACAGATATTGCTGCCGCAGCTGAAAGTCTCCAGCCCAAGGGTTACACCTTGGCCACGACCCAGGTACCCCCAGGCCCCACCTTTGCTTTCTCATATCTTGATTTTCCTATCTCCTAGTGACAGGTGCCTGGGTTCCACCATGCCACCTCTCTTCCTCCTGCTAGGTGAAGACGCCCATTCCCTTGCTGCTGCGGGGCCAGCTGCGGGAGTACCAGCACATTGGGTTGGACTGGCTGGTTACTATGTATGAGAAGAAACTTAATGGCATTCTTGCTGATGAGATGGGGCTAGGCAAGACGATCCAGACCATCTCCCTGCTTGCCCACTTGGCTTGTGACAAAGGTATCTAGTCAGGGTCCTCCTTGGATCTCCTTGGCCAGCTCCCCGAGGGACTTGTTGAATGGAGACTCTGTCCGTGGGTTGGTGACATACTCTCTGCATGTATCTGTCTTAGTGGCTTCATTGACTGTGGTCAGTAACTGTACAGAGAGGGCAGCGTCAGTGCTAGGATTCTTCGGAAGGGCCTTAGGACAGACTGGTCTGGGTTAGGCCTGAGGAACAGAACCCCTTAAGTTTATATTTCCTTATCATCTCATTCTTCTCTTAAATGCCTTTGTTTGCAATATTTCTAGGCCTTATATTTTTAAGTTGAGGTGTATTAACGTCATGTTAGTGTCAGGTATACAACGTGGTTTGATATTTGTGTATATTATGAAATGATCTCCATAATGTCTTGTTTGAGAACTTTTAAAATCTATGTCAGCAGCTTTCAGATACGCAGTACAGTACTAACTGTAGTTACCATGTTACACATTTCTCGTTCTTTTGCTAAACAGGTAACTGGGGTCCTCATTTGATCATTGTCCCCACCAGTGTGATGTTGAACTGGGAGATGGAGCTGAAGCGTTGGTGCCCCAGCTTTAAAATCCTCACTTACTATGGAGCCCAGAAAGAGAGGAAACTCAAACGGCAGGTTCGCTCCTCCCTGTGAACACCTCCATGCCCCCCAGTTGATGCCTTATTTTTTTTTTAGGCCCTTTCCTCAGATGAGTTCTTTTCCTTCCCCTTTCTGTTGCTCCGCCCTGCTTCTGGGGCTTTCTGTGTTCTCCCAACCTGTTTTCTGTCCTGTGAGGACCTTAGTATGTCTTTCCTTGACTCTTTTTTTTTTCAACCTCACACTCTGCTGCTTTCTCCTGATACCTCAGGGCTGGACCAAGCCCAATGCCTTCCATGTGTGTATCACATCTTACAAGCTGGTGCTGCAGGACCACCAGGCCTTTCGCCGTAAGAACTGGCGCTATCTCATTCTGGATGAGGCTCAGAACATCAAGAACTTCAAGTCACAGCGTTGGCAGTCACTGCTCAACTTCAACAGGTAGAAATGAAGGTGGGGATTCGTGGGATGGTTGACTTGGTCTGAGGGATGGCATGCTGGCAACGTTGAGAACTTGATGACCTTCCTCCCTCTAATTCCCTTTGTCTCTTTGCAGCCAGAGACGTCTGCTTCTGACAGGAACTCCCTTGCAGAACAGCCTCATGGAGCTGTGGTCCTTGATGCACTTTTTGATGCCCCATGTCTTCCAGTCTCATCGAGAGTTCAAGGAGTGGTTCTCTAACCCCCTAACTGGCATGATTGAGGGCAGCCAAGAGTACAATGAAGGTCTAGTCAAACGCCTCCACAAGGTAGGGCCTGTAATGGGTTGTCATGAAGGACTAAGGGCAGAAAACTCTTAGGGAAGGGAAGTCAGACGGAGATAGACTTAATTCACCCAGGTATCCAGCTGCAGTGTTCTAGTGACTAACCCACTGCCAGATTGAGTGACCTCATCTTAGTCATCATTGGACGCCTTTTCTTTGATGGTGACAGCTCTGTCTATATTCTCTGAGTAGAATGATATTGCTCCTCAGTCCCTGCTTGGATTTCTCTTTACTTAGACTTGCTCAACTCTGCTTTCTTTTTCTTTCTTTCTTTCTTTCTTTCTTTCTTTCTTTCTTTCTTTCTTTCTTTCTTTCTTTCAGATAGGAGAGAAGAGAGTAAACACTTTAGTTGTTCATTGATTGTTTCTCATGGTTTGACTGAGGGGCTTCAGCTGAGCCAGTGACCCCTTGCTCACGCCAGCAGCCTTGAGCTTCAATTCAGTGAGCTTTGGGCTCAAGCCAGGAACTGTGGGATTATGTCAATGATCCCATGCTGAAGCTGGAGACCCCGCGCTCAAGCTGGTGAGCCTGTGCTCAAGCCAGTGATGTCAGGGTTTTTGAAGCTGGGACCACAGCATCCCAGGTCAATGCTCTATCCGCTGTGCCATCACTGGTCAGGCTCAACTTTCTTTTTTTTTTTGTATTTCTTCTCTCTCTTCTCCCCCTCCCCCCTCTACCTCTCCCCCTCTCTCCTCTCTCTCCCCCTCCCCCCTCTATCCCTCCCCCTCTCTCCTCCTCCCTCTCTCCCCCTCCCTCCCATGCCGTCTTCCCTCTTTTCCTCCTTTCCTCTCCCTCCTCCACACTCTTCGTCCTCTTCATCCCTCCACCCCTCCACAGCCCTTGCTACCTCTCTTTCTTGTCTTTTCTGTTTCCTCTTTCTTTGACCAGCTTTTAAAGAACATATCTCAGTATTTTGATCTCTACCTTTTTTGTCTTCCAGTTTATCTGATAGGCTCATTCATAAGGCTTTAGAAGACTGCAATTTGTGTTTTTAATCCCTCAACTCTCTAGATCACTTTATCTATATTTAAATTTGACATGATGTCTTTAATTAAAAGTTGCTCTTGAACTTAATTCTGTTCTAACCCAAACTTCTCAAGCTTTATAGCCTATTATTTCTATTCCATTTTGGTCAATCACAGCATCATTTTGGTAAATCAAACTAGGAACTGGCAAGTCTTCCTTAACTATATCTCTTCATCTCCCTTCACTTTTTCCATGTTAACTTGATCACTATATTGTTAGCCCTTTGTTTTCTATGCTGTTACTGCCTCCAGTTTGTTTATTTGTTTATTAGTGACAGACAGGAGGGGAGATGAGAAGCATCCACTTGTAGTTGTGTCACTTTAGTTGTTCATTGGTTGCTTCTCATACATGCCTTATTTGGGGGCTCCAGATAAGCCAGTGACCCTTTGCTCAAGCCAGCAACCATGGGGTCATGTCTGTAATCCCATGGTCAAGCCAGCAACCCCACACTCAAGCTGGTGAGCCTGTGCTCAAGCTGGATGAGCACACACTCAGTCCAGTGACTTCGGGGTTTTGGACCTGGGACCTCAGCATCCCAGGTTAATGCTGTATCCACTGCGCCTCCACCTGGTCAGGCTTTTTTTTCCTGCCCCAATTTTTGTTCTCAACTTCTCTCCTGGACTTACTTTCATAATCTTGTAAATTTACATTTACTCTTTGAAATGTCATTTGAGTCATTCCTCCTGTATAGCTAGCTAGTTCTTCTGCCCTCTGTGCTGTCACCTCTTATGTTGTGGTATCAGAATTTTTACACCTGTCTCCTTCAGCAGACTGTAAATCCCTTGAGTGGAGGGCTTACATCTCTGAGTCGTCTCTGTGTGTTGGTTCCCGGCACGCAGCACAGCTCCCTGAGTGTATCTGGGTGGGCTGAGGCAGGGTCCAGCTGGTCATCAAGCCAGGACCCAACTAGAAGGACTAGACTAGGGCTCAGTGCTCGCTGCTCTCCTGTCAGCCTCTTGATTATTTGCCTTTAGGTTTTGCGGCCTTTTTTGCTGCGCCGAGTTAAGGTGGATGTTGAGAAGCAGATGCCTAAAAAGTATGAGCATGTTATCCGCTGCCGGCTCTCCAAGCGCCAGCGCTGTCTCTATGATGACTTCATGGCACAGACCACGTAAGGGAGGACTGAGGGGGGGCCCTGGCACTCGAGATTGAAGCAGGGGTCAGAGGTCAGAGTCAGGATGCCACCTTAATTTTTAAAGATGTTATTTATTCATTTTAGAGAGTGGAGAGAGAAGGGCAAGGGGAGGAGCGGGAAGCATCAGCTCATTAAAGTTGTTTCTCGTATGTGCCTTGACCAGACAAGCCCAGGGTTTTGAACCGGCAACCTCAGTATTCTAGGTTGATGCTTTATCCACTGTACCACCACTGATCAGGCCCCATGTATTTTTTTTCTCTCCCAGAACTAAGGAGACACTAGCCACTGGCCATTTCATGAGTGTCATCAACATTTTGATGCAGTTGCGAAAAGTCTGCAATCACCCAAACCTGTTCGATCCTCGACCTGTTACCTCCCCCTTCATCACCCCAGGCATCTGCTTCAGCACTGCCTCTCTGGTCCTGAGGGCCACTGACGTCCATCCCCTCCAGGTAAGGAGCTGTTCCCAGGGTTATCGGCCCTGTGCAAAACATGCACTTTTTTCTTTAGGCTAGAGTCTGACCTTCTGAGTTCTTCCTTCTATCATCTCAGCTCTATTTCCTGGTTTCATTGTTTTTTAGCTGTGTGACTTTGGGCAAGCTAATTATTAACCTGTAAGCCTAAGTTTGCCTGCCCTTCAAAATAGGGATTAGGGATTATATGGTCTATTCGACAGTAGATTTGCGAGAATTGTGTTAATCATTTTAAAACGGCCTGGCATATTCATATTATATGGCTCATGAAAATTAGAGGCTATTTCAAAATGAGTATGAAGCGGTAAAAACATTTAATTTTTTTTATTGAACAAGAACATCAGAAAAGCAAATGACAAGTCAAAGAAAGTTGTTCAATTACGCAAATGAGATCCAAAACCAACTTTTATTTCATAGGTGAAAATGCACTGTACAAAAAGCTGAAAGTACTAGAGTATCTGCACATTCCCTGGTCCCCTAATTTTTGTGAGCTATTATAGTAAATTATTATTTTTTCTTCTTTTTGGCTACTTCCTATTCCCCCAAATTTTGTTTTTATTGTGGTAAAATGCATAACAAATTTTACTGTTTTATCCATTTTAAGAGTATAATTCGGCCCTGGCCAGTTGCTCAGTGGATAGAGCATCAACCCAGCATGCGAACATCCTGGGTTTGATTCTCAAGGCACACAGGAGAATCAACCATCTGCCTCTCCCCTTTCCTTTTCTCCTCTTTTCCCCTCCCACAGCCAGCATCATCCTCAGGTGCTAAAAATGGCTCAGTTGATTCTAGCATTGGCCCCAGACTGGGTTGGCCAGGTGGATCCTGGACGGAGTACATGTGGGAGTCTTTCTATCTCCACTCCTCTCTAAAAAAAGAAGAAAAGGATAATTCAGTGACATTAAGTACAATGACATGTAATCAGTACCACCATCCATCTTAAGAGCTTTTCTCATTTTTCCAAACTGAAGCTCTATACCTGTTAAATATTAACTTCTCATTTTTCCCCTTCCCCCAGTTCTTGGCAACCAGCATTCTACATTTTGTCTATAAATTTGAGTACTCTAGGACTTTCCATAGGTGGAATCCTAAGAATATTTTTTCTCTTGTGAGTGGCTCTTTTCATTCAGCAAAATGTCTATAAGGTTCATCCATGTTGTAGCATATATCAGAATGTCCTTTTTTAAGGTTGGTTATATTTACACACACACACACACCACATTTTGTTTATTCATCCATCAGTGGACACTTGGGTTACTTCTACTTATTGCCTATTTTGAATAATGTTGCTATGAACATAGGTTTACAAATATCTTTTCAAGTTTCTGCTTTCAGTTCTGTTTTTTAAAAAAAGTTTTTGGGGTGACATTGGTTAACAAACACACAGGTTTTAGGTATACAGTTTTATAATACATCATCTGTATATTGTATTGTGTGTTCATCACCCAGAGTCGTCTTGTTCTTCCGTCATGTATTTGACACCCTTTACCTTTTTCTATCTCACTCCCACCCTTTTCTCTCTGGTAGCCACCATACTGTTGTCTGTGTCTGTGAGTTTTTGTTTGTTCATTTGTTGCTTTCAGTTTTATATCCCACATATGGATAAAATCATATAGTTCTTTTTTCTTTTTTTTTTGGTATTTTTCCAAAGTTAGAAGCGGGGAGGCAGTCAGACAGACTCCCACGTGCGCCCACTGGGATCCACCGGGCATGCCTGCCAGAGGGCGATGCTCTGCTGCAACCGGAGCCATTCTAGCGCCTGAGGCAGAGGCCATGGAGCCATCCTCAGTGCCTGGGCCAGCTTTGCTCCAACGGAGCCTTTGCTGCGGGAGGAGAAGAGAGAGAGAGAGAGAGAGGAGAGGGGGAAGGGTGGAGAAGCAGATGGGTGCTTCTCCTGTGTGCCCTGACTGGGAATCGAACCCATGACTCCACACACCAGGCCGATGTTCTACCGCTGAGCCTACCGGCCAGGGCTCATACAGTTCTCGGCTTTCAGTTATCTTTTGGACACACAGTCATATGTGTTAAGAGAAGCGTGTCTTTAGGTGATTGTATCATTGTAGGAACATCAGTGTACTTACACAAACCTAGATGATAAAACCGACAACACATCTAGACTGTATGGTGTAGCCTATTGCTCCTAGCTTATAACCTGTACTATATACTAGACTGAATTTGTAGGCAGTAGTAACATTATGGTAAGTATTTGTGTATCTAAACATAGAAAAGGTACAATAGAAATAGGGTATAAAAGTTAAAAATAGTATACTTGTATAGGGTACTTATGAATGGAGCTTGTAGGACTAGGAGGTGTTCTGAGTGGTGAATGAATATGAAGGCATAGGACATTACTATACACCAGGGGTCCCCAAACCACGGCCCGTGGGCCGCATGCGGCCCCCTGAGGCCAATTATCCGGCCCTCGCCACACTTCCAGAAGGAGCTCTTCTTTCATTGGTGGTCAGTGAGAGGAGCATAGTTCCCATTGAAATACTGGTCAGTTTGTTGATTTAAATTTACTTGTTCTTTATTTTAAATATTGTATTTGTTCCCGTTTTGTTTTTTTTACTTTAAAATAAGATATATGCAGTGTGCATAAGAGTTTGTTCATAGTTTTTTTTATAGTCCGGCCCTCCAACAGTCTGAGGGACAGTGAACTGGCCCCCTGTGTAAAAAGTTTGAGGACTCCTGCTATACATTTAGGCTACATTAAGTTTATAAAACAACACAAGATTAATGAGACACGAGAAAATGATACAATCAACAGGCATGCTAAAAATGACATGTAAGAGGCTTTTGCTGGCTTCACACTGCATACTGGTTTACAGCAATTATGTATTTTTTTTAAGTGAGAGGAGGGTTCCGCATGTGTCTTGACCGGGATTCACCTGGCAACTCCCATGTAGGGCTGGTGCTTGGACCAACTGAGCTATCCTCAGTGCCTGGGGTCAGTGCTCTGACCAGCCAACCCATTGGCTATGAGTGGGGAAGAAAGAGAATGGGGAGCGGGAGGGGAAGAGAAGCAGTTGGTCACTTCTCCTGTGTGCCCTGACCGGGAAGCGAACCTGGGACATCTGCATGCTGGGCTGATGCTCCCTTCCACTGAGCCAGCTGTTCAGGGCCACAGCAAATTTTTTTTAATAAGTAGAAAAGGTGTAGTCAAAAATAACAATAAGAGTATAGTGTGGTAAAGCACAATTTTATAATATAGTTATTAAATATGCACTGTATATAATTATATGTCTTTTACTTTTTTATCACTGGTAGCACAGTAGGTTTGTTTATATCAGCATTACCACAAATATGTAACGGGTTGCATTGTAGTCTTAGGGTGGCTAGGTGTCACTAGGCAATAGGAATTCTTGAGCTCCATTATAATCTTGCAGGACCACAACTGTATACGCAGTCCTTCATTACCGAAGTGTTACGTGATGCGTGACTATATCTCCAGAAGTGGAATTGCTGGATCATATAGTAATAATTCTGTTTAATTTTTTGAGGAACTGCCATACTATTTTTTATAGTGATTGCCGACTCTGTTATTTTCTATTTTGTTTTGTTTTTAATAATATTTTTTTTCCCTTTTTTAAGTAAGTGGAGGGGAGATAGACTCCTGCATGTGCCGTGACTGGGTTCACCTGGCAACCCCCATGTGGGGCTATTGCTTGATTCAACCAAGCTATCCTCAGCGCTCAGGGCTGACGCTCAAACCAGTTGAGCCACTGGCTGCGAGAGGGGAAGAGAGAGAAGGGGGAGAAGGAGGGGGAAGAGACGCAGATGGTCGTTCGTTCTCGTGTGTGCCCTGATTAGGAATTGAACCCAGGGTGTCTGTGTGCCGGACTGACACTATCCACTGAGCCAACTGGCCAGGACCTTGTTTTTAATAATATCTTAATGGGTGTAAAGTGATTTCATTGGGATTTTGATTTGCATTTCCCTAGTGATAGTGATGTTGAGCTTCTTTTCGTGTGCTTTTTGTATATTCTTTTTGAAGAAATGTTTGTTAAACGTCTTTGCCAATTTTTTAATTGGGTTGTTTGCGTTTTTGTTACTAAGTTGTAGGAGTTCTTTATTTGTTCCGGATATAACCCCATATGAGACACATGACTTGCAATTATTTTGTCCTATTCTGTGAGTTGCCTTTTTACTTTGTTGATAGTGTCTTTTGGTGCAGATCAATTTATCAGTATTTCTTGGTTGTTTGTGCTTTTGGTGTCATGTCCAAGAAATTATTGCCACATTGGCCCCTTTGACACCATGCTTTTGTGTTCCTTCTTGTGCCAGCGGATAGACATGGGTCGTTTTGACCTTATTGGCCTGGAGGGTCGAATCTCTAGATATGAGACTGACACATTTCTACCCCGGCACCGCCTGTCCCGCCGGGTACTGCTAGAGGTGGCTACTGCTCCTGACCCCCCACCCCGGCCCAAGCCAGTCAAGATGAAGGTCAACAGGTACCAGGGCTGAAGAATAAGGGGATGGATTTCTAGAAAAAGTGGCTGTAGCTGGCTGGGGGAATTGGGATGGCAAAGGAAGAGTTGGAGATTAGGCTAGAATGTTTATATGGGATGGATGCACAAGACTGGACGGGTTAGGGGAGAAGAGAACCAGAAGAGGGTCCTGGGAGGGGCCTTTGTGTTTGTCATTGATCACCCCCCAACCCCCACCCCCTGCTGGTGCCCCTTGGTTACCTCGGATTTTTTTCCCTCTTCTTTGGGTTCTTTTCTCCCTTTGTTTTTTAGTTTTTATATTTCTGCCTCGTTTTCTTTGTTCTTTTTTCTTTTTATTACTTTTTATTCTCCGTTCTTACCTGTTCACCCTTGTTTCTTTCCTCATAGGATGCTGCAGCCAGTGCCCAAGCAAGAAGGCCGTACAGTGGTGGTCGTGAACAGCCCACGGACCCTCCTGGGTCCTGTCCCAGTCCGACCCCCTCCAGGCCCTGAGCACCCCGCTCAGCCCGTCCCTGGCCCTGCCCCTCCAGTGCTGCCAGCGCCCCTGATAGTGTCTGCCTCGCCTGCTGCCCCGCCACTTGTCCCGGCCTCCCGGCCTCCTGGCCCTGTGCTGCCCCCGCTGCAGCCCAGCAGCGGGCCTCTTCCCCAGGGTGAGGTGCCAGGGAGCCAGAGTAATGGGTGGGGGTTCACCTCAGGCAGATTGGTCAGATTGGGGAAGAAGTAATGCAGTGGAGGGTTTAAGGAGCTGGGTTAGAGATGGGTGTGTTTGTTTAGCTGGCAAGGGAGGGTGTATATGTGGAGACTGCTAGGGGCTGGCTAGGACTCTGGTCGGTGTGTAGCTAACAGGTGTTTGCTTTGTGTCCACAGTGCTGCCTACCCCGCTGGGGGTCCTGAGCGGGACCTCACGGCCCCCTACACCAACCCTGTCCCTGAAGCCAGCCCCACCTGCCCCTGTTCGCCTGAGTCCTGCCCCACCCCCAGGCTCCTCCGGCCTATTGAAGCCCCTGACAGTGCCACCAGGCTACACCTTCTCTTCTGCTGCTGCTGCCACCACCACCTCTGCCACCACAGCCACCGCCCCCCCCGCAGCAGTCCCAGCTCCTAGTCCTGCACCACAGCGCCTCATCCTGTCTCCTGATATGCAGGCTCGCCTACCCTGTAAGTGTGGGGCTCCCAGGGGCGGGGCCGGAGCTGGGAGCACGCTTCTGTGCCCTGGAGCTAGAGGGAAAGCTCGGGAACAGGAGAGAGTGTTCAGTCCCGGGGAGTTAACATGTGTTAGGTATTTTGCCATTGTAGTCATTGGTAACTAATAATGAAGTAAGAGCCCTCACAGAGTTCACAGTCTGTGTGGGGAGATAAGCCTTAAGCCCAGGGGTAGAAGTCCTTTTAGGTAGAAGGGCAGTGTGGAGGAGGGGTAGTGGCGGGCCACCAGCGGACGTAGAGGAAGTTGTACATGAAGAAGTGGGATGGAAGGGATAGCGTGTCAGAAGTTCAGACTGGAGTTACAGGCTGAGCTTGTTGGAACATGACGGCTTAAGGGGAAGAGTTGGAGGAACTGAAACTTGTGCCTCATGAGGGTCTGTGAAGCGGCACTGAGCAAAGTGAGCCCTGTGACATTAAGCCCCTTCTTTGTTCATAGCAGGTGAAGTGGTCAGCATTGGCCAGTTGGCCTCACTTGCACAACGTCCAGTGGCTAGTGCAGGGGGAAGCAAACCTCTCACCTTCCAAATCCAGGGCAACAAGCTGACTTTGACTGGTGCCCAGGTGCGCCAACTTGCCGTGGGGCAGCCCCGCCCGCTGCAAAGTAGGTAAAACCCATCCCCTGTCCTGCCTTTTTCCTCTTCCTCCTTGTCCTCTTGTTTTTTATGCCTTTTTGAAAATGTCAGCCTGTGTGTTTCTTTCCCTACTACTTGGTGGGTGGGGCCAAAGGGAATGGTTGAGAAAGTTTTTGGTAAAGATAAGTGTGAGTTCATTCTTGAGAAGTTATCTCCTCTCTGTTCTTTCTCTCTCCACTTGCCTTTGCCTCTTTGCCTCCCTCCAGCTGATAGCTGCTTCTCTTTCTCTTTCTCTCTTCCCTTAACCCAGGGAATGTGGTGCACCTGGTGTCAGCAGGGGGGCAGCACCACCTCATCAGCCAGCCTGCCCATGTGGCCCTCATCCAGGCCGTGGCCCCAACCCCTGGCCCCACCCCTGTCTCTGTGCTGCCTTCTTCGACCCCCAGCACCACCCCTGCCCCCACTGGCCTCAGCCTTCCGCTTGCTGCTAACCAGGGTGAGGCTCCTGGCCTTCTTACTTAGTTCCTGCAGTCCCTGGTCCTTCCAGCCTTCCCTCAGTATTGTTCTCCCTTTCAGTATCTCCATTGTCTGTCTGCTTCCCTCTCCTGCCCCAGGACTTCTTCCAGCCTTTGGGTCTCTTGTTTCTTTTCTACCTTCCCCTCAATGTAGCTTCCTCTTGCAGTGCCACCAACCATGGTGAATAACACAGGCGTGGTGAAGATTGTAGTGAGACAGGCCCCTCGGGACGGACTGACTCCTGTTCCTCCGTTGGCCCCAGCACCCCGGCCTTCAAGCTCTGGGCTTCCAGCCGTGTTGACTCCACGCCCCACATTAACCCCTGGCCGGTTACCCACACCTACTCTGGGTACTGCTCGGGCCCCCATACCCACGTCCACTCTGGTGAGGCCCCTTCTCAAGCTGGTCCACAGTCCTTCGCCTGAAGTCAGTGGTGAGTCAAGGTGGCTGAGGCCAGAAATGGTTGCCAGGAATGGAGATAGAATGGCCCTGAGGGTTTCTTAGTCGCAGAGCCCTTTATTACCCAGCATACTGACTTGTGCAGTGGGACTCAGACTGGGCTGCTGAGCCCTTGCCTAATTCCAAGGTACATCTATTGGAACCTTGGAGGGAAATGAAATGTTTTGTCAGATTCCTTGAATCTTTGCCCTCATGGTGTGGGAATGAGGGTGTTTCTGGGAAACAGGTGAAGCGTGGGGTTTAGGGAAGGGGAGGGACAGGGTAATAGGAGCAAGGAAAGAATTCTGGGGCTAACTCATCCTCTGTCTCCACAGCGTCAGCGCCCGGAGCTGCTCCCTTGACCATCTCTTCTTCCCTTCCTGTGCCATCCTCACTCCTTGGGCCAGCCTCTTCTCCAGTGCCAGTCCCCAACTCCTCTCCCCTTGCCAGTCCCGCATCCTGCACAGTCTCGGTTCCGGTGTCATCGTCACTCCCCGTCTCCGTCTCCACCACGCTTCCTGTCACGGCCTCAGCCCCACTCGCCATCCCTGTCTCAGCTCCCTTACATGTTTCGGCTTCAGGCCCAGCTGTGTTGACCAATGTGACTCCAACACTGGCACCTGTTGTCTCGGCGGCTCCTGGACCACCCTCTTTGGCACCAGCTGGGGCTGCCCCATCAGCGTCAACCTTGACTCTAGGTTTGGCCACAACTTCGTCCCTGTCCCCATCTCAGGCACCTGGTCACCCTCTGTTGTTGGCTCCAGCTTCTTCACATGTTCCAGGGTTGAACTCGGCCATGGCCCCAGCTTGCTCACCTGTGCTGGTGCCAGCTTCTGCCCTGACTAATTCTTTTCCGGCAGCACCAAATTCAGCTCCAGCTCAGGCTTCTCTTCTGGCTCCAGCGCCTCCAGCATCTCAGGCTCTGGCCTCCTCTCCGGCTCCCGTGGCAGCTCCACAGACAGCAGTCCTGGCTCCTCCGGCGCCTTCCCTGGCTCCTCTGCCAGTGCTGGCTTCTTCATCTGCTCCAGGAGCTCCTTTAGCTTCAGCTTCTTCACTGGTGCCAGTCTCAACGACTGTGTTGGCTCCATCATCAACTCCAACTATGGTACCAGCCCCAATTCCATCGCCTCTCCCGGGCCCGGCTTCAACACCGGCGCTGGCCTTAGCCCCAGCTTTAGCGGCCACTCTTGGTGGCTCGTCTCCATCTCAGACACTCTCTTTGGGGACAGGGAACCCCCAGAGGCCCTTTCCGGCTCAGACATTGTCATTGACTCCAGCATCACCCCTAGTACCAGCTCCAGCCCAGACACTGTCTTTGGCACCAGGACCACCACTAGGTCCAACTCAGACGCTGTCTCTGGCTCCTGCTTCTCCGATGGGCCCAACCCCATCTCACACTCTGACTTTGGCTCCGGTGTCATCATCTGCTTCACTCCTGACCCCAGCTTCAGTGCAAACGCTGACCTTGAACCCTGGCCCAGTCCCGCTGCCCACCTCGGGCCCCGCCACAGCGCAGACTCTGGCACTGGCTCCAGCCTCAGCCTCAACCCAGGCCCCAGCTTCCCAGGCATCTTCCCATGTGGTGTCTGCGTCTGGTGCCGCTCCCTTGCCCGTCACCATGGTGTCCCGGCTGCCTGTTGCCAAGGATGAGCCTGAGACACTGACGTTGGGCTCTGGTCCCCCCAGCCCTCCCTCCACTGCTACCTCGTTCAGTGGTCCCCGGCCTCGACGCCAGCCCCCGCCGCCACCTCGTTCCCCTTTCTATCTGGTAAGTTTCACTGCCTCAAAGGAGAGGGGATGGGAAGTGGAGTTTCTTTGGAATGTTGGTAGAATGGATGGGCTAGAAGAACGCTACTTTTATCTTGGTAAATTAAAAACTCAGTTTTGTGGACCTTTGCTTGCGAGCCATTGCACAGTCCCTCCTCTTCCTGAGCCTGTACTGTTTGTTATCTGTAAAACGGGGATAATCATGTTCTCCTTTCTCATAGAGGTGATTGAAGAACTACTATGCCTTTTTTTTTTTTTTTTTTGGTATATTTTATACATATGTGGTTTTTCATTCTTTTAATTTTTATTTATTGATTTAAGAGAGGGAAACATCAATTTGTTGTGTCATTTATTTATGCATTCACTGTTTGATCCTCGTATGTGCCCTGACCAGGGATGGAATGTGTGCAACCTTGGCAGATCATAATGATGCTCTAATCAACTGAGCTGCCCAGCCGGGGCTCTAATGTGCTTTTAAAACTGTTATTCACTGATGTGTTGAAGGTCGTCTTGTTATTGGTCTCTCTCTTTTTTTTTTTTTTTTTTTTTTTTTTAAGAGGGACAGACAGGGACAAACAGGCAGGAAGGGAGAGAAATAAGAAGCACCAGTTCTCCATTGTGGCACCTTAGTTCTTCATTGACTGCTTTCTCATATGTGCCTTGATTGGGGGTGGGGTCCAGCTGAGCATGTGACCCCTTGCTCAAGCCAGTGACCTTTGGTCTTAAACCAGTGACCCCACACTCAAGCTGGATGAGCCCATACTTAAGCCGGCAACCTCAGAGTTTCGAACCTGGGTCCTCAGCATCCCAGGCCAACACTCTATTTACTGCGCTACCACCTAGTCAGGCTGTCTTTTTTTGTTGCTTACTCTTTTGAATTAGTGTTGGAGTCTAATTGACCCGTTTTACAGATGAAGAAACCAGGCCAGTGAATGATGCTATAAATGTCACACAACTTAGAAGAACAGAGATATACTTTCTCCTCTTCCCCACAAGAGGCAGTCCTCAGAAACAGGAAGACTTTTACTTTCCTCAGTTGCTAAAACTATTACTATCATCGAGTATTTGAACTTCTTTTTTTATTATTATTCTTTTTTTTTTTTCCTTTTTTGTACTTTTTTCTGAAGCTGGAAACGGGAGAGACAGACAGACTCCCGCATGCGCCCGACCGGGATCCACCCGGCACGCCCACCAGGGGCGAAGCTCTGCCCACCAGGGGGCGATGCTCTGCCCCTCCGGGGTGTTGCTCTGCCGCGACCAGAGCCACTCTAGCGCCTGGGGCAGAGGCCAAGGAGCCATCCCCAGCGCCCGGGCCATCTTTGCTCCAATGGAACCTGGGCTACGGGAGGGGAAGAGAGAGACAGAGGAAGGGGGGGGGTGGAGAAGCAAATGGGCACTTCTCCTATGTGCCCTGGCCGGGAATCGAACCCGGGTCCTCCGCATGCCAGGCCGACGCTCTACCACTGAGCCAACCGGCCAGGGCCTTTATTATTATTCTTATTTTAAAATACTTAATTTATTGATTTTATGGGGCAGCGAGGGGAGAGTGAGAAGTATCAACTCATAGTTGCCTCACTTTAGTTGTTCATTGATTGCTTGTTATATGTGCCTTAACCAGACAAGCCCAGGGTTTTGAACCAGCAACCATAGCATTCTATGTTGATGCTTTATTCACTGCACCACCACAGGTCAGGCAGTATTTGAACTTCTAAGGGAGGAATGTAATACAGTTTCCTAAAGATCATCATCTGACTTTGATGGCCCTTTTAGTTTTTTTTTACCTCCATAGTGATTAAGTAGGCAGTAAAAAGAACCCTGTCCCCGTTCCTTCATTAGCCTTCTGGTGGCTATTGTTTTTCCATCATATAAAGCGTCCATACATGTTTGGTTAAGTTAAACTTACAACTCAGATTCAAGTAAATAACCCAGCAACAAATTAGAAAAAGGACCTAGTGAGTCCTTCTAGGACCTTTTGGCTGTTTCTCACTCTTAGAGAGCTGCTTCTTATTTGTTGCCTCAGTCTCCCTCCCTTCCTCAGTGCCACTGTCTCCACCTTTTGTCTTTCTGATACTGCCAGGTTTTTCTGGCTTGGTGAAAGGAGAAGAGAGCTTAGGTCAGGGGTCTCAAACTCAACTCAGCATGTGGGCTGCAGAGCAAAATCACAGCCGTTTGGCGGGCCGCATTAGGTCTACAAAAGGCAACTGTTACGCAACACTTTTCTCACTGCAGTTGAAAACAAAAAAAATCAGTACAACAAGCACAATCGTACATGCAGTTTACTCAGTGTCACAAAACGACCAGAAACTGTAGTTCGCATCACAACTTGCTGTTAACTAAGCTAATATCTAGCTAGGATGCTAGAGAAATGAAAAATACAAGTAGGCCCCTAGGCTTACTTAATTTTATCCAAAATATTTTGAACTTCGTGGATTAGTCTGTGGGCCGCACAAAATTGTTCAGCGGGCTGCATGCGGCCCGTGGGCCGCGAGTTTGAGACCCCTGGCTTAGGTCCTAGCCCAAAGGTGGCAACCCCTGGTCTGTGCTAAATTTTGGTTTCTCTGCAAATAGATAGCAGCTTTTTGACACTTACTTTTTTCTTAAACAGTTTGAGACAAACCATGTACCACACAGGTAACCAATTTTAAAGTGTACAATTCGCCTGACCGGGCGGTGGCGCAGTGGATAGACCGTTGGACTGGGATGCGGAGGACCCAGGTTTGAGACCCTGAGGTTGCCAGCTTGAGCGCAGGCTCATCTGGTTTGAGCAAAAGCTCACCAGCTTGGACCCAAGGTCGCTGGCTCGAGCAAGGGGTTACTCGGTCTGCTGAAGGCCCGCGGTCAAGGCACATATGAGAAAGCAATCAGTGAACAACGAAAAACTGATGATTGATGCTTCTCATCTCTCTCCGTTCCTGTCTGTCTGTCCCTATCTATCCCTCTCTCTGACTCTCTCTGTCTCTGTAAAAAAAAAAATTTTTTTTTTAAATAAAAAGAAAGTGTTCAATTCAGTGGCATTATGCAACATTACCACAGTCATGCATTAGAACATTTTCATGGCCCTATCAAGAAACTTCACTCCCTTAGCTGGCATCCCCTAACCTAGTGGTAGTCAACCTAGTCCCTACCGCCCGTTAGTGGGCATTCCAGCTTTCATGATGGGCGGTAGCGGAGCAACCAAAGTATAAATAAAAAGATAGATTTAACTATAGTAAGTTGTTTTTTAAAGATTTATTCTGCCAAACTTAGCAAAAATCCGACATAAAGTACTTGGTAAGTAATTATTATTATATTCTTTAACTTGCTGTAACTCTGCTCTATAAATTTTATAAAGTAAAGTTACTTCCCTACTTTATAAATCACCATTACTGTAGAACTGGTGGGCAGTTAGAAAATTTTACTACTAACAGAGATACAAAAGTGGGCAGTAGGTATAAAAAAGTTGACTACCCCTGTCCTAACTCCTCCCTCCCTCTTAGCTAATCTATTCTCTCTATAGATTTGCCTATTGAGTCATATAATAGTCTTTTATGATTGGCTTCTTTCACTTAGCTTAACGTCTTTGAGGTTCGTTCATGTTTAAAGCACATATCAGTACTTCATTTCTTTATATTAAATATTCCATTTTATGGATATACTACATTTTTTACATTTATCAGTTGTTGGGGATATTTGAATTATTTCTGCTTGTTGGTTGTGAATTGTGCAGCTGTGAACATAAGATTTTGTGTCTTTTCATGTTTTCAGTTATATTGAATGTATAACTAGGATTGAAGTTGCTGGGCCATGTGGTAACCATGTTGAACTGTTTTAGAAACTGCCAAACTTTTCCAATGTAGTTGTGCCATTTTACATTCCTGCCAGCAGCCTCTTAGGGTAGGTCCAGGATCTCCACATCTTTGCCAATTCTTGGTGTTATTTTTCTTTTTTAATTACATTCAAGTGTGTATGAATTGGTGTCTTAAGGTTTTGAGTTGCAATTTCCTGATGGCTAATGATATTGAGCATCTTTTAAGTGGTTGTTGGCCATTTATTTATCTTTGAAAAAATGTCTATTTGGGTCCTTTGCCCTTTTTTTTTTTTTTTTTTTTTTTTTTTTTTTTTTTAGGTGAGAGGAAGGGAGATAGTGAGGCAGACTCCTGCATGCACCCCGACTAGGATCCACCTGGCAACTCCATCTGGGGCTAGTGCTAGAGTACTGAGCCATTTTTAGCACCTCTGACCAACTGTGCCATCCTGAGTGCCCGGGGCTACAATCGAACCAGTCGAGCCACTGGCTATGGGAGGGGAAAAGGGAGGGAAGGTGGGGTGAAGAAATAGATGGTTGCTTCTCCTATGTGTCCTGACCAGGAATCGAACCTGGGATGTCCATATACCAGGTCAATGCTCTATCCACTGAGCCCTTTTTAATTGGGTTTTTATTATTGAGTTGTAAGTCCTTTATATATACTAGATACAAGTCCCTTTTCAGATACATGATTTGCAAGTATTTTTTTCTTTAAAAATTTTTTTTTTATTTTGTATTTATTCATTTTAGAGAGGAGAGGGAGAGACAGAGAGAGAGGAGAGAGAGAGAGAGAAGGGGGGGAGGAGCTGGAAGCATCAACTCCCATATGTGCCTTAACCAGGCAAGCCCAGGGTTTCAAACTGACGACCTCAGCATTTCCAGGTCGACGCTTTATCCACTGCGCCACCACAGGTCAGGCAGTATTTTTTTCTTTGCTATTACTTTTTGAGAGCTTGCCTGTATTGATTTTTCCCTATGCTAGGATGGTTTCCTTTCTCACTTAGATCTCGAGGAGCCAATAAGTCAAGCTTAAGGTAGCTGTCAGGAAGGGAGATTTGGGACACTTTTTTTTGTTGTTTTTTTTTTTGGAACCATTTCTTGGGATCCATTCTTTTTTTTGAGAGAGAGAGACAGGAAGGTAGAAAGAGTAGAAAGATAAAAAGCAACCATTCATAGCTGCTTCACTTCAGTTGTTCATTGGTTGCTTCTCATACGTGCCTTGATGGGGGGTGGGGAGGATGAAGCCAGTGACCTTGGGATCATGTTGATGGTCCCACACTCAAGCCTGTGAGCTCCTGTGACCTCAGAGTCCCAGGTCAACATTCTATCCACTGTGCCATCACTGGTAAAGCATGAGATCCGTGCTATTAACAGATAATTATTGAGAACCTACTTTGTGCCAAATACTGAGCTAGATACTGGGTGATTCTGGTGAACAAGATGAGATATGGTCCATGTTTTATAGGTCTTACAGTTTAAATGGGTAGAAGACATTAATCAAACTATCCCCTTTCCCTGCATACAAAGTGAAACTACAAGTGGGATAAGTGTTTAAAGGGGGTGGGGGGCAGTGATTTTAATGCCTGTGGAACTGGAAGCACAGAGATTGGGAAGGACTGGGTCAAAGTCATACAGATATCTTATCTGCTAGGGCACTCTGCTTTTCTCTCAGGATGATGATACCAGGTGTCTGGTTACTGTCCCCATCCCCACTCCTTTCTGGTCTGGCAGAAACCTGCTGTGGATTTGATTAGCCTCTCTTTATCCTGTTCAGGGATTTGAGGAAGGTTTTTTTATTCCCCTCTTGAGAATTGCCATTCCTAAAGTTGCCAAAATCATCACCAAGGATGTGAGGAGAGAAAGATGTGATGGAGGGGCCAGTCAGGAGTGGGTGGTAGGGGACGGCATAGCTGTCTCTCCTTTTTTTTTTTTTTTTTTTTTTTTTTGTATTTTTCTGAAGCTGGAAACGGGGAGGCAGTCAGACAGACTCCCACATGCGCCCGACTGGGATCCACCCGGCACACCCACCAGGGGGTGATGCTCTGCCCATCTGGGGCGTCACTCTGTTGTGACCAGAGCCACTCTGGCGCCTGGGGCAGAGGCCAAGGAGCCATCCCCAGCGCTCGGGCCATCTTTTGCTCCAGTGGAGCCTCGGCTGCGGGAGGGGAAGAAAGAGACAGAGAGGAAGGAGAGGGGGAGGGGTGGAGAAGCAGATGGGTGCCTCTCCTGTGTACCCTGGCCGGGAATCGAACCTGGGACTTGCGCACGCCAGGCCGACGCTCTACCACTGAGCCAACCGGCCAGGGCCTGTCTCTCCCTTTTTAATACCATGGGAAGGGGTTCTGCTCTGGTTGGCACCCTCTGCATTTCCCACATCTGGTTTTTTCTGGGGAGGTGGTGGAAAGAGGTGTAGGGTGAGGGGCTCCAGGAGGGAGGGCACTGGGGGCCCGTTCCCCATGCACTCACAACACTGGTGTTCCTAGGAGCTAGGCCAGGCCAGGCCCTTCCCCCCTACCCCGCCCCGCTTATAGTGGGAAGGAGTTAGTGTTGGGGGCTAGGGGGTGTGGAGGCATCATGAAGAAGGCTTTAGTACTTGTCTTTGATCTACTGCAAGAAGATAACTTGAGTGTTCTGAAGTTAAATGTTATATAGGAAAATTCCCACAAATCAGCTATTTTATAGGATTGTTGGAATGTGGAGCTTAAGTTTGAATACTCAGCCACTCTGCTTTGGTAGCACACAAGGGAAGAAGACCAGCCCTTCTTGTGGAGGAGCTGTTCCACTCAACAGCTGTGGAAGGAGTAACTCCCTTTATTGATGACCCGGAAAACTGAAAGCTTAGTGTCTTTTCAATCTTACGATTTCCATAGACTATGTTTAATTGTGGGAGGAACTGTTGGGGACACTGATGACTACTTTTTGTTTGTTTTTATCCCCAGGACTCTCTAGAGGAAAAGCGAAAACGACAGCGGTCTGAACGCCTGGAACGGATTTTCCAACTCAGTGAGGCTCACGGGGCCCTGGCCCCCATGTATGGGACTGAAGTCCTGGATTTCTGTACCCTGCCACAGCCTGTGGCCAGCCCCGTCGGTCCTTGTTCTCCTTGCCCCAGCCACCCCACGTTTTGGACTTACACTGAGGCTGCCTGCCGGGCTGTCCTGTTTCCTCAGCAACGACTGGACCAGCTGTCTGAAATCATTGAGAGGTTGGCAGGGCTGACTGCTCATGGGCAGAGGGTTCTTGTGGCCTCTGAGTGGATGTAGTAGTTAGGGCTATTGAAGGTGCTAACTTCTGGGACCCTTCCGAGCTCCATTTTTATATATATATATATTAAGATTTCTATTTATGGATTTTAGGGAGAGGAGAGAGAGAAAAAAAGCAGGGTGGAGTCGGGGGTGGGGGGGAGGCAGGAAGCATCAACTCCTAGTAGTTGCTTTTCATGTGTGCCTTGATCAGGTAAGCCCAGGGTTTCAAACCAGTGACCTCAGCATTACCAGTCAATGCCTTATCCACTGCGCCACCACAGGTCAGGCCAGAGCTCCATTCTTTTTTTTTTTTTTTTTTTTTAATTTATTTTATTTTATTCATTTTTTAGAGAGGAGAGAGAGAGGGAGAGACAGAGAGGAGAGAGAGAAGGGGGAGGAGCTGAAAGCATCAACTCCCATATGTGCCTTGACCAGGCAAGCCCAGGGTTTCAAACCAGCGACCTCAGCATTTCCAGGTCGACGCTTTATCCACTGCGCCACCACAGGTCAGGCGAGAGCTCCATTCTTTATACTGCTTGCCTTCTTCCTTTTGCAGGTTCATCTTTGTCATGCCTCCTGTGGAGGCACCTCCCCCTTCCCTACATGCCTGCCACCCACCTCCATGGCTGGCCCCACGTCAGGCAGCCTTCCAGGAGCAATTGGCCCGTGAGCTCTGGCCCCGGGCTCGTCCTTTGCACCGTATTGTGTGTAACATGCGCACCCAGTTCCCGGACTTGAGGCTCATTCAGTATGATTGCGGTGAGTTTATTGGCTGGTGAGGTTCTCTTGACCTCTTTTCGTGTGTTAGTAGCAAGACTGTTACATCAGAGGGACGCTGTATATAAGGTC
Organism: Saccopteryx bilineata; assembly: GCF_036850765.1. Classification (NCBI taxonomy): domain Eukaryota; kingdom Metazoa; phylum Chordata; class Mammalia; order Chiroptera; family Emballonuridae; genus Saccopteryx; species Saccopteryx bilineata. Next base: position 292,186,731 of record NC_089493.1, read on the forward strand.
TCTCTAGATTTTATTAAACATTGGACATTTTTTTTAGGTTATGCTTACGGGCAAGATGGAGACTTGTAGGCCTTGTGATGGATCCTTGGCATTCATGAATTTGACTGATGAAAGTTAAAAAGTGTGCTAATTTGCTTATTCATTCAGTGATTATTTTGTAAACTCTTTTGCTAATCATGTGGGATACAGTGATGAGTGAGATTGCAGCATAGTTTCCAGATTTATGGGTAAAGGTATGTAGCAGTGCTAGACTGCACAGCAAATTTTGTTTTGTGGAAAGACAAGAATCCTTATCTTTTGGTTAGAATCTTATTGGTTAAAATGCATTTGGCTGCAAATAACAGAAAACCAACAGTGGCTTAAACCACCACTTATTTATTTACTGTTTACTTAAAGAGAAATTCTGAGAATAATGTATATGGCTTGTTCAGCAGCTTAGTGGACCCAGCACCTTCTTTCTGTCTACTTTGCTTTCTACCATCTCTAGCTTTTATCTTTTTATCCTCATGCTTATTTCTTCATGATCTGATAAGATGGCTGCTGTAACTCTAGGGAGCACACCAAATACTCTAAGCTGCGAGCAAGAGGTTGAGACAAAATACTCCTGGCAAGTCGTCTTTTCTAGGAAATAAAGCCCATTGACTTTGCTTCATAATTCATTGGCCCACATTAGGTCATATGCCCATCCTTAGAGAAATTATGGATAAAGGGAAATGGCAAAGAGGAATTCTGGCTTATTTAAAACCAGTCATGATTTATCTTCTGACGTTGTGTTGGGGCTTGCCTCCTGTGGGATCAAGGGATCTTTGCCAGGTGTCCACAGTGTACTTCACTTTCTATTAACCAATAATATCTTTTGAACAGTAGTGAATAGTTTCTGCCACAACCCTGAACAGATATTTCTATAGTGACATGTTTTGGGGGATTTGCTAAATGTCTTAGACCAGGGGTCCCCAAACTTTTTACACAGGGGGCCAGTTCACTGTCCCTCAGACCGTTGGAGGGCCAGACTATAAAAAAAACTATGAACAAATCCCTATGCACACTGCACATATCTTACTTTAAAGTAAAAAAAAAAAAACGGGAACAAATACAATATTTAAAATAAAGAACAAGTAAATTTAAATCAACAAACTGACCAGTATTTCAATGGGAACTATGCTCCTCTCGCTGACCACCAATGAAAGAGGTGCCCCTTCCGGAAGTGCGGCGGGGGCCGGATAAATGGCCTCAGGGGGCCGCAGTTTGGGGACCCCTGTCTTAGACTGTAAGAAAGTTAGCAGAATTTTTATTATATTAACTTTTCAAAAATTTTATTAATATAAAATATGTACTTAATATGTACTTTAGTAAAACTAATTTTACAACATTTGAAATCATTCAGAGTAGGTGAATTGAAAGTCGGTTAGTTTTCAGACTGACTTATCAGAAATGTTATAGAAGTTAATTCTGTGTTTGAGGGGAGGTTGAACTAGAGAACCTGAAGTCCTGCCGCTGTGGTTCCGATCTCAGTGACCTTCAGTCACTGTCTGTAAACCATGACCTCAGTGGAACTGTTGTTTATCCTGTGAATCTGTCCTGTATTTCAGCTGCTATAGTTCCTTGTAGAATGTGCTTAAAGATGTGTTGCTCACACACTATTATGGATTCCTTTTTGCCCCCAAAGGGTCTATAGTACCTACCCCTAATTAGACTAGAGAAGTTAGATCCAAGACAGAAGCACACGGAAGAGGGAAACCCTGAAGGGAATGAAATACACGAATTCAAATATTTTTGGTGTCATAGGCTAATTGAAATTCTAGCCTGAAATTTTGGTTTATCTTTCAACTATAGCCTTCTAGTGCAAAGTGTTCTCCCCATCCCAGTTTATAGCTAGTTTCCTGTGCCCCTTCATATCTCTTCAGGAAAGTTGCAGACATTAGCCGTGCTGCTGCGACAGCTCAAGGTGGAGGGTCACCGGGTGCTCATCTTCACCCAGATGACCCGGATGCTGGATGTATTGGAGCAGTTTCTCACCTACCACGGCCACCTCTACTTACGTCTAGATGGGTCTACTAGAGTCGAGCAGAGACAGGTAATCCAGGCATGGCAGCTCTTAGAGACTTCTCTAACTTCTGTTTCCTTTTTCCAGACCTTGGGGTCCCAGGAAAAGCCCCATTCAGCCTTGGGTCTGTTTTGGGGGATGTCTCCCAAAACATCCCATCTTTTTTTCCACTTTCCCTCTAGGCCTTGATGGAACGATTCAATGCAGACAAACGCATATTCTGCTTCATCCTTTCCACTCGGAGTGGGGGTGTGGGTGTGAACCTGACAGGAGCAGACACCGTTGTTTTTTATGACAGCGACTGGAACCCCACCATGGATGCTCAGGCCCAGGATCGCTGTCACCGAATTGGCCAGACCCGAGACGTTCACATCTATAGGTATTTCTTAGACTTCTTTCCTTGCTTCCCCTTTGCTGACAGGTTTTCACTGACGTATCTGGCTGTTTACGCATGCCTTCCATCACCCCTTAGGCTTATCAGTGAACGGACAGTGGAGGAGAACATCCTAAAAAAGGCAAATCAGAAGAGAATGTTGGGAGATATGGCCATTGAGGGAGGCAACTTTACCACTGCCTATTTTAAACAGGTACTACTATCTTCCGGCCTGTTCAAGGGGGCACTGCTGCGCCCGTAGGAGTTACTCCTGTGTATGGAGGAGGCTTTGACTTCTACAGACTGCCTCTTCAGCCAGTGGCACCTCTGTAGACCTGGGTTAGTATTCTGTTGACCCTGACACTTTTTCTTCTGTTCTTTCCAAAGCAGACCATCCGAGAGCTGTTTGATATGCCCCTGGAGGAGCCGTCTGGCTCGTCTGTACCCTCTGCCCCTGAAGAGGAGGAAGAGACCGTGGCCAGCAAGCAGACTCACATCCTGGAGCAGGTGAAAGAAAACAGTGGGCAGTCCCTAGAGGAGAGCTAATGGTTACAGTGTGGTGTCGCTCAGTGCATTAAGCTTGTTCAGGGGGAAAGAACTGTTTCTGCTGCTTCCTAGATTACAGCTGACCTTTGCTTATTGGTTCATATGATTTCACAGAAAAAAGACAATTTGAAGTTTTCATTTCTGAGTTTGGATTCTAGCTGTGCTTTTTAATAATTGTATTTGTTAAGCCAAGTCTATTTAATCTTCTGAGCCTTACTTTTCACTTTTCTGAAATGCTAATGAGTAACTGAGGTTAAATGACATAGTGAATTAAGAATTGCTTTGTGTGCCCTGGCTGGTTGGCTCAGTGGTAGAGCGTCGGCCTGGCGTGCAGAAGTCCCGGGTTCGATTCCCGGCCAGGGCACACAGGAGAAGCACCCATCTGCTTCTCCACCCCTCCTCCTCTCCTTCCTCTCTGTCTCTCTCTTCCCCTCCTGCAGCCAAGGCTCCATGGGAGGAAAGATGGCCCGGTGGCTGGGGATGGCTCCATGGCCTCTGCCTCAGGTGCTAGAGTGGCTCTGGTCGCAACAGAGCGACACCCCAGGGCCTCTGCCTCAGGCGCTAGAGTGGCTCTGGTCTCAACAGAGCGATGCCCTGGATAGGCAGAGCATCACCCCCTGGTGGGCGTGCCGGGTGGATCCCGGTCAGGCGCATGCGGGAGTCCGTCTGTCTCCCCGTTTCCAGCTTTAGAAAAATACAAAAAAAAAAAAGTATTGCTTTGTGCATATATTGAACTCTTGTTTTCCAAACACTGATGCATAGTAGAATCACTTGGAAGGCTTTTAAAAGGATTTATTTCTGGGCCTCATCAGAAAATCTAAATCATTTATTTTTTCTAAATCATTTTTGAAGGTGTGGTTTGAGCGTATGTATTTTTTCAAAGCTTTTCAGCAGCAATTATTTAGGAACTACAGGTATAGCGAGAGTATCATAGAGATGTTTTTTCCTATAAAGTACCTTCCTCTCATTGTTGAACACACTCTAGGCTACTTTCTTTAGTGACTTTGACATAAGCTCCCTGTATACCTCAAGGAAAAGATTAGATGTGGTTAGTTTGTTGTCATATGCAAAAAAGAATTTTGTACTCAGAACTTTCTGCTTTTTTTTGAGAGAGACAGGAAGGAGAAGCATCAGCTCGTATTTGCGTCACTTTAGTTGTTTATTGATTGTTTCTCACATGTACCTTGACCTGGGGTCTCCACCCAAGCCAGTGGCCCTTGGGCTCAAGTCAGCGACCATAGGATCATGTCAATGATCCCACACTCAAGCTGGTGACCTTGGGGTTTCGAACCTGGGACCTTAGTGTCCAGGTTGATGCGCTATTACTCACTGTGCCATCACCTGTCACTTAGAACTTTCTGCTATTTAAAAAATCTAAAAGTTGTCTTGAACAGAAAGGAAGCAGAGTGCAAGGTCATTAAAATGGTTATTTTGTCCCTGGTGGAAGCCCTGGTCAAATCCATTTTATCCTACGTGGACCACTTAATTGCTTTGGTCACTTTAGGGGTCCAGAAGAGAGTTGAGTTTTGTTACAAACCTGGTTGGCTATAAACTTTTTTTTGTTTTTGTTTGTTTGTTTGTTTGTTTTTTTACATAGGCAGAGATAGACAGGGACAGACAGACAGGAATGGAGAGATGAGAGGCATCAATCATTAGTTTTTCGTGTGCGTTGCGACTTCTTAGTTGTTCATTGATTGCCCTCTCATATGTGCCTTGACCGCGAGCCTTCAGCAGACTGAGTAACCCCTTGCTGGAGCCAGCAACCTTGGGTCCAAGCTGGTGAGCTTTTTGCTCAAGCCAGATGAGCCCGTGCTCAAGCTGGCGACCTCGGGGTCTCGAACCTGGGTCCTTCTGCATCCCAGTCCGACGCTCTATCCACTGCGCCACCACCTGGTCAGGCTTTTTTTTTGTTTTTAATCTGGGCTGTGACCCAGACAGTATTTGATTTATTGTAGAATCTACGGTGTATAGCAGGGGTCTCAAACTCAATTCAGCATGTGGGCCGCAGAGCAAGATCACAGCCGTTCGGCGGGCCGCACTAGGTCTACAAAAGGCAACTGTTACACAACACTTTTCTCACTGCAGTTGAAAACAAAAAAAAAATCAGTACAACAAGCACAATCGTACATGCAGTTTACTCGGTGTCACAAAACGACCAGAAACTGTAGTTCGCATCACAACTGCTGTTAACTAAGCTAATATCTAGCTAGGATGCTAGAGAAATGAAAAATACAAGTAGGCCCCTAGGCTTACTTAATTTTATCCAAAATATTTTGAACTTCGTGGATTAGTCTGCGGGCCGCACAAAATTGTTCGGCGGGCCGCGAGTTTGAGACCCCTGGTGTATAGTGAAGAACCAGTTTAGTCCAGTCCTTGTAATAATAACAGCTTTGTAGCACTTCATAAACTATAAACATACAGTATGTTTAAATACAGTAAATGCCTCAGGTAGTCAGAGAGCTGTGATCTCTTTTCACAGATGACAACACTACTCCTTAGAAATCAACTACTTGTCCTTGAAAAAGGCAAGAATGATACCAGGATGGGGACCCGGGGCTTTTGAGTCCAGGGCTTTTGTTTGTTTTTGGTGTAAACACCTCAAATTTTGGCCAGAATCGAATCACAGGATGTAAAGTTTGTTAATTTTCCTGGGTTTCTTCCACACACCTTTGTAGGCGTTGTGTCGGGCAGAGGATGAAGAAGATATTCGTGCGGCCACCCAGGCCAAGGCTGAACAGGTGGCTGAGCTTGCAGAATTCAATGAGAATGATGGGTTTCCTGCTGGTGAGGGAGAGGAGGCTGGTCGGCCTGGGGCTGAGGAGGAGGAGATGTCCCGGGCTGAGCAAGAAATTGCTGCCCTTGTAGAACAGGTGAGTATTGGACCCACTAGTTCTCAACCTCACCCTGTACAGCTCTTTTCTCTGAACTTTTTGAACCCCCACCCCATCTTCCGTGGTAAAAATAATCAGGGCTGATGGGCTCTGGGCACCAGGTCCCTATGTTTATCTCCATTACTCCTCCCCACAGCTGACCCCTATTGAACGCTATGCTATGAAATTCCTGGAAGCCTCCCTGGAGGAGGTGAGCCGAGAGGAGCTCAAGCAGGCAGAAGTGAGTAGTTCTAGGGATTGGGGTTGGAAATAGGAAGTTAACTTTCTACCCACTCATCACTCTGCTTGTCTTTCTCTGACCGCTGTGTGGGCTCTGTTGGTAGGAGCAAGTGGAAGCTGCCCGCAAGGACCTGGACCAAGCCAAGGAGGAGGTGTTTCGTCTACCCCAAGAGGAGGAGGAGGGGCCGGGGGCTGGGGATGAGGTTTCCTGTGGGACTGCTGGAGGCAGCCACCGGCGCAGTAAGAAGGTCAAGGCCCCCGAAAGGCCAGGGACTCGAGTCAGTGAGCGTCTTCGTGGAGCTCGGGCTGAGACTCAAGGGGCAAACCACACTCCTGCCGTGTCCACCCATCATACCCGCAACACCTCCACTGCCCCTCGCTGCAGCCCTGCCAGGGAGCGAGTTCCCAGGCCAGTGCCTAGGCCTCGACCCCCTCCGACTTCAGCCCCTGCTGCAGTTCCTGTTCCTGTCCCAGTCCCTGCCCCAATCCCCATTTCAGCTCCAGACCCATTGACCATGCTTCCTGTCCACATCCTGCCTTCTCCCCCACTTCCTTCGCAGGTTCCTCCCTCTTGTTCTTCGGCCTGCACGCCGCCTCCTGCCTGTACCCCTCCGCCAGCTCACACCCCACCGCCAGCCCAAACCTCTATCTTAACGCCTACCTCCCCTCTCTTGCTGGGTCTACCTTCTGTGCCCATCTTCCCCCCAGTCACCAAGCTCCCCTTGGGCATGGGGCCTGAGGCAGAGCTGTGTGCACAAGCGTTGGCATCTGCCGAGTCCCTGGAGCTGGCCGATATAGCCAGTTCTGAGGCTCCCCCGCTCCCTCGTGTGCCCCCTAAGGATCTGTTGCCAGTTGCTGTTGAGACCCGGCCTGTGTCAGAGAAGAACCTCTCTCTCGCCTCTTCTGCACATAGCCCAATCCTGGAGGCGGGCAGCTTCCCAGAGAGTCAGGAGCGGGAACCAGAGCCTGCTGAGGGGACCGTCCTCACAGTGCTGACCGGTGGTGAGGAGGTGCCCGCGTGTCTGAGCAAGAACAGCGGGCTAGCACTCCCGCCATCAGCAGCACCCAGTGAGCTCCTCCAGTTGCCGTTGGAGGCTGACAGGAACTCAGAAGAGCTGGTGGAGGCCCGGACCCCAACACCCAGCCCACAGAAGCCGCAGGAACTTGTTTCACCTGAGGTCACAGCTCCATCGGCCTCATCCTCAGCCACCTCCTCACCTGAGGGCTCTTCGCTGGCCCGGCCCCCACGGCGTCGCACCAGTGCTGATGTAGAAATTCGGGGGCAGGGGGCTGGCCGACCCGGGCAGCCTCCAGGCCCCAAAGTGCTTCGCAAGTTACCTGGACGGCTAGTGACCGTGGTGGAGGAAAAGGAACTGGTGAGGCGGCGGCGACAGCAGCGGGGGACTGCGAACACCCTTGCGCCTGGGGCCATGGAGAAGATGGGTACCAGCCCCGGAAGCCCGTCTGCCCGCAGCGTGTCGGGGCCGGAATGCTCACCTTCCACCAGCGGGCCCTGTGAAGCGGCTCCCCTCTCCACACTGCCCGCCCTCACCCAGCAGCCCTTCGTAGCTCGCCGTCGCATCGAGCTGGGGGTGTCTGGCGAGAGTGGCCCGGAAAACGGAGAGAGGGCGCTGCTTGCCGTCACCCCTCCTGCTCTGAAACGTCGGAGGGGGCGGCCTCCCAAGAACAGGTCTCCGGCGGATACTGCGCGAGGGACAGATGAGGCACCTCCGTCCACCTCTAAGGGGAAAAGCAATGGGGCGGAGGCAGTCCCTGGGGCTGAGACCCTCATTGTCACAGAGCCTGTCCCGGGACCCCAGCTTATTTCTGGGCCCCAGCATCTTGGACCCCAGCCCATTCATAGACCCGAGCCCATCATCCTGTCACCTGTGGAGAAAAGAAGGCGTGGGCGGCCCCCTAAAGCACGCGACTTACCAATTCCTGGGACCATTTCCTCTCAAGGGGATGGCAGCTTAGAGAGCCGGACACAGCCACTCCCGATGCCACCACCTGTGCCACCACTCCCTTCACTCCTAGCCTGTCCCATTGCTACTGTCGCCAACACTGTCACCACCCTCACCATTTCAACATCCCCACCCAAGCGGAAGCGGGGCCGACCTCCCAAGAACCCACCATCACCTCGGCCCAGCCAGCTCCCTGTCTTGGACCGGGACCCCTCTTCTGTCCTTGAGAGCTGTGGACTGGGGAGGCGGCAGCAGGGCCAGGGGGAGAGTGAGGGCAGTTCCTCGGACGAGGACGGAAGCCGCCCCCTCACCCGCCTGGCCCGGTTGCGCCTCGAAGCAGAGGGAGTGCGGGGACGAAAGAGTGAAGGGTCCATGGTGGTGGCTGTAATTCAGGACGACCTGGATTTAGCAGATGGTGGGCCAGGTGGGTTAGAATTGACACCACCCGTGGTCTCGTTAGCTCCAAAACTGCGCTCCACCCGGCTGCGTCCAGGGTCCCTAGTTCCCCCATTAGAGACTGAGAAGGTGCCTCGCAAACGTGCAGGAGTCCCAGTCGGCAGGGGTCCTGCACCCACAAAGCGGGGCCGCCTACAGTCCCCAAGTCCCTTGGGGCCTGAAGGTTCAGTAGAGGAGTCTGAGGCTGAAGCTTCAGGTGAGGAAGAGGAAGGGGATGGAACCCCACGCCGACGGCCTGGCCCCCACCGACTTGGTGGAACAGCCAACCAAGGGGACCAGCGCATCCTGCGCAGCAGTGCCCCCCCCCACCCGGCTGGCCCCACTGTTAGTCACAGAGGCCGAAAGGCCAAGACGTGAGTGGGTGTCTCCCCACTCAGGCTTCCCACCACGGCCCCTCCTCCACGGCCAGGCCTGACTCTGTTAACCACTACTTGAAGTCTTTTGTGGGGGAAAGCCTCCAGGGAGACAGGGGCCTTCTCCCTTCTTTCCACCAAAGTAGGGGTAGGAAACTGATTGTCATGGAAACGGGGCACTTCACATATTCCCTTCCCTTCCACCCCACGTGGCTGGGCAGTGTTAAGGGTGGCAAGATAGTCTGTCCCCACCCCCTTGTACTTGATTCCCCAGCAATCTTTTACAGCCCCCCACCCTTAGGGGAAGGGGGAGGGGCTTCTACAATGAGGTTTTTTTTTTTCTTTTTTTTTTTTTTTTAAGAAGAAAAAAATAATAAACTTAGTTTCTGTATGAGCATCCGCGTAAGGAGGCTTCTGATTTTCTGGTCTGGTGGAGGGTTGGGTGGGAATTTTGGCTTTTTTTTTCTTTTTCTCTTGCTCCCGCCAAGAATCTAGTACCTCGTCTCTGACCCAGAGTTATCTACCTTTGAGGTAGAGAGCACCAAGAAGAGAACTTCGGCAAATCTGGTCTTCCCTAAAGTTAGTCTTCAGGCACTCACTCATACTTCTCCCTCCCCTCAGCTCTCTGATGCCTTAGACTTTCCCCTGCTTTTCCCTTCCTTGCTCAGGTGCTTTCACTCTTTTCCAGACGGCAGGCATCTCTACCTTGAGTTGCTCCCATTGTTTTCCCTCCCTTGCTTTCCTCCATCTAGCCAAACTGGTTTGAGGCAACTACACCCCCAAATGAGCTCCTGGGGCTCTGCAGGTGGTTGCTGGCCACCCAACCCCACCCCTGGGCCTGGCTTGGAGCTGAGTCAGCTCCCTCTCTGCCCAAGCCAAATCACTCCCGAGGCAGAAGCTGAAACTCACAGTACCTCTGAGGCCTAAAGCCAGGTAAGAGCCCCTGATCGTTTTACATTTTCTCTTAAGCTCAACCCCCTGGGCTCTGTCCTTGTGTTCTCCCCTTCATGTCTGTATCTGTTTGCCGCCTCCGAGTTCTTGGCTCACACCCACTTCTGCAGCTTTGTGGCACATACTTTTTGCGCTCTACTTTCCTTGCCTCTTTTCTTTCACCCTTTGTATCCTGTGTTGTGTTCACAGAACTGCAAATGGTTTTATTTTTATTTAGGATGTAGAGGAACGGTTGGAGATGATGGTGGTTTGGTACCAAAGCCCAGAGGACCTGAGAAATAGGGAGATGAGAAATGATTAAGTAGGGCATCATTATGCAGGTTTCTGTGTGGGTTATGAGATCATTCAGACTCAGTGTTAATCTGATCATGTTGTGTGGCCTGGGTTGAAATGGAGAGGAAGTGGCAGGGAGTCAGCATAGCAAAGGAGGCCCTAAATCGGGGAGGTAAGGTCTTTCTGGTGTTCAGTTTTCTAGTTTATAAAGAGTTTAGATGGGTACTTGACCCCTCTGTTTGCACATGAAATGGCTGTTTTGCTTGAGGTAGGAACAGGGCCTAGGGTGCTGTTTTCTGATCCTTAATATTCAGGGGCAGTCTCAAGGAACTTGAGGATTTTAGTGACCTATGAAATACAGTTTAAAATCAGTTTGATGGTCTCAGATTCCTGGCAGCTGTAAGACTTTTCCGGCTTCTCAGTATACACCTGTCATTTTGCTTCCTCCCATTGTCAAAACAATAAGACAGCTAATGCTACGCTCATGCTGGCTTGCCTCTAAAGACTTAAAATCTTAGGCTGAGCACAAAAGGGGTCCAGTCACACATTCACTCTCTTGGTCATTAGAGGAATTCCCCAGTAAGGTAGCATTCTGGAGAGTTTGGTTAGGTCACAAGGACATGACCAGAGAGGGGTGGAGTCTGAGCAAGCCAGGCCAGGGGCTCAGTTTTGGGGCTTAAAAGTACCATGACTGTCGCCCACAGGTGATGGAGGACGAGGAGAATGCAGTGGAGATGGTGAGCAACACGGAAGCTGCTCATTCTCCATCCCCCACTCGCTGTTGCTGGTTCCGCCTCCGCTGCTTGGCAGCTACTTGCATTATCTGTGGCTGCACTTGCCTGGGAATCATGGCCCTTGTGTTTGCCATCAAGGTGAGGAATGCAGTTCTATGGGAGCAGGATGGTGGGTGTAGTAAGACAATGGTTTCCTATATCTGACCTGTCTACACTGATCAGCTCCTCTGTACCTGTCAGAGCGTAGCGCTGGGCATTGTGCTGGAAATAATGAGATATGGTTCTTGCCGTCAGAGGTCCCACAGTCTAATAAAAGAGATGGCTGTGGAAATGGGGGATTAGGAATGGAATGCAGCTCACTGGTACTTAGGTAGAGGAAGCACAGGGTACTCGGGAAGCCGGGGAGGACATAATGACTTAGGGTGAAGGGTCATTCCAGGTAAAGGAAGCAGTGTGTAAAAGGCTTGGACTGCTACAGTGAGAAATGAGGAGAGATGAAGCCAGAGGGCCCAGATCCCCAAGGGCTTCCAGTGCTGTGCTTGGGAGTTTCAACTTGATCTTGAAAGTAATGAGGAAGCAACCACTCAAGGGTTTGGCAGAGGAGAGGGACATGGGTGGGTGGGAGTTTCGGTAAGACCCACTCTCGAGGCCTGCGTGGAGAAGGAATGGGAAGAGGCCAGGCTGGAGGCAGCTGTGCAGGGACAAGAGCGTAGGGCTTTGGGGAGGGCGTCCCCATTTTGAAATCCCTAAGAGAAACTGCACCTTTACCTTTTGAAAGGCCACACAGGCTAACTTAAACATCATGCTGGAATTTCCTCAGCGCTAGTTGTATTTTAACAATCAGAAACTGTATTTCTGTCATGGGAAGTTGTGAGTTTCATTAGGGAAAAAGTCAAAAAGAATTCTTAATAATGAAAAAGGTAAGACCCATTGGCCTAATGAGAATAGGATGTTGTTTGACTGGACGTGAGGGAAATACTCCAAGATAGCTCACTATTTCTTGCCAAGAATTCCAGATTTGGGATGAATCTGGGATGAGTAGAAAAGGATAGGAGATAAAAGGACTGAAAAGTACGGTACCATATGTGTTCTGTGAGCTAGCAATGCCACCCGAAAGTAGGTAGAGGGATACGGTATTTTGCAGGTAAGGCATAGGAAATAGAAACTAGAGGGGAGGCCGAGGATTGGGGGTGAGGTTTGAACTGTGACAAGGATGGAGGACGAGTGGGCAGTGGGTGCTCGGGGACGGAAGTGGGGGAGAACCTAACCAGAAACCTGCCCCCACAGGCGGAGGAGCGGCATAAGGCAGGCCGGTCCAAGGAAGCAGCGCACTGGGGGGCCCGGGCCCGGAGGCTCATCCGGGCCAGCTTTGCTGTCTGGCTTGCTGTTCTCATTCTGGGCCCCCTGCTTCTGTGGCTGCTCTCATACGCCATCGCTCAAGCTGAGTGACCTTGGGTGGCCTCTGCTGAGAGCCAGCTGAGACCTCCTGGATCCTGCAGTGCGGCATTGCTAGGGTCTGGTGCCAGCGACGGTCCTCCTGGCCGGAGGATGGTGTCTTTCTCAAAGGGCTTTGGAAGAGCTTTTCTAGCCCTTTATAAAAGACAGCGACTCAGACTGACGAGGGGAGGTCAGCCTGCTCTGTTCTTTCAGTGTTCATTATTCCCCTTTTCCCCAGCCTACCCCATCCTAGGGGCCTCTATCCAGAGGTGGGGTGGAAAACCAGGCCTGATTTTATTAGAGTTTGTTTTGTAATAAAAACCTTTTTCAGTGGTGACATGCTGCTCCTGTCTACTTGTTCTTCCTCCTCCTGGGAACTCTTGAGAGCCACAGTGGACATCTGACTGATGGCAGAAACACACACCTCCCCTTACATAGTTGCTCCATGAGAAGGAAAGATTTTTTCTTCTTCTTCTGAAAGTGTTCCTTCTTGAAGGGAAAGACCCCAGCTTCTCCCTTCCATGCGAACAGAGACCCTGAGGCCAGAGAGCAAGAGTAGAGCATCAGCTACTAGTCTTTGAGTGCTTGATATATTCCAGGCTGTGTTCTAGACACTTCCTATTTCATAACTGCTTCAGTTCTCACAGTCACTCAGTAGTAGGTACCACTGTGCTTCCTTTATCGTTGAAACAGGCACAAATGAAAAGGTCACACAGCTAGTAAGTGGCAGAGCTGGAGTTAAACCCCGAGAGTTTGGTTCCAGAATTGAGAGGGGAGGGAGAGGATTGAGCACAGCAACCATCACTCTGTATGTGGGTATTTCTATGATGATTATGAATTTTCATATCCTTTACCTGGAGCTTAATGATAATATTTTAAACATTCTAAAGTTGATATATCACACATACAGGAAAATATCTAAAACAAATCCACAGCGCCTGACCAGGCGGTGGCGCAGTGGATAGAGCATCAGACTGGGATGTGGAAAGACCCAGGTTCGAGACCCCGAGGTTGCCAGCTTGAGCGTGGGCTTATCTGGTTTGAGCAAAAATCTCACCAGCTTGGTTGGACCCAAGATCGCTGGCTTGAGCAAGGGGTTACTCGGTCTGCTGAAGGCCCGCGGCCGCGGTCAAGGCACATATGAGAAAGCAATCAATGAACAACTAAGGTGTCACAAGGAAAAACTGATGATTGATGTTTCTCATCTCTCTTCGTTCCTGTCTATCCCTCTCTATCCCTCTCTCTGACTCTCTCTGTCCCTGTAAAAAAAAAAAAAAGAAAAGAATAAAACAAATCCACAGCTCAGTAAGTTAACACAAAGCAAACATCTGAAAAACCACCATTCAGTCCAGAAATGGCCCATTGCCAGTGCTCCAAGGCCTCGTCCGTAGCCCTCCCAGTCACTGCTCCTTCCCTGCTTCTCACAGGTAACTGTCATTCTGACTTCAAACAATGTAGTTGAGTTTTGCCTGCATTTGAACATTCTGTAAACGGATTCATATGTATTCTTTTCATGCCTGGCTTCTTAACATTGTGAGATTCACTGATCTTTAGTATAGCTATAGTTTTCATTACTGTATAGTATCCATTACATGAATATATTGCCGTTTATCTATTTTTGTGTTGGTGAATTTTTGGGATGTTTCCAGTTTTGGGTATTATGAATGATCTGCTGTGAAATTTTTTGGTTATTTCACCATAATTTAGAGAAGAGCAGGGCACCTAAAAGAATTAGAGCTATTGCACACTGAAGAGAGAAGATTCAAGGGGAGGGAGAGGCACCTGATGGTTGCCTTCCGTGTTTCCAAGTTGCCCCAGAAAGGAAAAAATGAAGAGAAGCCATTGTTGGTCCTCGAGTTTAGAACGACAATGCGGAGAAGCCATACATAGGGCAGTGGGTCTCAACCTTGTCTTCAACAATGGAACCACATCTGGCGTCTTAAAAAGTACTTCTGTCTAGGGTATACCATTAGAGATTCTGATTTCATGGGTGTGAGGGACTGTGTGGTCATCAGGATAATGCATTCTAGAGAGATTTTTATAGAAACTTTTTTTAGAGCTTTAGTTTACTAGAAAAGAATATCTCATTCCCCCAAACTGATTAAATGAGGTCTTGCTAATTTTTAAAAAATCTTTATTTTTATTGATTTCAAAGAGAGGGAAACACAGAGAGACAGGAACATTGATCTATTCCTGTATGTGCTCTGATTGGGAATTAAACTGGCAACTTCTGTGCTTCAGGATGATGCTCTAACCCAGGGGTAGTCAACCTTTTTATACCTACTGCCCACTTTTTTTTTTTTTTTTCATTTTTCTGAAGCTAGAAACAGGGAGAGACAGTCAGACAGACTCCCGCATGCGCCCGACGGGGATCCACCTGGCACGCCCACCATGGGGCGACGCTCTGCCCACCAGGGGGCGATGCTCTGCCCATCCTGGGCATCGCCATGTTGCGACCAGAGCCGCTCTAGCGCCTGAGGCAGAGGCCACAGAGCCATCCCCAGCGCCCGGGCCATCTTTGCTCCAATGGAGCCTTGGCTGCGGGAGGGGAAGAGAGAGACAGAGAGGAAAGCGCGGCGGAGGGGTGGAGAAGCAAATGGGCGCTTCTCCTGTGTGCCCTGGCCGGGAATCGAACCCGGGTCCTCCGCACGCTAGGCCGACGCTCTACCGCTGAGCCAACCGGCCAGGGCCCTACTGCCCACTTTTGTGTCTCTGTTAGTAGTAAAATTTTCTAACCACCCACTGGTTCCACAGTAATGGTGATTTATAAAGTAGGGAAGTAACTTAACTTTATAAAATTTATAAAGCAGATACAGCAGTTAAAGCACATAATAATAATTACTTACCAACTACTTTATGTTGGATTTTTGCTAAGTTTGGCAGAATAAATCTTTATAAAACAACTTACTATAGTTAAATCTATCTTTTTATTTATACTTTGGTTGCTCCGCTACCACCCACCATGAAAGCTGGAATGCCCACTAGAGGGCGGTAGGGATCAGGCTGACTACCACTGCTCTAACCAGTAGAGCTATCCAGCCAGGGCAGAGATTTCGCTAATTTTCAACTTTATTTTGAAAAATTCAAACCTACAGGACAATAAAAGAATAGTACAGTGAACTCAGATACTCTTCAGCTGGATTTGTAGTTTTTATTTCACCACATTTACTGTGTATTTTGCTAAGTATACATACTATTACTGAACCATTTGAGGTTAAGTTGAAGGCCCATCATTCCTAAATACATACTTCATGATTTGTTTCCTAAGAACAAGAATATTTTCTTACATAACTATGGAACAATGAAATAATTCACAGAAGTTATTATCAGTACAATATTAGCTTCTAATATATAGTCCATATTCAAATTTGTCCTCTATCCCAATAACAGCCTTAATATTTTTTTTTTAAGCCGGAGATAGGAAGGGAGGGAGAGTTGAGAAGCATCAACTCATAGTTGTGGCACCTTAGTTCAGTGATTGCTTTCTCATATGTGCCTTGACTGGGAGGCTCCCGCCGAGCCAGTGACCCCTTGCTCAAGCCAGCAACCTTGGGTTCAAGCCAGCGACCATGGGGTCATATCTGTGATCCCATGCTCAAGCTGGATGAGGCCACAGTCAAGCTGCCAACCTTGGGGTTTCAAACGTGGGTCCTCAGCATCCCAAGCCAGTTCTCTATATGTTGTGCCATCACCTGTTCAGACTCAATTTACATTTAGGTAATTATTGATTGGTATGTACTTATTGCCTTTTTAATTCTCATACTGGATTTATATAAGTGGTTGGTCTACTATCTTTACTGTTTTTAATAGATTTTTTTTCTTTCATATATTTTAAAAATAATTTTTATTGATTTTTAAAGAGGGAAAGGGAAAGGCAGACAGAAACATCAATCTGTTCTGGATGTGCCCTGACCAGGGGTCAAACTGGCAACCTCTGTGCTTCAGGACAAAGCTCCAATCAACTGAGCTATCCAGCCAGAGCTTCATATATTTTCTTTTTTTTTTTTTTTATTTATTCATTTTAGAGAGGAGAGAGAGGACAGAGAGAGAGGGGGGAGGAGCTGGAGGCATCAACTCCCATATGTGCCTTGACCAGGCAAGCCCAGGGTTTCGAACTGGCAACCTCAGCATTTCCAGGTTGACGCTTTTATCCACTGCGCCACCACAGGTCAGGCCATATATTTTCTTATTTCTAGTTTGGCCTTTTCTATTCCTTTGCCTGGCTTGTGGTGGTGCAGTGGATAAACTGTCGACCTGGAATGCTGAGGTTACCAGTTTGAAACCCTGGTCTTGCCTGGTCAAGGCACATATAACAAGCAATTAATGAGTTGTCAGTGAAGCAACTATGAATTGATATTTTTCACTCTACACCCTCCTCTCTCCTCTCTCTAGAAAATCCAATAAATAAAATCTTAAAAAAAAAAAAAAGAATTCCCTTTAACATTTGTTGTAATGCCAGTTTACTGGTAATGAACTCCTTTAGCTTTGCCTTGTCTGGGAAAATCTTGATCTTGTCTTCAATTCTGAATAACTGCTGAATAAAGTATTCTTGGTTATAGGTTTTTTCCTTTTCATCATATTGAATATATCATATCACTCGCTTCTGGCTTGCCAAGTTTCTGTTGAAAAGTCAGCTGATAGTTTTAGGGGCATTCCCTCATATGTAACTAGTTGTTTTTCTCTTGCTGCTTTTAGGATTCTCTCTTTAACTTTTAACAATTTAATTGTGTGTCTTGTTGTGGGTCTCTTTGAATTCATCTTCTCTGGGACTCTGTGCTTCCTGGACTTGGATGTCTGTTTCTTTTTTTTTTTTTTTTTTTAAAGGAAGACACTTTTTTTTTAAATTTTTTATTTATTCATTTTAGAGAGGAGAGGGAGAGAGAGAGAGAGAGAGAGAGGAGAGAAGGAGCTGGAAGCATCAACTCCCATATGTGCCTTGACCAGGCAAGCCCAGGGTTTTGAACCGGCGACCTCAGCATTTCCAGGTCGACGCTTTATCCACTGTGCCACCACAGGTCAGGCGGATGTCTGTTTCTTTTACCAGGTTAGGAAAGTTTTCAGCCATTAGTTCTTCAAATAAGTTTTCTGTCCCATTCTCTCTCCCTGCTCCTTCTGGGACTCCTGTAATTCAAATGTTTATATGCTTTATATTGTCCCAAAGGGCCCTTATGTTATTTTCATTCTTTTTTTTTTTTTTTTTTTTTTTGCATTTTTCTGAAGCTGGAAACAGGGAGAGACAGTCAGACAGACTCCCGCATGCGCCCGACCGGGATCCACCCGGCACGCCCACCATGGGGCGACGCTCTGCCCATCCTGGGTGTCGCCATGTTGCGACCAGAGCCGCTCTAGCGCCTGAGGCAGAGGCCACAGAGCCATCCCCAGCGCCCGGGCCATCTTTTGCTCCAATGGAGCCTTGGCTGCGGGAGGGGAAGAGAGAGACAGAGAGGAAAGCGCGGCGGAGGGGTGGAGAAGCAAATGGGCGCTTCTCCTGTGTGCCCTGGCCGGGAATCGAACCCGGGTCCTCCACACGCTAGGCCGACGCTCTACCGCTGAGCCAACCGGCCAGGGCATTTTCATTCTTTTTTTTTTCTTTTTGGTCTTCCAATTGAGTATTTTATACTGTCGTGTCTTCCTGATTGCTGATCCATTCTTCTGTGTCCTCTGATTTGCTGGTGATTTCTTTCAGCGCATTATTCACATCAGTTGTTAAATTCTCCAGTTCTGATGGGTCCTTTTTTATAATTTTTTACCTCTTTGTTGAGGTTCTCATTGCATTTATCCATTTGTTCATGGAGTTCAATGAGCATCCATATGACTATTGCTTTGAACTCTTCATCTAGTAAACAGCTTACTTCAGTTTCATTTAGTTCTTTTTCTGGGGTTTTGTCCTGTTTCTTTTGTTTGTAGCATATTCTTTCCTCTCATTTTACCTATTTGTTTCTAGGTATTAGGCAAGTAGGCTAAATATTCAGGTCCTGAAAATGTGGCCTTATTTAGAAGGTATCTTTTTTTTTTTTTTTTTTTTTTTCCTTTTTGTGGTGGAGAAGCAGATGGGCACTTGTCTTGTGTGCCCTGGCCGGGTATCGAATCCGGGACTTCCACACACTGGGCCAACCCTCTACCACTGAGCCAACCGGCCAGGGCTGGGGGGGGGTTGATTTTTTTTTTTAGTTTATTTATTTATTTATTCATTTTAGAGAGGAGAGGGAGAGACAGAGAGAGAGAGACAGAGAGAGGACAGAGAGAGAGGAGGAGGGGAGGAGCTGGAAGCATCAACTCCCATATGTGCCTTGACCAGGCAAACCCAGGGTTTCGAACCGGTGAATTTAGAAGGTATCTTGTGGGACCTTCAGGTATCAGTGGTAGAATCCCCCTTGTCACCAGAGCCAGGTGCTCCAGAGGTGTTCCTTGGGTGGACTAGTGTGGCCTCCTGTTGTGTCTGGGAAATTTCTGTGGAAACACTGTCAGGTGAGGCTGGTCCCTGGCCTGCTGGTTGTGAGGCCTGGACACAACTGTCGCAGGCTTTTGGTGTGGTTGGCTGTGAGCCTCAGACACATTGGTGTGTGCTGGTGCTGACTAAGGCCGCCCATTAGGTGTGGCAAAACAAGAGTCACTTTGGAGGGGTGCTAGCCCGGGTGGTTCCTCAGGGAAATGCCAGGGCGGGGTGAAGTGTTAGCAAGGTTAATGGAGTGTCAGAAATAGTGCCTGCCAGTGTCAGACCAACTAGATTATAGAGAAAGGGGGGGGGGGAATGGCACACACCAGCAACTCTCAGGAGGAAGTCCCAATAAAGCCCTGTCCCTCCAGCACACACCCTAAAATTAGTTTATCACCTTCACATATGACCTAGGTGCTTTTCAAACTGCTGCCTCTGTCCCAGAACTCAGAAAGAACACAGCATGGGTTTCCCACAGCCCTTTGGGACATAAGCCCCACTGGTTTTCAAAGCCAGATGTTATAGGCATTTGTCTTTCTGGTGCAGGTCTCCCAGGCTAGGGCTCGGACCCCTCACTCTTCAGGGGTGACCTCTATGGTTGTGATGTCCCTCCCACTGTGACTCACTGCATGGGGGGTTGGGGGGTAGGGTAGGTCCTGACTAGAGGTAGTCTGTACCCCTCCTACCTGTTTCAATGTCGTCTTTTCTTTATATCCATAGTTGTAGAAAATCTGTTCGGCTAGTAGTTGGGTTGTTCTCAAGAGACAGCTGTTCTGGCCTGACCTGTGGTGGCACAGTGGATAAAGCGTCGACCTGGAAATGCTGAGGTTGCCGGTTCGAAACCCTGGGCTTGCCTGGTCAAGGCACATATGGGAGTTGATGCTTCCAGCTCCTCCCCCCTTCTCTCTCTCTCTCTCTCCTCTCTCTCTCTCCTCTCTAAAATGAATAAATAAAATAAAATAAAAATTAAAAAAAAAAAAAAAAGACAGCTGTTCTATATGGAGTTGTAGTATTGGTATCAATGAGAGGTGAGCTCAGGATCTTCCTACTTCATCTTGAACTTGAAGCCAGGAGCCTTGTTCTCAAATGCCAATTTAGGTTGTCTGTGAAATGTCCTAGAAGTTGCCGCACGCCCCCTGCAGAAATGTGTCACTGGATGGGATTCCCAATAACATAATTTAGAGCAACTTCTTTTTTGCTTGTGTAGGTACACATTCATTGTGTTCAATAGTTGTACCTCTTTGGTCTCCATCAATTTTTTAATAGGTCTTCATCCTTTTTTTTTTTCTTTCATGACATTTTTGAGGGCAGGCCAATCTGTAGAAAGTTCTCACTTTGGGTTCTTATGATTTGGTCCAGGTTAGGAATACTACATAATGTCAATGTGTCTTCAGTTCTTCACATCAAGAGGCATATGATCTCAATATGCTAATTGGTGGCAGTAATATTGACAACTTGGTTAAGGTATTGTCTGTCAGATTTCTGCAAGGTAAAGATACCTTCTATTCTTTGTAATTAATTTAAAAGTAATCCTCTGATCCCAGGGTTGTTGGCTCAACCCCAAGTTCACTGGGTTTAGTCCTGGTCAGAGGATGTATGAGAAAAAAATCAATGAGTGCGCAACTAAGTGAAATGAGTTGATGCTTTTCTCTCTCTCTCAAAAAAGAAGGACCCTGCCTGGCCAGATAGCTTGGTTGATTAGAGTGTCATTCTGAAGCGCAGAGGTTGCCAGTTCAATGCTGGGTCAGGCACATATACAGGAACATTCTCTCTCCATATATATAAAATCAATAAATTAGGAAAAAGAAAAAGGAATCCCCTGACCAGTTAGACCAGATGTTTAGAGCATCCTCCCAAAATGCCATAGTGCGAGTTTAATCCCTGGTCAGGGCACATACAAAAGTCAACCAATGAATGCATAAATAAGCGGAACAACAACTTGAAATGTCATTTGCCGAAGACAATTATGAGGCTTACAAACTTTTTTCTTTTTTCTTCTTTTTTAGTGAGAGCAAGAGAGACAGAGAGAGAGAGGAAGAGAGATGAGAAGCATCAGCTGTAGTTGCAGCACTTTAGTTGCTCATTGATTGCTTCTGATATATGCCTCAGAGCTCCAGCCAAGCAAGTGACCTTGGGCTCAAGCTGGTGACCTTGGGGTTTCAAACCTGAGACCTTAGTGTCCCAGGTTCTGGTCAGGCCAAAATGCTGATGTTGTTAGTTTATTATTCTACATCTAATAGTTGGCATTGTACTATATAGAAGGTCCTTTCCCCCATTATTTACAATTTTTAGCATTAGCATGGTCTCAGATTGTTATTTAGTTCAATTTATTACATCTATTACTGTCATTATCCTTTTTTTTTTGTTTTCTTGTAGGAGAGACAGAGAGAGTCAGAGAAAGGGACAGATAGGGACAGACAGACAGGAACGGAGAGAGATGAGAAGCATCAATTCTTCGTTGCAGTTCCTTAATTGTTCATTGATTGATTTTTCACATGTGCCTTGACTGGGGGGGGGGGGTCTACAGCAGACCAAGTGACCCCTTGCTCGAGCCCGCGACTTTGGACTCAAGCTGGTGAGCCTTGCTCAAACCAGATGAGCTCACGCTCAAGCTGGTGACCTCGAGGTCTCGAATCTGGGTCCTCTGCATCCCAGTCCAATGCTCTATCCACTGCGTCACTGCCTGGTTAGGCTGTCATTATCCTTCTTAAAATGTTTTGTTGAAGTATAATTTAAACACAATAAAGACCACAGATCTTAAGTACGCAGCTTGGTGAATTTTTTTTTTAAAGATTGATTTGAGAGAGAGGAGAGAGAAAAGGGGGTAGGGAGAAGTGGGAAGGATCAACTCATAGTAGTTGCTTCCCATATGTGCCTCAACCTGACAAGCCCAGGGTTTTGAACTGGCTACATCAGTATTCCAGGTTGAATGCTTTACCCACTGCACCTCCACAGGTCAGGCATCTTCTTTCCCCATTCTAAATTCCATATTCCCACAGTAAGAAACTTGGCTGCCAAATAAATATTTATTCACTCGGTTAATTTCAGAATAATCATCCTATTATACTACCAAATAATAAGACTACTAAGTAAAGTTTAAGATTTCTTTGGAACTATTTTGTCTTTGGATTGATGGTGTAGTCAAAGTACTTTGTTGTGATTGAAAGTGACATTTCTTTTTTTTTTTTTTTTCCCTAAGTGAGAGGAGGGGAGAAGACTCCTGCATGCACCATGACCAGGATCTACCTGGCAACCCATCTGGGATCGATGCTCTACCCATCTGGAGCCATGCTCACAACTGAGCTATTATTAGCTCTTGAGGCAGAGGCTCCATGGGGCCATCCTCAGCACCTGGGCCAACCACTCCAATCAATCAAGCCATGACTGGGAGAGGAAGAGAGACAGAGAGAGAAGAGGGGGCGGGAGAAGCAGATGGTCACTTCTGTGTGCCCTGACTGGGAATTGAACCTGGGACATCCACATGCTGGGATGATGCTTTACCACTGAGCCAACCAGCCAGGGCCCAAAAGTAACATTTCTAAGATGTTAGCAGTTAAATGAATTCATCCTGTGCCTCCTTTGCTTGAACACAACTTCTAAAAAGATAGGGACTTTTTATTTTTCATTGCTTAGTCTAGCACAGTAATTTTCAACTGGTGTGCCACAAAAAATTTTAAAATATTCAATACTTGACTATTTAGTCAGGGGCACTGACCTCTTTTCCCTTAGATTGTCAAATTAAAAAATGACAACAGCTGCCCTGGCCGGGTGGCTCAATTAGTTAAGAGCGTTGTCCTGACATGCCAAGGTTGCGGGTTTGATTCCCAGTCAGTGCACATACTAGAACCAACCAATGGCCTAAACAGGCAGCAGCACAGTGGATAGAACATTGGCCTGGGATGCTAAGGACCCAGGTTCGACACCCCAAGATCACTGTTTTGGGTGCAGGTGCATCCAGCTTGAGCACGGAGTCACCAGCTTGAGCATGGGATCACAGACATAACCCCATGGTTGCTGGCTGGAGCCCAAAGGTTGCTGGCTTGAAGCCCAAGGTTGCTGGCTTAAGCAAGGCTGGCTGGAGCCCCCAGCGATGGCACATATGAGAAAGCAATCAGTGAACAACTAAGGTGCCACAACTACGAGTTGGTGCTTCTCGTTTCTCCCTTCTTGTCTGTCCCTGTCTGTTCCTCTCTCTCTTAAAAAAAAAAAAAAAAAAAATCAACCAATGACATCATGAATAAGTGGGACAACCAGTTGATGTTCCTCTGTCTCTCCTCCTCTAAAAAAATCAGTGAAAAAGAAAAAAAAAATCAGTGAAATAACAGCAACACAATAGCCATCCAGTGTGAATGAATCAAATTATACCCTTTTTTTTTTTTTGGTCAGACTGACAAAATTTTAACATTTTTCGTATGCCTCAGAATTTTAGTATTTCGTTTATGTGTGGCATGAGATGAAAAGGTTGAAAATCGCTGGTCCAGCACATAGACGCTCTAACAAATATTGTATTTGCTGAATGCCAGAGTTGAGCTGTGCACTGAGAAGCTTATGAAGCAACTCGCTCCTGGTAGCTTCTCACAACCTGGTAGGCTTAGAACAAAGTATGATACTTCCCAAGGTTTTGGGGGTGGGGTGGTTGAAGACTGGGAACCCGATAACCTCCAGCTGGTGAGTTGCAGGGCTTTAGAAATATTGAAGAGTCAGAGCATTCACAGGAGGAGGCAGCCTCTCCTGCCTCACGACCGTGGCATGTTCAAATCCGCACGAAATGACCAAGTTGGAATAACAGCTGCGTGCTCCTCGAGTTTCTAGCGCTGGAGTTGGCCCAAGGTAGGACTGCCAATGTAGCCTGGAGCCCTGGCCGGATAGCTCGGTTGTTTAAAACAACGTCTCTATGCACAAAGGTTGTGGGTTTGATTCTGGTCAGGTCATATACAGGAACGGATCTTGTTTCTGTCTCGCTCTCTTATCTCCCTCTCTCATCTCCCTCTCTCTCTCTCTCTAAAGTAAAAAATCTTAAAACTATAGAGCCAAATTCAGATAGGGATGCTGGGAGGAAGCTGAACGGGCCATACCCAGGTCCAGGGATCGGAGGCGCAGCGAATTGTCCATCCCGATAACCCACAGGTCGTGCTTCCCAGTAAACCTGGCTTCCGGGTCCGGTTCCAGGCCTCTGGTGGTTTCGCCTCTCCTGTTCCCGGCATATGTTGTATGCTGATTGGCCATTTTTGAAGCCCCGCCTTAGCGTCGCAGCCTTAGGTGACCCCGAGCTCCAACACCACCTCCAGCCGCAGGACTCTCGGCTTCCTATTGGACAACCTGCTTCCAATCGGAAGAGCTTCTGAACCTCAGTCTTTCGGCGGCGCAGGCTATTGGCTGACAGGACGGGAGCGCGGCCGGAGGTCGTTGCCGGCACCGCCCCGGGTAAAGTGAGGGACTAGAGGCGAACCCCGCGAGGGACCGGCCTCGCGTGGTCCCTGGCTTCATTCTCCGCCCCCGCGGGTGAGCCTGTGCGAGTCCCCGCGCCCCTCGCAGCACTCGCCCAAGTGCGCTTGCGCAGCAACAGCCGCGTACCTCCCTCCCCTATCCACTACTCCTTTTCCCTCCCCACCCCCCACCCCCGCCCCTTAGGCCCTTTCGCGGGGTCTTCCCAGTTCCGATCCTTCCCCAACCCCGTCCCAATCCCCCAAGATCCTGGCGCCCCAGCCACAGGGGCTGTGCCTCCGCGACCCGCGATGTGTGTCCTCTCAGAGCCTGTGGGCCTCCCTGCCCTCCGTTTCCTCCACACAGGCCCCCACCTCGGTCAGAATGACGCTGGACGTAGGACCCGAAGATGAGCTGCCGGACTGGGCCGCGGCCAAAGAGTTCTACCAGAAGTACGATCCTAAGGACGTCATTGGCAGGTGAGGCCACGACCAGGAAAACGGAGGTCCAGAGAGGTCGGGTCCTAACTAGGATCCAGAGTTCCATCTAAGAGCTGGATAGTTCTAAATGGGAAAGGTTAGGGGCTAGTTTAACGACTAGCTTTTAACTCTGAGTCAACTCCCATTTTTTCACAAATTCACTCATTTATGTGTTTACACATAGCTGAGTTCCCTACTGTGTGGAAGAAGAGAAGCTTATGTCCTGGGAGTACTCCAACTGAAGTGCCTTAGACACACGAACGTTTAAATAGTCTCAGGCTGTATGAAAGGTTCTACAGGGTCTCTGAAAACCACAGCTTCCCAGAAGAGGTGTGATATTTGGCTCTTAGAGAATGAGTAGCAGTTCGGCGTGCAGAGAATAGAAGGAAGGCCTTGCCTGTAGAGGCAATGGCAAATATCTTTATTCATCAAAGGTTTCCTAAGGTACAGTGGTTTCCTAAGCAGGTACAGTGTGGTGGTTGCACTGTGCTGGGCGCTAGGGATGCAAGAGCCACAAGGTTTCTGTTCACTTGGAAATTATATTCTAGTGGTAGAGACGTTCAGTAAACAAAAACAAGATAAAGATCAGATGCTATGGACCAGGGGTCGGGAACCTATGGCTCGTGAGCCAGATGTGGCTCTTTTGATGGCTGCATCTGGCTCGCAGACAAATCTTTAATAAAAAAAAATAATAACGGGCCTGACCTATGGTGGCGCAGTGGGATAAAGCGTCGACCTGGAACACTGAGGTTGCCGGTTCGAAACCTTGGGCTTGCCTGGTCAAGGCACATATGGGAGTTGATGCTTCCTGCTCCTCCCCCTTCTCTCTCTCTCTCTCTCTCTCTCTCTCTCTCTCCTCTCTAAAAATCAATAAACAAAATATTTTCATAATAATAATAATGTTAAAAATATAAACCATTCTTGTATTTATAATCCATTCATTTCCTACCGCTCATGTTCATGGTTGCTGGTGGCTGGAGTCAATCACAGCTGTCCTCTGGGACAACACCAAATTTTTTTAAAAATTTATTTAGATTTTATTTCTTCATTTTTAGAGAGTGAGAGAAGAGAGATAGAGAAAGAGAAGAGGGGAGGAGCGGGAAGCATCAACTCCCATATATGCCTTGACCAGGCAAGCGCGGGGTTTTGAACCAGCAAACTCAGTGTTCCAGATCAACGCTTTATCCACTGTGCCACCACAGGTCAGGCACCAAGTTTTTATTGGATAATGTGTAATGTACACGGGTCGTTGTATGGCTCTCACCAAATTACATTTTAAAATATGTGGAGTTCATGGCTCTCTCAGCCAAAAAGTTTCCCGACCCCTGCTCTGGAGGAAACAAGTAGAGTGATGGGACAAGAGTAATTAATGGAGCTGAGACTTGAAGAGTAAGAATGAACAGGGCATGAATGAAGGCAGGATGTATTCCAGGCGGAGGGACCAAGGAATGCAAAGGCTCAGGATAGGAAAGGGCCTATTCAAGCAGTATATAAAAGAACATAGTGGCTAGAAGTGGGGGAAAAAAGGAAATTAAATGGGAGAAGTAGATAGAGGTTAGATTATGTAAGGTCTTGGGCCATGCGTGATCTGATTTACATTTCTGTGTTTCAAGGGCTGGGAACTTAACCTTTTGTGCCTCAATTTCTCCACTGTAAATTGGGAGTAAAAATAGATCCTACTTTGTAGATAGCTGTGAGGATGGAAAGAGTTAAGGTGATACTCTGAGAACACTTCCTGGCACATGTTAAGTGTTCAATATAGGTGTGTTACAACAGTTAAAAAAAGATCATTCTGGCCCTGGCGGGTTGGCTCAGTGGTAGAGCGTCGGCCTGGCGTGCGGGAGTCCTGGGTTCAATTCTGGGCCAGGGCACACAGGAGAAGCACCCATCTCCTTCTCCACCCCTTTCCCTCTCCTTCCTCTCTGTCTCTCTCTTCCCCTCCCACAGCCAAGGCTCCATTGGAGCAAAGTTGGCCCGGGCGCTGAGGATGGCTCTGTGGCCTCTGCCTCAGGCGCTAGAATGGCTCTGGTTGCAACAGAGTAATGCTCCAGATGGGCAGAGCATCGCCCCCTGGTGGGCGTGCCGGGTGGATCCCGGTCAGGCACATGTGGGAGTCTGTCTGACTGCCTCTCCATTTCCAACTTCAGGAAAAAAAAAGATTATTCTGAATTTATTCTAGGGAACGGAGGAGTCGGAGTGGAGCAAGAATGGAAGCGTAGAGCCCAGTTACAAAGCTATTCATTCTTTCAGGCTAGCGATGGGGATAGTGGCAGAGATGGAGAGAAGTGGCTGGATTTAGGTGATGGTTTGAAAGGAGACTTTAGACAGTTTCCTGAAGGATTGGATGTGACCGTGAAGGAAAGGGAAGAAAACAGGAATAACCTCTAAGGTTTGGATTTGAGCACTTGAGTGCCGTTTTTTGAAGCAGAGAAGACTGAGGAGGATCAGACTGTGGGGAGGGATAAGCAAGCCAAGAGCTCCAGTTTGGAAACACTGAGTTTGAGATCTACAACTGGAGCTGTGAAGTGGGTCCGTGAGTTAGGAACTTTAGAACGAGAGCTAGTCCCTGGCCTGACGGCTCGGTTGGTTGGGTCATTGTCTCAAAGCACAGAGGTTGGCATTTTGTTTTGGGGTGTTTTTTTTTTGTTTTGTTTTTAATAAATTTTTTTTTATTTATTCATTTTAGAAAGGAGAGGGGAAGGAAAAGAGAGGAGGGGGGGAGGAGCAGAAAGCATCAACTCCCATATGTGCCTTGACCAGGCAAGCCCAGGGTTTCGAACCAGCGACCTCAGCATTTCCAGGTCGACGCTTTATCCACTGCGCCACCACAGGTCAGGTGAGGTTGGCATTTTGATCCTTGGTCAGGGCACATGCAGGAACAGATCGATGTTCCTCTCTCTCTCTCTCTCCCTCCCTCCTTCCCTCCCTCCCCCCACTCCCTTTCTCTCTTGCTAAAATCAGTAAATAAACTTTTTTGTGTGTTTTTTTTTCTTTTTTGCTTCTTTTTTTGTATTTTTCCAAAGTTGGAAACGGGAAGGCAGTCAGACAGACTCCCGCATGCGCCCGACCGGGATCCACCCAGCATGCCCACCAGGGGGCGATGCTCCACCCATCTGGGGCATTGCTCTGTTGCAACCATAGCCATTCTAGCGCCTGAGGCAGAGGCCACAGAGCCATCCTCAGCACCCAGGCCAACTTTGCTCCAATGGAGCCTTGGCTGTGGGAGGGGAAGAGAGAGACAGAGAGGAAGGAGAGGGGGAGGGGTGGAGAAGCAGATGGGCGCTTCTCCTGTGTGCCCTGGCCAGGAATCGAACCCGGGACTCCTGCACGCCAGGCCGACACTCTACCACTGAGCCAACCGGCCAGGGCCTAAACTTTTTTTTTTTAAAGAGAGCTGGGATAACCTGACCAGGCGGTGGCGCAATGGATAGAGCATTGGACTGGGATGTGGAGGACCCAGGTTCGAGACCCCAAGGTTGCCAGCTTGAGCGCAGGCTCATCTGGCTTAAGCAAAAAAAAAAAGCTCACCAGCTTGGACCCAAGGTCGCTGGCTCAAGCAAGGGGTTACTTGGTCTGCTGAAGGCCTGTGGTCAAGGCACATATGAGAAAGCAATCAATGAACAACTGAGGTGTCGCAACGAAAAACTGATGATTGATGCTTCTCATCTCTCTCCATTCCTCTCTGTCCCTATATATCCTGTCGCGACCCACAGGTTGAGAACCGCTGCTATATATCCTTCTTTCTGACTCTCTGTCCCTGTAAAAAATAAATAAATGAAAATAAAGAGAGCTGGGATAAAGCTATAAATTTGGGAGGCATCAGCATATACGTGGTGGTTGGCAAGAGACAGAAAAATGAAAGGGGCCTAGGCTCAGACCTTGGGCCATCTCATGAAGGGGTTAGAAAAGGAGGAGCCACAAGGGAAATTGACGAGGTGCCATTTGGTTAGAAAGAACAACACAAAAAGAATGTGTTTCTGGAAGGTTGGCACAGTCAGCTATTACAAATGCTGCTGAGGCTAAGAAAGCAGATGGGTGTATGTCCATTAGATTTGCTCCAAACTCTTTTTAGATGTCACATGAAGATGTCAAAAAGACCACTGGAATCAGGAATTCTGGAGAGAAATGAAGGCTCAAGTCAGTGCAACAGGAGTTATTGACACATCTGTGGTCTTTAAAGCCCCTAGGACTGAATAGAGGTCACCAGGGGAGACTATTGGGCAGAGAAGAGAGCAGGGGCCCCAGTCCTGGGTTACGGGCTTTGAGATCAGTAAGGGAGGATTGATGGAGGCTAGGAAGAACCCTCAGGGAAGAACTATGGTTCCACTGCTGAGTAGTGCAGAAAGACCAGGTTTGGAGAAGGCAGATCAGAGGACAGGGTCCTTATCATCTCGTTCCAAGCTTACTGTGGTAATGTCATCCCTTGTCTATCTCCTCTCTATTTTCCCTGCACAGTAAGTTACCTGTGCACTCTCACTAAATTGCTTTTCCAGAGTACCAGTTTTTTTCATGTATAAAGACCTGAAGCTTTAAAATAATTAGACTAGGCCTCAAACTCAGATGCACTTAGTGGTTGGACACGAACTAAAACTGTAGAGTGACTGAGAGTAAGGCATTCGGGAGCGGTGGGCACTGTGGCACCTGAAAGGTTCGTGTCCCATCTAAGATCTGTGAACCCCAGTTTACAAAGAACATTGCGTTGACCAAAATATAATACCGCTGTAGACTGTGTTTGGCCAGAGGGACAATAGTATGCACCCATTGATTGAACCAGAGTTTGTGGGTGACAGACATGCCAAGCAAAGGGAGCTGTGTAAGGACAAGGACACCATGAGAGCACAGCAGGAAGGCTCTGTGAGGGGCAGCCAGGGACGCAGCATACGAGATGTCATTGATGTGGTGCCGGAGAGATGTGCGCTTTAGCCTGAGGTACTTCTGGGGTCGTATGAAGTCAGTGACAGAGCTCATATGTGACAGTCTCTGTCTAGGACTTTTTTTCTTTTTCTTTTTGTATTTTCCTGAAGTTGGAAACGGGGAGGCAGTCAGACAGACTCCCACATGCGCCCAACCAGGATCCACCCGGCATGCCCACCAGGGGGCAATGCTCCGCCCATCCGGGGCATTGCTCTGCTGCAATCAGAGCCATTCTAGCGCCTGAGGCAGAGGCCATAGAGCCATCCTCAGCACCCGGGCCAACCTTGCTCCAGTGGAGCCTTGGCTGCAGGAGGGGAAGAGAGAGACAGAGAGGAAGGAGAGGGGGAGGGGTGGAGAAGCAGATGGACACCTCTCCTGTGTGCTCTGGCCAGGAATTGAACCCGGGACTCCCGCACGCCAGGCCGACGCTCTACCACTGAGCCAACCGGCCAGGGCAGGACTTTCTCTTTCAATGCCACATGGACTTACCTATCTCTACCTCATTAATGTCTTTCAACATCCCTTTAAGATTTATTTTTTATTTTATTTTTTTAGTGAGGGGGGTAAGACAGGAAGGAAGAGAGATGAGAAGCATCAACTCATAGTTGCAGCTCCTTAGTTGCTCATTGATTGCTTCTCATACATACCTTAATCTGGGGGCTCCAGCTGAGCCAGTGACCCTTTGCTCAAGCCAGTGACCATGGGTTCATGTCCATGATCCCATGCTCAAGCTGGATGAGTCCACAGTCAAGCCGCCAACCTTGGGGTTCAAACCTGGGTCCTCAGTGTCCCAGGCTGACGCTCTATCCACTGCACCACTGCCTGGTCAGGCCCCTTCAAGATTTTTTTAAATTTTATCTATTCGGCCCTGGCCGGTTGGCTCAGCGGTAGAGCATCGGCCTGGCGTGCGGGGGACCCAGGTTCGGTTCCCGGCCAGGGCACATAGGAGAAGCGCCCATTTGCTTCTCCACCCCCCCCCTCCTTCCTCTCTGTCTCTCTCTTCCCCTCCTGCAGCCGAGGCTCCATTGGAGCAAAGATGGCCTGGGCGCTGGGGATGGCTCCTTGGCCTCTGCCCCAGATGCCCCGGAGGGGCAGGGCATCGCCCCCTGGTGGGCAGAGCATCGCCCCTGGTGGGCGTGCCGGGTGGATCCCAGTCGGGCGCATGCAGGAGTCTGTCTGACTGTCTCTCCCCGTTTCTAGCTTCAGAAAAATAAAAAAATTTAAAAAAATTATCTATTGATTGATTTTCAAGAGAGAGGAAGGAAGAGAGATAAACATCAATTTGTTGTTCCACTAATTTTGTATTCATTGGTTAATATTTTTTAAATTGATTTTAGAGAGACAGAAGAAGGGGGGAGAGAGAGAGAAGCATTCATTTGTTGTTCCATTTAGTTGTGCATCCATTGGTCACTTCTGTGTGTGCCCTGACCAGGGGTTGAACCTGCAACCTTGGTGGGGGTTTTTTTGTTTGTTTTGTGTTGTTGTTTTTTTAACAGAGATAGAGAGAACCGCTGCTAGAGAGATGGGAAGCATCAATCATCAGTTTTTCATTGCGACACCTTAGTTGTTCATTGATTGCTTTCTCATATGTGCCTTGACCGTGGGGCTACAGCAGACCGAGTAACCCCTTGCTCAAGCCAGTGACCTTGGGTCGAAGCTGGTGAGCTTTTGCTCAAACCAGATGAGCCCGCGCTCAAGCTGGCAACCTCAGGGTCTCGAACCTGGGTCCTTCTTCATTCCAGTCTGACGCTCTATCCACTGTGCCACCGCTTAGGCGCAACCTTGGTGTTTTGGGACAATGCTTTAACCCAGTGGTGCCCAACTTTTTTTGGGCCACGGACCGGTTTAATGTCAGAAAATGTTTTCACGGACCGGCCTTTAGGGTGGGACAGATAAATGTATCACGTGACCGAGACAAGCGTCAAGAGTGAGTGTTAGCCCTGGCCGGTTGGCTCAGTGGTGGAGCGTCATCCTGGCGTGTGGGAGTCCCGGGTTCGATTCCTGGCCAGAGCACACAGGAGAGGTGTCCATCTGCTTCTCCACCCCTCCCCCTCTCCTTCCTCTCTGTCTCTCTCTTCCCCTCCTGCAGCCAAGACTCCATTGGAGCAAAGTTGGCCTGGGTACTGAGGATGGCTCCATGACCTCTGCCTCAGGTGCTAGAATGGCTCTGGTTGCAGCAGAGTGACACCCCAGATGGGCAGAGCATCGCCCCTGGTGGGCATGCCAGGTGGATCCCGGTCGGGCACATGCGGGAGTCTGTCTGACTGCCTCCCCGTTTACAGCTTCGGAAAAATACAAAAAAAAAAAAAAAAGAGTGAGTGTTAGACGGATGTAACAGAGGGAATCTGGTCGTTTTTTAAAAAATAAAACATCGTTCAGACTTAAATATAAATAAAATGGAAATAATGTAAGTTATTTATTCTTTCTCTGTAGACCGGTATCAAATGGCCTACGGACCGGGGGTTGGGGACCACTGCTTTAACCAGCTTTGCTGCCTGGATCAGGGCCATTCCTTCAAGATACTATTGGCCACATTTCAGAGCTGGAGAAGTGGAAGCCCAGAGACCTTATGTCATTGGGTCTCATGAAGATTAATCAGTAGCAGATTTGGGGCCTAAACCAAGATCTAATTCTCAACTGAGTCTTCTAGTCAATGGCACAATACTTATTTGGAGCCTCCTACACTTTAGATAACGTAGGGGAGCTTTGCGGTTTGGATGGGGTCATCAGGAAGTGCGAGATTTTGAGGGAACTTCAGATCATTTCTTCCCACTTGACCCTTGTGGTGTTTCAGGCAGGTTCTTTTTTTTTTTTTTTACATTTATTTATTTATTTTTACAGAGACAGAAAGAGACTCAGAGAGAGGGATAGATAGGGACGGGTAGATAGGAATGGAGAGAGATGAGAAGCATCAATCATTAGTTCTTTGTTGCAACACCTTACTTGTTCATTGATTGCTTTCTCATATGTGCCTTGACCGCGGGCCTTCAGCAGACCGAGTAACCCCTTGCTTGAGCCAGTGACCTTAGGTCCAAGCTGGCGAGCTTTTTGCTCAAACCAGATGAGCCCGCGCTGAAGCTGGCGACCTCGGGGTCTCAAACCTGGGTCCTTCCGCATCCCAGTCCAACGCTCTATCCACTGCGCCACCGCCTGGTTAGGCTCAGGCAGGTTCTGAGGCTCGCTGTAGAGGACTTGTCCAGGCTCACCATGGTGGCATGGCAGAGGCCTGGAATCCAGGACCCCTGCCTTCCTCCCCTGTGAGCTTGTGTTGCACCTTGCTGGTCGCCCAGGTCACTTGCTGAGGCTGCTGTGACGCTGTTGTCGGCCAGGACGGGCTCCTTGGGAGGCTGCCTTGCCTGGATGGCTCAGTCTGGTGCAGTGTGTGTGAGGATATTGAGGCTCTCCTCCGCTTGGCAGTGAGAAGGCAGGAGGCCCTGACTCCTTTGTCGTTTGACTCTATCAGAGGCGTGAGCTCTGTGGTCCGCCGTTGTGTCCATCGCGCTACTGGCCATGAGTTTGCAGTGAAAATCATGGAGGTGACGGCTGAGCGACTGAGCCCCGAGCAGCTGGAGGAGGTGCGGGAAGCCACGCGTCGAGAGACACACATCCTTCGCCAGGTCGCTGGCCACCCCCACATCAGTGAGGCTGCACCCCTGATCCTGCTAGCTGACAGCCACCTCCCGCTGGCCCTGCCTAGAGCCCCCTCCCCATAGCACCGCCTCTGCCCTCTACCCCACCTCGGAGCGCAGCCAGCCGCAGGTCCCCACTGCCTCCTCTGTTCTCCTTCCTTCCCGGCCGCTGCCCCTTGTGCCTCGGGTGGAGAGCCCCTTCGTATGCGTCTGCTCCTTTCCATCCCCGTCTCCGCCTTTCTCCTCTTTCCCCAGTCACTCTCATCGATTCCTACGAGTCTTCTAGCTTCATGTTCCTGGTGTTTGACCTGTGAGTATCTCCCCGCCCTGGCCCGAAAAGCCTCTTTACCTACATGCATGGCCCAGCCTCCAATCGCAGTGGGCGGAAGACTTCCCTGCTCACACCTGCCTCCGCTCTACCTGGGCCTGTCTGGCAGGCCGTGGCGCTGGCCCCTTTGCTGGGGGCCCTGATTGAGGCAAGTTCTACAAGAGTAATAGTGACCAAAGAGAAAGGTTCTTCATGACCCATGTCCCCCGCTGTTTCAGTACCCTCTGGTTGTAAGGTTAGTGGGGAAGAAGGGCTGATCTGACAGTGTCTGACCAGGAACTGAACACTTACCAGATAGATTCTTGCTCACCAGGTTCTCATTGTGTAATGGTCTGTGGTATACACAGATTCACTTTAATAGGCCTTTTCTGAGTATCAGATAATAAGAACCTTCTATGAATTATTGGCACAAGTAGGAACTCATTTTTGCTAAAATAGCCCCCTCTCAGGCACAATGTAAATATTTTAACTGCCAACCCACTGGGCCAAACTGCCCCTGGCGTTCATCTCTGGGAGGGCTCCGTCACGAGACCCTTTACTTTGTCTACAGAGGCAGCTCTTTCCTGGCCGCCTCCGTAGTGTTTCTGGGAGCACTGGCTTATTTCCCTGGCCCTCCCTGTGAGGTGCACCTGCCTCCCAACCACTCCTGTCCCTTAGGATGCGGAAGGGAGAGCTGTTCGACTATCTCACAGAGAAGGTGGTGCTCTCCGAGAAGGAAAGCAGGTAACGGCGGCGCCCACAGCCCCTGGGGGAGCAGGGAGGGGGTGGGTGGGAGAAGCAGAGGAGACTGCCCCTCTCCCAGGTCCATCATGAGGTCTCTGCTGGAAGCAGTGAGCTTTCTCCATGCCAACAACATTGTGCACCGAGATCTGAAGCCCGAGAACATACTCCTGGATGACAATATGCAGATCCGGCTTTCAGATTTTGGGTTCTCCTGCCACTTGGAACCTGGCGAGAAGCTGCGAGGTGAGGGGACCTGGTGCTCTAAGAGGCTGGAAAGGGAAGGCTGCCCAGACCTGAGGGCGCTTGGCTGGCTCGGAGAACTGAGTCCCAGGTACCAAGCAGCGGGAAGTCAGTAAACACTTGCCCTGCACCCACTGGGTGCAAAGCATTGTGGGCAGCTCAGAATGGGTTTCCTGACCTGGGGAGGATGGAGACAGGCAAGTGAGCGGATAAGTGGCACACAGCAGGGGCTGGGGGGGGGGGGACGCAGAAAGGAGCACCTTATTTAGTTGGAGGGTCCTGAAGAGGAGGACTTTGGAGCTGGGGCCTTGGGAGGCTGGGCTTGTCCCCGGAGGGAGAAGAGAGAGGGGGATGCAGGACTCAGCTGCACATTTGGGATCTAGCAGACAGGAAAGACCCCAGTGTGTGGCTTAGGTGCTGTGAAGAGCCTGGTATGGCCAGACAGCACTTCTCACCTGGTAACCTTGGACGCAGGTTCACCAGTGTTAATGCATTTGTTGTGACAGAAATAATTCTGGTGTAAATGGAAACTAAAAGTTCAACAGCAAGACTCCTCATTTTATTGATTTTAGAGAGAGGGAGACAAGAACATTAATCTGTTCCTCCATGTGCCCTGAACAGGGCTCAAACTGGCAACTTCTGTGCTTCGAGGCGATGTACTAACCAACCGAGCTGTCCAGGCAGGGCTCCGCAGAGTTCTCAATGTGCTCCTTTCTCCCTCCATGGCTTTGCACTGAATTTATTAAAAGCTAACATTTACTGGGCACTTAATATGAGCTATGTACCATGCTGAATCTTTAGAAGGTTTAGTTCTCTCAACCCTCTCAGTACCCCTTTGAGATAGATGGCATTTGTGTCTCCATTTTGTAGATGTGTTGTGGCCTGCCCAGGGTCCTCTGGCTGGGATTTGAACTTGAGCAGTCTGACTTGAACTCCTTCTCTTCATCCGTGGACTTGCGTATCTTACAGATGTCGTAGTTTGTTTTCCACTGGGCTTCCACATAGCCATTTCCTCAGTCTGGAATCACCTTTGCCCGTGCCCACTCCACCCTCTCACTTGGCTTGGGTAATTCAGGGTTCACTTGAAAAAGCTCTAGGTCAGGTTAAATCCCTTGCTTTTTGTTCTTTACTCCCTTCGTGGCACTTGTCTTTTATTTCTCATTTGCTTTCTGGTGAATGTTGAGTTCAGTAGGAGCACATCTAATTCACCACTGTGTCCAGTGTGATGCTTGGTGCCTGGTTGGCAGTAGACACTTGGTTCAGGAATGAATTTACCAAGAGTCACTTTCCGTTTAGGCCTGTTAAGATCTCCTGGAAGTGTACCATGGACTACAGTTTGGAGATTCCTGGGGTGGAAGAATTGGTGCTTGAGGTGGTAGAGGAAACTAGAGATACAGGCTTGTGTCCAGTCATGGAGAGCTCTGTACCGAGAGCGGACTTGACCCTGAGGCCACAGCGGGGAGCCAGAGAAGGGTTTTAAACAAAGGCCATCCCTGTCTGTTTGAAGGAATCCCATACTCCCACTCATTCCCCTTGGTTTGAGCAGTGGTTCCACTAACCAGCATCAAGATTTTTTGTTTTTGAGGGAGAGACAGGAAGGGAGAAAGTGAGAAGCATCAACTCATAGTTGCTTTCACTTTAATTGTGCCTTGATTCCTCCTCAGGTGTGCCTTGGGAGGCCCTTGACCAGGGCCAAGCCAGTGTCCCCTTGGTCAAGCTGGTGACCTTTGAGATTGTGTGACTAATTCCCCTGCTCAAGCCAATGAACCCGTGCTGATGAGCCCGCAGCAAACTGGGGCTTTGACCCCAGTGTTCTCGGTCAACACTTTATCCATTGCCCCAGCACCAGTCAGGCAGAGTAGAAATCATAGGAGGAGTAAACTTGGGCAGAAAGGAATGCAGGAAAGTTTTGTTTTCTATGTGTTATATAAATATGTGGTAACACATTTGTGTGAGGGGTGGGTAAGGGTTGGAGGCAGGTGGTAACAGTTGGGTAGGATCTTACATCAATCCAAAAATCAGATTTTCCCTGAGCACACCGGGAGCCTGGGTGGATATTCGAGTTGTTCAGAACGGTTGGGATCTAGTAATAAGACTCAGCAGAGGCAGGAGGGAGTAGATGGGAACACGTTTGGCCTGGCCAGTGTTGAGGCTCCCGCAGAGGGCTGGAGTTAAGGGCCCTTGAAGGGTCCTGTGGCATCCCATCGATCTCAGCCCTCTCTTCCCAGAGTTGTGTGGGACCCCAGGATATCTAGCACCAGAGATCCTCAAGTGCTCCATGGATGAAACCCACCTGGGCTATGGCAAGGAGGTCGACCTGTGAGTTTCGGGGATCCTCTGCCCTCTTCTATGTAGTGCTCTTCAGTCTGCTTGCCCAGCACCTAGTCCTGCCTGACTTTGGTCTCTCTCCCAGCTGGGCCTGCGGGGTGATCTTGTTCACACTCCTGGCTGGCTCGCCGCCGTTCTGGCACCGGCGGCAGATTCTGATGCTACGCATGATCATGGAAGGCCAGTACCAGTTCAGTTCCCCCGAGTGGGATGACCGGTCAAACACTGTCAAAGACCTGGTGAGCTGGGGCCTGAGGGTGTAAGGCGGGAGGCCCAGGAGCTGCCCCTCACGCTCTGGAGTTCCCCTAGATTTCAAGGCTGCTGCAGGTGGATCCTGAGAAGCGTTGGACAGCTGAGCAAGCCCTACAGCACCCCTTCTTTGAGCGTTGTGAAGGCAGCCAGCCCTGGAACCTCACCCCCCGACAGCGGTTCCGGGTAAGCTTTAGAGGCTCAGGTTGGGTCTGTTCCTCTGTGCCCTGGGGTGGATGCGACACTGGAGCGTACACTTCCCTCCCCCATCTCAGGTGGCAGTGTGGACAGTGCTGGCTGCTGGACGAGTGGCCTTAAGCACCCACCATGCACGGCCGCTGACCAAGACGGCACTGTTGAGGGACCCCTACGCACTGCGGCCCGTCCGGCGCCTTATCGACAGCTGCGCCTTCCGGCTCTATGGGCACTGGGTGAAGAAGGGCGAGCAGCAGAACCGGGCAGCTCTCTTCCAGCATCGGCCCCCTGGGCCTTTCCCCGTCAGGAGCCCCGAGGAGGAGGGAGACTCAGCTGCTGTCACCGAGGACGAGGCCATGCTGGTGCTGGGCTAGCACGGCAGCCCTGGGGAATCCTAGCAAGCCAGACTCTCAAAGGAGACTTGTCACCGGTCCAGCCCCTCCGGGCTCTGGCCTCGGGCCCCACGCTGCCTGCGGGCCCACCACTGATCATGCTCTCATGGAGACCAGCCCTGCCCACCTACCCCACTGGCCAGGGTTGTGAGGTCAGAGCTGAGGCGGAGGGGAGCCGCTCAGAATGCCATGCCTGGCCATGTCAGAGCTGCCTGTGCTGTGTGCGCAATAAAATCTACGCGCTGGGGAGAGCCAGCACCCTCTGCCTGGTGTCCAGCTTTGGCGGGAAGCCCCAAAGTCACTCAGGAGGGTGGGGCAGGAATGGGGCCACTCTGGCCCAGGCCTTTATTGGGGTAAACATGGGGGTGCAGTCACTTGGTCTTATTCTTGCCTTTGCCTGGAGGTGGCTGGAAGGGCTGCTCCAGCGCGGTCAGCTTGCCACTGAGCCTTTCCTCGCTGGCCTTGAAGCGCTCCTCCACCAGCTCTTGGAGCTGCCCCAGCTTCTTGTTGAGCTGGATCTTGATGTAGTCTCGGAGGACGGAGGTCTGGCCTGCAGGGGCGGGGAAGAGGCACTGTCAGGGGAGGTGCTCCGGGGGAAGGAGTGCCCAGCTGTGCCAGCCTCCTGGGCACTACTTAGCAGCTTTGTGAACTCGGCAGGTTTTCACCCCACGGGACAGGTGCGTAGTGATGGGGATGAAATGGGCTACTACATATAAAATGTGTAGATGTGCTAGGGCTTGCCTAGCGCATAGTATTGCCAAATACGTGCTGGCTATCATTGTCATCAGTTTTCTAATCATCCTTTTCTGGAGCTCCAGCCTCACCCCCAGCAGCTGTGCTGTTCTGGTTGTCATCTTGGAACTCTGTCCAAGGAATCGTTTGAAGAAAGAACACCGTGACTGAAAGAAGCGTGAGGCCCTCATGCGGTCTGCCCTTCATCTTACACCTGCCCGGAGTCACGGGGCCCTCGCTCCCGCAGCTCCTCACTTGGCTCTTGCTGAGGCTCAACTACTGTCTCTGGTTTCTCCTGCAGCAGGGCGACTGCCTGCTCCTCTGCCTCCTCGCCACCTTCTTTCTCTGCAAGCCAGAAGCAGGAAGAGGCTTCAGGCCCAGGCCCAGCCCCACCCCGCCCAGCCCCTGGCCTTCTCTCTCACCTGTCTCATCCTCTGGCCAGAGCGTGGGGGCCTGGAGCCCCTTATAAGTCAAAGATAAATCCAGCCGCACCTGGGAAGAGGAAGAGGAGGGTACCTGCTCTGTGGGAAATGGGGAGATGAGGAGATGAGGGGTGGTCTCCTGAAGCCCGCCCACGGCCCAGTACCTGTGGTGTAAAGACGTATTTGTAGAGTTTGAAGTGGCGGAAGTAGGTGTTGACCACATAATCTGCCAGGGCCAGCAGCTGTTCCTCCTCAAAAAGGTTGATACTGAAGGGGGGCCGCTGTGGGAGTGACTGGAGTTAGACTGACCCCCGAAGCTCTGGCCTTCTCTCCTAGTGCCCAGCAGTGCAGTAGCAGGGAGAGCCCACTGTGGCCCTCAGCGGAAGATGAGGGTGGTGAGTGTGAGAGAGCGGGAGATTGGGCTAACCCTTGCCTGGGGAAGACTGATGGTCCCATTTGGGGGAACTGACCCTGACTCCGTGGCAAAAAAGGACACTGGTGAAGTAGCGGTAGCATTCCTCCACATTGCCCAACGGGGTTGCTGGGAGGGAGAACAAGACCATATAGCAAGTCACCTCTCAGCTTGTTCGCTCAACAGTTGCTTCCTGGGCATGAGCTTTAGAAATGGACAGACTTCGGTTTAAGTGCTGGCTTGTTGCATTAACTCAAATACCAAGTACCTACTAGGACGGTTTTGGGCACTGAACAAGACAGAAGGCTTTGCCCTTAAGAGGTTGATACATTAGTGGAAGTGACATACCAAAAAATACATAATTTTGCTTGACCTGTGGTGGCGCAGTGGATAAAGCATCAACCTGGAAATGCTGAGGTCGCAGGTTTGAAACCCTGGGCTTGCCTGGTCAAGGCACATATGGGAGTTGATGCTTCCAGCTCCTCCCCCCTTCTCTCTCTCTGCCTCTCTCTCTCTCTCTCTCTCTGTCTCTCCCTCTCCCCTCTAAAATGAATAAATTTTAAAAAATAAATACATAATTTTAGCTCTTGTTAAATATTCTGAAGAAAACCAGTTTGGAAATAAAATCAAGAGCTGTCTTCTGAGCACTGCAGAGATACGTTACAGTATACCTCAGAACAATCTAAGAAAGGTACTCCCCTTATTTTCTAGAGAAGGAAATGGAGGATTTCAAAGGTGAAATAACGGGTGTGACAACAATACTAGTAATAATGTAACGGATTCCAGTTGGTCCTCTCCCTATTTCTGCTTCCCATGCTTTTGCGTGCCACCCAGCCTCCTCTTACCAATACAGGCCTTGTGAAGATCTTGGAGCAGGGCACAAGCCGTTGATGTCTGCTCCAGTGAGAAGCCCTGCTCGCGGCAGAAGATGAGTGCGTGGGAGAAGAGGTCCAGGGTGATGGCATCTCTCAGGCTCGGCTCGGGCCAGCCTAGCCCCAGTAGCTGAGCCAGAACCCTTGGGGCAGAGAGGGAGGAGCGAAGGGCAATGGAAGAGCTTCCTTCACAACCCCCACACTAGTGCACTACCTGCTCTGGAGCCAGGCATTCTGCCTTCCCAGTCCACCCTCAGCCTCTCATGCATCTTCCCTTCCCTGCTCCCCCGCCCCCCATACTCCCTCATCTCCTCAACGTTGGTGGTCTTCTCCAGCCTGTGCATGGAATGGATGTCCAAGTATTTCCTGTCATCAGAAAAGAGGAGAGCCCTGGCCGGTTGGCTCAGCGGTAGAGCGTTGGCCTAGCATGCGGAGGACCCGGGTTCGATTCCGGCCAGGGCACACAGAAGAAGCGCCCATTTGCTTCTCCACCCCTCCGCGGCGCTTTCCTCTCTGTCTCTCTCTTCCCC
This sequence comes from Saccopteryx bilineata, assembly GCF_036850765.1. Taxonomy (NCBI): domain Eukaryota; kingdom Metazoa; phylum Chordata; class Mammalia; order Chiroptera; family Emballonuridae; genus Saccopteryx; species Saccopteryx bilineata. Next base: position 292,227,277 of record NC_089493.1, read on the forward strand.
TCCCGCAGCTAAGGCTCCATTGGAGCAAAGATGGCCCCGGGCGCTGGGGATGGCTCTGTGGCCTCTGCCTCAGGCGCTAGAGTGGCTCTGGTCGCAACATGGCGATGCCCCAGAGGGGCAGAGCATCGCCCCCTGGTGGGCAGAGCGTCGCCCCATGGTGGGCGTGCCGGGTGGATCCCGGTCGGGCGCATGCGGGAGTCTGTCTGACTGTCTCTCCCTGTTTCCAGCTTCAGAAAAATGAAAAAAAAAAAAAGAGGAGAAACGGTGTTGGTTGCCATTAAGCAGTCGCATGGCAGGGCTAGAGCACTGGGAACCAGGAGACCTGAGTTTGAGGTTCGGCCTTCCCACTAGCTTGCTGGGTAGCCTTAGGCAAGCCACTTCCCTCTCTGGGCCTCATGGGCTCCATCTGTAAATACCAGTAGGGTCTAAACGGACTGTTATGATTATTATAAAGCTTAGGGTTAGGAAACGAGTTCTTGTCTCAGCTTTGTCACTCCCTTGCTGTATGACCTTGGGCAGGTAACCCTGTGGCCATCACAATGCTCCTTGACAACTGTAATATTCCATTTACATCCTCAGTCTTTGGCTCCCTTCTTCCCACACTTGCTCTTTGGACCGCATAGGCAGGACAGCCAGCTTCTAGTCACTTTGGGTAATTGCATCTCTGGGCCTCAGTCTCCTCATTTATAAAGTGGGGATGCCCTCGCTGACAGGACTGTTGGGGAGGCACTAAAGGAATAATGCAAGAGTGAAATGTAACTTTTCCCCAAGACTCCTCACACTCACCACATGCAGATCCGGGGCTGGGGCAGCGGAGGCTGCGGAGAGAGAGAAGATGGACTAGTCCCTGGCCCGTGGCGGACCTCCAGCGGACCTGAGAACTCGTTAACTTGCTTGCTCGTCTTAAGGACTATGAACAAGCAACGCGGGCGGGCTGGGCTTTAGCAGACCCTATGTCTGCTAGTCTTTAGCAGACTCACTAATAGTATATTAACAATCGAGGCCACATACCCGCCTCTTCACCAAGGCAGCCTAGGAAACGTCTTGAACATTAGTCAACACAACGCTGGGAGCCCTTTTATAAACATTCGCGAGCGTACCACTCTTCCTCGCCCTCACCGGGAACAAGCTGGCTGTGGGATCTTCATCCTCTTTCACCGAGGCCGCGGTGCCGGACTCGGTCCACACATTTGTTCCCATAGGCGTGGCTGGTTCATCCACTGAGCTGAGGTCCTTCTTGGGTTCCCGCCGCACTTCGGAGGGTTCTTCAAGTTCCGACTGCATCCTCAGTCCCTAAAATTGGCTGGACTTCTGACGGTTTATCTCGTCGCTCCTCCGTGTCACGAGTCAGCGAAGGCTCTGTCCTGCCTCTGTTCTGGGACAGCCGATTCTCGGCAGGCACTTCGAAGGCCTGACTCTGCAGCCACGCTTCCGCCAACCTACGCTGCCTGGAGGCCGGGCGCAGCCAATCTGTCGGGGGCGGCTCCTCCCGTTTCAACTCGGAAGGTTGCTAAGGCAGCCAGAGGAAAGAAAAGAGAAAGTGTAAAGCGTTCGCCTTTCAGTGGGAAGATAATGCGCATGCGTCATAAATTGCAAAGTACGCCTCGGTGCCTCTCTAAAGTTGCTAGTAGAAGGCCGGCAGAGTCCTTAGGGTTAGGGTGTGCGAGTGTGGTGTCAGTTCCCATGGGAACTGTTTACTGGCCAATCACCGAGCGAAAGAGGTGGTGTTGGGGAAGGAACCAAAGGGTCCCGAGAGGAGGGACAAAGCGCGACCAATAGAAACAGGAAATGCCGTTCCACCATATCCGGCCCTGCCCCTGCGCCTGCGCACTGTGCTGGGGGTCGTGATGACTGGTGAAGTCGAAGATGGCGGCGGTGGGATGATCCTACTGCCGGTGAGGGGCCCAGGTCTGGTGGGGGCGGCATGCAGCAGGTGTGTGCGGGGGAGGAATGGGGTGCGGAACGCCGGTCGCGTCCACGTCTATGCTCTCTGTCCTCTACAGGTGACGGGAGTGTCGCCGTCACCTGCCTGACGTCCCTGGGGAGACCCTGCTGCGCTCCTGGCCGCCGCGGCCATGTCTGGGCCCGGCAACAAACGCGCCGCCGGCGACGGGGGCTCGGGGCCTCCAGAGAAGTTGAGCCGAGAGGAGAAGACCACGACCACTCTTATAGAGCCCATTCGTCTTGGGGGCATCTCTTCCACGGTTCGTGGGCTCTTGCCTCGGCCCTCACAACTTGCCAGACTTCCTACTGTTTTTGCGCCCAAGTCGTCCGGAACCTCATTCCCAGTTCCTCAAGTTTAGTAGAATTTTTTTTACAGAACAGTCTGTTGCAAGAAAGCGAGAACTGACGTCTGCTTTCCCTTTACAGGAAGGAAAACAGGCTTCTAGAGGCTGTGTGCCTTGTCAGAGACTACAGAGTTAGGAAGGGGCAGAAGCAGACCCTCCTCCCAACGGAGACACTCTCTGTGGGTGTCATAGCCTTTCCAAGGCTGTTAGCAGTTCCGGGACGTTCCCCTCTCCCATCCATTCCAGTTGCTTCCCTCTTTGTCTGATTGGTATCTTGGGCCCTGTTTGACTTGCTCCTTGGTCCCTTCGTTTCCTTGGCAGGAGGAGATGGACTTGAAGGTTTTGCAGTTCAAGAATAAGAAGCTAGCAGAGCGGCTGGAACAGCGTCAGGCCTGTGAAGATGAACTCCGAGAGCGAATAGAGAAGCTGGAAAAGCGGCAGGCCACAGACGACGCCACACTCCTTATTGTCAATCGCTACTGGGCCCAGGTGAGTGCCCCTCTGCTTTCTAAGATCTAGCCTTCATCCGGCCACCGATCCTCAGCCTCCTCTCTTGGGAAGGACTGTTGTGCTGGGAAGCACCTGAAAGATATAAAACATTGTTGGTGTTTTCTCCCTTCAGCTGGATGAAACTGTGGAAGCCCTTCTTCGACACCATGAAAACCAGGGGGAGCTGTCTTCAGGGACAGAGGCATCTGGAACCCAGGAAGGGCCAGCACGTGATGAGACCCCACTCACAGAGCCAGGGACAGCAGAACTGAGGGGTAGGTCCAGAGCCCTAGGATCTGAGGAGCTTAATTAAGTTCTGGGAAAAGTCCTAGAGAGGAAGGGGCTTTGGTCCTAAGCTTAATTCCCCGCCTCCCGTGCGCACATGCACGCAAAATTGATTTCATGTTTGGGCAGCATAGTTCAATGTGTGAAAACAGGCTTAGGGATCTGAGTGACTTGGTTCATAGTACCTTTCATGTATTGACATTCATTTGGTTCAAAAAAGTATTAACGTTGAGTGTTGACTATGTGCCTGGCACTGATGTAGACTCAGGCAGATGTAGGTAAACAAAAAATATTATTATTTTTTATATAATAAACAAAAAATTATTCTAGCTATCAGGGAGGAAGTGATTATAAGCCAAAGTTAAAAGTAGAGGCCCGTGAATGGGAATGTTGTGTGTGGTTCTAATTTAGTTTGAGAAGTCAGAGCAGGCTTCCCTGAGAAAGTTACTGGGAACTCTGTGGCCTTGAGGAAATACCTCTTGATCTGAGTTGTTTTGCTTTCAAGGTGGGATAACAATGTACTCCAGGGGTCGGTTGTGTTGGTTTAGTGAGTGTTGAAGGGCGTAGTCTGGAACTTGGTGCAGAGCTGTGGTAACTGCTGCTGTTATCCTCATGAGAGTCCGTCCATCCCTTCCAGAGACCCTGCCAGTGCAGCTGCGGCCCCCACTCAGTGAGCCAGCCTTGGCTTTTGTGGTGGCACTGGGTGCCAGCAGCAGTGAGGAGGTGGAGTTGCAGCTGCAGGGCCGGATGGAGTTCTCCAAGGCAGCCGTGTCCCGTGTTGTGGAGGCCTCAGACCATCTCCAGCGCCAGGTGGAGGAGCTCTGTCAGCGAGTTTACAGCCGAGGTGAATTCCTTATGCCCCCACTCCAGAGGTGCCCATACCAGTTTGCATTTTTACGATGTTCTTTTCTCAGTGCCTCTAGCTGAGTGGTTTTCTTTTTTTTTTTCTTTCTTTCTTTTTTTTTACAGAGACAGAGAGAGAGTCAGAGAGAGGGATAGATAGGGACAGACAGAAATGGAGAGAGATGAGAAGCATCAATCATCAGTTTCTCGTTGCAACACCTTAGTTGTTCATTGATTGCTTTCTCATGTGCCTTGACCGTGGGCCTTCAGCAGACCAAGTAACCCCTTGCTCAAGCCAGCGACCTTGGGTCCAAGCTGGTGAGCTTTGCTCAAACCAGATGAGCCCTCGTTCAAGCTGGTGACCTCGGGGTCTCGAACCTGGGTCTTCCGCATCAGTCTGATGCTCTATCCACTGCGCCACCGCCTGGTCAGGCGATCTGAGTGGTTTTCAACCACTCTTTTGTGGACCGGCATTTGACCAGTGGTTGAAAACCACTGCTCTAGCCCAAAGGCACCCAGAATTCCCCCAAAGGAATAAATTAGCTATGTTCTCAGGAAAAACATTAAGTTTTAGATGGGAGCTGCAGCTTTGATTTCTCAAGTTGACCTTTAAAGAGATGGGTGAACCTTGGCCGGATAGCTTGGTTGGTTGGAGCATTAAGCACAAAGGTTGCCAGTTCGATCCCCAATCAGGGCACATACAGGAACAGACCAGTGTTTCTGTTTCTCTCTCGCTCTCTCTCTTTTCTTCTCTAAAATCTATAAAATAAATATATCCATATTATATATATTTTTTAAATAAAGAAATGGGTGAGCCTGACCTGTGGTGGCGCAATGGACAAAGCATCGACCTGGAATGCTGAGGTCACCAGTTTGAAACCCTAGGCTTGCCCAGTCAAGGCACATATGGGAGTTGATGCTTCCTGCTCCTCCCCCCTCCCCCCCTTCTCTAAAATGAATAAATAAAACCTTAAATAAAAAAAAAAGAAAGAAATGGGTGAGAGAAGTTGTTGGTTCTGGTGGGCCTCACCCTTTGGGCTGGATATCTTTTTTGTAGCACTTTGCACAGGTCTTGATAGCAGTAGCTGATACACCAGCCACAGCAGCAAGTGCCCAGGCTTTGTAGGCAGACAGGTTTCTCCCAGCCTTCTTTCACTCAAGCCTTGGCATTCTGGGCGGGTAGCTCTCCTGTCTGAGCTGCTGCCCTCCTTTGTGCAGTAGAGATAAAGACTCCTGGCTTTGTCATGAGAAATTAGCAAGACAGCTGGAGGATCACACTAGGCATATTGCAGACTCCAGAACGAGTTAGTACTTTCCCGCATTGGCCTGGACTTGACCCTGACTGCACCCCTGACTTCCCAGGGGACAGCGAGCCCCCCAATGAGGCGGCTCGAGCACGCACCCGGGAGCTGGGCCGTGAGAACCGGCGGCTGCAGGACTTGGCCACTCAGCTCCAGGAGAAACACCACCGTATCTCATTGGAGGTGGGCATTGGGTTTTGGGGGTTGAGATTAAACCTAGGGCAGGAGTTAGGTTACCTGGGCACCCAAGAATCTCAGGGGAGCAAGTCTCCTCATTGAAGCATCTGTTCTCTTTATTGTCCCCAGTACTCTGAGCTCCAGGATAAAGTGACATCAGCAGAGACCAAAGTGCTAGAGATGGAGACGACAGTAGAGGACCTGCAGTGGGACATCGAGAAGCTGCGCAAGCGTGAGCAGAAGCTCAACAAGCACCTGGCGGAGGCCTTGGAGCAGGTGGGCTGTGCATGTTTGCTCAGTGGAGCCAGAGCGGGCACTTGGGGCCGGGGTCTCCTCCACACTCATCTGTCCCTCGTTTCGCTCCACAGCTCAACTCTGGCTACTATGTGTCTGGGAGCTCATCGGGCTTCCAGGGGGGTCAGATCACACTCAGCATGCAGAAGGTGAGCAGGCATCCTTCTTCTCAGTCCCTCCCAGAACCCTGACCCTTGAAATCGTGCCCAGAATGAAGTACAGGCATCCAGTTATGGTCTCGGAGGCCCTTCGTTGTGCTCACGCACGGTATGGAAACACTTAGGTGCTAGGAACCGGGCATAGTGCACAACAAAATAGACAAAAAGCCAAGCTTTCCCGGAGCTTAGGTTCCAGATGGGAGAACGGACAAGAAGGAAGGAAACTAGTACACCGGTTGGTTATAAGTACCACAAAGAAAAGGCTTAGGAAAGGGATCAGAGGAAGTGTTGGAGGCGAGTGGAGTTCTGGCTGGGTGGCGGAAGAAGAGCCTCGCGGAGACGGCGTGTTTCCTCACCGTCCCGTTCCGCAGCCGACCTTTGCTCGCTCTCCTCGGGGTGGCTGCACATTTCCCCAGTGGTGTGGGGGTCGCTGTGCCCTGTTTCCTCTTCAATCAGCTTGCTCTTCAGGACTTCCAGGAAGACTTCTCTTACTCCCTGTCAGTTAGAAGCCTTGTTCCCAGCATTGACCATGAGTGTTGAGTTTTCTTCCAGTTGTCAGGGAGCTCTTAGGAAAGTGCTTAGGTCTCGCTTATCCCAGGAGCTTCGGAATACCTCATTTCTACACACGGAATTTGAGTGAGGCTTCTGTTAGGGAGGCGTGCCTCCTGGCCTAGCCCTGACTTCCCCAGCACTTCCCACTCCACAGTTTGAGATGCTGAATGCGGAGTTAGAGGAAAACCAGGAACTGGCCAACAGCCGCATGGCAGAGCTGGAGAAACTGCAGGCTGAGCTGCAGGGGGCTGTGCGGACCAATGAGCGCCTCAAGGTGGGCTGTGTTCGGGACTGGGAGGACCTGAGACTGCCCGGTGGGAGCTGAGCCCTGAGTCCTCTTGCTGGTTATTTTCGGCCGTCCCTGCCTTTAGGTAGCCCTGCGGAGCCTTCCTGAGGAAGTGGTGCGGGAGACGGGGGAGTACCGCATGCTGCAGGCCCAGTTCTCCCTGCTCTACAATGAGTCTCTGCAAGTGAAGACCCAGCTGGACGAGGCCCGGGGCCTGCTGCTGGCTACCAAGAACTCCCACCTGAGACACATTGAGCATATGGAGGTATGGCCCTGGGACGGGGTGGGGCCGGAGGTCAGAGCCAGACCCTGAGGACCAAGGCACGCTGGGGTCAAGCCCATGTCTGGCTGCCAGGGGTCCCTTGGGAATAAATTCTTTTTAAGCCACTGAGGCCTAGGGCTGGGGGCTTGCCAGGGTGCACAGGGCTCGTGTGGGTCCTTAATGGTTCGACCCCCAGAGCGATGAGCTGGGACTGCAGAAGAAACTGCGCACGGAGGTTATCCAGCTGGAGGACACACTGGCCCAAGTGCGCAAGGAGTACGAGATGCTGCGCATTGAGTTTGAGCAGAACCTGGCGGCCAACGAGCAGGCTGGTAGGTGGCGAGGACAGGGCGGGCAGGTCATCTCCGGGACGCTGGGCCCTGGTGCGGGGCTGCTGCTTCTCCGGATACAAGAAGGCTAACCCTTCCTGTCACCGAGCCTCATCTGTGTGTGGAAAGAGGGTGCTGCACCAGGGGCTCAAAGGCACAGGGAGGGTCAGACAGCTGAAGGGGCCGATGGAGCAGGCTGGGAATGAGCCGTCAGCCCCGTCGGGCTCTCTGCCCTTCGCTGTCTCCCTGAGAGGCTTCTCTTACTCTGCAGCATTTATTAGGTACAGCTTCTGAGCCAGGCGCTTTCTAGGTTTTGGGATTATAGGGATTATACCAGTGAGCAGAGCACAAAGACTCCCTGCTGGTGTGGGAACAGTGTTAGAATAGGGGAAGGCAGGTGAGGAAGAGGAGAAAAATAGAACGTGTTTTAGTGACAGGTATGCTAAGAAAAAGAAAGCAGGGGGGGAGACAGTGCCGGAGAAAGCATGTTGCATATGTGGACGGGGAGGCCAGAGAAATGTCTACTGAGGAGCAGACATTTGTTTAAAATCAAAGAGAAATAGACCACGTACGTTGGTGACTTTATTGCTGTGTGCTCCTTTGAAGGAAATTGGAAGTATTAAAAAATGTACGCTAGCAGAAATAACACAAAGGCAGTGTCGAACTACTTTGGGCGAATTTCCTTCAAGTCTGCATTCATTACTTTGATGAGCGCACATCATATGAGGCCTTAGTGTTCCTCTTCACAATGGGGGTGGTGACTCAGGCGGGCTCCTCCTCCCCCGTGAGGAGTTGGGCCCCTAACTCAGGGGCCGATCTGACCTTGGTTCCTGACATACCCATAGGGCCCATCAACCGTGAGATGCGCCACCTGATCAGCAGCCTCCAGAACCACAACCACCAGCTGAAGGGGGATGCCCAGCGGTACAAGCGGAAACTGCGGGAAGTGCAGGCTGAGATTGGCAAGGTGGGGAAGGGCGGCCTGGGCGGAGCAGTGGCCTGACCCCGGGGAGGCCTGTCTCCCTTCACCCTGCTCTCTCCTGGTCTTCGCAGCTCCGGGCCCAGGCCAGCAGCTCAACGCACTCTCTCCCCAACCTGGGCCACTCAGAGGACTCTGGCCTCAGTGCCCCGGTCCCAGGGAAAGAAGAGGGTGGGCCAGGCCCTGTCGGAGCCCACGACAGAAAGGAGATGACTTCAGTGCCTGGTGCCACCGTGACGACCTCAGCAAAGAAGGAAGAACCGGTCCCCTCTGAGGAAGATGCCCAGGCCTTAACCCCCGGGTCCCAGGGCTCCTCACGGGCCCGAGAACCTGAGGCCAGGCCCAAAAGGGAACTGCGGGAGCGGGAAGGACCTGGCCTGGGGCCCCAGGCTCTAACCTCAGCACTCTCGAGAGCAGATCGGGAGAAAGCCAAGGTGGAGGAGGCCAAGAGGAAGGAGCCAGAACTCCTTAAAGGTCTTCGGGCAGAGCTCAAGTGAGGCCCTGTCCCTGTCTTCTTCCCGCCCCGCCCGGAGGCCCCAGCCCCGCCCACCGAGCCCTCCCGTGCCTCCGCAGGAAGGCCCAGGAGAGCCAGAAGGAGATGAAACTGCTGCTGGACATGTACAAGTCAGCGCCCAAGGAGCAGCGCGACAAGGTGCAGCTCATGGCTGCTGAGCGCAAGGCTAAGGCTGAGGTGAGGTCCTGCAGGGCCTGCGGGAGATTTGGAGAGGCCGGCCCATGGGCTCTGACCGCAGAACTCTGGCCCAATGGGATCCATGACAATCGTGCTCCCTCCTTCTGGGGGCTGTAGGTTGATGAGCTGCGGAGTCGTATTCGGGAGCTGGAGGAGAGGGATCGGAGGGAGAGCAAAAAGATCGCCGATGAAGATGCCCTGCGTCGTATTCGGCAGGCGGAGGAGCAGATCGAGCACCTGCAGCGCAAGCTGGGTGCCACCAAGCAGGTGCCGGCCTCTGGGGACCCTCCTGCTCCAGCACGCTGGCGTTCCCTCTGCCTGTCCTGTTGGCTGCTTCTAGCAGATGGCCTGGCTCCACTATATTCTCTGCTCGGGCACTCCTGTGTTTTCCTCGGGGTCCTCCTGGCCATCGGCCACGTTCAGTCTGGTCCTGTCCGCTGCAGGAGGAGGAGGCTCTGCTGTCGGAGATGGATGTGACAGGTCAGGCTTTCGAGGACATGCAGGAACAGAATGGGCGCTTGTTACAGCAGTTGCGGGAAAAGGATGACGCCAACTTCAAGCTGATGTCAGAGCGGATTAAGGCCAACCAGATTCACAAGCTGCTGCGGGAGGAGAAGGATGAGCTGGGGGAGCAGGTTCTGGGCCTCAAGTCTCAGGTGCAGGCCCCTGGGCCTGGAGGGTGGAGCTGGAGAGGCAGGCGTGCCCAGTGCTGAAGCCAACCTCTCCCTCAGGTGGATGCCCAGCTGCTGACCGTGCAGAAGCTGGAGGAGAAGGAACGGGCCCTGCAGGGCAGCCTTGGCGGCGTAGAGAAGGAGCTGACGTTGCGCAGCCAGGCCCTGGAGCTCAATAAGAGGAAGGTGAGTCCCAGCTTGCGGGGAGAGCGACCTGGGAGGCTGGCTCCCAGCAGAAGTCAGGCTCACGTTGCATGTGCTTCCTCTGCCTGCCCTGTGCTGGGGCCTTGTTGTATTCGGTTCAGTTTGAGTCTCCCGATATCCCTGTGATGGCTTTATTATTATCCGTGAGGAAAACTAAGGATCAGGAAGTCAACAGATATGCTCAGGAAAGACTAGAACTGGGACTTGGTGGGTCTTCTTGGCTCCAGGACCCACATCCTGACCACTGCGTTGGCTGCTGTAAATTGGGGGTGATTATTCCTGTCATATAGTTGTGTTAAACCTAAGAAGTGTCACCCTGGCTGGCTGGTTCAGTGGATAGAGCATCAGCCCTGCATGCGGACGTCCCAGGTTAGATTCCGCAGTCAGGGCACACAGGAGAAGCGACCCTCTGCTTCTCTTCCCCCTTGTCCCCCTTCTCTCTCTTCTCTTGCAGTCAGTGGCTCGATTGGTTTGAGCGTTGGCTCCAGGAAACAGGATAACTGTTGATTCAGCATCGGCCCCAGATGGGATTGCGGGTGGATTGGGGCGCATGCAGGAGTCTATCTCCCCTCCCCTTACTAAGAAATATCTAGCTCATAGTAAAGGATTAAGATTGACATTCATTTTCATTTTCTTTCTCCACTGGGCTTTTTTCTTCTCTTGCTTCATTCATTTATTAAAACGGTATTACACATATCCTTGCTATGTATACCAGACCCTGTGCTGAGTGCTGGGGAGACCATGGGAACAAGAGGATCCTATTGGACGTAGGAACTTCCAGTCCTGCTGGACAGATAGTGAGCCAGTAATCCCACAAATAAAACAGTGTTATCACAGATCATGGTAGGTCTTATGAAGGAAACTAAGGTGCTATGTAAAAATAATATACAGATGAGGGCCCTGACCAGTTGGCTCAGTGGTAGAGTGTTGGCCCAGTGTGTAAAAGTCCTGAGTTCGATTCCCGGCCAGGGCACACAGGAGAAGCGCCCATCTGCTTCTCCACCCCTCCCCCTCTCCTTCCTCTCTCTCTCTCTCTTCTCCTCCCACAGCCAAGGCTCCATTGGAGCAAAGCTGGCCTGGGCACTGAGGATGGCTCCATAGCCTCCACCTCGGGCACTACAATGGCTCTGGTGGCAGCGGAGCAACGCCCCAGATGGGTCCCGTTAGGCACATGCGGGAGTCTGTCTGCCTCCCTGCTCCTCACTTCAGAAAAATACAAAAAGTAATAAAAATAATAATATAAATATGGACTGACATTTGAGCTGAGGGAGTTGCAGTGAAAGTATGTTGGGGGAGTTGGGAGTAGAGCAGTGAGCCCTGTGAAAACTCAGGAGAGAGCATGCAGGGGAGGAACTAAAAGTCCCATGAAGGAACTGAACTTGATCCCAGGAGCTAGGGTCACTGAGATGTTTGCCACTGGCTTCTGGACTGTGGTGCCTGACCCCTCAGCTCAGGAGAAGGGCGCCTCTCCCTGTCTCACCCACTACAGGCCGTGGAGGCGGCCCAGCTGGCCGAGGACCTGAAGGTGCAGCTGGAGCACGTGCAGACTCGGCTGCGGGAGATCCAGCCCTGCCTGGCGGAGAGCCGCGCTGCTCGGGAGAAGGAGAGCTTCAACCTCAAAAGGGCTCAGGTGTGCCCGTGGTGGGGGCGGGGGCCCGGGCCAGCGGTGGGGCCTGGGGGCTGTGGTTCTGGGGGGCTCCTGGCACTTAGCCTGGCCCGTCTCCCACATCAGGAGGACATCTCCCGGCTGCGGCGCAAGCTGGAGAAGCAGAGGAAAGTGGAGGTGTACGCGGACGCTGACGAGATCCTGCAGGAGGAAATCAAAGAGTACAAGGTGGGGCTGGGCCGAGGTCTAGACTCTTAGATGGGGGTGGTAAGAGTTTCATTGGGGGGTCTGGGGACCCCAAAAATAAGGTTGGGTGGCAGCAGAGAACCTGCTGTGGCAAAGCAGACAGCTGATGGGGCATTGTGCACAGAGTGCGAGCCATTGGGCCTGGGGGCGGAGCACACCTCCGCTCAGAGCCAATGACATTGACCGACTCTCAGTGAGGAGCAGTGATGGCGGAGCAGACCTCTCAGAGCTGTGGGCAGTGACAGTGGGGGGAGGCCCCAGGTAACTCCCGCTCTCGGTGAGGAGCACTGATGGCGGAGGCTGGCGGGGCTAGGAAAAGTCAGGGGGGCCTTAACCAGCTCTGGGGGCAGCAGGCTTCCGAAAGCAACATGAAGAATGAGTCAGAGTTGGCTGCAGAGTGGGGCTGAAAGGTTCTGGCAAAGGGGAAAGCAGCGGTGAGGCCCCAAGTGAGGAGGGACGCTGGGGACACTGGAAGGCAGAGCGTGGGTTTTGTGCGAGTGGCACGCCTGGGGGCATCGGGCAGGGCAGGGCCTGAAGGGGGCACTAAACCAGGTTGGCGGTGTGGAGACCTGAAAGGGCTTTACAGTGGAGAGTGACGTGTTCCCGTCTGCTTTTTGCTTTGGACTGGAGTAGCCAAAGGCAGGGGAGCGTGTTAAGCTATTGTAGTCGTTGAGGCAACAGCTCTGCTGTTCTAGTCTAAGGGGTTTGAAATAAGGAGAGGAGTTTGGGAGATGAGAGGCAGAAATGCTTGGATTCAGGGGTGGAGTGAATGCAAGGAGGGAAATGGAGGAATTGAGAACTGGGCACCTGATCTGAGAAACTGGGTGGTTGACAAGTGGCACTGAGTGGGGTTAGGAAGACTGCGGAGGAGCAGGGATTGGTAGACAATTTTCAAAGATGCTGAGAACAAGGTGCCTGCGGGACATTTTGGGGGGCAGGTCTGGCGATCAGGGACTTGGGGGCTTGTCAGCAGAGGCCGAAGTGGAAGTGAGGGGCCGCGGCATGGAAGGGACGGAGCTCATTCTCCTCCCTTAGAGGAAGAGAACCCTGTGGATGGGGAGGGAGGGGAGGGATGTCGAGGGAGTTGGGGGGGGGGGAGACTTTCCAGGAGGCGGGTGAGCTGAATCAGAGCTGCCGGGAAGGCAGAGGAAGCGAGTGAGGAGAGAAGCCCCTTGAATTTGGCGGCTTTGGTGGGAATGGTTCTTGGGTAGGGTGAGGGTGGTGGTCAGATTACCTGCACACTGATTAGATTGAAGAGAGGGGTTAGGGTAGGTCAGTAAACGGTAAAAGCCTTTGGAACAGTTGAGCCTTAAAGGAGCAGAGGCCCTTGGAGGCAGCGTGGTGGAGAATGGAAGGGTTTCTCAGCTTGTCATATGCTGAGAGCTGAGAAGGAAGGCGGTGGGCTGGGCTTGGGTTTCAAGTAGAACAGGAGGCACGTTGAGTTGTGGGAATTCCTTTCTGCAGTTGGAGGAGAGACTGGTGGAGGTGGCTGGTTTCAGGGCAGGAGTGGCGAGTTGTGAAACTTGCAGGGACTCACAGCAGGCTCTCCCAGGTGAGGGTGGAGGACAGCTTAGTTTCAGCGGTCTGCCCTGCCCAGCTCTGACTTGAGCAGGTGCAGGTGAAGCAGACAGTTGGCTTAAGCCCAGATTGGAGTTTTTCCAGAGAAGGCCGGAGGGAGAGAGATGAAGCCCGAGGACAGAGAGGCCCAGGCTGAGCCTGTGGGTCATTGGCCTTGAGAGGGAGCATGTGACTCCTGGTCGTCACTGCCCAGGTTAAAATCCAGACTGCTACTTTGTAGCTTTGAGACCAGCTTCTGAGCCTCAGTGTCCTGTGGAGAGTGTCCGTCCATCCTTACCTCCCGCAGTTCTGGGGAGCGTGAGATGGCACTTGGCTCTATGATGGTGCAGCCAGGACCACCTTTGGCTGTGAGCTTGGGGTCTGGGCATCATCAGGATTGTTCCCGAACTGATAACTTTGCCTGCCCCAGGCGCGGTTGACCTGCCCCTGCTGTAACACCCGCAAGAAGGATGCAGTCCTTACCAAGTGCTTCCACGTTTTCTGCTTCGAGTGCGTGCGGGGCCGCTATGAGGCCCGCCAGAGGAAGTGCCCCAAGTGCAATGCGGCCTTCGGGGCCCACGACTTCCACCGTGTCTACATCAGCTGAGCCCGAAACTCGGGGGACTTTGGAACACCCGTGGACCCTGAGGGCTGTGCCCCCAGTCCCTCTCCACCCTGCATCCTGTGGCCCTATCCTCTTCTGGACCCTGTGGATCCAGCCCTTCCCCATCTAATTGGTTTGGGGTCCCCAGTACATACTAGTGAGGGTGGGATAAAACTCAGTTCCACCTTTTCCCTGGTCCGAGTTGAGGCACCCACCCTGCAGTAAAAATCTGCTCTGAGACACCAAGGGGCCCAGAGCATCCACCTGAGTTTCCTGGAAGCTGGATCCAACCCATCTCTGTCTCAGCACTCCATCCTATTCCTAAGGGGTAAACTCCCCAGGCTGTGACTTCTCATAAAAGGGGAGACTCCCTGCCTGCTTACACAGCCACAAGTGAGGATGGGGGGTGGGCCAGGTGCCCAGCCCCTTGCTGTGAGACGGCCCTGGAGCCCAAGGAGAGTATCTTCACTCTGTCCTCAGGCCTGGGCAGGGTTTCCCCTCCTGTCGGTTTCCCTGGGCTCCTGTCTGGCTTGTCCTGCTAAGGGCTCATTTCCTTGTGTAGAGGCTGAGAGCATGGGCACAGCCCTCTTTGGGAAGCTTTACTGTTGCTGCAGTCACCTTGCTCTCATTTTGGGAGTGCTGACCAAGATCGGTTTCAGCTCTTGCCAGTCCCCTCCTGACATCTCTCCCCAGTAACATTTCCACCTCATGCTTCCCAAGGCTCCAGTGGGTCCCTATCCCTTACCCAGCTTTCATCCAGGTGGCCTTAACTGCAGTGGAGACAGAACTTCCCAGGAGGGGAAGGGACAGCCTGGCCACAGGGCCTACTTCCAATCATTCCAGGTAGAAGAGCTTCATCTAACCCTGTGATTTGAGCCGGTACCCATGATGCTTCCTGTGCTGCCTGCCCAAGCACAGTGGGCTGTGAAGTTAGCGGGCTGGGTGGGAAGGTGGAGCAGTTGACAGGTGCAAGGGTCCTTTAGGACCCACAGCCACTGCTCTGGAGATGTCTTGCACAGACTGTGTGTTATGAATAAATGTCCAACCCTCATCCTGTGGTCTGAGTAGCCAGGTTTCCTGCCCTAAACCTTGTCCTCGGTTTTAGCTGCTACCCCCATCTCGGCATTACACTGCCCTGCCTGGGTGTGAACCTGCCACACCTAGACAGATGAGATGCCCTGTTCGTGCCCACCCCAGCACCTAGTTATGCTTCATCCACATGGCTGCAAGGGATTCCAGACTGGGTTTGTGGGAGGAATGTGAGCAGGTAAAAGGACTAGGGGTCATTTATTCGGTGCTAGCCTGTACTTCACTAGGAAGGGTTGATCCTGCCGGCCCCTGGCTCTTCAGCGCGTGGTCGCCAACCTCTGGCAGTCATTGGCTGCTGGAATGCTGGAAAGCCTCGAGCTGCATTCTGGGAAATGTAGTTCGTTATTGGCACCTGGCAACCAGGTCCTCGGAGAGGTGAGTGAGCCCGATCCTGGTTGTGTTTGGCCAGATGTGGTCCTGCCTCCAGTCTGCGGAGCGTCCCTTCCCCCAACGACTTAACCCACCCCTCCCCCTCAGACGAACAGACTG
The DNA here is from genome assembly GCF_036850765.1 of Saccopteryx bilineata. Lineage (NCBI taxonomy): Eukaryota > Metazoa > Chordata > Mammalia > Chiroptera > Emballonuridae > Saccopteryx > Saccopteryx bilineata. Next base: position 292,242,677 of record NC_089493.1, read on the forward strand.
GGACACCTCAGCGGGTGAGGGTGACTTTTATTCGTTGCAACTGTGCTAGCAGCTGGCTATTATCCTTGGAACCGTTTGGAGTGTCCCGGTGCGCTTCTGGGTTCAGCGTGTTCTCGGTTGTCACAGAAAGCCATCACTGAAGCTGGATCAGGGCTGCGCTAAGGCTGGAGCTGGCTGGGGCAGGTGCGGGAGCCACAGGAGCAGCCGCGGGCTTGGCACCGGCCTCACCTTCACGCGGTCCTGTGCACTTGGCAGGCGCGCCTTCACCGGGGCTGGCGACCTTGTCAGTCTGCGGGCCCCACCTGGCGCTCAGGGTTTCGGTGGGGCCGCAGAGGTTGGGCCAGGTTGGACTGGAGACGGACATGCGGGCTACAGTGACTTCCTGTGCTGGGCTGGACGCTGTGGGCACGCTCGCCGAGGCACGGGCCGCAGCTGGAGATGACATCGAGCCACCGAAGAAATGTGCGTGGCCTGGGGGCAGCTGTGGCACGGGTGGGGAAACGCAGCGTATTGCATCATAGTGAGGCTGTTTGGCCCTGAGGGGCGTGGCACCCGGGCTGGGTCCAGGTCAGCCAAAAATACTCTGTGAGCCCTACCCTCTTTCCCAGGAGTCACCTCCCTGTGCGCTCCTTAAATAAATGCAAATGGCCTGACCTGTGGTGGCGCAGTGGATAAAGCGTTGACCTGGAAATGCTGAGGTCGCCGGTTCGAAACCCTGGGCTTGCCTGGTCAAGGCACATATGGGAGTTGATGCTTCCAGCTCCTCCCCCTTCTCTCTCTCTCTCTCTCTCTGTCTCTCCTCTCTAAAAAAAAAAAAAAAAAAAAAATGCAAATGACTGCACATCACCTCCCCAAATAGCTCCCCTAGGCCAGTCTCCACAACCAGAGGCGCTAAAAATTCCTGAGTCCTCATACCTGATCAAAGTAAGCGTGGAACATTCTCTCAAACTTAAGCCCAAGGGAATGAGACAAAGATGCCAGAATTTGGCCCTGGCCGGTTGGCTCAGTGGTAGAGCGTCGGCCTGGCGTGCGGAAGTCCCGGATTCGATTTCTGGCCAGGGTACACAGGAGAGGCGCCCATCTGCTTCTCCACCCCTCCACCTCTCCTTCCTCTCTGTCTCTTCCCCTCCCGCAGCCGAGGCTCCATTGGAGCAAAAGATGGCCCAGGCGCTGGGGATGGCTCCTTGGCCTCTGCCCCAGGCGCTAGAGTGGCTCTGGTTGCGAATGAGCAACGCCCCAGAGGGGCAGAGCATCGCCCCCTGGTGGGCGTGCCGGGTGGATCCCGGTCGGGCGCATGCGGGAGTCTGTCTGACTGCCTCCCTGTTTCCAGCTTCGGAAAAATACAGGAAAAAAAAAAAAAAGATGCCAGAATTTAGTGATGGGAGCAAGTGCCGATGCCACCGGAAGAACAGTCAATTCTCCACAGACTGGTTTGCAATGAGCCTGCCCAGTGCCGGGAGGATCTGCCTTAGGAGTGGTCAGGCCTCTGCAGCCAATTTTGACCTCTTGACAACTGCGGCCTCAGTAGCTGGGATACCCTGGGTTCCTGGGATGAGCGGACCAGAACCGACCTCGGATGACCTTTTGGGAGTGAGAAGATGGCCTCCTGGTGAAGATGCCTGTTTTAGAACTGGGGCTGTGGTTGACCATAGGGTCTAGTGGAGCACTTAATGTTAACCAGTCTCCAAAAATCTCCCTCAGGCCTTGTGGCTTTACATGCTCCCGGTCTTCCTCGTACCTTACTATTTTCTGCTAGTCCTTTTCCTAGACTCCTTTCTGCTCTAGCACTCTTCCTGGCCCATGGCTACAGCCAAGTTGCTACAACCCAGTTCTCTTTTCTGAGGTCCAAACCTGGAGTGCAGGTGGGGGGTAAGATCATGTCACTCCTTAAAAATCCTCTCCTAAGTTCCTCAAACAAGATGCTCTACACTCTGGCCTCTGCTGTCGACCTTTCTGCCGTTCCCACCCCTCTAAGTTCTAAACCCACAGCCCACTGTTATGCACCTGCTACCCCGGCCCTAGTCCTTGCCTACACATACTATTTCCTGTTCCTGCAGCCCTCATTCCTTAAGGCTCTTTCTTCCGTGGTTTTCTGGCTCTGCTATGGCAGGTACCCTGTGTGGGTCCACAGCCCCTTCTGCTAAGTCTCAACAAATCACGACTCTGGTGCCTGTTCTTTGCTGTAGTCTCCTCACTTTACTGAGGACTCCTCCTGTGTCGGGACCAGTTCTGATGGACCGCAATTGTCCCCAGGGCTGGGAACACAGAGGGCATGAGATAGCCTTCATGACTTCTCCATGAAAAGCAAGTGGCTCCTCTCCCCACCCCACCCCTTGCTGTCCGGATAGAGAAGGGGAAGGAGAGGCAGTGAACCTGCTCAGGGAGTGTGGGAAGACAGCTTTCTGGCTGGAGCTCTTTCAGAGGCTCCTGGCAGACGGGGGGCAGAGGCAGGTGATGGGTTAGAGCAAGTGTTGACCTCAGGCTCAGGAGCCACAGCCAGACCTAGACCCAGGAGATAGCACTGCAAGCCGCCATGGAAGATCTATTGGAGCGGCCCTGGCTGGCCCGGGCAGGCCCAGTGAGGGGGAAGAGGCTTGCTGGGTGTAGAGCCTACCCTTGGTCGTTCTGGTTTCCCTCCCTGCCTTGCTATGGATCTTAGGCAGCGGCTGCTTCCCCGAGCCTCAGCTTCTCGGCCACATGGTGACAATATGGTGATAATGGCCTGAGAGTGAGATGACAAACCAGGCCTCCTCCAGCCACCTCTCCTCAGGTTCTAGGAAGCTGAGGTCCAGAGAAGGGGTTGAGCAGGTCCAGGACCCTGGTAGACCAGGGACGGTGACGCCAACTTCTGGAACCCAATCTTCGGAGCTTCCCCACGCGGGAGTCGGCGGGGGGGGGGGGGGTGCGGGGCTGTGGCCAAAGAGGCCTCCCTGGGGCTGCACAGCTGGACTGGAGCCACCAGCCCCACAGTCACCAGGCAGCCACCCAGCAGTCAGCAGGCTGCACCGGTGCCAAAGCCGCACATCAGCGAGCTGCTTGGCTCTGCCACACTCAGAGCACTTCTCCCCCTTCTCCCAGGGACATGGACTGTAACTCAGTAAGCCTTCACCAGCGCGCACGACACGGGACCTGAGGGCCTTTGGGAAGAGCGTGCAAGGGCGACCTGCAGCGGGGCTAAGCTTTTCAGGTTACATGTGGACTGTGGCTCTGGGAGAGGACCAGCTCTTTCAGCGGCTCTAGGATTGAAAAAGACAGGAAACACCTGGGAAATCTTATTCCCTTTATTCTCTTCAACTAATCAACATGACCACCGGTGACACAACACTGTTATTGACACACAACACTCAAAAGTGGGGCGTCTCTTCACTTCAGGGGGGCGAGTTAAAGGAGTGGGGCTTCCCTAGTGGGGCAAGGGAGTCTGGGTGCTGCTCACCGCAGGGGCAGTTGTCATGGAACCCACCTCTCGGTCGTGATGGTTTCAAGTTTCCCGTCATCTAGGATTCGTGCTCAGCTCTTTCCAGTTCCCATCTGACCTCCATATCCATGGCAGTTTCGAGTTTCACCCTGAGCTCAGGTCAGTTTTGCCTCTTCCCTCTGCTCTCACCAATGACTGTGACCCTCTCTGTTGGGCTCGACAACCAGGGCGCTTCTGAGTGGAACCGGACAAGGAGGGGCCTTCCAGACTGAGCTGACCCCAGGGGACTAGAAACGGCCACCTCCCCAAAACCAACTCCCTGTTTAGTTTCTCCCAAGAGGTAGCTTGTTCTGGGAGGGAAGCACCGACTAAAGGAGTTTGGGGAGGTGGGCAACAGAGAACAGGTCATACCCCGAAGGGCTCCAGCTCGGCCCCTTTCCTGCTACAGAACCCCAGACTCCAACCCATCGCGTCCACATCATTCACGTCCCGGAGCCCACGCTCCTGGCCCTAACCCATTCCTACAACATGCGGGCACCCCTACTACATATGCTACCCCCAGATCCACAAGAGGCTCGCAGTGGGCCTTGGACCACACTGACCCCCTCCCCCAGGACTGCCCCGAGCCTGGAAGGCCGCTCCCCACGACTCCTCTGGAGACACATTTCTGGGACCTGTTCCTGAGGGCATTTGCTTCTAGCTTCAAAAGAGGTCTGTCCGCAACTGGAGTTCCTTTCTGCAACCATCGTCGAGGTGGGAAATCTGCTTTGAGTCAGAGGGCCGTCTCCTCTCCCTGTCTCTGTGGGGACGCCCTGCCCTCTCCCCCCCATGCAATGCTCCTCAGTAGAGATTCAGCAGGCAGGCTCCTTCCTTCTCAGTAGTGCTTTCCGACTGGGACTTGGGGCGAGTGGGGCTTTAATGCAGATGGTCAATGGTCCAAAGGGTCTCCCTGCAGTCGTAGGATGCCTGCCTTTTCCTTCCCCCCGGCGGGCCCGGGTTTTCCTCCTACAAAATTTCGGTCTGATCCTTTGACTTGGAGGGTCATCCCTTGGGGGCAGAGTAGAGGACAGGTGAAGGACTTTCACCTCTTGAACTTTGGGTAATGAAATTAGAGGTCTCTTCCACAGCTTTGTAGGAATCTGAGTCCCCCTCTCCAGGGAGGTGACTCCTGAAGGGCCCCCCACCTGGCACGCTGGTTCTCTTACCCCAGGACCCTAGCCAGTCACTGGTGCCAGCATGGAGTCAGTGGGCACTTCCTTTGGACCCAGCACCGGATGGAGTCTCCAGGGTTGTGGGACGGGTTCTTGTTATGGATGTTTCACGAGTTTTCTCCAACCATTTTAGAGGGCACGTTCCTCCCCTGCCCCCCCCCACACACACACACACGCACAGTCATGCCAGCGGGTTCGGCTGGGTTAACGAAGTGTGTGTGTGGTGTGAGGACAGGAGAGCGCCTGGCGGGGGAGTGTGGGGCCCATGTTTCCACTGGCTGAGGAGGGGCCGAGTGGGTGGAATCTGTCTCTTCCCAAGACCACGATCGGATTGGGTGGTCACCATTCAGAGGGCTGCAGGTACGGGGTGAGGAAGGTGGTCAGGCCTCCACAGACTCTTCAGGGAGCCACGGTCCCTTCTGCGGGGTGTTGGGACACCCATCACTGGGTGCAGGCTGGCTCAGAGGAGAGAGGTTTGAAAATAGGTTGCTGGCTAATCAAAGCTCTCTATTCTGTCAACTTGCCGGCACTCGTTGCCACAGAGGATCTACGTGTGGCTCTTGCTGACTTGGAGAAGGGCAGTCTAGGGGCAGTCAGCACACACAGGCCTGGAGTCTCTGAAGGGCTTTATTCTTTGGAGGTCGACTAGCAGCGATTCTCTGTACTGAGGACAGAATTTGGGGAAACGGGCTGCAGCAAGACGAGTGGCAGTTAGACGTCAGGAGAAACCTGACAGTGAGACCTGAGATGTAGCGGGAGGGGCCCCCAGAGGCCCCTCACAACAGAAGTCCCCAGGGAAGGGCCGCCCTGCCTGGCTGGGGGAAAGCTAGCGGCCTGGCTGGGCTCTGCCTGCAGCGCCTACATATTGCAGTTTAACAAGCTCCCAGAAACAGGGGAGACAGTCCACAATTCGCTGGGTTCCGTCTCCCCTGGGTTTCTTTCCCTCAAAGCACTCTAACAGAATCCCCTCACTCTTCCCCCTATATATTTTGTGGTGGTTTCCCAGTATTCCTACAGTTTTTTTATGTACCCCAAACTTTAGCCTTTAAAAAGGCACAATATTATTTTTTTCCTTCCCCATTTTTGGCTTCTTTCTGCTAAGGAATTCCACGGGCCTCTTCCTCTAACACACACAATTCATCTAGAACTGGCCTTGTACCCTGAGGAACTCCTGGTGCCATGAGCTGGGCTTTCTTTTCCTAGTTCTTGGGTTATTTCTTTTCTGTGGGTCTGAGGGCTCCTCATCACTTATTTTTCTCCTGCCTTTGTTTTCTTCCTCTTCCTGATCCGGCCAATTCCCACACTCCTCCCCACTGAGCATTTGCCTCAGTGTAACTGTCCAAGGCTTCTGGGAATAAGCCTCCCTCCCTCCCGTCTGCCAGTAGGTGTGAACGCTGTGGGACAAGCTCGTGGGGGTTCTTCTACACCTTCTGAGGGTCGCTGCTCCCAAGTCAACGCCATTGCTATGTTCCCTGCACTTCCCCGACCCTATAGTTTGACAAGGATTTTGGTACAGTTTTTATAGGTTGTCTAGAGACTTATTGAGACCTCATCCTACAATTAATAGGGCTTTTATCCGCTATGGTTTATAGGGATTTTCTGCTACAGACTTAAAGGGCTTTTTTTTCCTACATATTTATAGGGGTTTCTAACCCAACAGTTTTTCTCTACTGCATTATAAGTGGTTCCCACCAACAATTTTATGGGGTTTCTCATCACTGATGTAAAAGCACTATTTTTCTTTTTTTAACCTAGGGTCCTTTATCCTCCACATCTCTACAATCTCATAGGGTTTTCTTCCTTTTCTCGCATAGTGTTTGGGGAGATCCAGGGTCCCTCCCCTGGTCCCCAGACCCATTTCACAGGGCAACCCCTGGGTGGCAGCTCCTATGGAGAAGGAGCGCCGCGACTTCTGTGAAGCCGTCTCCACACTCAGGGCACAGATAGGGCTTTTCTCCCAAGAGGGTCTCGGTGGTTCCCCCTTCCCCACGGCTGCCGCTCCCCGTGGGGGTGGGGGCCTCTCCTTCACCTTCCTGGCTGGTGGACAGGGCGGCTGGCTCTGGAAGGGGGTCTTCTGGTCTGGGGGACTTTTCCTGGGTGTGGGTCTCCTGATGCCGGAGGAGGGCCAGGCGGTCGGGGAAGGAGGCCCCGCACTGGGCGCAGCCGTAGGGTCTGGCCCCTAGGGGGCTCCTGAGGTGCTGCAGCAGCACGGAGGAGCTCTTCCCCGGCTCGGGGCTCTTCCGGGCCTTGCCCCCTGCGTGGACTTTCTGGTGCAGCAGCAGCTCCGAGCTGAGGCCGAAGCTTTTTTTGCATTCAGGGCATTTGAAAGGCTTTCCAGTTAGGAAGGGGCTGGGCCCCGCCCCCTCCGCTAAACCAATCCTGTACTCGGGGAAGAGGAAGGGCTTTTCGTTGCCGTGCGTGAGCTGGTGTTGGAGGAGCACGGCCCGATCCAGAAAGCTTTCTCCACAGTGGGAACAGATGTAGGACTTGGAGGAGAGCAGGCCCAGCCTTTGGCCGAGGCTCTCCTGCCCCTCAGGCATCTTAAAGGGCTGTCCTGGGGGGTCAGCTCTGCCCTCTGAAGCACCTGGGTAGGAATTTCCTCCAAAAGGGAGCCTGGGGGGCCGGAACTGTGGAGGCTTGGGGGCCGGGTGTGCCATGAGGCCATCTGGATTCTTGTAGGGGTTTTCTCCGATGTGGATCCTCTGATGCTGCAGGAAGATGCCCTCGTCGTTGAACCCCTTTCCACAGACAAGACACTTGTGTGGTTTGGCTCCAGGGGGCGGGGTGAGCAGGGCTGGGTCCCCAAGCCCCAGCAGAGTGTCGCCCTGAGCTCTCCGGGCTGGGGTCTTCCCTCTTTCGTGGATCACCCGGTGCTGCTCGAGCTCGTGGGCCTCCAGGAAGGCCTTCCCGCAGTCGGAGCACACGAAGAGGTTCTCGTCCATGTGGGTGCGCACGTGGGTGATGAGGTTCGAGCTCTGGCTGAAGCTCTTGCCGCACTCGGGGCACTTGTAGGGCTTCTCGCCCGTGTGGGTGCGGCGGTGCTGGATGAGGTGCGAGCTGCGGATGAAGCTCTTCCCGCAGTCGGAGCACTTGTAGGGCTTCTCGCCGGTGTGGATGCGCTGGTGGCGGATGAGCGTGGAGCTCATGATGAAGCTCTTGCCGCAGTCGGCGCAGATGTAGGGCCGCTCCCCGCGGTGGATGCGCTGGTGGTTGATGAGGTTGGAGCTGACGCTGAAGCTCTTGCCGCACTCAGGGCACTTGTAGGGCCGCTCGCCGGTGTGCGTGCGCTGGTGGCGCAGCAGCGTGGCGCTGAGGGTGAAGGTCTTGCCGCAGACGGGGCACTTGAAGGGGTCCTCGCGCAGGTGGGTCCGCTGGTGCTTGATGAGGGTGGAGCTGTGGCCGAAGCTCTTGCCGCACTCCAGGCACTCGTAGGGCTTCTCGCCGGTGTGCGTGCGCTGGTGCTGGGTCAGCTCCGAGCTCTGGATGAAGCTCTTGCCGCACTCGGTGCAGCGGTACGGCTTCTCGCCCGCGTGGATCTTCTGGTGCTTGAGGAGGTTGTGGTTCTGGCCGAAGCGCTTGCCGCACTCGGGGCACTTGTAGGGCTTCTCCCCGGTGTGCGTGGCCTGGTGCTGGATGAGGTCGGAGCTGCGGTAGAAGGCGCGCCGGCACTCGCCGCACTTGTACGGCTTCTCGCCCGTGTGCGAGCGCTGGTGCTTGATGAGGTTGGTGCTCTGGGTGAAGGCCTTCTCGCACTCGGTGCACTTGTATGGCTTCTCGCCCGTGTGCGTGCGCTGGTGCTGCACCAGGTTGGAACTCCAGCTGAAGCACTTGCCGCAGTCCGGGCACTTGTAGGGCTTCTCGCCCGTGTGCGTGCGCTGGTGCTGCACCAGATGCGAGCTCTGCGTGAAGCTCTTGCCGCACTCGGAGCAGGTGTTGGGCCGCTCGCCCGTGTGGATGCGCTGGTGGCGAAGCAACTTGGACCACTGGCTGAAGCTCTTGCCGCATTCGTTGCAGATGTAGGGCTTCTCGGCTCCGGAGGGGCGGCCCTGCACCAGCTCCCGCAGGCTGGACTCATTAGCCGGGACCACCGGCGGGCTGTTCCATGTGGTCAGGGTCCCCCACTGCCAACTGGGCTCACAGGCCTTGGTCCAGTCTGATGGGGTAGGGACTGCCTCGGGGGCTGAGGAGTCGGGAGGGGTCTGGTGCTCCAGGGGACTGGAGTGACCCGGTGGAGTTGGGGGGTCCTGGGAGGGTCTCTCCAGGGGCATCTCTGGTGGGTCCTTGAACTCTGGACTCTGAGCTGGATCTCCCAGGATGATCTCCTCCCCAGAACTGTCCTGCTGAGGGCTGTCCTCTTCATTCCCACTCTCAGCACCTACAGAGAGAAAGGGAGTCTCCAGCCCCCATCTCCTTTCAGAAAGGCGGGTTCGGTCTCTCTTCCCTCCCCCGGCTGCCCCCGGAGTCCGGCCCCTCCCTGCACGGGGGTCACTGTCCTGTCAGGACTGCAGTCCTCGCTTGTGCCCCTCACCTCTGTGAGCGTCGCTGGGGCTCAGTTCAGGCCCCCGCGGATCTGGGCCCCACAGCACTGTTTCGGGCTCCATCCCGGAGCTCAGCACCGCCCTGTTCCAGGGACCCTGGGGGAGGAGAGACAGCACACAATGGGAGCCGACCTCCCACGTTCTCCGTACCCCCCTGCCCTCTCCCCCAAGCCCTCAGTCCTCTGTATGAAAACTTCCGTTTTCTACCAGCCTGTGTCTCTGGGCATTAGTTCTCACCACGCCTACCCACTCGGGCCCCGCAGGCCTGATTCCTGGTCCAGATCTTAAGATCACAACGAAGCAAGTAGGTGAGTTTAAGAGTGTAATTAAAAGCTCATCAGTTATAACCCTTTGAGCCCAGGCTGGGGGCTGGAGAGGTCTGACACCCCCAGGGAAGGAGGTTCTCACCCCTTCTCTGATGCCCAGAGGCTGGGAAACCTGTTCTTTCGCTAATCAGAAGAAGCTCATTAAGGCTCTAATTTTCCTCCTTAATGGGGCTGCTAATTGGGACCAATAAACTTTCCTTAAGAGCCTCATAGAGAACTGAGACGGCCTGGAACACAGAAAGAAAGGAAGGAAGAAAGAAAGAAAGGGGAAGGGGAAGGAAAGGAAAGGGGAAAAAGAAACCACTCTGATTTTCCTGAGGCAACGGGGCCTCCGAAGGATGAGGCCCCTTCCCGTTGTCCCAGCACAGAAAGGCCAGGCCAGAGGCAGAGGGCGGGGGCATTCTAAAGGCACCAGGGGCTTGTGCCGGAATGACCTTGGGAGGGAAAGGGAAGGGGAAGGAGAGGGAGGAGTGAAGCCCCACCGCCCGCGGACTGCCTGCCGCGGGATCCTCATAATCTCACCCGGTCCCCCCCACCCCCAGTCCCGAGAGCAGACCCAGGAACCAGACTGTCCATTTTACAGATTAGGAAATCAACCCGCAGTGAGATGTCTCCCAGGTCACAGGCCAGGAAGTGGCACAGACCAGAAACGCAAGGTTCTGTGTCTGGCTTGCTCCGGTCTCTCGGAGAGGACGGTGACCTTGGGAGTCATGTGAAACTCATAAACGTGGGCTGCTGGCAGGGCCAGGTGATGAGGAAAGCTCGGAGCGAGCCTACTTGCCACGAGAATGGGACGGGGAAATTCCTGGAACCAAGAGGTCCTTGGCTGCAGAGGGGGGTTGGATCCAGTTACTAGCCTGACAGTCTGTGCCTATAAACTCCACACAGTCCTCCCCAGTGGCGCCTCCCCGTCAGTCCCATTCTGGTAGCGCCGCTTCTGTGCTGTTTCGTTGCTGCTGCGTGCTGTGCCTGGGACAGTGCCTAACACAGAACAGGTGCTCAATACGTTTTGTTGAAAAAGTGAAAAATGAATGAATGAGATGCCCCTTGCTCCTGGAAAACCTGTTTGTCCCCTTTAAAGGTCAGTTTGCAAGGGGGTGGCAGCAAAGAAACAGTTCAGAGTGGCTGCCTGGTAAAACACCCAGCTCACTCCAAAAAAGGGTGATTTGGGCCCTGGCTGGGTGGCTCAGTGGATAGAGTGTCATCCCAGTGCACCAAGGTCGCGGGTTTGATCCCCAGTTAGGTCACATGGGAGAAGCAACAAATGAGTACACAACCGGATGGAACAACTAAGTATGATGCTTCTCTTTCTCTCCCCTCTCCCCGTCTCCCCCTTCCTCTCTCGCTCTCTCAACTCAATGCAAAAAGGGTGATATGATTTTGGATTGAGGGAACAGGACAACAGGGAGAACTTCCCAATACTGAGACCCTTAAGAGAGTCCGTGGGCAAGCCTGGGCTTTGGGGGGCTGTATGGGATGGGTACTGGGGGGCAGGGGCAAACAAACACAGAAACACAGCTGGGGCTCGCCAGGAGGCAGCGGGAGGTAACCCAAGCGAAGCAGGAGCTCGCTGACCCTGCTAAATAGCAGCAGGGAGGCAGGAGTTCGACTTTAGGAAGTAAATTAATTTCTTCATCTCTGTAGCTCCTTGGGCATGAGACTGTCCCCTCCCCTTCTGTCAGTGTCTTTGGGGAGGTGGAAGCCGGCACCTGTGCGAAGCTGGGGCTGCCCGCTCTGAGGAGGCCTGGAAGGGGGCCCTGCTGTTTGCCTAGGACAGGTAAGGCCTTATGCACCTTGATTACTTGGAGAAATTCACACTCAGAGGGCCAGAGGCGAGGGAGGGGGTTAATGGCAAGGCCGCCATGGGCGTGAAAGGGGGCGCACCCAGACAGGCACTAGGTGCTGGGGCGGACCTAGGCCCGGCCCCGGCCCCGGCCCTCAGACCTCGAGCCAGGCCCACTGCAGAGGGAGGAAGGGGAGGAGGCTGCTTCGCCGAGAGGTGTGGACAGCGGCCCAGGGTGACCCTTACGTGGAGGCAGCAGCAGGCACACAGCCATCCTGGTCCCCGGGCCCCCACGGCCGGCCGCACCAGCCCAGACCCTGGGGTTCTGCTCCAGCTGGTCCCTGCCACCCTCTGTCGGTTCCCAGCTCCCAGCCCCGGGCATCCTCTGCCACCCGGGCCCCCGAGACTCCCAGCTGGCTGGCAGCTCCCAGCCCCGGCCTGGCGGTGGAATTCCCTCTTCCCAGAATGCCCACGCCTCCCCTCCCCCACAGCCAGACCCTCGCGCTCTTCCCATAATCCTCGGCCTCTGCCCCCCTGCCCGGCCCCCAGCCCTACCCCTGCGACAAGGGGCCAGGGAGGGGGCTCAGGCCCGGGCCCACCCACCTCCCTGCCCCATTGTTCCCAAATGCTGTCCCGGGCCCTTCCCCTTTGGGCCACCCCTCAGGAACCCAGGCGTCCCCAACTCACGGCTCTGGGGGTCTGGAAAAGGCGGAAGGCAGAATCCAGCCCCAGGGGACTTAACCCCTTGAATGCCCTGCCTAGGGGGGGTGGCGGGCTAGATGCCGAGGACTCTGGGGTCCTTCTCAAGGGGTGATCCCAGGCTGAGGACCCGGGGACCAGTTCAGGGTGACTGGGACGGAGCAGGAAGTGACCCCAGCTTCCCGGGTCCCTCTAGCCTGGAGTCAGAGCATCAGCTCTATGGGATTTAACCCTTTGCCTCCCACAGCCCGAGAAAAGCAGAGGACGGGGAGCAGGGAGGTGGCTGATCCGATGCCCGGCTTTCTGTCTCCGGTGGGAGCCGACTCTCCGGGAAGCCCAGTGAGAGTGAGGGTCTCCGGGTTTCTGGCCGCTCTCCATCTCTCAGGGGCTCGGCCAGCTGCTCCTAGGAAGCCGATTGGTGGCTGTTGGTCCCCTGGGGCCTGCCTTTGTTGGGACTTAGACCCAGAGATGGTCCCCGCACCCCCACCCCCACCATGCCCTGGTTGTGGGATTGGAGCGGGGACTGGCAGGGCGGATCTGAGAGGGAACACCTTACAGAATAAAAATGGCTTAAATGAAATAGTAGGTCATGGCAGCAAGAGTTTGGGCTGAGGGGCCAAGCGCAGCCAGGAGGCATTTGTGGCAGCCTGTGCTCCTGGCCCCGGCCTCACCGGGAACTGTGTGTGGTCACTTTTCTGCCATTTGCTACCCTCAGGGAGCGGGCTGGCGGCAGCGGGAGGCCAGTGGGCGCTCTCTAACCCAGGAGGGCAAGAACCTTCACCAGGAGCCCGGCGGGCACTCACCTCCTAGCAAAAGAAGCTTGAAAAATACTGGGCCTCCCAAGGCCCAGGTGACCTGGGCTCCCAGTTGTTACCTCCTTGATCGCATTTTCCGTGGAGGGGGGACCGCATGCCACCCCGTTCTCCAGGAGAGGAAACCAGGGTGTGAGAAGCGAGGCCAGGTGCTGAAGGCCAGGCCCTTACTCTGATCTACACGTGTGTGTGCTGAGTCCGATTGTTCCTGGGCATGGTGGGGAACGCAGAGGTGGGAGGAAGCCCGAGCTGAACACGAGTTGGGCTTTCTAACCTCAAGAAGTGTGTGTGTGTTAGAGACACAGGAATTACAGGAGAATGGGAGCTCTGCCTGTCCAGAAACGTGAGAGCCCGAGAGGAACAAACCACGTGTCAGAAATTGCTCAAGAGCCCGCAGCGCCCCTGGGCCTGCATCTGGGATGCAGCGCGGGGCCACCAGGAGGCCCTGCTGGGCCACCCTGTGCTCACAGACGTAGCCGTGCTGCTCCCCACGCCCCCTCATCTGGCCATGTCTCCATCTTACCCCTGGCTCCCATCACCTGATACCTTACCTGCCCCTCCTGGCTCCCCTTACTCTACTCTTTGTCACATGTGTCACCCCGGACAGTATTCCGGTGTGTCCGCTGCCTGTCTCTGCCCATCCCTCCTGTGCACACACATGAATGTCGGCTCCACAAGGGCAGGGTTTGGCCTCTTGGACTCCCTGCTGCCTCCCTGTCCCCTAGAACAACCTCTGGCATGGAGGTAGTAGGTGCTCAGTGCATGGCATGAAGTCATGCGTTGTCTGTGTGCATTGTCCCACGTCTCCAGATCAAGCCCCCGGCAGGACAGACAGACCCCCACTGGGCTCCCTGAACAATCCCATTCCTTCAGACCCGCCCCCACTCCCCTCTCGCCCCTCACTCGGAGAGACAGGTGGGAGAGGACAGCTTGGACTCAGAGCCCTGGCAGACCCAGCCCTGCCCAGCCTCCCTGGCCCCCCAGGGCTGCAGAAGCAAAGCTGACCCCGACACGGCGAGTCCCGGACAGCTGTGCCTTGGAGGCTCGCAGCGGGCTTTAATTTGGCCAACACAGTTTTGTCTTAAACAGAATTAACTGCCATATTTAAAAACCAGTACATTTCATATAAAAATCCACATTTCATGCTTCTTTGGAAAAATCCAAAGATGTGGCCTCATGACCCAAATTTCCACATGGCAATAACTGGTGGGGCGGTAGCTTCTTTAGGGGCCCTGGCTTTCCAGTTCCTCCCAGTCTTTACTGCTCTTATTGCGCCCCCCAGTGTGAGGCTGAGAGGTGCTCTGAGTATATCAGACCTTTCACTGTCGATGTTCCAGTGCCCATTACTGCAGGTCTGTGTCTCCAAGGACAAAGTAATAAATGAGGGTGACATCTGCCGACACAGTTACACTATGTGCCAGGCACTGCTCCAGGTTTATGTGTACAGTCAGGCGCCACATAACATTGTCAGGGATGGATCACATGTGTGACAGTGGTTCCATAAGATTATAATGAAAACAGAAAAAAAAAGAATAAAGATTATAATGGAGCTGAAAAATGTGCCTGGTGACACTGTAGCTGTGGAAACATCATAGCACAAGGTATACTCATATGTTTGTAGTCATGCTGGCGTGAACAGACCTACTGCGCTGCCAGTCATAAAAAGTATAGTATAGTCCTGGCTGAAGAGCTCTGTCGGTTAGAGCTTCATTCTGAAGTTCAGAGGTTGCTGGTTCGATCCCCAGTCAGGGCACATATGGGAGCAGATCTGTGTTCCTGTCTTCTCTCTCCTGTCTCACTAAAATCAGTAAGTAAGCCCAACCAGGCGGTGGCACAGTGGATAGAGCGTTGGACTAGGATGAGGAAAACCCAGGTTTGAGACCCTGAGGTCGCCAGCTTGAGTGCGGGCTTATCTGATTTGAGCAAGGCTCACCAGCTTGGACCTAAGGTCGCTAGCTCAAGCAAGGGGTTACTAGGTCTGCTGAAGGCCCATGGTCAAGGCACATATGAGAAAGCAATCAATGAAGGTGTCGCAACGAAAAACTGATGATTGATGCTTCTCATCTCTCTCTGTTCCTGTCTATCCCTATCTATCCCTCTCTCTTAACTCTGTCTCTATAAAAAAAAAAATTTTTTTTTGTATTTTTTTGAAGCTGGAAACAGGGAGAGACAGTCTGACAGACTCCCACGTGCGCCCAACCGAGATCCACCTGGCACGCCCACCAGGGGCGACGCTCTGCCCACCAGGGGGCGTCGCTCTGCCATGACCAGAGCCACTCTAGCGCCTGGGGCAGAAGCCAAGGAGCCATCCCCAGTGCCCGGGCCATCTTTGCTCCAATGGAGCCTTGGCTGCGGGAGGGGAAGAGAGAGACAGAGGAAGGAGGGGGGGTGGAGAAGCAAATGGGCGCTCCCCCCATGTGCCCTGACCGGGAATCGAACCCGGGTCCCCCACACGCCAGGCCAACGCTCTACTGCTGAGCCAACTGGCCAGGGCCTATAAAAAATATTTATTTATTTATTCAGTGAGAGGAGGGGAGGCTGAGACAGATTCCTGCATGCACCCCAACCAGGATCCACCTGGCAAGCCCATTAGGCGGTGATGCTCTGCCCATCTGGGGTATTACTCTGCTGCTCAGCAACAAAGCTCTTCTTAGCACTTGAGGCAAAGGCCATGGAGCCATCCTCAGCACCTGGAGCCAACTTGCTTCAATAGAGCCATGGCTACAGGAGGGAAAGAGAGATAGAGAGAGAGAAGGGGAGGGGAAGGAGTGGAGAAGCAGATGGACACTTCTCCTGTGTGCCCTGACCAGGAATCAAACCCAGGACTTCCTCACTCTAGGCCGACACTCTACCACCGAGCCAATCAGCCAGGGCCATGATTTTTAGAGTACTCTTTCTACTTATAAAAAAAGTTTGCTGAAAAAAAAAAAAAAAAAAAAAAGTTTGCTGTAAAACAGTGTGCCTTGGTATACCAGAAGCAGCTTCATACTTCTTGTGTCCACTGTACCTCTTGATTGCATCAGTTTCTCTTGTGCCTGATTTAATCTCATGTTGTTTTGTACTGTAACATGCTGTACAGGCTTGTAGCCTCAGAGCGATAGGTTGTACCATACAGCCTAGGTGTGTAGTAGGACAGTGTTTTTCAACTGCCTATCCACAAACGAGTTAACTACCCCCATGTCTATAAAGACTATAGACCAAATGATTATAGACTTTATAATCTTCATATATGCTGGGGTGGTTAATTTATTCATGGCCCAGCATGAAATTTCTGGGGGACCAGCAGCATTCTGTGGACTGATGGTTGAAAAATGCCATAGTTGATAGTATATACCATTTAGGTTTGTGTAAGTTCACTCTATGATGTCCACACAATGGACCAATGACACCCTTCTCAGACTGCATCCCTATTAAGTGGCGAATGACTGTAGTAATTCCTTGAAACTTCACAACTCATGACACCCATGTTACTATAATCCCGAGGACAGATTAAGTCGCTTGTAAACAGTAAGCAGCTTACTAGCGACAAAGCTGGATTCAGACCCAGGCATGCTGATGCCAGAGCCCCCGTGGCTCTCAGCCACCTTTCTGTGCCTGGCCCGTGTGTGTCCGGAATGGCGGGGGAAGCCACTCAGCACGACATCCCCTCCCTCATCTGGCTCCAGGGGTTGGAGAGAGGTGCCCACAAAGGCAGGGCACCCCTGTTTGGGCTAGGCACTCTCCAGGGACCGCTTGTGGGCCATGTTCCGAGGGTGGCGAAGGGCACGCTGACTACCAGCAGCGGAGTGCTGTCCTGTTGCCCACAGTCTGCTGGCAGAGTGGCCACGAAGGCGAACCCTGGCAGGGGAAGCCCTGGGAGGACGAGGGTGAGCACCACGTATTTCACGTACAACCCACCACTGTGCTCTTCTCGGTCACGTCACGCCAGCCTGCTGCCGTGGGAGCAAGGCGGTCCTGGAGGTAGACCGGGGCCCACACTCTGCTCCACCCTCATGGCCAGCGTGATCCGGGGCCACTCACTTCGTCCCTCAGCAATTCGCCTTCCTCTTTCTGAAAGGGGGTGAGCTTCGATTCCCAGGATCCAGAGTGCTCAGATGAAATGCTGCACGACTTCTGAGCGGGCCTGCTCGAGCTGGCTCTGCCTCACTCCTCCGCCAGAGCACACAGGCCTCGGCCTGGTGCGCAGGAGACCGGGCCTCTGGGAGCCGTGTCCTGAGTGACCTGGGAGGGCGGAGGCCACGACCAGATGCTCCGATCCTCTGCTCTGTGGATGGGGATGCTCTCAGGACGGGGCCAAAGGCCCACAAGGTGACTCTGATGAGCTGTCTCCCCCGATGAGCTCATCTAACCACAGAGGTGGCGGGAGCTGTCAGACGCGGCCACCAGGAAAGGACGAGGCCTTCTTTTAGGAAGATGTGCACACCCACAAGGTGTACTGGGGACTCCTTTTCAGGAATGTGGTCCTCAAACGTGGGGCAAGAGCTGGCTCCGAGGACCTGGGAGTTCCCTTCTGCCTCTGCGAGTGTGGATCGGTCACTCCTCTGCCCAAGACCTCGAGTGGCCCCATAGTCTTCCAAGCTCAGGTCTTACCCCCGTGCTCACAACTCCCATGTTCTCTGCAGCTAGGAACCAAGCCCTCCTTCACATGCTCTCCCTCAGACAACTGCTCAATGGGTTCAAGTCCCAAATCCTCAGCTGTTAGCTGCCCCAGCCCCTTACCTTGTACCTCTGTAGTGTCATTTAGTTGATATTTTTCTTCAGTATGACTCGTTTTTCTTTTTTTCTTTTTCTTTTTGTATTTGTCTGAAGTGAGAAGCGGGAAGGCAGAGAGACAGACTCCCACATGTGCCCGACCAGGATCCACTGCATGCCCACCAGGGGGCAGTGCTCTGCCCATCTGGGGTGCTGCTCTGTTGCAACCAGAGCCATTCTAGTGCCTGAGGCAGAGGCCATGGAGCCGTCCTCAGTGCCTGGGCCAACTTTGCTCCAATGTAGCCTTGGCTGCAGGAGGGGAAGAGAGAGACAGAGAGGAAGGAGAGGGGGATGGGTGGAGAAGCAGATGGGCGCTTCTCCTGTGTGCCCTGGCTGGGAATCGAACCCGGGGCTTCCAGATGCTGGGCCGACACTGTACTACTGAGCCAATCAGCCAGGGCTATGAGTCATTTTTCTTAACTGAAAGAAATATAGCTGAGGAAGAAACTTAATCTCTGTAAATAGAAAATTGCTTGTATAAATGATAAGTAGAAAAATAAATACAACGTTAAATTACCTCAAAATTGTTCAAAGACCTAAATTTTTTTTTTATTTTTATTTATTTTTTATTTATTCAATTTTTTATAGAGGAGAGGGAGAGAGAGAGAGAGAGAGAGGAGAGACAGAGAGAGAGAAGGGGGGGAGGAGCTAGAAGCATCAACTCCCATATGTGCCTTAACCAGGCAAGCCCAGGGTTTCGAACCGGCGACCTCAGCATTTCCAGGTCGATGCTTTATCCACTGGGCCACCACAGGTCAGGCCAAAGACCTAAATTTAAGACCTTAAACTATAAAACATTTAGAAGAAAACATTAGGTTAAATCTTCGTGACCTTGGATTTGGCAGTGGTTTCTTAGATATGATACCAAAAGTACAAGCAACAACAACAAAATAGGTAAATCAGACTTCATCAAAAAATTTAAAATTTGTGTATCAAAGGAAACTATCAAGAAAGTAGAGACAACCCACAGAATGGGAGGAAACATTAGTAAGCCACATCTGATAAAGGACTCATCTTCAGAGCTCATACAGAACCATTACAGCCTGACCTATGGTGGTGCAGTGAAGGTGTCGACCTGGAACACTGAGGTCACCGGTTCAAAACCCTGGGCTTGCTTGGTCAGGGCACATATGAGAAGCAACTACTATGAGTTGATGCTTCCCGCTCCTCCCCACTGCCTTTCTCTCTCTCTCTCTCTCTCTCTCTCTCTCTCCCTCTCTCTAAAATTAATTAAAAACTTAATAAATAAAATCTTAATTTAAAAAAAAGAACCAGGCCCTGGCCGGTTGGCTAAGTGGTAGAGTGTCGGCCTGGCGTGCAGGAGTCCCGGGTTCGATTCCCGGCCAGGGCACACAGGAGAAGCGCCCATCTGCTTCTCCACCCCTCCCCCTCTCCTTCCTCTCTGTCTCTCTCTTCCCCTCCATTGGAGCAAAGATGGCCTGGGCGCTGAGGATGGCTCTGTGGCCTCTGCCTCAGGCGCTAGAATGGCTTTAGATGCAACAGAGCGACGCCCCAGAGGGGCAGAGCATCGCCCCCTGGTGGGCATGCCGGGTGGATCCCGGTCGGGCGCACGCGGGAGTCTGTCTGACCGCCTCCCCATTTCCAGCTTTGGAAAAATGCAAAAAAAAAAAAAAAAAAGTAAAAGAACCATTAAAATTCAACTGTAAAGACAAAAAAAAAAACCAATTAAAAATGAGCAAAGAAGAACAGAGGTGAATAAGTCTGGTGAGCTAGAAACCTTTGATTCTAGGAAACTCGGATAAGTCAGTAGCTTTGTGAGCACCGAATGAGTGGGTTTTGGAGCCCAGTGTGTTTTTACTTGCCCGCCAGGTGCAAGCTAGGATTAAAGATGATGGCCCACCAAAAAAAAATAATAATAATTTTTAAAAAATGGTCAAAGAAGTCAAATACACACTTCTCTCTCCAAAGGAGGTTTAAAAATGGCCAACAAGCACATGAAAAGATAGATGTTCAACATTATTATTCATTAGAGAGATGCAAATGCACACCAGAATGAGATGCATGCCATGTTACACTCACTAGGATGGCTATGATAATAAAAATACATATATACACATTATAAGTGAGATTAAGGAGATACAGAGACAGTCTCCCCTATGCACCCGACTGGGATCCACCTGGCAACCCCTGTCTGGGGCCAATGATCTGCCCATCTGGGGCCATGCTCCAACCTAGCTATTTTTAGCACCCAAGGTGGAAGCTCCAGGAAGCCATCCGCAGCACCAGGGAGATATGCTTGAATCAATGGATCCATGGATGCACGAGGAGAAGAGAGAGAGAGAGAGAAAGGGGAGGGGATGGGTGGAGAAGCAGATGGGTGCTTCCCCTGTGTGTCCTGACTGGGAAATCGAACCCAGGACTTCCACACGCCAAGCTGACGCTGTACTGCTGAGCCAACTGGCCAGCACCTAAAATGATTTTTTTTTAATCTGAAAAGAAACAATGTTGGTGAAGATGTGTAGAAATTAGAACATTTGTACATTGCTGGTGAGAATGGAAAATGGAATTGCCACTGTGGAAAAAGTTTAGCAATTCCTCAAAAAGTTAAACAGAATTAGCATAAACCCAGCAGGTGTATGCTGGGGTATATATGTATTCTCTCCAGACGTATCCCCAAGAGAAATGGAAACAAGTGTCCGCACAGAAACCTGTACACAAAAATGCTCACAGTACTGTTCATAGTAGCCAAAAAGTGGAGACAGTCCAAGCGTCTAGCAGCTTATGAACAGATAAACAAAATGTGGTTTGTATCCATATAATTTTTGCCATTAAAAAAGAATGAAGCAAGGCCTGACCTGTTGTGGCGCAGTGGTTAAACCGTTGACCCGGAACGCTGAGGTCACCGGTTTGAAACCCTGGGCCTGCCTGGTCAAGGCACATATGAGAGTTGATGCTTCCTGCTCCTCCCCCTGTTCTATCTCTGTCTCTCTCACTCTCACTCTCTCTCTCTAAAAATGAATAAATAAATAAATAATCTAAAAAAAAAGAGTGAAGCACTGATATATGCTAAAACATGGGTGAGCCTTGAAGACATGCTGAGAGAAACCAGATACAAAAGGCTGCATGCATGTTGTAGGATTCTGTGAGGCGCATCCACAGAGACAGAAAGCAGATAAATGGTTGGCAGGGGCAGGGGGGGCAAGTGACTGCAGATGTGATAAAATGTTGTGGAACTGGATAATGGTGATGAACTGATGTCACTGAATTGTGTGTGTGTGTGTGTGTGTATATATATATATTTTAAATTTTTTCCGAAGTGGGAAACGGAGGCAGACAGACTCCTGCATGCGCCCGACCGGGATCCACCTGGCATGCCCACCAGGGGGCGATGTTCTGCCCATCTGGGGCATCGCTCTGTTGCAACCAGAGCCATTCTAGCGCCTGAGGCAGAGGCCATGGAGCCATCCTCAGCGCCTGGGGCCAACTTTGCTCTAGTGGAGCCTTGGCTGCAGGAGGGGAAGAGAGAGACAGAGAGGAAGGAGAGAGGGAGGGGTGGAGAAGCAGATGGGCGCTTCTCCTGTGTGCCCTGGCTGGGAATCGAACCTGAGACTCCTGCACCCCAGGCCGACACTCTACCACTGAGCCAACCGGCCAGGACCTATATTTTTTTTCTTAAGTGAGAGGCGGAGAGGCAGAGACAGACTCCTGCATGTGCCTCGATTGATCCACCCAGCAAGCCCCCTACCAGGCAATGCTCTACCTGTCCTGCAGGCCCACTGCTCCATTGCTTGGCAACCAAGCTATTTTAGCGCCCCAGGTGAGGCCATGGAGCCATCCTCAGCGCCCAGGGCCAACTTGCTTGAACTATTTGAGCCATGGCTGCAGGAGGGTAAGAGAGATAGGATGGGATAGGGAAGGGTGGAGAAGCAGATGGGCACTTCTCTTGTGTGCCCTGTCTGGGAATCAAATGAGGGATTTCCACACCCTGGGATTATGCTCTACCAATGAGCCAACCAGCCAGGGCCTAGAATTGTATACTTGAAAAATGTTGAGATTGTGAATGTTACATGAATTTTACCACAGTAATAAACTACCATCAATGTTAAATTGCCACCTATATATTGTTGCCTAATTAAAGTGAGGCTCTGGGTCTAGGGGGCTTGTCTTGTGTTGTTGTACGAGAAAGAGAGTGACAGAGACAGAGACACAGAGAACTGAGAAGTGTGAAAGGCTTACCAATCTGAGACTTTCTCTTGGGCAGGACCTAATGGCCTGAAGGAGGACCAGAAGGACCACATTTCTCATGGTGCCATCTCAGCAAGCTGGCGGAGACCCTCTAAGGTCACCTGGGCACCACCTGTGCCGACGAGGGTGCCGTGTGAGTGCCAGTACGGTCCACGTCCTGCACAAAGTGCTGGCTGACGGGGAAGATACGGCTGCATTTCAACCCAGGCTTAGTCCCAGAGCCAAAGGCTGTGGTGCAGGGGCTGCTTCTACGCAGAAGACGGGGGGCTTGCTGTCTTTGTCAGCCCTAAAGGGGCACCTTCCTGAGCCCTACTCCATGTTTTGGGAAACCTGGTAGTGAAAATGATATGAACTTGATGACAAATAAGACTTTGTTGCTATTCTTTTTTTTTTTTTTTTTTTTTTAACAGAGACAGAGAGTGAGTCAGAGAGAGGGAATAGACAGGGACAGATGGACAGGAACAGAGAGATGAGAAGCATCAATCAGTTTTTCGTTGCGTGTTGCAACACCTTAGTTGTTCATTGATTGCTTTCTCATATGTGCCTTGACCACGGGTGGGCCTTCAGCAGACCGAGTAGCCCCTTGCTGGAGCCAACGACCTTGGGTTCAAGCTGGTGAGCTTTTGCTCAAACCAGATGAGCCCGCGCTCAAGCTGGCGACCTCGGAGTCTCGAACCTGGGTCCTCTGCATCCCAGTCCGACGCTTTATCCACTGCACCACCGCCTGGTCAGGCTTTGTTGTTATTCTTGTCTCCACCACGTTCCAGCTGTGTGACCCTGTGTTAATTGCTGGACCTTCTCTAAATCTCCATTTCCTCAGAAGAGGGTGAAGACTGACATGTGCGTACACACTGACCTTGAGCTCTGTTCCCTTCTTCCTGTTTTTCCAGCTAATTAACTTCAACTTTCATTTAAATACACTTTCTTCACTAAAATTAATATAACCATACAAAAAATATGATAAAAAATTAACTCCTCTTTCACCTGCTCCGAGTTCGACTATTTTTGCTGTATTTACTTCCTGTATTTTTTTTCTAAGCTTTTTTTTTTTTTTTGTATTTCTCTGAAGCTGGAAATGGGGAGAGACAGTCAGACAGACTCCCGCATGCGCCCTACCGGGATCCACCCGGCATGCCCACCAGGGGGCAACGCTCTGCTCACCAGGGGGTGATGCTCTGCCCCTCCAGGGCGTCGCTCTGTCGCTGACCAGAGCCACTCCAGCGCCTGGGGCAGAGGCCAAGGAGCCATCCCCAGTGCCTGGGCCATCTTTGCTCCAATGGAGCCTCGCTGCGGGAGGGGAAGAGAGAGACAGAGAGGAAGGAGAGGGGGAGGGGTGGAAAAGCAGATGGGCGCCTCTCCTGTGTGCCCTGGCCGGGAATCGAACCCAGGACTTCTGCATGCCAGGCCAACGCTCTACCACTGAGCCAACTGGCCAGAGCCTTTTCTAAGCTTTTTAAAAAACGTCACTGTACCCTGGCTGGGTAGCTCGGTTGGTTAGAGCATCATCCCAAAGTGCAGAGGTTGCTGGTTCGATCCCTGGTCAGGGCACACACAGGATCAGATCTATGTTCCTGTATCCCTCTCTCTCTCCCTCTCTTTCTCTCTAAAATCAGTAAAATAAACATTAAAAAAAAGAGTACTTTTAAAAAAATTCAAATAAAAACATAGTTGTAAGTTTTTGCTGTTTCATTGCCTTCACAGCCATGATTTTAACGGCTGTATATACAATTTCCACATAAACATATTTTTTTTAACTTTTTTTTTTTTAATTTATGTTTTACAGAGACAGAGAGTGAGTGAGTCAGAGAGAGGGATAGACAGGGACAGACAGACAGAAATGGAGAGAGATGAGAAGCATCAATCATTAGGGGTTTTTTTTGTTGTTGTTTTTTGTATCTTTCCGAAGCTGGAAACGAGGAGAGACAGTCAGACAGACTCCCGCATGCGCCCAACCGGGATCCACCCGGCACACCCACCAGGGGGCGATGCTCTGCCCCTCTGGGGCGTTGCTCTGTCGCGACCAGAGCCACTCTAGCGCCTGGGGCAGAGGCCAAGGAGCTATCCCCAGCGCCTGGGCCATCTTTGCTCCAATGGAGCCTCGGCTGCGGGAGGGGAAGAGAGAGACAGAAAGGAAGGAGAGGGGGAGGGGTGGAGAAGCAGATGGGCGCTTCTCCTGTGTGCCCTGGCCAGGAATCAAACCCGGGACTTCTGCACGCCAGGCCGACGCTCCACCACTAAGCCAACCGGCCAGGGCCTCAATCATTAGTTTTTCATTGCGTTGCAACACCTTCGTTGTTCATTGATTGCCTTCTCATATGTGCCTTGACCACGGGCCTTCAGCAGACCGAGTGATCCCTTGCTGGAGCCAGCGACCTTGGGTTCAAGCTAGTGAGCTTTGCTCAAACCAGATGAGCCCACGCTCAAGCTGGCGACCTCGGGGGTCTCGAACCTGGGTCCTCTGCATCCCAGTCCGATGCTCTATCCACTGCGCCACCGCCTGGTCAGGCCACATAAACATATTTTGCTGAGTCATTTCTCTGTTGTTGAATATTTACAGTGCTGCCACTTGTATAATACTTTGACCCTGGTTGGACAGTTCAGCTGGTTAAAGCATTGTCCTGAAGCGCAGAGGTTGCCGGTTCGATCCCTGGTCAAGGCACAGACAGGAACAGATGTTCCTACCTCTCTCTCTCTCTTCCTTCCTCTGTCGCTGAGATCAATCAATAAAAAAAATTTTTTTTAAACTTTAAAAAAAAAAAAACTTTGATGAACATCTCTGAGAATATGTCTCCCAAATTTTGACCATTTCCTCTTTTCTTTCTTATTTATTATTTTACTGTTTTCTTAAAATACAGTCTCAGAAATAGAAATATGGGGTCAAATCTGTGAGCATTTCTCTGGCTTTGGTGGTGCATAATCTTTTTTTTTTTTTTTTTTTTTTTTGTATTTTTCTGAAGCTGGAAACGGGGAGAGACAGTCAGAGAGACTCCCGCATGCACCCAACCGGGATCCACCCAGCACGCCCACCAGGGGCGAAGCTCTGCCCACCAGGGGGCGATGCTGTGCCCCTCCGGGGTGTAGCTCCGCCACGACCAGAGCCACTCTAGCGCCTAGGACTGAGGCCAAGGAGCCATCCCCAGCGCCTGGGCCATCCTTGCTCCAGTGGAGCCTCGGCTGTGGGAGGGGAAGAGAGAGACAGAGAGGAAGGAGGGGGGGGGGGGTCGGAGAAACAAATGGGCGCCTCTCTTATGTGCCCTGGCCAGGAATCGAACCCGGGTCCCCCGCACGCCAGGCCGACGCTCTACCGCTGAGCCAACCGGCCAGGGCCGTGGTGGTGCATAATCTTATAATTACTTGTAATTTGAAATGCAAGATATTCAGCCTCTATCTGTCCATCTTATCTGAAAGCTGTGAATGGAACCTGCCCTGGGGTGGCGCAGTGGCTGAAGCACTGGCCTGGAACGCTGAGGTCGCTGGTTTGAAACTGGGCTTGCCTGGTCAGGGCCCATAAAAGAATCAAAGAATCAACTATGATGAGTTGATGCTTCCTGTACCTTCCCCATCTTCCTCTTTCTCTGTCTCTCTCTCTCTCTCTCTCCCTTCTTCTAAAAATCAATTCTAAGGTGTTTTTTTTATTAAAACATATTTTCCCACTTCTTAGAGATGTGAGGATTAAACATGCTGACGCACAATAGCTTAGATCAGGGGTCCCCAAACTACAGCCCGCGGGCCACATGCGGCCCCCTGAGGCCATTTATCTGGCCCCCGCTGCACTTCCGGAAGGGGCACCTCTTTCATTGGTGGTCAGCGAGAGGAGCATAGTTCCTATTGAAATACTGGTCAGTTTGTTGATTTAAATTTACTTGTTCTTTATTTTAAATATTGTATTTGTTCCCGTTTTGTTTTTTACTTTAAAATAAGATATGTGCAGTGCGCATAGGGATTTGTTCATAGTTTTTTTAATAGTCTGGCCCTCCAACGGTCTGAGGGACAGTGAACTGGCCCCCTGTGTAAAAAGTTTGGGGACCCCTGGCTTAGATGAGGGTCTAGTGCGGGCAAGCACTCGATCACTGTTAATCCGTTCTTGTTTTCACTGTATAAATGACCTAAGAGTCGTCTGATGCTGTGGCTCTTTGTGGGCTCCTAGTGATCAACACTTTCCTTACTGGGTCTTCTGGGTTAAGTTTTGTAAGGTTGGCCCTGACCAGATAGCCCAGTTAGTTAGAGCACCATCCTAATGCGCCAAGGTTATGGGTTCAACCCCTGGTCAGGGCACGTGCAAGAACAGGTCAATGTTTCTGTTTCTCCCTTCCTCCCTCTCTGAAATCAATCAATAATTTCCTTTTTAAGTGAGAGGGGAGATAGTGAGACAGACTCCCACATGTGTCCCAACTGGGATCCACCTACCAACCCCTATCTAGGGCTGATGCTCGAATCAACTGAGCTATTTTTAGCTTAAGGCAGATGCTTGCACCAACGGAGCTATCCTCAGCACCTGGGGCCACAATCAAACCAACTGAAATACTGGCTGGGGGAGAAGAGGGAGAGGAGGCGGGGGAAGAGAAGCAGATGGTCACTTCTCATGTGTGCCCTGACTGGGGATCGAACCTGGAATGTCCGCATGCCGGGGTGACGTTCTATCCACTGAGAAAACCTGCCGGGTCCTCAATAAATAAGCAAAGAAATAAAATTTTTGTAAAGTTATTATCACTTGACTAATGGCTTCTGACTGCTAAGAAATTCTTGTTTTGTTTTTGTAGGTTTGTTTGTTTTCAAATACAGGTTCCTAAGGAGAACTATGAAGTCAAAGATGTGAAGTTTTTCTAATTACACGACCTCAGATATTAAAAAGACGCCATTAGGTGGGTAACAGAAAGTAGATGAAGGAATTTGGCAGTCGCGTT
This sequence comes from Saccopteryx bilineata, assembly GCF_036850765.1. NCBI lineage: Eukaryota > Metazoa > Chordata > Mammalia > Chiroptera > Emballonuridae > Saccopteryx > Saccopteryx bilineata. The sequence goes on from NC_089493.1 coordinate 292,269,323, forward strand.
TGTTTGTTTCTTTATTTATACCTTGCGTGGTTTTGAAAAGCCCTTGCGGTGTTTATAGAGCCACATATTATACAACAGGTGCCTGGCATCTGGTAAGACTCACTCCACTAACTGCTGGCCATTATTACTGATAGTAGCAGGAGTCATGTGTCATTAATAAGATAAAAAATGGACCGGTAAAGGGAAAAGGATCACATGAAACAAAACATAAGGTACAAAGCTCTGCTTACACAATTGCTAAAAGGGGGTTATAGATTTGCTGAAATTTCTGGAGACCCAAGCAAATATTTGTTACCTAATTCATGGCTTGGGAGAAAGTTCTCCTGTGAGTCTCCTTTGCTTTGTATTATTAATATCATTTCCCTTTTTTTAAAAAAAGAATTGGGACATCCTTCGTCTCCAGTCTGCTGTGTCTCTTCCAAGGAGTCAGGTGGCTCGGAGCACTCATGGCAAATGATCCCATTTTACTTGTCCACATCAGATCAGGAGATGTGGGCTCATTTAAAGCAGCACAATGCTTTCTTAATTTCTCCAATGTTAGGTTACAATTTCCTCTTACCAGTGTTTGTTATAAAAAAATTTTTCCTAATGCATGAAATATCGTATATTTTCATCTAAGGCTATCAAATATGAAGAGTTGGATATATGCTGTGTGGAGAAGCAGGCACGCTCAGACATTATCAGTAAGAGTATACATCTGCACTGCCTCTTTGAACGAAGGAAAATTTGGCTACACTGGTCAAAATTCAAAATACCCACACCCTCTGACCCAACAGGTCTGCTTCTAGATCCTGCAGGCATGGTGGCATGGGCGCTCAAAGATGTACGCACAAGCCTGACCTGTGGTGGCGCAGTGGATAAAGCGTTGACCTGGAATGCTGAGGTCGCCGGTTCAAAACCCTGGCCTTGCCTGGTCAGGGCACATATGGGAGTCGAAGCTTCCTGCTCCTCCCCCCTTCTCACTCTCTCCCCCTCCCTCTAAAATGAATAAATAAATAAAAATAATTTTAAAAAGAAGATGTATGCACAGTGATGGCATCAAAGCGTTCCTTTGGTAGCAAGACTGAAAACAACCTGCATGTCCACCAATAGGGGAGCTGATTAAATAAATGATGGCACGTCTACATAATGAAATACTCAGCAGCTGTGACAATAAACGAAGCTGATATGTAAAAGGAACATGAAACAGCCTCCAAAATATATATAGTATGTTATGTGAAAAAGCCAGGGGGAAAGCCAGCAAAGAGAAGGTGCTGTCATTTTGTGTTTTTCTAAAGGCTATGCTACATGAGACACTGGCAACAGTGCCAAGCTCAGGAGGCGATGACAGGGGCTAAGGCTGGGCAGAGGCCAGAGGGCAGCTTGCTTTTCACGTTTCTCTGTTGATCCCATTTGCACTTTTTCAAAATATAAAAAGAAGTGAAAAAAACAAACACGTAAAACAAATCTTATTAAAAAACATCTACCCTGTGTGGTATGGGCATCACTTCCTCGCTGGAGAAAGTGTGTGGTCTCTGAACTGGGGAGGTGCCACCCTCCTCTTCCTACGCGTGGGTACATCCCAAGAGACAGTTCCCGTTCTGACCAGAGTCCTGACTAAATCACTAACTTGTGAAGTGATCGTAGGAAAGCCAACCTTTCTTGGTGCTGGGGTGTCAGAAATGACAAGCTGGACAATGTCCTGCCCTCCCACAGCTTAAACCAGCAGAGCGAGCAGCGTGGCCAAGGTCACGGAGGTGGTAAAGTCCACGCCCACCAACTCCAGGTCCCCGTCTCCATGGTCCCATCGCTTTCTCTCATAGTCCCAAAGCCTCCACTCTCCTGGGCTGCTCTCTTGCATGACTGTCTAGTTGCTAAATCCCTAGGGGATGAAAGGAAGCCGGGACGGCCCGGCCATGCTCTCCCGGCCTCCACAAACCCTGACCAGAGGTCATTAGTATAGTACTAACCGCTACAGCCATGTGGAAACTGCCCAAAGGGACCCTGAGGTTGGAAAAGGAAAAAATGGCTAGTCGGACTGGCCTCCGAGGTTTTCACAGGTTGTGTGACAGGTTGGGCTGGATGGTAATTGTTTTTATTTTTTCCTCTCATGAGAGAAAGAGAGAGAGAGAGAGAGAGAGAGAGAGAGTAGAGACAAGGAGATGAGAAGCATCAACTCGTAGTCGCAGCACTTCAGTTGTTTATTGATTGCTTCTCATTCGTGTCTTGTCCAGATGGGCTCAAGCCAACCCAGTGATGCCTCGCTGAAGCCAGCGACCTTGGGCTCAAGCCAGTGATTATGTCAATGATCCCACGCTCAAGGTGGTGACCCTGCACTCAAGGTGGATGAGCCCAAGCTCAAACCAGCCGACCTCGGAGTTTCAAACCTGGGACCTCAGCATCCAAGGTGGACGCTCTATCCACTGTGCTACCACCTGTCAGGCTGGATAATTGATTCTGCACATAAAAATGTGGTTTTGTTTTATCCTTAAAACATATACTCAGGGCCTTTGTCTCTTTGGATGTCTGCAGCTAGCTTCTTTTTAAGGTCACAGATCCTTTTCCTTAAGCCAGGACAGGGTTCCTTCTGGGGCAGGCAGCACTATGCCTTGACTTTTTCCTGTTGCAGGGAGTTAGATGATTTTGCACAGCCTCCTCCGCTCGACCAACAAGAGACAGCCATGTCTATGACACCATCACGGCTTTTGAAGATTTAGTTTGGAATATTCCCAGAAAGAGTTTCCCAGATCAGAGATGTAGTGCGGAGGAGAGGAAAGGCACGCATCCTGGAAGCAGGGGGCCTCGTGTTCCAATCGGACTCTGACCTGCACTCAGGTATTAACCTCAGTTCCTTCATGAAACGGGCGTAATAACAACGCTCCCTTCACAGAAGGCCCTCAGGATGTAGCGAGAAGGTGTGTGAGGAACTCTGCACAAAGCAGGCCCTCAGGAACAGCAGCGGCTGCTACCCTTCCTAGCATGTCGCCAAACTGACCCTCTACCGACGGTCCTTTTTCAAAAGGTAGCCATAAAAAATAGTAACTAGCATTCGCCGCGCAGTTAGCACGAGGCAGGCCTCTTCTCGGGCAGTACAGGATTCGCTCCCTGAGTACTTACAGCAAGTCCTTGAGGCGGACACGGTTATTCTGCAGCTAGGAGAGCCGAGGCTCAGAGCGGCTGACTAAGCTGCCCAGGGTCGCCCAGCGTCTGCGCCGAGCGGGGACGGAGACCCAGGCGGGGTCTCTGCCCACGAGACCCGGGCCGCACACGCACCCATCAAAACGTCCCCCGGAGGGGACACCGAACAACCTGGCCCAGAGAGGAGACGAACCCGCTCCTCCAGCCAGCGACCTGCGCCCCGGGGCCGAAGGGGTTATTCCCACTGAGACGGCCGCACCCCCGGCTCCTAGAGCGGCGCCGACGCGGGCGGGAGGCACCGGCACTTCCGGCGCGCGCGGGGATTCGGGGGGTCCGGCCGCCGGCTGCCCGTGCTGGGCTTCCCGTCCGGCGCGGGGCCGGGGCCGGGCTCCTCGGGGAGCCCTCCCTGCCCTCCCGGGCTCCGGAAAGGGAGGGCTCGGAGCTGCGGAGGGAAGGGGAGGCCGCCCGCGCCGGCCGGGAGCGCGCCGGGGCGCCGCGGTGCATCCTGGGCCTCCGCGCGCCGGCCGGGACCGAGCTGCACGTGGCGGCGGGCGGGTGTGCGGCCGGGCCGGCCGCCTGGTCCCCGGCCGCGTGAGGCCCTCCGCCGGCCCCTCCCTGAGACCTGCCTCCCGCAGCCCCGGGTACGAAAGCCTTCGCTCCTCTTCGCCCGCCCCAGGGCTGGCCGGCCGGCCCACTTCCTCCGTGATTCCTCACCGTCGCCGCTGTAAGAAGTCGGTGGCGTCGGCCCCATTCTGTAGGCTACCTGCTTGTCAAGTCTGTTTTATAAACCGGACGCCTGTCGTCCAGGAGCGGAGCCAGGACCGCACGGCGCAGGGCAGGCCTCCTTCGTGCTGAGATGACTTGACCTTCAGGCTGACTTCTCGGAACTCACCAGGCCTAACACCAGCCTGCCTGGCCTTTTGCTTTCTGGCAACAGAGATGGTTCGTTCTCGGTCGAACTGGGACCTCGGTTATCTTTTCTCCTGCTCCCCTCCCTTCATTTCCCTCATCTTCTTACCTTGTTTTTAGTCCAGCCCATCTCTCCAGCCCCACTGTCACCATCTTTGAACCTCACTGTCACACACCTGTGTTCCTGCAGTAACCTACAATCCTGACTCCCTTTATTTCACATGCCACTCCACTACCCTGGCGTCAGCTGCTCATTCCCAGAACTCTTCTAGCGTGGCACTAAGGCCATTTGAAGCTTGGCCTCAGCCCATCTTTCTAGCTGATTTCTCTTGGTTCCCTAAGCAGAGGGTACAAACTGGTAGCTACCATTGGAAATTTTATCTCAACTGGTCCACAAAATATCATCTTAAAATTCCAGTTCATCTTTATTTTAAAATTGGGAGATTTCTTTTTAAAAAGCCCATGTTTCCAGCTGCTTTTGAAACCTCAGTGGAGCTGGAAACAGTTGGCCCGTGCTCTTGCATTCAGAAACTAATTTAAACCGAGAAATGGCTGCTCTCTCGCGGAGGGCTGTGTGCCCCGGTTCACCTTAATCTCTTCCCCTCCCAAGCACCCCTTGTCTCTGTACCTGAGGGTCAGCTGTTGTGCTGGCACAGGTGTCTTTCATAAAATAGAGAAATAGGTGTTTGGTTTCGGTATCTCATCAAAAGTGCACAAATGGATAGCAGACCAAGAGAGATGCACGTGTGAAGATAACAGTGACCTCATAGCCATTTGATGAACTTCCCACTCAGACGCTGCAGGAACCCTTACATACAACTAGCTTCGTGCCTTCAGCCTCAGATGAACCTAAGGACCATATCTTTGCACCACCTTCTCCACAGAGTAAATTCTATTCAACAAGATCCATGGCTAGCTCTACTCTGAAACCTTCCCTGTCAACCAGCCATCCCACCAGCTCCATCCACCCATCTCATCAGCATTTCTGGAGGCCAGGCACTGGGTTAGATGGGTATAACCAAGCCACCCCCATCTCTCCCTCCTCTGGGTTTCTAGGGCTATGCCTGAATCAGTGTCTTACATGTGGTCGGTGGTCAATAAATGACGATCAGCTGGATAAATGGCAGTCACAACACCTTATTCTCCTAGTCAAAGTTTGAGATCTTTGAGAGTGGGATCCAAATTGTATCTTATCTTTGCACTGTCCTAGCACCTAGCACAGTGCCTGGCACATAGCCGACATTTGGTAATATCTGGGAAAAACGTGCTGTACGGAGGTGCCTCTGACAAGCAGCAGATGGCGGGTTTTAATGCTGTCCCACAGCTGGAAGCAGCATGCCCCCCCTTCACCCCCTAAGCCTTAGTGGGGCAGAGGCAGCTCCGAAGAGCAGAGACCTTACTCAGTCCTGAAAGTGGGGGGCCCTTCACAGTCACCTTGACCTGGAGGCTGTGTTCAGGCGGAGGTATATCTAGGACCCAGCTGTATCCATGTGACCTTGTGAGCAGAAACCTAACCTGATTCTGATTCTGAATTCCAAGCTCTAGAATGACGACAGGTCACATGTGCTGAGGGTGCACTCTCAGAGCCAAGCACTACCAAGTGCTTCACACCCACGGCTCCTTCCAATCTCACCACCACGCTGGAGTCCGTACTGTATCTCCTCTCTGCAGACAAGAAGGCTGAGGCTCTGGTACCTGAGTAGCTTGCCTAAGGCCAGTAGCAACAGGCTGACCCAGGACTTCAAGGCCGTGTGGGCTGATTCCAGGGCCCCTGCATTTAGTACGGGGTTCCTTCCGAATGTCCAAGGCTGGAAAGGGATGTTGGGCAGGCCGCAGAGACTCGGCTATAAGCTCATTTGGATTCTGGGTTATATTCCAAGAAGTAAAGCTAATACAAATGCCAACCCTCAACTCCTTATCACTCCTTTATTTCTTACATCCTTAACTCCCTACCTAAAGAATTATAACATATGTCTTTAGAACCATTACATTTTTCAAAAGTCCAAAGAGAAAACATCAGATTTTTTAAAAATCAGACTGACACTGTAGCTTCAAACTCTTGAATAACAAGCCTGTGTTCACAGGCAGAAGTCACAAGAGGGAGTACTTTCCTAAAGGACTGACAGAGGCTTTTACATTTTATCTTACTGAATTTTTATAAATATGAAGGCATTAGTAAAGAGGAAGTGAAGCTTTAAAATATTATGGAAAAAGCCTGACCTGTGGTGGTGCAGTGGATGGAGCGTTGACTTGGAACACAGGTCGCTGGTTCAAAATCTCGGGCTTGTCCAGTCAAGGGACATGAAAAGCAGCTGCTACAAGCTGATGCTGCCCGCACCTCCCCCCTGCCTTTATCTATCCTCTCTCTAAAATCAATAAATAGAATCTTTTAAAAATATATTATATGATTTTGCAAAAGTTATACTGAAGGATAGGGCTTGGATCAGAAGCCAGTCCTGGCTGTCAGGAGGAGTCTGACGTTTGTCTTCTCTTCTGTGTCTCTGTATGGAACGGTCTGGTCAAAGAAGCTGTTGGCTTATGAGTTATGGGTCCATCTAACACTAGTCCCTCATGGCCCAGATTTTTTGTTTGTTTGTTTGTTTTTCCTTTTTTTCAAAGTGTTAGGAGGTGAGATAGAGACCTCCGCATGTGCCCTGACCGGGGTCCACTACCTCTGGCCTGGGACCATGCTCACAATAGAACTATTTTTAGCGCCTGAGGAAGAGACTCCACAGAGCCATCCTCAGCTCCCTGGGCCAATTGAGCCATGGCTGAGGGAGGGGAAAAGGGAGAGAAGGAGGAAGAGGAGGGATGGGGAAGCAGATGGTCACTTCTCCTGTGTGCCATGACTGGGAATCAAACCTGGGATATCCACACACCGGGCCAACACTCTACCACTGAGCCATCTCATGACCCAGATGTTATTCTAGACTTGTCTCCTTATTTTCAGACTTTTTTAGATGGGCCTATATGACAAAAAAAAGGCCTCATTATCTCCCTTGCCTCCTAGCTATGACTCTGTCAGGTTTGCAAAATATTCTTTTAAGACTTGTCCCACACATAGTAGGTTCTTTCCTTCCTTCCTTCCTTCCTTCCTTCCTTCCTTCCTTCCTTCCTTCCTTCCTTCCTTCCTTCCTTCCGTACATATGTATGAGTGCTTATTCTGGGATCTTTTAGGCACTGAAGTTATGGTTGTGAACAAAACAGATAAAAATTAACACCCCTCCCCAAAAATTAAAACCCCAAAATAAAAATTCCTGCCCTTACAGAGGTTAAATTCTAAGGAAGAAAGATAAATAAAATAAGACAAAAGTGGGGAAGGGTCTAGGAAGCGTCAGGGTCAGGGAAGGTATTGAAATTTTGGATAAGAAAGCCGGGGAGACCACGAGGAGGTGAACTTCCATAAAGACTTGAAGCAGATATGTGTTAACACTTAACTGTGGGCTGCTCCCTCCAGCGTGTCTCCAGAAAGGAGACAACCTAGACACTGCCTGCCATCTTCGAAGTAGTGTAGGGGGAAAGATCACAGAGATGAAGTTGATGAAGTTAGTTCTTTTCCTTCTTTTTTTTTTAGTTCTTTTCCTTCTTAACAGTCTCTTTTGTTCTTTCTGAGTTTGCCCTAGATGCTTTCTCACTCCAGTCTTCCACAAGATTCACCTCTATTCTGCCAAGTCTGTCTTTCTCTTCTTTATACCCGTTCCATCCAGGGTAGCCAAGAAATGAGGTGGCAGCTGAGACCAGTGAGCGGGGGGACCAGCATGCTTCCTTCCATTGCATGTCCAGGCAGAGTGTAAAGTGGTGACCAGAGCAGGAGGTGTCACCTGGGGGTGACACACTTGGAGGTTTAGGAAGCATCTGTAGGGGCAGATAGCCCAATACTACCACCCAGATCTAAAAATAAGTGGCTATGGTTCGATCCCGGGGCAGGGCACATACAGGAACAGTTTGATGGTCCTGTCTCTCTGTCTCTCTCTCTCCCTGCCTTTCTCTAAAGAGAGAGAGAGAGAGAGAGATGATATGAACATAGAATTTTTGTTTTGGGTTATATCTCCTTTGTGGTAATAACCTTGTTGAGAAAAAATCCATATACCGTACTAGTCTATTCACAGAACAGTCATCACCATCATCTTCAAACATTCTCACGTCCAACATAACTTCATCCCTATCAGGGGTCACTTCTTCCCCTCAGTCCACCTCCCACTCCCACCCCAACTCTAGGTCACCATTAATGTACTTTCTGTCGCTGCAGACTTGCTTATTCTGGGCGTTTAATATAAATGGCACATTTTATTTTTGGCTTTACTTGATTTTTCCTTTTTTTGAAAGGTGGGTGAGGGACCGCTGAAGAATATTATGATGGGGGTTGGAACATCCCAGAAGTTGAGGAGCTCCTCAGCGAGATAAGGGTAACAGAAAGAAAAGCATTAGAGGGAAACGACTTGCTTCCCTGTTAATTTTTATTGCTCCGTTTCTGCTTTGTAAGTTACCCCAAATGTCCATAGGATAGGAATACTAAGTAAATGAAGTGGGAAGTGTTACAAATTAAATGGCCTGTTTTTATCTCTGGACAATTTTTTTTACCTGTTTTTTTGTTTGTTTGTTTGTTTGTTTTTCCATATTTATGCCTTCCGGAGGCCAATACCATGTGTAAAGGGACTGATCTTGGCATCAAGTCAGAAAACCTGACTTAGCTGCTTTCAAAGTTTTTTGTAAAAAGAGGGGGTGAAAGGATAGAGGATTAGTCCCCTCTCCTCTCCAGCATCATCTCCTGAGTTGCAGGCGATCAGCCCCTTCATTATCTGTTGATAGTCCCTATTTTTTCAGGTGTCCTTCTAGACTTTTCCTGCCATTCCTGGAACTTCTGTGTACAAAAAGTGAAGGAGGACAAGAAGATATTAATGTGAATTGCTTACTATTCGTATAATGTCATACATTTACAAAGCCTTTACACATGCTATCAAAGCTGTTTCATAGGATGAACTGGAAGGGACCTTAAAGGACATCTGTCCAATGCCTTCACATTAAGATGAGGAATGAAGCCTAAAAATAGAATGTGACTTGCCCAAGGCCACACAGCAAATGAGTGCCAGAGCCAGGGCTGGTTCTGGGCTTCCTGATCCCTGATCACTTACACTTCATTAGGGAGAAGCCAAAGCGCAGAGAAGCCCGGAGACTTCCATGAAGAATAGGGCCTGCCAGGCCCTGCCCAGATAGCTCGGTAGGTTAGAGCATCGTCTGAAAGCATAGAGGTTGCCGGCTGGATCCCCGGTCAGGGCATATACAAGAACAGATTGCTGTTCCTCTCTCTATATATGCTCCCCACCCCATTTCTCTCTAAAATCAATGAAATTAAAAAAAAAAAAAAAAAAAAGAATAGGGCCTGTTACACGAGGCAGGCTTCTTGAAGACCATCTACTGAGTCCAATCCGTCTTTAAACAGGGGCTTAGGGGCTTAGACGAGTGCCAGCCCTGGGCTGAGGTTTATCAGAATTTACTGGATCTGAATCCAGACCTCCAGACTCAGCACCGCAGCCTGCGGGTGTCCAGGAGCCCCAGCTATCTCTCCCTGGGCGGGGCGAGTGCTCGCGGAAGGGCTCAGGGGTCCTTCCCTGCCTTTGAGGTCCGCTCCCAGGGAGACGCCTCCAGCTCCTCCCGTTGGGGCGTGGCCTGCAGCAGCGAGCCAATCGCGGGCCGCGCCGTAATAGGAGCGGGATGTCCGCTTCCCCACTCCGCCCATTTCCTCTGGAAGAGCTGGGCGGTGACCTAGGCAACGGGCCTGACGTGATTTCCACCTGCTAGTTTGGCTGCGTTCGCCCCTTTGGGCACAAGCAGAGGGAAAGCGAAGTCCTTTGAAGGAGCAGAAAGGACGGAGATTGTGATTGGTTGCTTGGATGAGTCGGATACAGCCACTGGAGTCCTGGCCGTGGGAGAAGGACGTCCTCGCCCAGGTTGGACACGGTGGGAGCGGGCGCGCACTTTTGAGAAGCTGAGCAGAGAAAGGACTTCCTTTGGCGACTGAAAATGCCATGTTTCCAGCGCTTGCCCTTCCCAGATGCAGGCCCGGCCCTTTCCCCTCCTTCTCCTTCTCCTTCCCGTCCTCTTCCCTCAGGCGCGTTTCCTTTGCCTGTCTTCCTCTTGAGCTCTAACGGTCCCCACCGGACTTGCAGCGGGGGCAGCAGTGGGCAGCGGCAGCGCCCCCCAGATTAGCCCCCTGGACCTGTTTCCAGCCCCCTCTTCTCTGACTTTCTTCCTGCACGGCCAATATTCCAGGGGTCCCACTCTGTTACTTTCTACCTCTTTGAATCCTCATATCTAACGTGAGTCTCATTTTTTGTTTGTTTTTTGGAAATACACTTTCTTTCTTTCTTTCTTTCTTTAATTTCTTAAAATTTTTATTGCTTTCAGCAAGGGAGAAAGGAGAAGAGACAGGAACATCAAGCTGTTCCTCTATGTGCCCTGATTGGGGATCAAACCAGCAACTTCTGTGCTTCTAGACAATACTCTAATCAAGCTATCTGGCCCGGGCTAAAGTGAGTCTCTTGCAGAAAGCATATAGATGGATCCTGGGGTTTTTTGTGTTTTTTTTAAATTTGTATTTATTTATTGATTTTATAGAGAAAGGTAGAGAGAGAGAGAGAGGGAAATATTGACTTGTTCTACTTATTTACACATTCATTGGTTGACTTGTCTGTGTCCTGACTGGGAATCAAACCCACAATCTTGGTGTATAGGGATGACACTCTAACCAGCTGAGCCACCCATCCTGGGCCTGTTTTATTGCTTTTTGTTTGTTTTAAGATTTTATTTATTGATTTTAGAGAAAGAAGGATGGAGAGAGAGAATGAGAAGCTTCAACTCATAGTTGCTTCACTTAAGTTGTTCACTAATTATTTGTCACATGTGCCTTGACCAGGCATGCAATCACGAAGTGACACACTGGTTCTCACATCTCAGTGCTATATTCCAAGGTCTCTCAAATGCCAGCTCTCTCAAACTTAGCTCCACGCTCAACTCCAGAGCATTTCTCTGCACTTGGTACACTCGAGTCCATGGACGTACAGGGGCAAGGGTCGGAGCCACCAGTTCAATCTGATCACTAAGAGAATAACTCTTCTATCTTCCTGATTTCCAGAGCTCATAAAGCCCAGTTCCATGAATCACCAGGTTAGGGTGAAGTATTAAACCATCAGGATGAAGAGCATGATTCTCAAAAAAAACGTCAGTACACTGTTCAGTGTCTCTGTCGTCCCACGTTTGGCAGATGCGGCATCATATGAGCCACAATTCTGAAACCAGAATTTCCGGTCAGGTGAAATGACTCACCGCCTTCACAATGCGGCTTCTGTTGGTATCTGTAGCCACATCTTCACACACACTGTGCACCCCACTCTCGGGCCTTGTACTGTCGTAGGTCAACACTTCACATAAATGTCACTTCCTGTAATGACCAGGTCTGGTTTCAATAGTAATTCCAATACATTTTGTGAGGCTCCTCCCTGATTACTGGACTGCCTCATAAATATCGTTGGAGGTATGTCCTGACAAGGCATCATACAAGTTTTGAGTAAAATAATCTCTCCATTCTTCTGGAAGGGCTGTAAACATTCCACCCATCACAATAAACTCCACTGTCCCCACACTGGGACCGAGTTGTTTCAGCTGTTCTGTTGGGTGTCTTGTGCGTAGATAAGAGTTGTGTCTAGCACAGATAGCTAGCATGGAGGTTGGCTCATGTCCAGTATAAGACTGGGTCGAATCAGGTCCACCAGGGCAGTATATACAGATATTTCCTGTAAAACCCATACGTGGGCAGCTGCGGGCTTTGCCCGTCACCGCCACGACAGCAATCCCACTGGCAGTTCTGATGAGTTTTGCCTTTAACTTGGGGACCAACACCTTTCCATAATGAGGTGGGACTGCGGCCATGATATCCACCGAGCGAGGCTGTGCTGCAAGTCCCTGTTTGGCAGCTGGTTTTCACTTTATTTAGATCAATGTATCACCCCTGTTCATGGGCTTCAATTAGTTGTTTAATAATATCTCCTGTGGTCAACGTTCTTAGCGAGGCTGAGAACTCCTCACTGCCTCTGCCTCATTGCTCCGCTGTCGTGGCTGCTGGCACCTCCAATACTGACGAGGGGGTTAATTTCTTTTTCTTTTCTTTTTTTATTATGAGAGAGCGAGACAGGAAGGGAAAGAGACGAGAAGCATCAACTTGTAGTTACGGCACTTTGGTTGTTCATTGATTGCTTCTCATATGTGCCCTGACCGGGGCGGTGGGAAGGGAGAGCTGCAGCCGAGCTAGTGACCCCTGGCTCAAGCCAGCGACCTTGGGCTCAAGCCAGTGACCATGGGGTCATGTCGATGATCCCACACTCTAGCCAGCAACCCGGCACTCAAGCTGGCATGTATGTGCTTAAGCCATGACCTTGAGACAGAGAGTGAGTCAGAGAGAGGGATAGACAGGGACAGACAGGAACGGAGAGAGATGAGAAGCATCAATCATTAGTTTTTCATTGCACGTTGCAACACCTTAGTTGTTCATTGATCGCTTTCTCATATGTGCCTTGACCGCGGGCCTTCAGCAGACCGAGTAACCCCTTGCTGGAGCCAGCGACCTTGGGTTCAAGCTGGTGAGCTTTTCCTCAAACCAGATGAACCCACACTCAAGCTGGTGACCTCGGGGTCTCTAACCTGGGTCCCCTGCATCCCAGTCCGACGCTCTATCCACTGCGCCACTGCCTGGTCAGGCGACCTTGAGATTTTGAACCTGGACCTCAGCGTCCCAGGCCAAAGCTGTATCCACTGTGCCACCACCTGTCAGACAAGGAGTTTAATTTCTTTTATGTCAAATAACACCAAAGATTCATGCAATAAAATATTTAGAAATAAGCCCCTGGCAATGGGCAAGGAGGCACCTGATTGGTGGTGCTGTTCTTATATCAGTCAGGGCAAATAAGGTGTTCAGCCCTAGTTCATCCTAGCTTGATGTCTGTATTGGTGGCCAGAGCTGTTTCATGCCTAGGGCACATAAAAAAAAATAAAATAAAAATTTAGAAATACAAGAAGAAACATAAGAAAGTTTTATTAGAAATGGTCTAATACGGCCCTGGCCGGTTGGCTCAGCGGTAGAGCGTCGGCCTGGTGTGCGGGGGACCCAGGTTCGATTCCCGGCCAGGGCACACAGGAGAAGCGCCCATTTGCTTCTCCACCCCCCCCCTCCTTCCTCTCTGTCTCTCTCTTCCCCTCCCGCAGCCAAGGCTCCATTGGAGCAAAGATGGCCCGGGCGCTGAGGATGGCTCCTTGGCCTCTGCCCCAGGCGCTAGAGTGGCTGTGTTCGTGGCAGAGCGACGCCCCGGAGGGGCAGAGCATCGCCCCCTGGTGGTCAGAGCGTCGCCCCCTGGTGGGCGTGCCGGGTGGATCCCGGTCGGGCGCATGCGGGAGTCTGTCTGTCTCTCCCCGTTTCCAGCTTCAGAAAAATACAAAAAAAACAAAAACAAAAAACAAAGAAATGGTCTAATACATTTTCTGAACAAGTAATCAAAAATAAATAGGGACATAACAGTTATGAACATAAATATTTTTTACCCTGATAACAAACAGTATACCTTCTTTTCAAGTTTCATGGGCAGTGAGAAAATTCAATAAATATTAAGCCACAAAGAATATTTTGGTAAACTTTGAGACATGGAAATTCTAGAAGTCAGTCTCTGATCAAAATGCAGTTCAACTAATAATAATATAAAGCACACCACTGAGAAATTGAAACACATAAATAGCATCTGAAATCATCCTGAGGACAATAAAACTATTTGAGAAAAAAGAGGGGGGGATATAGTCCAGACTATCTGCAGAGGTAAAATTAACATCATTCAATGTTTTTAGTGTCAAAAAGAAAAAGAAAATTAAGTATGCAAGTTGAGATTTTTTCCAAGTATAAAAAATGCCCCCCCCCCCCCCCGAAAGGGAGAAAGGAAATATTGGAGATAGAAAACAGAAAAAACAAACACCCATAAGCCTCATGGTAGGAAAGCTGTACCTCCCAGCCCGCGGACAGAGGAGTAGGTAGCCATGCTCCACGGGAACCCGGTCCTCTGACGTGGTCCTTTGCCGGGGTCCAGCCCCGGGGGGAACCCACAGGAAGAGACAGCGTCGGCGCAAGTCGAGTGAGAGAGCCGAAGGCTCCCGTCAGTCCTTGTCCTCCCCACCCTGATTCTCTGCTCATTCTCCTCTTGGCAGGCTCATCTACTCCCAAGGCTTCAGCCCCTTCAGCTGCTTTCTCTGTGTCAGGACCACATCTGATGTGCCCTGTGCATCTGTGGTGCATTGCGTGCGGCTCTACAATAAATTCTGTCCCTTTGTGACTTTCTATGAGACTCGAGGTCTTCACGACAGGAGGTAGGCTCTGATCATCATTGTGTTCTCAGAGCCTGGGATGTAGTTGGTGGGTCCCTAATACACGGTAAATGAAAGAATGAGTTGGATGGGCTCAGGCACTGACTCCTGAGTTGCATTTGGTCCCTAGTGGCTACTGTCCCCACTGCCCAGCCCCAGCCCCCAAGCCAGTGTCATGAGGCCTGAAATGAATTATTCCGAGCCTAAGAGGACTATGAAAAATCTGCCTAATGAGATATTTATGCAACCAGTAAAGATTGTGTTGACAGCGTCAATAAAATATGAGAAAGTGGGGCTTTGACTTTTTTTCTTATTTCCTCTTTTCCACTAAATAATCAGGTATTTCTTTTGCGAAGTAGAAAATAATCCTCTCTACCTTTAAGGCCCAGTTCAAATGCCACCTTCTCTGGGATCTTCCCCGACTTCTCCAGCTGGAAACAACTGTCGCTTTTCTGGGCTTCCAGAGCACCTGCCCCTCTTCTGGCCTCATAAGTCCTGCCTTTGGTCATTTGGGTCTCCAGATGGACTATTGAACCCTCCAGGCAGGTTGCGGGCCTCCTGCACAGCACCGCCCCTCGTTAGTACAGAACGCACTACAGTGTCCGTCCAGACTCAAACCCATCTTCCCCAGCATGTGACTGGGTGGGGAGGAGACGCCGTACTGGTTTGAGTGAGCAGTTAGCTGCCTGGGTGACAGAGACCACACAAAACTCAAGAGATGCTAGGGCAAAGGATCACGGTCCCCAAACGGACTCTCACAGACCTCAGGGGCCAGCCCATGCACACGCACACCTACACTGCACATGGCTAGGAAAAGGTCCCAGACGCAACTGGTATGGCTTCAGCCAGAATGAGGCAGGGAGATGGGAGTTTGCTGTCACACTACCTGGGGCCGATAAGTGCAGTTGAGGCAGATGTTTTGACCACCTCTCTTGTTCTCAGATGAATAAGGAGAGGGCATTCCGTTCATCTGGGTGGTCTCCCGTGGCAAGAGGCAAGCAGATTTAGGTTAGAAGGGACCACTGCATTAGCCATGGTCATGACCCTCCAAATCATCTTCACATGGCTGTTGAGACAATCTTCCTAAAACTCAAATTACTTCTCTACTCACAGTCCTTTAATTGTTTCCCACAGTCAGGGTTTGGCCTTACGTTCCAGGATTCAGATGATCTGGCCCCCGCAGACCTCTCTCCATGGCCAGTTGCCACCACCCCACCCCACCCCGCCTCACAGGACCACCAAACAGTGAACTCCCTAAGGATTTCCAGTCTGGCTTCTCTCTCTCCTCACTACAGATTCTCCCCTTACAGCATTTTATTCAGGAGCACGGATTCACAATCATCCATCTGTGGCAGCACCTAAATTTTCGTCTGGTCTGACTTCTGTCTCCAACTTCAGAACAATACAAGTATATCCGAGTGTCTACCTGACTGTGGTGTCATAGCTATCTCTCACTGAACTGTCTGCCGCGGAAACCCACCCCACCAACCCCTTATTCTGCTCATCTTCCCTGAGGCAGTAAACACCCCCTCCCCCCGCCATCCCCCAGTCACGCTGGTCATTTCTGACTCCTCCCTCTCTGATCGCTCCCTCATTCACTCCACCACCAACTCCTGCAGATTCTACTGCTGAAATTTCTAGAACATCCATCTATTCTCTCCATCTCACATAGCACTGCCCCAGTGTAAGCCACACCTCCCACCTGGCCTGCACAGAGCCTCCTAATGGAATCTCCCTGCTTCCTCATCTGTGCTCCACAATGCATTCCCACACAGCACTCATGGTGGTCTTGTATGGACATTGAATCATGCCACTTATTGAAGACGAGGTAAAATCCAGGCTTCTGGTTTTAAGGGGTCCCACTGGCCAAATCTAGGACAATCTGGGCACTGTAATGATTAAGGTTAATAGCCATAAAATCCTTGGAAATAATAGAAACTCACAGTCCCTACCGCTAATAAATACATAAATAAATGGGCAGAGAATGTCCAGTGGAAGCCATACTGGAGCTGAAGTCATCATTTTGTAATCGTCATGACAAAGACTGACTTGATTCATCAGGCAAGAGTCATCAATAGATGTTGAATCTCATCTATTTCACTAACCTATGAGATAGCATATCTATCTACATGGTTGTAACACATCTCTCCATTGCCGATCAGTTACAAGATTGGAGAAACCAGAAAAAAATCACTGAGGAAGAGCAGATGGCCATCGTGAGCCTCTCGTGTTGTACCGAGGACACAATCACACTTATGCAGACTTCCAGCTAAGAACGCATAACCCGTATCTAATAATGAAGGAAAAGCAAACAAGCCCCAAATTAGGAACATTCTACTAAAGGGGAAGACTGCATTCTTTCATAATGTCAATGTTATAAAAGACAAAGGCTAACTACTCCAGTTGAAAGGAGACTAAAAGGAAATGGCGATTTAATGCCGTACATCATTTACTGCGTCCTGGACTAGAGAAAATGCTATACAAAGGATACTGCCAAGACAATTGACCAAACGGGTGGTACATTAGATACCCTGTTACATCAGTGTGAAGTTTAGTGAAGTGGATTACTGGACTGGAAATACCCACTGGAAGTAGGAGTAAAAGAACGTGATGATGGGACTTATGAAGTAGTTCAGAATAAAAGTCACATGTATGTACTATATATACAGAGAGAGAGAGAACAAGGAATTTTAATAATTAAGGTGAGTCCTTTGTATTATTCACTTTTTGATAACTTTGAAATTATTTCCAAATTAAAAGTTAAACCCCAAAATCTAGGTTCCTTCCCATGGCCCATGAAGCACCTGCCACCGTCCCCAGCCAGCCTGCCCAACCTTCTCCTGACCACATGGCTCACCACACTTGGCTCCATCGACACAGGCTAGCTATTTGTTTTCCCAACACACCAAGTCCTTTCCACCTGGTCTGGCCCCCCCCCCTTTTTTTTTTTTTGTATTTTTCTGAAGTTGGAAATGGGGAAGCAGTCAGATAGACTCCCGCATGTGCCCAACCGGGATCCACCTGGCACGCCCACCAGGGGGCGACGCTCTGCCTAACTGGGGCATCGCTCTGTTGCAACCAGAGCCATTCTAGTGCCTGAGGCAGAGGCCACAGAGCCATCCTCAGCCCCCAGGCCAACTTTGCTCCAGTGGAGCCTTGGCTGTGGGAGGGGAAGAGAGAGACAGAGAGGAAGGAGAGGGGGAGGGGTGGAGAGGTAGATGGGCGTTTCTCCTGTGTGCCCTGGCTGGGAATCGAACCCGGGACTCCTGCACACCAGGCCAATGCTCTACCACTGAGCCAACCGGCCAGGGCCTGGTCTGGCCCTTTTTGTGGACACCTACTGTTGCCTCTATATGGAATTCTCTTCTCCCAATTCAGATCTCAGGCCTATAGTAAATGTCACATTCTCAAAATGGCCTTTGACACCCAACTTCATATAGATCTATTCTTTTATAGTATCCTAAACCTTTCCTTCATGATACTTGTCTGTTACAATTTTTCTTTACAGTTTGGACTCGCAGGAATAGGACACATCAGATGGAAGTAGTATGAGCAGAGGCTGCAACTCAGAAGCGGAACAGCCCCGAGAAACTGCGCCACTGCATATTTATTGAGTTCCAAAAGCCACAGCTCAGCAGATAGAACTAGAAAGCTACACAAGCCTTTCTTCCCAGCCATACTATCCCCAATCCTGCACGTCTACTGTTTCCTTCATGATCAAGGACACGAGAAGAGTCAGAGTCTCAGAGCTTATCAATCACAAAGGACATCTGGTTCTTGAAGGCATTCCTCCAAGAATCCTGTGTACTTGCATTCAAGTAACCCCAGGCCAGTCTCCTGTTATGGCTAATACACTCCACGATCTCTTGTCTCCAAGTAACCCCTGCTCTGAAGTTAACTACCGTTCATATTTGTGCAGGGTCTTTCCCTTCACTTGTCAGTGTTTGTAAGTCTGTATTTAGGAAGGATTGCTTAATGTCTGTTTTCTCTAGTAAGCTGAAAGCTCCCTGAAGCGAGGGATCCTGTAGGTTTCCCTCATGAACGTGTCCTCTGCTTCTGTTCCTGGACCCAGCACACTGCCAGGCATTCAGTAGACAGCTGATTAAATGGTGACTTCCACCTTCTAAGTCCACCCTCCAAACTGCTGGAAGCTCTCAGAGAACACACCCGACAGTCCACCTCTAGGCCCAAGAACTGACTCCAGAGGCTTCGTCTACAAAGACGGCTTGAATTCCCCACCACTCCCACTAGGATCTGAAGTGAAGAGGTCACGGTAAGGAGGAAGGGGAATGAGGGAGGAGAGCGATGAATTCAGTCGGGAACCTGGAATGAGAAGGGGTGTTGGGAGGCTGTTGGGTGGGTCAGGCTGGTGCTCAGAGGGTCGGTCTAGATTAGAATAAGAGATGACCAGCAGCTGTAGCTGTGGGCATACAGAAGCTCCCTCACCAACCTGTGCAAAAGAAAGAGGAAAGAACCCTGGCCGGTTGGCTCAACAGTAGAGCGTTGGCCTGGCGTGTGGAAGTCCTGGGTTTGATTTCCAGTCAGGGCACACAAGAGAAGCTCCCATATGCTTCTCCACCCTTCCCCTTCTCCTTTCTCTCTGTTTCTCTCTTCCCCTCCCACAGCCAAGTCTCCATTGGAGCAAAGTTGGCCCAAGCGCTGAGGATGGCTCCATGGACTCCGCCTCACTTGCTGGAATGGTTCCTGTTACAACAGAGCAACGACCCAGATGGGCAGAGCATCGCCCACTGGTGGGCATGCCGGGTGGATCCAGGTCGGGCACGTGCGGGGAGTGTCTCTATGCCGCTCCACTTCTCACTCCAGAAAAATACAAAAAAGAAAGAAAGAAAGAAAGAAAAGAAAGAAAGAAAAGAAAGAAAGGAAAGAAAGAAAGAAAGAAAGAAAGAAAGAAAGAAAGAAAGAAAGAAAGAAAGAAAGAAAGAAAGAAAGAAAGAAAGAAAGAAAGTGAGTCCAAGGAAGTGGCTCAGAAGACCTGACTCAAGGGCTACGTGTAGAAGAACATCCCTGGAAGCAAAGCAACAGTGTCCAGGAAAAGCAGGAGGGAATGGGAGAGAGAGAGTTGGCACAGAGGCAAGAGAAGAAGCCACTTAGGTGCTAAATCCCTTATATTTGTGCTCCCTTCTTCCTGTGGGAGCTCAGCATCTGGATCCTAGTGAGCTGAGGCAGCATGGTAGTGGGCAAAGGGTTTGGACTCTACCTAAATCCTGACTCCACCACATATAGGCTGGGTGGCCCTGGGCAGTAGTGGACCTAACGCCCAGACGCCAAGTCCTCATCTGCAAAATGGGAGTTGTGCTAGTATTCACTTGACGGGGCTGCTGTCAGGATTACCGAGGTCCTGGAAAGCACGGTGATCGAGCTTTACAGTCTGGGGAATGAATGAGCACCAGAGGTGCATGCGCAGCGCAGCGGCTGCGCTGGTTCGGCCAATAGGATTGCTTCCGAAGTTCAGCCAGTGTTGGAACTTTACGTAATAGTTGCCACCGCCTCACCACCTTCTAGTACATGTCCCCTTCCTCTGTTTCAGTTCCTATTGAACAAACCCAAACAGGCAGGCTCCATTTAACATTGTTTTTTCTCCAAAGCCTGTCCTAAAAATTGGCTTCCCCCTGCCCTCCAAGTGTGCCCCACGTCGGACTGTGCCGCGGTTTGCCTGCTTGATTGCAACTAAACCCTGTTCACCGGGTAACCATGCTGACAACACCATCTGTGGACGGAGTAAGCATTCTCAGGCCCCTTGTTTGCATATGCCGCTAGTGTCCATCAGTGGCTTCTGACCGTCCCGTTCCTGAAGGGCAGGGGAGTGTGGATGCCCTTGCACAGCTTAGAAAGCGCGCTCACCACTACGCACCCCTTCTCCCCGCCCCCACCGCCCTGTGAGGTAGGTACAGCAGATAGTCACCACACTGGCCCGTTTATCAAGCATTTACAGTGTACCATGCTCTGTGTTAATCATTCCCACATGTGAGCTCGCCTAATCCTATGAAACGCACCTAAATCCTATGAACTGGGATAGATCCGTTTTTTCCAATTAACAGAAGAGAAAAATCAGTCTCTGAGTGGCTAGACCTTGCCCCAGATCAAAGAGGTGATAAGTAATGGATTAGAACCTCAGACTGTCTTACCCCAAAGCCACACTTTAAACCTTCTATATTATTGCCTTGCTAAGCAAGTACCTTATTCCCCGGGCTCACAGAGGTAAAGTGACCTGCCCAGGGTCTCACAGCCAGGAGACACCAGGACTGGGCTCCATGGCTGAACCTTCTGGCTCTGAGCCCCCCGGACCCATGCAGCTTTGGTGGCCGGGCTTGAGGACGTGTTGGGGAATTGTTTCTGCAGCAGACTTGCCTGGCCGGTACTGCTCGGACCAGAATGGTATTTATACGCAGGAAGTCCTTCCTGAAATTCTCCAGAAATTTTATGTTTTTCTGAATCTCAAGAACAATCAGCCAAGAAATTGGAAAAATAGAAAAAAATTTTCTTGTGAGAATTAATGCTTAAAAATAAACATGGAGGCATCCCTGGATTGAAGGCATCTGCTGACATCAAGTAGAAAGCAAGTGAAGGAAATGGTGACACACAGAGTCCAAGATTAAGGTCGACATTTCTGGAAATTGGGACAGGAGCACATACGAGAAAAGTGGTCACAGTCTAATCAGTTGTCTTTGTACTGTTGCCATATTAAAAGTGTATTTGTGGCCCTGTCTTCTGTTAACAGGGCTGCAAATACTTCCCAAGTAAATATTTAAACATTTTGTGATTTGAATACTACCCAATAATGTTCTCTGGTACTTTCTGGTTTTAAAATATTTGCTATAGCCTACAGTTCTTTGTAACTATCACTAAATGTGTATTTCTTACTTATAAAAATGTATAAAGTTATTTAATAAATACAGAAGAGGATAATTTCAGGAATTCCCAAGAATTCTAATTTTTTATTCTCAAATCTTTTTTTTTTCTTACAGAAAGAGACGGACAGACAGGAAGGGAGAGAAATGAGAAGCATTAACTCATAATTGTAGCACCTTAGTTGTTCATTGATTACTTTCTCATATGTGCCTTGACTAGGGGGTTGCAGCTGAGCCAGTGATCCCTTGCTCAAGCCAGTGACCTTAGGCTCAATCCAGTGACCTTGGGCTTTAAGCCAGTGACCTTTGGGCTCAAGCCAGCGACCATGAGATCATGTCTGTGATCCCATGCTCAAGCCAGCGACCCTGCGCTCAAGCTGGCAACCTCAGGGTTTTGAACTTGGGTCCTCAGCATCCCAGGTCGACACTCTATCCACTGCACCACACATGGTCAGGCGCCCCAAATCTTGAAGATCAATATCTCTTGGGAATTTGGAAGTCTTAGCCCAGATAAACTTCCCAAGCAATGCAGTGGAATAACAAACTTTGGAGAGGCTGTCTTCCTTGGCCTCCAATAAGGCTCTGCACAGGAGCTGGTCCCAGAGCAGAACTAAGGCCTGGGCAGAGGTAACTTCATAGTTTCATGGACTGAGCTTGAAAATCATTGGCCTTAGCATGAAACTTCTATAACATCTCAAGTTGCATCTCAATCATTGATGCAAATGTTAACTTTCATTTTAGGGAGTATCTGCTCACTTAATATAAAAGTGGTTTTTTAAAATTGATTTGAGAGAGAGAGGGAGGGGAACAGAGAAAATGAGACAGGAACATTGATATGTTCCTGTATGTGCCCTGACCAGGGATCGATCCAGCAACCTCTGTGCTTTGGGATGAAGCTCTAACCAATTGAGTGGTCTGTGCCAGGGCAGTATAAAAGTGTTTTATATAATTACCACGCACACATACCCACACGCACACAAGGTTGTTCCATAAACCCATGCCCTGTCAAACCTGCACCCTTAGCTGTGTACCAGCAGGGGGGGCCCGTGCAGCAGGGCAGGCTGTGGAGTCAGGCAGGCAGATCTGGGTCTGAATGCGGCTGGTATAGATTCTGGCTGTGTGCGGTAAGGCAGGTCCCTTAACTTCTGAGATTTAGTTTCTCCGGCTGTAAAATGCTGATAGTGAGACTACCAATGTCACAGGGATGTTGTGAGGATTAAATGGGATAATTCCCATGAATTACAAAGCCTGGAACAGAGTAAACCCTCAATAAATGGGAGAGCTTATTATTTCCTAGTGTGCCAGGCCCAGCAGTGGAGTTGGCAACAAGAACATGGTGAAGGCCCTTGGCATCACTCACAGAGCTCGTATCCCCTGGGCCTTTTCCATGCGGGAATATTGCTGCCCCTGAGGCCTCCGGGCCTCCCAGCCAAGCCCAGGCCGCTTCTTGCCAACGTTGATTCCCACGGGATGACGGGATGAGGAGGCTGGCTCCGGTGGGAGCTCTTGTGCTCTTCCTCTGGTGATGCAGTAACCCCGCCCGCAGGCCTGGCATCTGGACCACCTTCCGGGTAAGGTGGGGAGGGGGTGAGGTGGCTGCGACCAGGCCGGAGGCTCAGGGCTCCACACGGGTGGGGACGCCCCGTGCGCGGTCAGGTCAGGCCTGGCCCAGCCCAGAGTGGCGGGAGGCCATGTCACTCCGTGCCCACGCGCTGCTCCCAGCCCCTGCGATGGGAGAGGCGCTGGGTCCTTGGTCACGCCTGGGCCGCGGGCCAGAGCCATGCTCTGCGGCCTGAGTAGGTGGGCCCCGCGGCCCGGACTCCAGCCCGCACTCCCGCGTGGCCAGGGCCTCTGGCTGGGATGTGTTTCAGGTGCAGGGTGTGGTCCGAGGGGCGCTCCAGGCCCTCCCCGTATCTGGGTGCTCTGGGGTGCTGGCGGCCCGCTTGCTAGCTCACTGTGCTAGCTCACTGTGCCGGAGCAGTTGGTGAGCAGGCGGGTGCTGTGGCCTTGTGTTCGGGGCGGGCTAGGGCCGCGCGCCCCGATGTCCCCATGGTGGCTGTCTAGCGCGGAAACTCTTTCCACCCTTAGGGTAGGTGGCTCGATCCTGGGGTGGCCCAGGGAGGCCTAA
This sequence comes from Saccopteryx bilineata, assembly GCF_036850765.1. NCBI lineage: Eukaryota > Metazoa > Chordata > Mammalia > Chiroptera > Emballonuridae > Saccopteryx > Saccopteryx bilineata. Next base: position 292,292,741 of record NC_089493.1, read on the forward strand.
AAGGGCCTCTCCTTGCCTAGGGAGCTAGCTCACCTCCCCTTTCCCTGGGGGATATTCCTGGGAGCTCTCGGGGCCTTGCTTCCCCCATCTGGAGCTCTGGGGTCCCGCGGCAGCGCAGAACTGGGCGGAGCACTGGGCTGAGCGTTGGTCCGGAGGCCCCGCCTGGGGAGGAGCCTCCTGCGAGGCTCTGGCTTCAGGCCTTTCTCGTGGAGGGCTCTCCTCGTCACCCGCACGCCTGAACCCTGCAGGGAGAGAAGAAGACGCTGGCAGTGTTTCGCTTCCCCTCGCCCCACCCAGCACTAGAAAGACCCTGCCTTGCAGGTCCTGGGTGGGGCAATTCGTTGGAAAGTCTGCCAATAAATGACAAAGCTCTGGATTTCTGACAGCGGGCAGAGGTTGTGGCAGGCGTGGTGGAAGCTCCGTTTCTGAAACCTGACACCTGACAGAGGTACGATTGCAAAAGCAGCTCCCACTGGTCTTATCCTGTTTCTAACAAGAATCTCAGACGATTTTCAGAGACAACAGACTGAAATCCTAAATTAGGCAGCCCAAGCCTTCCCAGAGGAGCGAACGTTGACCTCCAGTTGAACCTGGAACCAAATCTACTCCTCCCCCACCAAAAGGAACCAGGGGACCAGGACACGACCAGAACTTAAACACTGGAATCCTTTCAGAAACAAAGGGTCTGTTGTCCAGGAAGGCGCAGGGCTGAAGCTGCTTAACTTATCTTACCATAAATGATCACATACCTAAAACCTTCCAATTGAAACCCTCTCTGCCGGAGCATCCACAAACCAGCCTGTTCCCCTAATCCCTTAAAACTCACTCTGGGCCCTGGCCAGTTGGCTCAGTGGTAGAATGTCAGCCCAGCGTGTGGATGTCCCAGGTTCGATTCCTGATCAGGGCAAACAGGAGAAGCACCCATTTGCTTCTCCACCCTTCCCCCTCTCGCTTCTCTCTCTCTTCATCTCCTGCAGCCATGGCTCGATTGGAGAGAGTTGGCCCCAGGTGCTGAGGATGGCTCCATGGCCTCCGCCTCAGGCCTAAGAAGAACTTGGTTGTTGAGCAACAGAGCAATACCCCAGAAGCGCCGAACATTGCCCCCTAATGGGCATGCTGGGTGGATCCCAGTTGGGGAGTATGTAGGAGTCTGTCTCTGCCTCCCCTCCTCTCACTGAATAGAAAAGAAAAAAGAAAAAAAAAGTAAAGAAAAAAGAAATGCCTGAGCAGCTGCTTAGACTGGACCATCTAGAGCAGGGGTCCCCAAACTATGGCCCGCAGGCTGCATGCGGCCCCCTGAGGCCATTTATCCGGCCCCCCGCCGCACTTCCGGAAGGGACACCTCTTTCATTGGTGGTCAGTGAGAGGAGCATAGTTCCCATTGAAATATTGGTCAGTTTGTTGATTTAAATTTACTTGTTCTTTATTTTAAATATTGTATTTGTTCCCATTTTGTTTTTTTACTTTAAAATAAGATATGTGCAGTGTGCATAGGGATTTGTTCATAGTATTTTTATAGTCTGGCCCTCCAACAGTCTGAGGGACAGTGAACTGGCCCCCTGTGTAAAAAGTTTGGGGACCTCTGATCTAGAGGCTCCACTGCTCAGTTTCTACCTGTCCACCACGGGCTCCAGGCATTGCTTTCACATTTGAGAGAAGAAACAGCCCTTGGGTCAGATACCCTTCAGGTGAGTGCCCTTGCTAATATGCACTTGCACCTAACATGTCTAAAGAAATCTCTTGAGGTTTCTGGGTTTGAGTCCTGCCTAGGGAGACAATTTGAAGAAAGGTTACCACTGCTGAGGTCCTCTAAGGTTGGGTTTGAGTCCCAAACCTTGGGCTCAAGTCCTCAGGTCTTGGGTTTCTCTGTCTGGAAGAGTACTCAGTCTGCTCTATTGTATGTGTGTTGATCTTGTTTCATATGAGCTTTATTTGAAACCAGAGGTTCTGTAATTTGCTCCTCGTCAGCAGACCCTGAAGGAGTTGCCAGAGGCGGTCAGCAGGCCTAACTCAGGGCAGCCGATCATTTCAGCCACACTGAGCGAACACTTGCTTCGTTACTGACCCTCAGAGGTCAGCCTTCCCCACCCTGCGCGGGTAAAAGATGTCCGGTGCTGGCAAGGATGAGCCTGGGTTATCAGTGTCCCCTGTTGAGGGGACTAAACTGAGGGTCTGAAGCACTGTGGCAGGTTCAGATGCTGGAGTCCCATATTAACTGTCTTGAAGGTATTGTCATTCAAAAAAACACACCACCTCCCATGAGTGTGGAGGTGAGTAAATAGTGTAGTGATTTTAAAAGGTGTTCAAAAGTAAGTGATTATCAACCTAAATAAACTGCTATTAATATAGCTGAGGCCCTAGCCAGGTAGCTCAGTGGTTAGAGTGTTGTCCCAATATGCCAAGTTGTGGGTTCAATCTCCAGTGAAGGCTCATAAAAGAATCAATCAATGAATGCATAAATAAACAGAACAACAAATCAATGTCTCTCTCTCTTCCCCTTCCTCTCTCTCGAAAAATGACAACAACAACAACAAAACATAGCTTGGTATAAAAGATGCACATGGTAGGCCCTCTGGTCAAGGTGGCGGGGTAGGTAAATGCTGTGTTCGCCTCCTCCCATCAACCATCCTGAGAACCACCTAAAGACTAGCTGAACAAAAGTCCTATAACTAAGGATACACTGAAAAAGCCACATCAAGACTGGGGGGGGGGGGGTGAAGACATGGAACGGGCAAGCCCAACACCCGTGCGGGTTGGTTGAGAATCAGGAGGGGGCCTGACCTGTGGTGGCGCAGTGGATAAAGCATCGACCTGGAAATGCTGAGGTCGCCGGTTCGAAACCCTGGGCTTGCCTGGTCAAGGCACATATGAGAGTTGATGCTTCCAGCTCCTCCCCTCTCTCTCTCTCTCTCTCTCTCTCTCTCTCTCTCTCTCCCTCTCTCTCTCTCCTCTCTAAAATGAATAAATAAATAAAAATTTAAAATATATATATTTTTTTTAAAAAAAGAGAGAGGATCAGGAGGGGTATCTCAGCTTCAGAGGCGCCTCTGAGGAGTGAGGGGTTTCGGTGACACAGTGGGCTCCCCAATCCAGAACTGGGAAGAGGAGTCCACATAGCTTCCGGCGGGGAATCAGCAGGGATTGGGGCTTAGTGAGATGGAGGGCTGCTGGAGTCCCAGGTGTCCTCTTAAAGGTCCTGCTGACTGACTCACTGGCTTTGAGCTCCAGCGCTGGGGCAGCAACTTGAACGGTGCCAGGGACATATGGGTAAGAATTTAATGGTCTGGCTTCAAGATGAGGGCTGGAAAGGCAGTTCTCCTCACAATTTTGTTCCTTTGTTGAGCTCTCCACCACCACCACCAAACACACACAGCCTGCAGGCACAGGTGGGCCACGTTTGTCTCCATCAACCTGGCCAACACCATTCCCCCCAGCCCCAGTGAGTCTCTGAGACCCTGCCCCACCCAACTGTTGGGCTTATCCAGCTGCTTCCAGGGGCTTTTCCATGCAAGCAACCTCGTTCAGCTCCGGCTGCAGACTTTCCTAAACTCTCTTAAAAGTCCACAAACACCAAACTAGCAGTGCTGGGCCTCAGCCTTCCCTGTACATCTTGCTAAGCTGTCTGAAGCTTGGCACTAATGACAGCCGGCCTCAGTTCACATCTTAGCCTCTCTCAGGTGCCACAAAGCCCAACATAAGCAGCAATCAACTGCAGATTACTTTGTTGCTCAAACCACGTGGCCCTGGGCCAGTCACAAGCAGATCATCTTGGCCTGCAACACAGCCCTTCCCAAGAGGCCCCAGAACCAATACACCTGGTGGCCAGCTTCAGACCACATCGGAGCACCACTCAACCGCCTCCACAAACAACACACCCAAAAGGTGGTCTTGGCAGGCACCAGAGCCCTGCTAAGCGAATCTTTTACTAATCAATGTCACCCCAATAAATTCAATTTAAAAAAATAAAGCAAATCCTGTGACATGGGGTCAGCCCCTGCCCAACAGCTCCTCTGCTGCAGTCATGGTCGTTCCTCAAAGCCAAGAGCAATCAAGGCTCAACTACCCCAGGAGGGTGCCCACAGCCCACACAGGGGACACACGTAGAGCATACAGTACATAAGGCCACCCTACCAAGACTAAGACACAGCCAGTATACCTAGTACATGGTGATAAACACAGGGATTGAGCCAAAATGAGGAGAAAAAGAAACATGACTCAAATGAAAAACAAACAGACAAACCAACAAAAATTCCGGAAAAAGAACTAAACAAAATGGAGGCAGGTAATCTACCAGACGCAGAGTTTATGCTCAATGAACTTAGGGAAAAAGCAGATGAACTTAGGGAAAAACTTGTAGAGGTAGAAAACATAAAAATGGAGATAGAAAACATGAAAAAGAACCAGTCATAAATGAAGAATGTACCTGAACTGTGGTGGCGCAGTGGATAAAGTGTCAACCTGGAATGCTGAGGTCGCCGGTTCGAAACCCCAGGCTTGCCCAGGCAAGGCACATATGAAAAGCAACAACTACAAATCGGTGCTTCTCACTCCTCACCACCTCCCCACCTCTAAAAAATCAAGAAATAAAATCTTCTTTTCTTTTGTAAAGATAATTTAATTGGTTTGGAGAACCGTGTCAACTCAAATTTTTTTAAATGACGATTTAATTAGTCAAATTTGTTGTCAATGCCTAAATCCTCTGTGGAAAAAATGGGCAAGACATTGCAGGCCTGGCCTCTCCCTATCCCAGTTCGGGCCACTGGCATCAGCATGGAGAAGCCCTGGCTTCTAGTCAAGAGGCCAAGAGCGCAGGTCAGGGCACACTCAGCTAATCTCCATCTCAGTGGTTAGGAGCGGCGGCTCTGAATCAGATGGCTGAGGTTTAAGTCCTGAGTCAGCTTTCTATCCTTGCCCCTGGGCAAATATATAACATCACCAAGTCTCTGTTTGCTTGCTATCTAGTATGGATAATAATCCCTGCTCAACAGGTTTCCTGTGAGGATCAAGTATGTTATGTATATATGTGTGCGTATTTTCTATATAAAATAGTCAATTGATGGCAGTTTTATTTCCCCTTTCTCCAAAATCATCCAGTGCTGCCAATGACCATGGGAGGATAAATCATTAATTCTGGGATTTAGTAACATGACCCAGAATTCAAGAAGAAGGGCATAGCCTGACCAGGTGGTGGCGCAGTGGATAGTGCATCGAATTGGGATGCGGAGGACCCAGGTTCGAGACCCCGAGGTCGCCAGCTTGAGCGTGGGCTCATCTGGTTTGAGCAAAAGCTCACCAGCTTGGACCCAAGGTCACTGGGCTCGAGCAAGGGGTTACTCGGTCTGCTGAAGGCCCATGGTCAAGGCACATATGAGAAAGCAATCAATGAACAACTAAGGTGTCGCAACGTGCAACGAAAAACTAATGATTGATGCTTCTCACCTCTCTGTTCCTGTCTGTCTGTCCCTGTCTATCCCTCTCTCTGACTCTCTGTCTCTGTCAAAAAAAAAAAAAAGAAGGGCATAACTAATAGGCTCCCTCCTCCTCCCCCGACACGCAGCCTGGAAGAGCCTGCCTGATATGCTCACACTGAGGACCTGGGAGGGAACTGTACCTCGGACTGATGGGAGAAAGCTCCTTTTTGCATGTGAAGGGCCCTGTGGGTGAAGTTTCCTCTTAGTGTCTTAGTAGTAGGATAATAGTCTTTAACTTTGTTCAACACTGGGCTGAATTGTCCCCCCCACCCCAATTCATATGCTGAAGTCCTAACCCCTAGAACCACAGAATGTGTCTGTATTTAGAGACAGGGCCTTTACAAAGGTATTTACATTACAATGAGGTCACTCTAAAAAGATATTAAGACACAGACACACAGATGGAAGATACAGAGAGGGCCATCTACAAGCCAAGGGGAGAGGTGTCAGAAGAATCCAACCCTGATGACACCTTGACTTTACACTCCAAATCCTGAAGTCGGACCTCTAACCTCTAGAACTGTGAGAAAATAAATGTCTGTCATTTTAGCCAGCCATTCTGTAGCCCCTTGTTATGAAAGCCCTAGCAAACTCATTCTGGCCCATTCCTGAGGAAGCTGCTGTCTTGCACCACCTGCCTTTGTCTGAGGGAACCTAATACCCCGTTCTGACCACTGAGGATAAATAAAACCAGGAACAGGTAAAGAAAAGCTAACAGTCCACCTGAGGGGACTCAGGAACCAGAGGAGAGAACATCAAACTGGGCCCCTGGGTGAAATGCCCCCCACTGAATAAAACCGATTGAGGAGGACTGTTTAAAAACAACGTTTTAAGAGTGCAAACTTGCCTGACTGGGCAGTGGTGCAGTGGTTAGAGTGTCGGACTGGGATGCGGAGGACCCAGGTTCGAAACTCCGAGGTCACCAGCTTGAGCACAGGCTCACTAGCTTGAGCACAGACTCACTGGCTTGAGCATAGGATCGTAGACATGACCCCATGGTCGCTAACTTGAGCTCAAAGGTCGCTGGCTTGAAGCCCAAGGTCACTGGCTTGAGCCCAAGGTCGCTCGCTGGCTTGAAGCCCAAGATCGCTGGCTTGAACCCAAGGTCTCTGGCTTGAGCAATGGGTCACTCGCTCTGCTGTAGCCCTCTCTGCCCCCCGTCAAGACACATATGAGAAAGCAATCAATGAACAACTAAGGAGCTGTAACAAAGAACTGATGCTTCTCATCTCTCCCTTCCTGTCTATCTGTCCCTCTCTTTGTCGCTGTCAAAAAAAGAAGAAAAAAAAGGTTCAAACTTCCTTGTCATCAGTCTTCTAGTTCTGTTTCTCCCAAGTCCCTGACCAGCCAGCCAGGCCATGGAGCCTAGTAACTGCCCTGTATTAGTATCAGTCCGCACTTCTGGCCGTTTCTTGGGCCCCGTTTATAAACACCCAGAGGCACTGCAGTTTTGTCCACTGCAAGGGTTTTTCATCACCACTGTTCTGCAGGTTTACGCACATGGGGCCGTGGTCCTACAGCTGTTCGTGGCCAGGTCCTAACAGCGTATTGCAGACTCACGTGTAAACAGGCTTGAGTTTCTCCTTCCTCAGTCAGCTGCGCATAAAAGACAGCCCAGGAGGCCACAGGCATGGACCGAGGGAGAGAAGACAAGGGAACAGGAGCCACCTGCTAATGTAGATGGCTCATCCCTCCCGGACCTCCCTTCCAAGCCTGGTCTCACAGCAAGTGGTAATAGATCGCTACTGGGCACATCCAACCTTACGGTCGTGTTGCTCAGACAACGCCCCATTCATAATAATCTCAGGTTACACGGTCACCTGCTGTCTCCTGGTTAGGTATCAAGTCCCAGTAGCAAGCTGGAGCTGTTTCTCAAAAGGGTAATGGTTGTAGAAAAAGGGCCTGTGTTTATCAAAAATCCCGTGAGCCTGTGCTCTGGCCCTGCTACTGGTGCTCGCTAGAGATTCTCTGTGGCATCCCTGTTTGTCATGGGCATGTGAGTATCACTGGCTCGACTGGATCATAAGTACCAGGTGGCAGGGCAGCATGTACTACAGCCTGAACTTGACGTAAAACCTTCTCTTCTTGCTCCGGACCCTTCTCAAAACTAGCACATCACGAGTGAGCCTATTGACGAACTACATCGCCTTCCAACCGGCCTACCAAGCATCGTGCCTGTTTGGGGACAGCAGGTTGTGGGAGGTGCAGCTTGTCGTCCACCTTGGAGGATGCATCTGTACAAAGTCTGCATCACCAAGTCCCCAGAAACTTCACTGAAGTGCTGGTCTGGGGTTGATCTCCCACTTTCTAGTTTGCAAATGTCTCGTGAAGGCAGTTAGAGGACTTTTTATTTCCTGCTTATCAGTCCAATAATGTCCATATGGTGGACCAGTGTGATATTTTGTGAAATGTTAAGATGACCAAGGTCTCTGCAGCCTGTATTATGATAGAGCAGAACTGATGTAGCCCCGAGACACCCTAAAGGCCCGTGTTGGCCTTGCTAGCCGAGAGGCAACCTCTCCGGCGGACCTAGTGTACTGGTATGAAGAAGCCAGCTCAACAGGTGCATACTGAATAGCGGGGGGAAAGATACCAAATCTGGGACAACAGCTGCAGTTGGAATCAGCACCTGATTACATTCGTGGTGGCCCACAGTCATTCTCCACCTGATTTCTGCACAGGCCAGACTAGCAGGTTCAAGAGAGATGGGATAGGTCTCACTACCCCTGCTCTTTTCGGTTCTTTGACAGCCGCATAAATCTCTGTTCCTCCCAGGGGTGTGCCTCTCCCAGAGAGCGGTGTGCATTCTGCCACGATGCCGATTTTCAACTTACTGCCCCTCAGCTCCAAATTCCCCTCGGAGATGAAGGGCTCAGCTATTTATGCATTTGTCCTTCCCTGAGCATGAGGTTAAGCTTTGTCAGTAGAGGGCGCTGAAGGGACACTAAAAGAGGAAAAGGATGCTCTTCCTGGTTCTGGTCTTAAGGTTTTATTTTTCTTGCTCTTTCTGCAGTTTCGCAAGGGCACATGTCGGTGGGCACATCCAGTGGTCCTCTGACTTAGACATGTTTCCAGAGCAAGGAGTCCTCTGGAGAGCTCACAGCCTCCGGCTCACCACCGCTTTGCCACACACCGCCTCCACCCGGATGTGGACTCCACCACCTCCAGACCACAGGCTGCCTTTGCAGTGAGTAGACTCCTGCTGGCGCTAGGGCTCTGGACCCCTTCTGCGCACTCACCCATCCGTTGGGACTCTTCTGCGGCTTCCTCCGGCTCTGGTTTCCCACAGCGCAAGCTTTCTCCTGCCCTTGACTTTTGTAGCAACCTGGTGTTCTCCATCGCTGTGCTCTTAGGGACTTCACTTTCCCTAATGTTGACAGACTGCTGTATCTATGGCAGCTTTCTCCAACGCTGGGCTCTCGCCGAGTACGCATGCTCTGGCACTTGCCTCCTGTGATGGTGAGACTTTCTCCAGTGGTCCCTGCGCAGGCAGAGCTCCCGCCAGCACTCCGCTTCTGCAGAGCGCACTTCCTACAGTCTCTTCCGCAGTGCTCAGTGATGAGCGGCTTCACCTGACACCCCAGAGGGCGGATTTTCAGGAGGTCCCATTGGTGAGGCAGTGACATTCTTTTCCCTTTCAAAATGATGTCTGGAGCTCAGTCCTAGTGGAAGAGGACTCGTCCTTGGGCAGTCTGTCTCAGCCCTAGGGATAGTAGCTGATCTTTTTTTTTTTTTTTTTTTTTTTTTTGTATTTTTTCTGAAGCTGGAAACGGGGAGAGACAGTCAGACAGACTCCCGCATGCGCCCGACCGGGATCCACCCGGCACGCCCACCAGAGGCGACGCTCTGCCCACCAGGGGGCGATGCTCTGCCCCTCCGGGGAGTCGCTCTGTTGCGACCAGAGCCACTCTAGCGCCTGGGGCAGAGGCCAAGGAGCCATCCCCAGCGCCCAGGCCATCTTTGCTCCGATGGAGCCTTGGCTGCGGGAGGAGAAGAGAGAGACAGAGAGGAAGGAGGGGGGGGGTGGAGAAGCAGATGGGCACTTCTCCTGTGTGCCCTGGCCGGGAATCGAACCCAGGACCTCTGCACGCCAGGCCAACGCTCTACCACTGAGCCAACAGGCCAGGATGTAGTAGCTGATCTTAATGTTTGCTACTTGTGTACTCTTTTATTACTATTAATTTTAGAGAGGAGAGAAAGAGATGGGGGGACGAGCAGGAAACATCAACTCCCATATGTGCCCTGACCAGGCAAGCCCAGGGTTTCGAACCAGCAACCTCACTGTTCCAGGCCGACATTTTATCCACTGCACCACCACAGGCCATGTGTATTCTTTAGAATTGTCTTTAACTCTCATTAGCTGATTCCCTGTTATTCTAACCCCTATTAATAATTCTTTATGTTAAAATTTCCCATTTGGCTTCTGTCTGTTGATGGGACCTTGACTGATATAATAATTGGTACTGGGGGTAGTCCCAGGAGATAGATGTACAAAGATGGGATTTTTCTTTACAGTTGATTAGGTTACTCTCTTGGGCTGGAGCACAATGCTGAGCTCCTTGCCAATGGCATATGGAATGCTAATAATCCACGGCAGGTGGTGGCATCACAATTAATCCAGTTGTCCCTGGTGGTTGATTGTGAGGAAGTGCCAACTGAAACACCTGCTTTGGGAACCCAACTGGCCGCTGCCTTTGACCGCTGTGGCAGTAGTAATTACTAAGAACTGTGTCATAGAAATGGATCCTTCTCAGTGCACTTAATTAGAGAGAGAAAATGACAAACTCAGGTCTACCAACTGTTAGCACAAGTCACAATCTGAGAACCAGGATGCTTCCATGACAGTTCTTTTATTTTATTTTATTTAAGATTTTATTTATTTATTATAGAGAAGGGGGAGAGAGGAGCAGGGAGCATCAACTCCCATATGTGCCTTGACCAGGCAAGCCCAGGGTTTTGAACCAGCAACCTCAGCATTTCCAGGTTGACGCTTTATCCACTGTGCCAACACAGGTTAGGCCATGACAGTTCTAAAACAGTCTCTTAAGTAGTCCGAAGGTTGATATTGCTAAGAGTCCAACACAACATTTAATTCTATAGGTTGCTGATTTACAATGACAATTGAATTCACAGTTCTATCAAACTTGTGGTAGAACTAGGGCATTGAATAGGAAAGAAAGGATCCAAAATTTTGGAATGGTGTATCTCGTTGCACCCGGATGAAGTGACAATATTGAATTCCCACGTCATTCTGAGTCTCCCTTGCCAGTCAAAGTAGCTTGCCCTCCTGCTTCTGAAGAGACTAGCTTTCCTCAATCTGAAAACCCTGTGATACCGTTACCTGGGGCGAATGCCTTGAAAGGTGATGCTCATTCCATTCAAAATCCACAACTACCCTGTTACGACTGGATTTTTAACTAGGGTCAAATCTCAGCATATTCTGGGACGGGTGGGGTGGGGGGCAGGTACACACTATGATCCAGGAACAAATAGCTAACACATCAGAAGAATTGCATTATGTTGCTAATAGGTTGGCCGAAAGTTGGTGAATGTATGACAACAGATTCTAAGGGTATTAAACAAATGAGAACAGAGTATAACACTAGTTAGAGTCAATTCATTGATATGAGTGCATTACTAGAAATTCCAGATTTAATGTGCTAGCTAGGGCTCTAAGAAGTTACTTGGTTAGTTGACTCAAATTTAGATTTGATGGTTGCCTATAATTAGTGAAGTTGAGATGCCAGTTTTCCTGGCATCACATAGGAGAGGAAATCCAAAGACTTAGTGAGATAGACTGCATCTATCATGTACAACCTGTCAACTGTATTCGGTGAGAGGACCCAAAAGACACTTCCTTTGCTATGGCACAGAAGGGAGCACCTCTATCCTTGAAAAGCTCTCTGGTTACTCTACTTTGTAGGTCAGATGTGGCCATAAAGGATACTACCATGGATATGGGCTCCCTGATCTCAGCGGCCATGAGGGGATCCGGACAAGGCAGATACACCAACTTGTAAAGCAGCAAGGATCACCAGGCAATCTTATTTCTTGGCTTGAGAGGTCTTTGTCAATGGGTAATTGATCACAGTGTCCCTAGGAATGAAATAGATGAGTAACCTACTCCAGTATTGCTTGATCTATTTCCTTCTTGATTTTCTATCTAGTTTATTTCAACCATTATTGAAAGTAGGATATTGCCTGACCTGTGGTGGCGCAGTGGATAAAGCGTCGACCTGGAAATACTGAGGTCGCCGGTTCGAAACCCTGGGCTTGCCTGGTCAAGGCACATATGGGAGTTGATGCTTCCAGCTCCTCCCCCCTTCTCTCTCTCTCTCTCTCCCCCTCTCTGTCTCTCCCTCTCCTCTTAAAATGAATAAATAAATAAATAAATTAAAAAAAAAAAAGAAAGTAGGATATTGAAGTCTCCAAATATTATTGTTGAATTACCTATTTCTTCCTTAAATTTTGTATTTGTTTCATGTAGTTTGGGACTCTGCTGTTAGGTACACACATGTTTATAACTATGGCCTCCTGATGGGTCACACAAAACAAAATTTAAATAATTATATGTTAACAGTTTCATTGTTATATTTCCCACTGACTTCTGGCCTCCATCCTTTTTTTTTTTTTTTTTACAGGGACAGAAAGTCAGAGGGATAGATAGGGACAGACAGACAGGAACAGAGAGAGATGAGAAGCATCAATCATCAGTTTTTCGCCTGACCAGGTGGTGGCGCAGTGGATAGAGCGTCGGACTGGGATGCGGAAGGACCCAGGTTCGAGACCCCGAGCTCACCAGCTTGAGCGCGGGCTCATCTGGCTTGAGCAAAGAGCTCACCAGCTTGGACCCAAGGTCGCTGGCTCCAGCAGGGGGTTGCTTGGTCTGCTGAAGGCCCGCGGTCAAGGCACATGTGAGAAAGCGATCAATGAACAACTAAGAAGTCGCAACGCGCAATGAGAAACTGATGATTGATGCTTCTCATCTCTCTCCGTTCCTGTCTGTCTGTCCCTGTCTATCTCTGCCTCTATTAAAAAAAAAAAATCATCAGTTTTTCGTTGTGACACCTTAGTTGTTCATTGATTGCTTTCTTTTTTTTTTTTTACTTTTTTTTTTAAACTTTTTATTTTTTTTTTAGATTTTATTTATTCATTATAGAGAGGGGAGAGAGAGAGAGAGAGAGAAGGGGGGAGGAGCAGGAAGCATCAATTGCCATATGTGCCTTGACCAGGCAAGCCCAGGGTTTTGAACCGGCAACCTCAGAGTTTCCAGGTTGACGCTTTATCCACTGCGCCACCACAGGTCAGGCCTGATTGCTTTCTCATATGTGCCTTGACCGCGGCCTTCAGCAGACCGAGTGACCCCTTGCTCAAGCCAGCGACCTTGGGTCCAAGCTGGTGAGCTTTGCTCAAACCAGATGAGCCCACGCTCAAGCTGGCGACCTTGGGGTCTTGAACCTGGGTCTTCTGGATCCCAGTCCAATACTCTATCCACTGTGCCAGCGCCTGGTCAGGCTTCTTAGTTTCTTATAAGAAGTTAGATGTTGCTCTTATTAAGGATCTCCTATACATGATGGTTTGCTTTTTCTCTTGCAATGTGTCCAAACATGAATTTATTTCCATTTATCCTACTTTGAGCTTCTTGGATGTATAGATAAATTTTTTAAATTAAATTTGGGACGTTTTTGTTTTTCTTTTAATTTTTTAAAAAAAATATTTTTATTGATTTTTTTTTTTTTTTTTTGTATTTTTCTGAAGCTGGAAACGGAGAGGCAGTCAGACAGACTCCTGCATGTGCCCGACCGGGATCCACCTGGCATGCCCACCAGGGGGCTATGCTTTGCCCATCTGGGGCGTCGCTCTGTTGCAACCAGGGCCATTCTAGCACCTGAGGCAGAGGCTACAGAGCCATCCTCAGTGCCTGGGCCAACTTTGCTCCAAATGGAGCCTTGGCTGTGGGAGGGGAAGAGAGAGACAGAGAGGAAGGAGAGGGGGAGGGGTGGAGAAGCAGATGGGCGCTTCTCCTGTGTGCCCTGGCCAGGAATCAAATCCAGGACTCCTGCACGCCAGGCCGACGCTCTACCACTGAGCCAACCGGCCAGGGCCTATTTATTGATTTTACAAAGGGAGGCAGCGGAGTGAGAAGTATCAACTCATAGTTGCTTCACTTTAGTTGTTCATTGATTGTCACATGTGCCTTGACCAAGCAAGCCCAGGGTTTCAAACCAGCAGCCTCAAGCCTGCCCTGTGGTGGCTCAGTGGATAAAGCGTCGACCTGGAAATGCTGAGGTCGCCGGTTCAAAACCCTGGGCTTGCCTGGTCAAGGCACATATGGGAGTTGATGCTTCCAGCTCCTCCCCCCTTCTCTCTCTCTGTCTCTCTCTATCCCTCTCTCTCTCCTCCTTAAAAAAATGAATAAATAAAAAATAAATTTAAAAAATTTACCTGGAAATATCATTTGCCTGACCTGTGGTGGCGCAGTGTATAAAGCGTCGACCTGGAAATGCTGAGGTCCCCAGTTCGAAACCCTGGGCTTGCCTGGTCAAGGCATATATGGGAGTTGATGCTTCCAGCTCCTCTCCCCTGTCTCTCTCTCCTCTCTCTGTCTCTCTCTCTCTCCCTCTCTCTCTCCTCTCTAAAATGAATAAATAAAATAAAATAAAAAATTAAAAGGAAAAAAAATGCTAAAACCCCCCACAAACTAGCAGCCTCAGCATCCAAATTGACACTTTATCCACTGTGTCACCACAGGCCAGGCCCTTTTAAATTATTTTAAAGGTTTGTGCCTCTAAAATAATTTAAAAGTTTTTGTACATGATTACTTCAAATATTCTTTCTTCTTCTTTCTCTTCTCTCCTGGGACTGTCACTATGTGTATGTTAGCAGACTTGATGGTGTCCCACAGGTCTCTGGGGCACAATTTATTTTTCTGCATTCTTTTTTCTTTCTGTTCCTCAGACTAAATTATCTCAATTTAGCTGTCTTTAAGTTCACTGACTGTTTTCTTTTGCTAGGTAAAATCTGTTATTGAGACCCTTTAGTGAAGCTATCATATTGTGCTCTTGTACTTTTGAACTCCAGAACTTCTGTTTCTATCTGCCTATTAATACTCTTTATTTGGTGAGACATCAGTGCCATGCTTTCTATGGATTCCTTTTTTTTTTTTTAAGTTATTGAGAGGGGGAGAGACAGGAAGGGGGAGAGAGGGGAGGGGAGGGGAGGGGAGGGGAGGGGAGGGGAGGGGAGGGGAGAGGAGAGGAGAGGAGAGGGGAGGGGAGGGGAGGGGAGGGGAGGGGAGGGGAGGGGAGAGGAGAGGAGAGGAGAGAAGCATCAATTCATAGTTGCTTCACTTGAGTTGTTCATTGATTGTCTCTAGTACGTGCCTTGACTGCATGTCTTCACCTGAGCCAGTGACCTCTCGCTCAAGCCAGCAGCCTTGGACTTCAAGCCAGCGACCTTTGGGTTCAAGTCAACAATCCTGGGATCATACTGATGATCTCCACTCAAGCCAGTGACCTGTGCTCGAGCCGGCAACCTCCGGGTTTCAAACCTGGGACCTCAGCATCCCAGGTGTACTCTCTATCCAGCACTGGTCAGGCACAAATCAAATCAATGATTTTTCTCTCTTTCTCTCTCCCTCTCTGAAAATCAATCAATTAAAAAAAAAAAAAAAAAAAAGACAAACCCTGAGAATACAGCTTTGAACTTTCCAGAGAGCGATCAGATGGGTCCAATAGTGACATTTGGGGGCGGGGCTCTTGCGGAGCCCAGACCTGCACTTCTCCCTACAGGGGCTGACAGACCAGTGCTTTCCACAGCTTTCCGTTGTGAGGCCTTTTAGTTTTCCAGGTGTCACTGGGGACGGGGAGAGGGGGACGGGACTAGAGCAAGGTAAAGCCTGCAAAGTTAACACTCTCACTAGGATACAGCTATTTTTCTTGAATAAATGCTCCTAGGATTGTAGCTAGCCTTTGGTTAATTTCTATTGCTGGAAATGTTGATTTTGACCATTTTTACCAGAGTTCTCGTTTTTATGGAGGAGAGAGTTTTGGCAGGTCCTTACTCCGCCATTCTAGGAGTGTTTCTCTCCTGCCTGATCTATACAACAAGTAGAAACCGGAGGTCTGGGAGTCAAAACTCTGACTTGAGTTGCAACAGTGGGGATTTACAGCTTCTGACCAGTTCCCAGACCAACAGCAATCGGTCCTGGGGCCCCTTAACTGAAAGTGATGCTGGGTCTTTTTGAGGGAGGACCCTGCACTATTGCTGCAAGTGCTCATCAAAACTCTTCTCCCAAGCCTTCCCAAAAGGCATCTGTGGCCAGTGACTAGGGTATCTGTGCTCGGAGGCAAAGGAAATATCCAGACTGTCCAGGATTAGTAGACAGTGACTCTAAATGGACACTTACTCTGGGGGCCCAAAATGCTGCTTGGTTCACCAATCAAGATAGAGGCTTGTGTAAATCAGGTGATGGATGGAGTTTTAATTACAGGCCGATTCAGTGGGCCCAGGTGGCCCACAAACCCTTCCTGTGGTTACTTCTTCAATGCCTGAATTCATCATTAGACTAGACATACTTGGTAATTGGTGCAGTCACTAATGAGAGACTCAAAGAAACTGGAAGAAATCTTACAGCACATCAAATATCTAAGGGAAAGGAAATAATGCCATTAAATGTGTATTTGAAGAAGAATCCAGAAGATCTAACATGAAAATAGAAATCCCAAAAGGAGAGAAAAGTAACAGAGGGAAATCTGAGTGTGAAGATGAAAAGGGCTCGCATGAAGGTAAGCATCTAGACATATCCTGATGAAATTCCTGAATTTCAGAAGTAGAAAACACTTACAGGCTTCCAGAAAGACTAGAACAAGAACCAGATGAGCAGAGACCACTCAGCTGCGATACTATAAGCTAGGAGACGGTGTAATACAGACCGCTAAGGGAAGAGGAATGTAACCCAAGAAGCAAGAGCAGCCATGTGTCACCTCCCAACCGGGGCAGAAGAAAGACATCTGGCACACAAGGTTCAGTTCGTACATCGTGTGCCCGCCCTTTCTGAGGGAGGCACTCCAGAAATTTGGTAGTGATGGAGAGCTTGGTTTGAATGGTACAAGGTAGACTGGGAATCTGCAATTTAAAAGTAAGTAAGGACTCTCCCCTAGTGATTAAGTTAATGAAAAACCCAATTATAGCCTGACCAGGTGGTGGCACAGTGGATAGAGCGTTGGACTGGGATGCGGAAGGACCCAGGTTCGAGACCCCGAGCTCACCAGCTTGAGCGCGGGCTCATCTGGCTTGAGCAAAGAGCTCACCAGCTTGGACCCAAGGTCGCTGGCTCCAGCAGGGGGTTACTCGGTCTGCTGAAGGCCCACGGTCAAGGCACATGTGAGAAAGCAATCAATGAACAACTAAGAAGTCGCAAGGCGCAACGAGAAACTGATGATTGATGCTTCTCATCTCTCTCCGTTCCTGTCTGTCTGTCCCTGTCTATCTCTGCCTCTGTAAAAAAAAAAACAAAAAAAAAACAAAAAAAAAAAACAATTATAGACTAGCACCAAAAACTGTAAGTTATCTTAGTAAGTAAAACTCCAGGAGTAAGGAGAGTAGGGAAGTTAAAAGCGTTCTAAAGATGTTCACTTTCAGGAGGTTTTGGAGGCATGGGCAAGTAAGACACTTTGGTGAAGAAGTAGGGTTATTACCATGTACTGACACAACAATTTAAGAACAATTCTGAGAGTTAGGAAAGAGAACTGTTTAAATGCAAGCAATTTAACGGGGTGGGCTAAACTTGACCAAGCCCACAAAAGTTGAAAAAAGAAAAAAAAGCTAGCAGGAAAATGTTAGTGAAAAATAAATAGTAAATGTAAAATAATATGGGGGGACAAAGTATGTTGGTTATTGCAATAAATATGAATTAATCTATTAGAAAACACAGCCTATCGGAATAAATTATTTCT
Organism: Saccopteryx bilineata; assembly: GCF_036850765.1. NCBI lineage: Eukaryota > Metazoa > Chordata > Mammalia > Chiroptera > Emballonuridae > Saccopteryx > Saccopteryx bilineata. The sequence goes on from NC_089493.1 coordinate 292,310,169, forward strand.
GTAATCTAGCTATAAGAAATTTAGAGGAAGCACACATAAGATAAAGTAACAAAAATGTTTCAAATAAATAGATGGACAAAAAATATTTCAGGCAAATGCAAACAAATCCCATGGTTGAGGGGGAGGGGTATTGCTGAACTTCCAGCAATGAGGGTATTTTGTTTAATAATCCTACACTAAGGTATTTTCCTATAAATGTTTATGCATGTGAATGACATTTCATAACTGCAACAGGCAGAATAACGGCCCCTTCCTCTAATGTCCTAAAATGCCCTAATTCCTGGACTGTTCCATAAGAAAACATTCTTAAGGTCTGCCTGACTTTTTTCTTTTCTTTTTTTTTAACTGATTTTAGCAAGTGAGAGAGAGACAAGAACATCTATCTGTTCCTGTTATGTGCCCTGACCAGGGATTAAACTGGCAACCTTTGAGTTTCAGGACAATGCTTTAACCAACTGAGCTACCTGGCTGGGGCTGCCTGGTTCTTACCAAATGCTAAATTTGCTAAGTGTTGAAATGTAGCACAGTGTTTCGGACAGCAGCTTTATTCAGATGAGTTGACTTGAACCCTACCCGATGCAAAGAAGGAATCAACATTAATTAACCAAGTGTAGCCTCCCTTGGGGAGAACGAGAAAGAGCTTTGGGTATGAATCCTGTTTCCTTTAGTTACTGTAAGTAAGTAAAGCTACCAGATGACAACCACATTTTGCCCTTGAAGAGAACACCCCAAGCCTACTGCTGAAGGGGTGAATGAAGGCCACCTGGTGTTGCCCTGCAAACTGGGGCAAAGTTAGAAACATTCAACTAGAGGTCAGCGAGAATCCTTTACCTTCACAGAAAGACTGCAAGAATGTTTAAGACAGTACAACACCTAGACACCCCCTGACGACCTGGGGAGTGAAGCTATCCTGAATACCTACTTCATACCCCCAAATGAGCCACAGGAAGTACAAAAGGTAGCAGAGACCTACCACTCCTACCTTCCAATTGGTAGAGGTGGCCTTTAGGGTTTTTGTTTGTTTATTTGGTTTTAAGAGAGAGAGACAGACAGGAAAGGAGATTAGTAAGCATCATCTTGTAGTTGCAGCACTTTAGTTGTTCACTGATTGCTTTCTCATATCTGCCTTGACCAAGGGGCTCCAGCTGAGCCAGTGACCCCTTTGCTCAAGCCAGCAACGTTGAGCTTTAAGCCAGTGACCTTTGGGCTCAAGCCAGCCACCACAGGGTCATGTCTATGATCCCACGCTCAAGCCGATGAGCCTGCGCTCAAGCCAGCAACCCTGGGATTTCTAGACTTTATCCACTGTGCCACCGCCTAGCTCTAGACACTCATTTTGATGAATCAACACATTCAAGGACACACCTGGAAAGCTGATGAATATTCTGCTGAAACCCTCCCCTAAGATTACCCCCTAAAGAGAGAGAAAACCCCTCAGGACAAAGGCTACCAGCATCCCCTCTCTCTGGAGTATGCCCATGCCTTTTCTCAGGCATCAGGAACTTTTTACTTTGTTTTTCCTAAACCCTTAGGGTCCACATGTTAGGGTTAAATTAGCCCCTGTAAAATTCATACTCTACTCATCCAAACATTCTGTAAGGTTAATTTGCTTGCTATTCTCTCTCCTAATAGCTGTCTGGCTTTCACTTTGAAATGGAGCAAAAGTTTACCTTAGCAGGAATGTCTGAGAAAGCTTGCATTAGGGAGAGACCTGACCATTAGGGGAGTTTAAATCACAATAGTTGTTTGTAGAAACCTAGTTACAGGCTCAGGTCCCTGCTATTTCTGGGAGACTGACCTCTTGGCTGTCTTCAAAATTTACCAAGGACACCAACCAGAAAGGACCAGCTGATTAAGCCCTAAGCCAGAACAAAAAAGAGAACTTGTCTCTGCAGCAGAATTCCCCACCGTAAATCAGTAGTAACCAAGGCAACAAAAACTCCCCGGAAATGCTCATCTGAACTTATCCAGGTGCAAGGACCACATGCTCGCAAATGCTTGCAACAACCCCTCTATCTAAGGCTTGCTCTAGCAGCTGGGGGCTGACATCCTTGGGTTTCAGTCCGCTTGCCCCAAGCGATTTTAAAACAAACTTCTTTTTGGAACACATCAGCCGTGTATTTTACGTTCGTCCCGCGGTCTCTGCCTTTCACTCCACAGACTTGCAAGCCAAGGAGAGCAGCGGGCAGCGGCAGCTCCTCCCAGGCTTACCTCCTGAACCTGTCTCCAAGGGCCCCCTTTTCCTCTAACTTTCCGATTAGCTACAGCAGCCAACCTGGGCTCCTCTCTTTCCTACACTGTTCCTTGAGAGCCAAAGCAGAGCCCTGCTGAGGGCCTTTCCTGTTAGACTTACACCTAAGCCCTTCCTTTGTGTCACTGTCCCCATCTTTAATAAACATACCCTCACAATCACCTGGACTCCTATTGTGACATCTTTCCCGCACGCCATCAAGAACCGAGGACACACCTGCAGGCGAGCCTGAGGCAGACTCGCTCCCCGCCCGGTCCCTTTCCCGTACCCGTGGCACTGGTGAGAACTAGCCTTAGGCTCTGGGAGAAGCAGCGCGGGCACTCCAGGGATGTGGCCGAGAGCCACGCCTCTGCCCAGACGGGATAAGCTAGTGGGAAAGCATGCCTTTGCTATTCCAAAGTCACTTCTCTCTGGGTCTCAGCTTCCCTATCTATATAATGGGGACACCGTGGATTCCAAGGTGCAACTGAAAAGAAACCGACTGTCCTCTCCTCGGCCAACCACGGGGAACCGTCCTCCCGCCAGCATGACGACCAGGGAAACCAAGAACCCGATGGGCTCAAACGCTGCCCCAAAGTCAGAACTGCCAGTCCGGAGCTCGGGGGAGGCGACGCGTCGGCAGGGGCCCGGCCGAGGTGAGCCCTCGCATGCCCGCCACAGCGCGGGGAGGACGTCGGCCGGCCAGGCAAGCAGCCCCGTTCCGCAGGCGGAGAGCCCGGGCACCGCCAACAGAGCGCCGGCCGCCCCGCTCCAGAGCCCGCCCTCCGTTAGGCGGCGGGCCTCCCGGCGCCGGAAGTCCGCCCGCGACCTCTCTAGGACGCCAGGCGTGGCGCTCGCTGCCCTTAACCCTCTGGGCGCCGCGGCGCCCTCCTTTGTTTCCCGGTAGCTTCACAAAGGTTCGTGGGAGGAGAGTAGGGTCCCTTCTACGTGAGGTCACACAGCCGCTGAACCCGGCACAGGCGGCCCATTTGCAGCTGTTTTCATTTATCCCAACCGCCTCACAATATCTTAAAAGATGTACATTAAAACTTCAACTGGGGTTAGTACACGTTCCAGTTTTACCTTCTGTTCTTTAGCACTGCGTTTCCTAAATTTCCCAGCGTGCCAACGATCCTACTGCTGAGTCTAAAAATGAAAGGTTGGCAACAGACAGTCACTTGACATCAACTTGGTTTACACAGAGCCGCTCAGATGCCGGCTGCTCCTGGCACGGTTCACAGATGGATGGCCCAGACAGGAGGACCAGGTTATTGGCTCCATGTTTCAGATGAGACAGATAAGGTCTAAAGGGGTAAGTGATGTATCCAAGATCACTCAGTACAAGTCAGCTGAGCCCGGAAAAGCCTGTTCCTGTCCTGGGTCTTGACCCTTCCCCGCAGCTCCCTCCCCGAGCTGAGCTGAGCTGAGCTGACCTGACTGGAGGAGAGGAAGGAGAGCCCGCTGGGACCGGCAGAGAAAGCATTGCGGACTGAAAATCAATAGACAAATGTAAGGGGATGGAAAGTCAGTTCCTGTCCCTGTCTGCCCTGTGTAGGGCCCTGAATCACCAACCAGACACAGTCCACCTTCCCAGTGGCACGGAGACCCAGTCACTGAGGTTGGGGTGCTGCCCACTGCTGAGCTTGCCTGCTCCAATCATGCATTCTGAAACTGGGGAAGCAACCACAGGGTGAGTCTGGGCACCCAGTGGGCCCGCTGTGAGAGGGGCTTGAGCTCGGTGAGGGTTTGGGTCTTTTGAGAGAACAAAGTTGAACACTATCATAGACAGGTAAGCAGGAGAGGAGCAGACTTTTCCAGTAGAGAAAGGGAGATGTGTTTGCCTTCGTTCTTTTATTGATTTCTCATTAATGAGCACCTTCTATTTCCCAGGCAGTCCTCTAGGCCCTAGGAGGACAGATGAACAATGTGATCTTATTCTAGCAAGGGAAGTGAGATGTCAAGCGAAAGAGAGGACCTGACCCAGTTTGAGGGCCAGGGAAACTTCCCGAAGGAGGCAAGATCCAAGCCAAGTCCTGAAAGGTGTGTGTAGGCATTGGCCAGGAAGAAGGTGGAAGGGAAGAGTTAACCAGGCAAGGGAACAGCAGGTGCTGAGACAAGAACTCCTTCAGTGTGCCAAGTCCTGTGTGTTTTACGGTAAGGTGAAAGGGGCAAGAGAGATGGGCAGGGGCCACACTGAGCAGGCAGGGTTTCGTCTGCCACGAGAAGGAGTTTGGTGGGAGAGCCACAGAGGCAAAGGCAAAAGTCAAGGGGAAACAGGAGGCCCATGCGGCCGCAGGGCAGGAAGTGCCATGAGCATGCTGGAATAGCGAGTGAAGAGGCTGAGGAGGCCAGCAGAGGCCTGCACCCGGAAGCCTCAGAATGCCTGGCTGCCAGGCTCGGGCATCAGCCCAGAGGCCATGCCAATGAGCAGAAAGAAGACTAAGACACTAAGTGGTGCGACTGTGGCCACCGGGGACCAGAAACGCAGGCTCTGTCTCTGGGGCAGCTGGTGCTCCCCCCTACCCTGGTGATTACCACACTCTGAGGCAGCCTCAAAGTCTCAGACCATCAGCTTTGTGAAGGGAGCTGAGAGTTTGGGCTTTTTCTTATAGGAAATGACTTGATTTTAAATGTTTGCAGTCTATTCAACACCATGTAAGCCAAGCAAAATCATATCCATAGGCCAGTGGTTCCCAAACTTTGCAGCATATTAGCATCACTTGTGGAGCATTTATAAAACTCCCAATGCCCAAGTCACCTCCCATGCTGGGACCTGGGGGCAGACATCAGATGTGATAAGCCCAGGGCCGTCCAATGTGCAGCAGAGTTTGAGAACCACTGCTGTTGGCTGAATACTGGCATGCCTCACTTTATTGTGCGTCAGGTCAGGGGTGTAGCATTTTTTACAAATGGAAGGCAAGACCCCCCACCAGCAAAGATTATGTCGCACTTCTTGTGATAATTGCTTTATTATTGTGGTCTGGAACGGAACCTGCAAAGTCTGAGGTATACCTCCATATCCTCTGGGTTGCCAGGGAAAGGCATGGGGAACCTTGGGAAGTTTTAGAACAGGGAAGGAGCAGACCAGTTTAGAGTTTCAGGAAAGTCAGTCCTTAGGAGAGGAGGAAGAGAGTGCAGTCTGGGGTGAGAAGGGGGCTGTGGCTGGACCCTTGCCTGGGTGACCAACCCTGCCAGTTTGCCCAGGACTGAGTGGTTTCTTGGGACATGGAACTTGAAAAGTCTGGGCAAACCAGGCCGCTTCGTCACCCTAGGTCCTGCCCCTGCTACAGCTGTCTCCCCGGATTTCTGGGGGACTAATGCTACAGACTCTACACCCTAGGAAGTTCCCTGGGAAAGCGTCCTCTGTCCCCTTGAGGGGCACTCCCCGGGGCTCTGAGCTCCAGGCTTGACAGGCTGGTAGAGGAAGCTGGAAACAGGGAGAGGACTTAGACCTGTCTGTTCCCCACCGATGGGGAGAGCGAGCCAAGTCAAACCCAAGTCTATGGAATGCCGCTGAGCAGCTGGAAGGAACAAGCTAGTGATCCAAGCAGCAGTACAGATGACACTCAAAAACATTCTGCTGAGTGAAAGAGAGTAGATGCAATGAATCCATGCTGTATAATTCCATGCCCATGAAGTTCTCAGCTAGGTTGACCTAATCAAACCGAAGTCAGAACAAGGGTTGCCTTGGGGAAGTTGGGGTGGGAGGGGGCAACGGGAATCGGGGGAAGAAAGCGATGTGTTTGATAAGGGCCTGTGTTATGTGGAGGTATGCGTTTGTTGCAACTCCCTGAATCATACAGTTAACGTCTGGGCATTTCATTACAATGAATATTTTGCCTCAAGGGAAAAGAGAAAAACCAAACTAAATAAATACTGAACTCTGGCTAATGATGTGCACGCTGAACTGTTCGGGAAGTGTACCACGGCAACTTATTTTGAAATAGATATGTGATCAAGCAAATGCTGTGAGATGTTAATAGAATCCAGGGGGTGAGTATATATGGGTGCTACCTGTACCCTTCTGCCAACTTTGCTGTAGTTTTAAAACTTTTTATAATAAAATATTAGGAGAAAAAAATCTAAGTCTGATCGTGTCACTCCTCTGCTCAGACCCCTTCAGTAGCTCTTCCTCTCCCCCAGAGTAAAAGCCAAAGTCCTAACAATGGCCTCCAACAGAATGACAATACATTCCGGTTCTCCCAGGGTTCAGCTGTTATCTGGGCATAATTATAAACACATCATCCTCTTTTATTCTCCAAGTTTGAATGGCAGATTCTGGGCCTGCCTTGCCTGTGAGGCCCGGGACCTGACCCAAGTTCAGTCCCCCCCATCTCCCCTCCCCCACCCTCCCCCCTACCGCCCCTCCCCCCCAGGACTGCTCCTTCTGCCCAGAATGCTCTCCCCCAGGCAGCTGGTGGCTCTCTCCCTTACCTCCTTCAAGCTTTCTTCAGTCTTTTCTTTCTTTTTCTTTTTATGGACTTTACTGGGGTGACGCTGGTTAAGAAAATTACACAGGTTTTCAGGTGCACAGTTCCACAACACGTCACAAGCTTTTCCTCAAATGTCTCTCAGTAAGGCCTCCCCTGAGCTCCTATTTAAAACTGCAATCCACTCTTTCCTCATCTTCCTTACTCTATTTTATTTTCAGTGAGAGAGAGAGAGAGAGAGAGAGAGAGGGAGATGAGAAGCATCAACTCGTAGTTGTGGCACCTTAATTGTTCATTGATTGCTTTCTTGTATGTGCCTTGACGGGGGTGGGAGGCCCCAGCCAAGCCGGTAACTTTGAGCTCCTGTCTATGATCCCATGCTCAGGCCCGCGCAACACTGCACTCAAGCCGGATGAAGCTGTGTTCAAGCCCGCAACCTTGGGGTTTTGAACCTGGGTTCTCAGCATCCCAAGCCAACACTCTATATCCATGGTGCCACCACCTGCCTGGTCAGGCTCCTTACTCTATTTTTTTTTTTTCTCTCTCTCTTTTTTTTTTTTTTAATTAATTAATTTATTTATTCATTTTAGAGAGGAGAGGGAGAGACAGAGGGAGAGAGAGAGAGAGAGAAGGGGGGAGGAGCTGGAAGTATCAACTCCCATATGTGCCTTGACCAGGCAAGCCCAGGGTTTCGAACCGGTGACCTCAGCATTTCCAGGTCAACACTTTTATCCACTGCGCCACCACAGGTCAGGCCTCCTTACTCTATTTTTTAAAAGTAGTTATAACTAGTCCTGGCTGGATAGCTTGGTTGGTTAGAGCATTGTCCCGAAGCACAGAGGTTGCTGGTTCGGTCCCTAATCAGGGCACACACAGGAACAGATAGATGTTCCTGTCTTTCTCTTCCTCTCTCTCACTGAAATCAATAAGTAAAAAAAAAATTTTTAAGTAGTTATAATTTCCTACATATGATATAATTTACTGAAAATAAGCTCCACGAAGGCAGAGATATTTTTCTGTTTAGTTTATGCTCTGTCCCTGGGCCTAGAAAAGTACCCAGCAAACAGTAAGCGCACAATGCATGTTGCTATGAATACACGAATTCCCCTCCCTTGTGGGGCTCACAGTCCGGTGCCAAAGCAAACACAGACCATCACAAGGCAATAACAAGTGCTCCATGAAATAGCAGAGGAGGGGCACAGCGCATGAAAAGAGAGACCCCCAGGAGGAAGCAGAGGTTTGAGAAACAAGAAGACATCTGCCAGGTGAGGAGACTGGGGTGTAAAGACAGAGGCCGGAGACTTGCCTGTCAGGGAGGCTGAGCAGCCTCAAAAGGTTAAAGCTTGAGTCTCCCTGACCCCTGGCCTTCTCCTGGTCTCAGGCCCCCTCTGTCCCTTAGCCCAGGCCTGCACAATGCCCACTCACCTCCTTGTGACCTGGTTTGAAAGCCACCTTTTCCATAGCTACATGCCAATCATCACATTATGCCCCGCCCCGCCCCGCCCCCTCCCAATATCCCCACTCCCAGCAGAGCAAACAGCACGAAAAAGCCCTAAAGGTGAAAAGCAGCAGAGCGCATTTCGGGGCAATTTTAAGCAGTTCCAAGGGTAGCTAAGCAGGGTGGAAGTATCAGAGTGTGGGCTCCACCCTGCAGGTAATGAGAACTGCAGGGTTCTAACCCAGGGCAGCACCATGAACGGATTCGGGGGGTTTTGTTTGTGGGTTTTTTTTATTTTTTTGAGAGAGAGAGACAGGAAGGGAGAGATGAGAAGCATCAACTTGTAGTTGCATCATTTTAGTTGTTCATTCATTGCTTCTCGTATGTGCCTTGACAGGGGGCTCAAGCCCAGCCACTGACTGCTTGATACCGACATGATCCCACGCTCAAGCCAGCGACCCCGCACTCAAGTTGGTGAGCCTGTGCTCAAGATGGGTGAGCTTGCACTCAAGCTGGTGACCTCAGGGTTTTGAAACAGTCCTCAGTGTCCCAGCTCTAACCGTTGCACCACCATCGATCAGGCCAGATAGGGGTTTCCAAAACCACCCAGATGCTGGGCGGAGAATGGATTGGGGGTGGGAGAGAGTGAAGCAGGGAAACCACAGGGAGGCACCTAAAAAGCAGTAGGGCCCTAGAGGAAGGGGCTGAGGGGAGGATGATTTAGGACAAAGGCTCAACAGGACCTGACAGCACACTGGATGTTGACTCTGACTTCTGGGTGCTACACTACCATCTTGGCCAACTCCTGGTATTATGGGGCCATTCCTCGGCACAGGATGGTGGAAACAGGTTGGGAGGAGAATGAGGCTGATTGGCTGAAGGTCTGTGGGACATCCCAATGGGGAAGTCTTGAAGGAAATTGCTGTTTGCTACATTTTAAAAAAGATTTTATTTATTGATTTTAGAGAGAGGAGAGAGAAAAGGGGGGGTGGAGGGAGAAGTGGGAAGCATCAACTCATAGTTGCTTCTAGTATGTGCCTTGACTGGGCGAGCCTGGGGTTTCAAACCGGCGACCTCAGTGTTCCAGGTAGATGCTTTATCCACTGCGCCAACGCAGGTTAGGCGGCATTTGCCCTTTGAGTCGATGGTAGGGGGCAGAACTTGGAGACAGACTTGGGAACCATTTGTTCAAAGAATAGGTGGGACCCAGCTGGGAGAAGAGCTAGGCCAGGGCAAAAGATATTTAAGGGGCCAGGAAGAGGAGAGAGTGATGGAGGGAAGAGTAGCTCCGGTCTGGGGACCAGGGCCCCCGAGCAAGGGGTAGAGTGAGGATATTGGGAGGGGGCGGGGTGGGCATAATGTGATGATCAGGCATGTAGCTATGGAAAAGGTGGCTTTCCAACCAGGTCACAAGGAGGTGAGTGGGCGTTGTGCAGGCCTGGGCTAAGGGACAGAGGGGGCCTGAGACCAGGAGAAGGCCAGGGGTCAGGGAGACTCAAGCTTTAACCTTTTGACGCTGCTCAGCCTCCCTGACAGGCAAGTCCTCTGTCTTTACACCCCAGTCTCCTCATCTATGAAAAGGGAGCATAGGAAACAGCTGCCATTCAATGAGCATTTACTGTGTGCCAAGCCAAGGACTCTCGCCCCATGTACTGCCTCATCTAATCCTCACAGTAGTCTCGGCAGGTGAATGTTACTGTTATTTCCCTTTTACAGATGAGAAGACTGAGGCACAGAGATGTTAAGTCACTTGTTGCAGGCAACACAGTGAATGGAGACAGTGAGATTCAGACCCAGAGCCTGAATTCTGAGCCATAATACTGTACTACTAGCCCATATAAGGCACTGTACAGTTCACAGAGCACTCATGTGGTGGTTGAGGGGAACGATAAGGTGACCCGCACACCCAGAAAATGGCTAAGCTTATTACCACAAACAGTGTAGCTGAATAATGGCCTCCACAAATGTCCACGCCCTAATCCCAGAACTTGTAACTATGCTACTTTATCTGGCAAGTGAGATTTTGCAGATGTGACTAAATTAAGGACCTTGAGATGGGAAGGTTGTCCTGGATCATCTAGGGGGGACCAATGTAATCCAAGGGTCCTTATTAAAGGGAGGCAGGAGAGGCAGAGGAGGCATGGCGACAGGAGCAGAGAGAGTTCGCAAGATGCCACGCTGCTGGGTTGGACGGTGGAGGGTGGGGCCACAAGACAGAAAATGCAGGTGGTCTGGAGAACCTGAAAAAGGCAGGGAGCCTGACCAGGCAGTGGTGCAGTGGATAGAGCATCGGACTGGGATATGGAGGACCCAGGTTCAAAACCCCAGGTCGCCGGCTTGAGCATGGGGGTTGCCGGCTTGAGCGTGAGATCATAGACATGACCCCATGGTCGCTGGCTTGAACCCAAAGGTTGCTGGCTTGAAGCCCAAAGTCCCTGGCTTGAGCCCAAGGTTGCTGGCTTGAGCCCAAGGTTGCTGGCTTAAGCAAGGTTATCACTCGCTCTGCTGTAGCCCCCCAGTCAAGGGACATATGAGAAATCAATAAATGAACAACTAAGGTGCCACAACTATGAGTTGATGCTTCTCATCTCTCCCTTTCTGTCTCTCACAAAAAAAAAAAAAAAAAGACTAATTTTGGACCTCTGACCTCCAGATAATAAGTAAGATAATAAATTTGTGTTGTTTTAAGCCACTGAATTTGTGGCAGTTCAGCAACAACAGAAAAGGAACATAGCACATCACTGCATACCTGGCTCCCGTGGCCAGCCCCAGCTCAACTCATCCTGCAGCCGCTAGCACTAACACCCTTAGATTTTTTAATAGTTCTTTAAAGTTCCAATTTGGTCCTTTCTGAACCTCAGTCTTTCATTTTGTTAAGAATAAAAATAGGGCTAACACAAACACACCTGACCCTGACTCTCTTGTAAGCACAGAGTGAATAAAAGTGCTTTATATCATTCAAAGATTCCCATAAACCACTGGGGCAGATGAGGCCTAGTTATTGTCCCCATTGCTCAGATGAACAAACAAAGGCTCAGAGAAGGGAAATGGCCCATGCAGAGCCACACAGTTAATGAGTAACAGAGCCAGGACTTGACCCAGGACTTCTTACTTCAAATCTACCACACTGAGGTTCATGCCTCAGGGCTCAGCTCATGTGCCACCTCCTCAGAGAAGCCTTCCTGGATAGTCTCAGCCCATTCATTCATTCATTCATTCATCAAACAGTAGCTATGACTGCTCTCTGCCCAGTGTGATACTAAGTAAAACTGGGGACCAAGTTCTGCCCTCAGGAGCCCACTGCCTAGTGAACAAGACAAGACACACAAACCAACCATCCTGAACAGCCTGATAAATGCCGAGACAAAGGGAAGCACAGAGGACTGTGGAAGCCCAAAAGAGGAGAAACAGACCATGCCGGGGTCAGGGAAGGCTTGCTGGAGGAGGCGGTTATAGAGTTGGGGACGAGTAAGACGCAACCCAACCTGGGGGCGGGGCTCTGGTGGAGGAACAGCTAAGGGGAAGAGGGAGGCACGATGCTGTAGCTTCCCGAGGGCAGCAGAGGGGTTAGCTGTCCCAGGCCCCAGCATCCCTCTGGGTCTCCATGGTCCTGCGTATGAATGGGAACTGTGGGCCTTGCTGCCCAGAGCTTTGGTGACTGCTGGGCCCAGGTCCCTGGATTCCCAGAGGAGGGCTGAAGGTCAGGAAGGGTTAAAGGTAAGGGGCCTAGGGCAGGGCGGGGAGTGTTGGGGAGGCAGGGTCCCAGCTCAAGCCCCCATTCCATATCTGACTCATGGTGTGACTACAGGAAGATCCTCCGAGAGCTCCGGTGACACCATCTGAGAAATTTGGAGCATGAGACAAAACTGTCTCCAAAGACCCTCCCCAGCCCTGAAGGGGAAATGACAGGACACAAAATTACAAAAGGGTCTTTATTTGTAAAAAGTCAGGGGGCCCCTGGGGCAGCAGGAAAGGCAGGCCGGCTTCTCAGGGGTCGGGGGCATTTGGGCAGATGCGCTTGAGTGGGGGGGCGCCCTCTGAGTCCTCTGTGTCACCCTGGGTGGCCTCGGGGACAGGTGGCACTGGCTCAAAGACAGGGTAAGCTTCGGGGGCCTGGAGAGGAAGGGTGGAGAGGCGTGAGCTCCACCCAAACCCGAGTGCAGTCTCCTGGCCTCCACCTTCTTCAAAGCCCGCACTCCACTCCCCTCCCGGACCCGAGTCTAGCCCAGAGCCAGGGACCCAGGGTGCAGATTAAACAGGGCACCAAAACAACCAACTGTTTGGGGGGAAGAAGTTGATATTTGCTATGTCTGGGACACGCATCAGGTAGTCCTTGTGGGAAAATTCAGAAGTTTATGGGGGACTTTCTTAAGTTAGTTGTATAGTAGAGGATTTAAAAAATTAATACTTGGAGGAGCAGCATGATCTTTCCAGGCTTTTAATCGTCTTAAATCAGACCTGACCCAGCCCTCAGGACTTTGTTTTTAAAAACACCCTTTCCTTTTTAGTGCCAAGAACCCAGCTCTAAGCCTTTAGTTGTGTCCGAGGTCTACCTTCCCCATCTGGGGCTCAAAAGTGCAGTCCCCAAGCCTTAGGCTGCCCCCCCCCCAGCCCTGTTCCCTCCAAGACCTGGGAGTGCAGCCTTCTGGCCCCTCTCACCTCAGCCTCCAGCAACTCCGGAACCGGCTCCTCCTTGGTCAGCATGGGGGGCTCATCGGTGCCACCTGAGGTGACACCCCCAGGATCTGGAACGTCAAGGTAACAGACAGTCCCTGAGCAGCCGCTCTGTGCCACAGCATGGACCAGGGGACAGAAACACCAGTCACACAAGCCCCTGGCCGTGGGAGCACTGTAGAGGGAGAGGAGCTCCTGGCTGCAGCCCCGGAGAAAGACACAGAAGGACATTCAGGTGGGATCCCAATGGGTTAGGAGGCAAACAGAGGGGGAGGTGGAAGCACATTTTCAGCAGAGGAAACGGGTACTAGGAAAGCACAGATTCTGAGTTTGAACTGCCTACATTCAAATCCTAACCTTGGGCAAATGATTTAATTTCTCTGGGCCTCATTTTCCCAATCTATAAAATGTGGATAATTAGAATAGTTCCTACTGAGAGGATTACACGAGATAATACAGATAAAGCCCTTACTTAGCACAGTGTCTGGCACAGAGTTAAATGCTCAATAAATGCCAGTGATTGTTTTGTTTCTGATTTTATAAAGTGAGAAGAGGGGAGACAGTGAGACAGATTGGCATGCGCCTGACCGGATCCCCCCGGCAACTCCATCTGGGGCCGATGCTCGAGTACTGAGCTATCCTCAGCACCAGAAGCCACGCTCGAACCAACTGAGTGGCTACAAGAGGGGAAGAGGGAGAGAAGGGGGTGGGGGGAGAGAAGCAGATGCTTGCTTCTCCTGTGTGCCCTGACTGGGAATCGAACCCAGGACAACCATACGCTAAGCCGACGCTCTATTCACTGAGCCACCAGCCAGGGCCAGTTACTGCTTTTATTTTAGTAAAAGTACAGAAGCGCACAGCACAATCTAGACACAGCCATAGGCCCAAGTCAAAGTGTTCTGAAAGGAAATGAGGAGGTCAGCAGGGGATGGTGCCCAAAGGGCCCAGTATGCCAAACTGGGGAGGCAAAGGTCATCGGGAGCCCCTGAAGTCTTTGAGCAGGAAAGTGACCCCGTCAAACCTGTGCTTTAGAAAAAGCTGCTCCTGTCAGCTGTGGGGAGGTGACTCTAGGGAAGGAGACCCACAAGGAGGCTGGAGCCAGGTGAGGGGGAGAGATGACAAGCTTGGGGAGGGAGAAGACGATGTTGGGAGGTGGGACCGACCAGGCAGGGGACTGACTACAAGGCAGAAAGAAGCTGGGAAGGGCCTCGCGCCCAGGATGCCGGCTTACTGGCTGCGTGAGCTGGGGCAACTTATTTGACAGCTTTGGGTTCCAGATTCTCATTTATAAATGGTGAAAAGAACCCTCCGAGGGTGGTAGTGGAGATTAAATGAGATCAAGTAAAACATATACAATGCTTAGAAGGGTGCCAGATACACAGTCAGAGCTCAATAAGTATTAGCTGTTATATCACTTATTATTAATGACTCTGAGAAATATCAGTCATTTATTTCTCAACAAATATTTACTGAGCACCTACTATGTACGCATGGCGTTCTGAGATACAGTAATGAATAAAATCAATATGGACCCAACATTCAGGAAACTGACACGAGGTGGGAGTGAGGGAGAAAGACCCCATACTTTAGGGAGTAAAGATGAAATTTCCATGAAAATCCCAGACAGTGATGAGTTATCAACAGACCAGAGTAGTCAAGAGGAAGGTGATGGCTCCAGAGGAGTCAGGGGGGCCTCCTGAGGAGGCAACACAGGATGGGGGCAGGTACAGGTCTAAGCTGGTGGCTTCAGCTTTGGAGAAGACAAGACTGAGAGGGGAGGGCTCCTGGGAGGCACTTGGTCCTACCTCTCTCCTGGCCTAGCCGTGGAGGCTGAGCTTCCTCTGGGACCCCTTCCGGTGGTCCGGAAGGTGACGCGGGGCGGCTGGGCTGGGGGGTGCCACCCGGGCTGGGCTCGGTGCCCTTTTGCATGGAGCCTTCCGAATGGAAACTCTGGTTACTGTTCTCATCTGCGAGAGCAAAAGTCCAGAGGGTTGGGCCTGAGGTTCCCAGTCCCCTCCTGCTATCCCATACCCCCCCATCCCAGAATCCCTACATACCGTTGAGATCGAGCAGGATAAGAGGACCACCCCCTCGGGGGCTGGTGCCCCTGCCGCGCCGCTCCCGGCCTCGGGACCTCTCTGCACCACCACCAGCCCTCCTTCGCTCCTGGGGATGAGGAGAGGGAGGATCAGAGCTGGCGCCCGCAAAGCCCCCACTTCTACAAGTCAACTGAGGCCCAGGGAAGCCAAAGGCCCTGCCCCCGTGAGGTGACAGAGGTGGTGCACACTGGGGGTAGGGCTTCTTTCTTTTTAATTGATCAATTTTAGAGTGACAGAGAGAGGAAGGGAGAGAGAGAGGAGGCGTTCACTTGGTGTTCCACTTAGTTGTGTGCTCACTGGTCCCTTCCTGTCTGCGCCCTGACCCAGATCGAACCCACAACCCTGGTGTCACCAGAAGAGGCCCTAACTGACTGAGCTCACCAGCCAAGGCTTGGGGTAGGTCTTGAATTCCAGGGTCTGGAGCAAGAAAAAGGGAGAAGGGGGTGGAGTTGGCAATAATTGTAAACATGTGTCTGGGCTGCTGCTGCATTTGATGTCTCAGAGTAGGGACCCGAGGTCAGAATGGGGAGGGGCTTGCCTGAGGCCGCACAGATGCAGCTTCTGGTGGGGGGAGGGGCTTGCTCACCTCTTCCTGGGGGTCCACCACTGGCACCCACTTGAAGATACGAAGGGAAGTATCGCCCACCGTCACCCAGCGCTTCTCCCTGTGGGACAGTGGGGGGACTAGGTCAGAGAAGCCTCAATCGAGAGCCCGTCCAGCCGCCGGGTACATCTGGGGATGCCTGCATAGGTGTGGGTGGTGCGTAAGGAAGGGTAGTTTTGCTAACGGGGCATTGTTAGAGGGACAAAAAGAGCCCTGCAGACTCCAGGGCACACACGGGGGTGCCTCTAGTGAAAGAGTACGGCTTGGGCCGTGGCTCGCAGACCCCTAGGGTATATACATGGGGCACACGGCTCTGGGCCTGGCTTGGGATCCGGGCGGACTTTCAGGAGGAGTGTCAAAGCTTTAGGAGGCGGGGCATAAATGGGGGGGGGGGCTCCTGTTCTGGGAGGACACGGCTGGGGAGCACGCTTTGTAGACCCAGGGTGTAGCTAGGAGAAGGGGGACTGAGCCCTGTACATCCAGGGCGCAGCTGGGCGGCGCACCTAACACCTGGGGCCATCGCTGGTGAAGGGAGGGTAGCCGCCTTTGGAGGAGGAGTGGCCCCGCCATCTCCGGTCCCTGTCCCCGGGACAGCGCTCACCATCTCCGGACCTTCTCGATAGTCGCCATCACCTTCTTGATGTCATCCTTGGCCCGGCTCCGGGTCTCAGCCCGCACGGTCCGGCCGGCCATGCTGGCGGGGCTGGGGCTGGGGCCGGGGCCGAGGCCGAGCCCGCGGCTGGGCCGCCTCCCGTCCGGCGGGCTCAGGCTCGGCGCCAGGCCGGGTCGCCGTTCTCTCCGCCTGCCGTCCCTCCGGGAG
This sequence comes from Saccopteryx bilineata, assembly GCF_036850765.1. Classification (NCBI taxonomy): domain Eukaryota; kingdom Metazoa; phylum Chordata; class Mammalia; order Chiroptera; family Emballonuridae; genus Saccopteryx; species Saccopteryx bilineata. The sequence continues at coordinate 292,326,464 of NC_089493.1, forward strand.
TTGGCCGCGCCCTCCCTCGCTCCCCAACGCCTCCGCGAGTCCCCGCCCGGCTTCCTGCCGCTGCGCCCCGCCCGGGCCCGTCCCGGGAGCGGCCCTGCAGCGCGGACGGCCTGAGCCCAGGCCTGGAAACCGGCCAGCCCCGCCCCGCCCCGGCCCGCCCCCTCGGGGCGCCCGGACGCGCAGCGCCCCCTGCCCGCCGCCCCGAAGGAGGTTGGGGTCAGCTCCGCGACTGGACGCGCGCGGCAGGACTGAGGTGTGCGTTCAGACCACGTGGGCGCCGGGAGAGCTAGAGGGACTGTGCCTGGGTGTGCGTCCGCTGCGCGTGGGCGTCCTTGGAACGCGCGCGCGCGGCCGCGTGTATCCACCTTCACCAGCCAGGTTGTCTAGTTCTACATTGTCCAACTATATTCCTTCAACCGTTCATTCAATAATCTGTTAACTGAGTGCCAAGCAAGTATGTGCCAGAAACTTCATGTTAGTGTGTCTCCACCCACTAGAATGGCTAAAATGACAGTGACTGACCGCACCAAGGGTAGGCAAAGAAGTAAAGCAACTGGACCTCATTCATTCCTGGGGGAGTGTAAATTGGTAAAGACGACACTTTGGGAAACAGTTTTCTAATGAAGCCCAAAATACACCCCAACCCTATGATCCAGCAATTCCACGCTTACATTATCAGCACCCAACAGAAACGCATAGGTATGCGCACCAAGAAACGTCTACCGGAATGTTCACAGCACTGTTTAAATATAATAGCCTCAAACCGGAAACAACCCATCAAAGGGGAGTGGAAAAGGAGCTGTATGTAGCCTATTCACACCTTGGACACAGAAAGGAGAATGATGTCCCGCTACACCCAACGGCAAGTCTCATGAAAGAAGTCAGATACAAGAGTATACACTGTATGATTCCGTTTATATGAAGATGGAAACAGACAAAACTAATTTATGGTGTGACAAGCCGGAATAGCAGTCACTCTTGGGACTGGGAGTGGCTAAAGAGGGGGCTCTGGGAACTGGTCATGTTCTGTTTCTTAATCTAGTGCCAGTTCCCCGATCGTATTTACTCTGTAAAAATTCATGGATGTTTGCACTTTTCCCTATGTATGTTATACTTCAAGTAAAACTTTATTTAAAATGAGCGTGTCTTGGTTGATCTGGGGCTGTTTGCCAGCAGATATGACATGTCTAAATTTGTGTTGTTCTGGGTGTGTGTTTCAAAGTGTGGCTATTGTGTCTGCGTGTTTCGGTGTGACTATGTCCACAGAGGTTACAGTATAGGAAGATGGTTACGGCAGCATTTTTGGAGCCAGGCTGTTGGGGTAAAATCCCAGCTCTGTTCGTCTTCTGGCCCTCTGCCAGTAGCCCCTTTCTTCCTTTACTCTGGCAATATCCTTACAGAGTCAGATCTCCTTCCTAGTCCCTTCACTCACATTACCTGCTGTTGTCTGTGGCCTCCCCTCTCCGACCGTGAGTTCCTCAGGGAACCAGAGAGCAGGTATGGATCGTTGGGCCCTTAGAGCCCGGGACACAGTGAGTGTTTGTTTGCACTGGCTTAGTGGAGTTGACATATGAGTAGCTATTCCCCTTGTCCCCCACTCCCGTTTCTGACGCTTGCTCCCATGTGAGAATGAAAGTCTGTATTCAGCAGAAGCAGGTATGTCAGAGGGGTTCTCATTACTGAACCTGGTAAAATGAGGCAAGCTGGGGTATCTGTCCCCCTCCGAGTAGGTGTGATGAGAGGGGATCTGTGATAGGCCAGGAGGTGTATGTCTGGGCAGGTGTTGTCCAAGCCTTAGGGCTCTCATCCCGACCTCTCTCGAGCTCCCTCTCCCCCTCCTTCCCAGACAAGAGAGAGTGCCGGCACATTCCTATCCCGCCAGCTCCACCCTCTCCTATCTCCACAGTTTTCTCCGAAAAGCAGCCCGGGCGCTAACACTTGACTTGCCCCAGATCGGAGCCTGAGCCTCTCCTCCTCCTGGCGTGAGGCAGGCCTGCCTCCCAGGCCTAGGAGCCCCCAGCATCGAGGTCCCAAGTCCACCCACTCAGAGGACCTGCCGCACGGCTCAGGCCCTTTCTCGACTAGGCGGCACAGACAGTGAATTGAGCTCAGGGACAAGGAATCTTGCCTGGGGCGGGGGGGATTCTTTGGGGTTTGAGCCCTGATTGGCTGAGCCTGGACCCGCCCCTGCCCCTTTCCCCCTTCCCCCCCCCCCCTCCGCCCTACACCTTGGAAGGGGGGCGTGGAGGCAACCGGGATCAGCCTGGGGCCAGCATGAGCCGAAGGGAGGGAAGTCTGGGTAAGGGGCTGAAGGGCAGAGGCCGAGTGCCTAAGGGGAGCAGTGGTCCGAAGGGCTGGGAGCTGGGGTCTGTGTCCTCATTACCTCCGGGTCCGGGAAGGGAGCGGCCTGAGCCGGGCAGAGCAGGGCCCGGGTGTCAGGTAACAAGCGATGAGCCGTGGGTAAGCTGTGGGAAGGTGCTAGCACCGAGAGTTCTGAGGGACCCTGGGGGCTGTGCCTTCAGGGACAAGGGCCCAGGGGTTAGTTAGATAACTAGTTCGAGTACACCCTGCGGGAAGACTGGGGTCGTAGCCGGGGTTTTACGCCTGGGTCCTCTTTGGGTATTGGGAAAGAATCTGTTGGAGGCCAGAGGGTGGGGATAGAGTTAGGAGAGAAAAATTTGGGGCCACAGGAGATAGTGAATGACTACCGGAGACGAAAGTCAAGACAGATAAAGATAGGGATAGGCGGTGGCAAACTCAGGAGGGGGTGGTGGTTGTGCCGATCGGGAGTTGCGAGCTAAGACTACATTCCCCAGCATACCCTGGGCGTGTGCACGGGGCGTCACGGGAAATGTAGTCCTTCCCGGGGCGCCACTATCCAGCTTGTGCTCAGGAAAACTAGTCGTTGATTTATTGATGCCGCCTGGTACCTAGCCAGGCACCTTGGGCAAAAGGTCTGTCAGGGAGGGAATGGGACTTCAGCCTTACAATCTGTAAAATGGGCTGAAAGGCACATTCCTATTTGAAGTTCTGTGCTTCAGTAATGTTGAATTCCACCAACAATCACAGAAGTGCAGGGATATGTGAGCTATATATCCTCAGAGGGCTCCCAGGCTGAGGCCAATTCACACAGATAAAAGAGCCATTAAAAGAGCTACGTTGGAATTATGAACAAGCCTTAAGTGAAAGAAAAGTTAATTTAAGGGAGGGATGAGTCTGAGGCTGCACTAAAGAATTGTAATTCCACTCTAATAGTATTTCAACAGTGATTTGAGGACAGGGAACACATTTCAGGTAGAACAACTGTTTGGCAAATGTCTGGTGCCACATTTTCCCATCTAAGACAGAGCTTGCCTGGCTTAAAAGTTAGAAAATTCCGAGCTGAGCTTCTGGGTTCAGGAAGAAGAAGCCAGCTGGAACAATGTGGTCCAGAGTAGGGGTTTGGGCTGCCCTCATTCCAACCCCCCTTTCCCACCAGAAGACCCCCAGGCTGACTCCTCAGTCTCACCCCTTCCCCTATTGGAGGCCAAGATCCATCAGACACACAGCCTTGCCCGCCTCCTCACCAAATATGCTGAGCAGCTGCTTCAGGAATATGTGAGTGGGGACGGGTGTGGGGGACCAGGGGCCTGGGGAACAGAAAAGGATAGCTCACAGGGTTTCCTGATCACCTGTTCTCTCAACCTCATTTCCCAACTGCAGAAATTGGGGCTCCGAGAGGGATCAGTAACTTGCCTCTGGCCACACAGCGAATTAGAGGAGGACCATGTCTGTGTCCCAAATGCCCCTCTGTCTACCTCAGCTTGGAGGCTCCCTCCTTGCTGCTTTAAGACAGAGGCAACCTGACAGCAGAGAGAGCTCTGGTCTGAGGGTCAGGAAACCTAGGTTCTAGGCTCTGAGTGGTTTTGTTACCTCCCCTCCATGGGCCTTGGTTTCCCCAGCTGTAAAAGGAGGCAGCTGAACAAGATGAGCTGTGAACTCTTCTACCTGTGCTATGCAGAGGGGCCAGGAGGAGGTTTCAATCTGGAGCAAAAATTCCATCCCCGGGGGGGATTATACAAAGGAGGAGGATCTGCCAACATCTTTGGTTGGAAAGAGGGCCTTGCCCAAAGAAAGAAGATACTTTTCCAAATTACTCTGGTGTAGTGGAGGAAGGGTGTGGTTTTTTAATCAGACAGACTGTGGGCCTGCCATCTTGCTGTGATCTTGGGCAGGACTGATAATAATAAAATAATCATGTAAAAGTTATTTATTTTTTGCCTGGCCTGTGGTGGCACAGTGGGTAAAGCATTGACTTGGAACGCTGAGGTTGCCAGTCCAAAACCCCGGGCTTGCCCGGTCAAGGCACATATGGGAGTTGATGCTTCCTGCTCCTTCCCTTCTTTCTCTCTCTCTCTTCTCTCTAAAATGAATAAATAAACATCTTTAAAAAAATAATGGTGCAACAATTATGACAGTAGATCGTGGGATAATTGAACTAGCTTTGTAGTCCTACCAACTTTGGTTCAAACTCTAGCTCTACTCCCTCCTAGATGGATTGCCTAGGTCAAGTAACTGTACCTCTTCAGCCCCCACATCCTCATTTACAAAATCAGCATCATTATCATCACACCCATTATTGGGAAGATTAGAAATAGTGTGTTTAGAGCAGCAAGCATTGCCTGAATCAGAGGCAAGATGTTAGTGAAGGATAAATGGTATTGTTATAGCAGTTTTACAAATTCCAAATCACCTTCAGCTTCCATTTGTTTATTCATGTGACAGTTATTCGTGGAGCCCCTGCTCTGTGCCAAGCAAGTACAGAGGTGAGGGAGGGTAAGGAGAGGGAGTGAACAGCCTAGTTCCTCTGGAGGTCCCTGGTACGAAGACAGGACAGGGAGCTGTTTACCCCATTTTGCAGATGAGAAGACGGAGGCTCAGAGAAGGGAAATAATTTTGTAGGAAACCGAACAGTAAATGGAGACTAGATTTGCATCCTGATATGTAAGATAGCATTAATAAAAGAGCTAATGTTTATTGTGCTTTTCCCATGGGCCAGGACCTGCCTTGAGCTTTTTCATATGCTCATAACTACCTTATGAACTTGATAATGTTATTATCTCCTCATTTATTTATTTTTTATTATTTACTGATTTTACAGAAGGGAGGGCAGAGTGAGAAGTATTGTAAAACATTGTTTACATTGCTTATTTTAGACCATCTTAACAAGCCCTGCCAGAGCAAGGCCTCAAAAAATTAGTTCGAAACCCAGAATTGTTTCTCTCCACGGAAATCTTTAGTAAAAGGCGAAAGATTTATGTGATCTGAAGAGAAACCAGAGTATTGGAGCAAGAAGTATTAACTCACAGTTGCTTCACTTTAGTTGTTCATTGATTACTTGCTATATGTGCCTTGTCCGGGCAAGCCCAGGGTTTTGAACCAGTGACCTCAGCATTCTAGGTCAAAGTTTTATCCACTGTGCCACCACAGGTCAGGCATTATCTCCATATAAATTGATTTTACAGAAAGAGGAGAGGAGAGGAGCAAGAAGCATGAACTCGTCATTGCTTTACTTTAGTTGTTCACTGCTTGCTTCTCGTGTGTGCCTTGACTGAGCAAGCCCAGGGTTTTGAACCAGCGACATCAGCATTCCAGGTCAACGCTCTATCCACTGCGCCAACACAGACCAGGCCAAAAAAAAAAATTTTTTTTTTAATTTACTGATTGATTTTCAAGAAAGAGGAAGTGAGAGAAGGTGAGAGAGAGAGACAGACAGAGACAGACAGGAACATAGATAGATCTGCTCCTTTATGTGCCCTGACGGGATGAAACCGGCCACCTCTGCGCTTCCAGACGATGCTCAACCACCCGAGCAATCCGGCCAGGGAAGCCCACTTTTTTTTATTGTTCTGTATGATTTCAAACACTGCAGCTCCGTTGCGAGGACCTTGTCCTCTGCGAGATGGGGAAACTGAGGCCCCAGGAGAGGGCAGGAGTCCCGGGAGTCCCGCTGACCGCCCTGTCTCCGCAGGTGCAGCACCAGGGAGACCCCTTCGGGCTGCCCGGCTTCTCGCCTCCGCGCCTGTCGCTGGCGGGCTTGAGCGCCCCGAGCCCGGGCCACGCGGGCCTGCCGGCGCCGGAGCGGCTGCACCTGGACGCGGGGGCGCTGGCCGCGCTGCCGCCGCTGCTCGACGTGGTGCGCCGCCTGCAGGCTGAGCTGAACCCGCGCGCGTCGCGCCTGCTGCGGCGCCTGGAGGACGCGGCGCGCCAGGCCCGGGCCCTGAGCGCCGCGGTGGAGGCCGTCCTGGCCGCGCTGGGCGCCGAGCTCCGCGGGCCGCGGCCCGAGGCCGCCGCAGCCGCTGCCGCAGCCGCCGCCTCCGCCTCCGCCGCCGGCGTCTTCCCCGCCAAGGTGCTGGGGCTGCGCGTGTGCGGCCTCTACCGCGAGTGGGTGAGCCGCACCGAAGCCGACCTGGGCCAGCTGGTGCCCGGAGGGCCGCCCTGACGCGGGCGCGGCGCGCGGGTCGCTGTCACCCACTCCCCGTCCTCATCTCTCAACGTCTCTCTTAGTGTCTTCATCCCTTTGTCTCCGTCTCTGCCCTCTCTATTGGCGTCATCTGCTTTCTGGCGCTTTTGAACTAGGGACCTTCTTGTGTCGGTGTGTGACTTTCCATGTCCAACATACTGTTGCTTTCTCTCTCTCTCTCCTCCATCGCTTGGGTCTGTCTGCCTCCGTCTCCCTTGCCCCCCCTTACTGTCTCGGGGGTCACTTTGTCGCCCTTTTTCCTCTCTCATCTCAAGGAGGATCAGGGCACCTGATCGCTGTTGCCCTCTGTCCTTGTCCCTCTCCCTTCTTCACTCCCTGCCAGCCCCCTCTCCCCGGATGCCTGCCCCCTCCTGCACTTCCCTCCGTCCTATCCTTGAACCTCCTCTTGACCCTACCCCCAAGCCAGGTCTGTGAAGAAAAACAATCGACATCTTAAAAGAGTTTCATTTCTGAGAATAAATTAATTTTTTTGTAAATAAAATGTTAAAAAAAGCAAAAAACAAAACCAAAGTGAACACTAAAGTTACCAGTATATATAGTTGTTGAAAATGGGGAGACACCTTTGAGGAGTGTAGGATCCTTGGGGTATAGCCTGGTCCTCCAGACATACCCAAAAGCCAAAGTATAAGTAGGAGATTCCCAGGAACCCTGGTCCAGGGATGCCCTCTGTTAGCCCAGGACAGGATGTGGATGTGTCCTGGGCAGGAAACAGATGTGACATGAATCTTTAGTTCTTTTTTAAGAATTGAATTTGCATTGATCGGGAAGTGAAGCCCCTCTTTAAGAAGGGAAGTTGAAACCGTGGCCACAGTCAGAAAAGTAGACTGGGGGAGGAAATGAACTCCAGCGGAAAGAAGAGGAGCCTGTTTGCGCCACAAGGTCCATGTCTTCGTACAGCAAGTGAGACAGACATGAAGACAGCCCCTGGACCTTGCCAAAATGACAGGAAGGGGAAGGCAGGTCTCAGGAGAGCCCAGGAAGGAGACCGATTGTCCCTTCCTTGTAAATGCTCTTCAAAGAGGCATTTTTCTCCACCCTGGAAGTGGGCAGCCAGTACCACTGGATTGGTAATTCATGAAATGGTATCCATGGAAACCCACCCAGATCTGGATGGGAGGTCATAGGACGTAGGCAGGAAGGCCCACGCAGTAGGATATTGAGGTGTAGTTCCCAGGAAATATCTCCAATATATGGCATACAAACCCTATCTGCTAGGCAAGATGTGTCTCCTTTCTAGCCAAGAAGCAAGAAGAGTCCCTTATGACAGAAGAATTGCAGGAAGTCCTGCTTCTTCTATCCGGGGTATTTGGCCTTGAGCAGAGCCAGGTTCCTTACAGCTCGATCTGTCCAGTAGCCGTGTTCTCGGGTTACTACATATCCTCGACATTTCCTTTTGAAGGCTGAGGCCCCAAAGGGGACAAGCCCAAGAGTGTCCTCTTCAGGGGGGATGGGCAGGCCCAGGACGGTCATGATGGCAGCCATGTTGCTCAGCAGGCCTTGGACCCTGAGTCTCATGGCCCCGAGCTGAGCCGAGCCAGCAGGACAGGACTGCCAGGGTTTGAGCTGCTCTGGTCATCCCCCATGAGCTGGAAGGTGCTGGGTCAAGGCCAGGAAGGCCCCCTGGGCACAGCCTAGCTGCTCACCATCATCCAAGGCATGCCAGGTCTTGAAGGAGACAGTGGCAGGTGGCAGGCCGCCGAGCTAAAGGTCAGGGGCTGAGAAGCCAGGGTCACTAAAAGGGCTGCCCTGGGACTGGAGCTGCATGAGGGACAGAGACATGAGTGAGGGGACCAAAGGGGTACCCTGAGGCTCCCACATTTTCACATCTGCCTTCTATGAGACCAGCATCTTTCCCAGGGCGAGTTGCCATCCACTACCTCTCAGAGAGTTGGCGGGAAGTCCTGGGCTCTGCTGGGATCCAATTCAGATTCCTCCATGTACAAGTTGTACAACTTTGAATAAAGCTTCAGTAATTCCCATGTGGCCGTATTATCATGAGATGATAAGAAGTAATATATATAGGCCTGACCAGGCAGTGGCGCAGTGGATAAAGCGTCAGATTGGGATGCTAAGAACCCAGGTTTGAAACCCCGAGGTCGCCAGCTTAAGCATGGGCTTATCTGGCTTGAGCACAGGTTCAGAACATGGGATCATAGACATGACCCCATGGTCGCTAGGTTGAGCCCAAAGGTTGCTGGCTTGAGCAAGGGGTCACTCACTCTGCTGTAGCCCTCCCCCCGCCATCAAGGCACATATGAGAAAGTAATCAATGAACAACTAAGTTGCCCCAACAAAGACTTGATGCTTCTTATCTCTTTCCCTTCCTGTCTGTCTGTCCCTGTCCCTCTCTCTGACTCTCTCACTAACTCTGTCAAAAAAAAAAAAAAAAAGAAGTAATATATTTAAAAAGCCCTTAGCACAGCACCTGGCATACAATAAAAGCCTGATAAGCCACCGTTAATAGATAATAGATTCATATTAATATCATGAACACAAAGTATATTAATTATTTATTATATTTTCAGCCTAAATATATTATTGACAATGTGGTAATAGCCGTCTGTTTTTTATTTACACCACTTAGTTGTTTGTTAATTTTATTATAATCATTGGTAAATAATTGTTCATATGAAATTTAGTTCTCTCCTCCACAAACCTAGACCCGTGACCTCAGTGCACACTGATAACTCCCCTCAGTGGTGGAGCACCTAGTCCTGCTCCCTGTCGATAGGAAGTCAAACAAGCTCAGGGTGCCTAGAACTACCCAGGGAATGGTGGCAGGTGTGGGGCTAGAAACTAGACGTAGTGAGTGCGTGTGGGCCTGGAATATAGGTCAGTGGGAGAGTCACAGACTCCAGAGGTCCAGGGGCCAGGCAGCTCTTGTCACTTGGGGAAGGAGGCAGGACGAAGATGGGGTGGGCGGGGGGCAGGGAGGAGTTTTGTCAACACGTTTCGGTTACCTGTTTTAGACAGGCATTTGTATTTAAAATCGAACAAGCACTGCATGGCCCAAACAGAAGACATCTGTTGGTCAGACCCAGCCAACGGGCTGCCAGTTTGAACTTCTAGGCAGCTGGGGAGTGTGGGGAGAATTGGCATTGAATGTTACAGACCTGGTTTAAGATCCTGGCACTCTCGGTTACTAGCTATGCGACCGCCGCCGGCAAACTATTCACCTTTCGGCCTCCGTTTTCTTATCTGTAAAGTAGATTGTAACTCCATGTCACAGAACTTTCTGCGGGGTCAGTAGGATCATGGGAGAGTGCCCGGCATGGCAGAAGGACCAGGTAAGCAGCACAGCACCAGGCGCTTGGGGACGCACTCGCGACCTGGTAAAGCCCTGCCCTCTGTGGGCTTCCCTGGGACCTTGTGATGGTGCTGAGAGGTCAGCGAAGGGCAGGGTCACCACCCCTTTTTCAGATGGAGAAGCCAAGATGGAGGAAGAATGACTTGCCCAAGGTCACCAGCCATCACTGACATGTTCGTGGGTGTGCCTTTAGTGGACAGAGCCCCTGTGCCCTGGGAGCCAGGGCGGAGCCTCCTCCTGACCCCGCTGTTGCCTCTGCCCAGGGCCGGGCCGGGATGGCAGTGTCCCTCTGCCCCCACTCGCTCTCATGCCCAGTATCACTCACATAAGTTGGCAGCAGCATGGATGTGTTCTTTGGTTTTTTTTTTTTTTTTTTTTTTTGTTTTTTTTTTTGTTTTTTTTTTTTTTTTTTTTAGAAGGACCTCTTTTTCCATGTCCCTGTTTTTTTTTTTTTTAATTTTTTTTTTTAAGATACATTTATTTATTTATTTATTTATTCATTTTTAGAGAGGAGAGAGAGACAGAGAGAGAGAGAGAAAGGGGAGGAGCTGGAAGCATCAACTCCCATATGTGCCTTGACCAGGCAAGCCCAGGGTTTCGAACCAGCAACCTCAGCATTTCCAGGTCGACGCTTTATCCACTGCGCCACCACAGGTCAGGCGGATGTGTTCTTTTGCATGTAGAGGGCTAGGCTATAGGTTTGACTGATGGGCTCAGCTGGGGAGCTGGGGACCCCCACCCTGCAGGGTGGCAGCAGCAGGGTCAGCAGGCAGAGGGGGCTGGCCAAAGAAATCAGAGGTCAGCACCAAGTCCCCAACCCCATCTACCGATGGATTCATTTATTCCTCATAATTCAAACGGGTACACAGCCCCTGTGGTCTACAACAGACTTGTGTAGCCAAGTCACCCTGAAAGTAGATTATTTCTGACCCAGAACACTGCCTTGAACTCCGGATTCCTGTATTCAACTTCCTGCTTGACAGTTTCCCTTAGGTATTAATAAGCATCTCAAACTCAAACTATCCCCACTCAACTGTCTTCCCCATCTCTAGTGACAGTGCAGGCTTCAGTTCTTCCAGCGGCTCAGGTTGAAGCCGTGGCTTCTCTCTCTCTCTCTCTCTCTCTCTCTCTCTCTCTCTTTTAAATTTTTTTCATTTGTTGATTTGAGAGAGAGAGAGAGAGAAAGGGAAAGAGAGAGAAACATCAGTTTGCTTTTCCACTTATTTATGCATTCATTGGTTGCTTCTTGTATGTGCCCTGACCGAGGATCGAACCTGCAACCTTGGTGGTGTTTCAGTAGGAAGCTCTAATCACCTGAGCTACACGGCCAGGGGCCATGGGGTCCTCTTTGGGGCCTTCCTGTCCACATGCAGCCCTACTGTAAATCCCGTTGCCTCTACTCTTAAAAGGTAGTCAGCACAGGTCTGTACTTCTTGAACCTAGTTCTCATGACAAGGATATATTTACTTTGTGAACATTTATTGAGCTGTACACTTATAACTTGTGCACTTTTCTGTATATTTGTAATTTTCAATAAAAAGTTTTGAAAGATGAAAAGATGTATCCAGAACTGAACCCTCCTTTGGCTGCTGCCACCTGAATCTCAGCCGCCAGCACCTCTCACCGGACCATTACAGCAGTCTCCCCGCTGGTCTCTGCTTCCGCCATTGCCTCCCCTCTGCCCCCTGCAACTCCTCAAGTCCAGTTAGATCCGACCTCTGCCTGGCCCCTCCCACTGCTCACACCTCACCCAGAGGGAGAGCTGAAGTCCTCACGAAGTCCCCGGTGTGGTGGGGAGGCCCTCTGCGCTCACCTCCTCTCTTCTGCAGCGTTCCCCCCTGAGGCCAGGACCCTCCCCAAATCTCCCCAAGACGGGCTCCTTCTTGTACTGCAGGCCTCAAGGTAGATAGCAAAGGCCTCTCTCTCCCTCTTCGGGATTTATCGTCTTCATAGACTCATGCTATTTGCAACTATGTCATTGACTTATTTGTCTGTGTGCTTGTTGCTGTCTCTCTCCCTCGACTGCTGGCTCCGGGAAAGAGGAAACCTCACCGGGACCATTCACTGCTGCTCCCCCCACACCCAGCACAGAGCTTAGTGTTTGTTGAATGAATAAATGAATGAATGCTGCCATGAGCATTCTGATCCCAGCCTCTTCGGTCACTGTTGAAAGCGGAAATATCTGGATTGGAGGGTATGCTCATTTTAAAATTGAGTAAAATGCTGCTGAACTGTTCTCTCAAATGGCAGGCTCTATTTGTGTTCCCACCAACTGGGTGAGGCTCAGAGAGGGGGTGGTCACCTCAGGGTGCCAGCAGAAAGCAGTGAAGATGAGAGGCCAACCGCGATGGCCTCCTCTACTCTCCTTTCTACATCCTGCATTCCCGGAAGTTCAGCGTTTAAGGGAAGGCTGGGAGTGAAGGCTGTTTCCTTCATTTATTCAACACAGGAGGATCATTGCCCTCAGATCTGATCACGCTGTCATTCTAATTTACTTAATCACGTGTATTGTCTGTGTGCAGAATGAAATCTCCACGGGACCCTAGATTTTTGTGTTTGTTCACTGCTGTATCCCCAAATGCTTAAAGTATTACCTAGCACAAAATAGGCTTCAATAACTAGATCTTGAACGAATGAATGAATGATGGATGGCTGAAGTCTTCTGGTGTGCAAGGGTTTGGTGCTTCCCAGCAGCTGCGAAGTCAGCCAGGCGCAGCTGGGCCGGAGGGCCTGGGCAGTGCCCCTCCCTCCCTGGTCTCTGGGGTCCTGGAGCCCCCCCCTCACCCAGTGAACAGCTCATGCTCTCTCCTTGGCTCCTTCCTCTCTGTGGTCTCCGGTCTCTGGGCGGTTCTGGGGCACCCGTCCTCCTGTCCCCCAGATGGCTTCATACCTGCTGCTGAGCCCTGAGGCCACCCCAGAGGGAGGGAGGAGTCACATGGAGTAGGGAGTGGGGAGAGGCACAGAGGTAGAGAACAGGCAGGGAAGGGGATACTGAGGTGACACCCTAGTCCCCTATAACTCCCAAACTCAGCCTTAAACCCTGATTGCTGGGAGGGAGGGATTGTGGGGGACAGTGGGGCCACCCTGCTGCCTGCAGCTCCATATGCACGTCCTAGGATCCAGCTTCCTGTGAGGAGGCGGCCCCCTGCTCCCCTGCACTGCCCCACAGAGGCCCAGCATTGGGTCCTGGCTTTGGAAAGGGACAGGATGGGTGACCTGTGGGCAGCATCACCCACACCCAGGTGCACTCTTAGACACAGGATCGTGCACACGTCTACACACACGTTGATAGAAGGCACACATCAGATACGTGTACACACTTTCATCCATCCATCCATTCAAGTATGTATTGATCCCTACTGTGCGCTAGGCCCTGTTCAGGGTGCCGGGGTGGAGCAGAGCACAAGTCAGGACAAAGATCCTTGCCCTCGTGGAGCTGGCTCCCCACACCTACACACACGTCATATCACATGTACCCAGCCAGGTCTGCACACATTACGCAGACTAGTACGCACGTGTTCACACAGGTGCACAGATAGGTGAATGCATAGGCACAACTGGAGGCTTCGCCAGAGTGCATTCACAGAGCAGACACGTACGTGCATGGGTGTGTACACACCATGGCCACACGTGTGCACACAGACACACAGGCAGCTGGGGTTCGGGAGTCCCGAAATCCAGCCACACTTCAGTCTTTGCTATCCTGGGAGGTCTTGGGCCAGTGTCTGCCCTCTGCCCAGACACACAGACACTAATCTGAGCCCCCCCCCACCCCGCCCAAGCCTTGCAGCCGAGGGGGTGGTGGAAAGACAGGTTCCGGGTTTGGTCCCTCTCAAGAGCTTCCCCAGTCTCTTCCTAAGGGATCATTGTTCAGTTCTCAGCCCCGCCCACCGCTGGGTCAGAGTGGTCAGTCAGACCGCCCACCCTGCTGCCATCCAGGTGGGGGCTGGACTACTGCTCTGCCCACCCCCACTATGTGCGGCTGGTGTGGGGGGAGCAGGCTGTACCCTTCCTGCGTAGGCAGGAGATGGTTCGTTCGTTCATTCACCGTTACACATGCCATCAGCAGATGCGATGGAGCCCCTGCTGTGTGCTGGCACCAGAGTGAGTAATTAGGCAGCAGGTCCCTTCCTCTCTACACACGCAGTCTGGTGCGGGACACCAACAGCAAACATATGAACTGATAATGCTCTCCTAAAACAACAAGGTGCTGAGAAAAAGCCAAGAAGTCGACGTGATTAGCGGGGGGTCAAGGAGACTTAGATAAGGAGCCTGAGGCCCAGAGAGGAGTGGCTCCTTACTTGGAGTCACACAGCAAGGCTAGGACAAATCCTAGACTCCTGCACCCACAGCTTGGGACTGGATCTGGGGTGTCCCTGACCTGCACAGTGAGCTGAAGGAGGAAAGAGGTTGAGGAAGGGTGGGTTCTGAAGTAAAGGGTGCTAAATTGAGTCTCCGCAGTGGGGGGCTGCCAGGACTTCCAGGCAGGACCTGTTCTAGGCAGGTGGGGATGTCAGGAGGCTAGAGGAGGCCCAATGACTAGGTGCACTGGGGCGTGGGCCGGGCCAGGCAAAGGAGGAGGGAAGAGGGGGAGGGGGAGGGGAGATGGGGAGGAGAAGGAAGAGGAGGAGGAGAAGGGGGAGGAGGAGGAGGAGGATGGCAGGCAGGGAGGAGGACAAGCCAGAGGAGATACTCCATCTGCTACTATTCACAGGTGGACAGTGTACGTGGGACTGGGCCTCACCCAGACTCCCCCTCACCCGGCCACACCCCCGCTTCTTTCAGGGGCATCACTTTCGCTCTCTCTGAAGCCCCAGCTGCACCTTTCTGGCTGGAGGAGCTGGCCCCATCCCAGGCCCAGCTCCGTCTATCTGTGGGGTCTGTCCTGGCAGAGGCCATCAGCTCTGCCACCCGAGCCAGTCCCACCTTGCACCTCTGTGTTGGTCTCACCAAAAGCTAATAAATGTGGAATTCTAGCAACTTCGGAGTCAGCAGACTTGGGATCACATCCTGCCTTTGTCCGTCACTAGCTTGGACGAGTTACTTAACCTCTCTCTGAGCCTCAGTTTGTTTTCTCATCTGGAAACCAGGGTGATAATATCCACCTCCCAGGCTTTCACTGACTCCACCCACCAGAGGCCTTGACCCCTGCTGTCAGGCCCCTCCTGGGCCCCTGAAGGGTTTCCCCAGTGGTACCTATGCTTTCCCTGTGTTCCACGACTGCATGCTTGGAGCCCAGTCCCCAACAGCCATGCATATACTTCCAAGAGATCTGTCCTAGCCACCTCCTGGGACACTCAAGTATGACCCTAATGTTATCTGGCAGGTCACAGAGTAAGGCCCTTTCTTTTTCTTTCTTTTTATTTAAAATTGTTTTTAAGTAAGAGGCAAGGAGGTAGAGAGACAGACTCCCACATGTGCCCCGACTGGTATCTACCCAGCAAGCCCCCTATGGTACAATGGTCTACCCATCTGGGGCCGTTGCTTTGTTGCTCAACAACCGAGTTATTTTAGCACCTGAGGTGAGGCCATGGTGCCATCCTCAGAGCCTGGGGCCAATTTGCTCGGATGAGCCATGGCTGCGAAAGAGAGGGGGGGGGGGAGGGGAGGCATGGAGAAGCAGATGGTCACTTCTCCTATGTGCCCTGAGACTCAAACCTAGAACTTCTACCCGCTGGGCCAACACTCTACCACTGAGCCAATCAGCCAGGCCTCGGAATAAGGCCCTTTCAGAACAAATAAACATCAACTCTAAACCAGATGCTTACTCTGGTCTCAATATTAACTCCAACGCCATCCCCATTCCTGACTTCACCCCTCTTTCTCCACGCAGAGAACAGTACCTGCAAAGGCCCTGAAGTAGGTGCATGCTCAGCGGGTGTCAGAGCACTAGAGAGTAGGGATTGATGCTCGGTGAGATACAACAAGGTAGGAAAGAGCAAGGCTGGCCTTGCCCCCCTGCCAGCCCCAAACCTTTCCTTGGCTTCCCAGTGCCCTCAGGAGGAAGTCCCCGCTCGGTAGCCTGGCCTTTGAGGTCTTCAGCTCCCCAGTCCTTGTGCACCCTCATGCCTTACTTCTTGCTCTTCCCCACCTGCCTCAGCTATACAGCCAGCTTATAACACCCACTCAACACCAGGCCTTTCTCATGGACGGTTCCCTGTGTAGAAAGCTTTCTTGCTCCTCCCTTACCTGACACAATTCTTCTCATATTTTTGAACGTCAGCTCAGGTTCTACCTCCTTTGGGAAGTTTTCCCTCTCCCCTCTGCCCACTCTGGGCTCCCAGACTCCCCTATGATCCCCCATCCATATATTATTTATTTATTTATTTATTTATTTATTTGGGAAATAGAGACAGAGAGACAGAGAGAGGGACAGATAGGGAAAGACAGGAAGGGAGAGACATGAGAAAGATCAATTCTTCATTGTGGCACTTTCATTGTTCATTGATTGCTTTTTCATATGTGCCTTGACTGGGAGGCTACAGCAGCACAAGTAACCCCTTACTTAAGCCAGCAACCTTTGGGCTCAAGCTAGTGACCATGGGGTCATGTCTATGATCCCACGCTCAAGTCAGTGACCCCGCGCTCAAGCTGGTGAATCTGTGCTCAAGCCAGAGGAGCCCGTCTCACTCAAGCTGGCAACTTCAGGGTCTCAAACCTGGGTCCTCTGTGTCCCAGTCCTACGCTCTATCCACTGCGCCACCACTTGGTCAGGCCATTTATTTATTTTTATTTATTTATTTATTTTTTTTTTTACAGAGACAGAGAGAGAGTCAGAGAGAAAGATAGATAGGGACAGACAGACAGGAACAGAGAGAGATGAAAGCATCAATCATCAGTTTTTCATTGCGACACCTTAGTTGTTCATTGATTGCTTTCTCATATGTGCCTTGACCGCGGGCCTTCAGCAGACCGAGTAACCCCTTGCTCAAGCCAGCGACCTTGAGTCCAAGCTGGTGAGCTTTGCTCAAACCAGATGAGCCCGTGCTCAAGCTGGTGACCTCGGGGTCTCGAACCTGGGTCCTCTGTATCTCAGTCTGACGCTCTATACACTGCGCCACTACTTGGTCAGGCTATTTATTTTTTAATTGCCTGATTTTAGACAGAGGAAGGAGGGGTAGAGAGAGAAGAATTAATTTGTTAACTATGCATTCATTGGTTGCCTCCTGTCTGTCCCGACTGGGAATGGAACCTGCAACCTTGTTATTTTGGGACAATGCTCTAACCTAACTGAGCTAACCGGCCAGGCCCCCCCTGCCCATTTACTGATCACCCTGCACTGTAACTCTCAGTCTCCCCGTCTCTGTCCCTCACATGACAGGAGGCAGAGACTTGTTATTTCCACACCCCAGCGCCGGACCATGCACAAAGGAGACAGCCCAGTGAGTGCTGGGTGAAGACAGGAGAGCAGGAACGTGGTGGCTCCCACTGAGGCCATGGGAGCCACGGGAAGAACACCTGATCTCGAAATGCCCGTGCCAGGGCCTCTTCTCGGTGGGGTGGCGCTGAAGGCGCTGTGAGAATGCCTGGAAGGCCCGCCCGGGGCGGGGATCACCCAGGCGAGAAGCACAGCCCGCTGTCCACCTACTGCACGAACCTCGACAGCATGCAGCTCCCCCTCCTGAGCATGCCGCCGCCTTCATCACCGTTGCCAACACTTCCCGGTGCGGACTGGGGGCCTGGTATTGTTCCAGTCTAAGTTGTAGTACTGTGTAACAACTCATGTTTCCTTTACTAAACCCCACAGAACGGACGGCACTGTTTCCCATCGTACTGCGGAGGACACCGAGGCACAGCAAGGCGAGGTGACCGCTTCAGGGTCACACAACTAGTAGGAAGCAGAGGTAGGATTGGAATGCAGGCTCCAGAGCTGGGACTCCTGACCATTATCAGCGTCTCTCGTCTCTAGGACTTGATACTTTCCAGTCTAGGGGCCCTTTCCACCATCCTTATCACCCTGGATTCCACCCCCACGGTTATCTGACAAGGGGCTGTCACCCCCATTTAACAGATGAGCCTGACCTGTGGTGGCACAGTGGATCAAATGCCGACCTGGGATGCTGAGGTTGCCGGTTCAAAACCCTGGGCTTGCCAGGTCAAGGCACATGTGGGAGTTGATGCTTCCTGCTCCTCCCCCCACCCTTCTCTCTCTTTCTTTCTCTCTCTCTCTGCCCCTCTCTAAAACGAGTAAAAAAAAAAAAAAAAAAAAAAAAGAGATACAGAGGAAGGAAGGGTCACGTTTTTAGTCTCTATATGTTACCAGTCACTTCACAGAGATATTATCCCGTTTAACCCTTGTAACAACACTGGAGAGTGGTCTATGGTTATTATCTCACTTTTAGAGGAGAGGTGCAGAGGTTCGGGGACTTGCTGCAGATCACACAGAGAAGGAATGGTAGAGGCCTTGAACTCAGGACCGGGCTCCAGTGTCTAAGCTGTTCCTTGCCATCCCCAGATGTAGCTCTGGTGCTGTCCAAATATCTGCACCACCATCTGTCCCCAGGGTGGGAGCAGAGACTCGGACACCACAAGGACCCAGTGGAAGACACAGATCAGCTAGTGTGCTGCCTGTATGTCCTCACCTGGTCCCAGCCCTGCAGCTGGCCACCTCTGGAATCTAGTCAAGCTTCATCTCTGCCTCCTGAGCAGCCCTCGCCTTGAGACGAGCGCCGAGGAGAAGGTGTAATGACCCCCGTGAGGAGCAGAGTCTGGGGGGAGGGAGTTGGGTGCTTAATTTTTTTGGGGAAGGGTTATTATTATTTTTTTTAGTGTGTGTGTGTGAGAGAGAGAGCCAGGGACAGACAGACAGTAAGGAACAGAGATGAGCCTGACCAGGTGGTGGCGCAGTGGATAGAGCATCGGACTGGGATCCAGAGGACCCAGGTTCGAGACCCTGAGGTCACCAGCTTGAGAGCGGGCTCATCTGGTTTGAGCAAAGCTCACCAGCTTGGACCTAAGGTTGCTGGCTTGAGCAAGGGGTCACTCGGTCTGCTGTAGCCTCCTAGTCAAGGCACATATGAGAAAGCAATCAATGAGCAACTAAGGTGTCGCAACAAAAAACTGATGATTGATGCTTCTCATCTCTCTCCTTTCCTGTCTGTCTGTCCCTGTCTATCCCTCTCTCTGACTCTCTCTCTGTCTCTGAAAAAAAAAAAAAAGGAACAGAGGTGAGAAGCATTGACTCATAGTTGTGGCACCTCAGTTGTTCATTGATTGCTGACTGCTTCTTATATGTGCCTTGACCAGGGGACACAAGCTGAGCCAGTGACCCCTTGCTCAAGTCAGCGACCATGGGATCATGTTGATGATCCCACGCTTAAGCTGCAAGCCCACGCTCAAGCTGGATGAGCCCATGCTCAAGCCGGCGACCTTGGGGTTTCGAACCTGAGACCTCAGTGTCCCAGGTTAATGGTCTATCTCAGGGGTCGGGAACCTTTTTGGCTGAGAGAGCCATGAACGCCACATATTTTAAAATGTAATTCCATGAGAGCCATACAATATGTTTAACACTAAATACAAGTAAATGTGTGCATTTTATGTAAGACCAAGACTTTTAAAGTACAATAAGTCTCTGAATTCTTTTTAATAACGTTGTTATGCTGTTGCTAACCAATGATGAATAAAGTACTTCTTACCATTAATGTGACTTCTGGTGCTGCATGGTTTTGCTGATGGCTTTGTAGTCTGGTTTATACGTGGTGAGGTTAAGCTTCATGCAGGCGTTGAGACTTCCATCCATTAAGCATGATCGTAGGTTGGTCTTAACGTTCTTTAGATGTGAGAAAGACTGCTCACATGCATATGTAGAGCCAAACATTGTCAGTACAGCAATACTCACACGCTGCAGTGTGTGGTATGTGACGGGAAGCGCGTTCCAAGTTTTGACAATCAGCTGGTCCGCGGGTTGAAGTTTTTTCATTTCTCCCCACTTGTGTTTGCTCATCAACTCTGCTTGCTGTCGTGCAAGTCTTTCCAAATCTTCATTCAGTGACTTGAACTTATTCCCCCACATGTCTGAGGCCTTCAGATCAGCAGTTTGTAGCTCAAAATCTCTGACGGAGACACCGGGGATGTAACTCAGGTCAGCGCTGTCCACTGCACACTCATGTGGATGGGTGATGAACTTAAAAAGACGAGTGCACTCACGAAATTCTCCAAAGCGCGCTTTGAATGACTGCAAAGATTATATTAGGAGATTAGATGTGAAGCCCACTAGCTGCTGGAGATCAAGATGTTGAGCAGGGTCACTTGCTGTGCATGCATCTTTAAACTCTCCCAGTTTTTCAAAGTGTAGTAAACCACCTGTTTCAATGTCAGGGATGAAGAGTTCCAGCTTGTTTCAAATGCAAACACTGTTGAAGGGATAAGACTGTATTTCCAATGCCTTGCATTTTCACATTGAGCTGGTTCAGATGTTCAGTCATGTCCACAAGATAGTAGAACTTTAGGAGCCACTCAGTGTTAGCTAACTCAGGATGCTCGACATTTTTCATTTCAAGAAAAGTCCAGATTTCGCTCAGACAAGCCACGAAACAGCTGAGCACCTTCCCTCTTGACAACCAATGCACATTGCTGTGCAGAAGCAGACCAGGATAATTATTCCCAACTTCATCTAGCAGTGTTTTAAACTGGCGATCATTTAAAGCTCGGGCAACAATAAAGTTGATCACCCGAATGACGAGTGACATCACCTCACCAAGCCGCTCACCACACATCTGAGCACAAAGCGCCTCCTGATGTAGGATGCAGTGAAATCTTAGGATGGGTCTCTTTTCATGTTCACGAAGAAGTGCTACGAATCCTGTTTTTCCCCACCATGCACAGAGTACCATCAGTACACACCGAAATAAGTTTATCCATCGGTAGACTTTTTCTTTAGCGAACTCAGTGAAAGACTTGAATAAATCCTCCCCTCTTGTTGTCTCTTTCATAGGAAAAGAGCAAGACTTTCCTCACGTAGTGTGTCACCAACAGCATACCTTGCAATCACGCTGAACTGGGATAAATGGTTTACGTCTGTTGACTCATCCAAAGCGAGAGAAAAGAATGGTGCTGCATTTATGTCCTTCACTTGTGTTGCCTCAATTTGATTTGCCATCATGATGGTACGATCGTGAACAGTTCTTGCTGACAGAGGCATGTCTTTCATTCGTTTGATTATCTTGTCTTTATCCGAAAAGTCATCAAAAAGTTGATTGGCAACATCAAGCATGAATGTTTTGGCATACTCCCCATCTGTGAATGGCTTTCCGTTTCTCACAATTGCTAAAGCACCAGCAAAGCTAGCTGAATTCCAGTCACTTTGTTGGGTCCAAACACAGAGTTGCTGCTAACTAGCTTGCACTCTGCACAGTAGCTCTTGACATGCTTTCTTCCTGCTGTCCCCCGCTGGATATTTCGATGCAAATGTAGTATGGCGTGTGTTGAAGTGCTGCTTTATATTTGACTGTTCCATCAATGCAATTTTATCATTGCATATTAGACACACTGCAGAACCTGCTCTCTCCACAAAGGCTAATTCCTCTGTCCATTCCTGCTGAAAAGTACGATACTCCTCATCTTTGTTTCTTTTAGCTATCTTCTTCATCAAAAGAGTTTCTGCAATTAGCTAGCTGACTACTTGATTAAAAGGAGGTAAGTTTACTTCCTGACCTCACAACAACCCGTGTACGTTATACATTATCCAATAAAAATTTGGTGTTGTCCCGGAGGACAGCTGTGATTGGCTCCAGCCACCCGCAACCATGAACATGAGCGGTAGGAAATGAATGGATTGTAATACATGAGAATGTTTTATATTTTTAACATTATTATTTTTTTATTAAATATTTGTCTGCGAGCCAGATGCAGCCATCAAGAGAGCAACATCTGGCTCGTGAGTCATAGGTTTCCTACCCCTGGTCTATCCATTGTGCCACCGCTGGGCAGGCCAGAAAGCATTTAACTTCATTTGATTCTTTATAGTTGTGTATACCTTAAAAAGGTAATGCAGCCTGACCAAGTTTGAGCAAGGGGTCAATCACTCTTTTGGAACCCCCCGGTCAAGGCACATATAAGAAAGCAATCAATGAACAACTAAGGTGCCGCAATGAAGGATTGATGCTTCTCATCTCTCTCCCTTCCCGCCTGTCTGTCCGTATCTCTCCTTCCCTCTCTATAAAGAAATAAATAAATAAACCCAAAAAGGTAATGCAGTCATTTTGTGATGGGTAATTCATTTGTCTAGCTCAATGTTCAAAAGAGCCCAAAAGGCATCTGTTCAGTGGAAGGACTTCCTCCACCTCTGGTTCCCGACACCCAGTTCCCTTTTCTGGAGGGAATCATGCCTACTTGTTTCTTCTGAATACTTTCAAGTACATTTATGTATATGTGATCAAATATGTTTGTTTTTTGCCTTAAAAAAAAAGGTAACAAACCACACACACTGTTCTGCACTAGGTTTTTTTCACTTAACAATGTTTCTCAAAATCATTCCCTACTAGGCCCTTGCCGGTTGGCTCAGTGGTAGAGCGTCGGCCTGGCGTGCAGAAGTCCCGGGTTCGATTCCTGGCCAGGGCACACAGCGTCCATCTGCTTCTCCACCCCTCCCCCTCTCCTTCCTCTCTGTCTCTCTCTTCCCCTCCCGCAGCGGAGGCTCCATTGGAGTAAAGATGGCCCGGGCGCTGGGGATGGCTCCTTGGCCTCTGCCCCAGGCGCTAGAGTGGCTCTGGTCGCAGCAGAGTGACGCCCCGGAGGGGCAGAGCATCGCCCCCTGGTGGGCAGAGCGTCACCCCCTGGTGGGCGTGCCAGGTGGATCCCGGTCGGGCGCATGTGGGAGTCTGTCTGACTGTCTCTCCCCGTTTCTAGCTTCAGAAAAATACAAACAAACAAAAAATTATTCCCTACTCATTGTTCTTTTTTACACAATTTTCTCTAGTTATCTACTTTTTTTCCAAGAGATTTTATTTATTGATTTTAGAGAGAGGATAGAAAGAAGGAGGGAAGAGCAGGAAGCATCAACTCATAGCAGTTGCTCCTTGTATGTGCCTTCTTTTTTTTTTTTAAGAGAGAGTCAGAGAGAGGGATAGATAAGGACAGACAGACAGGAATGGAGAAAGATGAGAAGCATCAATCATCAGTTTTTTGTTGTGACACCTTAGTTGTTCATTGATTGCTTTCTCATATGTGCCTTGACCGTGGGCCTTCAGCAGACTGAGTAACCCCTTGATCGAGCCAGCGACCTTGGGCTCAAGCTGGTGAGCTTTTGCTCAAACCAGATGAGCCTGCGCTCAAGCTGGCAACCTCGGGGCCTCGAACCTGGGTCCTCCGCATCCCAGTCCGACACTCTATCCACTGCACCACCACCTGGTCAGGCCTTGTATGTGCCTTGACCCGGCGAGTACAGGGTTTAAACAGGCAACCTCAGTGTTCTAGGTTGATGCTTTATCCACTGCGCCACCACAGGTCAGGCTCCTTAATTATTTAGATTGACATTTAAGTATTTTCAATCATAACCAACAATTTTTTTTTACTCATCTTAGCTAGATTTTATCTTCAACTAGTTTTAATTTTTTTAAATTGCTTTTACAGAGAGAGAAGAGGAGGAGAAAGAGAAACATTGATTTGTTGGATGGTGAGTACATCTTATCCAGAAGGAGCAGCCACTGCCCAGCTCCTCAGCTCCTGCTGTTCCTTGTTGGAGGAATGGAGACTCCATGTTGCTAGATTTCAGAATTTCAAAAAAAAGAGAAATTCCATCTTTGTATGAGAAATGTGTTGCTGCTATGCCAAACTAAACACAGACACGGGCTGGGTTTGATCAGTTTGTGAATGTTGCAGTAGTTATGAGGACGGGCTCTGGAGTCTTGGGTTTGAATCCTGACTCTACCACTCATCCGTTCTAAGCCCCCATTTGTTTGTTTGTTTTATCTATAAAATAGGTTTCTACCTCACAGGATTCTTATGAGGCTCAAATGAGATGCTGAAAGCACTTAACACATGACTCTAGTAGAAGAGTCAATAAATGAATCTCATCTAGGAATTACAGGAAGGCTTCACTGAGACCGTAGCATTTAAACAGAGACATGAAGGATGAATAATTAATTGGGTAGAAAAGTGGAACAGGGGGAAGGGAAGGGCACAACAGGCACTGGGAACAATTCTCAAGAAAGACTTGAAGTAACCACGCAAGAGAAAGCTAAAAGAGCGAGAACATAGAGGAGACAATCCTTTGGCTGCCAAGGATTTCCTGACCGATAAATGCGAGCTGGAAGGTCAGTCCCTGCAAATTTAGGATTTCACACCTTACTGGCCAGTGGTTAACTTCCTCTGACAGGAAAACCACACGCACCGAGTCTTTCGCAGGGCGCTCTAAGCCTCCCCTCTAAACACAGAAGAGAGTGGGAAACCTTGGGGTCAAAATATCAGTAATTTTCCAAGCAGAGAAAGAAGATCAAAAAGGCAGGTGAGAAGGCGCAGAGGTGGGAAGCGTTTTCCTTTGCTGGGGCAGCTGAGGTGTTTAGGGGAACGCCCACTCAAGGCTGTCCGGAGAGGAGGCCGGGCAGTTCGCAATGCCTACGACTTCAGGTGGAAGTAGACCTCCGTCAAGTGGAGACTGGGCGCCCCCTGGGCGCAGTGCTCGGTAGTGGACGCTGGAGGACCAAGTCGAGGAGGAGCGCCAGAAGGAGAGAGGAAGGCTCAAATGGGGATAGCCACCGTTTTCTTTACACAGGAGCTAACTTCTTCCGGCATGATGGATTCCTGGGATCGCAGAACTGGGATACAAGGGACCTCGAGAAAGGAACTACCAATACGTGCCCCGTGTCAGGCCCTGAGCTGGGCACTTTCGTGACCATTGTCTTAAACCCTTCTAACTCTGCTTGGTGATTATAGTATCATTGGTGGGGATAATATCATTATCCCCATTTTTCAGATGTGAAAACCGAGGTTTGGTGTCTTCCCAAGGCGGGGAGGGGATTTTGCAAGACTTCAGAGCTTTAATTTTTACTTATTTTTACCTGGAACCCTCCAGACTTGAAAGATACCGATTCTCTGAGGTTTGGGGGAACACGCATCGGGTGTGAGTCGTACAAGCTTTTTCCAAGGGACAACGGCGTGACGGTGCTTTCGGCCAGAACCACGCCTCCATTGTCGCGACCATACTGATTACTGTTGCTTTTCTTCAAGAGCTGATCCTGAAATACGAAGTCCCCTGCACACGGGGAGGCGAACATTTATATATTCCTGGATCGCGCAGACTTCTTTCGCCCTCTCCCTCACAGGTGCCCACTGGTCACATACATACATTCTTGCCCCCTCCACTAGAGAGTGGGACTACATTTCCCGGCAGGTCATTGAGAGAGGGGTCGCCAAGGAGAGGACGACCCTGGGTTTCCGTCTGCTCACAGTTTGGCGTGTCCGCGGTGATGCACATCGCCCCAGTCCACGTCCTGTCTCTGTAGACGCTGGAAGGACTACGTCCCCCAGCAGGCGTTGCCGCAAAGGGGGAGTGGCAGATCGCCGTCTTGACTGTAGTCCTTTTCCCCGTTTTCGCAGGGAGCAGCCTTAGAGAATGGACTACAAATCCCAGGTCGCCGTCTCCTCTGTCCTTCGGCCGCCATCTTTGCTGGTAGTCCCTGCCCCTTTTTATTTCCATTGTCTCGCCCGAAGATAATAGGAGACGGGGAAGACTGCAAGTCCCGTCAGGCTCTGCGCCAGCGGCGAGGGGGATTTCGATATTCCAGGCGGGCAGGTGCCCGAGGTGGTAGGATGAGGAGACAGGGAGAAGTTGTGTCGCCTGCCATCTTTATGGTAGTCTCCGTAACCTCTCGGTTTCGTCATTCCTAAGGTACACTAGCAGGCTAGAAAAACTACTGTTCCCATCGCACCTCCTCAGCTCGACTTCTGGTCAGGTTGTACGCCCCTTTTCAGCCATCTTGTTTGTAGTCCTCGTCCTTTTTCACCTTTCTATTGTTCCTGACGAGTAGAAATGGCAGCAGGAAGGCAGCAGATGGACTGCGACTCCCGTCAGGTACCACACACGCGGAGGGTTGTGGACAGGCGGGCGTGTGAGTGTCTGGGAAGGAGGTCGGGTCGGGGAAGAAGGCCATCTTGTTTGTAGTTACCGTTCCCGCTCCTTCTGTATGCTCTGCAATGGGGCGCCTCGGGGCCACCGGACTACAACTCCCGGCATCCTCGGCTCCCGGCTTGGCACGCCCTCTACCATCGTCTTTGTAGTCCCCGCTAGTCCCAGCGCCCCATTGTTCTCACGGTAGCGCCAGTGCCCGCAGGACTACGACTCCCGTCGTTCCCTGCTCGTGTTCGTCCTGGCCAGCGGAGTGGTAGGGGAAGGAGGAGGTAGGGGGCGGGGTTCCTCTGGGAGAAGGAGGGAGTCGAGAGGAGGAGGAGGAGGGAAGGAGGAGGGCCGGGAGGGGGAAGAGAGGAGGAAGGAGGAAGGAGCTCAGGAGGGATGAGAGAGGCGGCCAGGGCCCCGGGCCGAAGCAGCGCGGGGCCGGGGGACCAGGGGGGTTGAGGCACCCCGATTGTCCCCTCCCCCTTTTCCTACCTTTTTCCATCCTTTCCTTCCACCCTCCTGCTTGAGGAAGGGGATTTATTCAAATTTTATTTAAATCCCTATCTCTAGAGGGTCGCGCGCTGGGGGGAGGGGGAGAGGGCGGAGGGGGGGCGTACGCAGGCTGGGGGGCGGGGCCGGAGCAGCTTCCTTCAGCCCCCTCGGTTCGCCAGATAGTGGTAGGGCAGGGGGCCGCAGTCCAGGGGCGGGCCCAGGGGAGGGGGGCAGGTTACAGGGACCCCCCCCTCCCCGGGAACCGGCGGTGGGCGGGGCTTGAACCCCGGAAACGGTGGGGGGACCCAGGCCTGGTCCTGGACCCCTGGGTTGTGGGGGCCGGGAAGGGGCCTGTTAAAGGGTCGGGGGCGCTGGGGAGAGGCGGGGCGGGGTTGGGGGAGGGGAGCTGGGACTCGGACCCCGGACTGAGTGGGGCCCGGGCAGAAGCTGAGCACCCTGCGCCCGAGGAGCCCCCGTTGGCCTGGGGGGGCTGAGGGACTGAGCCCCCCAGAGCAGGACCTCCCCCTGGAAGGGCCGCGCCGCAGCCCGTGGGAGGGCCTCGCCCCCGGCGCCCCCCATCTCCACTCGCCGACGTCCCGGCCTCCGCCGGAGGGAGGGGCCGAGCGCCCTCGGGGGGCCGTGGACCCCGGCGTTCTGAGCGTTCCGCGCCCCGCGCCGCCCGGCCCCCCCGCCGCCGATGGCCGCAGACCCGCCGGGAGCTGCCGAGAAGGGAGAGATGGCTCCCGGGACACGTGTGAGGTGGGTTCGTGCGGCTCCTCCTCACCCCCAGACCTGGGCAGCTTCCACTCCCATTCATCCTCAGCCCGGCCTCTCTCTCCCTTCCCCGCCCCCAGCCTCACCCTCTTTTTGCTCCGATCTCCTCATCTCTCCAGCCCTTCATCCTTTTACCTCTCAACCCTGGGGAACTGGCCTTCCTTCCTAGACCCTGCTTCCCCTTGCAGACCCCATCCCCGCCTGCAGTCGCCGCCCTCCAGGCCCCTTCCCCACCCCCATAGAGGGGGAAAGGGGGAAGCCAGGGTAAGACTCTGGCCCTGCAGAGACCCTCTAGGCCTGCTGGGATCTTGGAGGATTCGGTTTCCATGGGAAGGGGAGCCCCAGGGATTCTAGACCATCGGGGATGGGAAGCAGTTTGGGAAGCCGGGGATAAGGGGGTCCATGTAGGAGCCCATCCTGAGTTCTGTAAAGATGTCAGGCTGGCTTCTAGAAACCCGGGGAATTTGGGAGGGTGCCCAGGTTGACCTGAGAGATACAAAAGGAGGGTGTCTCCGAGCAGAGGGAGCTCTGTGGGGAGCAGGGGAATTGAGACCTTGCGCGGAGGAGGGACTGTGAGGCATAATTGCCTGGGGGGTGTCTCAGCCCTGGAAGTTGGGCAGCAGAATGAATCTTTAGGGGCGGGGGCTGGGGCAAGGATCCCAGTGGATCTGGTGAAGTTCTCTAGGATCTGGGGGAAGAGACATTGGACGATAATTGTGTGTGAGAGAAGGAGGGAGAAAAGGCCTGGAGCGTATGCTCAGGGATCTGGGGGTGTCCTGGAGGTAAATCTGGGGGGTTTTAGGTCGGGAAAGCATGGGGTGTGGTACATTTGGATAACAGAGGCAGAGTTGGGACTCCCTAAAATAACTCCACGGGCAAGGAGCCGCTGGCTTTCTAAGGAACTTGGATGCTGGGACATCAGTGGGGAGGCCCATGTCCTTTGGTCCTCCTTGAGGAAGTGTCAGAGGAGTGAGGTCAAGAAGCCAGTTCTCAGGCCTGCAGAGGGCCAGCTGACCTGCTTGAGAGAGCCTTGGAGGAGTGGGCCCCCATCCCTGCAGGAGGTGTGACCTCCATGTTGTCTGCCCGGGCAGGAGGGCTAGCACTTGCTGCCTGGAAATGGGGGGAGCTGGCAGGGTTTCCCGATCAGGGCCCTCACGGGCCCTCCTGACTGTCACCGTTCACCCACAGCCCTCGGCGTTGCTGACGCCCCCAATGTCGTCGAGCAGCCGGGGGCCGGGGGCCGGAGCGCGCCGACGCCGAACCCGCTGCCGCCGCTGCCGGGCCTGTGTGCGAACTGAGTGCGGGGACTGCCACTTCTGCCGAGACATGAAGAAGTTCGGGGGGCCCGGGCGCATGAAGCAGTCGTGCTTGCTCCGGCAGTGCACTGCCGTGAGTTCCGTGGGCTCTGGGGCTGCAGGTGCCCTTCCCCAGCAGGGCCCCTTACCTGTCCGGGAGCCGGTGGCTGCGTCCTAGGCCGTGCTGGACAATGGTTGGGGGCTCACTCAGTCAGTCAGTCATTGGTTTGTACAGAGTCTGTTGGGCCCATTTTCCCCCCTTCAGCTCCAAGCTGAGGGTGATTGTAGGACACCCAGAAGAATCCAACCCTGTCTCCACCATTTCCCAACTCTCTGAGGCACAAGCCTATAGGAACCTGGCCCCCATCCCCCTCCCGAGCGGTTCTGTGCACAGGGGACCAACCCGAGAGCTAGCCCCCCCCCCCCCCCAGGATAGGTCTTAGCCTCCTCTGGCCTCTTCTTCACCTGCCAGAGAGGTCTTGAATTTGAGACCAAGCTCACCCTTTGTGTGACCTTGAGCAAATCACTTGAAATCTCAAGATACTGCCCCCTCAAAATGTTTCTTTTGCTGAGTTGTAAACAGTAGTCCTGACAAAGTGCCTGCTGCAAGGCCTTTGAGCTTGCCGGGCTCCAGAGAGTGGCCCTGCTCCGGCAGCGTGAGTGGCCGTCAGCGTCCTGCGTCCCCGCCCTGGGCCACCATCCCCTTTTTTCTCTCCAGCCACTCTCTGCTGCTCGGTCTTTTGGTCCCGCAGCCCCTTTCTCCTGTTCCTCAGCTCTTGCCCACTCTCCTGGGCCTTTTCCCCACCTGCTTCTGCCTTGAGCCTGGCTCACAACCTGCAGCATTCCCAATATGGCTCAGTATTACCACTGTCCTCCCGAAGTATGTTTATTTTGTTGATTTGAGAGAGAGAGAGACCGGAACGTTGATCTGTTCCTGTGTGTGCTCTGACCAGGGACTGAACCAGCAGCCTCTGCACTTCGGGACAGTGCGCTCACTCGGAGCTGTCTGGCAGGGCGCTGCTTCCTTTTCCCCAGGACCAGCCTTTAGTGTTCCCCGGTCTTGCTCAAACCAGGTTCATTGTGAGGTCCTGACCATCCAGCTGCCTCTGAGTTTTGAAGTCAGTTTGCCTGTGGTCTCTCTCCCTCACTAAGTCAGCTACAATCCCTAGATCCAGCTGAACGTTCACAACAGTGAGAACAAACTATCGAATGCCCTCTTGCCTTGTCTCATTCTTGTGACAGTTCTGCACAGGAAAATTCCTAGCCCCCTTTTACAAATGGAGAAACAGAAATAAGGAGATTCAATCAGTTGCTCAAGGTCATTCATGTCGCTAAAAAAGAAGACATAGCTGACCTGTGGTGGCGCAGTGGATAAAGCGTTGACCTGGAACGCTGAGGTCGCCTGTTCGAAACCCTGGGCTTGCCTGGTCAAGGCACATATGGGAGTTGATGCTTTCTGCTCCTCCCGTTTCTCTCTCTCTCTCTCTCTCTCTCCTCTCTGAAAATTGAATAAATAAAATCTTTAAAAAAAAATTAAAAAATAAATAAATAAGAAAGAAGACATAAGAAAGGGATTGACCCAGCTTGGCTCGTGGGTTCTGAACCTCGTCCGGCAGCTGGCTGAGGTTCTCGGAAAGAAGGGTCTTCCCCCTGGTGATTGCTTTTGGGGTCCCTGATCGCCTTTCTCCCCCACAGCCCGTGCTCCCACACACAGCTGTGTGCCTCTTGTGTGGGGAGGCCGGGAAGGAGGACACAGTGGAGGGAGAGGAAGAGAAATTTGGTTTGAGCCTCATGGAGTGTACAATCTGCAATGAGATCGTCCACCCTGGCTGCCTGAAGGTGATGCCCTGGGAACCTGGGGTCTGGGACAGGGCTTGCCAGGGAGCAGGGAGGTGGGGAGCGCTGCTCCTGGGCTTACTGCGAGCCTGTGCCCACTCCGTGCCCTCTGCCCGCAGATGGGGAAGGCGGAGGGTGTCATCAACGCAGAGATCCCTAACTGCTGGGAGTGCCCTCGCTGCACCCAGGAAGGCCGGACCAGCAAGGTAGTAGGGCAGGGGGCTGGCAGGCGGGGGCTAGGGGCGGGGCTGCGCAGAGCCTCACCCCTAGTGCCTGTCTCCTCAGGATGCGGGTGAGGGACCAGGCCGCCGCAGGGCTGACAATGGCGAGGAGGGCGCCAGCCTCGGGAGCGGATGGAAGCTGACGGAGGAGCCGCCGCTTCCGCCATCCCAGCCCAGGCGCAAGGGCCCCCTGCCTGCCGGGCCCCCGCCAGAGGATGTGCCTGGGCCCCCCAAGAGGAAGGAGAGGGAGGCAGGGAATGAGCCCCCCACCCCAAGGAAAAAGGTGAGCCAGGGAGCATGCTCAGTAGGTTCGGTCCCTCGGGCGTGGCTGTCCTCCCCTTTGGGGGTTGGGTGGGTGGGTGTGGGAGGCAGTGCGCCATGGCTTCCCTCAGGGGTTATTGGGAGACCCAGTTCAGGAGTATGGGGGGGCACACTCTGTGGAAGGGAAGTACAGGTGAGGGGCCACCAGCAGTGGATTGGGAAGCTTTGGGAGTCCTCAGTACTTTAGGAACCAGGGGAAGAGCATAGTCAAAGCTGCTACAGAGGAGGAAGGAAGGGCTCCCAGGGCCTGGGGGGGGGAGAAAGAGATGAGCGCATGCTCAGTGAGCCAAGTGTGAAGGTGAGCATGCTCAGTTCTGAGGTGGGGGCTTCTGGGGGTTGTAGTCCAAGAGGAGGGCAAGGATCTTAGTTGTGTGGACAAGGACGGGCTAATGGATCTCTTCCTTTCCCCATGTCTCCCTCTTTCCGTGCTAGGTGAAAGGAGGCCGTGAGAGGCACCTGAAGAAGGTGGGTGGGGACGCCTGCCTCCTCCGAGGATCGGACCCAGGCGGCCCAGGCCTTCTGCCCCCCAGGGTTCTGAATCCAAGCCAGGCTTTCTCATCCTGCCACCCTGGGCTCCCTCCCGAGAACTGGGAGGTGTGCCGGGGACCTCCTCCCTCCCTCTCCCATCTCTCCTTGCCCCACCCTCCACCCTGGAGAGCGAGACCTGTCTCCTCCTGCTCACCTTGTCCTGCCCTCCTCCACTTGGCCACGATGGGTATCTGGACCCTGGGAAGAGTGGAGAGGGAGAGTGGGTGGGGGCCATAGGAGTCCCTGACTTTCCAAGAACCCTTAGAGTATTATTATATGACCCTTCTGTATCATCTTTCTAAACCTTAAAGGGGAAAGAGCTGAGTCCAGATTCCTTCCTGCTGCCTCCCTGTGTGGTCTTGGCAGCTTGTCAGCTGCTCTGAGCCTCAGTTTTCTCATCTGGGAAATGGAGATGATACTGCCTTTCTTGCCCACCTATGCCACAGAACTATTTAAATCCACTGAAAGTAAATGGGCTTTGTAAATTATAAACCTCACCTAGATTTGAGGAAAATGAGGTCCAGAGAGATTGAAAGACTTGTTTAAGCTCACACGGCAGAGCTAGAAATCAGATGTCACTTTGTGTGGACACACCAAAGGCAAAGGTCTGCCTAAGTGCATTCAGCCCCTGCTTCTGCCATTTGTCACTTTGGCACTTAAACTCTCTGAGCCTATTTTCCTCCTGTTTAGAGAGAGTGGCCCAGGTCGCCACTCCATCCAGGCACTGTGAGGATGCAATGGGTCAGCAGGTATAGGATGCTCTGCCTGGAGCTGAGAGATCGTCGCTGTTCTTAAATCATTGTCTAGGCACTTGGAATTGTCTCGTCCCACGTCCTACTGTAGGTGATGAGGCAGGGACTTCCCAAGGTCACACAGAGTTGATAGCCCAGCCAGTACTCAGAACTGGATCTCTGTTTTCCATAGCCTGCTGTTTATGCAAATTCGTCAGATACTGGAACCCGTACAGAGTTAATCATGCCTTAATGTGCCTGATAAGGAAAGTGTAGTTCAGAGGGACATGGCTAGGCTGATGGCCCCACATCGCTCAGAGCTGAGATGGGAACTCAGGACTGTCCCTCGGCCTATTTGTCCCCTGGTGACTCCTCAGGGGCAGGGATGTGGGCAAGTATGTGTCGGACCATAGAACAGTCTCTTCCTGTCTCCCTGCAGAAACCAAAGCCACCTTTGGCCTCTGCGGAGGGCCCAGCGGTGCCGTCCCCATCTCCACAGAGAGAGAAGCTAGAGCGTTTCAAGCGGATGTGCCAGCTGCTAGAGCGGGTGCCTGACACCTCCTCGTCCTCCTCGGACTCGGACTCAGATTCCGACTCCTCGGGCACGTCGCTGAGTGAGGAGGAGGCCCCTGGCGAGGCTCGGAACGGGCGACGGCCAGCCCGGGGCAGCTCAGGGGAGAAGGAGAACCGCGGGGGGCGCCGGGCCCTGCGCCCTGGCGGCGGGGGGCCCCTCCTCAGCTGGCCCCTGGGCCCCGCGCCCCCACCCCGGCCCCCCCAGCTGGAGCGGCATGTGGTGCGGCCCCCCCCTCGGAGTCCTGAGCCTGACACACTGCCTTTGGCTGCTGGGTCCGACCACCCTCTGCCCCGTGCCGCCTGGCTCCGCGTCTTCCAGCACCTGGGGCCACGAGAGCTGTGCATCTGCATGCGCGTCTGCCGGACTTGGAGCCGCTGGTGAGTGGCCCGCACAGGCCTAGGTTCTGTTGCGGACACCCTGCTCGCTTTGAGTGTGATTTGCAACCGGTTCCTGCTCCATTATCCCTGGCCACTGTCCTCGTGTTGATGACACTTCTGTAGTGTGTACACACTCCAGCGTGACACCTCTGTTCACTGCACAGGCTGCCTTCCATTTCTGGGCTATGTTAACCCCTAACACCACCTTTGCGAGGTAGGTACTGTTACTCCTGCTACAGATGAGGCTGAGGTCAAGGTTGTGTGCAGAGGAAGCGGCAGAACAGGGACTTGAACCCAGGCCCTCTTTCTCCTGGCTCTTCCCTCTGAGCACCGTCCTTGGTGCGTCCTTAGACCGTGCAGAGAGGAGTGCTGACTGCTGTCTGAGTCCCCTCATTGCTCCTCATTGTCCTCCTCTGAGGACAGTCTGAGAGGGTCTGTTGACACATAAGAAAGCTCTTTGCTAAGGTCATGCCTGCTCTCAAAGGGAGCCATACTCGGGCCTCCTGACCCCAAGTAACATTTTTTTTAATTGATTTTTCGAAGAGAGGAGAGATTACGGGGGTGGGGAACGTGAAGTATCCACTCTTAGTTGCTTCACTTGAGTTGTTCACGGCTTGTCTTGACCAGGCAAACCCAGGGATTCGAACTGGGGATCTCAGCGTTCCAGGGTAACACTCTGTCCACTGCGCCACCACAGGCCGGGCCCAAGGAACCTCTTCACGCCTCAGAGCCACTGCCAACTCCCTCTGCCTGGTCCTCACCCTCACCTCCCCTGCTTCCTGAAGCCCGTTTATTCAGAACCCCCTCTTCCTGAGGCGCTGGGCTCCCCGCTCCCCGCACAGATGGGCCTGTGCGCGTGGACATGTCTTTGTTCATCTCCTCGTTGCTTCCTGCGGGTTTCTGAGGTGGTGCACGTGCTGCGTCTTTTTCGTCTTCACATGTCCAGGCAGGACAAGGGCCAGTGTAGATGCTTAGGAAATACTTGATTAAGTAAGTAAATGTAGGCTCTTTCTCAGGCACTAACTGCGGACCAGGCATCCTGGTGACCGCTTGGCAAATGGGAGCCGATTTGCTCCTCACGCTAGCAGCCCTGTGCGGGGGCGAGGGGCGGCCGGAATCATAGTGCACGTTGGTGGCTGGACTCGAGCTCCAGACCTCGTCCTTCACTCCGGGACGCTAGCGCCTGCCTGCTGGTCTCTGCTGCAGAGCTGAGGCGGAGTGCGGGCTCCGGAGCTAGGTGCCTGTGGCTCGGCCTTCCTCTTCTTCGGATGAGCTGTGTGCTGCTGGGCTGGTTTCCGAACTCCTCCGGGCCTCCTCCATCCTTAAACCTGGACGACCAGAGCATTTATTCCATAGCGTTTGGGTGTTTTATTGAATTTTGGGGGGTGACATTGGTTAATAAAATTATACAGGTCTAGCCCTGGCCAGAAAGGTCAGTTGGTTACATCATCCCAGTATACTAAGGCTGTGGGTTTGATTCCCGGGCAGGGCGCATCCAAGCATCAGCCAGTGCGTGCATGGTTAAATAAGTGGAACAATAAGTCAGCGTTTCTGTTTCTCTCTCTCTCTTTCGCAAGTCAATAAAAGTAAAATTAAATCCCATAGATTTCAGAGGTACTATTCTCTAATGCACCATCGGTATGCTTCCTAGTGTTTCTCTAAGCTGATACACTTCCAAAACTTAGGCCAGTGCCTGGGAAATAGGCACTATTCGAGTCCCTCACTGCAGGCATTACTATTCACTCAGGTGTAAGTATGACCCAAAGCGCAGACTTTGGCATTTTCAGAACGTAGGTCCGTGTCACGGAAGAGCTCCCAGCCACCTGCAGCATAGCAGCCGATGGTCACAGCGCTTGCTGGGGATTACCGCCCCGCCTCCACAGTGGTTGGGAAAATGTTGCTGAAGCCTGTTCAGCACGGCCAGCCCTGTGCTTAGTCTGTGGGCTCCAGAAGTAGAGGACTTGATTTCTGCCTCAGTGAGAGACTTGTGACTGGAAGTGGAGAGAGGCCAGGCTGCACAGCGGTTTTAGCTCGGGCCTGGGCGTCTGCTCCTGATGAGTTTCATCACCTGTGACCCCTGCATATGGATAGCTCTGCCTGGCAGGACCTCAGCTGTTTCAGCTGTTACCTGGGGATCGTGCTAGTGCCTTGACTAAATGAGATGGTTTTTGCAAAGTACTTAGCTTAGTTCCTGAAGGCTTCTAAGCACTCACTAGAGTGGCGGCTTTCGATAGGAGGAGGAGGAGAGGGCAGAGCAGGGGCCTGTGGTGGGTCCCAGTAGGCACAGTCAGGAGGCTCTTTCGGGCCTGGGGACAGAAGCAGGGGCATTGGAGACTCAGGTTGAGAACTTTTTGAGAAGCAGAGTAGCTTGGGTTTGGTGACTGAGTGGCCACGGGGCAGCAGGGTGCCTCTCAAGTGTCTGGCCCGTGAGCCTGGGTGGGCAGCAGTGCCGTTCTTCGAGCGTGGGAGGAATACCAGGGAAGAGGAGCAAGTTGTAGGGGAAAGTGAAGGCACAGATGCGACATGTTTGGTCTGAAAGGTTTGCACACCAGTCAGGAACCAGCAGGAAAACCGCTGGATGTGTAGGCCTGAGGCTCAAGACAAAGATCTGAGTTTAGAAACTAGGGACACTGCGGTGAACAAACAGGTGGGGGAGTGGACAGTTGAAGGTCTTCCTGACTGGTGGCTTCTGTCTTCCCTGGGGATGAGGAGGCAAAGGAGTCTACCAAGAGAAGGATCCAAGTTGGGAGTTTTCGGTCCATAGCTATCAGCTTCAAGGAAGAGACAAGAAGACAGAACACCAGTGTGCGTGAGGTCCAGGAGCAGCAGCCTCAGACTTGGAGGAGACCAGGGTGGACATGTGTCGTCAGGGAGAGATTGAGGAGGGAGGGAACGATGAACAGTGTTGGTGTTGACAAAAGGTCACTGGAGATCAAGGACTAGAGTGGCTGTTGGATTTTGCTACAAGGAGGCCTTGGTATCCTTGGCTGTGCTCCATGGGGGTGGGAGGACAGAAGCCTGGCCACATGGGGTCAAGAACATCAGCTTCAAGGCAGGGACTTGATCTGTTTGTTTGCTGCTGTTCCCTGGTTTCTAAGATGGCACCTGCTGTGCAGTAGGTGCCAGAACAGTACTTGATGAATGAATGAATGACGGAAATCAGGGTGGAATGTAGAAAGAGGCCGAAACGGAGAAAGACTGTAGGTGGGGAGCAGGAAGTGGCAGGCTCTCCTCTCGGGTGGCTCTGTCTTCTCTCGGGAACGGGAGGTGAGGTGACCTACCAGGAGTGGGGGAGAGAAGGCAGGCATGAGTGCGGAGTTGTTGCGTTTCTGGGAAGAGGGTTGGGACTTTGAGGACGTGGTCCGAGGGGGCGGCAAGGCAGATTGGGATCCGGGGTCAAAGCCAGATGGGGTGGGGAGTGAAGCTTTGGAGATGGACAGATTGGAGGACAGTGGTGCCGTCAGGGGGCCCGGAATGTTGAGAGGGAAGAACTGGCTTTGGCTGGAGCCCAGTAGGCTGTCGAGCTGCTTCCATGTAGCAGTTTGGGCTGCGCTGCCTCTGTATCCCCAGAGGGCCTCTCAAGAGGATCGTTAGGACTAGAGTTGAGGATTTTGGAGGTGGGCGTAGTAGAGGGTGACTTGGTCAAGGGGTGGCTGGAGTTACGAGTAAAGTGAATGGGGTAAAGAACTTGAACATCAAGCCCTGAACACCCTGGATGATGGGTTGCCTTGGCCTCTTAAGAATTCTTCCTGCTTTGCCTTAGTGTTTTTCCCCAGTATAGAAGGAACCCATCCACGGTGCCCTGTCACCCTCACGGTGAACTCCCACAGTCCTTTTGGACGTGGGGACATGATAGAGCCCCAGTGCCTGCACTAGACATTTCCCTTCATTTCTGCAGTGAGCCTCTGAAGTAAGTGCTGCATTTACTCCCTTCGATGGTTTTGAGGATGGCCCAGAGAGGGCAAGGGACTTACTTCCCTGAGGTCATTCAAAGCACTAAGGTGCCAGAGGTAGGATTTCGAGAGCCATGGTGCTCACGTCTCTCACCTCTGTGGCCGCAGCAGTCTGGCCTGGCATGCTAGCCCTTCGGACATGTTGCCCCGGCCCCAGGCCTCTGCAGCCTCACCTCCGCCGAGTTCGGGCTCTCTCCAGACCAGCTTGGTTTAAGCCTTGGCTCTGCGACCATTTAGTAGCTGTGGTACCTTGCACAAGTTTTTAACTTCTGAGCCTCATTTTCCCTTACTCTCAAAAGGAGATGAGAACAGTATTTATCGTCCAGGGCGGTTGTGGGGTTAGATGCTTAATGCATAGAATAGTACCTGGCACATAGAGGCCCCTTGATAAATGCCAGTTATTAGTGTGTGGTCTTCATCCTCATCATCCTCATTGTTACAGAATGATGAGTTGCTCTTTGTTCCTGCTGCCTGAGGTTCTCGGAGCTCTCTGTGTTCCCTGCGTCCTGGACTGGGGACTGCTTCTTGCTCATCTGGAATGTGCACCCTCTTCCTCCCCTTCCCTCTCTGGAATACTAGCTGCTGTCCAGAGGCTCAGCAAGCATTGTCTCTCTGGAGGGGCTCCCCTGGCCCAGTCCCCTTATTGACTCTTTATTATGTCCTTTGTTGCATCTGTTTCTGTGGCCTGGCTGTGTTTCCCCCGTTTTCTGACTGCTTCTTGCCCTGGGGAGGCTGACACTTAGTATCAGTAGGGCCCTCAATGACTGTTGGCTGCCACACTGAGGTTTAACCCAACGTCCTGGTCATACAAGAGCAAAGAGATCTATTAGCTCTAGCCAAGAAGTCAGGAGAGACTTCCTGGAAGAGGAGGAACTGGAGCGGAGCCCTGAAGAATCTGGATTGGTTGGCATTTCCAGCACAACATGTGCCAAACTGTGTTGGTACCTGACAGCCTCGTGTGTCTGCAGGCAGGCAAGTCGTTTGGCCTGACTCTCGTGGACCAGGATACAGAGACAGTGGGGGCCTGTGTACCCCCAAGGGGAAGGGCTCTCTGTGGCCGTGGGACATGCAGGGGAGGGTTCAAGGCAGTGGTCGCAGCTGAGCTGGGACTCTGACTGGGTCGAGTGGCAGGGAGAGGTTTTGGCTACAGCAGGGTGCTACTGAGTAGAAAGAGAAAAGGGGCAAGGCATAAGGACGAAAGCTGGGTGAGGGTGGGGTCTCCCCCTCCCCATTTTGGAATTGGAGAGACTTGTAAATGTTGGGTGACTGGACGGAACCAGGAGAGGAAGAGACTAGAATGCCGGCAGAGGGGGGTGGTGAATGGGATGGTAGGAGGTGATAAGTGGGACAGAGAGGTGGGTTTTTGGGGTGAAGCCTTCCTGTCTGTGCCTCCAGCATTCCTTAACGTTTCATCTAGGGGCTCCGGAGCATGCCGGACAGTTTCAGTGGCGCAAGAACGGGCTTAGTTCTCTCATGACTTTTGAAAAGAAGTCTCTCCATTGTTGTGTGTTAGCCCCTCTAGTGCATTTACACCCCCCCCCCTTTTACAAAAGTAGTTTTTAGGTGGTAGCCTAAGGCCACAGCTACACCTGGCTGGAACGTAATAACCCTGGTCTGTTTCTATTGTATTTCTTTCCATGGCTAACCTATTTCTGTGAAGCAGTACTGGTTTTAAGTGCGTAGAGGGGATCAATCTGAAGATAAATTCATGTTCTTGCAGATAAGTGGATAGCAGATGACTGGGGTTTGAGGCTCACTGCTCCAGCCCAGGGCTTCTCGAAAAAGCCCTTCCAAATCGGGGGGAGGGGGAAATACAGCTTCCTGGGCCCCTCCCCACCCCTGCTGCTTCTGACACCGTTCATCCAGCCCATTGGGAAATTCCTGACATGCCTTCAAGAACTACTGCATTAGGAGTTCTCAAAGGAAGTCTCAAGGAACTTGAGCGCACCAGAAAGTATTAATAGATAAGCTCGGGAGAGGTGGGGTGGGTTCCCTGGAACACTAAGTTCGAGAAGCCCTTCTCCAGTGCATTTCATGTGAGGCTAGGCAGGGGTCTCAGAAAGGCTGGGCCCTGGAAAGCTCTTTTAACTTTGTCCAGGTCTCATTTGTCTTTGTAGCTTCAATACCTTGGATCTGCCAGGTCCTCCTTAAATACTGACTGAGTGAATGAATGAAAAGCTGTAAATGAAGTGTGTTGTAGTGGGTGCTTCGTGGAAGCTTGGCACCATTTATCCACTCAATAAACACGCAGCAGAAAACTTACTGTGTACCTGGCACAGTGCTGGGTACTGAGGAAACCAAAGGGGAAAAGCCAGATGTGCCCTCGTGAAGTCTACCATGTAGTGGGTGGGACACACAGTCATATAGAGAGAGCAAATAGGGTTGGGGGTCAAGCCGTCGGCAGCTGGCCATCAGTATGGGGCAGGTGTGGATCGAGGGTGGAAATTAGAAAAGGAGGTGAGGAGTGCCCACTGGCCAACTACATAATTTAGTGAGCAGGTCAAGGTGGGCTTGGGGGTGCTGATAGGTCCCTGTGGTGTTACCGCAAATACAGCACAGAGGGTGTTTGTACGTGCCTTTGGCAGAATGCATCATTAGCTACAAGGCACAGCCTGACCGGTGGTGGCGCAGTGTTCAGAGTGTGGACCTGGGACGCTGAGGTCCCAGATTTGAAACCCCAAGGTCGCCAGCTTAAGTGTGGGGGTCACTGGCTCAGCTGGAGCTGCCCCCCCCACCATCAAGGCACATATGAGAAGCAGTCAGTGAACAGCTGCAGTGCCATACCCATGAGTTGATGCTTCTCATCTCCTCCCCCAGTAAATAAGTAAATAAATAAGCAAGCAAGCAAGCTGTAAGGTCCAGACCCCAGCATGCCCTCATTTGACCCTGCAGCAGCCCTGAGGGGCGGGCCAAGTAAGGCTCGTGACCTTCTCTTTCCAGACTAGGCCTCTGAAGCTCAAGAAGAATGGATGTTCCCAGGGTCTTACATCAATTAGTGATGGATGGGAGCCCCAAACTCAGTGCCCTTGGCCTGGGTCCTATAGCTTCCTACAGCATCACCTCCTACCTTCTGTATGGATCAGGAGCAAAGTGGGGTGAACTGTGGAGTGTAGGGAGGTTGTGGGCTCCCTGAGAGCTTAGGGCTCTGTCTACCCCCTTGTGGCCGGCAGGTGCTATGACAAGCGTCTGTGGCCTCGAATGGACCTGAGCCGGCGGAAGTCCCTCACTCCGCCCATGCTCAGTGGTGTGGTTCGCCGCCAGCCCCGAGCCCTGGACCTCAGCTGGACAGGTGTCTCCAAGAAGCAGCTCATGTGGCTTCTCAACCGACTGCAAGGTACAGCAGGCGGCTGAGGGAGGACCGAGTGAACTGGGGGTGGACCTGGAGCCAAGGCCTCCTAGCACCAGCTCCCTCAATTCCCCAGGCCTGCAGGAGCTGGTGCTGTCTGGCTGCTCCTGGCTCTCTGTCTCCGCCCTGGGCTCAGCCCCACTGCCAGCCCTGCGGCTTCTGGACCTGCGCTGGATCGAAGACGTTAAAGACTCCCAGCTCCGCGAGCTGCTCCTGCCTCCGCCAGACACCAAACCAGGTGCAGCCTCTCTCCGCGCCTTTGTGGGATGCGTCGGGCGGGGCAGGGGTCGAGGCCTCCTGGGTCTCTTCTGGCTCAGGCTAAATGTTGAAGGGTTTGAAGAAAAGACAGAACGCTAGTTTGAAGGAGAAGGCCCTGCTTGGCCACTGTCCTTTCCTTCCCTCCCTTGCTGTATGCTGGGGCCTGGGACAGGAGCGGAGAGGCCAGGGTGAGAAGGACGGAGTGCCTGCCCTCCAGGGGAAGATAATTACAGGATGAAGCACAGTGCAGGACGGAGGACGGCACTGAGCCCTGGGAGCAGCCAGGGCTATGAGTGAAGTCGCTGGGTCTGGTGGGTTCTGCCGGAGAGCCTCCCCCACGGGGAGCAGTGGCGACTGGAAGAATGCCGGCCCCCGTGTGGCCAGTCTGTCTGTCAAAAGAATTACAAGTCTGTGACGTATCCTGGTTTTAAATGATTGAAACTAATTCAGATTCCTTTAAAATTCATGTGTGGACCCAGTAAAAACATGGCTGAGCATGCTTGGTCCCTAGACTTCCTTGCCCGGCAGTAAAAGCATAAGGATTTTTCTGAGGGAAAAGCAGAAAGAGGGAGCCAGCTGACTTGGCAGGTTGTGTGGTGGCGGTGGTGTCCTGTCCGCAGTCGGACCAGCCACCTCCTCACCATGGTCAGGCCTGGCACCTGCCAAGTCAGCTTTTACTGTTGAACACATATTCTGGGGCTGGGCCTGTATAAGGCGCTCGAGCTCTCAAGCTGAATCAGCCCTATTCCCCACCCTGTTGGAGCCCCAGTCATGCAAAAGAGAGAGACTGAGAAATAGAATATTATGCCTGACCCGTGGTGGCGCAGTGGGTAAAGTGTCGACCTGGAACGCCGAGGTCGCTGGTTCAAAACCCTGGGTTTGCCCGGTCAAGGCACATACGACAATCAACTACAGTGAGTTGATGCTTCCCACATCTCCTCCCCTTCTCTCTCCCTCTCCTCTCTCTAAAATCAATAAATCTTAAAAAAATAATAAAAGAAACAGATGTCGTATAGCCTGGTGTGATATGGTAAGAGCTGGGTGGGGAAGGAATGAAACAAACTTCCCCTGAAAGGAGCCGTTTGAGCTGAGTCCTGAGAGGGACAGGGTTGTTCTAGGGAGTGTGAGGCAGAGTAAGTCGTCTGGTGGGGTAGGAGGCCCATGTTGACAGGGATGCTGGGAGCTGGGGCTGGTCACCTGGGGGTCACGTGGAGGTGTGGGGAGGGGCACTGAAGCTTGGGGTCTCCTTATCTAGCCCAGAGATGGGATGCTCACAGTAGCATCCTCTCTGGTCCGCACCAGTTTGCTCACACCAAAGTCAGGGGTACCTTCCAGAAAGACAAACCTAGTCATTTCACTCCTATGCTGTAAACTCTATTCCTTCCTAGTGTTCTTTGGCTAAAGACCAATATTTTACTATACTCAGTACGGCTTGGCATGGTCTGATCCTTGCTGACCTATGCAATCCCTGCGTGTTAGCCACTTCTGCCTCCTTGCTAAGTTCCCTCCAGCCCCAGGGCCTTTGCCCACTCTTTGCCCAGAATGCTCTATCGTCCTTCATTTAATTAACACCTAATCAC
This sequence comes from Saccopteryx bilineata, assembly GCF_036850765.1. NCBI lineage: Eukaryota > Metazoa > Chordata > Mammalia > Chiroptera > Emballonuridae > Saccopteryx > Saccopteryx bilineata. The sequence continues at coordinate 292,368,631 of NC_089493.1, forward strand.
TCTTCAGGCTGCAGTATAAATGCCACCTCCTTTTAGGAGCCCTCTATGATTCCCCCATTGACATCAGAGGCCCTCTTCTGCTTTGGGAGAGTTCCCCTCCCCGCAGGTCAGTGCACAGCTGTGAAGTGGTGGAACTGATGGTTAGCTCAGTCGGGTAAGAGCATCGTCCTGAAACAGCAAGGTTGCGGGTTCAATCTCCGGTCAGGGCACACATGGGAAGCAACCAATGAATGCTTCCCTTCCCCCTCCCCTCTTTCTGTCTCTAAAAGTCAATCAGTGAATAAAACCCAGGCCAGAGAGCTTGGTTGGCTGGAGTATCATCCTGGTGCGGAGGTTGCGGGTTGGTTTCCCCTGTCAGGGCACATACTAGAGCAGCTTAAAGTTCCCGTCTCCCCGACTCCTTAAGTAAATAAATAGATAGATAAGAAAGGTAGACAGGTAGATAAGATAGATAGATAGCAGTTGAGAAAGGATAACACCTTCCAGGAACTGGAATGAACTGCGATTCTACCAGGGAGATTAGACTTCTTGGAGGTGTGCTCAGAGCGTTTGTGGCAGAGAAGAGGTGCTGCCTCACTGATGTTTGAGAATGGTTCTCTGGCTTCCAGGAAGAGGAGAGCCTGGGGCAGGAGCGGTGCTGACTCAGTGGCGAGGGGGAGAGAAAGGGATCCAGTGGGTGACTTGACGGATCCTGGAAGGAGAGGGAAAGGGGAGAACAACCTGGCACGGCAGTCCTGTTAGGGATGTCATTTGTGGGATGAGTGATTACATACTGAGCACCTGTGTCTCAATTGTTAGTGATGAAGCAAGAACAAGACGGACAAGAATTCTTGCCTTCATGGAACTGACATTCTTAGTGGAAGGAGAGAGAAAAATATGTATGTGTCAGATGGTGGGGAAGGGGGGAAATAATACAGGGAAGGGTTAGGACTTTGTGGAATACTGTAGTTTCAAGTGGAGTAATCACGGTCGGCCTCACTGAGGAGGCAATGTGAGCAGGGAACAGTGTAGGAGAGCACCAGGTGAGCTCACATACGGTGGGAGCAGATTCAGGGGTGGTGAGGAATATGTGTATGGAAACAGAGCTGGTCTGAATGCCTGTGTGCAGGGTTGGAAGCAGAGGGGAGTGCTGACCTCTTACATGCCTGTCCAGGGCAAACAGAGAGCCGTGGACGGCTGCAGGGGGTGGCAGAGCTGCGCTTGGCGGGCCTGGAGCTGACAGATGCCTCCCTGCGGCTTCTGCTGCGTCACGCTCCCCAGCTGAGCGCCCTGGACCTGAGCCACTGCGCCCACGTCGGGGATCCCAGCGTCCATCTCCTCACCGCCCCCACCTCCCCACTCCGAGAGACCTTGGTACACCTCAATCTCGCTGGTAAGCATGGTCCCCCGTCTGTCTGTCCTGCTAGCCTGTTGGTCCCGTGACCAGTGCCTGCCGCCTCCTCACCTTCCTGGTGTTTGCTACCCTTGCCCCACCCCTAGGCTGCCACCGCCTCACTGACCACTGCCTTCCGCTGTTCCGCCGCTGCCCTCGCCTCCGCCGTCTAGACCTGCGCTCCTGCCGCCAGCTCTCACCTGAAGCTTGTGCCCGGCTGGCAGCTGCTGGGCCCCCTGGCCCCTTCCGCTGCCCAGAGGAGAAGCTGCTTCTCAAGGACAGCTAGTTGGGTGCCCCCTCCCTCCCCTCGGGACTCATCAGGAGCCTGGACCTTGGGCCTTCATTTCACTCTTGCCAGGAGGCCAGGTTACTCACCTCATGACTTGGGACTCCTGCCCAGGGTCTTGAGCCAGCCTCCCCACTCTCTGCCCCCTGCACTGATATTTCTGGGGGTCTCTCCTTCCCATCCCCTCCCCCTTATACCTGCTTCATTGTCCATCCCCTGGGGGGAGTGGGTTAGAGGTACTGGGGGCTGCTGAGCCAAAGGGATGGTGGGAGGGGGTCAGGTGCCAGTCTGAGGGAGGGGGAGTCGGGGGAGAGGTGTCTGCACAGAGGATACCGGGAGCCCGGGGCTGGGGGAGTGGAGGATGGGCTGGGGTGGGGGGGCAGAAGCCAGACCACCAAGGGTGCAGGGAACTGAGCGGATACTTGGAGCTGGGGGGAGGGGCAAAAGGGAAACCAGAGGAGCAGTTGGGAGCCCAGGTGTCAGAGGTGGGGGACCCTGGGAACCAGGGAAAGCCAGGACTAAGTGAGGGGTGGGGTGCCAGAGCAGGTGTAGGGGCAGTAGTGCTCCCTCCGGGGGTCACTCTGTCCCTCACTCCCTTCCCAGTTTCAGTCCCTTCTCCCAACCCTGACTCCTTTAAAGTCACTGACAATGGCAGCTATTGCGAGGAGTGGGGGCCAGCTGGCCGACCTGCTGTTCAGCGTGGCCCAGGGGAGTGGTGAGGGGTACCCCAGCCCCCTACCTGCCTCCCCGCTCAATACTTGAACATTCATCTGTACTGAAGTGTTACTTGAACCTGGGGAACCTCGGACCTGGGGGAGCCGGAGTGTGAGGAGCCAGGACCGCTTGGACTGAGACTGGATCGGTGTGCACCCAGTTTGGACTGCGCCACCATCAGGCTCGCTCTTGCTTTACTGTATTGAGCAGCTCCACCCTCCTGACCTGAAGTGGGGTGGGGTGGGTGGGGTACCAGCCGAACGATGGGGAAGATGGGACTCTTCCAGTTTGGCTCTTCCCACATCGTCATGGAAACTTGTATCCCATTTGCCCAGGGAACTGCCACTCCTGGTTGCCATGGAAATAGCAGCCAATGGACACGTCCCAAAGCCAGGGCTAAGGCTGGTAATGGCCCCTCTTGGTTGCCATGAGAACTTAGTAACATCCTTGACCCACCCCTGCCCCTTCCTCCGGTGCGGGGGCGGGGTTTGGGGAGCCAAGGCCAGCCCCTCAGCCCAGGCCTTGGGTGGGGGGGAAGCTGGGTTGTACCAAGTAGGGGAGGGGGAAATTTATCCACATACCTCAGGTAACAGGGAGGTGCGCGGGTGGGGGGAGGGACTGGACGGACCAAAGGTCGACGGGAGGGGGTCGTGGGGAATTGCGCAAGGCTTGAGGTTGGGGCCGCTTGGGGAAGGGTGAAGAGGCATCCTGGCAGGGGACAAGTGGGGGACCCAGCCGGGCTGGGCCCCAGATCTGTACAATACGGTTTGCTATAAAACTCAAAATCTTCCAGTTGGGGCCACTCGTTCCTGTGTGTGTCTGCGGCGTCGAGAGCTCCGGAGTGCTTAGGTTTGGGGGCTCAGAGGCGGGCTGTTTGGAAAGGTCTGGGAGCCGGAGACTTCCTCAGCTTCTCGGAACTGAGTTTGCAGAACTTGGGGTCGCTACAGACAGACTGGCTCACGCTCCCCGAGTTACATTTTAGGTAGGGGGTTGGAGCTCTGTGCGTCAAGGTGTGTCCAGGTGTACTCCGAGTGGTCCAGGGCCCGGCGACTGGCAGTCACCGGCTGGAGCTGGTTAACCTGCCTGAAGTTTTAAGTGGCCTGGTGGCTTGGATCCCTCGAGATCTCTGCCGATGCCCCCGGGCTCCACCCCATCATGTGGCCGGCCGGCCGGCTCCGCCTCTGCCCCAGTTCCTGTTTTGGCCTCTGCTGTCCTGCATCGGCCCCTAGGGCTCCCCGCAGACGCCTGCCCTTCCTGTTAGGTTCCGAGTCCCTCTTCCTGGGTGCGCACCGCGCACATCTCTGCTCACCCCGTGGGGGGGGATGGGACCTGCCCCCGGCCGGGGCCGGCCCTCCTGGACACCCCGAGGCTACTCGGCCCCTCCCTGACTGCCGGCCTGCCTGCTGCCGCGGCCCCCCGGGATGAAAGGCAGCCAAGGGGACGCGGGCGAACAGGCCCCGCTGAACCCGGAGGCCGAGGGCCCCACGGGCTCGGCCACGTACCCAGAGTTCGTGCACCGTGGCTACTTGGACCTAATGGGGGCCAGTCAGCACTCCCTGCGGGCGCTCAGCTGGCGCCGCCTCTACCTCAGCCGAGCCAAGCTCAAAGCCTCCAGCCGCACGTCAGCTCTGCTCTCGGGCTTCGCCATGGTGAGGGGAGGGGTAGGGAGGGGCTCCTGGGAGGGGGTAGAGGCACCTGCAGGCATGGGGGCATGGGCAAAATGAGCGGGTACCCGAGGGCAGCAGGGCAAGGAAAGGGAAAGAATGGATTTTGAGAGGTAAAAGAGAACAAACAAGGCCCCCAGAGGACGACACAAGTCCCTTTCTAATGGGGTGGGGGGTGGGGGGAGTGCCTGCAAGCAGACCCCTGCATAAACTGGACCACAGGGAGGATAAGTGCAAAAAAAATGTCGTGGGGGACAGAAACCATGCCATGGGGACAGGTAAGTCACCAAGGGGGACATACATATGCAGGAATGAAGCCAAGAGGTCCAGAAGCATAGCCCAGACGGAGTGTTGACTAGACCCCCATGAGAGGTTCCAAGGCAAATCAGCGGAGAGGGCTGGGTCTGAGAAAGGAAACTGGATGGAGCGGTCACCCAGCTGCAAGTGGCCCATCCCTAGGAGAGCAGCTAGTCCCCAGTGGTACAAAGGATGCTTCGGGTGCCCAGGAAGCTCTGAGGAAAGAGGAAGCCTATGGGAAAGAAGCGGATTAGGAAGCAGCTACATGATCGCTGAGCTGATAAACTAGGTGTGGGAAGATGCTATCAGCTAACAGTCCCAGTGGAGGCCTCACAGGAGGTGGGACTGAGGGAGGAGGTCCCAGGGTGAGGAGTCAACAGACCCAAGTCCTGTCTCTTTCCTGCTTGTGGCAGTTGTGTGACCCTGGACAGGCCTCCACCACTGTGCAGGTCAGTGGGAAATTGTGAGATCATGGAAGGTGTGCCCTGTATAGCCTGCTAAGTACCTGCCTGAGGATGAGCTGATTCTTGTCATCAAAACCTAGGTCTGAGTATGTTACAGCAAGACAGCATAGATGACTCAGACTACCTGTGCGTTGGACAGCATGGAAACCGAGGCCCAGACTGGGGCAGTGGCTCTGCCACAAGCATCCGGCAGATGAAGGCTGTAGAATAAACTAGGACCCAAAGCCACTGGCCTGTTAGTCCAGGGTTTCTCCAGCATCATGACAAGAAGAAGGAGAAAATGGCCCACAGGAGAGAGGGGCAGAGATACTTGTAAGATAGAGATAAAGGGTCAGAACACCAGAACACTAGATTCTTTACATTAGTCCCCGCCCCTTTCAGTGCCACAGCCTCTGATTTGAAATGGGAGGGAAAGTCTCTGCCCCTAGGGGTCATCCTTGGTCTATGGGTTTGTTTGTTTGTTTGTTTGTTTTTTATTAAGTGAGAGGACTGGAGGCAGAGACAGACTCCTGCATGCTCTGGGATGGATGGGGATCCACTTGGCCAGCCCTCTACCTGGTGATGCTCCACCTATCTGGGGCATTGCTCTGTTGCTTGGCAACCGAGCTTTTCTTAGCTGAGGCAGAGGCCACACCATCCTCAGTGCCCCGGGATCAACTCCCTCCAATTGAGCCATGGCTGCAGGAGTAGAAAAGAGAGAGAGAGAGAGAGAGAGAGAGAGAAGCGAGAGGGGAAGGGGTGGAGAAGCAGGTGGTTGCTTCTTCTGTGTGCCCTGACCAGGAATCAAACCCAGGACATCCACACAGTGGGCTGACACTCTACCACTAAGCCAACTGGCCAAGGCCAAGGTCTATGGTTTTTTATATGGGGGCCCAGGATCCGCAGGCCAGCCCACCCTTCCTGATGCGGAGTCACCTAGGGACAGGGCGTTGGCTCTCCACTCTACAGACTGCAGAGGGAAGGAAGCCGAGTGCCATGGGCCCCTCTGAGGGAGATCTCCCACTCCCTTTCACCCCCTGGTCTAATCTGGCCTGTTTGCTGGACTTGCATGTTGCTGGGGTGACAGCTTAAGGTCTCGGGTCTTCTCTGCAGGATCAAGAGGCCAGATGAGTAGGTTCTGGGAGCCGGACAGACTCCAGTTCTGCCAGGAGGAGGCCAAGTCCAGCGGCCTGTCTGTGGAAAGCACCTGCTAACACCCCTCATGGCCCAATTTCCCAAAACCCTCCTCCTTGTCTTTCCACCACCTCTCTTCAGCCTTGACCCTCCTCCTTTCCTCAGCCCCAGAGCAATATAATGGGTCTTACAAGTCCTATTGGGGAAGATGCAGATTCTGGAATTCAGATGGCCCGGGTTAGAAACATACAAATTGGTCTGACCTGTGGTGGCGCAGTGGGTAAAAGCATCAATCTGGTATGCCGAGGTTGCCTGGTCAAGGCACATATGGGAGTTGATGCTTCCTGCTCCTCCCCCTTTCTCCCTCTCTCTCTGTCTCCTCTCTCTAAAATGAATAAAATCTAAAAAAAAAAATCATACAAATTGTACTGGATTGTTCCTACCTATGAGGCACAGAGCTTGGGGCTTTTATCCTAGTAAGTAGGTACCACTACCGTATCCATTTTACAGATGAAAAAACAAGATTAGGGATGTTAAGACTCCTGCTCAGGGTCCTACAGCAAGTAAGTGGCAGGATTTGAAATTAGGCAGTCTGGTTCTAGAGTCCAAATTTATACAAATCTAGAACAGGAGCATCAACTCAAATGTTTGCCAAGGTCAGACAGGTAATAGCCAAGTTGGTTTTGTGGGGACTGTAGCTATAAAGAGACCCTATGGCTGAAGGCAGCAGCCATGACTCAATTCTATCTGATGGTTGCCCTGCAAGAGTGTGGGCCTGAGCCCTGGCAGGGTGGCTCGGTTAGCTAGAGACTCGTCCTGATATGCAAAGGTTGCAGGTCTGATCCCCAGTCAGGACACATACAGAAACCTCAGTGTTTTTTCTCTCTCTCTCTCTCTCAAATCAATCAATTAAAAAAATTAAAAGACTGACCGGTGGTGGTGCAGTGGATAGAGCATCAACCTGAGATGCTGAGGGCCCAGGTTTGAGACCCTGAGGTCACCAGCTCGAGTGTGGGCTCATCCAGCTGGAGCACAGATTTACCAGCTTGTATTGTGGGATTATCCACATGAGCCCATGGTTTCTGCCTTGAGCGAGGGGTTGCTGGCTCAGCTGGGGGCCCCACCCCACCCCATTAAGGCACGTAGGAAGAGAAGCAACCAGTGAACAACTAAAGTAGATGCAACTTATTTTTTTTTTTTTTTTTTAGAGTTTTATTTATTGATTTTAGAGGAAGGAGAGAGAGAAGCAAGGGAGAAGAAGGAAGCATCAACTCACAGTATTTGCTTCTATGTGCCTTGGATGGGCAAGCCCAGGGCCTTGAACTGGCAACCCCAGCATTCGCCACCACAGGCCAGTTGGTGCAACTTATGAGTTGATGCCTCTCACTCTCTCCCTGTAAAAAGTTTTTTAAAAAATCAAAGTTAAAAAAAAAAAAAAAAGAATGTGGGCCTGATGTAACCAGATCTTCCAAATTTTCAAGAGGATCTGGAAATTGGGATATTTATATGAAACCCCTTGAGTTTTAAAAGTAGGCAACTTACTTATTATTATTTTTTAGAGAGACAGAGACCAAGAGAAAGATAGGAAGGGAGAGAGATAAGAAGCATCAGCTAGTAGTAGTGTCACTTTAGTTATTCATTGACTGCTTTCTCATATGTGCTTTAGTGGGGTGGGGGGCCCCAGCTGAGCCAGTGACCCCTTGCTCAAAGCAGCAAACTTGGGCTTCAAGCCAGTGACCTTTGGGCTCAAGCCAGCGACCATGGAATCATGTTAATAATCCCACGCTCCAGCCAGTGACCTCAGGGTTTTGAGCCTGGGTTCTCAGCGTCCCAGGTTGACGCTGTATCCACTGTGTCACCACCGGTCAGGCAGCAACTTAATTCTTTAAGAAACACACTGTTTGGGGCAAGCAAAACATGTCTGCAAGCTGGTTTGGGTTCATGGTGTGCCGATTTGCAAATTCTGGCCTTGGACTTCCATGTTAACTCTAATAGTAACAGCAAACTCTTAGTGTTTGCTCTATGCCTCGCACTATTCTTACCACTTTATGTATGTTATCTCATTCGATTTCACAACAACTTTATAAGGCAGGTAGGTGCCCATAATCAATCCCCATTTTCCAGATGATGAAATCGAGGCACAGAGAGACTAAGTCAGTGGCTCAAGATTACACAGTTTGTAGACCTGAGAATGAGCTCGGGCAGCCCAGCTTCAGAACCTGTGTTTTTTAACCCCTATGTTCTATCAGAGTAAGATTGTCAAACACATGTTACCCAACCGTTTCAATAACTAGTTGGGGAAACTAAGGCCCAGAACAGGCCAGAGCCTTCCTGAGCTGCCCATTCCTGACTTCAACAAGCACTTTTCTAGGTCCTAAGGATACATCAGTGATGAATGCCAACAGGCAGAAACCCTGCTACCGTTCAGGAGGTTATGGGCACTCAATCCATCCCCTCTTGTCCCCACAGGTGGCCATGGTGGAGGTACAGCTGGAGAGCAACCATGAATACCCGCCAGGCCTGCTGGTGGCCTTCAGTGCCTGCACCACGGTGCTCGTGGCTGTGCACCTCTTTGCGCTCATGGTCTCCACGTGTCTGCTGCCCCACATTGAAGCTGTTAGCAACATCCACAACCTCAATTCTGTCCACCAATCTCCACATCAGCGACTCCACCGCTATGTGGAGCTGGCCTGGGGTTTCTCCACTGCCTTGGGCACCTTCCTCTTCCTCGCTGAAGTTGTCCTGGTTGGCTGGGTCAAATTTGTGCCCATTGGGGCCCCCTTGGGTACGCCAGCCCCCGTGGAACCTGCCTCCCAGGTGCCTGGCACTCTGCCACCAGTGGCCACCTCCCTTAGTTCGGCTTCTAAGCCACCTTCTGCTTCTGTAGTGCCACCACAAGCTGAGCCATCTGAGGCCTGCCCACCCCCGCGAGCGTGTGGTGGTGGCGGGGTCCATGGCCCAGGCTGGCAAGCAGCCATGGCCTCCACAGCAATCATGGTACCTGTAGGGCTTGTGTTTGTGGCCTTTGCTCTGCACTTCTACCGCTCCCTGGTGGCGCACAAGACAGACCGCCACAAGCAGGAGCTAGAGGAGCTGAGTCGCCTGCAGGGGGCGCTGCAGGCTGTGTGAGGCTGCTGCTAGCCTCGGGTACAAGCACTGCCTTCCTCAGGGTTCAGCCAGAAGCTCCAGGCCTGTAGACTACTGTTCCCTGACCCTGCCTGGATGCACTTCCTGTGGCCTCTGGTAGAGACCAGATTCCTGGCCTCAGAGTCTTTGGGGCAGCTTACAGATTCCCAGGGATTCTCCCTGTCAGCCTGTCCCATGGGTTTTGTAAGTTCTACTCTACACGGGGGCTGGGAGGAGCCAAGGAGGAAGTAGAGGCCCTCAGTCCAAGGTTCAGACAGTAGGTGGAAGGGAGGCAGGGAGACCCTGGTCAGATCTTTGGTGCTGACCCTTAGTCACTTGCCCCTAAACAAGATGTGGAAGTCAGGTCACACATCCACACAACTGTCCCATAAGGGAGCCAACCTTACTCTATTTGTAGAATCTATTTTATGGTTGGTGTTTGTTGGGAAGCTTTTCCCTATCCCCAGATTTTGATAGGTTTCACACTCTTGCTTGAGTTCCTATAGAGTGGGATTTGGGTATTTTGCCCCAGGCATAAAAAAAAAATAGGGAACCTCCCTAATTTTTAGAGGTTCAAGTGCCTGTCCAACTTTCCTAGACCCACACTTAATGCTTCAATAGCTTTCACTCTTCTGTGCCAGTGTTGGGGGATCTTTGGAGACAGAGGTCCTGTGTGCACCCAGCTTGATTGCCTAGCAAGGATTGGGATGAGGCCGTTTTAAAGGAGGTCCAGTTCCTAACCCTTGGAATACAGAGCTATTCTGACACTGAATTTTTGCTAGACCTTGTTTTGTATAATAAAATTGTGTTTCACAGAAGTCCCTGTGGCTGTGAATGGGGTGAAGGGGAGGCCTCCTTGGAATCAGGTGACTTGTTCCTAAGGGACCAGTAGAGGCAAGTGTACCTGGGCGCTTGGCAAGGGTGTCTGAGAGTAGGTTTCCCGTGAACCCCCTTCTGGTCCTGACGGGCTAATAGCTTTGAATGTAGAGACTGACTTATTCCAAGGCAAAAGGCTTCTGCACTCTTGTTCCTGAGCCCAGAGTCTCTACCTCTTCCATTGAAGATTTAGTACAAGTTTCTTTTTCTTTTTTGTATTTTTCTGAAGTTGGAAACAGGGAGGCAGTCAGAAAGACTCCCGCATGCGCCCAACCCGTATCCACCCGGCACGCCCACCAGGGGGTGATGCTCTGCCCATCTGGGGCGTTGCTCTGTTGCGACCAGAGCCATTCTAGCACCTGAGGCAGAGGCTATGGAGCCATCCTCAGCGCCTGGGCCAACTTTGCTCCAATGGAGCCTTGGCTGCGGGAGGGGAAGAGAGAGACAGAGAGGAAGGAGAAGAGGAGGGGTGGAGAAGCAGATGGGCGCTTCTCCTGTGTGCCCTGGCCAGGAATAAAACCCGGGACTCCTGCACGCCAGGCCGACGCTCTACCACTGAGCCAACCGGCCAGGGCAGTACAAGTTTCTTTTACTTTAAGTTTTCTCTTTGACATACTAGGGGCTTCTACTACATACTAGGGACTTCTCATAGATGATTTCGTTTAACCCTCACAACCACCTCAAGAGACTAGTCTTTCTTATTTCCATCTCAGAGGTAAGGGGCCTCAGGCCCAAGAAGGCTGAGGGATCTTCCCCAGAGCCACACAGGTAGTCAGTGGAAACTTGGACTACCTTTATGGTCACATGGGGAACCTCTTTCTGTTGGACTTGAGAAAAGGAGCTAATACCTTTCAACTGTGACAAAAGAAAGGAATATGATTTCATTACCCATGCTTCCACGTAAATTCTTTTTTTTTTTACAGAGAGAGAGTCAGAAGGATAGACAGGGACAGACAGACAGGAACGGAGAGAGATGAGAAGCATCAATCATCAGTTTTTCGTTGCGACACCTTAGTTGTTCATTGATTGCTTTCTCATATGTGCCTTGACCGTGGGCCTTCAGCAGACTGAGTAACCCCTTGCTCAAGCTCATGACCTTGGGTCCACGCTGGTGAGCTTTTTTTTGCTCAAACCAGATGAGCCTGCGCTCAAACTGGTGACCTTGGAGTCTCGAACCTGGCTCTTTCCGCATCCCAGTCCGACGCTCTATCCACTGAACCACTGCCTGGTCAGGCTAAATTCATTTTTTTCAGTGTCATTTTCTTTTTTTTTTAATTTATTTTTATTTTTTATTTATTCATTTTTAGAGAGGAGAGAGAGAGAGGAGAGAGAGACGGGGGGAGGAGCTGGAAGCATCAACTCCCATATGTGCCTTGACCAGGCAAGCCCAGGGTTTCGAACCGGTGACCTCAGCATTTCCAGGTCAACGCTTTATCCACTGCGCCACCACAGGTCTTCAGTGTCATTTTCCTTAAAAAGTTAAAGGGTCCCAATCTTACCTTTTCTATTCTTATGGTGTGAGAATTTGACCAAGCCTCCTTTTTCACTTTTCCTATTATGAAATGGTGAATTTGCTTGAACCAGGCTTCAAGGCCCTTTCCTGTGCTTTCTAATGCCTACAAATCTACAAATAATAGATTCTTTTTTCTTTTTTGTATTTTTCTGAAGCTGGAAACGGGGAGGCAGTCAGACAGACTCCCGCATGCGCCCGACTGGGATCCACCTGGCATGCCCACCAGGGGGCGATGCTCTGCCCATCCGGGGCGTCGCTCTGTGGCGACCAGAGCCACTCTAGCGCCTGGGGCAGAGGCCAAGGAGCCATCCCCAGCGCCCGGGCCAACCTTGCTCCAATGGAGCCTCGACTGCAGGAGGGGAAGAGAGAGACAGAGAGGAAGGAGAGGGGGAGGGGTGGAGAAGCAGATGGGCGCTTCTCCTGTGTGCCCTGGCCAGGAATCGAACCCGGGACTTCCGCACGCCAGGCCACCTGGCCGCCGCTCTACCACCGAGCCAACCGGCCAGGGCCAATAGATTCTTTCTTTTTTTTTTTCAATAGATTCTTATTAACATCTATTTCGGAGTAAGAATCTGAAGCTTTGGGAAGTCAATGACTTGCCCAAGGTCATACAGTAAAAGACGTAGATAGAGATGTCTGGAACCTAGGGCATCCTTAGCTCAGGCAGAGGCCTCCTGGGAACACCATTAGCCAGAGACCAGAATAATCCCCGTCCAAGATGAAGATCAAGGGTGCCCAATATTGCGCAACCCTAAACCAAGGTGTAAGTCTGGGCTGGTACTGCCCTCCAGCGGCGGGAGCGCGTATGTATAGCAACCCCACCCACGCCCAACCCCCACTGCGCCAGCCCCGGCCTGGGTACTGGGACCATGATGCCTGGAGAATCCACCAGCTCACCTAGTTCCTGTAAAATCTTTATTGTTTTTTACTGGAACCTCTCAAAGGTCTTTAAGCCCCCCACTTCAAATTCATCACAAAACTTTTAAGGCAATCTTCGAGTTTGTTTAATCACTAATGGTGACCAAATACAGGTAAAATGCGGAACCCTCTGCGGGCCTCAGTCTCCCCATCTGTCCAGTGGGCACTTTAAGCAGCTAGAGGCCCAAAGGGAATGAATGACCGAAGAAAACGCGCCGCGCACTATGTGCGGCGTTAGACAAACGGCCTGAGTCACCGTGGTCGGTTGTATTTTTCCATTTCACGGGCGCCCCTCCCAGCCATCCCCGGTTTCGGCGGGTCCTACAGGAAGCGGCCCCGCGACGCCAGACTCCGCACGCTCTGGCCACGCCCTCCGCGCACGGCGTCTTGGCCCCGCCCACAGAAGAATTCGCAGATTCGCTAGACCGGCTCTTCAGAATTACCCAGGCCCGGATGCTCGGCCGAGAATTCTTATCGGACTACGAGAAGAGCTTTGGGCCATACCCTTTTCCCCGGGTCGGAATTGAGCGGCCCCTTAAGTTGTACTAGTAAGACAATCCAGAAAAGTGATCGATTCTGCCAACAGGGCTTGGCTAACCAGGCATTATTTTCTTGCTCCACCAAGGCGGGTAAAAGGAGGCAACAGCCGAGGCCGGGACTTGTGGCGAATCTGCAGCCTCTCAGACATTTGGCCGCGCAAGAAAGGGGCAGGCAAGAGGAGCAAAGGAGCGCGCGTCCCGTCCACCCCTTCGCCCCGCCTGCCTGACGAATCTGCGCCCGTTCAACGCGCCACTCAGGTCTCCCCAGCTCTGGCTGGCCTCCTCCTCTCCGCCCCGCCTCCTCTTCCTCAGGGATTAGTCGCCGCTTTCGTCTCCGCCGATTCGTCAACGACCCCAGGCCAGAGCAGCTGGATAATCGTGGTGCAGCCCACTCTTCGGGGGATGCGGCCAATCTCTAGGCTCCCTGAGCTGCAACACCCGAGCCTTCTAGGGCGCCGGCCGAGGCGAAACCGCTATCCTCGGCCCCGTTGGTGTCCCGCCGGCGCCCGTGGCGAAAGTGCGAATGTCTATGCTGTGCCAGCTGGGCCTCGCGCAGGTGGCGGTGGTGTTTGGTGCGCGCGCCGGGGAGGTGGTGGTGGTGGGGGGGCGCCGCCGCCGCCACCGCTGCGGGGCCGGGTCTCGCGCTGCCGCCGCCGCCGCCGCCGCCTCGCGCCACTGAGGTGCCGCGCGGGGTGGGGGGGAGGGGGAGCCGCTCGACACGAGCGGGTGAGTGGGGCCGCGCCGCGCGTGCGCGGAGATGGGGGGGCAGAACGCGCCGGGGCGGGAGGAGAGGGCAGCGGCGCGCGTTCCCCCTACCCCCCCTCCTGGATTCGGGGCCGAAGCCGGGTCTCGGACTCGGTCTCGCGGTGTTTCCAACGCCCCGACTAGGTGCCACCTCTTGGCCGGAGGATCGGGGCGCGGGGACGCGAGCGGGTGTGTGGGAGCGGGAGCCGGGCTCGGCCCGGGCCGCTGGCCGGTGAGGAGGCGGGAGGGGGCGGGGCCTGCAGGGGGCGGGGGAGGGGTCTGGCTCCGGGGGCAAGTGGGGCGCGCGCTCAGGGCAGCGGGGGCGCGAGATGGGCCTGGCGGTCCGAGGGGAGAGTTGGGAGGTGGAGAGAGAATGGGTTGTTATGGGGAAAGTGTGTACTTGGGGGAGAAGCTGGGGGAGCCACGGGTCACGGTGAGGTGTGGAAACTGGGGTGATGGATGAGAGAACCTGGAGTCTGGGCTAGATGTGAAGGGCAGCAGGGGAGGCCGGCCTGAGATCTGAACTCCCTTTGCCTGTTCCTCTGTCTTCACAGTGTAAATGAGCAGAGATGGATCAGGAAGGTGGGGGAGATGGGCAGAAGGCCCCGAGCTTCCAGTGGCGGAACTACAAGCTCATCGTGGATCCTGCCTTGGACCCTGGCTTGCGCCGGCCATCGCAGAAGGTGTACCGCTACGATGGAGTCCACTTCAGTGTCAACGTGAGTGCCCCAGGCCTTCCCTGGTCATCGAGGGGACTCCAGGCCCCGTTCTGCTGCTCAGCGCTTAGAACTTCCATACCCGTGGTCTGCCCTCTTAAGAAGCGACCGGCTAGAGCCCAGCTCTTTTGCATATGGGTCCCCATATGGACTTCTTAGAGCTCGACAGTGTGGTTTCTCCTTGAGCCATCCTTCTGTTCCTGCTTTCCTTCCTAGGACTCAAAGTATATACCAGTCGAAGACCTCCAAGACCCCCGTTGCCACGTCAGGTCCAAAAACAGAGACTTTTCCCTCCCAGTCCCTAAGTTTAAGGTATGTGTCTGCTAGTCTTCTGGTGCGGTGGCCCTTGGAGGGTGTGGAGGGTCCGTCCTAGCAGCCTGGTCTTAATGTAGCCCAGTAAAAGGGAGTTTTCCAATGAAGGGGTCACAGCCAGATCTAACAGTCTCTGGGGGACTATGAGACGGAGTTGTTCTGGACCGAAGGTATGTTTATTTTCCAGAAAGGTGTAGATGAGGTGTCCTAAGTAGGGGTGTTGACTTCTTGAAGAGTAACGTAAAAGACAGGTTTAGCTGCTGTACCTGTTACTGTGTGTTCCTTGCCGGCGCGTAGCCTGACAGGGCCCTGGTCTGATACCCCAGTCCGGCAGTTAAGGGGAGTGACTCCCTGGAGTCCTCTGTGCCTCACTTCTCACTTGGCTGTTTGATCCTCCATCTTGTTTCCTCAGAGGATTCCCATTTTCCTGTCTAGACAGAATATTCATCAGGCCTTGGGCTGCGCCTAGAAAACTTGTGGTTCTTAGTTTCCCTCACTAACTTTATTTTTCTTCATTTTTGAATAAGCCTTTTGTGGGGTTCCCTTACCCCGATTTTCACCTACACTTTTTCTGGACAGCTCTTTCACACCCGTGATTTTGACTCTTACCAAAAGCTTCATGACTTCCAAACCTCTGTTTCTAGTCAAGATCAGTCTTGAACTCCAAACTTGTGTGCCTGGTGGTGAGACCAGCAGCGTGGAGGCTGCACAGACGTCTCAGATTCAACAAGCCTAAAACAAAGTCTCTTTACCCCTTGAACTCTGCTCTGCCTCCCATCTCCTCAGCTGCACAAGCTAGAGACCTAGCAGTCATCCCACGATTCTCCGCTCCTTTATCTGTCACAGAATCTGTTGTCAAGTTCTGCTGACCCGTTTTCCTAACCACACCTTTTTATCCTAATTGGTCTGTTTCATGGCCATTTCTTTAATGCAGACTCTGGTTTCCTTGCTTCCCTTCTCTTCTCCATTTCAGGTTCCATCCTGCTGTCGTGGTCTTTGCCGCTTGACTGTTCTCTTACTTTAGTTGCCAAGGCCATGTTTCTGTGCGTTGACGTGTGTGACTACTGATCTGCTCAGCCTCCTCTCTTGCCTCGATGCTGCACACCTCTCTTCCAGTTTGCAAGTTCTAGGAAACGCTGTTATTTTATAGTTTCATGCCTGTTAAGTCCTTGTCATTTTGGTGAACTCCTGTTTATCCAAAAACCCAGTACAAATGACACCATCTGTATGAATGTTTTCCTGCCTTCACTCTGAACAAAGGTTTCTTTTTCAAGCACGAAAAAGCAAACACTCTCTCCACCTCTCCCGACACGTGCTGTGTCGTGTCGTGATCGTATGCGGCTCGCTGTCTAGTCTACTTTTCTGAACAGGAATCTCCTTTTCTTTCATCTTTGTATTCCTAGTGCCCAATGCATGGTAATCAGTTAGTAAAATCTGGGTTAGTGAATTATTTCTCAGTAGTTAGTTCCTCCCATTGAGTGTTTATTTTTCAATTTGCACCTTTTTTTTTTTTTTTTTTTTGGTTCTTGCCATTCTGTGGTGAGAAGAATTTAGGAAAGATTGGGTCAAGACTGATGTGTCCCTTATTGGGGCCCCCTTCCCTCCCCTTCCCTTCCCTTCCCTTCCCTTCCCTTCCGTTCCCTTGCCTTGCCTCGCCTTGCCTCTCAGTTTCCCAGTCCGGCTCCTCTTAGCCTCCTGGATCTCTCTAAAGTTTCCCGAAGGAAAGAGTATTAAGACCACCCCAGACTTAACTCTTGTCCTCTCCACAGCTGGATGAGTTCTATATCGGACAGATCCCCCTGAAGGAAGTGACTTTCGCGAGACTGAACGACAACGTGCGGGAGCCCTTCCTGAAGGACATGTGCCGGAAGTACGGCGAGGTGGAGGAGGTGGAGATCCTGCTGCACCCCCGCACGCGCAAGCACCTGGGCCTGGCCCGCGTGCTCTTCACCAGCACGCGCGGGGCCAAGGAGACGGTCAGGAACCTCCACCTGACCTCCGTCATGGGCAACATCATCCACGCGCAGCTCGACATCAAAGGTGAGGCCCTGCCGCTGCCGCTGCCAGAGCGGAGCTTCCGCAGAGGTCCTACGTGCCAGTGCCTGTCGGACCAGGCGCGTGAGCAGGTTGGGATTCTTCATCTGAAGCTCTCGTGGCCAGATCGGCTTTTAATTATTTTTTTAAGGCATTTATTTTATTTTTATTGATTGATTTGTAGAGGGAGGAGAGAGAGAGTGGAGGGGGTGTAGGAGCAGGAAACATCAGCTGGTAGTAGTTGCTTCGCATACATGCCATGACTGGGCGAGCCCGGGGTTTCAAACTGGCAACCTCAGGATTGCAGGTCGATGCTGTATCCACTACACCTCTGCAGGTCAGGCCAGATGGTTTCTGAACACAGAATTTTACCAAGGGATTATGGTACATGTGTGATTTTTTGTGTGTTATTCTTAGCAGGGTTGGGGTAGCACCCTATAGTTTAGCTACAGTGGTTGGCGAGCCACATGCGGCTCTTTGGCCCCTTGAGTGTGGCTCTTCCACAAAATACCACGTGCGGGTGCTACCTCGATAAGGAATGTATCTACCTATATAGTTTAAGTTTAAAAAACTTGGCTCTCAAAAGAAATTTCAATCGTTGTACTGTTGATATTTGGCTCTGTTGACAAATGAGTTTGCCGACCGCTGGTTTAGCAAATGACTGTTTCTGTAAGAGTGTGTGAGGGCCTCAGGCTGCCACTCTGCAACCCTGAGTCTGTAGGCTGCAGAGCATCAGACGACCCGGGCTGGAACTCCAGTCTGCCACTAGTCACTTGTGACTCTGCAGCTCGACATTGTCCACGTCTGTGCAGCAGGAGTGCTGATGCTTTCCCTCCGGAGCAGCACACGTGGAAGAGCTGGGAGTGTTGTGGCGTGTGTGGTTGTGGTAGTTGTTTGGTGAAGGTTAGGTAGAAAGCTTCAGAGACAGAAATGGTAGAAGAATTGAAATCTCTAAACCCAAGGCTTCCCTTGAAGCCTGGGAAGCAAGTGGGAACAGTGCATTGGGACGGAGTTGTTTTCTCCATCTGACTCAGTTTCCATCTCTCTCCTTCCAGGGCAGCAGCGAATGAAGTACTATGAACTGATAGTCAATGGTTCTTACACCCCTCAGACGGTGCCCACTGGGGGCAAGGCCCTGACTGAGAAGTTCCAGGGCTCTGGTGCAGCCACCGAGACGGTGAGAAGCTTGTGGTTGCCCTGGCCCTCGCCACGTGGCCATGGTCCTTGAGCGCCGGGACCAGCCGTTGGGAGGTTCTGGACTTCACTGTTATGTACTGCTTACAAGCCAGGGAACTAGGAGTCCTGGTTTGGAGACGTGCAGGTTGTTAAACGGCATTTGATCTCTTTTCCTTTCTTCCCTGCTCCACTCTCCCCATCCAGACCGAGTCCCGCCGTCGCGCCTCCTCTGACACGGCTGCCTACCCAGCAGGCACCGCTGTGGTGGGCACTCCTGGCAACGGCACCCCCTGCTCCCAGGACACCAGCTTCTCCAGCGGCCGACAAGACACCCCATCTTCCTTTGGCCAGTTCACCCCTCAGTCCTCCCAAGGCACCCCCTACACGTCTCGGGGCAGCACCCCCTACTCTCAGGACTCCGCCTACTCCAGCAGGTGCAGAGCAAACACCCCTGGGGCCCCAGGTTCTGGGAACTGCTACTGGGAAGAAGAAACCCCGAGTCTCTAAGAGGGAGTTTAGAAATGAATAATTTGTCCTAGTTTCTCTGTGGATTCAGCCAACATATCCCTGTTCTTGGGGAGCTGACTTAACCCACTCTAGGTAGGAACCTAACAGCATTTAGATACTGGGGGCAGCATAGAGGGGCGAGGGCGCTGAGAACTGCTGCCCTGGGGTCTGTCATCCAGAGCCGGACCCAGCCAACTCCCGCGTTTCTCCCTCCAGCACCACGTCCACCTCCTTCAAGCCCCGGCGCTCAGAGAACAGCTACCAGGATTCCTTTTCCCGCCGCCATTTCTCTGCCTCCTCGGCCCCCACAACCACCGCTGCAGCCATCTCCGCCACCACAGCAGCCACCGCCACGTCCTCCACCTCCTCGTCCTCGCTGTCCTCGTCCTCCTCGTCCTCCTCCTCTTCCTCATTCTCTCATTTTCGTGGTTCTGACTCAAACTATCCAGCATACTATGAAAGCTGGAATCGCTACCAACGCCACCCTTCCTACCCCCCCCGCCGGGCAGCCCGGGAGGAGCCCCCCGGAGCGCCTTTTGCTGAGAACACGGCTGAGCGGTTCCCGCCTTCCTACACCTCCTACTTGCCCTCGGAGCCCAGCCGGCCCTCTGACCAGGACTACCGGCCCCCGGCCTCGGAGGCCCCGCCCCCGGAGCCTCCAGAACCCGGTGGAGGCGGTGGCACTGGGGGGCCCAGCCCCGAGAGAGAAGAAGCTCGGACCTCCCCCCGCCCAGCCTCCCCAGACCGCTCCGGCTCCCCCGCCCCGGAGACCACCAATGAGAGCGTGCCCTTTGCTCAGCACAGCAGCCTGGATTCCCGCATCGAGATGCTGCTGAAGGAACAGCGCTCCAAATTTTCTTTTCTGGCCTCGGACACGGAGGAGGAGGAAGAGAACAGCACCGCCGGCCCCGAGGCTAGAGACCCAGGGATTGAGGTGCCTTCCGGTTCAGGCCACGGGCCCTGCACACCCCCGCCGGCCCCAGCTAGTTTTGAAGATGTCGCACCCGCCGGGAGTGCAGAACCAGGGGCTCCCCGAGAGTCTCCTAAGGCCAACGGACAGAATCAGGTGAGTTGGGAGGTCAACCAGCGGAGATACCTGGGATTGGGGAGTCAGGGTCGGGCCCAGGCCCAACCTAGGGACTAGACAAGGGAACAGAGACTTGAGGAAAAGCCCAGGACACGGGCGCAAGTTCTCTGTGACTGTCCTCTGCACCCCGCAGGCTTCTCCGTGCTCTTCTGGAGAGGACATGGAGATCTCTGACGACGACAGGGGCGGCTCACCTCCTCCCGCCCCGACACCGCCCCAGCAGCCCCCGCCCCCGCCACCCCCACCGCCACCCCCACCTCCCTACCTGGCTTCCCTTCCCCTTGGTTATCCCCACCAGCCTGCCTACCTCCTTCCACCCCGACCTGATGGGCCACCGCCCCCCGAGTACCCGCCGCCTCCTCCGCCACCCCCACACATCTATGACTTTGTGAACTCCCTGGAGCTCATGGATCGGCTTGGGGCTCAGTGGGGAGGCATGCCCATGTCCTTCCAGATGCAGACCCAGATGTTAACTCGGCTTCACCAGCTGCGGCAGGGCAAGGGGTTGACCGCTGCCTCGACTGGCCCCCATGGTGGGGCCTTCGGAGAGGCCTTCCTCCCGTTTCCGCCCCCCCAGGAGGCGGCCTACGGTTTACCCTATGCTCTGTACACGCAAGGGCAGGAAGGCCGAGGGGCGTACTCCCGAGAGGCTTACCACCTGCCTCTGCCTGTGGCGGCCGAGCCCCTGCCCTCCTCGTCAGTCTCGGGGGAGGAGGCCCGGCTGCCTTTGAGAGAGGAAGCGGAGCTGGCCGAGGGCAAGACGTTGCCCTCGGCGGGCACCGTGGGCCGCGTGCTGGCCACCCTTGTCCAGGAGATGAAGAGCACCATGCAGAGAGACCTCAACCGCAAGATGGTGGAAAATGTGGCCTTCGGGGCCTTTGACCAGTGGTGGGAGAGCAAGGAGGAGAAGGCCAAGGTGAAGAGCTGTGCCTGGGCTGGGGCGGTGGGGGCTCCTTCAGGGGAAACAGGCCTCTCGCTTCTCCAGGCTGCACAACTTGGAATAGAGAGGAGATGGGGTGGTCGAGGCCAGTGGAGGGAGTCGGGCACAGCGCCATAGCCTGAGAGGCTGAAGCGCTTTGTCGGGGCCCTGCTGCTTCCTTCCACTGGACATGGCCCTTAGGCGACTCTGGGCTTCAGTTTCTGCTTTTTCATTTGTGGAGTGGGAGCCATAGTGGCTGCTTCCTAAGGCTGCTGGGACTGTCAGTGCGCAGACTCGGAAGAACTGCCCCTACCGGGCTGGTGCAGGGCAGGGACGGCCTAGATGTGCCCCAGATGGAGGAGTGAGTGCAGGCAGCTCTTCCTGGGGCCTGGGAGTCATTCCCGGGCAGGGGGAAGGAGGGAGCACCTGGGTTTTGGGGCTCAGTCTCCCCCCCCTGCCTGCAGCCATTCCAGAATGCAGCCAGACAGCAAGCCAAGGAGGAAGACAGAGAGAAGACAAAGCTCAAAGAGCCGGGCCTGCTGTCTCTCGTCGACTGGGCAAAGAGCGGGGGCACCACAGGCATCGAGGCCTTCGCCTTTGGGTCAGGGCTGCGAGGGGCCCTGCGGCTGCCATCTTTCAAGGTACCCGGAACTGTGGGCCTGCCTGGCGGGGGGCGGGGGCTCCCTGGGGGCGTGCTGGTTGGGAGCGGGAGTGTTGGAGTTCTAAACGGGCTCTTTTCTTCTGTGGCCCAGGTAAAACGAAAAGAACCCTCAGAAATTTCCGAGGCCAGTGAGGAAAAGAGGCCCCGGCCTTCCACTCCAGCTGAGGAAGATGAAGATGGTGAGTGGGAAGGTCAGGTAGAAAGACAAAGAGTACTTAGTTTCCAATAGGAAAGCAGGCGACAGGGACGACAGTGTCGTAAAGGCAAGGGGCCACGTGGAGATTCTGGGTCAGGGTTGAAGTAAAGCAGTTCTGAGATCCGTGAGAAGCTCCAGAGGGTGGTCCTTGGATTTTACTATAGTTATGGGTCTTACTCTGGTGTGCTGTTTTATTTTATTTATTTATTTTGGTGTGCTGTTTTAAAGTTTCTGTATTCCGGTGTCCTCCTATGAAATGGAAGTAACTTCCACATCTGAAAATCGCAGAATTCAGAGTTAAAGAGGTCATCTCCCTGAGTTGCCATGTAGAGCTCAAGCTCTCTTCCCAGTTTGTTTAAGTCTAAGCTGCTGGTTGGCAGCTTGTGTCCGGGAACCTTCCTTCTTGAGGCCCGTCTGCTTCTAGAAGCCTCTTAGCTTTAGTACCATACTCTTGGGCTAGCCGTGACGAGTCAGCTACCTCTTTCATCCAACTCAGGAAACGATGGAAGATAAAATGAGTGTGGTGCATTTAAAATTTATTTATTTATTCATTTTAGAGTGGAGAGACAGAGAGAGAGAGATGGGTGGGGGAGAAGCAGGAAGCACAAACTCCTGTATGTACCTTGACCAGGCAAGTCCAGGGTTTTGAACTGGCCACTTCTAGGTCGACACTATCCACTGCACCACCAGGTCAGGCGAGTGTGGTGCATTTAAAACTGTGTAGAATGTTAGGTGTCTGCGGTTTTATGTTTCTCTGCTGCGTCTCAGCCTCTTGTCTGTAAGACGAGGTGTGTCGGGTGGGACTGTGAGAAAGGTCGACGGCGTGTGCACAGCTCCTTCCGCAGGGTCGAGAAATGGTAACTCGCCACTGATGGTACATTTTCCTAACTGCCACTCACCTGGGCCTAGACCCTGAGCGAGAAAAGGAGGCTGGAGAGTCAGGACGTCCGGGGACCAAGCCCCCAAAGCGAGACGAAGAGCGGAGCAAGACGCAGGGCAAGCACCGCAAGTCCTTTGCTCTGGACAGTGAGGGGGAGGAGGCATCCCAGGAGTCCTCCTCGGAGAAGGTGAGACGCCAAGGCACCGGTCCCTGCCGGGGGCCTGATTCCCGCATTCCTGTCCCCGTAGCCAGGCTGGAGCCCAGGTAGCTGTGCCTTCTAGAAGGCCAGTTGTCCTTTTGCTGTTAGTCCCTATTTGTCCCTTCCCTTAAGGATGAGGAGGAAGATGAGGAAGACGAGGAAGATGAAGATCGTGAGGAAGCCATGGCTACTGCGAAGAAGGAGACAGAGGCCTCAGACGGTTAGTGCAGATGATGCAGGAGAATTTTGACTTGGGGAGGAAGGGATTTGGCCACCTGTCTTTCTCTCCTGAACCCACATAACTCCTGGATTTGTTAGCCACCTTTGCCATCATGAAAAGCGACCTTTTTAGCCCTATTTTTCGGAACCCTTGGCCCATCATAAAAAATAAGCCCAATACCCAGAATGCTCCTTCCTGCCCACCTCTGCTTCTGGAACAGCTGTGCCTAGAGGAGAGCCCAGCAGGGCCTATTTATTTCCCCGGGCCCTCGAGGCGAGGGCTGCGTCCTTGCTGCCCCCGGTGCTCTCGGACTGTGTGTGCCTTTCCATTGTTGAGCACTGCTCGTCCTTAAGTCAGCCCCAGAGCTGGGCCCCTCTTCTCCCCGCAGCCGCCACTTCCACACACAGTTCTGTTCTGCAGTTGAAGACCTACCCGTTTGCTCCTCCGCATTCTCTGAGGCTGGGGTCCCTGCTCCAGTCTTACCTTTCGTTCCCTTGTTCAGGATATACAGGGTGGGGCAAAAGTGGGGTTACAGTTGTTTGCATGGACACTAATGTAACAGTAAACAGCAACAGTAGCATAAACTGTTCTGCTTACAACTCGAAGCCTACTTTTGCCACGCCCTGTATATTGAGCCCCTGCTGTGTGCCAGGTGCTGTTCCAGGTATTGAGGACACCAGTGACCAAGACAGATGTGGTTCCTGCTTTTGGGAGCCTGCGATCAGTTGGGGAGGGAGAGACGTGACCCACAAGGGAACAAGTACTAGCACTTGCGATACGGATCTGTGTTCTGGAGAAGACGCAGTAGGTTCCCGGGGTGGAGAGGGGCCAGGTGGGAGAGCCGGGGGCAGACGGACTGTTTTGTGCCTGGCAGTGAAGGAAAGCACAGAGCAGCCTTCTCTGAGTGAGCAGACCCCAACACGCCCATGTGGTCACGTGGTCACCGTTTCCCTTCAGTTTCACTGCCTCCATGTTCCTTGAGTTGCCACTTTTGATCCTGTCTGGCCGGCTTTGTGCCTCAGAGGCTGCAGTAGTTCTGACTGATGTTCTAGTCTGTTTCCACCCTCTTCCTATGCTATCTGTTTCCAGTCTCCTGACGGAATTATCTTTCCTAAAATGCCCCCTGGACCCCTCTGTAAAGTCTCCTCCCTTTCTCTGCAAGGTGACGACTCAGCCTGACGCTGGAGGCCGTTATAAACCAGCTCTCACTTATCCGCTCGGGTTCATCTTGTCACCCTGCAGACCTTCCCTGGCCACCTCTGTTCTAGTTGACCTAATCGTGTTCCCAGAGATGGCGCTCTTCTTCCTTTCTTACAGCCCTTGTGTGTACGATTGTCTGCTGGAGGTGCGGGGCACATCGTTTGCTAGGCTGGTTTTACTCTGTCCCGTCTTTTGAGCCTGCCGTCCAGGCGCTTTGGGAAACTCCAGAGTTAGAGAGGACTGCTTGCCGGTCTGTTGCGTGGTCCTCGTCTCTTCAACCTCCCTGCTGAGCCGCCATGTCTGCTCAGTGGACCCCTGCTTGTCTTTCTTGACTTCAGCATCTTACAGGAGTGCCTTCCCTGACTTAGCCTCCACGCAGTGTTCAGGGCTTCCCTCGGCCAGGCCCCCGGCCCGCACGCTGAGGGTTATCACACTGAACCGGAGGTGCGCTTACCCCGCCGCTTGAGGACGGGGCTTCCCAGCCCCTAGCCCAGAGCCTCCGTCCCCGGCCATGAGGCAGCGAAGGGACCCACGGCTTGACCATGTGAGGGATCTTCCCACCTCGCCTGATTGCCGCTTCTGGATTTCCAGGCGAGGACGAGGGGAGCGATTTGTCCTCCAAATGTTCTCTGTATGCTGACTCAGATGGCGAAAACGACAGCACCTCGGACTCCGAGAGTGGCAGCTCGTCCAGCTCCTCCTCCTCCTCCTCCTCTTCATCCTCGTCTTCGTCATCTGAGTCCGAAGAAGAAGAAGAAGAAGAAGAAGAAGAGCAGCCAGCAACTGTACCCTCGGTATCGCCACCCCCCGGAGACGTCCCTGTGCCCCTGCCGGCCCCCGTGGAGGAGCCCAAGCCGGAGAGGACTGCAGGCTCACCAGTCACCGCACTCCCTGAGCAGGAGACGTCTCCAGCAAGACCTGCGGGTAGGTGGTGTGTGTGTGTGTGTGCGCGCCCATGGTGTCCATGAAAACGGTGGGGTTGGCATTAACGGTGTGACTCTCTTGGAAAACATGCAGTGTTGGACAGAAGTTTTTACTTCCTGTCACTTTTCCCTGGGAGACATTTTGGCCTAACAGACTCAAGATGTCCTGCCGTAAGTGGGTTACAGAGACCAGGGTGCTCGGCTACTGAAGTAAAACCAGCACGGTGTCTTCCCAAGGAAGCCGAGAAGCTCAGAACGTAGGTTTTCTTTGCTTTCCTCTGTGGATTTGGATGCCGAGTTGTTATTTTATAGCACAGTCACATAACTTATCGTGCTGAGGGAACTGTTGGGCAGGCAGTTGGTATTTATTTATTGAATAACAAAGGATTAATAATATTAGTGTTTGCTGAGTACCCGTCTGTGTGCATAATAGACATAGTTCTCATCCTCATGGAGCTTACGGTCTACAGGGGAGGCAGTTTAGTTTAGTAATAAATACATTAGAATCCGTGACTACCAACTCTGATTAGCACTCTGAAACAAAAGTACAGGGTGTTCTGAGAACCTGAGCGCATCTGTTGGGGAGTCTTTCCTGCTGAAGCACCTTCGGGCTGTGAAGTCCTGGAGAAGCAGGCTGGAGGGAGTGATTAGCATGTGCAAAGGCCCTGGGGAAGAGGAAACAGCATGTTGGGAGACGAGGAAGAAAGCTAACCTGGAGGGTTGGAGCTGGACGCGGGAGCAAGGGCTGAACCGTGCAGACTGGATAGGCCATGCTAGAAATTTGCTCTTGATCTTGTGGGCAGTGGAATGCCATTAGAGGAATGACATGATTGTATTGTAGATTTGAAAAGGTGCAGTGCAGAGAAAACTTGGAAAAGAGCCAGAGTTTATGCAGGAAGAGTAGGGTGTTCTTACGATGGATCTGAAGGTCCCGGAAGCGCAGTAGCTGGGAACGAGGCAAGTGTGTGAGAGCAATGAACATCCGGAGGAGAACGCACCTGTGTGCTCTAGAAGGGTGTTTGGAATGAGAGAAGGGGACTGGAGCCCTATCATCTTGTAAGAGACAGGTGGGCAAGGGGAGCCAGACAAGGCTGAAGAGTGATCAGACGGTCTGGCCTGTGGTGGTGCAGTGGGTAGAGTGTTGACCTGGAACGCCAAGGTCGCTGGTTCGAAACCCGAGGCTTACCCAGTCAGGACACATATGAAAAGTAATCCAAGAACAACTGAAGCGAAGCAACTATGAGTTGATACTTCTTGCTCCCCGCCCACCCCCCCGACCCCCACTTCTCCTCTTTGTAGAGTCAATAAAGTCTTCAAAAAGAAAAGAGTACAGGAGAGAGTGGTTTGTATCAGCAGGCCATGAGAAAAGCTGTAAGATAGGAAAAGTGTGTGTTCTTTGGATTTGGCTGGTAGGTCACTGCCAGATTTCACTTTCAGTAGTGTGGATCAGACGAGCCAGATTATGGGTTTTGTTTTTTTTTTAATTTTTTTTATTTTAGAGAAGAAGGAGGAGGGAGGGAGAGAGAGAGAGAGAGAGAGAGAGAGAGAGAGAGAGAGAGAGAGAGAAGGGGGAGGAGCAGGAAGCATCAACTCCCATATGTGCCTTGACCAGGCAAGCCAGGGTTTTGAACCGGCAACCTCGGTGTTTCGAGGTTGACGCTTTATCCACTGCGCCACCACAGGTCAGGCAGATTATGGGGTTTTGAGGATTGAGGACAAGCAAGAGAGAGAAGCAGTCTTCCGGAAGGGTAGATCACTCTTGTGAGAGGAGGGAGCATAGCGGGGTTGTGATTAATAATATTAGTGGTTGGCCCTGGCCAGCTAGCTCAGCAGTAGAGCATTGGCCCAGCATGTGGAAGTCCTGGGTTCAATTCCCAGCCAGGACATACAGGAGAAGTACCCATCTGCTCCACCCTTCCTTCTCTCCTTTCTCTCGATCTCTCTCTTCTCCTCCCACAGCCAAGGCTCCATTGGAGAAAAGTTGGCCTGGGCACTGAGGACGGCTCCATGGCCTCTGCCTGAGGCACTAAAAAGAGCTCAGTTGCTGAGCAAGGGAATAACACCCCAGATGGGCAGAGGATCGCCCGGTGGTGGGCATGCCAGGTGGATCCCGGTCGGGCGCATGCGGGAGTCTGTCTGACTGCCTCCTCCCTGCTTCTCACTTCGGAAAAATACAAAAAAAGTAATAGTAATATTAATGGTTGCTAAGTACCTAGGTGCCAGGCTTTGGGCTGGGCACACTGCAGTTTTAATTTTTCATTTAGTCCTCACAACATCTTTATTCCCAGTTTCCAGATGGTGACTTCCAAGGTTTAGTAAGTTACTCAAGGGTACTCAACTGGGATTGGCGATGGCAAGAAGCAAGGGTGATAGAGGCTTAGGTTTCCAAAGTAGGAGAGACTTGTGCGTGTTCACGCAGTGAAGGGAAGAGCGAACGCGGAGGGAGAGGGATACTTGCTGGATGGGCGCTGTGGGTAACGGGTGTACTCTAGATCTGACGCGATCTGTCTGTAAATGGGGAGGCGGGAGCTGGGCAGTGTGGGTGTCGTGCTTGAAGGCCCCTTGCCTCACTTGGCCATGGGACAGGAGGACCTTTCTGAGTCTGAGGGGCCGGGTGGCGGAGGAGCCTCAGGAAGAGAAGAGGGGGTGAAGGTGGGAGTCACACCCCTGAGCAGCCCCGAGGCTGGGGGCTGAGGACTGGGCATAGTCAGAGCTGGGGTCTGCAGGCTGGAGGGAGTGGAGGGTGCGGGAGACAGAAGGGCCTGGGAGTTGTGGGGAGTGGGGAGGGTTCCGGGTGGAGAAGCTCTGGGGGTGACACGGTCAGGTGTGTGGCTGTGGAGGGGAGCTGACCATGGAGATGGGGAACTAGGCAAACAGGTGGGATGTCAGAGTCCTGAGACAGGTGCAGGAGGTGGGAGAGGAGAGGACAGGCAGGGCAGGTCTGCTCCCTGGGCTTTTAGAGAATGAAAGAGAAACAAGTTACCGATGATGCAACCGGGTGGAGGTCCGTGGGGCCCAGTGCTGCAGGAGGCTGAGACAGGGCTTGTCTGGTGGAACCCTGAGACGGCACTCCGACACCTTTAGGACTTGTTTCTGTTCTGGGTGCCAGTCTGTTTCATTCTTCTCTCCTGTGAGTGGGCTTATCCCTGCTTCTCTATCCCACTGGAGGGTGTTTCCCCCCCAGAGGACCAGCTCTTGTCCTAGATCCTTACTCTCTGGGAAGTTTCTGGTGGGTTGGCTTGGGTCACGTAGCCATCAATTAATGAGGGGTGGTCATACTGTAGAAGCAGTGGCTTCTGGGAGTTGCATAGACTAGGAATGTACCCGAAAAGTTGTCTCCCTGAATGAAAGGCACGGCCAGGTTTCCTTCAGGACAGGCAAATGTGTGTGTAGAGTCTGAGCCGGGAGGCAAAGTGGGCCAGGTTGGGACGGTGGGTCCCAAAGTGTTAGAGAGAAGTGGGAAAGGACTGAACCTGAAGACAGTGGGGTGAGGACCCAGGGCCTTGCTCGCTTCAGAGTGGACCCCAGGTGCTTGGGAAATGCAGGCCGGAGGGTCTTGCTCAGGGTGCCAGTGTTGGTAGCATCTGTTAAGGCATGGGACAGGTGCGAACTGCCCGCTCAGGCCAGGCTTGTTGCTGGCGCTTTGTGAGTGGGGGAGCCAGTTATAAAGCCGCCGAGTCCCAGTGGAAGGACCCGGAGCGGCGTGGGGCCTGCGGAAGAGGACGAGCTCGGCTCAGGCGTCCGGGTACAGGCTTGTTCTGTCATTTGCTAACTGTGTGACCTTGGGCAGCTTATTAACTCCTCTCTGCCTCAATTTCCTTATCTATAATATGGGGTTAATAATAGTATTCACCTCCTGGGTTTGTTGTGAGAATTAAGTGAGTAGTTAATATATGTAATGGGCTTGGATTAGTGCTTGACATAAAACGTTAGCTGTTAATCTGCTGTGGCCAACCTGTAGACTCACAATGGAGAACCACCAGTCTGCTGGTTCTAACAGGAAGTTATTACCAGTGTGAGGAAGTCAGGGAAGCCTTCGCAAAGGAGGTGGCATTAATCTGGGTCTGAAAGCTGCATGTCACCTTTCCCAGGTGGACGAGAGGAGAGAGGCATTCCACACAAAGGGAACCGTGTAAGCAAAGGGCTGGAGGCCTAAGGCCCGGGCCGTTGGGGCAGCTGAAATCTCGAATGGAGGGCAAGGCGTGGACTGGCCTCATGGGGAGTGTCTGACGGGTCAGATCTGCAGGACAGGGTCTGCCCCAGGAGAAGGGCCGTTCCTGTCCTGAGCAGTGTCCAGAGCTCTGAGCTCAGCGGCATCCGACAGGGAGCGGTGCTCCCCGTCCTGCCAGTGCTTAGCTGGAGACAGAGCGTGGCCGGTTGAAGAGGTAGTGTTTCCACTCTCTGTCTCTCCTCTCTCTCTCTCTGTCTTTCCCTCTCCTCTCTAAAATGAATAAATACGCTGGTTCGAAACCCTGGGCTTGCCTGGTCAAGGCACATATAGGAGTTGATGCTTCCAGCTCCTCCCCCTTCTCTCTCTGTCTCTCCCTCTCCTCTCTAAAATGAATAAATAAAACAAATAAATAAATAAAAGAAAAGGTAGTGTTTCCTCTCCCCAGCCTCCCCTCATCCTTGGGATCTCAGCTCAACCTTCAGCTTCCTTAAGGGAGACCTCTTCTCCCTTCTCCTCACCTGGGCAAATCCCAGTGCTCCCTGCAGGGCAATGAGGAGGGCAAATTTTTATTTTTTTATTTTATTTTTTTCCCCAGAGACGGAGAGAGAGTCAAAGAGAGGGATAGATAGGGACAGACAGACAGGAACAGAGAGAGATGAGAAGCATCAATCATCAGTTTTTTATTGCAACACCTTAGTTGTATATTGATTGCTTTCTCATATGTGCCTTGACCATGGGGCTACAGCAGACCGAGTAACCCCTTGCTCGAGCCAGCGACCTTGGGTCCAAGCTGGTGAGCTTTGCTCAAACCAGATGAGCCCGCGCTCAAGCTGGCGACCTTGGGGTCTCGAACCTGGGTCCTCCGCATCCCAGTCTGATGCTCTATCCACTGCGCCACCACCTGGTCAGGCGAAGGCAAATTTTATTAAATATTTAACTACAAAGACTAAGCTTTTCACATGGTATCTTTCTCACCTCACTAAACGGAGAGTGTTTGTGGTTGGAAATGACTACTTTAATTCAGATAGGCTCACTATTTCTTTAGAAATGCAGTTGGCAAAAATCCTATTGGTCTGTGTGCCCAGTTGTTGGGTGTAGCTCTGCCACCGCCAGTCTTGGTGTGAAGGCTCGGGCCCGCGGGCTTGTCCTTGGAGCCTCGGCCTGCCCCTGCTCCTAGTCTGGGTGGGGCACTTGTTTCACTAATTGTCTCCATTGGACCACGAACTGAGGGCTTTGGAAGTGTCTCCGGTGTGTTTTCCTCTCCTGGTATGTCCCTGGTGCTCAGTGAATGCCTAGTGTGTGAATGATCTGGTGCAAACCCACCCTGTGGGGCCCACAGTTCTGAGGTCACTGCAAGTGTGAGGGCGGGTGGTTGCTGAGCGGGCAGGGCCGGCTGTTGGAAGCTGAGGAGAAGAGTGCAGCCTGTTGAAAGGCAGTCTGGGTGGCCTGCCTGCTGAGGTGGGCCAGTCCTGCCCGTGGCGAACCTCGTTCCGATGCCTCTAGGTTAAGCTGACCCGCTCCCTCTCCCCATGTGCTTCTTCCCAGGTTCTGCTGAGGAGCTACCGCCCAGTGTGCCCCAGCCTCCCACAGAGCCAGTAGCGGGGCCCCCAGCCCCGGCCCCTGGCCCTGAGGAGCGCCCCTCCTCCCCTGTCCTCCTCCTGCCACCACCCAAGAAGCGCCGGAAAACTGTCTCCTTCTCTGCCGTGGAGGAGGGGTCGGCCCCAGAGCCAGCCCCAGCCGCGCCCCAGCAGGTCAGGGCCCCTGGACCCGTCTCGCGCAAAGCCCCCCGGGCTGTGGAGCGGACCATCCGCAACCTGCCCCTGGACCACGCGTCTCTGGTCAAGAGTTGGCCCGAGGAGGTGACTCGAGGAGGGCGCAGCCGGGCTGTGGGCCGCAGCCGGGCCGCCGAGGAGGAAGAGGCCGAGCCTGGGACAGAAGTGGACCTGGCAGTGCTGGCCAGCCTGGCCCTGACCCCAGCCCGGCGCGGACCGGCTGCCTTGCCTCCTGGTGATGACTCCGAGGCCACAGAGACATCGGATGAGGCCGACCGCCCAGGCCCCCTGCTCAGCCACATTCTGCTGGAGCACAACTACGCACTGGCCGTCAAGCCCTCGCCCTTTGTCCCGTCCCCTCGGCCCCTGGAGCCAGTGCCAGCCCCTGCGGCTCTCTTCAGCTCCCCAGCCGATGAGGTCCTGGAGGCCCCGGAGGTGGTGGTGGCTGAGGCAGAGGAGCCAAAGCAGCAGCAGCAGGAGGTGGCTGAGGAGGAGGACGAGGAGGAGGAGTCCGAGTCCTCCGAGAGCAGCAGCAGCAGCAGCAGCACCGGGGAGGGGGCCATCCGGCGACGCAGCCTCCGCTCACATGCCCGGCGCCGGCGGCCACCGCCCCCGCCGCCGCCACCACCACCACCCACCTTCGAACCCCGCAGTGAGTTTGAGCAGATGACCATCCTCTATGACATTTGGAACTCGGGCCTGGACTTGGAGGACATGGGCTACCTACGGCTGATGTACGAGCGGCTGCTACAGCAGACGAGCGGGGCTGACTGGCTGAACGATACGCACTGGGTCCATCACACCAATATCCTGACCTGAGCGGCCGGCCTGGGGCAGAGGGACGCCAGGGGAGCGGGGCGGACCACTTGGAGGGCACCCAGCCGGGTGGCCTTCTCTCCTGATCCCTCCTGGTGTCTGGCTTTTCTCCCTCCCTCCCAGTTCTCTCTGCCCCCCACGTTCAGCCTGCGTATTTCTTCTCCGGCTCCCGAGTTAACCTCTCCCGTGGGCCTTGTCCCTCTCTTCTGCCTCCCAGAGTTCCTCTGGCAGGAGAGCCGACCTAAGCCTGACTTCTCTCCATCTTTCCGTAATGCTCACCGCAGGTGTGCTCAGTGCCTCCCGCGGAGGCTGTCGCCCTGTCCTTGGGCTGGGACTGGAGGGACAGGGAGTGGGGCCCCAGGGAGCCAGCCAGTGAGGAGCCCATTCTTTTCCTTAACACACCTCGCACTCACCAACTTGAGCACTCCAAAACGCAAGCGGCGGCCCCAGGACGGGCCCCGTGAGCACCAGACGGGCTCGGCCCGCAGCGAAGGTTATTACCCCATCAGCAAGAAGGAGAAGGACAGGTACCTGGACGTGTGCCCTGTCTCTGCCCGGCAGCTGGAAGGGGCCGACACTCAGGTGAGGCTCTGCCCTGACATCTGACCCCCTGGTGTCCCCTTCGCATTGTTTCCCGTCACTCCACCTCTCTGTCCTTTCGCAGGGGACTAACCGTGTGCTTTCGGAGCGCCGGTCTGAGCAGCGGCGGCTGCTGAGTGCCATCGGCACCTCAGCCGTTATGGACAGTGATCTGCTGAAGTTAAACCAGCTCAAGGTGAGCAAGGACTTGAGGAGGGGAGGGGCTCGGTGTCAAGGCAGCATCGGACCGTCCCCCGGGGGTGGGCTGGGACTGAGTGGCCAGAAAGTCCCCTGCCCTGGAGGCTGCGGGAGGAGCCAGGAGATGGGCTGAGGGAGGCGTCCAGCAGCGGTCTGCCTTCCGCCCTCTAGTTCCGGAAGAAGAAGCTCCGATTTGGCCGGAGCCGGATCCACGAGTGGGGGCTGTTCGCCATGGAACCCATTGCAGCCGACGAGATGGTCATTGAGTATGTGGGTCAGAACATCCGCCAGGTGAGGAGGCCCCGTACCCAGCTCCCCGTCTGGCAGCATGGCCTGCTGATGAGACCCACCCAGCCCTCTGGATAAAGCCCACCAACGCCCCTAGTTCCAAGGCTTAGTCAGTGAGATCCTCTGTCCCCGCCCCTGTCCCCCTGGCTTCCTTCCTGCCTAGTAACGGGTCCTAGTAAAGTAGTAAAGATGTTAGTGACCCGATAAGAAACAAGACTAGTATTAACTCTCTTTAAGGACCTCAGTTTAGTGGGGAAGACAGGAGTTGAACACATAACAACAAGAAAGGATGGTGTTTGGTCTATAAAAGGGGAAGTTCAGGGAGGCAGGGGGATTGGAGCACAGCGGTGTGTACACCAGGAGCTGAAGGAGTAACTCCCTGGCTCGAGGGAGGGCAGTGCTCCTGGTGTTTGCCGGCGTGTGCAAAGGCCTGGAGGTAGGACGGTCTCCGGAGGACGAGGAGGGCTCTGGCTGCTTGGAAGGACTTGTACAGCTGGAGGGGCGAGTGGAGGCCAGGCTCCCCGCGACTTAGGAAGCACATTTGTAAGTTCGGCCCAGTGGTGGATGAAGAGGGTTGCTGTGGACAGAAACGAGAGAGGACTTGGGAGCTGATGAGCTTTCTTTGGCTGCAGGGAAGGCAGAGCTGGAGATGGGTCAGTGGGCTGGGGGGTTATGCGCAGAGACCCCAGCCGGAGGTGGCTACCCGGACCGGGCAGTGGCAACCAAGGCAGCCAGAGCCTGTGGGTCCCAGGGAGCTGGCAAGACTGGCAGCAGGGTGGCTCGGGAGCACGAGGGCAAGAGGAGGAGTGAGGCCATCTCTCAGGGCTCTGCGGGCAGCAGCTAGCAGGGAGATGGGGAGTGGAGGGGAGGAACAGATGTGGGACTGAGTAAGTTCCAGTCAGGACACGGGAAGCTGCAGTGCCCGGGGGACGTCTAGAGGAAGGTAGCCAGCAGCCCCGCTGAGGTAGATGCTGGCGGAGCCAGAGGTTTGGGAGGAGTCACCGGCACTTGGCTGGCAGTGGGGGCCCCAGAAGAGAGGTCGCCCGAGGGAAGAGCGCAGAGGGCTTCGTGCCCAGTGTTCTGGGAGGAAAGGGTTAGTCCTTCTTGTATGTGAACAGCCAGCAGCAGCCAGTGGCACCTTTTCTGGAGAGAGGGTCCTGGAGGAAGAGGAGTGGGGTTCAGGCTGAAATGGGCACTGTCATTTCGGGAACTGCCACAGCCCTACTGTGGGTTCTTGGAGCAGCCAGCCAGTCGCTGCTTCTGCCCAGTGACCAGTGAGACTCCCCTGGGCTCCAGTTTGGGGACTCGGAACGGCAGCCAGAGGTCAAGGGCTGACCATAGAGTGGGCTTCTGGAAGCGGTCCGAGCATCCCCGTGTCGGCTTAGTAGGAGCCAGAGTGAGACCTCCGGACCTGGTCCAGGTCGTGGTGGCCCCCAGATGGTAGCTAAGAAACCCCCTGTCACCACGCTGGGGCGTCAGGCCTGGTCTGGCAGGAAGTGGAGGGCAGCTTCTGACCACTGCACCCCATCCTCCCAGATGGTGGCCGACATGAGGGAGAAGCGCTACGTGCAGGAGGGCATTGGCAGCAGCTACCTGTTCCGGGTGGACCATGACACCATCATCGATGCTACTAAGTGTGGCAACCTGGCGAGGTTCATCAACCACTGCTGCACGGTGCGCGGGGGGTCTGGCCAGGGCTGCTGGGGTGGGGCGGGGGGGTGACCACACAGCTCACTGTGCCCTCCCTCCCTGCAGCCCAACTGCTACGCCAAGGTGATCACCATTGAGGCCCAGAAGAAGATCGTGATTTACTCCAAGCAGCCCATCGGTGTGGACGAGGAGATCACGTACGACTACAAGTTCCCGCTAGAGGACAACAAGATCCCGTGTCTGTGTGGCACCGAGAGTTGCCGTGGCTCCCTCAACTGAGGTGGGCGGGACTGGCGCCACGCCCCTATTTATTCCCCTTGGTGCCCTGAGCTCCCAGCCCCCCAGCCTTAGTGGGCTCAGGAGGGCCCACGTGCCCCCATCTCCAAATACGGAGTTGGGCTCCTGAGCCCTGCAAGGGAGCCTCAGTCTCTTGAGGCGACATCTGCCTCTCCTATCACCCCTGCCACCCAGCCCCTAATTTTTTTCTTTGCGGAGAAGAAGCTGTAAATGTTTCGTAGCTGCCAGCAGCTGTTTCCTGTGGAAACCTGGGGTGCCAGCCTGTACAGATCCTGTTCTTGGGGGCTGCACTGCCCCCTTGCTTTGTGTTAATGGGGACTTCCCTTTTGTGCCCTGCGTGCACCCCTCCCCAGTTTAGGGGTTTCTAGGGGCAGTGGCCATGTTCTCCCCCTGGGGAAGGGGGCCCCGCGCCTCCCAGTCCCAGGGACTCCGTGCCTGGAACCCTGCCTCATCTTGTTCCTGCCAGACCCTGTGGGTCACTCTCCTACCCTGCTGTTTGGCAGCCCCGGCTGGGCCAGGCCAGGGTGGTCTGGGGAGCGGGCCCTTCCTGTCGGGCTGGACTGTACATATGTTAATAGCGCAAACCCAATGCCACATTTTTATAATTGTGATTAAACTTTATTGTACAAAAGTGGTTGGTCAGTATCTTGGGAGAGTCGGTGGGGTGGGGGCTGAGGACAGAGGGTGGGCAGGTGAGGAGGAGCACATGGGCGCCCGAGTGTGGTGCGGGCAGAACGGTTTTGGGCAAGAGCCCGGACTTAACAGACTCGGCCTCCATTGCTCTGGGCCACCTGATAGGCTGGAACGGCATCTAGAAATTCCCCAGCGAGGCCAGCCAGATCTGGCCAAGGTCAGGCCTCTCTACCCAGAGCCACAGCTGCTGCGGGGCTTGTGGCCTCCTGGGAAGGCCAGCAACAAGGAAGGGCGGACATCCTGCAGGATTTAGGTCCCTCTTGCCTGCTTCACCCCTCGCCCCCAAGCTCCTCAGCGCCCATTCCGCAGGTTTGGCTCTCCCTTCCCCTTCCCCAAGTTCTCTGCGGGAACCAGATGCCGGGGGAGTGCGGTGGCCGCCAGGGGGCGCCCTGTGGCTGGAGAGTGGGAGAGGGGTGGAGGCTGGGCCGGTTGGTTCCTGGAATGGGCCGGAGGGCGGAGCAAGCGGAAGGGGACGGCGGTGTGTAGCTGGCGGGAGAGGGGAGAAGCCCAGCTTTGCCGGTGGCTAGTTGGTAACCTGGGACTGTGGCTGCAGGTAGGCAGAGGTGGTCCCAGCCCACCTTCCTCTCCCCTCCCTCCCGAACTCCCTGCCTCCCACCCTCTGCGTTTGGTCCCAGAACCTCCCCCTCCACCTATCACACGGAGCCCTTCCTGCAAGTCGCCTTATCTAAGTAACAGGAGTTGGCAAGCCACAGCCACCGGAAACAGATCTGGCCCCTGGGTCGCCGCTCCGGTCTACTGGGCTAGAGACCCCGTCCAGGGATCACAGGTGGGCGGCTGGGTTCGGGGCCGGACCAACTCCAGTAAACTCCGGTGAGCCAGGGTCTCTCCCTAGCAGGACATGGCAGACTCGGCACAGGCCCGGACCCTGGTGTACCTGGTCACAGGTGGCTGCGGCTTCCTGGGGCAGCACGTCGTGCGGACGCTGCTGCAGCGGGAGCCCCGGCTCCGTGAGCTGCGAATCTTCGACCTGCACCTGGGCCCCTGGCTGGAGGAGCTGGAGACAGGTGACCGCGGTGGGGCGGGGAGGGTGTGGACTCCCTCTTCTGCGGTGGAAAGGATGATGCCTGTTTATATTCTCCAAAGCGCGTGAATGGGGGCAGTGAGTCACACGCGGCTCCCCAGGGTGTAGGCTGAACCAAGCAGCTGACTAGTAGCCGCTGCTCTGACATCGCCCCTGGCTGCCCACACCTCCTACCAGGACCGGTGCAGGTGACTGCCATCCAGGGCGATGTGACCCAGGCCCACGAAGTGGCAGCGGCTATGGCTGGAGCTCATGTGGTCATCCACACGGCTGGGCTGGTGGACGTGTTTGGGAGGGCCAGTCCCGAGACCATCCGTGAAGTCAACGTCAAGGGTGAGACGCTCCCCAACTGCTCTAGTCCTGCCCTTATCCTGGCTCACGGCCTCATGTTGACTGTGTTCCTCCCCCTTTAACCTTGACCCCTGTGAGTGTCCGGTGCCAGTCTGTCCTGGGTACACTCCTGCCCCTGCAATGGCGGACTGGCCCTTGCCAGGCTGCTATAGTTCTCCCCAGACCTGGGGGGTGGGGGAAACTGCGCCTTCCCCCAGATTGGGACGGGAGGGGAGAGGTGCAGGAAGTATGCTTCAGTCTGGACACACACCCTCCTCCCCAGGGACACAGAACGTGATTGAAGCCTGTGTGCAGACTGGAACACGGTTCCTGGTCTACACGAGCAGCATGGAAGTTGTGGGGCCCAACGTCAAAGGCCACCCCTTCTACAGGTGAGCTGAGCTTGCCCTCGGCACTTTAAGAGCCCCATCTCCCTCCGCATTAAGAATCTTCCCTCCCCCGATAGGGGCAATGAGGACACCCCATATGAAGCAGTACACCGTCACCCCTATCCCTGCAGCAAGGCCCTCGCCGAGCAGCTGGTGCTGGAAGCCAATGGAAGGAAGGTGAGGCTGGGAAGGATGACATACAGCCGCTGGGCTTCTTTGCCTCCTGCCCTGGGCACCGCCCTTCAGTTTCCAGCTTGAAGAGACCAGGCCGAGGGCAGGCCACTGGCTCCCAGGTCTTTGCCATGCCTGCCTTTTGTCGCCAGGTCCGAGGGGGGCTGTCCTTGGTGACATGTGCTCTGCGGCCCACCGGCATCTATGGCGAAGGCCACCAGATCATGAGGGACATCTATCACCAGGGCCAGCGCCTGGGAGGCCGGCTCTTCCGGGCCATTCCAGCGTCTGTGGAGCACGGACGGGTCTATGTAGGTGAGGCCCGTGCTAGGGACGAGGCAGGCGAAGAACAGAGCAGGACCGGAGTGGTTCTGGGAAGCGTGCAGTGCGCACCCTGGCTGGAAGGAAGCCTATCTATGGGCCAGGGTAGACTGTGATATGTGGGCATTGTCTGCACAGGCCGCAGAGGAACCAGTATCCATGTCCATTGGGGAGGCAGACATTTAAAAATATCCATGTCATAGGCTGACGAGAGGGCTGGCATCTACCTTGGCCAAAAGAGGAAGTGGCTTGTATGTGGGCTGGCCTGGGAGAGACCATCTACATGGTCACAAGGACACTCAGGGGCATGTCCACCCCCCTTCTCTTCCTGGCAGGCAACGTGGCCTGGATGCATGTGCTGGTGGCCCGGGAGCTGGCGCAACGAGCAGCCCTGATGGGCGGCCAGGTGTACTTCTGCTACGACGCCTCGCCCTACAAGAGCTATGAGGACTTCAACATGGAGTTCCTGGGCCCCTGTGGGCTGCGGCTGGTGGGCACCCGCCCGCTGCTGCCCTACTGGCTGCTGATGCTCTTGGCCGCTCTCAACGCCCTGCTGCAGTGGCTGCTGCGGCCATTGTTGCTCTACGCGCCCCTGCTCAACCCCTACACGCTGGCCATCGCCAGCACCACCTTCACCGTCAGCACCGACAAGGCGCAGCGCCACTTTGGCTATGAACCCCTGTTTTCATGGGAGGACAGCCGGACCCGGACCATCCGCTGGGTGCAGGCCATGGACAGTTCGGCCCAGTGACGGCGGAACTGGGGCCCGGAGCCCAGCGCAGAACATCCATCTGGGTCCAGAGCCCCCACGCCCTGGGTAGGGAAGGCAGGCGGCATCCCACTGCGGAAGGGTCCAGCGCCACAGTGGCTGGCCTCGGGCTCTCGCATTAAATCCGCAGGCCCCGGGTCTGTGTCCTGATGCCTCTGGGTTCTAGGGCAGGAGCGTCTTCCTTCTCAACCCAGGCCTGACGGCCGGTTGGCAAGGGTCTGACTTCCCTGATGTTCTCAGCCGCCACCCTGTGAATGGCTCTTCAAGCAGGAAGTGAGTCCATGTCCCACAGGCCTCATGCTGGCCTCCTGACCTCCGAACCAGAGCCTCGGGCCTGAATGCAGAGTGGAGAGGCTTTCTGGCTCTCCCCGCCCCCCCCCGCCCCCCCGGCCTTTGTCCCTCCTGAGGGGCTCGTAGTCCTATTATTTTAAAGTGTTTATCACCTTTGGATGTGCATCAGTGAAAGTCGAAGAAATCTGTTTTCACTTCTTTCCACTCTCGTACCCAAGCTTAGTCCCTGCAGTGCTGGGATATCTGCCTGAGGACGCCCAGTGGTTCTGTGCGGTATCCAGCCGCCTGCCCGCCTGGCCCACGTCCCCCCCGTGTCACCTCTCCCCGCGGCGCCAGCCCCGTGCTGGGACAGAAGGAACTGAGCACGCAGTACGCCCGCTGTTGGATTGGTTGCTATTTCTCCCGTCCCACGGGGCCCAACCCGGCCCAGGGTAGGGGTGGGGGGCTCTGGGGACAGGACATGCAGGGCTGGGGAGAGAGGGCAGATTTTCCTGTTTTAATCCATTTGCAACATGATCACCAATAGAGAGAAATGGGTCTCTGAGGGCCAACAGGAGAGGGTGGCCTGGCTGTGGCCCCCAGCCAGGCCCCGAGAGCCCTGTCGCCTCTGGAGAGGAGAGGGGAGGAGCTCTGGAAACCAATGGAGAAACAGAAGGGGCAGGGACTCATGTCAGCAAACACAGCTACGTCACGTGACACGCCAGCGACACGGAAACACACGCCAACGCACACAGCTGCACAGCAGGCAGGGGGTACGGGGGAGCTGAGGGTCACCATCTTGTCCTTTGCAGGTGGGCTGGAGTGAGGGGGCAGGGTGAGTGCATAGAACACATCACGTACACACGCTCAAGGCGTGGCAAGAGCATGTGTCAACCCGTGGGATGGACACGCGCAGTGTGCTTCGTGAGAGGCTGAGCTAGGGTTCAAGGGGAAGGGGAAGCAGCAAGTCCTGGCCAGGCCCGAGACCATCCGTGGGGCACGCAGGGTCGCAGGTGGGGGAGGGTGGGCAGAAGACACTAGCCCCCAGCAACACTCCAGGGCACAGAGACACAGCGGCCAACAAGCAAACAGCCTATGATGTGGGACTTGCAGAAGGTGGGGCACAGCGGGCCTTCGGGGGTCCTCTGGCCTAACTGAGACCCAGACATGGGCAGCTACAGGCCCAGTGCCACTCAAGGAGGCAGCAGCTTGACCCCAGGCGTGGCTCCATCCTTCTCCTTGTGACCTCAAGGCTGTGGGGGTTCCGGAGACACCTGGGCTGAAAGGGTGTCCTGGCTGGACACCAGGAAGGAAAAAGGGAGGGTGGGGGAGTGCTGGGGCCTGCTCTGACGCCCCCAGGGAAGTCTGAGGGGGGCAGGGGGCTGCAATCAGACACGGCAGGCTTCCGGTCCTGCAGAAGGGTGTTCTGGGAATGGACAGGCAGGCACCCCTCTCCAGGACAGCCCCCTTGGGGTTCACACATACTGGCCACACACAGGTAGGGCCCAAACAGCCAGGCAGGGAAGAGGTTGGCTATCTGAGCTGGCGTGGGGGCGGGGAGGGTGTTATGTTCCAGGTCACAGCTACGTTGTCTCCCTCTCTCTCTCTCTCTCTCACACACACGCACGCACACGCACACGCACACACGCTTCTCCTGAAGTGGGACCCTGGGAAATGATCTGCACACAAGCCTGGGTTCCTCGCCCTGTGCACATAGGTGCCCACCCCAGGGCAGGACACAGTCCTGTGCTGGTGTATCCAGTCCTGGGTATGTGGGTCCATGTTTCTAATGTTTTCCTTTGCTCACGTACCTCCCGTCTCCAGCAAGTGCACACCTTCCCTGTGCATACGTTGCCGCACAAGGGAGGAGCGTGCCCTTTCCTCACCACCAGAAAACCAGGCCCGCGTCCCACACTCAGTCTCACCCTGGCGGAGGAGCAGCTACTGCAGACATTTCAGCAAATGTGTCCAGGGGATGGGACCTGGGACTTAGCCCACCTTGAGTGGCTGCTGCCACACTAGCCACTCCAGTGCATCTGCAATAAATAAACAGGTCCCCAAACCCAAGGTCCCTGAGACAGAGCCCAGAGCATCAGACAGGGCTACAGGACAGATACTGGCCTCTCCCAGTTCTGAGGTAAGTGTGCGGAAGGCAGGAATGCTCTCCTTTTCTGTCTGGGGGAGCCCTCAACATTGGCCTCATCTGTAACGTGTTCACACTAGCCCTTCCAGGAGGCATTCCTGTGCAAATGGGAGCAGGCCTGTATGTAACACCATGCCCATGTTAGCATGCACGTGTGCTCCAGCGTGTATGTGTGCGCCCCCTGAACCTGGGCGTGTATTCCGCGGCAGGGACACAGAGGGAGTAAGGGTGGGGCGTGTGTGCTCAGGGCCCTGAGACAGACAGGCAGGAAGGCCCAGGGGCACAGTGCTGATGTAGCAGTGTGTGGCCGTACCAGACACTGGGCAGAAGCCCTGGGGAGAGAGGTAGGGGAAAGTCCAGCTGCATAAACAAATCTGGATGGGGCACCAGTCCTTAAAGAGAAATGTGTACATATAATATATAGGGAGGCAGAAACACATACAGAAAGCCACATACAGGTGCACACACACACAGACATACTATACAGC
Organism: Saccopteryx bilineata; assembly: GCF_036850765.1. Taxonomy (NCBI): domain Eukaryota; kingdom Metazoa; phylum Chordata; class Mammalia; order Chiroptera; family Emballonuridae; genus Saccopteryx; species Saccopteryx bilineata. The sequence continues at coordinate 292,409,674 of NC_089493.1, forward strand.
ACAGAAACACAGAGCTCTTCGCACACCCAAAACAGGTGTCCCGTGCACAGCATGGAAGGCTCTGAGGAGACCTACCAGCACTTCAGCAAATCCTGACACGCACGGACACACACATAGGCACACACACACACATGCACGCACAGACATGTGTTTCTCACATCACCTGCTAGGGTAAATGCACATGTGTACACAAGCCGAACTGGGTCATTGCTATGTGTATGCTTCCACTCATGTTGGCTGAACTCCAGGACTCCCAACATGCACACATGCGCTCTCTCTCTCGCTGTCTCTCTCTCTCTCTCTCCCCCCTGGGACACATGCCTGGGGCGACTAAGCCAGGAACATTTGTTCTGCAGCACGCTGGGGTGTCTGCCATGGCCTGTCTATTTGGGCCTACCTGCACCCTCTGGGAACGGGTATCAGTACACTCACAACCTGCCCCATGGGTAGCAGACAGAGGGGAGGGTGTCAGTGGAAGAAATACTATTGCATTAGATTCAAACACTCAAACATAAAATGCCATGTACACAAATTATGTGTCCACACACCTGTGGACACACACACACATACACACACACACCTATTCATAGTAGACAGAGGGGGCTCGGTGGGCTGCTGTGTGATATCTGGCCACAGTCGGCACAGAGGAGCCAAGGGGGGGCGCCCAGACAGCACATAGACTTGACGTGGGGGCAAGAAGGGTGATGTGGCGCTTCTACACACATCTGTGCACGTACACACACAGGCTGGGGTGTTCACTCCTCTCGAGCATGTGCCGGCGGCATGCATGTTGGTGTGCATGTGTAATCACGCCTGCTGCTATTTATGTGCTGGGGCGGGGGGCGGTCCACGGCACGTGAGGTCCAGGGACTCTGTGGTCTGAAGGGGGGGAGGGGAGGGCTGCCCGGGTCTGTCTTCGGGGTGAGCCTGGAGCAGGGGATGGAGTGAAGGGGGAGTGGGGGTATTGCTCCCGATGTGGTGGGGGAAGGGTCTAGGTAGGGGAGGTGGGGTGGGGGGCCTACAAGCCCAGCGTCCCCCCAATGGATGACGCCAAGACCACCCCCAGCACCACACAGCAAATGATGATCATGATTTTCTTCTGTTGGCAGAAGGGGCAATTGGGACAGAAGGAGGAGGAGAAAGAGAGAGACAGAGGAACAGAAAGATGAAGAGAGATGCAGACAGAAAAATGGGCGAGGAGGGTGTAAGGAAAAGGAAGAGGGGAGAGAAAACAGAAAAGGGCGAGGTCAGAGCCAGAGATAAGGCCTTCCAAAGGATTTCATCACTCGCCTCAGCCCTGGCCTCAGCCCCGCCCGCCCACCCAGCTCCGGCCTCCCTGCCCCGCGCGCAGCCCGCCCCCGCTCACCCTCCGGGCTTTGCTCTGATATCTCACAGCTTTCTTCGTGTCCGACACGGCCCGCTCCACGTAGTCCACGGAATGTTCCACATTGTATTCAATGCGGTCGATCATTTCGCCCTGCAGAGTGGACGTGCACAGGGAGGGGTGAGGCTGGGCGGAGGAGGAAACCCCAAGGAGGGGGGAGCCTTCCAGACGGTGCTCCTGGGGCAGAGGCAGTACCTGGCTTTCCACGAGCATGGCCATGTCCACAAACATGTCGTGCAGCTCGCGAATGCTGGTTTCCAGTTTGATGATCTCGTTGTGTCTCGTCTCGATCTCGTTCAGCGCCTGCTTAGTCATCTGCGAGTCCATTTTGATCTAGGGCGATGGTGGGTGGGGGCACTGAAGACCACCCTTCACTCCCCTAAGAGCTCTGTTTGCAGCCAGAGCCTCTAGGTTCAAATCTGGCTGCTGTCACTCACTAGCTGTAACTCTGGGCAAACTAACCTCTCCCAGCCTCAGTTTCCCCACCTAGAATATGTGGGTCATAATCATGCCTACCTTGTGGTTGTTGTGAATATTAAATGAGTTAATATGTATACATTGATCAGAATAGTACCTGGCACACAGCACTAAAGATGTTTGTTCAAATTACAAGAAGTAAAATGTGTCCCCAGCCCCCCACCTTGGAGCCCAGGACTGCCTCGACTGCACACACCAGTGAAGCCCCGGGAAGGGAGACAATATGGGGGCCCCTGTCTGGTCAAAGGCAGACAGGGAAATGGAAGAAGACACAGCAGAGAGAAAGCAGCAAGCAGAGAAGGGGGCCCAGGTGAGAAGGCAGGGGGCTCATGAGTCCTATGGAGCCCCCATGACATGAAATAACAAAGGAGTACTTTGCAGCCTCAAGTGTCCGTGAAAGAGAGGCTCCACCCACAGTCAGACACACCTCCACCCCACAAACGCCTGGCAGGAGCCAGGCACTCACTTCCCAGGGCACTCCTTAATTCAACCACTGCAAACCGCTTCTCTGCTCTAAAACCTGCCAGGGCTCCCCACGACCCACAGGCCCCACAGCTTTACCTGAGCAGTCAAGGCTCCCTTTCTGCCCTCATCTCCTGCACATCCTATAAGGGCCCAAATCATCCAATGGCTGTTTGGCAAGCAGTCCCCTCTCCCTGTCTTTGTCCAGTCTGTTCCCTTTGTCAAGAGCGTCCTTCGCCCATCTCCCGACGTCCAAATGCTCCTTGTCTCTTAAGGCACAGCTTCATGCCACTTCCCTGACTCTTGAAGTTAACTGCCACCCTAGGGCCTGTCTGCGCCCTGCACAGCCATCAAGCAAGGGACCAACCGCCCTGCGTTGCCATGGTGGTGGGCTAGCTGGCAGAGGTCAGCTCTGCCTCCTTAGGACGAGTCCCAAGCTTCCCTCCTTTCTCGGACAGACAGCCTGGCCTGAGCTGTTTGGGAAAGCTCCAGGCGAACTGTCCACAATCAATTTGCTCAAAGCGCATTTAACAAAGACCAATGACCTAAGTAACCATATGCTAGACAGTCAGTCACTGAACATACTTTAATTCTGGTCTAGAAACCGTAACCAGAGAGACAGAACCGGACAGGCTGGGTAAAGTTTAACAAAGAGAAAGAAGAACTAAATCTGGGGGAAGTCCATCCATTCACACAGAAGATGACAAAGGCAGGACAGTGTGTAAAATTAAAACAGGGTTAAAAAAAATCTTCAAAAGGTAGGCAAATTAGTCATTGGGTAAAATAACCCGCTTCAGTAGGGAGTTGTCTATCTTAGTTCTGACCAGCCATGACTCTGAACCTAGACCCCACGTGGTTTCAGATACTGGCTCTGCCCCTGGCTGTATTACCTCAGCGAGTTATTTAACCTCTTTGGGCAAGATTTCCTCATCCGTGAAATGTGGCTCCCTCAGAGAGTTGTGGTGAGGATGAAATCAAGTTAGTAAGTAAATGTAAATGTGTCAAGTGCTTAAAACAGTGTGCCTCTTAAAACAGTGCCTGGCACACTACCGCTGGCCATTTTTATGGGGGTGCCTTCCTGCGCTGTCCCCGTGGAGTTTCCCAGTTCCCCATCCTGGCTTTCTGATGCCAGTTATTTCAGGATGGACTTAGGACCTTGAGTTTAACCTAAGCTTGGGGGGGAGAGGTAAATGCTTTCCAAAAACTGCCCCGCCCCCACACGCGGCTCACGTCATCAGTGAATATGGCCAACTTCCCGCTCTCCAACATATCTTCCAGTTCTTCGTTGGTTGTGGTCCTTCCGGCTGTGGGGAGAAAAGACTGCACGCTCAGGGGCTGGGCCTGCTTGGAAGCCCGAGGTGGTGGGATGGGGCAGGGACCCGAAGGACCACCCTTCCACCGGGCCCGAGGAAGGGGGCTTGGACAGGCCTGGAGAGTTTGCAGGGAGACACACGCACTGATCTCCAGCTGCCGCTGGATCCGGTCCTTGCAGCGGTCCCGGTACTTGGATTGGGTCGCGTTATATTCAGTCATTACTTCCACGAACTTCCGGGAGAGTGTGGAGTGCTGGGGTGGGGTGGGGTGGGGGTACACACACATCAGGAGGCCGGGAGCAGAGACCACGGGGGTGAGGCCTTAGTGCACGGGTGGAGGCGCGGTGATCGCGCCCGATCCCAGCCCCGCACAGGTGCACCCTCCCATTCAGCCCGTCCCCCTATTCTACGCCCAAAACCAGCAGCGGTCCAGGTTAGGGCACTAGACGTGCCTCCCACCCGCGTTCTGCTGTAAATCCGCAAAGCTCCGCCCCACCCCGACCACGCCCCCGCGCCGCAGCTCCGCCCCGGCCCGCCCACCTCCAACCAATCCGACTCCTCCCCGCCCCCGCCCCGCCCCCGTCCGGCCGGGCCTCCTACCTGGGTCTTGCGGATGCGAAGGTCCGCGGAGGAACGGTTCAGCCCCTCCTCCTGCTCAATGCTTTGCTCGATCGCTGCGGGAGAGAGGATGCAGTGACGGGCTGGAGACGCGGGGCGTGTGGGGCGGGGGTCCGGGACGTATGAAGGGCCGACACCCCGGGGCAGGCCCCAGGCCTGTGAAGAGATGTCACACCCGTGGCGCGGGCAGACAGTCAAGGATCCAGGGTGAGGGACAGGAGGCCAGCGAGTAAAGGGACAGACGTTTGAGGGGTCCAGGAAGGCAGATAGGAGGGAGATTGAGGGTCGGTGAGTAACCAGATAGAAGGGGGCTTTCCGTCGGACGCTTGGATTTTTTGGAAAGTCCCAGAGCTGTAACTCCGGCCCAATCCCACGAAGGCGTGCGGGACGTGTCCACTGTGAAGGTCTCCTGGATGCAGGGAACTCCACTTTCCACATCCTCTGGAGAGGGGCAGGAACCCACCCTGGGATTTTTCTAGAGGAAGGCAGGTACTTCCAGGTGGATCAGGTTCTTAGTGGCTGCCCTTTCCTTGCAAAATTCTAGGGTGAGTGGATGGATGTTCCCACAGAGAAAAGATCTCTCCCCCTGCCCTACAAGGTGATTCCTGTCCCCGGAATTCCCACCCCTGAAGCATGGTCTGGAAAAGCACAAACATTATCTGGGGTTTCTGCTTCTGCATCCTGCTCTCCTGACAGCAGTTCAGACTTTCTAAAGAGCTTGTGGCAAGATCTACTGAGCACAGGACATGCAGCAGGGATGAATCACCACCAGGTCCTCTCAGACCTGGAAGGGCCCCAGGCCATTCCTGAGAACGCACTTCTCTGTGCCGCTGGCAGCAAGAGAGGCGTGGAGCTGGATGTCACCCACCCCAACACTCCCTGCCAACAGTGCGGGGCAGTGCCTGAGTGACAGCTTTGGCCCAGCTTCTGAAGGAAAAGTACAGGAACACACACCCAGGGGTGTCAGAACCTCTGGCCCAAATGGGGATCCTATCGTCAGACTTGGGTCTATCTCTGGAGAAAGGGGTCCTTTACAGGGTCTCACTGACTTCTTTTTTCTTTTTTTTTTTTTTTTAATATTTTATTTATTGATTTTTTTTATTTTTTTTTTAGAGAGAGAGGAGTGAGAGAGAGAGACAGAGAGAGAGAGAAGGGGGAGGAGCAGGAAGCATCAACTCCCATATGTGCCTTGACCAGGCAAGCCCAAGGTTTCGAACCGGCGACCTCAGTGTTCCAGGTCGACGCTTTATCCCACTGCGCCACCACAGGTCAGGCCTCACTGACTTCTTACAACAAACTTGGGAGTTCAATGATATCAGTCAGTCCATGTTCCAGATTAGAAACTGGATACAACAACTCAAAGTCACACACAAAACCTGAGCTCGCGCCATCACAGAGCTGGAGAACGATGGAGAGGAGAATCTTCTCATTTTTTCCGGAGGTCTGAGAGATCTGCTTCTCTAAGCCCCTTTCCCTAGTTTCTTTCTTGATCTGTTCCTGAGCCCTTAAACCATGGAATCCTTCTCTAATGGAGAGACTATTAAGGCCAGAGTTTGATGGGCCCAAAGAAACCACTGAGCCCAGGGATCTGAAAACTGTGTTCCATGAAACCTTGCTTCTGAGAAGGAACTGCAGGGCCTGTGGATGAGACTGAAGGGGAGGCCCAGAGCCTCCCAGCCCCAGTTTAGCCAGAACAGCCTGACTATTATGTGCTGTATATATTGGAGTTCTTCATAAGACTTCATTTGGGAAAAAGAGGATTATGCTTAAAAAAAAAAAAAAGCCAGCTTTGAAATTGCTTCTGTTTTTCTGACTACTACACTAATGAGGAGCTGAGGGTAAGGTACTTGTCCAGAATGAGTGGACGATGTAAACTGGACTCCCTCTGCCTGGGTTTGCACTGAATGTGCTCCCAGTTTAGGCCATTTTCCTTTCCAGCACACTCTCCTGAGTGCAGAAGGTTTGTTTTTACAGCTCAGCACCGGAGACTAACACATGGTCTACTGTGGAGTCCAGGAAGGAGCGAGTCTCTGTCCTCACCTCCCTGGACCAAGGTCAGAGCACACAGGCCCAGGGCATCTGACATAGTGCCTTTTCCCCAGGCCCGGCAATGTGGCTCGGACACAGGTGCTTGGCAAGCGTTTTCTGAGGCGGAATTACCATGAACATACAAACCAGCATCACAGTAACACTGCTGTGCCGCTGGCAACGGCAGACCGGAGGTTCCCAGCCCACAGTGCTTTGGGGGGGGAAGGTGGTTATTACCAGCACCCAAGTCCTTAAATTAGAGTGAATACATAAGCATTTGGCAAGTCCCTCCTGAAAGCCTGCCAGCCCCTGATGTCAGCCACACAGTCCAATCTGTCCTGAGCCGAGGATACCAACTCCAAAGCATTTGCTGAACCCACCTACTGGGTGCCGAGCCCTACGCGGGCACCTGTTCTGAAGCCTTACTGGAAACTACAGCCATCTGGGAGACTCTGTGCTTCTGATGGACCTTTGTGTTGCTGGACCCAGCAGAACGCATACGCAATTTGGTCAGACAGCCTCCTCTCCCTCATTTCCCGGTCGGGTATCTTCCTCCAAAGAATCTGGAGCAAGGAGCGGAAAGGCCGCTTCGTGCTTCCTCGCTGTTTAAGAACCTGGCTCCTAGAAGTCTGTGGACATTCCTGATGGGAAGGCCTATTTGTCCATTGGAAGGCAGAGAGCCCTTTTCCTCCTTAGCCGGGGGATTGCAGTCCTCACCTTTCAATTTGGACCGAACCTTGTTGGCCGTCTTCTTGATGTCTGCAGTGAGGTCCTCCAGCTCCTGCTTGGTCTCTGGGGAGGGGGCGGGGCGGGTAAGACGTCTGGGCGGAGCCCAGGCGCCCAGGTCCCTCCGCCCCCAGGTCCCTCCGCCCCCAGCCCCCAGCCCCCAGCCCCCAGCCCCTCGCGGCGGCGCGGCGGCGGCGGCGGCACGCACTCTCGTCCGGGTTGGGGGCGGCCAGGATGGCGCTGTGCTGTTTTTTCACTTGCTCCACGTCCTCCGACAGCTTCTCAATGCAGCCACGGATCTCCTCCACCTGGGGCGACAGATCGGCTTTACCAGTCACGTCTTCGGACCCGAAGAGGGCGTCCACGGGGCTCAGGGAAGTGGGCCAGACCACGGGGTGTAGGAGTGGGGGGGGCGGCGGCAGGTAGTTGTTGGTTGAGAGCCAGGCTCTGGGTGTGGGGTATTATTGGAGGCTCAGTTACCTGTTCAAAGAACTCATCCATGAAGTGGTCTCGATCCACATGGACCACCTCCTCCTCATCGTCACTGTCTTTTGCCTGGGAGGCAGAGAAAGGTGGAGACCGTGAGCAGCCCTCACCCTGGTCCTGCCGCTCCCAGCTCTGGGCTCAGAGCAGGGGCTTCGGGGGAGGTACTATGCAGGGTGCATGGCAATCAGGATGAACGCCGGTATTCCTGGGGACCAGAATACTGGACACCAGGAGGCTGACAGCCCCCAGGACACCTTGGAGGAAATTAGCAAAAGGCGCCCCTTTGGGGGAAGTGTGGCCCTGCGAATGCGGTCGCCCTGGAGGCAGGGAGCGCTCGGGCCAGCGGCTATTAACCAACCGCTACAGAAGTACTGCAGTATTGGAACGACCCGCTGTCAGACTTGCAGTGATTGGCTCTGGGCTCTGAAGGGGGCCTGGAATGGAGTCTCAGGAGCTGACCCCCTCCACTGTTTCCTGGCCACTCCTGCGTGGGCCTCACTCTGCTCCCCTCCAGACACATCCCAGATGCAAGGTCAGCTCACTGCCAGCTGTGGGCACGCCAGGTTGAGCACGCATGGTCAGGCTCGGGAGGGGCCCGAGGGGATACAAGCAGCATCTGCCCGTCCTCCCTCCTTGTGCCTCCTTCCTCCTGCCCGCTGCACCCCCTCAGCTCGCTCTGCCCCTCGCTGCCCCCTCTGACTCTCCGACTCTCCTCACTGCATTCACTCGCTTTCATCCAGCTTCTCCCAACTTCGTACCCACCTACTCTCGCTTGCTTGGATTTCCTAGTTTGCAACCAGCAGCTGATCAACCCTCCCCCCCAGGGCTCAGAGGCACAAAGGGATTAACCAACGCACACCTCCACTGAGAGAGACAGACCGGGGACACAGACGGCAGACACACAAGGCTCCCAGAGACCCACGGACACCCACACAGAGAGACACTGACATGCTGATGCTTGCCCACACAGTCCCAAAGCACAGCTGCATGCTGACACGTATGGACACAGCTGGTCACCCGGACCCCCAAGGACACTTGGGGGGGGGACGCTCTGAGCCTGCTCTCCCAGCCTCTCAGAGCCTCAGGTCTGCACACTTGTTTGGAGCTGGGAAAAGTCGAGGGGTCAGGGAGGGCCCCCCAATGCTACACACTCCTGACTAGAGACTTCTCTCTGCTTGGGACAGAAGTCCGAGGACCAAAGCTGAGCCCTTCAGGCTTAATTACATCGGGAGCCCCAATCAGCCCCAACCAAGACTGAAACAGAGTTCACTCTGATTCCCGGAAGGAACCGAACCAAAAATCAGACAGGATATAAGTACCGGAGCCTGAATGAAATCAACACAAGATCCAAAAAGTGTCTGCCCGGGGTGTAGCCAGTCGGGATCAAAGAGAAGAGCTCACACGGAACCTCAACAGGGCCCAGGCAGAGTGCAGATAGGACCTGGCAGTAACCAGACAGGCTCAGACCGATCCAGACTCAGCAGACAGCTTCCAGACAGCTAGGATCGAACCTAGACAGAGCCAGATGGGACCTGGATGCCCATCCAGACAGCCAAGTGGACCTGGAAACAGCAGAGCCCCAGCAGCACTGGGAAGAACCTGCCAGCCCAGAAGACCCAGCTGGATACTCTCTTTTTTATTGATTGATTGATTTTAGAGAGACAGAGAGAGGAAGAGAGAACAAGGTTGGCGGGCGGGTTTGTTGTTCCACTTAGTTGTGAGTTAGTTCATTGTTTGCTTCCCCTATGTGCTCTGACAAGGGATCGAACCTGCAACCCTGGTATTTCAAAACAATGCTAGTCTAGCCCCAACTGAGCTAACCAGCCAGGGCCAGCCAGATACTCTCAAAGCCACCGCAGCTCCCTGCCCAAGCCCTGCCCCAGAACGCAGGGAGCTCTCCTCACAGACGCTGGGCCCCACACTGCGTCAGCGAGTGTGCTCAGCACTCGCATTTAAATTCCAGACAGTCACAAATATCCACTGGGAAAGGGAGGCGCCTCCATCTCTGCCACTGCTGCCCTAGAAATGGGGTGGCACCAGGGAAGGACTCTGATAGGATTTCTGGCTTCTCAGGGCTCCCCATGACCCAGGACCACCCTGATAGACCTTGGCCCTCAGAGACTCTGGGTTGCTCAGCTCATCTTTGAGGACCCAGTGGCCTCCCATGATGCTCTGTCGTAAAAAAGAAAAAGCCAGCTGGCCTGGCCTGTGGTGGCGCAGAGCGTAGACCTGGAATGCTGAGGTCGCCGGTTCAAAACCCTGGGTTTGCCTGGTCAAGGCATATACAACAAGCAATCAATCAACAACTAAAGTAAAGTAACTTCGAGTTGATACTTCTTGCTCCTGCCCCACTCTTCTTTCTGTAAAATCAATAAATAAAATCTTGCCTGACCAGGCGGTGGCGCAGTGGATAGAGCGTCGGACTGGGATGCCGAGGACCCAGGTTCAAGACCCCAAGGTTGCCAGTTTGAGTGCGGGCTCAGCTGGTTTGAGCAAAAGCTCACCAGCTTGGACCCAAGGTCGCTGGCTCGAGCAAGGGGTTACTCAGTCTGCTGAAGGCCCACGGTCAAGGCACATATGAGAAAGCAATCAATGAACAACTAAGGTGTCACAATGAAAAACTGATGATTGATGCTTCTCATCTCTCTCCGTTCCTGTCTGTCTGTCCCTATCTATCCCTCTCTCTGACTCTCTCTCTGTCTCTATTAAAAAAAAAAAAAGGAAAATAAATAAATAACATCTTAAAAACAACAACAACAACAAAAAAAACCCCACGCCAGCCAGCTGCCCCATGAGGAGCCCTTTCCTGGCACCAAGAGCCAGTCCTCTGCCCCTTCTTACCTTCAAGCACTCAACTCGGCCCAGCTGCCCACAGGTCATGAGGCCTCTCACTTTCCTGTTCTCTCTTTCCCCTCCCCGTGCTGACTCCAGACTTCCTGAAGTCCAATTTCTATTTTTCCTGTTGTTCCCAGAGCCAATTCCTTAGATTCTGCCTTGAGGCGTGCCGCCGGCCCCTTTCCCTGTCCTTGAAACAGGAAGAAGTGTAGAGGACCCAAGTGTGACCTATTTGGTGTAATAATTACAGAGAGCTGAGCATCAACAATCCTTTGCAGCTCACAAACACTTCTGCATCTATATCCCTTCTGGCCTGGCCTGTGGTGGTGCAGTGGATAGAGCATCAACCTGGGACTCTGAGGTCACCAGTTCGAAACCGTGGGCTTGCGTATGACAAGCAAGCAATGAACAACTGAGGCAAAGCAACTACGAGTTGATACATCTCTCTCCCCCACCCCTCTCTGTAAAATCAATAAGTAAAATCTTTAAAAAAAAAATCCCTTTTGATCTTCACCACCACAGTCCTGCTGAGAAAGGCGGAGCCAATGCCACTGTCCCCATTCCACAGATGAGGGAACAGGAGGTCAGAGGGGGACAAGAAAGGTGACTTTCCCGAGGGCACCAATCACTGAGAGGGGCAGAATCACTGGTGTCCGAGACATGGCTCCTCTGCGGCCCTTGGCCCCTCCTAAGGCTGGGGACCAGGCCGCACCCTCCAGCAGCTCTGTCACCAGGTACCTTTTCTCTCAGGTGGCTCCTGCTAAGACCTGGTCTGGGTTAGGCTCTATGCCCTGAAATTCTGGCAAAATATCATCATTTCCTAGCACCTCCGTGTAAACCTTAGCTTCTTGTTATCTCATTAAAACGCTATGAGGGCCTTAGCCGGTTGGCTCAGTGGTAGAGCATTGGCCTGCCGTGTAGAAGTCCCGGGTTCAATTCCCGGTCAGCGCACACAGGAGAAGCACCCATCTGCCCCTCTCCTTTCTCTCTCTGTCTCATTTCTCCTGTAGCCATGGCTCAGTTGGAGCAAGTTGGCCCTGGGTGCTGAGGATGGCTTCATAGCCTCATCTCAGGTGCTAAAAATAGTTCAGTTGCCAAGCAATGGAGAAGCAGCCCCTGATGGGCAGAGCATCGCCCGGTAGGGAGCTTGCCAGGTGGATCCCAGTCAGGGCGCATGTGGGAATCAGTCTCTCTGCCTCCCCTGCTCTCACCCTCTCACTTAATTAAAAAACAAAACAACAGGCCCTGGCCGGTTGGCTCAGCGGTGGAGTATCAGCCTGGCGTGCAGGAGTCCCGGGTTCGATTCCCAGACGGGGCACACAGGAGAAGCTCCCATCTGCTTCTCCACCCCTCCCCCTCTCCTTCTTCTCTGTCTCTCTCTTCCCCTCCCGCAGCCGAGGCTCCATTGGAGCAAAGATGGCCCGGGCGCTGAGGATGGCTCTATGGCCTCTGCCTCAGGCGCTAGAATGGCACTGGATGCAACAGAGCAACGCCCCAGAGGGGCAGAGCATTGCCCCCTGGTGGGCATGCTGGGTGGATCCCGGTCGGGCGCATGCGGGGGTCTGACTGCCTCCCGGTTTCCAGCTTCGGAAAAATGAAAAAAAAACAAAACAAAAAAACCCCAACAACTCTATGAGGACCACTGACCAACATAAAGATAGTTATGGCAAATATTTGCAAAGCATGTTATGGATACTATTTTTGCACTCTGCATATTTGTCCATTTAATTTTTTTTATTTTTTTATTTTTATTTTTTACAGAGACAGAGAGTGAGTCAGAGAGAGGGATAGACAAGGACAGACAGACAGGAACGGAGAGATGAAAAGCATCAATCATTAGTTTTTCATTGTGCGTTGCAACACCTTAGTTGTTCATTGATAGCTTTCTCATATGTGCCTTGACCATGGGCCTCCAGCAGACCCAGTAACCCCTTGCTGGAGACATCGACCTTGGGCTCAAGCTGATGGAATTTTGCTCAAACCAGATGAGCCCGCACTCAAGCTGGCGACCTCGGGGGTCTCGAACCTGGGTCCTCTGCATCCCAGTCCGACGCTCTATCCACTGCGCCACCGCCTGGTCAGGCCATTTAATTTTTTTTTAATGACTTTAGAGAGAGGAGAGAGAGGCAGAGAGAAAGGAGGTGGGGGGGGGGGAGAAACGGGAAGCATCAACTCATAGTAGTTGCTTCCCGTATGTCCCTTGACCGAGTGACACTTTATCCACTGCGCCACCACCAGTCAGGCCATCCATTTAATTCTTACACATAACCTCCTGAAATAGATATTATAGCTCCCTTTTATAGATGGGGAAACTGAGGATTAGAGAGACTAAATAACTTGCCCAAGTCAGCAGCTAGAAGGCCACAGGACTTCTTCCCTCTGAGCCCCAGCCTCTGCATTTGCGAAATGGCATTAATGTGTACCCCAAACGAGACCAGTCAGAGAAAAGGCTTGCGGCTGCCAGAGAGAGAATGAATGCTCTGTGAGGGCTGCCTTTGACCCCTTCCCCTCCTACGTCACAGGTGAGGACGTCACAGGTGAGGACGCAGGCTCCGAGAAGTGGCCTGACCTGCCTAAGGCTTTGCAGCAACTGAGGCCAGAGGTGGGACCTGAACTAGCCGGTGCTCAATCCCAGGCTCTTTCTCCTCCGTCCTGTTCCTACCTGGCCGCAGAGCCTCCATGCTGCTGTGTCCTCACTGCTGCTAACCTCCCGTGGCCGGCAGGGACAGAGGCGGGTAGGAGGTGCCTGGCTGCAGGGAGAGCTCCCCCAGGAGGCCAGGCATTCTAACTGCCACTGGACTCACCCTGTGGCCCCAGGAGGATCTCGGCCCCTCTCTGGGCCCCAGGGCAGCTGTGAAATGGGTGGGCTGACACACAGGTTCCCCAAGGGCCCGCCCTGCTCTGAGGCCTATGTGTTTAATGACCAGAACAGCCTCCGTTTCTGGAATAAGTTGGCCAGCCTAAAAGAAAGCAGGCTGTGGGGCAAATGACCATCTAGGACAAGAGGAGCCAACACGCCCGACCCACTTCGTGGGCGGGTCCAGCCACTGCCTCCTCCTGCGCAGAATGAAGGGGAGAAGGGGCACACACACCTACCACGTGTGCGCTCATTACCACACGCCGGGCCCTGGGACAAGTGGTTTGAATTTCTTGTTGAATCCTTACAGACACTCCACGAAGTAGATACTATCCTTATTCCCACTTGACAGCTGAGGAAACTGAGGCGTGGCGAGATGAAGTGATTTGTCCAAGATCATCCAGCCGATGGGTGCTGAGGGGCGGTGCCTGGATTTGAACCCTGGCACTCTGCTTGGTATTGCTCGCCAAGCCCTCACGCGCTTCAGAGGATTACACGAGAGGGAGCAGAGATCAGGGCACCTTCCGGAACTGCCCTGGGAACAGGGGTAACCGGATCCCAGCCTCTCACTCCGGTCCTTCCCGATCAGAGACACCAAGGGCCCTGGCGTGTGTGTCAGCAGCAGGAGTCAGCATAGACAGATGCACGGATGGAAGGAGAGAGGGGACAGTGTGAGCCAGCAAGTCAGTGACCAAAAGGACAGATGGCGGGAGGGTGACTAAAACAGGCGGACAGAGATCGGAACTGGGTGATAAAAAAGCCACTGTGTATGTACGTAAACAGACATGGGCCCATGTACACACAGACATGCTCACCCTCGGGGGTGCGAGCGTTGCTTGATCTAGGGGCAGCAGCCCGTCTCCGCTGTAGCCCTGGTCTGTCCCTCTCTCCCCCGGCCCAGCCTCTCCTCCTCCCAGCCTCCAGCCTAGCCCTCGCCCTAGTATCTCTCTCTGTCTTCCCATGTACTCCCTTCCTCATCCTCCCTCTGCCCCACTGAGTCGGACAAGTCCGTGCAATCTCCAAGTTCCCTTCCAGGCGCCGCTGAGCATAGCACTGAACAGGACAGGAAGAAGGTCCTGCCTCCAAAGGGCTGACATTCCCATAGAGGGAGACAGGCGGTGAAAAACAAGAACAAGACAATCTCAGGTTGTGCTAAAGAGCAGAGGGGAGATACACCCCAGGAGACGGGATAGAGAAGGAAGAGCCACAGGGGAGGCGTTCTACAGGCTGGTCGGGGAGGGACCTTCAGAGGCTTGACACGTGAGCTAGGTTCTGACGGAGTCAACTGTGCCACCGCCTGGGGAACAGAGAACTCAAGGCAAAGGGAAGAGTGTTCCAGGCAGAGGTGACAGCGTACAGAACAGACGGACCGACATTCTGGGCAGAGGGGACAAGGACGAAGGTCCTCAAAAGCAGGGGTCAACTTGCTGTGTTTGAACAGCAGAAGAGCACAGTGCAGCTGGCTGGTACCAACCCACCACCAGGGTTCTCTTGATCGCTGCCCCCTCTCGTGCAAACTGGGCCCCTCTTCCCCTGTTATTGTAGGCCCCCCTTTCTAAGCACCTACTCTGCTCTAAAGTACCTGAGTGCTACACAGAAGACTCCGCCCCTGCCCTCAGGGTGCAGGACTTCTCCCGGGACAGCCCCCACTACCCACCAGACCCCAGAGTCGAGCCTCCCTCTCCATAGACCTCACCGTCCTCCATTTCCCGGTCTCCCCATTTCTCTGTCTCCTGCCTTCCCAGCCCACTGCCCCTCGCGGGATCTCGCCCACAATGTCTCCTTGTGCCTTCTCTCTCCCACCTTCTCTCCCTCGCTTACTGCCCTGCCCCCAGCCCCGGCCCTTGAATCTTGGGACACCAATCCAGCTGGGTGGCTCCCCACTGTAGCCTCCGCTCCGGCCCCGCCCCGCCCAGATCCAACCCAAAGTGTTCGGTGAACTGGAGACAGAAAACCCTGGTTCGACCCTGGCTCTGCCAACAACAGCTGTGTGACCTTGAGCAAGTCAGGTTACCTCTGTGAGCCTCAAGGTACTCCACAAATAAATTAGGTTCACACCCTGCCCACCTCAGGGGTTCAAGAGAAACAAAAAAGTCAGCTTGTGGGATAAGAGCACTGCTGGGCACCAGGCCTTCTTCTGGGTATGTTTTGCATGATAACCAATTTCAACCCTTAGGATAACCCTGCAAAGTGTTTTCAAACCCTGAATTCACACATGAAGAGACTGAGTATCAGAGAGGTTGAGCAACTTATCCAAGGTCACACAGCAAGTAGCAAAGCTAGACAGCCTGACTCAGAAATCTGCATCCTCAATTACTATATAATAAACATATCTGAGAAGTCCTTGGGAATTCTAAAGTACTGTTGGGAAGACAATCAGAGCCCCTGCACTGACATCCTCTCCCACCATTACCCCCTCATCCCTCTCAGCCTCTTAGAGAGCCCTCTCTCAGGCTTTCACATCTTGCCCAGTCTCTCCTGCTTCCCAGTCTCCTGCTCTGAACTCGGGCAGGGAGACCCTGATTTCTTGCATCTGGCAGTGTCCTCCCCCCCACCCTGCGAATCTCCAGTTTCCCAGAGCTGTGACTAACACCAGAGCCGTCAGTACTCACCCCACCTTCTCCACCCCTCCACCCCTCCACCTCTCCACTCCTCCACCCCACTTCCCACCTCTTCCATTCCAATAACCCCAGCAGACAGGATTCCTCCCCTCTGGGCAGGGTCCCCTGACCCACTCAGATGCAGGCTCCCACGCCCTGTCTCCTCCTCCAGCCCTTTTCCCTTCCTCCCCCTCTCTAGTCGCACCCCAATCCCACCCCAATCTGCTTGCCACTCATTTCTCTGGGTTCTGGAGTCATGGGCAGCCTCGGCAGCAGGGCATCTGGACTCCTCACTTGCTAGCTGTGTGACCTTGGGCGAGTTATTTAACCACTCTGGGCTCTAGTTTCCTCAACTATAAAACGAGTAAGTATCTTAGTCTACCTGCCTTTCCAGGAGACGTGTAAGGGTCTAAAGGGTGACTGAGGACAACCTGCTTTGGATGAAAGCTGCACCTTGAGAGAAGGTAGTGTAATGCACCAACGGAGCCAGGCTGCCCGCCCACCTTTGGTTAGCTGTGTGACTTTGGTTAAGTTAATCCACCTCTCTGGGCCTCAGTTTCCTTATCTATAAAATGGGGTGACACTAGCTCCAGTCTCCTAGGGTTGCAGTGACAATCAAAACGAGCTACTATGTATTCTACTACTTAGAACAGTGTCTAGCACATGACTGTTGGCTATTTTTGTTATCGTCATTTTCCTGATACCTGTTCAGTACATTTAATAAAGAAATAAACCTTCAAAATTCCTTCCCTCCATCACCAGTTCCTCTTTCCTTCCCACTGGCCAACCCATCTGCCCCCAGAGACAATAATCACTTGCCTGCAAGCCCCTTCCTCCCATCTTTCAGCAAGCTAGTTCCCTACCCCCCAATCCAGGAAACTCTCCAAAGAAAGTTCTTTATCCCCACCTGCTCCCCCAACCCCATGATAAGACATCTGTTTCAAAGGCCAAAAAAGCAGCGACACATGTCAACTTGGCAAACAGGAAACTCAGATTCCAGTCTGCTTCTCCCTTCCACTTGCTTGGTGACCTTGGGCAAGTTCCCACCCATCTCTGAACCCCTGTTTCCTGGTCTGTCGAGTGGAGTAAACTGGCTGGGGCTCGTCCTTTACCACCACAGAGCGGAGCACATAGCAGGTGGCCAGCTCTGTCTCCTGGAGCCCAGGTCGGTTCTCCACACACCCCCCCTCAGTGAAGAAGCCTGTCTCATCCAGGCCCCACTCCCCAGCCCCCCCAGATGGCAGCCTCCACTGCAGATACCAGTGCCGACCCCCCCCCCCCCCCCGTCACCCAAATACAACTCACAGCCTCCCAGGACTCCCAGCGCCCGGCCTCTCGGGCCTGCAGACCAGGGGCCCACGTCGGCCTGCCCTGACAGTTCGGGATGCCCCAGGTCCCCCCGCGGAGCACAGCCTGTCTCCAGCAACCCCATTCCGTGGCCTTGTGCCTGGAACCTTCTCCCCTTCTCCTCTGCAACCCCACCTCCAACCTCTGGGGTCACCCCATCTCAGGCCCTGACACTCTGGCTGTTTCCTGAGGCAGTCCCTTCCATTCTTATGTCTGAGGTGCCCCCTTCCCGTGGAGAGCAACACACGTGTGTGCACACACACATGCACACTTCACTCGGCACCAGGTGTTGGCACCTCAGTCCCAACCTGTGTCCTTTCCGGTAGCATCCCCCATTTCTGGGTCCGGCTAGACTCAGCCTGGCCCAATAACAACCCCATCATTCTAATTCTGCAAATCTGCCCGGAGCTGACAGCAGCTCCAGTTCCTTCCTGACATGCACTCTCTCCCATCCCCAGATTAGACCCCGAGGTCTTCCTGAAAATGTGGGGTGTCCAAGGCCCCTGAGACCTCTCCTGCCCCTTGTGTCTTACCAGCTTCCAACCCCTACCAGCCACTGTCCCCAAAATGCAGGTTCATTGGAGAAAGAACATCAGTCGCCTCCAGGTATTGTAGTGGCCCTGCCATCAACCTCCAGTCTCGTCATTGGCCCCGCATCCCGGCACCTGCCCATCCACCCCCACGCGCTCCCCAAATATTGGGGTCCCTCCCCCCGATCTTCCCCACCCCCAAGCTCACACTCCGCAGCTCCTGAGTCCGATCCTTCATCCTGCAACGGCTCCTCCTCTTCGTCCGCCTGCCTCCGCTGCTGCTCCTACCTCCTGCCTCGGTGCTGGAGGCCGGGGTCTGGGGGCGCCGGGGGACACCAGGGCCGCCGAGGGAGGTGCCGCAGGCGGGGGCGGGGCCGGGGGCGCCGGGCGCCGGGCCGAGCAGGGGCAGGGGCCTGGACCCGGTTCGGCTCTGCCGGGCTGCGGTGGCGATGCGGCTGCGGCACAGGCTTGGATGGAGGGATGCGGGAGCCGAGGCGCGGGGGAGGGGGGCGGAGGGAGGTAAGGAGGCAGGCAGGGAGGGGGGGCCGGGAGGGGGCGGGAGCAGGGGGCATGCGCAGCGCCCAGGTCTGGGGGCGCCTGGGGGTTGTAGTCCGAGGGAGGGGGACCCAGGGAGAGGAGGTCTGGAGAATCCTCGAGGGGGGGTGGGGAAGGGCAAAGCCACAGAAGCAGGGAGAGATGCAGAGAGGGACAGAGGAGTTGCGGCGGGAGGCACTGAGATGCTGGGGCCCGGTGGGGGGGGGCCGAACAACAGCAAGAGGGGGTCGGAGAATGAGGTGCTGTGAACCCCCAGACACCCAGAGATAGACGTTTTATGTTTTGTATCTGTGGTATCTGTGTGAGCCTGTGCACGACCACCTCTGTGTGTGTCTGTGTGTGTGTGTGTCCCTGCAGGAGGCTCTTTGGACACTAGAAATAGCAAGAGTGACCCTCTAGGTGGCTTTTGTGGCGCGGGGAATCAGCCAAGCCTAGCTGAGGAGGACAAGGGGCATGTTTTTTGGAACAGCCTTCCCCACTCAAAGGGTGAGTGAGTCCTTGGGCAGCAGGGGTCTCGGAGCTCTGCTTGTCGACCTCCCTGGACAGTTGCTCACTACTTAACCAGACCTCCCGGCCTACCTTTAGATGGCTCTGACTTTTAACCTGGAAATTCATCCATGTCGGGAGGGGAATTCTGGTCCCGCTGACCGCCCAGGTACCCAGCGTCCCTCTCCTTGATGCCCACCTCTCTTCTTGCCTCCATGTCTTAGTATCACCCCAACTCTTCCACTCCTAAAATGGGGTTTTGGCCCCCAAAAGGCCAAGTGCCCCGTGACCTCTCTGATACCAAATCCATCCACCACTTCTCAGACCTTATCCTTCTTGATCTTTCAGGAACAATATGACCCTGATGGCGTCTTCTTTACACCCTCCCCTCCCTGGTTCCCAGCCTGACTACTGCCTCTACTACCCCCCCCCTAAAAAAAAACCCTCTGGATTTTCGCTTGATTGGTGGTGGCATAGCAGATAGAGCATCAACCTGGGATGCTGCAATCCCAGGTTTGAAACCCCAAGATCACCAGCTTGAGCACGGGATCGTCAACATGATCCCATGGTCGCTGGCTTGAGCAAGGAGTCACTGCTTCGGCTGGAGCCCGCCCCCCGTCAAGGCACATACAAGAAAGCAATCAATGAACAACTAAAGTGCCGCAAATATGAGTTGATGCTTCTCATCTCTCTCCTTTCCTGTCTGTCTCTCTCTGACAAAACAAACAACAAAAATAAAACCCTCTGGATTTTGTTCCCCAGCCTCCTTACAGACCCCTTCTCCCACAGCCCCTCAACAGCAGGGCTGCCGGGGCCCCATCCCAGGTTCTCCGCTTTCTGTACCCTCTCTCCTCCCGGGGCTCAGTTGTGTCTGCATGTCTACTATATCCACCTCCGACCCGGCAAGTCCGATCCTGCTCCTCAAAGGCAGGCAGTACCTCTTATGTACTGAGCACTGCGCTCGCACCCAGGACACGGAGACAGACGTGATGTGATCAGAGCCATAAGTAGATCTGTGACTCTAGTGAGGTGGCCTCACCTGCCCTTGGATTGCTCTCTCCTGCGTTCTCCGTTCTCCGTCAGAGGTGGCGCCTCCGTCCACCCTGACAGCCAAAGCAGACATCTTCCCTTCTCCATTCTGAGCATCCATTGTGTCCCAGGTACGGCTGAGGAATGCCCATCATCTTCCCAACTTCACAGCAGCTCATGCTCTGGTCCAGAGTGTGCAGATCCGGAAACGGGGCCTTAGAACAAGTAAAAAGCGGATCTCGGTTCACAAGGTTGTAAAGGGCAGGGCGGAGGCTCTCACTTGTTTTTTTTTTTCAATTTGACCCAAAATTTAAGTTAAACAAAAATGATACAAATAAACAAAGGTGGGAAAGGACACAGCAAAAAGCCCGCAGTCAGAAGGAGCCCCCTCTTCTCAGTTCAGCATTCACGGCTCGCGCGCTTGAGGAGGTACTGGTAAAAGTTCTTCTTCTGGGACCTGTGGTGCCGCAGTGGATAAAGCGTTGACCTGGAACGCTGAGGTCGCTGGTTCGAAATCCTGGGCTTGCCTGCGCAAGGCACATATGGCAGTCGATGCTTCCTGCTTCTCCCCCCCTTCTCTCTCTCTCTCTTTCTCACTCTCTCTCTCTCTCTCTCTCCTCTCAAAAATAAATAAATAAATAAAAAGTTCGTCTTCTGGGACTAAATTCATACCAGTGTTCACCGCGGCCACGGGCAGACCTCCGACCTGGTGGAGGTTCGGTGTGGGGCACTCAGCTGAGACTCGCTTGCATTTTTTTTATTACAAAGCCCACTCCTGTAAAACCACATTGTTATAGCTCCTCCCTCAGTGGCCAGACCCAGAGCTGCCTTCGAGGTCCCAGCCCCCACCACCTTGGGCCAGTCTAGGCCCTCGTGTGCTGTCACCTAGACCATCACAACCGCCTCCTCTTTGGCCTTCCTGCCCACAGTCCCTTTCCTTCAGTTCATCTTTCTCCCCAGTTGCTAGTGTGATTGTCCCCAAAACCAGTGCGATAACATCAGTGTCTTGTGCCCAACAAGTCTGAGCCTGCCCGGCCCCCTGGTAACACTCAGCTGCTCCGGCGTTGGAATCACACATTATCCCCTCATCTGTCCATCTGTCCTACTGCCCCCCCCCCCATGCCGCGAACCGGAGGCCTTAACCACACCAAGGAATCCCTGTTCCCAGACACCTTAAAGTCTTTCATTGGGCCATTTCCTCTGCCTGGGACACTGTTTCACGCCTGCTCTGACAGTCATTCTCAAGGGCCAGTCAGGCCTCTCCCAGCGGTCCAGGCAGACAGTGTGGGCCGAGTCCGCTTCCCCTCTGGACCGGACTGCTTCTCTCCAGCAACCAACACAAGGTCAGGCACAAAGTAGGTGTTCCCTAAAAACCAGAGTAACTAAAGGAGGGAGTGAATGCCATATTCCTTCGTCCCTTTACCCATGATCCATGAGGACAGCAGTTTTCATTTGTTGTCTTCATTGCTGGCTCTCTACCGGCACTATGATGCCTGGCACATAGTAGGTGCTCAATAAATACATGTTTGTGTGCAATTCAAATCTGGCTGAGTTTCTAAAGATGGACGCAGGCCCTGGCCAGGTAGTTCAGTTGGTTAGAACATCATCACAATATGCCAAGATTGCAGGTTCAGACCCCAGTTAGGGCTCCTACAAGAATCAACCAATGAATGCATAAGCAAGTGGAACAACAAATCAATGTTTTTCTCTCTCCTCTCTCTCCCTTTCTTTCTCTCTAAAATCAATTTAAAAATTTTTTAAAGATTTTATTTATTGATTTTAGAAAGAGGAGAGATAGGGGGAAGGAGCAGGAAGCATCAACTCAGAGTAGTTGCTTCTAGTATGTGCCTTGACTTGGCATGTCTGGGGTTTCAAACCGGCGACCTCAGCCTTCCAGGCCAACACTTTATCTACTGCACCACCACAGGTCAGGCGGTAAAAAAATGTTTTAAAGATGAGAGTAATGTATATGATTATCTAACACTAAGCTGTACAGCTGAAACAAATACAAAATAATAATTGAATGTAAACTGTAATTGAAAAAAGTTTTTTAAGTAAATAAATAAAGATGGGCCCTGGTCAGTTAGTTTGGTTGGTTGGAGCATCATCCCTAAACACCGAGGTTGCAGGTTCAATCCCTGGTCAGAGCCCAAGCAGGAAGCAACCAATGAACACACAACTAAGAGGAACAACAAGTGAGTGTCTCTCTCTCTCTCTCTCTCTCCCCGTCTCTCTGTCTCTTTGAAATCGACTAATAAAAATTCTATAAGAAATAAATAGCCTGACCAGGCGGCAGTGCAGTGGATAGAGCGTTGGACTGGGACGCAGAAGACCCAGGTTCGAGACCCCGAAGTCGCCAGCTTGAGCGCGGGCTCATCTGGTTTGAGCAAAAGCTCACCAGCTTGGACCCAAGGTCGCTAGCTTGAGCAAGGGGTTACTCGGTCTGCTGAAGGCCCACGGTCAAGGCACATATGAGAAAGCAATCAATGAACAACTAAGGTGTCACAACAAAAAAACTGATGATTGATGCTTTTCATCTCTCTCCGTTCCTGTCTGTCTGTCCCTGTCTATCCCTCTCTCTGACTCTTGCTGTCTCTGTAAAATAAATAAATAAATAAATAAAGATGGACACAGACACACACGATGCAACAACAATGGTAATTCCTCCCATGGGTCAGTGATTTTGAACTCAGCACACCCATGCTCACT
Organism: Saccopteryx bilineata; assembly: GCF_036850765.1. NCBI lineage: Eukaryota > Metazoa > Chordata > Mammalia > Chiroptera > Emballonuridae > Saccopteryx > Saccopteryx bilineata. The sequence continues at coordinate 292,432,116 of NC_089493.1, forward strand.
TGAAGTTCACCCAGTGACCCCGTGAGGTGGGCTGCCTGGACCACTTGCCCACCTCTGCACTTTCCCTGCCTGAGTGGTCATTCTAAAGCACCAACATAACCAAGGGGGCCTCTGCTCAGAACCCCCCGCTTCCCCGTGGCTCCGACTTCCTAACCTGGCTCCCCACTTTCGCACCCACCGCCTCCCTCGTGCTCCCTGGTCCCGAGAGAGTCCCCACGTTCTCCCCTCCATGCGCTTCCTCATGTTGTTCCCGATCCTGGGACAGCCTGGCCTCTTGTCTTCCCAAACCCAGCTCCTGCTCACCAGTCGGAGTTTAGCTGTTGGAACCTTTCTGCACTCCCCTGAAGCCAGAGGGAGAGCTTGCTCCAGGCCTCTTCCCTGGACATCGCGATTCAGGACTCTGGGTGGGAGCCCAGAAATCTCGGTTTTTCACAATCCCCTTCTGACAATTCTTATTTCTAGTCCAGTCTGGGAACCATGGCTTAGCAGGAGGCAAGGCGAAGTCTAGGTTACGCTGTGCAAGAAACGACCCCCAAATCTCAGTGACTCAACAGTGTGTGTTTGAGTTTGAGGCATGTCAGGTTACTTCCCAGAGCACCTGTCCTTCAAAGAAGATAGTGCTTCGGGGGGGGGGGGGAATGTATACACAACTTGTCAACACGCCGGATTTCGAGTGCCTCCTATTCAAAGACCCCATTTCATTACTCTCTGCCTCTCCATGGTCCCTGGCACAGGACCTATCACACCTGCTGTGCTCAAGAACAAAAATATGAACACCTTATTTGTTCATATAAAATATGAACAAAAATATCCACCCATTAACCAGTATTTATGGAGACTTTACTCTTTCTACCAAGCTTGTGCTCTGGTGCTAGAAACACAGTGGCGAACAAATAAGCATCAGCCTACCCCGTGGAGCCAGTTACCTAATTTCCCTGATTTCCAAATCTGTAAGACAGATTCACCCCTGAGGCACAGTGTTAGAGGACTTACCAAGAAAACAAGCATGGAAGCCATGTGTCACTTGAAAATCTCAACTCAAGCAATTCAAAACGAGCACTGTTACTCTGGTGTGTGCCCCTTTCCCTGCCTCCACCCCCACATCCAGCTGTTTTTTGTGCCCACATGCAAGAGAGAGAAAGAAAAGAAGGGAAGGGAGAGAAGATGAGAAGCATCAACTAGTGGCTGTGGCATTTTAGTTGTTCATTGATTGCTTCTCATACATGCCCGAACGGGGGCAGGCTGGGGTGCTCCAGCTGCCGCCACTGACCCCTTGCTGAAGCCAGCGCCCTTTGGGCTCAAGCCAGCGACTACAGGATCATGTTGATGATCTCACACTCAAGCTGGTGATCCCAAACTCAAGCCAGATGAGCCTGTGCTTGAGCAGGTGACCTCACCTTAGGGTTTCGAACCTGGGACCTCAGCATCCCAGGTCAACGTTCTGGCCGCTGTGCCACCACCGGTTAGGCCCCCACATCCGGTTTTCAGGTCTTCTTCCTTAGGCCCCTGGCATTCAGTAGTACATTCCTCCCCTCACTATTTCCACTTCCCCTTTGATTCATCATCCACTTGTAGCATAATATTCATAATAATATAGCCCTGGCCGGTTAGCGCAGTCGGTTAAGAGCATCGTCCTGAAAGGGCAAGGCTGTAGGTTGGATCCCCGGTCAGGGCACACATGGGAAGCTATGGAAGGCAGCTATGCTCACCACTATACCACCAACGCGGGAAGCTATGAATGCGCGACTGAGTGGAACAACAAATGAACGCTTCTATTCCCCGCCCCCCCCCCTAACTATAAAAAGAAAACAAAATTAATCCCTGGCTGGATAGCTCGGCTGGCTGGATAGCTCGGCTGGCTGGATAGCTCGGCTGGCTGGAGGAGCGTCATCCAGGAGCGTGGAGGTCGCCAGCTCTAGTCCCCAGTCAGGGCACGTGCAGGGGCAGCTCAGTGTTCCTGTATCTCCTTGCCTCTCTCAAAAGAATGATAATAATAATAATGATAATAGTAATAATAATGATGTAGCTAATTCTTATATAGTACCTATCACGTACCAAGCTGTTTTGTTTTATATCTATTAATTCATTTGATCTTCACAACGACCACCTGAGATTACTGCTATTATACTATTATCTCCATTTACATATAAGAAAATTCAAGCACAAAGAGTTTAAGTAGCATACTCAAGGCAGGAGCTGGGATCCAATCCAGGCAGAAATCCTGAACTATGGAAATATTCTCCTGGTCAACTGGTTATCTGCCTCCTGGGAGATTCATTCCTGTCCTCTCCACCAAAACCAGAGTCAATGTCAGGAGCAGAAACCGGATTGAGGCATTGACTTTGTATGTGTGTATATATATATATATTTATTGATTTTACAGATAAGGGAGAGAGAAGCAGGGGAAGGAGAAGGAAGCATCAACTCATAGTTGCTTCTCGCATGTGCCTTGACCCAGCAAGCCTGGGGTTTTGAACTGGGGACCTCAGCATTCCAGGTCACTGCTTTATCCACTGTGCCACCACAGGTCAGGCTATAGATATATTTTGGGAGAACTGATGTCATTACAATATTGAATCTCCTATCCATTTATTTACATGGTATAGCTATCCATTAGTTTAGGACCTCTTTAAAGTCTTTCAATAAAAATTTAGGCCGTGGCTGGTTAGCTCAGTTGGCTACAGCATTGTGCCAAAATGATAAGGTCGCTGGTTGGATCCCTGATCGGGGTATATAGGGGAAGTGACCAATGAACTCACACCTAAGTGGAACAACAAATGAATGCATCTCCTCTCTTTCTCTCTCTCTCTCTCTCTCTCTCTCTCTCTCTCTCTCTCTCTCTCCCTTCCTTTGTCTCTCTAAAATCAAGCAATAAAAATAAAACAAATCAATCTCTCTCTCTCTTCCTTTGTCTAAAATCAATATATAAAGAATTAAAAAAAGAATTGCCTGACCTGTGGTGGCGCAGTGGATAAAGCATCAACCTGGAATGCTGAGGTCGCCGGTTTGAAACCCTGGGCTTGCCTGGTCAATCAAGGCACATATGGGAGTTGATGCTTCCTGCTCCTTCCCCCTTCTCTCTCTCTCTCTCTCTCTCTCTCTCTCTCTCTCTCTCTCTCCTCACTCCCTAAAAATGAATTAAAAATTAAAAAATAGCCCTGGAAGGTTGGCTCAGCGGTAGAGCGTCGGCCTGGCGTGCAGGGGACCCGGGTTCGATTCCCGGCCAGGGCACATAGGAGAAGCGCCCATTTGCTTCTCCACCTCCCCCCCTCCTTCCTCTCTGTCTCTCTCTTCCCGTCCCGCAGCCAAGGCTCCATTGGAGCAAAGATGGCCCGGGCGCTGGGGATGGCTCCTCGGCCTCTGTCCCAGGCGCTAGAGTAGCTCTGGTCACGGCAGAGCATTGCCCCCTGGTGGGCAGAGCTTCGCCCCTGGTGGGTGTGCCGGGTGGATCCCGGTCGGGCGCATGAGGGAGTCTGTCTGTCTCTCCCCGTTTCCAGCTTCAGAAAAAAAAAAAAAACAATAAATAAATAAATAAATAAATAAAATTAAAAATTTTCTCTTATAAAGGATATTAACATATTTTTAAAGATTGTATTTAGGTACTATATATTTTTGTAAATGGTATTTTTACATTTTCTAAAAGTCCATTACTGTGATTTACAAAGTCAATTTAAGATATTTCTTCTATCCAGCAATTTTGTCTCTACACACAGCCAGAGCCAGAGACTCAGAAGTGGTCTAGGACCCTCCCACTCCCTCTGCACCCCTTCCGGTCTGCAACTGAGTCTGATATACTCTGCCTCTTTAGTGGATATTCGCCCTCCAGGCCTCAGTATTGGCCTCATTGTTTTTGGTTTCAGATGACTTCTAAGTGATCTGCCCATCAACCTTCATACAGCCATGGCTCCTGCCCACACACACCATACTCTGGCGCAAATAGGAAAAGATGTCCCTTCCTCATGACACTCTACCTCTGCCAGATCATTGTCATAAATACTCAAACACATGATGTCAACAGGGTGACTGGTGCCTCTCTTGTGTCATGTCTTGTCTAGTGCACACGGGCACTGCCATCTGTGGTGGCCTTGCACATGGTCGCCAGAGGGATCATTTTTTAAAGACATTATTTATTCATTTTAGAGATGAGAGAGAGGAACAGAGAAAGAAAGAGAGAAGAGGGAAGAGCAGGAAGCATCAACTCCCATATGTGCCTTGACCGGGCAAGCCCAAGGTTTCAAACCAGCGACCTCAGCATTCCAGGTTGACGTTTATCCACTGCGCCACCACGGGTCAGGTGGGATCATTATTTTTATAAGACTTTATTCACTTTAGGAGGGGGAAGCAAGAAGCATCAACTCCCATATGTGCCTTGACCGGGCAAGCCCAGGGTTTCGACCCAGTGACCTCAGCATCCCAGGTCGACGCTTTAGCCACTACGTCACCACAGGTCAGGCAAGGGACCTTTATAAAATTTATGTTTAGGCCCTGGCCGGTTGGCTCAGTGGTAGAGCGTCGGCCTGGCGTGCAGGAGTCCCAGGTTCGATTCCCGGCCAGGGCACACAGGAGAGGCACCCATCTGCTTCTCCACCCCTCCCCCTCTCCTTCCTCTCTGTCTCTCTCTTCCCCTCCCGCAGCCGAGGCTCCACTGGAGCAAAGATGGCCCAGGCGCTGAGGATGGCTCCTCGGCCTCTGCCCCTGGCGCTAGAGTGGCTCTGGTCGTGGCAGAGCGACGCCCCGGAGGGGCAGAGCATCGCCCCCTGGTGGGCAGAGTGTCGCCCCCTGGTGGGCCTGCCGGGTGGATCCCGGTCGGGCGCATGCGGGAGTCTGTCTGACTGTCTCTCCCTGTTTCCGGCTTCAGAAAAATACAAAACAAAACAAAACAAAATTATGTTTAATGGCATTCTATAACGGGCTGAATGTCCATCACCCCCCCTTCCCCAATTCATATGTTGAAGCCCTAATCCCTAAAGTAATGATATCAGGAGGTAGGGCTTTTGGGAGGTAATTAGGTTTAGATGAGGACCCTAGGGTGGAGCCCCAGATGGGACTAGGGCTCTTGTAAGAAAAGTAAGAGACAGCAGGGCTTCTGCTTTCTGCCATGTGAAGGGGCAGCAAGAAGATGGCCATCTGAAAGCCCCCACCAAGAACTGAACTTGGGGTGGTGAACACATGGTACAGCATACAGATGGTAGGCTGTAGAATTGTGCACCTGAAACTTGTATAATTTTGTTAATCAGTGTCACCCCAATAAATTCAATTAAAAAAAATTGAGGCCCTGGCTGGTTGGCTCAGTGGTAGAGCATCGGCCTGGCGTACAGGAGTCCCAAGTTCGATTCCCGGCCAGGGCACATAGGAGAGGCGCCCATCTGCTTCTCCACCCCTCCCCCTCTCCTTCCTCTCTGTCTCTCTCTTCTCCTCCCGCAGCCAAGGCTCCACTGGAGCAAAGTTGGCCCGGGGGTTGAGGATGGCTCTGTGGCCTCTGCCTCAAGCACTAGAATGGCTCTGGTTGCAACAGAGCGACACCCCAGATGGGCAGAGCACCGCCCCCTGGTGGGCGTGCCGGGTGGATCCCGGTCAGGTGCATGCGAGAGTCTGTCTGACTGCCTCCCTATTTCCAACTTCAGAAAAATACAAAAAAAAAAAAAAAAAAAAATTGAATCTGCAGACACCTTGAGCTTGGACTTTTCAGCCTCCAGAACTGTGAGGAATACTGTAAATATTTGTTGTTTAAGCCACTCAGCCTATGGTATTTCGTTATAGCAGTCTGAGTTGATCAAGACGTATCCCTTTGCTTAAAGTTATTCAAAGGTACCGCTCTACCATTCTTTCTTTGATATAATTCCTTAAAACGGGCAACACTTTAACATGGTTCAAAAATCAAAATATTATAAAAGGTTTACAGTGAAAATTTTACTCTAACAACAACTGTACTTACAACCTTGTTCTCACAAATCATCTTTAATGAGTCACTTTTATTAGTTTCTTATAGTATTTCTTCATGACAATACAAGCAAATACACACACACTTTTTTCTTATACAACAGTAGCATGATACACTCATTCTACACCTTGATATTTAACAGTATATTTTGAAGCTCTTTCATTTTTATATGTAATGAGCATCCTCATTCTTTTTGACATCTGCCTGCCTGCTGATGAACAAGTTTCTAATCTATTGCAGATAATATTCAGTGAAGAACATTGATGTATGTGTCATTTCATAACGTGAATTAAAATTCCATTTCTCCACCCTTTGCAGCTGGTGTGGATTTGTGACTTGCTTTGACTAAAAGAATATGGCAGAAGTAATGTGGAACTTCTGAGCAGTGCCTCAAGAGACCTCGCAGCTTGAACTCTCATCCTCTTGGAATCCTGAGGCCACTACGCTGTGAAGAAAGCCAGGATGAAATACCACATGGAGAGAGCGGCTCCGTCACCCCATCCTGTCCCACTAGCATCAGAGCTAATGCCCCAGACACAGGAGCGGGGGAGAGACCATCGTGGGCCGTCCATCGCCAGCAGACGAGCTGGCTGGCTGTCACCTCTTGAGAAATCTAAGGTAAGGCTAGCAGAAAAAACCACCCAGCCACCCCTAGAATCTGGAGAAATAATAAATCATTGTTTTATGCCAGTGAGTGTTGAGGTGATTTCTTATGAAGCAGTAGCTCGCTGATGTAGCAGGAATAATACCTATCAGATAGATTGAGAGATGGGATTGGCATGACCTGTGGTGGTGCCATGAATAAAACAAAAACTTGAAAGGCTGATGTCGCTGGTTTGAAACCCTGGGCTTGCCTGACCAGGCCGTGGCGCAGTGGATAGAGCATCGGACTGGGACGCGGAGGACCCAGGTTCAAAACCGCAAGGTCGCCAGCTTGAGTGCGGGCTCATCTGGTTTGAGTAAGGCTCACCAGCTTAAGCCCAAGACCTCTGGCTTGAACAAGGGGTCACTCTGTCTACTGTAACCCCTGGTCAAGGCACATATGAGAAAGCAATCAGCCTGACCAGGTGGTGGCACAGTGGATAGAGCGTTGGACTGGGAAGCCGAGGACCCAGGTTCGAGACTCTGAGGTCGCCAGCTTGAGCGCGTGCTCATCTGGCTTGAGCAAAAGCTCACCAGCTTGGACCCAAGGTCACTGGCTTAAGCAAGGGGTTACTCGTTCTGCTGAAGGCCCCCGGTCAAGGCACATATGGGAAAGTAATCAATGAACAACTAAGGTGTCGCAACAAAAAACTGATGATTGGCCCTGGCCGGTTGGCTCAGCGGTAGAGCGTCGGCCTGGCGTGTGGGGGACCCGGGTTTGATTCCCGGCCAGGGCACTTAGGAGAAGCGCCCATTTGCTTCTCCACCCCTACCCCTTCCTTCCTCTCTGTCTCTCTCTTCCCCTCCCGCAGCGAGGCTCCAGTGGAGCAAAGATGGCCCGGGCGCTGGGGATGGCTCCTTGGCCTCTGCCCCAGGCGCTAGAGTGGCTCTGGTCTCAGCAGAGCGACGCCCCAGAGGAGCAGAGCATCGCCCCCTGGTGGGCAGAGCGTTGCCCCTGGTGGGCGTGCCGGGTGGATCCCGGTTGGGCGCATGCGGGAGTCTGTCTGACTGTCTCTCCCCGTTTCCAGCTTCAGAAAAAAACAAAAAAAAACACTGATGATTGATGCTTCTCATCTTTCTCCGTTCCTGTCTGTCCCCATCTGGCCCTCCCTCTGACTCTCTGTCTCTGTTAAAAAACAACAACAACAACAAAAAAAACCCAAAAAAACTGAGAAAGCAATCAAGAAAGAGTTGGTGCTTCTCATCTCTCTCCCTGTCTTTCTATCCTCTCTCTGTCCCTGTCACACACACACACACACACACACACACACACACACACACACAAAACCCTGGGCTTACCTGGTCAAGGAACATGCGAGAAGCAACAACCAATGAGTTGATGCTTCCTGCTTCTCCCTCCACTGCCTTTTTCACTCTTCAATAAATAAAATCTTTTAAAAAATAAAACAAAGAAAGAAATGGGATTGCTGGTTCAAAGTGTAGGTGCATTTATACTTTTGATAAATATTGTCTGGGTTGCATCACTTTGCTTTCCTACCAACAGTGGGTGAAAGTCTTTGTCTCCCCCCAGTCTTACCAAGAGTGTTTTATGCAACATATGTATTATTGCTAATGCAATAGAAATGTCATTTCAGTATTATCTTAATTTTCATTTCTCTTATTTGTGATGTTAAACATCTGCCCGTTTAAATCCTTGTGATTTTTGTGTGTGTGTGATCTGTTAAACCTGATGTTCACATTTTGTATTGAACTATTGGACTTTCTTATCAATACGCAGGAGCTCTTTAACTAGGAGGGATATCAGCCCTTTGTCTATAATAAGAATTGCAAATATTTTTTCCAGTTTCTTGCTTGTCTATTGATTTTGCTTTGCTGTCCTTGTGATGCAGAATTTTTTCATGTAGCAAATGATTAATCTTTTATTTTATAGCTTCTGAATTTTGAGTCGCATTTGGAAAGGCCTGTCTCAGGCTAAGAGTTATAAAGGATTTTGCCCATATTTTCTAGTATTTTTTCAGAGTTTGTCCTGACAAATGTGTGATCCATCACATTTAGAATGAAGTTTAAGGTCGAGGTTATGGCATGGGTGACTTTGTGTCATCCACATAGAGAGGAAACAGGAAAATCAGACGCTGGTTTAGGGAATTCTCGGGTAGAGGGGGAGGGATGATGCGTCATCCTGTTTGGGAAATATTGAGTTTAAGATGCCACGCCCGACCTGTGGTGGTGCAATGGATGAAGTGTTGATCTGCAATGCTGAGCTCGCTGGTTCGAGGCCCTGGGTTTGCTCGGCCAAGGCACAGACGAGAAACAACTATGAGGTGCTTCCCGTTCCTCTCCACCACATCCTTCTCCCTCTCTCTCTCCCTCTCTCTCTCTCTCTCTTGCTACAAAAATCAGTAAATAAAATCTTAAAAAAAGAAATGCCTGTGGGATCTCCAGAATGTCTAGGAGGCAAGTACATTCTGAGGTCTGGAACTCAAGAGGAAAATTTTTTTTTTTTTTTGTATTTTTCTGAAGCTGGAAATGGGGAGAGACAGTCAGACAGACTCCCGCATGCGCCCGACTGGGATCCACCCGGCACGCCCACCAGGGGCTACGCTCTGCCCACCAGGGGGCGATGCTCTGCCGAGACCAGAGCCACTCTAGCACCTGGGGCAGCGGCAAAGGAGCCATCCCCAGCTCCCGGGCCATCCCTGCTCCAATGGAGCCTTGGCTGCGGGAGGGGAAGAGAGAAACAGAGAGGAAGGGGGGGGGGGTGGAGAAGCAAATGGGCGCCTCTCCTATGTACCCTGACTGGGAATCGAACCCGGGTCCCCCGCACGCCAGGCCGACACTCCACCGCTGAGCCAACCGGCCAGGGCCAAGAGAAAATTTTGAGTTGGAGATATGGGTTTGGGGGGTCGCGCATGGATGTCAGTTAAAGCCACATGAATGAATATGTGTGGAGTTTGAAGAGGACAGGTCTCAGATGGACCTCTGGGAAGTGATCAAGGCCAGGCCCAAAGCACATCAGGAGGAAGGCGTTGCGGGGACCTCATCTCTGTGGCCCTGGGGACTTGGCACACAGACAGCCTCATAGACAGCTGTGTGAAACGCGTACGGATACCTTGCCTCTGGGGGACACAGCTAACCATGACAGAGAAGAGGACCGACCACCTCCCCACTGTCAGCCCCAACCCGGAAGGTGTAGAAGAGAGACACTGCGACTTGGAGGGGAGAAGGCAGCTTCACGGCAGCCCAGCCGACCCCCCCACCCCGAGGTGATCCAAAGCAGGGCATCAATAGGTGGCAGCAGTGCCCCAAAGGTGGATGGGATGCTGGGAGCCACTCCTGGTTGGTATTTTCCTTGGCTCACTGAGTAGTGGTTAAGAACACAGACTCTGGAGCTTATGCTCTGGGTTCAAATCCTGGCTCTCTCTCATTTTACTACTGTGTAACTTTGGACAAGTTACTTAATATCTCCGTGCTTCAGTTTCTACCTATCTCACAGAAATGTTAAGAAAATTAAATGAGTAAAGATATATGAAGTGTTTATAGTGGTGTCTGGCACATAGTAAATGCTATATAAATTTTTTATTAAAAATTAATAATTCCATTCATTATTGAATAGCTATTGGCCAGCTACTATGTATCAGGCATGGCTGTAGGTGCTAGGGACACAGCAGGTGGACATCCCTGTCCTCACGGAGCTTATGTTCTAGTACAGTGGAGAGGAGGGGTAAAGACAGACGACATATAAAATAAATAAGCCAAATACATGGTGCATTGGATCCAAGTGGAGGCATGAACTTTGCAGGAGTTAGCACGGCCACTAGCCTTGGACCTGGTGCACCGCGGGGCTCAGGAGATGGAAATGGGGAGGAGACCCTTGACAAGCAGCAGAGTGGGGCCCCTGAAAGCGACAGCAGGGCTGCTGACACCGGCAGGGTGACAGTCATCAACATATCATCGTATAAGAGCAGCAAACACTTACATAGCACTTATTCTGTACTGGGCACTGTTCTACTTACTTCTATCACCGTATTTAACCCTTACCGCAGCCCCTTTCTGGTTGGGACTGTTGTTCCTATTTTTCAGATGAGGAGACTGAAGCATAGAGAGGTTAAGTAATTTGCCTTATAGAGATACACAGTAGGTGAAAAGGCCGGGATTCGCCTGACCAGGGGTGGCACAGTGGATAAAGCACCAACCTGGAACACTGACACTGAGGTTACTGGTTGGAAACCCCGGGCTTGCCTGGTCAGGGCACATGCAAGAAGCAACTATGAGTTGATGCTTTCCACTCCTCTCCTCATATCTTTCCTTCTCTCTCTCTCCTCTCTCTAAAATCAATAAATAAAATCAGGAAGGAAGGAAGGGAGGGAGGGAGGGAGGGAGGGAGGGAGGAAGGAAGGAAGGAAGGAAGGAAGGAAGGAAGGAAGGAAGGAAGGAAGGAAGGAAGGAAGGGCCTGGGATTCTAAGCCAGTTCATCTAGCCCCAGTGTTGGTAGGTGGACCTGCCAGTGGAAGGGACAGGGCAGGCTGCCAAGCCTCAGGATCAGGCAGGGCCTGACCTTTATACAGACTGAAAGGAGAATATACACACATCAGCAATACCCACACATCCAACACCCAACATACTTAATACACACTTTAAGGCCGCTCAAAGGGCCTGAGTAGCCCTGGCCGGTTGGCTCAGTGGTAGAGTGTCGGCCTGGCGTGCAGTAGTCCCGGGTTCGATTCCCGGCCAGGGCACATAGGAGAGGCACCCATCTGCTTCTTCACCCCTCTCCCTCTCCTTCCTCTCTGTCTCTCTCTTCCCCTCCCGCAGCCAAGGCTCCACTGGAGCAAAGTTTGCCCGGGCACTGAGGATGGCTCTGTGGCCTCTGCCTCAGGCGCTAGAATGGCTCTGGTTGCAGTCTAGCGGTGCCCCAGATGGGCAGAGCATCGCCCCCTGGTGGGCGTGCCGGGTGGATCCAGGTCCGGAGCATGCGGGAGTCTTTCTGACTGCCTCCCCGTTTCTAGCTTCAGAAAAATACAAAAAAAAAAAAAAAAAAAAAAAAAAAAAAGGGCCTGAGTAACAAAGGACCATGAAACAAAGAGTTCAGCTCTAGAAAGCCCCGCCCCCAGGGCCGTTTCCCCTAGATGGCCCTGTTCCCCATGCCCTCCACACACTACTGCACAAACCTTTGGGCCCAGCCTCACCCAGCCTCCTGGGACCTAGTCACCATTCCAAAGCTCCACGATCCTACCCAGAGACCCTAAATAAAATGATAAATGTCAAAATTCTAGGCAATTTAACACGAGCAGCAACAACTCCAAATCACAGCTGGGAAGCAAGATGGCAAGTCACCAAACGGCTGAAAAGCAGAGAGAGGCAGGTGGGCCCGCTGGGCCCAGGGAGTGCTGAACTCACAGCGGGAACAGCCCACAGAGCGGGAACATCTGACATGTTCTAAGGCCTTTCTGTACCCATCTTAACCTCACTTGATATTGTTCAGGTTTTACCTGAAGCAAGGAAGAAATTACTCAACCAAGTTGTCCAATGGAGAAATTGAGTCCCAGAGAGGAGCAATGAATTATTCAAGATCACACTCAGGACTAAGAGTCAGATGTCCAAAATTCTTTCCACTATACGAGAGAGAGAAACAGAGAGAGAGAGAGAGAAAGGGAGGGGGCAGAGAGGTAGAGGCTGATATGGAAGACCCAAGAGCAGAGAAATCCTTCCTCATGATTTCCAGGGGATCCCATGGCAGAGGGCTGGGCGGCCTGAACCCCTCCAACATTTCATTTCCTCTGAGGGTTGATCAGAGTGGCTGCATCCTCATTCTTTCATTCCTGATCCCAGGTGAGTTGGGGTCTAAAGGGAAAAGAAGAATCAAAGCCTCTCCTATAAAGATTAACTCCCCAGCCTGGCCTGTGGTGCTGTGGTGGATAAACCTTTGGCCTGGAAAGCCAAGGTTGCTGGTTCAAAACCCTGGGCTTCCCTGGTCAAGGCACATACAACAAGCAAGCAATGAACAACTAACATGAAGCAACTAGGAGTTGATACTTCCCATTCCATGCTCCCTTCTCTCTCCTATCTCTGTAAAATCAATAAAAATTTTTAAAAAATCATCTCCCCATCCCCCCCACCGCTACCCCATTGTATAGATGGAAGATCAAGGCCTAGAGACAAGTGGCTATGCTGAAGGCCACAGCAACACAGTCATAGGAATCTCAGGTTCCCTACGAGGGCATACTAGAGAGGGGCCATTCTTATCCTGTTTGAACCTTTGTATAAGCTCCCTGCAAAGAGCTGTGGGATCCAGGAGACTTGCTATTCATTCCAGGTATGCTGATACTCCTGGAATGAGAGGCTTTGGGACTCCTGCTGCATCTAAGTTCCACAAGTGCAAGGCACTTCTTATCTGTTAGGTCCTGATGTATCTTCTGCCCCAGGACAGTGTCTGGCCCATAGCAAGTGCCCAATAAACATCTAACCCTGGCCCAGGCTTTCGAGAAGTGTCACCGTGAGAGCCAGAAGCCTAAAGAGAAAACCAAGGAACCATGAGCTTTATTATCTTCAGACACATGAAAGACTGAAATTCTGTCCACAAATATACATTGAGGGTGCTTTAGTTATGGAACTACGTAAGCGCAGGGGATTCCGGTAAGAACAAGACAGTCATGCCCTGATTTCAAGAGCTCACCGTCCACTACAATGTGGAATCTGTGCAGATTTTTTTTTTGCGGGGGGGGGGGCAGGGGCGCTCCAGAGGGTAGACCCAGGTGCAAGGCAAGCTGCTCAATATAACACAGACACTTCCCTCAGTCTGAGCTGCCCTGAAATGTCTCGCTGCTCTCAAGGTGGTGAGTGCAGCGTGTTCAAGCAGGGTGCCAGCCGCCCACCTGTCAGAGGCTGCGCCAGGAGTATGCGGGAGAAGCGATTTCTGGCTCGGGGTGAGGTCACTTCCCACCCCAGAGTCCCTGCTTTCAAAACCCAGACAGTCTGACGCTAGATCTTATTATTTTCTGAAGTTCAAGGTCTCATGATGTTGACAGCCCCAAATTCTGTCTTCAGTCTGCCCACGCGCCTCTGAAATATCCAGAGGAAATAGAGTCGACTTCATCAAGGGTCCTACCACCACCCACTGCCGCACAAGGTTTTTGGGATTAGTCCGTGCCCCCTCCTAGCGTCGTGGGAGCTGGAGAGGAGTAGCTAGGGCGCCGGGGACGTCGTGAGGAGATTGGTGTTCCAGGGACTGAGTTGACAGAAGCCGGGACACGTGACAGTCGCAGCTACACGTTCTGTGGTCCGGGTGGCTGGGACCGGGGCAGTCACGTGACGCGGGGGTGCACCATGGGGTGATGTGAGACGCCAGGCCTCTCAGATTACGTACAAATGACGCACTCCCCCCCTCCCCCAATTTTTGGCAACAAGATTGCCGTTGGAAGATGCGACAGTTCCGGTAAAGGGGGCGGGCTATCACGTCCTGGCAGTTTTGCTTCCGGTCGGGGCAACACAGCTTCCGATCTCCGGCTTTCTCTCAGGCTGGGAAGAGACGCAACCCCGTGCGCATGCCCCGACTCATCCGAAAGGGGGAGGGCCTAGGCTGTAGGAGCGGGAGGGGCACGAAAGAAAAGGGAATTCCAACCTGTGGAGCTCTGGGGGTCCCCGTGGGTAGCTCCTTACCATTGACTGTGGATGGTGTCCGGGACAGAGCCTCTGGCGGCTCGCGGGGGGGTTGGGGGTCCGCAGGGTGAAGGCGGAGGGGAAGTGTCAGGGTGAGAGGGGAGTACAGGAGCTCCACACTTAGAATCTTGAGGCCCTCGGGGCTCAGGTGCCGGGGAGAGGGAGCTCGGGCCGTCATGCGGGACAGGACCCAAGAGCTGAGGCAGGTGAGAAGTCGGGGCAGCGGGATTGGGATGGGAGGACGGGGTGGGACCTGGCTGGAATGCAGGACTCCTGGTCTTCGGGGCAGAGAGGGGAGGCTGAGGGCTAGGAAGGAAAGACCCGGAAGCCCAGGAGTCCTGCGGGGAGAGAGCGACAGCAAGGAAGTGATGCCAATGACCCCGTCCCTGGCAGGGGAGTGACAGCTCGGATGATGAGGACAAGGAGCGGGTTGCGCTGGTGGTACACCCGGGCACGGCACGGCTGGGGAGCCCGGACGATGAGTTCTTCCAAAAGGTATGAGGTTGGGGGTCTCTGCCTGGATTCACGAGGGGACTGGAGGACGCGAGGAGCAGCGCGGCATGAAGTACTCTCCTATCTCTTCAGCCCTCTCGGTCACCCTCCCTCCTCAGGTGCGGACAATTCGGCAGACTATTGTCAAGCTGGAGAGTAAAGTCCGAGAGTTGGAGAAACAGCAGGTCACCATCCTGGCCACGCCCCTTCCCGAGGATAGTAAGTGAAAACCTGGGTGCGGAACGCATGCTTAACCAGAGGGATTTTGGGTATTGTAGTTCCACGCAGGTGGTGGCAAGGGAGATTTGTTGATGTAGGGACTGCTTTCTCTTGTTTAGGCATGAAGCAGGACCTGCAGAACCTGCGCAACGAGATCAAACAGCTGGGGAGAGAGATCCGCGGGCAGCTGAAGGGTGAGCTCCTAGGACTTGAGACAGAGCCTTCCGGATGGTCCTGCCCAGCGCCGGCTACATCTGAGAAGTGTGTGTGTGGCCCGGAGAGGCCAGTGGTACATCCGGGTCACACAGCAGTCTGGAATCTCCCTGCTCCCAGCCCATAGCGCTTTCCACAGCACATGCCTGCCTCTCAAATTCCTTTATTTACTATGAAACCATTTACTCCTACAATTCTTGCTACCCAATGTACCCTCTTTGGGCAGGCATTTGGTTTTTTTGTTAGGAGGCCTCTGCACGCTTGTGGGAATTATCTGATGTATTACAAAGAAAAATATACTTTTTCCTGTCAAAGGCTTAGAATTGTTCATTTAATGATAAGTTATATTTTCCTCCCAAAACAATCGTAGGGAGGTAAGCACCTCTCCATTTTGTGGCTGCGGTATGGCCCTGGGCCTGTTCCCCGATCCCCAAACAATTTTCAGAAGCCACAGGTCAACACCCCTCCCCGACAATACCCTTGTGTCTTTCTACAGCCATAGAGCCCCAGAAGGAAGAAGCTGATGAAAATTATAATTCAGTCAACTCAAGAATGAGAAAAACTCAGGTGGGTTTGTTATTCCCAGAACTAAGACATAGCAGCAAATGTTTTATAAATTGTTACATGATAGATGTAAGAAATCATCAAGTCCAATATAATGATTTTCCAAGTGGGAAAACTAAGGTTAAGAGAGAGAAGGGACTCACCACCCACAGTCAAGAATCCAGGTCTCGGCCCTGGCCGGTTGCTCAGTGGTAGAGCATCGGCCTGGCGTGCAGGAGTCCCGGGTTCGATTCCCAGATGGGGCACACAGGAGAAGCGCCTGTCTGCTTCTCCACCCCTCCCCCTCTCCTTCCTCTCTGTCTCTCTCTCCCCCTCCTGCAGCCAAGGCTCCATTGGAGCAAAGTTGGCCTGGGCTCTTGGGATGGCTCTGTGGCCTCTGCCTCAGGCACTAGAGTGGCTCTGGTTGCAACAGAGCAACGCCCCAGATGGGCAGAGCATCGTCCCCTGGTGGGCGTGCTGGGTGGATCCCGGTCGGGTGCATGCGGGAGTCTGTCTGACTGCCTCCCCGTTTCTGGCTTTGGAAAAATACAAAAAAAAAAAAAAAAAAAAAGAATCTGGGTCTCCTGGTTTCCCTATTCATTATAATGCCCTGCCTTCTTCTCCCTTCATTGAGAAGTGTTGAGTCCCCAGATATGACCTAGGCTCGGTTGTGTGAGACATGCTTTCTAGGAACCAAGATGAGAAGTTAAGCTTGAACAAATGACAAAGACATTACTGAGGCAGAACTTGTTAGCTAACGGTTCTGCCCAAGGAAAAGGCAACAGTCATAAATGACCAGGAGGTTTCCTGCCTAGATGACAGGGACATCCTCTGCCCCATGGGCAGAATTCAAGAATTCAGGAAGTGGAACTTCCCTGAGGGGAAGGTCACTGAATCAGCATCTTAGGAAGAAGATTTGAAGTGATCTGAGTTTCTACCCTTGAGTACCCAGTGAGGAGAGGTTTGGAGTTCTTAGAGGTCAGAGTGGCTGTGAGTGGACCCAGAGCTCAGCAAAGAGCTGGGATTGGCCAGGGAGCAGTTTGGGCATCTTAAAAGGGTGCAGCTGAAGCCAGGAGAGCAGTTGTGTCTCTGAGGAAGGAATTTCAAAGAATAAGCCATCAGGAGATGGGACAAGGCATTTCAAGGGGAGACTGTGGTGGCCATGATATAGCAGGCTGAGGGTGTGACCGCTGGCCCTGTGAAACCCAGGCGGCAGGCCGAACGGCAGGCAGACTGGTGCCTCTAGTCTAAACAGTGAGGCTGCTGTTCAGCGAGCATTCCACAGGTATGTACTGAATGCACGCTGTTTGGACTATAGCAGCGGACCAAAGGTCCCTGTCCTCATGGAGCCTGCATTCGGAGGGGAGAGACAATCCCCATGATAAATAAGTGAATCCTTTTAGAACATGGTTAAGTATCAAGAGAAAAGGGTTCCAGAGAAGAGAGACCGAGAGGGCCGGGAGGAGGCAGGTTCCAGCTCCAGTAAAATGGAGAACACTGCGTTCAGCAGGTGACACTGGAACAGAGGCTCAGAGGCCCTTGTGGGGTGTGAGCGTTCGGCCGAAGGTGCAGTGAGTAGGGAGGGGCTTTGTGTAGGGAGGAGGAAGGAACCCACTGTGGCTGGAGGAGAGAAGGGGCAGTGGGAGGAGGGATGGGAGGGGCAGGGCAGGTAGGGCTGTGCAGGTCCTGGTCAGGGCGTTGCTTTTGCTCTGTGGGAACGGGGAGTCTCTCGGGGGGTAGAGCAGCGGGCGCCTGTGACAGTCCATGCTGTCTGCTCGCTGTACCAGTGGGGATGCCGGGGCTCAGACGGGGCAGGGGTCCCTCCAGGAGTGCCCAGCCCGTCCTCTCCATCTGCAGCATGGCGTCCTGTCGCAGCAGTTCGTGGAACTCATCAACAGATGCAACCTGATGCAGTCCGAGTACCGGGAGAAGAACGTGGAGCGGATCCGGAGGCAGCTGAAGATCAGTGAGTAGTGGCGCCCATCCCACGGGCGGGGTAGCCTGACCAGGCGCTAACCCTGGTCTTTTCCTGCGCAGCAAACGCTGGGATGGTGTCCGACGAGGAGCTGCAGCAGATGCTGGACAGCGGGCAGAGCGAGGTGTTTGTGTCCAACGTGAGTAGCCGCAGCCAGCCTCCTCCTGCTGGGCCTCCCATCCCGGCTCTGGCCCTGTTTGGTTGAGGGGATACCAAGGCCCGGAGTCACTCAGCAGGGCCCTGGCCTGGTTCTAGACCCCAGCACCTCCCCCAAAGATCAACAAGAATTTCTGACCCGCTGCAGGTTTCCGTGGCCTGTCCCTTCCACTCCTCTCTGCTCCCCAGATCCTGAAGGACACGCAGGTGACTCGACAGGCCCTGAACGAGATCTCAGCCCGGCACAGTGAGATCCAGCAGCTTGAACGCAGTATTCGTGAACTTCATGAGATCTTCACTTTTCTGGCCACGGAGGTGGAGATGCAGGTGGGTGCCCCAGGGAGCTAGCTGAGCTCAACCCAGACCCCAGATGTGAGACCAAGTTCAGTCAGAACCCCAGCTGTGACGATCAGCCCACATCCAGCCTCTCCCAGAGGCTTTTGTTCCCTCTAGTCTGGGCCACGCCCCTTCCATCCTTAGCTGAGCCCCCAGATTGCACCCACCTCTACAGGTGCCCAGATGGCCCCTCTTCTCTACATAGGACTCCCCACACCCCCCCTTGTGTGACCCCATGCCAGGTGTGGCCCCAGCCTGGCTCCCTCTCCACTTGTGGAATCCACGAGCTCAGCTCTCATCAGAGCGGCCCCCTCGAGGGCCTGCCTCCTGAAGTCTGCACCAGGTCGGGTGGGCGTGGTCTTGGCCAGGCCCTTGCTGTGCGGGCTGAGGGGAGCCTCCAGCCCTGTCCTGGAGGAGCTGCGGGTCCGGTCCCAGGGAAGGGATTTCAATCGGTGGTGCCTGGATCTGGAGGCAGGCAATGGCGTGAAGAGGCAGGGGTGGGAAGAGCTTCACAGCTGCTGGGGACGGTCAGGGCAGAATGGGAGAATCCAGACAGTTCAGGGAGGGGCAAAAGTTCACAAGGGGTGAAAGGGTATGAGCTGTTGAAGGCGCTTGGCTCCGGGACACGCTGCAGACAAAGGTCCTGGGGGGCAAGGGAGCGGGGCAGGGGGCAGCAGTGATGGAAGGGCCCGGAGGCCACCCTCGGGGGTGGGGACCGTGTCGGACGTGTCGGGGTGGGGACCGTGTCGGGGGTGGGGACCGTGTCAGACGTGTCGGGGGTGGGGACCGTGTCAGACGTGTGGGGAGTGGGGACCGTGTCAGACGTGTCGGGGGTGGGGGCCGTGTCAGACGTGTGGGGGGGTGGGGACTGTGTCAGACGGAGTGGGAACCGTGTCAGACGTGTCAGGGGTGGGGACCGTGTCAGACGTGTTGGGAGTGGGAACCGTGTCGGGAGTGGGGACCGTGTCAGACGTGTCGGGGGTGGGGACTGTGTCAGACGTGTCGGGGTGGGGACTGTGTCAGACATGTTGGGAGTGGGAACCGTGTCGGGAGTGGGGACCGTGTCAGACGGGTCAGGAGTGGGGACCGTGTCAGACGTGTCGTGGGTGGGGACCGTGTCAGACATATCGGGATGGGGACCGTGTCAGACGGGTCGGGAGTGGGGACCGTGTCAGACGGGTCGAGAGTGGGGACCGTGTCAGACGGGTCGGGAGTGGGAACCGTGTCAGACGGGTCGGGAGTGGGGACCGTGTCAGACGGGTCGGGAGTGGGGACCGTGTCAGACGGGTCGGGAGTGGGGACCGTGTCAGACGAGTCGGGAGTGGGGACCACGTCAGATGTGGTCCTGCCTCCCTGCCTTTGTTAGGCAGTGTTTTCTGCCAGGAATGTCCTTTGGTCGTTTGGGGCTGGGGTGGCACAGGGACTGCTGGGTCCTCCTCTGCCATCAGCCCTCCCTGCCTGACCTGTCGTCTCCTCCCAACAGGGGGAGATGATCAACAGGATCGAGAAGAACATTCTGAGCTCAGCGGACTATGTGGAACGCGGACAGGAACACGTCAAGACCGCGCTGGAGAACCAGAAGAAGGCTCGGAAGGTGACCCCCGCCCCTGCCCTAGGTGGCCATCACTCCTCTCCTGAGTGAGGTCCCCTGACCCCACCTCTCCCACAGAAGAAAGTGCTGATCGCCATCTGTCTGTCCTTCACTGTCGCCATCCTGGTGGTCATCATCTGCGTCTCCTTGTTTGCGTGACAGCATCACCTATTCTCGGTGAGAATCTGTGGGCCTGCCCCCAGCCTGCCCACACCCACCCAGCCCCTCCTCCTCCCCTCCGACCCTCTCCTCCTCTCCTCCTCCCTCAGACCCTCCTCTCCTCCCCTCAGACCCTCTCCTCCCCCCTCAGACCCTCCTCTCCTCCTCCCCTCAGACCCTCTCCTCCCCCCTCAGACCCTCCTCTCCTCCCCTCAGACCCTCCTCTCCTCCTCCCCTCAGACCCTCCTCTCCTCCTCCCCTCAGACCCTCCTCTCCTCCTCCCCTCAGACCCTCCTCTCCTCCCCTCAGACCCTCCTCTCCTCCCCTCAGACCCTCCTCTCCTCCTCCCCTCAGACCCTCCTCTCCTCCTCCCCTCAGACCCTCCTCTCCTCCTCCCCTCAGACCCTCCTCTCCTCCCCTCAGACCCTCCTCTCCTCCTCCCCTCAGACCCTCCTCTCCTCCCTCAGACCCTCTCCTCCTCCCCTCAGACCCTCTCCTCCCCCCTCAGACCCTCCTCTCCTCCCCTCAGACCCTCCTCTCCTCCTCCCCTCAGACCCTCCTCTCCTCCCCTCAGACCCTCTCCTCCTCCCCTCAGACCCTCCTCTTCTCCTCCCCTCAGACCCTCTCCTCCTCCCTTCAGACCCTCTCCTCCTCCCTTCAGACCCTCTCCTCCTCCCCTCAGACCCTCCTCTCCTCCCCAGACCCTCCTCTCCTCCCTCAGACCCTCCTCTCCTCCCTCAGACCCTCTCCTCCTCCCTTCAGACCCTCTCCTCCTCCCCTCAGACCCTCCTCTCCTCCCCAGACCCTCCTCTCCTCCCTCAGACCCTCCTCTCCTCCCTCAGACCCTCTCCTCCTCCCCTCAGACCCTCTCCTCCCCCCTCAGACCCTCCTCTCCTCCCCTCAGACCCTCCTCTCCTCCCCTCAGACCCTCCTCTCCTCCCCTCAGACCCTCCTCTCCTCCTCCCCTCAGACCCTCCTCTCCTCCCCTCAGACCCTCCTCTCCTCCTCCCCTCAGACCCTCCTCTCCTCCCCTCAGACCCTCCTCTCCTCCCTCAGACCCTCCTCTCCTCCCTCAGACCCTCTCCTCCTCCCCTCAGACCCTCTCCTCCCCCCTCAGACCCTCCTCTCCTCCCCTCAGACCCTCTCCTCCTCCCCTCAGACCCTCCTCTCCTCCCCTCAGACCCTCCTCTCCTCCTCCCCTCAGACCCTCCTCTCCTCCCTCAGACCCTCCTCTCCTCCCTCAGACCCTCTCCTCCTCCCCTCAGACCCTCTCCTCCCCCCTCAGACCCTCTCCTCCTCCCCTCAGACCCTCCTCTTCTCCTCCCCTCAGACCCTCTCCTCCTCCCTTCAGACCCTCTCCTCCTCCCTTCAGACCCTCTCCTCCTCCCCTCAGACCCTCCTCTCCTCCCCAGACCCTCCTCTCCTCCCTCAGACCCTCCTCTCCTCCCTCAGACCCTCTCCTCCTCCCCTCAGACCCTCTCCTCCCCCCTCAGACCCTCCTCTCCTCCCCTCAGACCCTCTCCTCCTCCCCTCAGACCCTCCTCTCCTCCCCTCAGACCCTCCTCTCCTCCTCCCCTCAGACCCTCCTCTCCTCCCCTCAGACCCTCCTCTCCTCCTCCCCTCAGACCCTCCTCTCCTCCCCTCAGACCCTCCTCTCCTCCCTCAGACCCTCCTCTCCTCCCTCAGACCCTCTCCTCCTCCCCTCAGACCCTCTCCTCCCCCCTCAGACCCTCCTCTCCTCCCCTCAGACCCTCTCCTCCTCCCCTCAGACCCTCCTCTCCTCCCCTCAGACCCTCCTCTCCTCCTCCCCTCAGACCCTCCTCTCCTCCCTCAGACCCTCCTCTCCTCCCTCAGACCCTCTCCTCCTCCCTTCAGACCCTCTCCTCCTCCCTTCAGACCCTCTCCTCCTCCCCTCAGACCCTCCTCTCCTCCCCAGACCCTCCTCTCCTCCCTCAGACCCTCCTCTCCTCCCTCAGACCCTCTCCTCCTCCCCTCAGACCCTCTCCTCCCCCCTCAGACCCTCCTCTCCTCCCCTCAGACCCTCTCCTCCTCCCCTCAGACCCTCCTCTCCTCCCCTCAGACCCTCCTCTCCTCCTCCCCTCAGACCCTCCTCTCCTCCCCTCAGACCCTCCTCTCCTCCTCCCCTCAGACCCTCCTCTCCTCCCTCAGACCCTCCTCTCCTCCCTCAGACCCTCTCCTCCTCCCCTCAGACCCTCTCCTCCCCCCTCAGACCCTCCTCTCCTCCCCTCAGACCCTCTCCTCCTCCCCTCAGACCCTCCTCTCCTCCCCTCAGACCCTCCTCTCCTCCCCTCAGACCCTCCTCTCCTCCTCCCCTCAGACCCTCCTCTCCTCCTCCCCTCAGACCCTCCTCCTCTCCTCCCCTCAGACCCTCTCCTCCTCCCCTCAGACCCTCTCCTCCTCCCCTCAGACCCTCCTCTCCTCCTCCCCTCAGACCCTCTCCTCCTCCCCTCAGACCCTCCTCTCCTCCTCCCCTCAGACCCTCTCCTCCTCCCCTCAGACCCTCTCCTCCTCCCCTCAGACCCTCTTCTCCTCCCCTCAGACCCTCCTCTCCTCCTCCCCTCAGACCCTCTCCTCCTCCCCTCAGACCCTCCTCTTCTCCTCCCCTCAGACCCTCTCCTCCCCTCAGACCCTCCTCTCCTCCCCCCTCAGACCCTCCTCTCCTCCTCCCCTCAGACCCTCCCCTCCTCCCCTCAGACCCTCCTCTCCTCCCCTCAGACCCTCTTCTCCTCCCCTCAGACCCTCCTCTCCTCCTCCCCTCAGACCCTCCCCTCCTCCCCTCAGACCCTCCTCTCCTCCCCTCAGACCCTCCTCTCCTCCCCTCAGACCCTCTCCTCCTCCCCTCAGACCCTCTCCTCCCCCCTCAGACCCTCCTCTCCTCCTCCCCTCAGACCCTCTTCTCCTCCCCTCAGACCCTCCCCTCCTCCCCTCAGACCCTCTCCTCCCCCCTCAGACCCTCTCCTCCTCCCCTCAGACCCTCTCCTCCCCCCTCAGACCCTCCTCTCCTCCTCCCCTCAGACCCTCTCCTCCTCCCCTCAGACCCTCCTCTCCTCCCCTCAGACCCTCCTCTTCTCCTCCCCTCAGACCCTCTCCTCCTCCCCTCAGACCCTCCCCTCCTCCCCTCAGACCCTCCTCTCCTCCTCCCCTCAGACCCTCCTCTCCTCCTCCCCTCAGACCCTCCTCTCCTCCCCTCAGACCCTCTCCTCCTCCCCTCAGACCCTCTCCTCCCCCCTCAGACCCTCTCCTCCTCCCCTCAGACCCTCTCCTCCCCCCTCAGACCCTCCTCTCCTCCCCTCAGACCCTCCTCTCCTCCCCTCAGACCCTCTCCTCCTCCCCTCAGACCCTCTCCTCCCCCCTCAGACCCTCTCCTCCTCCCCTCAGACCCTCTCCTCCCCCCTCAGACCCTCCTCTCCTCCTCCCCTCAGACCCTCCTCTCCTCCTCCCCTCAGACCCTCTTCTCCTCCCCTCAGACCCTCCTCTCCTCCTCCCCTCAGACCCTCCTCTCCTCCTCCCCTCAGACCCTCTCCTCCTCCCTTCAGACCCTCTCCTCCTCCCCTCAGACCCTCTCCTCCCCCCTCAGACCCTCCTCTCCTCCTCCCCTCAGACCCTCCTCTCCTCCTCCCCTCAGACCCTCTTCTCCCTCCCTCCCTCCCTTGCAGGCACTGAGAGCTCCGGGGACCTGAGGTCGGCCCTCTCTGCCAGCAGCTGTGGCGGGGGCTGCACAGAGCGCCCAGCTGGACCCCGTCCTCACACCGGCTCTGTGCAGAGGGGCAGGTGGCTCTTCTGGGGTCGGCAGCCACTCATTCACTGGGGGCCTCCATCCTTGGGCCACCGTGCCTGGTGGAGGGCCTGCACTGTCCTCTTTGGATGGGACACATGGTTTTGTAAGAAATTAAAAAAAAAAAAAAAAAGAGCTTGGAGACTCCCCTGCACATGTGTGTCCCTGAAAGGGCTGGCCCAGGGCCTCCAGGTGCCCACCCCCCAGCTCCTGGCCTCCTGCAGGGCCAGCGTGGCAGGCTCACCCGAGACTGCTCTAGGCACTGACCACAGCAGGCTGGCACTGCCCCTGCCTCCCGCAGGAGCAGGTAGGGCTGGGAGGGAAAACCCCACACCTGGCTGAGTGCTGTCCCTGGGGAGAGACCACTGCGGGAACCTGGCCCTGAAGCAGTGGGGCTGGCCAGGCCCGGTGACACCCGGGTGAGATCGTGTGTGGGGGTATCGGTGGGCATTCCTGGGGCCCAGAAGAGGTACTGTGAGTGACTAAGGCTGTTACTTTGGATACAGTGGGCAGGGAAGGGCCTGTTTCAGATGGGCTAACATTTGAGTGGATGTTGAATGAGGAGCCAGTGATGAGAGAGGTTGCTAGGCGGTGTCCCAGAGGCCAGCCCCTGTGCCCAGAAAGAAGGCATTGCCCTTTACCTACAAGTCCAGCCTGGAGAGCCAGCGGCCCAGGCTCAGCGCACCGTTTCTAAGGGGTCACGTGGCCGAATCGGGTAGAGGAGGCAGAGGAGCCAGACTTTTAGGAGGCATTTGAGCTGTAGGCCCCACGTCTAAACGTCTAAGAGCTCCAAGTGCAGGTCCCTAGTCTCTGCAGCCAATGTGGTGCCCGTCTCCAGACTCCTGGTTCCCGGGCTCAGGCCGCTCCTGGTCCTGAAGGCCGGCTGGCGAGCGGTAGTGCCTGAGCCCGTCCAAGGTCTGGGGGCCGGGTTCTGGCCACCTGTCCCACCCCACTTTCAATCCCACAGGCTCCTGCTGCTGCTGCTGTTGCTGCTGCTCCTGGCTGCCCGGCCCATCCGGCCGCTGTACCACTTGCTTCAGCCACCGAATGGGGGGTACACGTGTGGGTGCCGTGGTGACACAAGCTACGGGAGGGCTGGGTGTGGTGTCCTTGGTGCGGTCTTGGGCCTGCTTCTGGGTCTGGTCTGGGGGAGGGGCAGAGAGGGGGTTGGGCCCCAGGTACACGACCCCGGCCTCTCTGCCTCCCTCCATGACTGGGCGTCCACCGCAGTGCCTTGTGGCAGCCCAGGAGTGGCAGCTGCACCGGCGCCAGGTGTGAGTGTGTGTGTGTACACTTGGCCCTGAGTGGGGGGCGTGGTTGAAACTGTGGCTGTGAGTGGAGACGATTGGCTCGCAGACCTAAACGTTGTCCCTGGAGAGCATCCGGATTGGTCTGTAGGGCGGGGGGGGGCGCGCTGAGCACCCCAGTGTTACATTAGATGTAGGATGCTGATGTGGGTGGGGCCTCAGACCTAGTCCACAGGTGCACCCAGAAGTTACAGGGTCACAGAGTGCGGGGAGCGTGAGCACATCTGCAAAAGAGGTGAGAGGCAGTGGGCTGTGACAGGCTGGCCCGGCTGGGGACTCGCGTCCTTCACATGGAAGGCACGTCCAGTTTCTGCCCCTGGTTGCCGGCTCGCACCGGTGCAGGTCTGGGGGTGCCCACGCCTTTGGCCCGAGCTCATGTGCTCGTGTACAGGTGGCATTCTAGACACCCACAGGAAGGGGCTCGTTCTCAGCAGCATGCAGACTATCCGACGTCCACCCAGTGGAGAAGCTGCGGGCCGCCGGATTCTGCCGCAGGAAGAATCCCTCCCCTCTCTGCCTTCAGAGGAAACAGCACCACCTGGGACACCCACTGGGATCTGGCAGAGACTGCTGCGTTCTTGTCCTTCAGCTGCTGTCCCTGTGGTATGTGACTTCTGCCTGGCCGTGCTGGACAGCGCCACCCGACAGGCGGCCTACCTGTCTCACTCAGGAAACTGTCTAGAACTTCTTGGAAGAGGTGCTAGGCAGCCAAGGTGAGGCCGCGAATGCCAGGCTCAGTAGATTGAACTTTTCCTATGGGTGAGGGGACCTCCGGAAGGTTTTTGAACAGGTCAATGGCCAGTCTAGAGCAGACCTAGCAGACGAATGGACAGAAGCACTGGAGCTGCCACAGGGCCCTTGTGTGTACCGCTGCCCTGCAGGAGACGGACCCGAGGGAGGGGCACGGGGCAGGTTTAGCACTGAAGCCCCGGCTTGACTGCTGTCAGCCCAACTTGCAGAAATCAGGGTCCTGGACCTGACCAGGTGGTGGCGCAGTGGGTAGAGTGTCGAGCTGGGACACAAAGGACTCAGGTTCGAAACCCCAAGGTCACCGCTTGAGTGCAGGCTCATCTGGTTTGAGCTTGAGAACAAGGTCACCGGCTTGAGCAAGGGGTCACTCGGTCTGCTGTAGCCCCCGGTCAAGGCACATAAGAGAAAGCAATCAGTGAACAACTAAGGTGCTGCAATGAAGAGTTGATGCTTCTCATCTCTCTCTCTTCCTGTCTGTCCCTCTCTCTGTCTCTCTCACAAAAAAAAAAAAAGAAAAAGAAATTAGGGTCTTGGTTAGTTGTGGCTTCTCCAAATCCATCTGGCAACACAAGTTTTCAGCTGCATCTCTTTCTACCTGTTGCCTCGTCCACGCAAGGTTTCAGATTCTTAAGCAAAGGAACCTGATCGGTCTAGGTTAGGCTCCCTTGATTTGTCTACCTGAGTCAAGACTTTCTTCTTGACTGAGAGGTATGTGAGGTTATATGGTACAAGGTGCTGCAGGAGAGTGTAGATGCAGGAAGAGCGGGTGAGCTCAGGGACTGACACTTCGGGTGCAGCCCTGTGGCTGAGTGTACTGTTCCAAATACACCCTGTCCTTCCTGCAGGGCCCTGCACCTTCATGTCCCACTAACAGCATGCTTGGCTCTCGGATTCGGTTTGGCCAATGGAGTGTGAACAGAAATGTAAACAGAAGCTTGAAGCACCGAGTAGCCGGGCAGCTTCCCTTCTCTTTCCCATCGGCCGAGAGCCAGGCAGTCGCCAGATCGAGACTCCCTCGTTCTGGAACCCAGAGTTCAGGTGACGTGGAGATGAGCTACAGCCCACCCATACAGTGACGTGGAATGCACATGAGAAATCCATTTCTTTTGCCACGAGACACTGATATTTGGAGGTTGGTTGTTACTACATCATAATAAGTCCAACTATTACAGAACTAGTGCCTAGAAGTGGAGGCTGCTGCAGTAAAAAAAATAAACCTGAGTCACGTGACTTTGACCTTGGGACAGTGGCTGGTGAGCAATGATCGCTGGAGGCTGGAAAGGTGGTGATGCCCCTCTGTGGTCGTGAAGCACCTGGTTAAGCCAGAAGCTGGAAATTACTAAGAATATCAATTCTGTCCAATGAGCTTGGAACTTTAAGCCAAAAACTTTGGGAAAGAATACTAGTGCCCTGGTCAGAGAGCTCCTTTGGTTAGAGCATCGTCCTGGGGTTCACAGCTGGCTGGTTTCACCCCGGTCCGGGCACAGACGGGAACAGACTGATGTTCCTGTCTATCTCTCCTTTCCTTTTGCTAAAATCAGTAAATAAAAATTAAAGAAAGAGAATATTAGTAGCATGCCTTGTTTGCTGTTAGGTGCAGTTGCTAAGTTATAAGAAAGAGTTGCTTCAGGCCCTGGCCGGATGGCTCAGTGGTAGAACGTCAGCCCGGTGTGTGGAAGTCCCGGGTTCAATTCCCAGTCAGGGCACACAGGAGAAGCGCCCATCTGCTTCTCCACCCCTCTCCCTCTCCTTTCTCTCTGTCTCTCTCTTCCCCTCCTGCAGCCAAGGCTCCATTGGAGCAAAGTTGGCCCGGGCGCTGAGGATGGCTCTGTGGCCTCTGTCTCAGGTGCTAGAATGGCTCTGGTTGCAATGGAGCAACGCCCCAGATGGGCAGAACATCACCCCCTGGTGGGCATGCCGGGTGGATCCCAGTTGGGCATATGCGAGAGTCTGTCTCTCTGCCTCCCCGCTTCTCACTTCAGAAAAAAAATAAAGAAAGAAAAAGAAAGAGTTGCTTCAGAATAATTGGCCAGTTTTTTTGCCTGACCAGGTGGTGGTGCAGTGGATAGAGCATCGACCTGGGGTGCTGAGATCCCAGGTTCAAAACTTCAAGGTCATTGGCTTGAACATGAGCTCATCCAACTTGAGCGTGGGGTTACTGGCTTGAGCCCAAGGTCACTGGTTTGAGCAAGGGTCACTGGCTCAGCTGGAGACCCCCAGTCAAGGCACACATGAGAAGCAATCAATGAATAACTAAAGTGACACAGCTACGATTTGATGCTTCTCATCTCTCGCTCCTCCCCCTCTCTCCCCCCCTTCCTGTCTCTCTGTCTCTCAAAAAATAATAATTGGCGACCTGTGGTGGCACAGTGGATAAAGCGTCAACCTGGAAACGCTGAGGTTGCCGGTTCAAAACCCTGGGCTTGCCTGGTCAAGGCACATATGGGAGTTGATGCATTCTGCTCCTCCCCCCTTCTCTCTCTCTCTCTCTCTCTCTCTCTCTCTCTCTCTCCCCCCCTCTCTATAATGAATAAAAATAAATATAAAAAAATAATAATAATTGGCCAGTTTTTAAACAGAAATGGAAGGGAATATAGAAACTCCAGGCAATTGATCCACATTTTAACCAATGAAAGATACAACTAACAAAGGTCTTAAGCTACAAAGTTTGATTAAAATTCATCTTTGTGACAAAGGCCATATTAAGTATATGGTTCTCATGCCTTTTATAAAAACCTCTGACTTTAGTCAAAGTGGTTCTCAATAAACCCTGTCAGTTAGTCACGATAATTCACAGAAAAGAGAGAAAGTGGAACTCCCCCAAAGGAGTTTGTAGGCTCCATCTGCCTACAGCTAAGTCTGTCTGAAAAGAATTGTGGGTTTAGGTGTTGGCCCATGGGACTGACAGGGATCAAATAGGTAAGAAACCCTCTCCCCTCAAGAAAAGGCATTAGCTTGGCTTGCTTTTTTTTTTTTTTTTTTTTTTTTTTTTTTATGTATTCTTTTTAGAGAGGGGAGAGAGAGAGAGAGAGAAGAGGGGGAGAAGCAGGAAGCATCAACTCCTCTATGTGCCTTGACCAGGCAAGCCCAGGGTTTCGAACCGGTGACCTCAGTGTTCAATGCTTTATCCACTGCGCCACCACAGGTCAGGCCAGCTTGGTATTTTAAAAGGCCATAAGCCCTGGCTGGGTAGGTCAGTGCGCTGAGCACTATCCCAGTGCGCCGAGCACTATCCCAGTGCGCCAAAGTTGCAGGTTGATCCCAGTTCAGGGCACGTACCAGAGGCAATCAGTGAGCACATAACTAAATGGAACAACTAAGTGGAACAATGAGTTGATGCCTCTCTCTCTCTCTCTCTCTCAATCGACAGAAAAAAAATTGTTTTTCTTTTCCAAGTGAGAGGAGGGGAATAGAAACCCAGACTTCCGCATGCACCCCGACCGGGATCTGCCGGCAGCCTCCATCTGGGGCCGATGCTCTGCCCATCTGGGGCCAGAGGCATGCTTGCAATTGAGCTATTTTTATGGCCTGAGGCGGAGGCTCCACATGGCCACATCCTCAGCACAGGGGCTGATGTGCTCAAACCAATTAAGCCATGCAGGGAGGGTGGAGAGAGAGAAGGGAGGAGGGGAGTGGTGTAGAGGAAGATGGTCTCCTCTCCTGTGTGCCTTGGCTGGGAATCGAACCCGGACATTCACATGCTGGGCTGACACTCTACCACTCAGCCAATCAGCCAGGGCCTTGGAGAAAATTTAAAAAAAAACAAAACTTAGGTTCTTATTAGGCCATGCTTCAAAGGCATCGTCCGGTTTCTAGCTCTGATGACAAAGCATGGTTACATTGGCAAATCTGAAAGTATTGGTGATCACAGAGCTGGGAAGATGGTTGTGAACCCCGTGGGCAGGTTAAACAAGTGTGGCGTCATCAGCCGCAGATTCGATGTGTAACTCAAGGATCTACAAAACCGGCAGAGCAACCCACTCCCGTCCTGTCGGTCTGTCTCATTGCGCTGTCCTGACGACCTCCGCGGACAGCGCGGACCATGAAGAAGCAAGACGGAGACACAAGAGGGAAAATCCTGGGGTTCTTTTTCTAGGGATGTAACACATACACTCCAATAAAATGCCTGAATGGACAAAAAATTTTTTTAAAGACCACGAGTGTTCACAACTTAATATGACCTTGAGGGCTCCCACGTTTCTAGGAGCGAGAGAGAGCTGCTCTGCCTTAGAGTCGTAACCTCCAATAGCTTCTCAAATGGGGCCAGAAAGAATAAGTGGAAAAGAATGGGCCACTCCAAGGGCAGAATCAACGACATGGAGAAGAATGAACTAGGGAACTGGTTCCAGAGGCAGTCCCATTCCCAGGGAGAGGTGGGGGGCCTCCTTCTCAACATCCACCCAGAAAGACTTTAGAATTACTATGGACCAGGAACTGGTGTGTGCCTCCCGTTCTTCCTTCTGAATGGCAGTGTTGACTGCTATTATTCTGTCCCGGTTCCACTTCATATGTTGGGTGGGGGCAGTAGAGAAAACTTGTTTTGTTTATTGGGGGGGGGGCGTTCATAGGTCTCTGGATCAAGAGAAGCCACATCTGGACTTGATATAGTGACTATTAGACGTCTTGGACCTATGTGGTTCATCTGGGTGGTCTCCCTTGGGAAGGGAATGCATTTATTTTGCATGTGCAAAAAAGCACTAAGGTAGTATTTGTGACAAAGAGGACAGAGTGGGGAAGATTTTTTTTTAATATTTATTGTATTGATTTTAGAGAGGGAGAGAGAGACGGGACATTGGTCTGCTCCTGCTGTATGTGCCCTGACCAGGGATTGAACTGGCAACCTCTGTGCTTCAGGACAGTGCTCTAACCAACTGAGCCATCTGGCCAGGGCGGACTGGGGAAGATTTTACAGTTCTTCAAAAACACTCATTGGCCCTCCCATACAAAAATATATAACCTGACCAGGTTATGTAACCTGACCAGGTGGATAGAGCGTTGGCCTGGGACACTGAGAACCCAGGTTCAAAACCCTGAAGTCACTGGCTTGAGCACGGGCTCACCAGCTTGAGCGTGGAGTCCCCGGCTTGAGCCCAAAAATCACTGGCTTGGGGCCCATGGTCGCTGGCTTAAACAAGGGATCATTGGCTCAGCTGGAGCCCCTCGGTGTAGGCACATAGGAGAAAGTAATCAATGAGCAACTAATGTACCACAACTACGAGTTGATGCTTATCTCTCTCCCGTCCTGTCTGTCACCCCCCACCTCCCTTGCTTAAACATTTTCCTAAATTGTAGAAGTTGTGCAGATAATTTTCGCTGTGATCCTACTGGCCAGGATGTAATCACATGGCTGCATCCAGCTTCAAGGGATGCTGAGAAATATAATCTTTATACTGGGCAGGTGTGTGTGTGTGTGTGTGTGTGAGAGAGAGAGAGAGAGAGAGAGAGAGAGAGACAGACAGACAGACAGAGAGAGGGACAGATAGGGACAGACAGAAAGGGAGAGAGATAAGCATCAGTTCTTTCTTGCGGCTCCTTAGTTGTTCATCGATTGCTTTCTCTTATGTGCCTTGACTGAGAGGCTACAGCAGAGCAAGTAACCCCTTGCTCAAGCCAGCGACCTTGGGCTCAAGCCAGCAACCTTGAGGTCATGTCTATGATCCCACACTCAAGCCAGTGACCCCATGCTCAAGCCGGCGACCTCGGGGTTTTGAACCTGGGTCCTCTGTATCCCAGTCCGATGCTCTATCCATTGCACCACAGCCTGGTCAGGCTACACGGGGCAGCTTTTTTCCCAGATAAAAATTCTAGGGGAACTAAAAAATTATTCTTAGCAACCCCATTTTGGAAAAACAAATATTGGGGGACTGCGAACAATTGTAGCCACACACTATGAGTGTTAACCCAACCCAAATGGATCGGTTTCCTATTACTACTGCCACAAATTTAGTGGCTTAAAACAATGCACATTTATTCTTTTACAGTTCTGGAGGTCAGAAATCCAAAATTACTGAAGTTCCACTGGGTTAAAGTCAAGGAGCTGGCAGGACTGGCTCCTTCTGGAAGGACCATTTGCTTGCACTTTTCGGCTTCTAACAGATGCCTGCATTCCTTGGTTAGTGGCCCTATCCTCCAATTCAAAGCACATCATTTCAGTCTCTGCTTCCATCACCACATCACCTTTTCCTCTGACTGATTCCACTGTCTTCCTTTTACAAGGACTCTTGTGATGACCTTGGCGCCACCCAGACACTCCAAGGTCATCCCCCATCCCACAATCCTTACCTTAATCATATCTGCAAAATCCCCTTTGCTGTATAAGGTAACATTCTCAGGTTCTAGGGATTAGGATGTGGACATATTGAGGGGGCCATTTTTCAGCCTACCACCCCCACCCCATTTCACAGTTCATTCATTCATTCATAAAAATTTATTGAGCAAGACATATTCCAGGCATTAGGCAGGTGCTGGAAAAATAAAGGTGAAAATATAGATGAGTTCTCTGCTTTCAAGGGTACATATTTTAGTGGAGAGGATAAATAAAGAAATAGCAAAGAGACTCCAAAACCATGACATATATTATTGAAAAATTAAGCAGTATGATGTGACAAAAAAAAAAAAAAAAAATGACAAGGGGTTGAAGGTGGCTGTTTTAGTAAGTAGTCAGGAATGGCTTCTTAAGGAGGGTGACTGACCCAAAGGGCGGAAATGAGAGCTCAGGGGGCAGAACAGAGCCACGGAGGATATTTCTAGGACCGGAAACCTAAGGGTATTTGCCCAGCTAGATTTCAAAATTGCTTTGGATCACAGTGATGCCCTTTTAATTTTTTAAAAAATTATTTTTATTCATTTTAGAGAAGAGAAAAAGAGATAGAAAGAGAGAGAACAGAGGGAAGGAGCAGGAAGCATCAACTCCCATATGTGCCTTGACCAGGCAAGCCCAGGGTTTTGAACTGGCGACCTCAGCGTTCCAGGTTGACGCTTTATCCACTGCGCCACCACCAGTCAGGCTAGTGACACCTTTTTTGCTTTCGTTTCTCCCCTTTCTGAACCTGATATAAGTAAGAGAAGAGGTCAGAGCAGGGGAAGGGGCTGAAAGGAGGGCTGGCCCCAAGGGCAGGGATTTCTGTTGAGAGTGAGCTACGTGTATATAATCGAGAACGAGTCTCCAGATTTCCTCAGTGGAATCCAGCATGCGTGTCTCACCTACAAAGCCTGCTGCCTGCCCCACCTCTGCCTCAGCCCTGGTCCTGGAACGTTCTCCTGTGAGCAACTCCAGTTCATCCAGCCGTTCGGCTGGAGGGGGAAGGATGACTTCAGGTCACACTACAGGCTGACGGGGATGCCGGCTGTTGCCTGGCAGCAAGGGCCTATGATTGTGTATTTTCAAGACGCCCTCACCACCTGGGACAGTCCTGGTCGAGAGCCAGGGAGGTAAAGGACATTGGGGCAGAAGAAAAGTGAGGGCCAGAAGTCAGACTGTCCGGGCATTACCCAGATAACAAAACTGGACAAAGACATCACAAGAAAAACTGTAGATCAGTATTTCAAATGAATATAGATGTAAAAGTCTGCAACAAAACTTTCTTTTCCTTAGCAAACCAAATTGAGCAATATAGAAAAATGATTGCACAGCATGACTAAGTGGGATTTATCTCAGAAATGCAAGGTTAGTTTAACATCCCAAATCAGTTAATGTGGTGCAGAATATTAATAGAATAAAGAACAAAAAAAACCATATGATTATGTCAATAGATAGAAAATACATATGATAAAATCCAACACCCTTTCATAATAATTTTTGAAAGCTTAAGAAACTAGGAATAGCCTGACCTGTGGTGGCGCAGTGGGATAAAGCATCGACCTGGAACACTGAGGTTGCTGGTTTGAAACCCTGGGCTTGCCTGGTCAAGGCACATATGGGAGTTGATGCTTCCTGCTCCTCCCCCCTCTCTCTCTCCTCTCTCTCTCTCTCTCTCTCTCCCCCTCTCTAAAAATCAATAAATAATAAAAAATAAATAAAAATAAAAGCTTAAAAGAAAAAGAAACTAGGAATAAAAGGCAACATCCTTAACTTGCTTATTAAAGGGCATCTAAGAAAAGTTCACAGCTGACATCATACTTAAATGGTGCAAGTCTGACTGTTTTGCCCCTCAGATCAGGATATCTGCTCCTACCACTTCTATTGTATATTGCACTGAAAGTTCCAGTCTGGGCAATAGGCAAGAAAAAAGAAATAAAAGTCATCTATCCTGGAAAAGAAGCAAATCATCTCTATTGATGACTTGATCCTGTATATGGAAAATCCTTAGCAACACACACACACACAAACTATTAGAGTTAATAAACTCATTCGACAAGGGGCAGAATACAAGAATAATAATGTACAAAAATCTACTGTATTTCTCATCACCAGCAATGAACAATCCACAAATGATACAAAGAAAACAATTCCATTTATAATAACAAAGAATAAAATACTTAGATATAAATTTAACAAAATTGTAATATTTCTATACTGAAAACTATAAAATAATGTTGAAATAAAAATCTAAAAAGTAAATAAATAAAAATATCCCATGTTCATTGATGAGAAAATTTAATATTATTAAGATGGCAATACTGAAACGGATCTATGTAGTCAATGCCATCCCTATCAAAATCCCAGCTATCCTTTCACTGTCTCTTTTTTCTGCAAAGATTGACAGGCTGATCCTAAAATCCATATGGAAATGCCAGGGATCCAAAAAACAAAACTAATCTGGAAATAGAGCAAGTGTTGATTTTGAAACTTACTACAAAGCTACAGTAAGCAAAGCAGTATGGTACTGACATAAATAGATACACAGGTATATGCGGGGAATAAAATGGAGAGTTCAGAAATTAACCCTTATATTTACAGTTTAATTCTAACAAGGGTGTCAAGACAATGTAATGGAGAAAGAATAGTCTTTTCAACATCTGCTTCTGGAGGGTTTGAATATCCATCTGTAAAAGAATGAAGTTGGACCCCCCTTACCTCAAATCATATACAGAAATTAACTCAAAATGGATCAAAAACCTAAATCTAAGTGCTTTTAGCTATAAAAATGTTTTATACATGTATAGTTATAAAAAGTTTTTAATTTTTAAACTTGTAAGTTTATAACTAGTTATAAACTACAGTGTGTCTGTAAAGTCATGGTGCACTTTTGACCGGTCACAGGAAAGCAACAAAAGACGATAGAAATGTGAAATCTGCACCAAATTAAAGGGAAACTCCCCCCAGTTTCATACCTATTCAGTGCAGTTCGATGTGGGCTCATGCACAGATTTTTTAGGGCTCCTTAGGTAGCTATCCCGTATAGCCTCTACAGACTCGTCACTGACTGATGGCCTACCAGAACAGGGTTTCTCCACCAAACTGCCGGTTTCCTTCAACTGCTTATCCCACCGAGTAATGTTATTCCTATGTGGTGGCGCTTCTTTATAAACGCGCCGATATTCACGTTGCACTTTGGTCACGGATTTGAATTTAGCGAGCCACAGGACACACTGAACTTTCCTCTGTACCGTCCACATCTCGACTGGCATGGCCGCGGGCTGCTCCGCTGTATACACGGTGTGACGTCATCATCTGCACATGTGCACATGCTGCCACATCACCCTGCAGAAACTGGGAGGGTTTTCCTTTTATTTGGTGCAGATTTCACATTTCTCTCGCCTTTTGTTGCTTTCCTGTGACTGGTCAAAAGTGCACCATGACTTTACGGACACACTGTATATAAACGTTTATAAAACTCTTGGATGAAAACAGGCATAAATCTTCATGATCTTGGAGTAGGAAATGATTTCTTAGATATGGTTGTCACAGCACAAGCAACAAAAGAAAAAACAAATTAGACATTATCAAAATTAAAAACTTTTGTGCTTTAAAGGACATCATCAAGAAAGTAAAAAAACCTACACAATGGGAAGGAACTTTTGCAAAATGATAAAAGACTTGTCTCTTGCCTGACCTGTGGTGGCGCAGTGGATAAAGCGTCCACCTGGAATGCTGAGGTCGCCGGTTGGAAACCCTGGGCTTGCCTGGTCAAGGCACATATGGGAGTTGATGCTTCCTGCTCCTCCCCCCTTCTTTCTCTCTCTCTCTCTCTCTCTCTCTCTCTCTCCTCTAAAAAATGAATAAATAAAAATCTTTAAAATGTTTTCATTAAGAAAATAAAAAAACTTATTCTTAATACTCAACAGAAAAAAGTCAACTCAAAAATTAGGCAGAACACTTAATAGACATTTATCCAAAGATGATACTCCAAAAGCTTCAAAAGCCAATAAGCACACGAAAAGAGGCTCACGTGCCTGACCTGTGGTGACACAGTGGATAAAGTGTCAACCTGGAAACGCTGAGGTTGCCGGTTCAAAACCCTGGGCTGGCCCTGGCCGGTTGGCTCAGCGGTAGAGCGTCGGCCTAGCGTGCGGAGGACCCGGGTTCGATTCCCGGCCAGGGCACACAGGAGAAGCGCCCATTTGCTTCTCCACCCCTCCGCCGCACTTTCCTCTCTGTCTCTCTCTTCCCCTCCCGCAGCCAAGGCTCCATTGGAGCAGAGATGGCCCGGGCGCTGGGGATGGCTCTGTGGTCTCTGCCTCAGGCGCTAGAGTGGCTCTGGTCGCAATATGGCGACGCCCAGGATGGGCAGAGCATCGCCCCCTGGTGGGCAGAGCGTCGCCCCTGGTGGGCGTGCCAGGTGGATCCCGGTCGGGCGCATGCGGGAGTCTGTCTGACTGTCTCTCCCCGTTTCCAGCTTCAGAAAAATGAAAAAATGAAAAAAAAAAACAAAAAAAACAAAAAAAAACACAAAACCCTGGGCTTGCCTGGTCAAGGCACATATGGGAGTTGATGCTTTCTGCTCCTCCCCCCTTCTCTCCCTTTCTCTCTCTCTCTCTCCCCTCTCTATAATGAATAAATAAAATCTTTAAAAAAAAATAAATATCATTATAAAAAAAAAAGAGGCTCACATCATTTTCCATCAGGGAAATGCAAATAAAAACCACAAATTCACACCCACCAGGATGGCTGTAATAAAAATGATGGATAATAACACTGTTGGTGAAGAGTGGAGAAATCTGAATATTCATACCATTAGTGGGAATGTCAGATGATGCAGCCACTTTAGAAAACAGTCTGACAGTTCCTCAAATGGTTACACAATCGTTGCTGTGTGGCCCAGCAATTCCACTCCTAGATATATACACAGAGAATTGAAAACATGTCCGCACAAAAACTTGTACGTGAATGTTCATAGCAGCAGGATTCACAATAAGTAACAATGGAAACCCAAATGTCCATCACTGATGAATGGATAACAGGGGTGGTATACCCATAAAATGGAATATTATTTGACAGTAAAAGGAATGACATATGACAAATACAACATAAGTTAACCTTGAGAACATTATGCTAAGAATATGAAGAAGCCAGTAACGGGAAGAAAGACCACATCTGGCGTGATCCTTATAGGAAATGTCCACAACAGACGAATCCACAGAGACAGATGTGAGATTTGTGGTTGCCTGAGGCTCAGGGAGAGGAGCCGGGAAGGGCAGAGATCAGGAGGTGGCAATGGCTAAAGGGCACGGAGTTCATTTCAGGGGGATGAAAATACTCTAAAACTACATTGTGATGGTTGCATAACCCTGCGAATGACCATTGACTTGTACATTTCAGGTGGGTTAACTGTGTCGTATCTGAATTACATCTTAATATAGCTTTTTTTTTTTCCCTAAGTCAACTTGTTTGAGTCCTCAGGGAGCAGCGACTGGGGTATGGGATGCCTGAGTGTCAGAGAAAAGGACCAAGGGATGGGTGGTTGTCTGAGTCCAGAAAGGGGGGCGGAGGATGTGGGTTCTTTCTGCTTCTTTTTAGATTTTATGTATTGGTTTTAAAGACAGGAGAGAGGAACGGGGCGGGGGGTAGTGGGAAACATCAACTCGTAGTTTTTGCTTTTCATATGTGCCTTCACTGGGCAAGCGCGGGGTTTCAGCTGGCAACCTCAGCGTTCCAGGTCGACACTCTATGCAGATCCCTTCTGAACATCCACAAGACCCACCTTATCCTTCCTTGCAGACAACACCCAAGTATATCTGTTGATTAGTGTATATGGTATCTTTGTACCAATCTCTATAACGTGCCTCTCCAACTCCCAACATAAATCATCTTGCTCAAGGTCACAGATCAAGTCAGTAGCTACCGAAGTCCCCTGTTCCAACTCCCAGTTTGGTCTGTTTCTTTTTCGGACCCCTCCTTTCAGACTTTGGTCCCATCCTGAACAAGCAAGAGACCTGGGGTCAGTGCTTGTCCTGCTCTGGGTATGGGAATGGCTAGTGAGTGTCCTTGGCCGAACTGGTACCCTCTTCCTGCAGCCATGACACTCTGGCCCCTGCTGTCACCACATGCCCCCTTTGTTCTGCTGTGGAGAACAGGAATGAGGGCCACTTCCAAAGCCTGGGCATGACAACACCGAGTCGGGCCCCTGACACCAAGAGACACTAAATACCTACTACTTCTGTTCCTGGTATAGCAGTCCTGGGCCAGGCCCAGCTGCTGCGAAGTCCCTCGTGATTGGCACGCGGGCCCGGAAATAGGCTGCACACTTAGTATTTCCCAAAGCTACCAACTGGGTGGACCCCAAGTCTAGGAACGATAAAAGCATGGAAAAGAGGAACTGGTTCATTCTGACCTTTGGCTTTGTTTTGGCTTATAAAGGGAGAAGCCCTAGTGGCTAAATTTATAGTCCCAAATCAGTTCTTAAGTATCCTTCTAGAAACAGTCTATAGGAATTCGAGCACTTGTGTGTAATTTGGCCCAAACGGGAACATACTAACCACGCTTTGCGCTTGTTTTCACGTGACATGTTTCTTGGATATTGTTCAACAATATAGATTGATAAGCCTCATTTCTCAAACAGCTGCATAATGTATTGTACAGTGGCTAGCCTTGGCCCTTTGCTAATGAACATTGAGGGCATTCATTCCCCATATCACAAATTTTGCTGTATTAAACATTATCTTCAATTTTGCCACTTAAGTGGAAAAAGAAATTTGGGGTGTACATTCTTTGAGGTGTACTTGCTGAGCTACAGGTATGTGCGTTTTAATTTTGTGATAAACATAACCCAATCATCTTCCCAAGACACTGTTCCAATTTACACTAAATGTGGGGCCTCATTCTATTTTCTCCATTTCGGTCTTTGAAAAATTACTTAAAAAGATATGTAATCTTTCAGAGTACAGATATAACTGTCAAGCTATTTAACAACCTATCCTTCCCTACTGATTTGAATAATTGTATTTATCACAAACTAAATTCCCAGAAATAATTAGCTGTTTCTGAACCCTCTCCCCCATGCCACTGATTAATTCATTCTTGAGACAATAATATCCTGTTTTTACTTCAGGGCTTTGGTGTCTGATTACCTAGTATGTAAATACATAACTTCTGCCGTGATTAAGCTGAAGAGAATCAACATCTTTTTTTTTTTTTTTTAAGATTTTATTGATTTTAGAGAAAAGAGCAAGAGAGAAAGGGTGGGGAGGAGCAGGAAGCATCAACTCATAGTAGTTGCTTCTTCTATGTGCTTTGGGGTTTCGAACTGGCAACCTCAGCGTTCCAGGTTGATGCTTTATCCAACACAAGTCAGGCTCAACATCTTTTAATAATGTCTTTCTTTCCATTTAGATACATGGTGTATATCTTAGAGCTTAGATCTTTCAGGATAGAGATCATTTTGTCACTTCCTTCATATGGGTTCTGCATGCTACTTGTGAGGGTTATTACTTAGTAGTTTATGGGTTTTGAAATGGGAATGGGAGCCTGACCTGTGATGGCGCAGTGGGATAAAGCGTCGACCTGGAATGCTGAGGTGGCTGGTTCAAAACCCTGGGCTTGCCTGGTCAAGGCACATATGGGAGTTGATGCTTCCTGCTCCTCCCCCCTTCTCTCTCTCTCTCTAAAAATCAATAAATAAAATATTTTAAAAAAAAGTTTTAAAGAAATGTGAATGGGACCCATTTTTTCAAGTATATCTCCTAATTTGTTACTGTAGTATATAAGAAATGTACTGATTTTGGCCCTCCGTTTAGTCTCTGTAAAAGGATAGAACTACTCAGTAAAAGTTTTCCCTGGTTAAATAAATATGGGATAAACAAAGTTAAATTGATTTGTTTGTTGCAGGACTTATAAGTGACTTCCCTACACTTTTTTTTTTTTTTAGCGAGAAAGAGAGAAACATCAATGTGTTGTCCCACTTATTTATGCATTCATTGGTCGATTCTTTTTTCAGTTAAAAAATATTTTTGGCCCTGGCCAGTTGGCTCAGCGGTAGAGTGTCGGCCTAGCGTGC
This sequence comes from Saccopteryx bilineata, assembly GCF_036850765.1. Classification (NCBI taxonomy): domain Eukaryota; kingdom Metazoa; phylum Chordata; class Mammalia; order Chiroptera; family Emballonuridae; genus Saccopteryx; species Saccopteryx bilineata. Next base: position 292,472,228 of record NC_089493.1, read on the forward strand.
GGAGGACCCGGGTTCGATTCCCGGCCAGGGCACACAGGAGAAGCGCCCATTTGCTTCTCCACCCCTCCGCCGCGCTTTCCTCTCTGTCTCTCTCTTCCCCTCCTGCAGCCAAGGCTCCATTGGAGCAAAGATAGCCCGGGCGCTGGGGATGGCTCTGTGGCCTCTGCCTCAGGCGCTAGAGTGGCTCTGGTCGCAACATGGCGATGCCCAGGATGGGCAGAGCATCGCCCCCTGGTGGGCAGAGCGTCGCCCCTGGTGGGCGTGCCGGGTGGAGCCCGGTCGGGCGCATGCGGGAGTCTGTCTGACTGTCTCTCCCTATTTCCAGCTTCAGAAAAATGAAAAAAAAAAAAAATAATAATAATAAAAAAAAAATATTTTTGGCCATGGCCAGTTGGCTCAGCCAGTGGGCGGAATGCCAGCCTAGCACATGGATGCCCAGGGTCTGCTCCCCAGTCGGGGAGGGCACAGGTGAGAAGCGACCACCTGCTTCTCTCCCTCTCCTCCTTCCACAGCCAGTGGGTGGAATGCCAGCCTAGCACGTGGATGCCCAGGGTCTGCCCCCCAGTCGGGGAGGGCACAGGTGAGAAGCAACCACCTGCTTCTCTCCCTCTCCTCCTTCCACAGCCAGGGGCCCGACTGGCTTGAGTGTTGGCCCGGGGCGCTGAGGATAGCTCAGTTAATTCGAGCATCGCCCCAATGGGGGTTGCTGAGTAGATGTACATGTGGGAGTCTATCTCGCCTTCTCTCACTTAAAAAAAAAAAAATTATGCCCGCCCTGTGGTGGTACAGTGGATAAAGCATTGACCTGGGACGCTGAGGTTGCTAGTTCAAAACCCTGGGCTCGCCCGGTCAAGGCACATATGGGAGTTGATGCTTCCTCCTCCTCCCCCCTTCTCTCTCTCTCTCTCTAAATGAATAAAGTCTTAAAAATATATAAATATTTAGAACCTGACCAGGTGGTGGCGCAGTGGATAGAGCGTCAGACTGGGATGCAGAGGACCCAGGTTCGAGACCCCAAGGTCGCCAGCTTGAGCGTGGGCTCATCTGGTTTGAGCAAAAAGCTCACCAGCTTGGACCCAAGGTTGCTGGCTTGAGCAAGGGGTTACTGGGTCTGCTGAAGGCCCACGGTCAAGGCACATATGAGAAAGCAACAATGAACAACTAAGGAGGTGTCTCAACACACAACAAAAAACTAATGATTGATGCTTCTCATCTCTGTTCCTGTCTGTCTGTCCGTATCTATCCCTCTCTCTGACTCTCTGTTTCTGTAAAAAACACACAAAAAAAAACAATTTAGAGAGAGAGACATCGATTTCTCATCCCACTTATCCACTTATCTATGCATTGTTTGGTTGATTCTTGTATATGTCCTGATTGGGGGTGCAACTCACAACCTCTGCGTTCCAGGACAACATCCCAACCAACTGAGCTACCCGACCAGGGCCATTGGTCAATTCTTAAACATTTTCTTATTAATTGATTTTAGTGAGAGAGGAAGGTGGCAAGAGAAAGGGAGACAGAACATTGACCTGCTCCTGTATGTGCCCTGATGGGATCGAACGGGTAACCGCTGTGCTTCGAGACAATGCTCTCTAACCAACTGAACTACCCGGGCAAGGCCATTGGTTGATTCTTGTATGTGCCCTGGCCGGGGATTGAACCCACAACCTTGGCATATTGGGACAATGCTCCAACCCACTGAGCTACCAGGCCAGGGTAACTCATATATTTTTGACCAAGAATCCCCAAGAAAGGCACATGGAGTTTCGTATGCTTGCTTGACCACAAAACCCTTGTCACAAGACATTCTGAAACATACTTTGAAAAAAATGCACCCAAAGACCCTTCTACTTTCTAATCTGTAAATCTAGGGTCTCCAGAGACTTTTATTTGGTGCCCAAACTCCCTCCCCTACCCCCAGGTGGAACATAGAAGACAACCCAGTATTAAAGAGAATGCTTTAATGAGTGTTACTCAAGAGCCATACCTTTCAACAGCGGGTGCCAGCCGCCACTGTCCCCAAGTCTCTCTGTTGGGAAGGTAAGCTGGCTGGCTTCCTGGGGGAAATCTAAGAGTAAGCTGGAGCAAAGGGAGGTTCAGGAGGCAGCCGATTGGGGCTGAGCTCCTGGGGTTGAGGAGGAGCCCCATGGGCCTTAGGCTGGCCCCTCCTCAGGCATTCCTAGCAGAGCCACAAGGGGCTCGAGGGGTGTGGGGGTCTCCATGGGCACAGGGTGGGTGCGCTCATGCTTGCGGAGGTCGCTGGCACTCAAGAAGGCCTTTGGGCAGTGCGGGCAGGTATAGGGGCGCACGGAGCTGTGTGTGCGGCCGTGCTTGCGAAGCCCAGCCCGGTCGGAGAAGCTCTTGCCACACTGAGTACAGGGAAAGGGCCGGAGCTCTGGGTGCGAGCGCTCATGCCGCCGCAGTAACGTCGGCGTGGAGAAGGTCTCTTTGCACTCCCGGCACACAAACTGCGGAGGCTTCTCATCAGCCTCCCCACCTCCCACCTCGCCCGGCCCCCCCAAGGGACCAGGAGCCTCCCCAACCCCCGCATCTTGGCACTCCACGTGCTCCACCGTCATGCCCACCACTTGCCACTGGGTGGCCATGACGCCGCCTGACTCCGGGGGCAGCCCTAGCAGCCCTGCCGGGGGGTCCCCTAGCCCTGCCCCTGCAGCCTGAGGCCCGGAGCCCTCGCCCGCCACACTGACAGGCAGCGCTAGCCCGACCACCAGCTCCTGCTGTGGCGCGGCCTCCGCGGGCTCACTGCTGCGATGGGTCCGCTCGTGCTTCCTCAGGCTCGACGACACCACGAAGGACTTGCCGCAGGCGTTACAATGGAAGGGGCGCTCGCCCGAGTGCACCCGGCTGTGCTTGGTGAGACTGGCCCTCTCGGCGAAGGCTCGCCCGCACTCCTCGCAGCGGAAGGGCCGCTGGCCCGAGTGCACGAGCGCGTGGCGCTTGAGGTCCCAGGAAGCCACGAAGGTCTTGTCACACTGCAGGCACTTGAAGGGCCGGTCGCCCGTGTGCACCCGCCGGTGCATGGCCAGGTCCGCGGGCTGCCGGAAGTCCTTTCCACACTTCTCGCAGCGGTAGGGCTTCACGCCCTCGTGCGCGCGCTGGTGGCGCCGGAAGCTGGACGGGTCGGAGAACATGCGGCCGCAGCGCGGGCACAGAAAGGGCTTCTCGCCCGAGTGCGTGCGCTCATGGCTCTGGTACGAGCTAAGCTGGGTGAAGCCCTTGCCACAGGCCGGGCAGCGGTAGGGCTTCTGGGCCGCGTGGATGCGTTGGTGGCACGTAAGCGAGGATGAGCGCGAGAAGCTTTTCCCGCACTCGGAGCAGAGGAAGGGGCGCTCACCAGTGTGGGACCTGCGGGAGTGCGGAACCGGCATGAGGGTGGCAGGCCTGACCCCTGCCGCCTGTCTGCACTGTCAGGGGGGGACTCTAACGTCCCGCGGGCCTTGGACAAGCCCCTAAGAGCCTCAGAGCTGCAGCCCTCGTAAGAAACCTTCAGGAGGGTGTCTACATTCCAGAAAAGACCCCTCTCTGCACTCCAAAGACCTAGACATACCGGATCCCGCTCACACCTCCCGTGCCCCACCAAAGACCCTCTGAGTGGCCCGATTTCAAGCTGTGCCCCTTTCCTACTGTCCAGGGACCCAGGCCAATCGTTTCCCACTTGCATCCTCCAGAGTCGGATCCCAAATCGGTCTGCCCCGCCCCATCATGCCTCACCCACCAACCGGGAGTATCAGCTTCCTCCACGTGCTCACCACTGCCCATATATCCACCCTCCTCACCTCCCCATTGGCTCATTCGGCTCCTGAAGACCCAAGCCCAGGGCACCCTGGTCGTAGAGCAGCCAGCCATCCCACCCCTGCCCCACTGACCCGCTTTCTCCAGCCCCCTCAGGCGCCCTCACCGCTCGTGGTTGCGCAGGTCCTTGAGCTCGGCGTAGGCCTTGCCGCAGCGCTCACAGCCATAGGGCCGCAGGCCGGCGTGGGTGCGTCGGTGTTTCCGGAACACAGAAGGGTCAGCGAAGCTCTTGCCACAGTCAGCGCAGGCGTAGGGTCGCTCGCCCGTGTGTCCACGCTGGTGGATCTTGAGCTTGGAGAGCGCGCCGTAGGCTTTGGGGCAGTGTGCGCAGCGGAAGGGCAGCTCGCCGGCATGCGAGGCCAGGTGCACGCGCAGGCACACGGGCTGCATGAAGCGGCGGCCGCACTCGGGACAGGGGAAGGGCTTCTCACCCGTGTGGCTGCGACCGTGGCTGCGCAGCTCCGGCGCCGTTTTGTAGGCCTTGGGGCACAGCGGGCATGCATAAGGCCGAGGCTTGGCCGCTGCACCTGCCACTTTGTCCCCACTGGCATCCTCGGGTTTAGGTTCTGCCTCTGGCTTCAGCTTGACCTCTGCCACCTCCTTGGCGCAGTCGACAGGCCCATGTGTGGCAGCATGGCGCGCTGCCCTGGGCGCGTTTGGAAACGTCTTGGTACAGGACAGGCACTTGTAGCGGCGGCCTGAGCGCTTGTAGCCTGGGCCTGGGGACTGGGCCTCTGCAGACTCCACCTCCATAGCCTCGATGGGCAAAGCTTCTCTGCGAGAGAAGCAAAGTTAGAAGCCACATTCCTCTGCATTCTCCAAGGCCTCTCCCCTCACCAGAGCCCTCTGGAAGCCTGACTCATCTGCATTTCCCACCGGGACCACCACGTCCTTCCTTTCAAACATTCCTGCCTCTGACACTGTTCACGCTTCTTCTCTGGCCTGCTCCACTGATGAAAGGAGGTGGACTGGCTGATTTCAGGGGGGCTAAGGGAGGAGGCCGGGCCACCAAAATGACCACCTGCACTTCCCTCCTAAGCCTGAGCTTTTCCAAACACTCTGGCATTCCCAGAAGGTCCTGGTTCCATCCATCTCACCATCTTCCTTCTTCAGCTCAGCATCCAAGGTCTGTGCCAGGATGCAGGGTCCTATGCAAGGCGGCAAACACAGGGGCAACCCAGATGTGGGTCTGGCCTGTGCCCAGGGAAGAGAGAGGTAGGTCCAGAAGAAGGTGCAACCAGTGGGCTGCATGTGGTGATTGGCACCGTCTGGAAGTGACGAGTCCCCAGAATACGTATGTTGTTTTTCCCCTCTCGTTGGTTGGGTCTCCCAGGCAGCAACTACTCATATAGAATTCTGGCCTTGCACAGCTGTAAGGGACTCCACCCCTGACAGGCATCCTGGTCCACTCTCTGCTCTGCAGTCACTGTGGGCTCACAGCTCTGGTAACGGGAAGCTCAGTCACTCGCAAGGCAGCTGGAGCCATTGCTAGCAGTTACAAGACTCTGAGTCATCTTCAGTGGATCTGATCTAGCCTGGCCTCCTGGGACACTCACTCTGGCTGCGGCCCCTTCATTCCCAGTTCAGAGCCCAGACACCCTCCACACAGCTGTTCCCGTGGATCATGTCTGGAGGGAAATAGGCTTAACAGCTGCATTAGTCCCGACACCAGCTCATCCTCCCTGGGGGATGAGGGGAAGAGGATTAGAGCAGATCCACTTAAGAAGAGCTCAGCAGCAGCTGCTGGGGCAGCCCGGGTGGGGCGAAGACCTGCTCCAGGAAAGGAGAGGGCCCGGTGTGCCCGGAAGCTAGGCTGGGAGGTAGGAGACCCGAGTTCGGCCCTGGCTGGTTGGCTCAGCGGTAGAGCGTCGGCCTGGCATGCGGGGGACCCGGGTTCGATTCCCGGCCAGGGCACATAGGAGAAGCGCCCAATTGCTTCTCCACCCCCCCTCCTTCCTCTCGGTCTCTTTCTTCCCCTCCCGCAGCCAAGGCTCCATTGGAGCAAAGATGGCCCGGGCGCTGGGGATGGCTCCTTGGCCTCTCCCCCAGGCGCTAGAGTGGCTCTGGTCGCGGCAGAGCGACGCCCCAGAGGGGCAGAGCATCACCCCCTGGTGGGCAGAGCGTCGCCCCTGGTGGGCGTGCCGGGTGGATCCCGGTCGGGCGCATGCGGGAGTCTGTCTGACTGTCTCTCCCCGTTTCCAGCTTCAGAAAAATACAAAAAAAAAAAAAAAAAAAAAAGACCTGAGTTCTTGCACTCCTTTCTAAGCCTGTTTCCCCATCTGTCCACATTAGGGGTTGGTGGCTTCTAAGTTATTAGGGGTTGGGACCCAGGGAGGACACTGGAGCCCCTGCAGTGAGTGGCGAGGGCTGCATCTTTCGAGTCAGCACCATCCTGCCTGGTTGACCCTGCCTCAGTCCCTCACTCCTACACACGGAATCTAGTATGTACAGGCAGTCAGCATCTTCTCCCTGCAGTACCATGAGACACTCCAGAACTTTCTATGGCTTCCATCACACCATGCAAATTCCCAGGGTCCTTCCCGGTTGTTACAATCCCACCAGTCCTTCCTTCGAGCCCCACTTCCCCCAGGAAGCTCTTCCTGCATCTCCTAGATCTCGGGCCCCCACCCCACACAACTCTGTGCACCCTCAGCTTGGTGTGTTTCCTTTTCCCACTACATCCTGGAAGGTGAGTTAAAGGGCTTGAGGACCAACCTTCCCCGAGATGTGAGTTCCCCTGACAGTTTCCAGGGGACCCTTCCCTATTTCTGCATGAGGCACTCACCACCTCCCTTCCAGACCATCTCTGGACAGTCTGACTGGTAAAGTTTCTCTTTAATGAAAACAATCGCTCACATTTACAGAACACTCTCTAAATAACAGGAAGTATCTTAAGCTCTTTACATGTGTTAACTCAAACTTCATGTCAACACCATGACAAAAGTGCTATTACTCCCTTTTCACAAAGAAGGGAGCTAAGGCCCAGAGAAACAATACAGCATTGCGTTTAATAAGTAGCCCCTGGTCACACAGCCAGTGATTCGCAGCTGGGGGCTGAATCCAGGTGTTTAACCTGCCTTGAGTTGCTGGGCCTTGCTCAGTTTTCTCGGCCCTCCCAGACTTGTCTGCGGCCTTGGCCAGCCCCACACTGACCAGCCCCTGAGATCAGCTCATCCTGTCTCCTCTCCTCCCTGTAGAGCTACCTGCAGACCGGAGCCAGCCCCCTCTATGTCTGCTCCCCTCTCAGGGCGCTGGATCATAGGTGTTGAGCCCTGGGCCTCTGTCTTCCTATCTGTGAACCAGAAACCAGATGGCTAGATAGGTAAATCTCTCCTGAGGCACTTGCTAGGGGTAAGGCTGGGGAGCACCAGGCTGGTCCCAGCAGGCACCCAGCTCCATGAAGAGCACAGAGCCAGGTAGGTGAGCCCCCCCCAAAACCCCACCGTTATCTCCTCACTTCCCAGTTCAGTGAGGACCCTTCCACCCACCACTTCCTACCATAGTGTTTCTCCAAGTCAGGCCTGTGCACCCCTGTGTGAGAATAAACACCCAGGGAGTATGGGGCAGGACTCCGAAATCTTTACTGTGAACACACTCCGGGTTATTTCAGCCAACACTCCATACTTAAGAACCAAAGACATCCCTAGGTGTTCACAAGCTTCTGGCAGACAGGCATTTTTACTACACCTTGTTTTCAGATGTGCAGATTAAGCCTCCATACGGAACAAAAACCTTGCACAAGAGCACATAACTAGTCAAGGAGCCCTGACTTAAACCCAAGTCTCCAGATCTCTGCGCTGGGCTCTTTCTCTAGCAGTCTTCATTTACTTAAGCCTTATTAGCCAAATTATGAGACTTTCCACTGCTCCTAGGACAAAGACCAGTATCTTCTTCATGGCCAGCAAGCCCGTGGACTAAGTCCTGCCTATCTCAACTCCCACCCCTCTTCCCTGGTTCACTGGCCTCCACCCACAGGCTCCCTTTCTTTTCCTCAAAAAGCTAAATTCCCTCCCACTGCAGGGCCTTTGCACACAGTTCTCTCTGCCAGAACCTTTGCTCCCCAAGGATCTTTGTGTAGCTATCTCTTTGACTTTATTTGGGTTTCAGGTCTTTTTCTTAAAAAGGGCTTTCCGGCCCTGGCTGGTTGGCTCAGTGGTAGAGCATCGGCCTGGCATGCGGAAGTCCCGGGTTCGATTCCCGGCCAGGGCACACAGGAAAGGCGTCCATCTGCTTCTCCACCCCTCCCCCTCTCCTTCCTCTCTGTCTCTCTCTTCCCCTCCCGCAGCCGAAGCTCCATTGGAGCAAAAGATGGCCTGGGCGCTGGGGACGGCTCCTTGGCCTCTGCCCCAGGCGCTAGAGTGGCTCTGGTCTCGACAGAGAGACACCCCAGATGGGCAGAGCATCGCCCCCTGGTGGGCGTGCCAGGTGGATCCCGGTCGGGCGCATGCGGGAGTCTGTCTGACTGCCTTCCCATTTCCAGCTTCAGAAAAGTACAAAAAAAAAAAAAAAAAGGCTTTCCAGACCACCTTTCTTTGTTTCTTTCTTTTTCAGTGCGAGAGAGAGACAGAGAGACATACAGACAAGACAGAGACTGGAAGGGAGAGAGATGAGAAACATCAACTCGTAGTTGTCACTTTAGTTGTTCATTGATTGCTTCTCATACGTGCCTTGACTGGGGTGGGGGTAGGGGTGGGCATTCCAGCCAAGCCAGTGATCTTGGGCTTCCAGCCAGTGACCTTTGTTGATGACCCCACACTCAAGCCAGAGACCCCTTGCTCAAGTAGTGACCTTGGGGTTTCACACCTGGGACCTCAGTGTCCCAGGTCAACACTCTATCCACTACACCAAAACTGGTCAGGTCAGACCACCTTTCTTAGTGCTATTTGCACTCCTTCTAATCACTTATTCCCTTCTCTTCAATTTCTTTTATGGTGCTCATATGAATAACAGTCCTTGCAAGCTCACCACGGGCCAGCTATCATTCTAAGAATTATTGCGCACTACTCAAGCTAAGCCTCACAACTGCCTAGAAGTTTATTATAGACTGAATGTGTGTATGCCCTGAAGAAAGGCCATGTGAGAACACAGTGAGAAGGTGGCCCTCTAGAAGCCAAGAAGAGTCCTCACCAGGAACTGAATTGGCCAGCACTTTGATCTTCGCCCTCCCAGCCTCCTGGACTGTAAGAAATAAATTTCTGTTGTTTAAGCCCCCCAGTCTGTGGGGTTTTTTGTTATGGTAGCCCGAATAGACTAAGTTAAACAGTATTATTTCCCCATTACTACAGAAAACGACACGGAAGCACACAGAAATGAAGTGGTCTGCCTCCCAAACTTCTATTCTCTGTCCCCTATTGCTTTGATAGAACTTACACGGTTTACGGGTTGGTTGTTAATTCTCTGTCTTCAGCACAAGAGTCTAGGCTAGCCAGGAGCCAGGAACCTTTATTATCCTGAATCTACTGCACCTAGAATTGTGACTGGTACTCCAAAGAAACGGGAAGAATCGACCTTGGAGACAGAATTCAAACCCAGGCCTCCAAAGAAATGGGAAGAATCGACCTCAGACAGAATTCAAACCCAGGCCTACAGCCTCTGCCTTCCCACAGTAGGCATTTGTGAGAATGGTCTCAACAACTATTTACTAACTGAATTTCTCTGCCTGTCCAAGTTCCCAAGGTCCAACCATCACCCTGTTTCCCTCTCTGGCTTAGGGGAGGGGTGATGTCCTGCTGTTGCACGCTGAGATTTAACTCCCAGTTTCGGCTAGGGCCCTGTGAGCAGGGCTGAGGGGAAAAGGGGGCCACTCTCCATCCTCTCTGCACCTCTGTCTCCTGCTCTAAACAAGTAGTCACCCACAGGCCACCCGGACTCGGTGAGATGGTGGACAGGGAACTGTAAACTGTACAGGGGTGAGGGTTAGTTATCTCCTAGGTCACCTACCTGGTCAGTTCACAACCTAATCCCAAACCACTTTTCCAGCCTCAGCTCCAGCGACAGTTCCCCCCTCCCTACAGCAACCTAAGCTCTAGCTACAAGCTCAAACTTCCCCACCTATATGCATCTCCACATTCATTGTCCTCTGCCTGGGTGGCTGGCCATCTCCCGTGGGAAAACTCTTGCATCCTTAAAATACTGGCTTCCCCAGCGCCCTCAGAAACAGGCAGAAGGGCACCAGGGCGCAATAGGCCCCAGTATTTTCATCAGTAAAACGGGGTCTCTGAAGAATGTGGGAGTCTGAAGAGCGTTAGGGCCTACCAGACGCGCCGAGGAGCCGAGAGCTGCAGAAACGCAGCGCTTCTCGCTCCCTGCAACCGTCTACGTGTCTGCACCCCTGCCAGACAGCCCCGCAGGGCAGGGCCGTGAGCTGACTCGTCTCGGAATATGCCCCGGGAGAACGTGGCCTTGGAGAATGTGGCAAGGAGTGAACGAAGAATGAGAGAATGAACAAATGAATGGACCGAGGGCCGGGACAGGACAAAGACCTGCAAGATGGCGTTCTCTAGGACCGCGGGAGGGGTGGACAGGACCTCGGCCTGGGAGGGGGCCACAGGCGCCGGGGCCCTTGCTAGGCGGGCTGCGCGCTTGGGACAAAAGCCTGCAACATGGCGGACTCTAGGACCCCCCGGGCCAGGTACGCGCAAGGCGGCCAGCGGCGCCGGCGGAGCCCAGACATCCGCAGCAGCCGGCCCACGGGAACAACCGGCGGGTTCTAGGACCCGCTGGGCCAGGAGCGCGCCCGCGCCCTCCCGGGGCCGCACTCCTCCTGCCCCGCCCGCGCTGCTCGTGCCAGGGCAACCCCATGCGCCCTCGGCACCCACAGGGAAACTGAGGTCCGCTCGGATTTCGTCCGCGCCGGGGCCGCCCAGAGGTCCCCGCGGCTTCCTGCCGGTGTTTCCTACCTGAACAGACTTGGGTTGGCTCCGTGGCGCCAGCGACAGCTCCTCTCACCAACGGAGCTCCAGACACTACCAGGGAGAGACAGGCGCTAGGACCCGGGGGGGGGGGGGAGAGAGGGGCGGGGCCGGCGGGCGGAAGTGGAAGCCAGCTTCCCCGGCTAAGAAGGGCAGCCAAGTTTACTGGAGTATCCCCCTGGCCGAAGGTGGCGGGCCAATAAATGACAGGGGTTCTCTGTAAGTGATAAAGACAGGGAACGCGGGACAGGCTTACTAAGTACATCGGGTTCTTGTTAGTTTGGGGCAAGATCAAGAACTATAAGGTGAGAGGACAGAAATGCCATGCTCAAGCTGTGCAGTGAGTGCCTAAGTACTTTTATATTCCACAACATTTCCTTTAACAGCGAGGAGTGCTTGAAGCTCCCTCGATCTGTATTGAGAAGTTTTTCAGGTAACCCCAGGAAAAGTGTCACCAAAGTACTGAGGGTACGGCTGCAGGACCTTTTTTACCCTCGTCTATGCTCTCAGCTCATATGCACCCCAGATCAATTCTAGCTGCTCTTGCCGGAAGTGTGGCTAAGGTTAGAGCGAAACTAGGCAGAGCTTTGACCTGCGTGGGCGGGGTCGGAGTCTCGTTTTCGCTCCTTGCTGAGCGCCGGAAGTGTGTCTGTGTAGAACCCGTACTTGAAGGTTGGTCAGGAAGTGTTCTCCTGGCGGAGGTTTCGCGGGGAAGCTTTTGCGGCTAGAACACTTCCTGTTTCCTAGTAACAATAGGAAGTGTCCGCGGGGCTGAGGGTAGACTCGGCTCGGGCCAACTGCGCTCGCTCTACTCCCGTCTTCCTTCCCCTTTTCCTTTCTCTCTCCCCCTTCCCTCTCACCTCCTGGGAAGCCTGGCGGAGTGTGCGTGTGTTGGGAGCTCTAGTGCTCCCCATAGCCACTCCTTGGGGCGCGCGGCTGCAGTTAGGGTGAGGGTCCCAGTGCGCAGGCGCGCTCCCGTTCGCGGTCCCCAACGGACTCACCCGCGGCGGGAACGAGAAGGGGCCACTCGTGCGAGGTAGGGGGTCCTAAGAGGAAACTGGCCGAAAAGATCAGTGAGACGAGAGGAATCGTTTGGTTAGGAGATCAAACGATCAGGAGAGGGGGATTCAATCTTGAGCGACGGGGCATTGTGAAATGAGAGGTTGGGGAGCAGGTTCAGTGAGGGGGTTTAGTCCGGGATAGTTGTATTGGGGGTCCAGTAGAAGTGAAGAATCAGTCAGGAAGCCAAGGTGATGTAGAAGGCACGGGGTCCTGCTATGGAGAGGCCAAAGGCTTTGAAAAGAAGATTGCCAGAATCAGTGGGTTTGCTCATGTGTACACTAGGACAACAGACATTTCCCGTGTGTTGTGGGGATTAAGTGACACAATGAATATCCTTTATTTAGCACAGCGCTCAGCACATGATAATGCTCAGTTAGCATTTGTTCTTGTATTTTGAGAGAATGTAGAAGATAAACTGAGAAAGGGCTGCAGTGAGGAGGTGTGGGAAGGAAGGGTAGAGGGTGGAGAACCACCAGAAATGGGATGCAATTTCTATGATGGAAGACTGTTTGGGTTCTGGGGAAATAGGTGAAGGAAGGGGCCAAGAGTCTTTTAGAAAGGAGACTTTGTGACCCTGAAAGGAATAGGGCATGTGGGGGAACAAGCCCTTCTCTGAAGGGGAGCCCTAACTTCCATCTCTCAGGCCCTCATCTGTCAACTGAAGAAAGTTTCTCTTTCATTGCCTCTAGCCTAGTCTGTTTAGCTGGAGAGTAGAGGAGGGAGAATTGGACATATCTACTGAAAGCCCTAGACAAGGTTCAGGCTTCCTTTTAAGGTGTCACAGGAGATAGGTTGGTTGTTTCAGAATTAGAAGAGGGTTAGGGGCAGTAAGACTTTGGATTTGGTCTGAGGAACAGGTTAATAGGTCTATGATCAGAAGTGGTTACATCTCTCTGTACCTTATCTATACCTCTACTGATGAGTTAGGCCTAGGGAGGCTACCATATTTGGGGAGCTTAGGTACAGGGTGTCCTTAAACGATAGTGCTTCTGAATTAGATTCAGTAGAAAGCAGGGCTTGGGCATTGCTGCTTGGGGAAACTCTATGTGACCTCTAGTGAACTTGCTTATAGAGCCAAGAGGCAAAGTTAATTCAGGCCTTCCTTCTGACCACTGCCCCCTCTTCCTAGGCCTTGGCCCCACCACCAGAGGAAGATGCTTCTGCCAACTGCCTGTTCTTCCTGAACCTCCAGGTTTCTGCCACACTGCCCCATGGAGGATGCGCCCACCTCACTCAGCTGCTGTGACTGTCAGCGCCACTTTTCTAGCCTCCTGGAGCTGTCTAGGCACTGTGAGCTGCTCCATCCGTCCTCTAGCCAGGACAGTGAGGTGGCTGACGGCATCCCTTCACCTTACCACTGTCAGCAGTGTGGGTGGGGCTACCGTCACCCAGGGAGCTTGGTCAGCCACCGCTGTACCCACGAGACTGGCCTTTTCCCCTGTACCGCTTGTGGCAAGGACTTCACCAATCCCATGGCCCTCAAGAGCCACATGAGGACTCATGCTCCTGAGGGTCACCCCAAGGAAGCCACTTCACACCTCCAAGGGGAGACAGTGTCCACTGACTCCTGGGGTCAGAGGCTTGGCCATAGGGAAAGCTGGGGAAACCAGAAAAAACACGCTGAAGAGACATCTGACTGTGCATCTGGGCCTGACCCCAGGGAAGCTCTGGACACCTGGGAAGATCCACCCACCAGACAAAGAGAAGGCTGGGAGAGGCAGTCAAATCTTGAAGAGGGTACAGAGGGCTTGGGGCCCACTACCAACTCTGCTAAAGGCCCGCCACTCCCCACTCCAGCCAGCAGCCTCCTTAGCAATTTGGAACAGTATTTAGCTGAGTCAGTGGTGAATTTCACAGGGGCCCAGGAACCTACCCAATCCCTTCCTGCTGAGGAGGAACGGCGGTACAAGTGTAGTCAATGTGGTAAGACTTATAAGCATGCTGGGAGCCTCACTAACCACCGCCAGAGCCACACTCTGGGCATCTACCCTTGTGCCATCTGTTTCAAGGAGTTCTCTAACCTAATGGCTCTGAAGAACCACTCCCGACTTCACGCCCAATATCGGCCTTATCAGTGTCCTCACTGCCCCCGTGCCTTTCGGCTCCCCCAAGAGTTGCTGGAACACCGGCAATCCCATGAGGGAGGAAGGCAGGAGCAGCTGTGGGAAGAGAAAGTGATGCCCACCACCAATGGGCACGCAGATGAGAGCAGGGACCAGCTCCCTAGTGTACTGATGCTGAATGGCTCTGGGGATCTGGAGGACAGTGGCCTGGAGGAATACCGACCTTTCCGCTGTGGGGACTGTGGCCGCACTTACCGCCATGCTGGGAGCCTTATCAACCACCGCAAGAGCCACCAGACAGGTGTCTACCCCTGCTCCATCTGTTCCAAACAGCTGTACAATGCAGCTGCTCTCAAAAACCACGTGCGGGCTCATCACAGACCCCGGCAAGGAGCTGTGGAGGATGGGCAGCCATCCGAGCCGCCAGCTCTCTTGCCTCTGGCTGAGACCACCCACAAAGAGAGAGAGGTCCCCACTGCCACCCTGGACCACCGCCCCTATAAGTGCAATGAATGTGGTCGGGCTTACCGCCACCGGGGGAGCCTGGTGAACCACCGCCACAGCCATCAGACAGGAGAGTACCAGTGCTCACTCTGCCCCCGCAAATACCCCAACCTTATGGCCCTGCGCAACCATGTGAGGGTCCACTGCAAGTCCGCTCGCCGCAGCACAGGCCCAGGGACTGAAGACCCACCTAGCCACCTCAAGGGGGAGCCTGACGTGGTGGCTGCAGAGGCAGCCCCATGTACAGATCAGGGGAATGGGTGCAAGCATGAAGAGGCCACTGATGGCCCCCCAGCAGCAGACAGGACAGCAGCACCACAGATAAGTAGCATGTGCGGCATGCTCTTTGAAGACCCTGAGAGCCTTGAACTTCCTGGCCAGACCCATGGGGAAGAGGAGAATAGCAGAACAGAGACCAGGGAGTCACCTCCTCGGGCATTTGCCTGCCGAGATTGTGGAAAGAGCTATCGCCACTCAGGCAGCCTGATCAACCACAGGCAGACCCACCAGACAGGGGACTTCAGCTGCGGAGCCTGTGCCAAGCACTTCCACACCATGGCTGCCATGAAGAACCATTTGCGACGTCACAGTCGGCGACGGAGCAGGCGGCACTGGAGGCGGGCTGGCAGTGCCGGGATTGGGGGAGAAGCCAAACTCATGACAGGTGGGAACTGGGCCCAGGAGTTGGTGGAAGACAGTGAAGGCCTGGACTGTCCCCAGGACCCTTCCGGGGAGACTCCTAGTGGAGCTAAAGGCAGCTTGGAAAGTGAGGGGGGCTGTTTACAGGCTCAAGCTGAAAGAGACAAATGTGGGCTGGAGAGGGATGCGGCCTGTTTCCAGGGTGACAGAGAGAGCAGAGGTCCTGAGGAAATGCTGGGAAGGAAGGAGACCTGTTTCCTTGACAACTTGGACACCCCAGGTGATAAGGAAAGCCATGGGACGCACTTGTGTGATGGCCTCACTGGGGCAGGTGAAGACCAGAAACCAGCCCCTGGCCAGCCCAGCTCCTCCGGCCACTCTGTTGAAGTTGTCACTAACTGGCAGCCTGAGGTCTCCCATACATGTTCTGACTGTGGGCATTCTTTCCCCCATGCCACCAGCCTGCTGAGCCACAGACCCTGCCACCCACCAGACATCTACCAGTGCTCCCTCTGCCCGAAGGAGTTTGATACTCTGCCCGCCCTGCGCAGCCACTTCCAGAATCACAGGCCTGGGGAGGCCGCCCCCGCCCAGCCTTTCCTCTGCTGCCTCTGTGGCATGATCTTCCCTGGGCGGGCTGGCTACCGGCTTCACCGGCGACAGGCTCACGCCTCCTCCGGCCTGACGGAGGGCTCGGAGGAGGAGGGGGAAGAGGAGGGCGCAGCGGTGGCCGCCGCCTCCCACAGTTCCCCGCTGCAGCTCTCGGAAGCAGAGCTGCTGAATCAGCTGCAGCGTGAGGTGGAGGCCCTTGACGGAGCTGGTTATGGGCACATCTGTGGCTGTTGCGGTCAGACCTACGATGACCTGGGAAGCCTGGAGCGTCACCACCAAAGTCAGAGTTCTGGGGACACCACAGACAAGGCTCCCAGCCACTTGGGAGAGTCAGGTGACGCCACTGAAATGGTTGCAGATGGCATTTTTAAGGGCACAGTGACCTCCCTCTCTGCAGAGGGTGGGGACACAAAGTCTGGAGAGGGAGCAGGTGCCACCGGTGCAGACAGCCTCTGCACTGAGGGTGGGGAAAGTTCTCTGGAAGTCCAGCCCCGCCCTTTCCGCTGCAACCAGTGCGGCAAAACCTACCGCCATGGGGGCAGCCTGGTGAATCACCGCAAGATCCACCAGACCGGTGACTACGTCTGCCCGGTCTGCTCCCGCTGCTACCCCAACCTGGCTGCTTACCGCAACCATCTGCGGAACCACCCACGCTGCAAAGGCTCTGAGCCCCAGGTGAGGCCCGTCCCAGAGACGGCAGGCAGCGGTGAGCCCCAGAGTGTGGCCGAGGAGGGCCGGGGGCCTGCCGAAGTGGGGACGTTCCGAGAGGAACTTCAAGCTGAGCCCCCAGAGGAGGCGGCACTGGTGAAAGAAGAAGCGTGGGAGAAGAGCGCCGAGAAGGGTGGGGAGACGGAGCTGAGGTTGGAGACTGCGGACAAGGGCTGCCAGACCGAGGCTGGTTCAGAGCGGCCCTTCAGCTGTGAGCTGTGCGGCCGCTCGTACAAGCACGCCGGCAGCCTCATCAACCACCGGCAGAGCCACCAGACCGGCCACTTTGGCTGCCAGGCCTGCTCCAAAGGCTTCTCAAACCTCATGTCCCTCAAGAACCACCGGCGCATCCACGCAGACCCCCGGCGTTTCCGCTGCAGCGACTGTGGGAAAGCATTCCGCCTGCGCAAGCAGCTGGCTAGCCACCAGCGGATCCACGGTGAGCGGGGTGGGGATGCGGGCGCCCGAAAACTGACTAGGGAAGACTGGCCCTTCCGGTGTGGCCAGTGTGGACGGAACTACCGCCATGCTGGCAGCCTCCTGAACCACCAGTGCACCTGTGAGACAGGCCAGTACAGCTGTCCCACTTGCCCCAAGACCTACTCTAATCTCCTGGCCTGGAAGGAGCACCAGAGGCTGCACTCGGAGAGCCGGCGACGGCGAGCTGGGCGGTCCCGGCGGGCCGCTGTCCGCTGCGCCCTCTGTGGCCGGGGCTTCTCCGGCCGGGGTTCTCTGGAGCAGCACCTGCGTGAGCACGAGGAGAAGTCCAAAAGTGGTCTGGGAGGCCCTGACGACACAGAGCGCAGCAAGGGGAACCTGGCTGATGACGAGGGACTCGAGGACAGATCGTGTGGTGCTGAGTCAGCACCCCAGGTGGGACAGGGAGCCATGAGGCCAAGGGAGCAGAGTAACAGCCCCAGCCGAGCAACAGGCCCAGCAGCCACAGAGCCCGTGTCCTGGGGCTTGGGGCAAGCAGATGGGCGGCAAGGAGACAGAGGACTAGTGAGTTGTGGTGGAGGTCAGGTTCCTCAGCATCGTGTAATGACCAAGCTAGAAGACAAGTCAGGGGACAGTGTTGCCATAAGTCCTTGTCACCTTGGCAACAGCCAGCCCAGTGGACCTGGTCTGAGCCAGGTCAGTAGCTGGGACAGTGGAGACAGCAACTCTCAGCTCCAGCCAGAGAGCCACCTGTATTCCTGCTGCCATTGTGGTAAGACCTGCCAGTCAGAAAGCCCCTCGAACCACCACAGGCATAAGACAGACTGCCACTGTTGCCAGCTCTGCTCCCAGCTCATGAGTCCTGTGGCCACTAAGAGTCACAGCCACAACCACATAGCTGCCCAGACCTCTGCCTGCACCGACTGTGGCAGCACCTTTCAGGCGCACCAGGAACTAGCCAGCCACTCGCAGACCCATGCCACTGGCTGCAGTCAGGCGCCGCCCCAGACAGAGGAGGCCGGAGGTCCCAAAGCTGGCACTGTGGAGGCCGACGTGGATCTCCCCGGTCAAGGGAGAGCCCAGACCACCTTGTCAGATACCCCCAGGGCCCTCGGACAGAACACTGAGAGAGCTAACAGGGGGCAGGGCGTGAGGCCCACGGTGGCTGAAGATGAGGAGCGGCCCTTCCGCTGTGCCCAGTGTGGCCGTTCCTACCGCCATGCTGGGAGCCTGCTGAACCACCAGAAGGCCCACACCACTGGACTCTACCCGTGTTCCCTCTGCCCCAAACTGCTGCCCAACCTGCTTTCCCTTAAGAACCACGGCAGGACCCACACGGACCCCAAGCGCCATCGCTGCAGTATCTGTGGCAAGGCCTTCCGGACAGCTGCCCGGCTGGAGGGCCACGGGAGGGTCCATGCACCCCAGGAGGGTCCCTTCACGTGCCCCCACTGCCCCCGCCACTTCCGTCGCCGCATCAGCTTTCTGCAGCACCAGCAGCAGCACCAGGAGGAACGGACAGTGGCCACCTCTGGTACGGGGGTATGAATGGGCAGAGGACTGAAGGATCCCAGAGGAGGTGGGCAAAAAGTGGAGGGCAAAATGTGGCTCCAAGCTGGTAGGAGAGCAAGGAGTGAGGAGAAGGTCACACGGATTCCAGGAGGTGGCCGGGAGCTTGGGGCTAGAAGGAGAAAATTAGTGTGACGATGCTACCTTTTTGAGTTGTCTAGATCTGAACCCCTGGGTCAGGTAAGTAGAGGGCGTGGCAGGGTGGAGTAAGGAGTGGGCAGGGCAGAGTCAGCCATCTGGGCTGGGCTGTGCCAGAGTCAAAGGAGCAATCTTTGTTTTGGGAGGGGAGGTAGCTGGGTGCATCTCACTACTACATCTGGATCCAGCCAGTAATGATTCCCAGGGGAAAAAGTTATCTAGGTTCTGTTCTTTCCTAAGTAGGCGGGGAGCCAGGGAGTGAGGAATGGGTCATGAGAGGCACCCCCAGACTGGACTTGGTGGCTTCAGTGCTGACTTGGCCAGAAAAACTGAGTCGCTGATTGGCTCCCAGCTCCCTGTCCCTCTTCTGCATCTGGTCTCTGTGTCCCCATCCTCTTTTCTTGGAAACTATACCTTTGGTCCTTTCCTATCACTATTGCCTCCTGTCTCTTCTCCTTTTCTTTTTCTGCTGTATGTCTTTTTAGGGTCCAAGCCCCCCTTCCCACCTGCACACCCCCCACCACCAGCACTCCTTTAACTGAGGGACTGAGTCACACATAATTGTTTCTTTGAAGCCAGGCCCAGCTGTAGCAACAACAATCATTAGCCCTATCTCCCTCCTCTATCAGGGAATCTCCGTGGAGTTACCTCCACCTGGTTGATTCGGAAGATGAGGCTGCGGAGCAGTGGGCCAGCCTGTTCCCTCAGCAAGCCCTGGGCTGGCTTGACCTCCCCTGGAGATCTCCCAGGACCCATTCCATTTAGTGGCCACCAGGGTGTGCGTCCTGAGATGGTGGGCCCTTGACCGGAGACTGTCAGGGACGGAGAGGACCGTGAGGGAGAGTCCCTGAGAGAGCTGATGAGATGGCTTTTAGGATAAAAATTCTTAGGGCCTCCAGGGAGTGAATGAGGAGCCAGTTAGCCGAATCTGGGAAAGGATGGAAGCCCTACGATTCTGGAGTTCTCACACAGGGTCTTGGGGCCACAGGCAGGGCTGGGGAGGGAACACAAGCCTTGTGGAGTGTGCCCCCCAGTCAGTAACCTCTCTCCCCCCAGGAACCTCAAAAGCGCCAGCAGCGGACCTGTCATTGCCCCCTTCACCCACCCCTACAAGCCCACTCCTGGACCCCTCACCCCAGTGGCCTGCAGACCTCGGCTTCTCCCTCTGAACTTCACGTCTCCAAAGATCAGAAGACAGGGCAGGAGTAGGGGTTGCGGGGAAGGCTTGATCTCTGTGTTCTGCTCAGGAGCAGGGTGGGCAGCCCCGTCTCCTCTCCCCTTGCAAAGAGGACCCAGATCGGGCTTCTTTCCCAAGCAGGGGTGGAGGGGTTTCTTATGTCCCTGTGCTTGAAGGACCTTTTTCCCAGCCTTTGTCACCATGCTATTCATTATGACCAGCCCTGCAAGAACCCTGGTGCCAGGGTCTGCGTGATGCCAGGCTGCCCTTGCCAGCCGGATTCTAATACCAGGGAGAGGCATTCAGAGAGCCAGGGCTAGGAATGTTGCCTGTGCAGGGTGGGGGGCTTTTGCTACAATTTGTAACTTATTTTCTAAAGTCTATTTTGTAACAATTTATTTAAGTTTTAAAAAAGGAAAATTACCCCCCTCCAAAAAAAAAGGAACATTTCAAAGTACATGGCTGGTGTGATTATCTGAGGGGACGAAGAACGAAGAATGGGAAGATGGGACGCCTGTGTCAGCAGAGTGGAGTGGGGAGAACTCACAGGTGACAGGTCCCTGTCCTGCAGGGGCGGGCACAGGGCAGCCTCCTTCCCAGAGCCCACTGCTCCTGGGCCTGGCCCAGTGCCTGGCCCGTGTGGGTGGGGAATGGAGAGGGGCAGAGGCAGTGACGTATTTGCAGCATCCCAGAGCCACTTGTCAACAGCCGGTGGGTTGGCCTGTCAGGGAGAGGAAGGGGGTGCGGTGGCCTCATCCTCACAACTCTCCTCCCTTCCTGGAAGGAAGAGGGAGGAGGTGCTCCTTAGCCCCCATGACGACTGAGAAAACAGGTTCACAGAGGTTTAGAGGCCTGCTCCAAGTCACAAGGATGGAGAGCCAGAATTTGAATCCATGTGGTTCTGTCTACTGCTCCACCCCACCCAGGGCAGGCAGAGGTGGCTCAGGACAGATCTTTCCCTAGACGGGTCTGGGGAGGGTAGTGTCAGCAGGAAGGCCCCAGGAGCCACATACTCAGATTGGCCAGGCAGCTTCCAAATTCGGGCTCCGGCTCCGGCTCGGGCTCCGGCTCCGGCTCGGGCTCCGGCTCCTCCGTGAAGTAGACCTGCCAGTCCAAACTGCTGACCCAGCTCTCATAGGAGGGGAGCGCGGTGAAGACGGCAGGCCGTGTGGGGCCTTGGCAGGCGTCTCCAAAGCTGTGCAGCCCAGCCAGGAACCACGTGCCTCTCACCTCATGCACCAGCGGTGCCCCAGACAGGCCCTGTCAAGGGTCCAGTGAAACTGGGTGACCCTCTTAGCCCTAGGCAGCTGCAAGGGGCAGAAGGGACTACGGCTGGCCTGAAGCGCTGGCTCTTGGGTGCCAGTTGGCAGAAAGGCTATTTCAGGTGAGAGGCAGTCTGGAGACCTGAGCCTGGCAGGTCTCGTACATGAGCTGCAGGGCGAGGATGCCAGGGGTCTGGGGGTGAGCTGGGGGGGACAGGCTTACCTCACAGCGGGGCGGCTCACCCACAACACTGGTACACACCGTCCCTGGGAGGATGGGGATGCTGTCGTGCCCCAGGGCAGCGTGCAGCCGGCTGCAGGCCCTGGGCCCCAGGAGGGTGACGGGCACTGTCTGAGGGGAGCTGGTGCCTGTGGGGGGGGGGGGGAGCGGGGAGAGACCCAGCTGCTGCAGTGGCCTCTAGGCTGGAGGGACAGCTGCTGGCGGCCCCGTCCTACATACCTGACCCACGGTGGGCCAACCCCAGGGCCCAGCCACGTTCCCCATCCGGCAGGTGATGGTCAGTGTAGGGCAGGCACAGGGGCCGCAGGCTGGGGCCTAAGGTCACGGGCCGGGCCAACAGCAGGAGGGCCACGTCGTAGCCCCCCTCTGGGTGCGTATAAGCCCCATGCAGGATGAGTTGCTTTAGACTGACCTCCTCTGGTCCAGCCCCCAGCTTGACGCTCCATTCCTCTGGGCTCTGACGCCTGTGTAGAGACAGCGCCAACAGCATTGGGTGCAGGGCTGCAGCAGGGGTGGGCAGGGGGTCAAAGGCCAGGGAACAGGGCGCACCCAATGAAGCAGTGGGCAGCAGTCAGCACCACCTCCTCAGACACCAGGGCTCCGCCACAGGCCAGCTTCCCCTGATGCCTCAGCTTGGCGTCCCAGGGCCACAGGGAGGGGACTTCTGCCTGGAGACCTCTCCGCAGGGATCCGCAGGCTGAAACAGATGGTTACACCATCTGCCTTCCTGCCAAGTGCTCACGGCGTGCCGGCCCTGGGCCAAGCACTTCCAGCGCACCATCACATCCTCACAACAGCTGTAAAGTTGAATTTTGTTACCCTTGTAACCAAAGTTCCAGAGAGCTTAAGTGACTTTCTAGCTCAGTAACTACAGGTAAGTAGCAGATTTGATACTCAAAAGCCAGTGCCTAAGCTTTTAACCCTAATGGTCCAGCTGCAAGGGTGCGGCCTGCCCCTGTTTCCTCAACCCCACCTGTCTGCACCCCTCCAGGGCTTGGACCAGCCCCAGAATTCCTGGCTCATAGTGCTTCTCTTACCATGAAGGCATAGCTTCCATCTCAGGAATTAATTATTTTGCATGCAATTTGCACATTAGTCACTTTATGCTAGAATGCTGAGTGGGAGCCCTGCCCTGTCCAATGTCACTGGGTCCCTGCTGGGAAACTTTCAGCCAGTCCACAGAGGTCCCTCTTCTTACCTAAACTCCAAAATCATAAAGTTGTGCGGCATCTCTGCTTCTCTTCCCTAAATGGGGTTGCTCCCATCCTCTGGGCTCGAAGGGGCGGGCCTTAGAGTCCCCTAGTCAGCATATGGCAATTTGTGGATGCCCTGTGGCTTCCACCTGCTGCCCAGAAGTCCTCGTGCAGGCCTGACTGTCCCCACAGACCACCCTCTTCACAGCCTCTGCACATACCCACACAGCTGTCCTCATCACTGATCTCCGGGGTCTCTGGGTTCTGGGCCAGAAAGGATGCCCCCCGAGCTCGGGCCTGTAGCCAGGAGCTGTGAGCAGCCATGTCTGTCAGCAGCACGGGAGTGTCTTCCTGGGCACAGCTTGATGTGAAGCTGATGATCCCAGCCTGGACCCAGTGTCCATCGGGCTCCTGGCACAGCACGGGACCCCCAGAATCGCCCTGGAGCAGGCAGCAGAGTCCAGGAGAGCCACCTGAGCCTCAGCCCTGGGCAAGTAGCCTCTGCAGTCCTCCCCCCTCCCTGTGGACCAGGCCCCACCCCTTCTCCCTTCCGCTCTTCTCCCACTCAGACCTGACAGGGCCCCTGCACCCCGGGCTGGGCACCCCCACACAGCATCCCAGGCCGGGCGGGACTGGCCAGCAGCCGCTGGTGCAGCCTGTTGTAGAGACAGTTACACGTGGGGCGGCTGACCAGACGCAGGCGCAGATTCCGGAGGGTCCTGGGAGCTGGCAAAAGACAGGGTCTCAGGGCCGGAGCCTGGGCTCTGGGGAGCAAGGGAGACGCAGCAGGGACAGGTGATGGCCGAGGCTGTGTGACTCCGGACAAGTGGACTGCCTTTTTGGGCTTCAGCCTGGGATAGCCCTTACCAGCACTGGTGTCCTGATCCCAGCCAGTGGCCCAGCAAGAAGTCCCGAAGGGGAAGTGGTGAGCAGGCTGGGGCAAGCAGAGGGGTGTGTGGGGCGTGGGGTGGGCCAGCCGGAGCAGGGCCAGGTCTGAGCCCTGGCTGTAGTGGTTGTAGGCCCTGGGGAGCTGCAGAGCGGTCACCCCCACCTCTTCAGCCCCAGGGCTCAGCCCCTCACGCTGCAGAGAGCCCAGGACAACTGACCAGGAGCTCAGTTCTGTCACTGCTGCCCTGGAAGAAGAGGGACAAGGCCCAGGCCTGGAGTGCAAAGCGGGACAGTGACACCATGGAAGACAGAACAAGGTGGAGAACAGACAAATATCAGCCCGTGGCTTTAAGCAAGGTCCTTCCTTCTCCCGACCTGTTTCTGCTTGGAAGGCTTCTACCATGAAGGTTGTAGACTACCTTGATAATAATAAGTGCCTGGCACATAGCAGTCTCAGTAAACGGTACTCTGTTCATCTAAGGCCGGGATCAGTCTTGCGGAGCTTGGGAACAAATCACACCCCCCCCTCAACCAGAAACCCTGTCTGACCCCAGTCACGACTCACTTTTCAAAGCAGTGGGCAGCAGTGAGGACCCAGGAATCAGCCACCAAGGATCCACTGCAGATATGGACCCCCTGCCTCCTCACACTGGCCTGCCATGGCCACTCGCCGAGCCCTGTGTTGCCCTCCTGAGGCTCAGGGGGGCCAGGGCCACGCTGCCCACAAGCTGTAGAGAGGGGCAGGTCAGGCTGATGGCGGGCCCCTGTCCTGCCCTCACCCAGGGCCCGACACAGACCCAGGGGAGGCCCCAGCCTCATGGCCCCAGAGCTTACCATGCGGAGCTGCTTGAAGACCTGGAAAGGAGACAGGTGAGACACTAGGGAGCCTTACCTGCCCGGCCCAGCTTTGGTGGAAGGGACGGTTTGGGGGACACACCTATGGACCCTGACCTCTGACTCTGTGGCTACCTTCAAGAATGAAAATATTTATAGAAGGCCCAGAAGCAGCTTTTATTGGAACCTATTGAGAGCTTACGCTCTGTCATTAACTCTCCTCCTTCCGCTGTGCTCAGCACTCCGGGGCCCGAGGAGCAGGGCTGGGGTTCAGCCTGGGATCAGGCCAACCCTTCTCCGGGCTCCAGAACCCCCGATTCCTGCCTCCACCACTGAGTCAGGGAGACGGCCTGTGTGTGTGGAGAGCATTAGCTTAATTGTGCCCTCAACCATCAAGGCCTAAGAGGGAGGATTAGGCCTGCGTCATGTCCGAGTGAGGAAGGGCTTTGGGACTGAGATCCACCCCACCCACTCTGACAACTCAGCCTCCCCCACCTTTCCAGAAACAGCCACACTCGACCAGAGTCCCCTGCCCTGCCTCTTCCCCTAATAGACACGCACAAACACACCCACTGGACAGCTGAGCCAGGAGAGATGGGCTCCAGAACTTGCCTAAGGTCTTCCAGGCAGTAGAGGCAGCCAGGGGCACAGGGTACGCACACAGGCACTGGGACCGTTCCTGCAGACGTAGGCTCTATCCCAGCCCAAGAAAATCCTACCCATGACGACACAGGCAGCCACACACCCCTCTCCACGCACACACACCTCTCCACACTCACAGCCAGACCATCACCTCACTGGCCGGCTTCCTCACACCCTCACCAAGCGCAGGGGCTGCTGGGGCCAAGGATGGCCCTGGGACCCCCAACACACCCCTCTCTCCCCACTCAAACGCAGTGGCTCACCTCCTGCAAAGACCACAGCTCCCAGGATCAGCAGCCCAGGCCCGCAGCCTTGCTTCATGCTGCTCGGGGCCACTGTGCCGCCTGCGCTGGGGTTCTCAAAGAAGCCACCTGCAACGCCCTAGCCCCACCTCGGCCCCGCCCCCAGCTGGCTGGGAGCCAGGTGTCATTACTTTTCCTGGGCTGGAAGGAAGCCAGTGGCTCCTAGTTCTGAGGTTGGGGCTGTGTGACCCTAGGCTAGTCACCTTCCCTCTCTGGGCCTCAGCCAGGGCCAGACTGCCTGGGTTCAAATGCCAGTTCTCCCACTTACTACTGGAGTGACCTGGGACAGTTAGCCTTTCTGTGCCTTGTCTGAAAAACAGTGTTTGAATGTAAAAACACTTAGGCCAGAGCCTGGTGGAGTAAATCTGCACCCAGCATGGGAGCTGTCATCCTGTAACTGAAGGGCACGGTGAGCGGGCCCTCCCGATTCTCTCTTCATTTCAGCTTTCCTCACCTCTCCCAGATTCAACTCCAAGTGTTCACATACCTCCTCCCACCCTGCTTCAGCTACAGGGCGTTCAGGGCTGGCTGTCAAGGGGCCCAGGCTCTCCGCTCCCTGCTAGCTAGGAGACTCGACCCATCTCTGGTGTCAGAAGACTCAGTCAGGAGGGCAGAACATTCAGGGTGCGTCCTTTTTCTCCTCCTGACTTCTAACTCAGGCCAGCCTGAACTGTTCAAGAAGCCTGACCCACACAGGCAGCCATGGACAAGGTGAAGAGTGCAGACACTGGAGCCAGAAGGCTCAGGTGGATTCAAGTCCTGAGGGCTCCTGACACTAGCTGTGTGATCTTAGACAAACTACTTAGCCCAGGGGTCCCCAAACTTTTTACACAGGGGGCCAGTTCACTGTCCCTCAGACTGTTGGAGGGCTAGACTATAAAAACTATGAACAAATCCCTATGCACACTGCACATATCTTATTTTAAAGTAAAAAAACAAAACAGGAACAAATACAATATTTAAAATAAAGAACAAATAAGTTTAAATCAACAAACTGACCAGTATTTCAATGGGAACTATGCTCCTCTCACTGACCACCAATGAAAGAGATGCCCCTTCCGGAAGTGTGGTGGGGGCCGGATAAATGGCCTCAGGGGGCCGCATGCAGCCCGCGGGCCGTAGTTTGGGGACCCCTGACTTAGCCTCTCTGTACCTCAGTCTCCTCAACAAGATAGGGATAATAATAGTACCTACCTCATACAATTGCTGTAAGGATTAAGTGAGTTAACACATGGCATGTCCTTAAACAGTGCTTGACATGCAGGTAAGTGTTCAGTAAATATTTGGAAAAATTAATCAAAAACACAGCCTGTTCCTGACCAATGGTGGCACAGTGGATAAAGTGTCGGCCTAAAACACTGAGTTCGCCAGGCTTGCTGGGTTAAGGCACATACGAGAAGCAACCACTACAAGTTGATGCTTCCTGTTCCTCTCCTGCTAAAAATCAGTAAATAAAATCTTAAAAAAAACCTCCAAAAACCCACAATCTGTCTCTGGCCCTTCAGGGTTGCTAAGACTGTCTTGGGATAGTAGAGAAGGCAGCCAGAAGGGTTAAGGTCACATTATAAGGAGAACTTCCCACCAAGCATGCACAGAACCAGAAGGGCAGCTTGCCTTTACAAGTGCATACTTGGCCCTCACAGGACAAGAGGCCTGGCTCCCTTGAGCAGCAGAGACAAGCCCGTTTCCTGGAGGTGGGTGCCGGCATCCCAGGTCTGCTGACGCCACAGGCTGGAGAAGGAACTAGCCACCTTTCCCGGGTTGGCTCCCCAGGTCTGCTGACGCTGCAGGCTGGAGAAGGAACTAGCCACCTTTCCTAGGCTGGCTCTGGCTCCCCAGGTCTGCTGAGGCCGCAGGCTGGAGAAGGAACTAGCCACCTTTCCCGGGCCAGCTCCCCAGGTCTGCTGATGCCGCAGGCTGGAGAAGGAACTAGCCACCTTTCCCGGGCCGGCTCCCCAGGTTTGCTGACGCCGCAGGCTGGAGAAGGAACTAGCCACCTTTCCTGGGCTGGCTCCCCAGGTCTGCTGAGGCCGCAGGCTGGAGAAGGAACTAGCCACCTTTCCCGGGCCGGCATCCCAGGTCTGCTGACGCCACAGGCTGGAAAAGGAACTAGCCACCTTTCCCGGGCTGGCATCCCAGGTCTGCTGACGCCGCAGGCTGGAGAAGAAACTAGCCACCTTTCCTGGGCTGGCTCCCCAGGTCTGCTGACGCCGCAGGCTGGAGAAGGAACTAGCCACCTTTCCCGGGCTGGCTCCCCAGGTCTGTGACGCCATAGGCTGGAGAAGAAACTAGCCACCTTTCCCGGGCTGGCTCCCCAGGTCTGCTGACGCCGCAGGCTGGAGAAGGAACTAGCCACCTTTCTCGGGCTGGCCCTCTACTCTCCCTCTGACTCACACCCTCCCAATCCCAGAGGAGGCAAGACTGGGGGAGATCGAATACTTGGGGTCCCGGGCAGACAGCTGGTTCAGACTTAGCCAATTGAATAACTTTTATTGCTCAGCACCTTCTTTCCTTGGGCAATGGCAGGAGCTTTGGGAACTAACCCTTGGGAGCAGAGCCAGAGGCACTAACTAGTAGAGGAAAGAGTGGGGCACATTTGGTCCGTTGTCCTGGATACGGTGGAGGCAGTTGTAGACTCGTCCAAGGACCCAGGCATGTCTACCTTGGGCAAGGCTGACATGCCAATGCAGAGCATAAGCGGTCAGGTCAGCCTGGGTTGGCATGAGGGCTCAGTGCCCTTTGACCTTGCCCTGGGGTCCCTGATCCTCCCGGAAGCTAAGCACCATTAGGCCCACATTGATGGCATAGGTCGTGATGCAAACGATGCAGAAGTCATAGAGCACGAAGAACAGGACCCAGGCCAGGTAGACAGAGCCAGCGAGGGACACCAGGGAGCTCAGCTGTAGCAGGACAGATACCCAGCGGCCCTGGAGGCAACCTGTAAGAAGGAAAAGGGTCAAACGCAGGCTGCAGGGACTGGCCACCTCTAGAACATTGCCATGACTTCCTGGTGCCACCCAGACAGCAGGGGTTACTGGGATAGAGTCTTTGAAATAAGAGGGTCCAACGGGCCCAACCAAGGCCTTGGATTTCCTATCTGTTCAATGATGCCTGGGATCCAAATAGTGAAGTTTCCTGCTGCAATTTCATCTAGATGAGATGAAAAACAATCCTTAGATTCCCCCCCCCCCCCGGAAAAGAACTGAGTCTTTTCCACAAAACTGGTGCCCTAGAATGCGGTTAGGGTCCTTCTGGCTCTGACACATCAGACCTAGACTGAAAGGCTCCCATTAGTTCCCACCCCCACGGTGCTCAGTGATGAGCAGCCGGCTGCCAGCTGTAAGAGTCCCCAAGAATGCCAGGGATGGGGCGGGGCCTGCCAGGAAGGGGCACGGCCAGTTACCTAACAACAGCTGCAGTGTATAGAAGATGCACCCGAATATGCTGTTGGATTGATTGAAGACACTGTCTGAGCCCAGCACTTGCTCCACCAGTCCAAAGCCCCGACCCCACCTGGTGGAGGGAGGGCCCAAGTAAGGGGGGTCAACCCAGTGCCTTGTCCTGGAGGGGTGATTTCCAAGAAGCCACCTGGGCTGTCCTTCCCGTGGTCACCATTCCCTCCACCCCAGCTTGAGGCCAAGGGTCGATGACCTCCTGGTGAAGCTTCCCTTTGGCCACGTCAGGATCCTGTGTCTGCTCCTATCTTCGCCTATTCCCAGGTCAGGCCTGGCTATGCTTCCTTCCTCCTTAGGCCCTTCTTTCCACCCTAGACCTTCATTAATTCTTAAGATGGTAGAGGGAGAAATCACGGTTGACTCGGGACAGATTCTCTCTGCCCTGGGCCCCTATTCTCCAGTTCCCTGGCCGCCCACTCCCCTCTTCTGTATCCGGTCATCCCACTAACCCCAGGCCCGCAAGCATAGCCAGTCTTAGCCACTTTATTCCCAGGTACACGGCCATCCTCAAGCCCATCATCTGTCCCTACACGTTATCCCACCTCCCCTTCCTGTCTGATCACCTTTATTCCTTGGAATCCAGATCCCCGTGCTACTCCCCAGAATAACCACAGTCCCCAGCACTATCTGCCCCGGTCCCGCATTCCTATCTCCGACCACCGCTCCGCAGGGCACCGCTCCCATAAGCCGCCCGGTGCCCCAAGCCTCCCACCCCCGCGCTCACCTGGAGGAGAAGACGCGCGAACAGCTGATGGCGGTGCCCACGTCGCAGAGCGCACGGTAATCCCGGTCCCGGGCGCGCGCCGCCTTCACGTGGTGCGCGTAGAGGGAGAGCACGAAGCCAGCGAGGCAGAGCGCAAGCCGCGCCCCTCCGGGGCTCCGCCAGGTAGCACCCATGTCTCGGTGTCCCGCCCGAGGCGCAGCCTAAAGGGAACCAGCCACGGAGCGGGGGCGGGGCAGGACGTGGCCACGCCCTCTCCCGCCCCTCCCGGCGAGGTTCGGGCTGGTCTGGCACGCCCTGATCCAATTGGGTTTTCCTAGGACTGGATAGGCGTGCTTGTGAGGTAGGAAAACAGCGAGGAATGCTGGGACTGGGAAAACAGAGTCAAGGCCGTGGGTACTTACGGACGAGGCATTGTGGGAGTTGTAGTACGACGGGCCGCAATGCCTCAAGGGAAATGGAGTCTCAGGAATTTTAAAAATTAGGTATTGCTAGCTGCTCTGGCTGGAGCATGGTTGGTTAAGCATTGTCCTGATGCACAAAGGTTGCCGGGTTGGACCCCCGGTCAGGGAAAATACAGGAATAGATCCATATCTCTGTCTCTCTTCCTCTCTCCCCTCTGAAATCAATAAATAAAAATATATAATAGTATTCCAAAGAAAAGTATGTATACCTAAAAGTATATAGTGCTTGCTCTATGCCAAGTCCTATTCTAAACATTGGAACACCCAGGACCTAGAGACCAGCGAATCAGGAAATACAGTGAGTAGTGTGAACTGATCAAGAACCAAGGCGCAGTGGATAGAGCATCAGCCTGGGATGCTGAGGACCCAGGTTTGAAGCCCTGAGGTCGCTGGCTTGAAACCCAAGGTCGCTGGCTTGAGCAAGGGGCCATTTGCTCAGCTAAAGCACCCAGTCAAGGCACGTATGAGAAAGCAATCAATGAACACGAAGGTGCCACAACGAAGAATTGATGCTTCTCATCTCTCGCCCTTCTGGTCTGTCCCTGTCACTTTCTCTGTCTCTGACCAAAGAGAGAGAGAGAGAGAGAGAGAGAGAGAGAGAGAGAGATGATTGATCCTGTAGGTCCAATGTAATCACAAAGGTCCTTAAAAGTGGGAAAAGGCTGCAGAACAAAGAGTCAGAGGGAGGTGTCACTACAGAAAAAAGGCACAATGAAAGAAAAAGGCAAGAAGAAGAAGGAGGAGGAGGAGGAGGAGAAGGAGGAAGGAGGAGGAGGAGAAGGAGGAAAGAAGGAAGAGGAGGAGGAGGAGGGAGGAGGAGGAGGAAGAGGAGGAGGAGGAGGAGGAAGGAGGAGGAGGAGAAGGAGGAAAGAAGGAGGAGGAGGAGGAGGAGGAGGGAAGGAGGAGGAGGAGGAAGAGGAGGAGGAAAAGAAGAAGAAAGGCACAGTGAGATGCAACATTGCTGGCTTTGAAGATGGAGAAAGAGGGTCATGAGCTAAGGAATCTGGGTGGCTTCTAGAAGCCGGAAAGAGATAAGAAATGGATACTCCCCTAGGTTCTCCCGAAAGGAACTGCTGGCATCTTAGTTTTAACTCAGCGAGACCCCTGTCTGACTTCTGAACCATAGAGCTGTAAAATAATAAGTTCATGTTGTTTTGAGCCACTAGGCTTGGGGTAATTTGTTACAACAATAGGACACCATTACAGAGGGCTCGGGCTTAGGTCTGAACTCCTTCCACAATCTCTTGGACTCTTCCCATTATCTATGGCTGGCTCCCCAGAATAACTGATCTAGGAGGGAGCAAGACAGAAACCCCAATATCTTTATGTCAGACTACAGAGGACTTATTGCTGTTCAACAAATCACCAAAAAAATAATGGCATACAGCAATAACAATTATTTTACTTCTCTCACACTGTTTATGGGTTAGGAATTTGGGGAGAGAATTTTGGCTGGCAGTCCAGGCTGACACAATTGCAATCAGGTGATGGCTGATGCTGGAAGAATGGGAGACTAAAGCAGCTGAGGGATAAGCTAGCAGCTCACTCACTGTCTCTCTCTCTCTTGTAGTCTCTGTCTATCTATGTATTCATGCAGTCTCTCTGTAGGGGCTAGTTTGGGCTTCCTCATAGCACAGCAGCCTCCAGGCTATAATAGCTAGCTTCCAAAATTGTCCTCAATAATTTCCACCTCCTGGTATTCATACAATTGTGTAGTTTCCCCCCTACACTAAATAGAGCTGACCTGATCCAAGAGCGTAACACAGAAATGATGGTGTGTGATTTTCTAGACAGTCATGGAGATATTGTGACCCTTGTATGCTTCTTCTTTGATCACTCATTCTGAGTCAAGCCAGCCATAAATAACAGGAACACTCTATTTCAATACCTGAGAGTAAAGCTCAATATTTCTTTCGCTGAAAAAAAAAAGTTTCCATTGATTTGAGAGAAAGGGAGCAAGAGGGGTGGGGAGAGGGGGAGAAAGAGGAGCATCAACTCATCATTCTGCTTAGTTGTTGTGTACTCATTGATTGCCTCTCCTATGTGCCCTGACCAGGATCGAACCTGTGACCTCAGCACATGGTGATGACACCTTATCCACTGGGCCGTCCAGCCAGTACCTTGTCTTTCAACAAATGTTTATTGAGTCCCCAGGGTTAGGGGCCAGGAATAAAACAGTAAGCAGATAGCCTGACCTGTGGTGGCGCAGTGGATAAAAGCGTCGACCTAGAATGCTGAGGTTGCCGGTTCAAAACCCTGGGCTTGCCCGGTCAAGGCACATATGGGAGTTGATGCTTCCAGCTCCTCCCCCCTTCTCTCTCTCTCACTCTAAAATGAATAAATAAATAAAAATAATTTAAAAAACCCAAAAAACAGTAAGCAGATAAATATTCATGCTCTGGTCTTATATTTTAGAAGAGGAGAAGAAGATGAGCAATTATAATAAATACATAAAGTATACAGTATGTTGATGGTGCTAAATGCTACCAATAAAATAAAAAGTAGAGCACAGTATGGGGGATGGAGGCGATTGCAATTTTATTTATTTTTGCTTTTTAAAATATTTATTAATTTTTTTTTAGAGAGAGAGACAGAAATATCGATCTGTTCCTCTATGTGTCCTGACTGGGGATCAAACTGACAACCTCTGTGTATTGGGTGATGCTCTAAAGGCCAGGGTGGTGATTGCAATTTTATTGTACTTTATTTATTGATTTTAGAGAGAGGAGAGAGAGAAAGGAGGGGAGGTGCGGGAAGCCTCAACTTGTAGTAGTTGCTTCTCCTATGTGCCTTGACCCGGCAAGCCTGGGGTTTCTAACCAGCGACCTCAGCGTTCAGGTCGACGCTCTATCCACTGTGCCACCACAGGTCAGGCATGGTTGCCATTTTGTTTTGTTTTATTTTATTTTTTTCATTTTTCCGAAGCTGGAAACGGGGAGGCAGTCAGACAGACTCCTGCATGTGCCCGACCGGGATCCACCTGGCATGCCCACCAGGGGGTAATGCTTTGCCCCTCTGGGGCATCGCTCTGTTGCGTCCAGAGCCATTCTAGTGCCTGAGGCAAAGGCCACAGAGCCCGGGCCATCTTTGCTCCAATGGAGCCTCGCTGCAGGAGGGGAAGAGAGAGACAGAGAAGAAGGAGAGGGGGAGGGATGGAGAAGCAAATGGGCGCTTCTCCTGTGTGCCCTGGCTGGGAATTGAACCTGGGACTCCTGCACGCCAGGCCGACGCTCTACCGCTGAGCCAACTGGCCAGGGCATGGTTGCCATTTTAAATAGGACAATCAGGATGTGCTTCATTTACTTGACAGTTGGGCAAAATCTTGAAGGACATGAGCAAGTAAGCTGTGCAGATCTGTAGGGGATGTTCCAGGTAGAGGGGGACAGCCAGTGAAAGGAATGTGTGTGGTATGTTTAGGGGACAATTGGGAGGCCAGTGTGGCTGGAGCCAGTGGGTGTGGAGGGTTGAGGACCCAGAGGAAAGCAGGAATGGGGGCTTTCAGTTCTCTCATCTATAAAATGAGCAGAAAAATAGTACTTACCTCAAGGGTTATACTGAAGATGACATTAGTACATACAAGGCTCTGAGGAGCGTGCCTGACCAACCCTGAGCTTTAAATGAGCATTCTGGAGGCAGCCGAGTGTTCCGGCCGGAGGAGAGCTCTTCCAGCGCTCAGAGTCAAATCGGTGAGGTCGTCCGTAGACATTCCTGCCTTGGTGGCAACCGCAGCCCCAGCTCCGGTTATCCGGTCCACACAGCAGCCACGTGAGTGCGGAGTTCTGGCATACTGCCAGCCTTCCGAGTCCTTGTTTCTCTGCGCATGCTCTTCTCCTGCCCAGAGCACCTGTCTCCCTTCTTCCCTGGGCTCAAGCAATGCCTGCCTCCTGGAGCTGAGTGGCCCCCTAGTTTTACACCAGGGTATTGCTAGGATGCTGGAAAAGAAAGGGTGAGAATGGGGTATGTGGGGGGGGGGGAGGGGTCAGGAGCTAGAAGGAAATCTAGAGACTTGGGGAGTTCCTCCTGGTCTGAGATCTTCCCTCTTTGCTCAAGTAAGCCACCCACCTTCAGGGTCCCGACTCTGCTGAAGTTTCGAGACAGATTTTGGCTCCAAAGATATCACATGCTTCACTCAACCTTTATTCACTTAAAAAAATTATTAATTTTAGAGAGAGAAGAAGGGAGAGAGAAACATCCCTCTGTTTCTGTATGTCCCCTGACTGGGGATCAAACTGGCTACCTTTGTGTATTGGGACGATGCTCTAACCAACCGAGCTATCCAGCCAGGGATTAAAAAAAAAACAACCTTTAAATACTGTATCTATGCCTGACCTGTGGTGGCGCAGTGGATCAAGTGTCGACCTGGAATGCTGAGGTCACCGGTTCGAAACCCTGGACTTGCCTGGTCAGGCACATATGGGAGTTGATGCTTCCTGCTCCCCTCCCCCCATCTCTAAAATGAGTAAATAAAATCTTTAAAAAATATTTATAAAATACATAACCACAGTAAAGAAAAATCCAATCGGTACAAGTGCACACACACACATATACAGTGAAAAATCTCCCATCATTTCTTGCTTGGAAAAAGTAATTGTTTTTTGCACTGATCTGTCTGCTTTTGGTCTCACTAATTCCCACCCTCCCAATCACGACAGCCGGAGGATTCTAAGGGGCAAACCTGACAATTTAAAACTTTTCAGTGGCATTTTACCACCTCCGGACAAATGCAGACTCCCTTCCCTTTATGATCTGACCCTGGGAACCCTTTCAGCTCCTCTCCACATGGCGGCAGCCATATCATCAGATTATCCAGGCTCCCCTCTAACTTGCCATCTTGCCCTTCCCACTCCAGTTCCTGTGCCTGGCGGTGGCCTACTCACTGCACCTCTATCAATGTCCCAGTCCCTATTTGATGCTCCCACGGCCTCCTCTGCAGCCCTCGTCACAGCTGATGACACTGAAACTGTTTTCAGGATAGGGAAGTGTGTTTTTTATTTTACTTTATTTAACATCCAATCTCCCCTCCTGGCACAGAAGTCACCCAATCAGTGTTAGTTGCAGGCTTGAACGAATGAATGGGTGATAATACCTAACACTAAATATAGTGCCAATTCTATTTCTGGCATTGCTCCAGGAACATTACATATATAAATTCATATAACCACACAACCACCCCAAGGTTGCTACATCCTCTTTTTTCCAAAACGGAAATTAAAGCATTGAGCAGTTTAAGTAACTTGCCCTAGATAGTAAGTGGCTGAGCTGAGGTTTGAACTAGATAGTTCGATATCCGATAAATGAATCAAGAGCTGGAAGGAGAAAGCCAGACGTCAGGTAAGGAATCCCGGTAGGGTTTGGTTTGTGCGCTTTCCATCTAAGGATCTCCTCTCCCGGGGGGCCCATTTTATAGACTAGGAGACAGAGAGCTAGGGAGACCACAGATAATTCCAGGAGCCCTGTGGAGGGAGCTGTGGTATTAATTTGGGAGTTCTGGAGCACGAGTATAGCCAGGTTGAAGAGTCCTCTGCTTCAAACTACAACTCCCAGGAGGCACCGGGTGCCCACAGTCCCTCGACGTCACAGCGGCAGAGGGCTAGGGCAGCACGGTTAGCCCGGCCCGGCCCGGCCCGTCTACTGTTGGGCCGTTCCGCCCGGACCCCGGCCCTGGCTCTGGCCCCGCGGTAAGTGGAACAGCAGATATAGACCCCGCCCGCGGAGGCTTCGCAGCGCGCGCCCGCAACCTCCGCCATTGTGCTGGGAGTGTGCGGGATGCGGGTCTGGCATCTACCAGATGGGGGGATCCGGGCCGAACCAAATGATGTGCGGAGGGAAAACCAACCCAGAGGGCCTATGGGGTCGCAGCTTCGATGCAGCGGCTCTCGGGCGCACAATGCGCTGTGCTGCACGTACGCAGGCCAGGCCGGGGAGCGGGGGGGAAATGAGGGCGGGTGGGGCCGGGTCTGGAGGCGCTCGGTAGGGGTCGACCCGCCCGTTGAACGTGGGTGCCCAGGAGCTGGGGCGAGGTTTTTGAGCTGGACAGGCCTGAGGATCTCCTCGACCAGATAAAGCCTCAGGTTGAAGAATAGGAGCTCCGGAAAGCAAGGTTGTCCGGGTTCGGCCTGTGTGTGGGGTGGGGGGAGGTGGTTGAAGGGGTTGAGGTTGGGGTTAGGGTTAGGGAGATTGTCCAGGCCTGAGGATGCCAGTGCCTCCATGGAGAGACGGTGTGGGTCGTCTGGATCTGGATCCTTTCAACTCCCCCTTCCCCCAAACCGGTAGATGGGAGCTGCTCCC
Organism: Saccopteryx bilineata; assembly: GCF_036850765.1. Lineage (NCBI taxonomy): Eukaryota > Metazoa > Chordata > Mammalia > Chiroptera > Emballonuridae > Saccopteryx > Saccopteryx bilineata. The sequence continues at coordinate 292,508,152 of NC_089493.1, forward strand.
TGGGGCTGAGCGTGTCAGCATCCTCCAACAGCCCTCGGCCCTGAAGTCAAGAGAGGAGCCCCCGCCTACCCACACCTCCCTTTCCCCGTTTTGGGGTCGCTTCCATCTATCTGGTTCTTAGCCCTAGTGGCCGCCCAGTCCGACAAGGGAGCACGAGGAGGATGCTGGCGTCGGTGCTGGGAAGCGGCCCCCGGGGCGGGCCTCCACTCCGGTCCTTCCTGGGGCCAGCACTCTTGCTCCGGGCCCTCTCCACATCAGCCACCGATACTCACCACGTGGAGATGGCAAGGGAGCGCTCCAAAACTGTCACCTCCTTTTACAACCAGTCCGCCATTGATGTGGCAGCAGAGAAGGTATGCAGCTGGGGCAGCGAGGCCGGGTCCCAAGCTGCAGTGGGTGTCCAGGGAAGGGGTGGGGTTGATGTGGCCAGGGGCAGCACTGGAGATCCAATGCTCAAGCTCCTCTGCCCCTCCAGCCTTCAGTCCGCCTCACTCCGACCACGATGCTCTATTCCGGCCGCTCTCAGGATGGCAGTCACCTTTTGGTAAGATTCCTGCCCCGTTTCTCCCTAGGTCCCTGGAGCTCTGGCTCAACCACTCAGTCCCCAGCCCTGCCTTCCCTCCATTTTGTTCTAGAAAAGTGCCCGCTACTTGCAGCAAGAGTTGCCAGTGAGGATCGCTCACCGCATCAAGGGCTTCCGCAGCCTCCCTTTCATCATTGGTTGCAACCCCACCATACTGCAAGTGGTAAGGTGGCTGGCGTTAAGGGGGTGTGGGTGTGCCCACTCTGGTGTTCAAGGAGGCTTGAAAGGCCATGATGGGGTTTGAACCTAGTGAATTGGGGGTGATGGCACACCCCTTGGCTAAGCATAGGTAGTTGTTCTCTATCCTGTGGTCCCAGCATCCTTGTGAATTCTGATACCTCTTCCCTGCAGCACGAGCTATACATCCGTGCCTTCCAGAAGCTGACAGACTTCCCTCCGGTGAGGCTTGGGCCAGGGCTGGGTGAGGGGTTATAAGGTCAGGGCTGAACCATCCATGCTCATGACTCTGTGACCTGCAGATCAAGGACCAGACAGAGGAAGCCCAATACTGCCAACTGGTGCGTCAGCTGCTGGACGACCACAAAGATGTGGTGACCCTCTTAGCTGAGGGCCTGCGTGAGAGCCGGAAGCATATAGAGGTCAGGGGCAGTGCCGTGCGGGCCGGTTGGGGGTCTGGGAAGGGCACAGCACTACTGAGGCCCCACTGTTTACAGGATGAGAAGCTTGTTCGCTCCTTCTTGGACAAAACACTGACCTCGAGGCTTGGGATCCGCATGTTGGCCACACATCATCTGGCCCTGCATGAGGACAAGGTGGAGCACTGGGACTGAGACCCACCTGGGAATGCCAGATGAGGCAGAGGGGACTGAGCTAGGGTTCCCTTAGGCAGGGGATCTGGGGAGGGACTTGGGGCCACTTCAGCATTCCGGAAGTTGTAAGCATTTGGTGGCCAATGTGCGGGTGGAGGGCTGCCCGATCCTGACCTTCTTTCTCCTGCCAGCCTGACTTTGTCGGCATCATCTGCACTCGCCTCTCACCGAAGAAAATTATTGAAAAGTGGGTGGACTTTGCCAGGTGAGAGGCAAAAACAGCTAAGGGGGTGGACATCTTTGGGCAGGGAAGGCTTGAGTCTGAGCCTTTGCCTGAGACCTGGGACGTGGTCAAAGACGGTGTTTCTCAACTGTGGCCTTTTAACATTTTGAGTCAGATCATTGTTTCTTGAGGGGTTGTCCTGTGCTTGTTAGGATATTTAGAAGGATCCCTGGCCTCTACTCACTTGATGTCAGTGGTACTCTCTAGTTGCAACAAGCAAAAACCTCTTTAGAAACTGCAAAATTTCCCTGGGGGACATGGAGGAAGAAGCACCTCCAGTCAAGAACCACTCAGTTGGGTCTAAAGACTTGCTCCTCCCCACAGACGCCTGTGTGAGCACAAGTACGGGAACGCCCCCCGCGTCCGCATCAACGGACACGTGGCTGCCCGGTTCCCCTTCATCCCGATGCCACTGGACTACATCCTGCCCGAGCTGCTCAAGAATGCCATGAGGTGGGCTGGCTGGCTGTGGTGAAAGAGGACAGACAGGAAGTGGGGTGAGGCGGGGATACCACTACCCACTACTGGTCTTTCCCCCCTTTAGAGCCACAATGGAGAGTCACCTAGACACTCCCTACAATGTCCCAGATGTGGTTGTCACCATCGCCAATAACGACATCGATCTCGTCATCAGGTTTGCCCCGAGTGGGAGTTGGGTTGGGGTGGACAGGCGCCCCAGGCACTGTTTCTGACTTGCTGAATGACCTCAAGCCAGCACCTGCCCCACTCGGAGACTTGGTCCCTGGTCAGACAAGATATTCTCTGGTCCGGAGATAGCCATGAGCTGTATAAGAATGAATCCGGGGCCAGCTTCAGGCCCCAGGGTCCTGTCCTCGTTAGCAGCTGAGGGGCCTACGGGGGAAAGAGTCGGGAGTAACCAGCCTCTGACTCTGAACTGAGAATATCCAATTCTGTGAGGCTGTGTCAGTGGCCCAGGCAAAGGTGAGGAGAAAGAAATGTAGCTCATAAAAAATAAGGTCCAAGGGTCTGAGTGGACCACATTCCACCTTTGGGTAAAAGGGACAGGATAGGATGGCACTCCCTGCCTGGGTGGCAGTGAGTCCCTCCACCGAGCTGAGCCAAGTGCATATTATGGACATCCTGCCAGGATCTCCGACCGGGGAGGGGGAATCGCTCATACAGACCTGGATCGGGTTATGGACTACCACTTCACCACAGCCGAGTCCAGCACCCAGGACCCCCGGATCAACCCTCTCTTGGGCCACCTGGACATGCTCAGCGGTGGCCAGTCTGGACCTATGCATGGGTGAGGCCCCACCTTGCCATTCTGGAGGGGTGCAGGACCCCAGGAGACCTCGCCTCTGAAGCCACTGTCCTCTCCCTTACCCCCACCTCCAGCTTTGGCTTCGGGCTGCCCACATCACGGGCCTACGCGGAGTACCTTGGAGGTTCCCTGCGGCTGCAGTCCCTGCAGGGCATTGGCACGGACGTCTATCTGCGGCTCCGTCACATCGATGGCCGGGAGGAAAGCTTCCGCATCTGACCCCATCGCCCTTGTCCTGCTCACCTGCCCAGCCTGGGCCACACACCCTGCCAGGACCTTCTGGGCCAGACAGGGTGCCACCCTGCTCCACACACTGCTGCATCGTGGGTCTTAGGACCCCAAACAGATGGACTCCCATGGAGCTGGGCGCCACCCCTGCTCAACAGGGTCCACTGCTTCCCTGCCTCCAGGCCTTGGAGGGGAAGAAGTGCGGACCCCTGAGGCCTCCAGCTCCGGCCTCATCATTCTCGTTCCTGGGGAACCCTATTTTGACCTGCTGTTTGTTATTAAAGTTCACATTTTGAATGCCCTCTTGAGCCCCATGTGGGGAGGGCAGATGAGCTTTTGTTTCTGACACCACTCAGGTTCCCTGGGCCCTTTGGTTCAATGCCCGGTCTCTTAGCGGTCCTGACAGCCTGGCAGGCCAGGAGTAGCATTGCCCCGAGTCTCTTGCACACTTGATTGGGTGAGAGTGGGCGGGACTCTGGCAGTTTGTGCAAAGCTTTCATTCATTTTGTTTAACAAATGTTTCTGCTTCCCAGACAAGACTGAAGGCCCAGGGTGGCCTGAGGCTTCCCTTCCTGGCAGTCACAGGTTCTGGAGGTGAAGGTCACCAGATTGGGCAACCTCCTGAGCCGCCTGATTCCTGAGCCCGAGGAAGGTTAAAAATACTGCTCGCCACCTGTGCCTGTTGCTGCCCAGAAAAGGAACAAAGACGGTGCCCTGGCAGGCCCCAGAGGACGGTGGGCCTGGTAGGGAGGGCAAAAGGAAATGGCTCCACAGAGCAGGTTCGGCCCGTTGCCCACCGTGCCAGGGAAGGAGAAGAAGGGCCCAAGAGCCTGCTTGGTGGGACTGCTGATGGAGGTGGGGGATTGGCAGAGGACGACACCAGTGACTTGACAGGCTGAAAGTCCTGCTGGCTGCAGTGCAGGGGTTTCGGCTGGGAGACAGGTGTCAGGAGTCGGAGCAGAAGGCCTTAACTGTACAGCCAGGAAGCGGGGGCTTTATCCTGCAGGCGGCAGGGTCCACAGGTGCATTTTAAGCTAGGAAAAGATGTATTGGGCCTGGCCTGTGGTGGTGCAGTGGCTGAAGTGTTAACCTAGAATGCTGAGGTTACCGGTTCGAAACCCTGAGCTTGCCTGGTCAAAACACATACAATAAGCCCTGGCCAGATGGCTCAGTTGGTTAGAGCATCATCTGGAAGCACAGACATTGCTGGTTCAATCCCCAATCAGGGCACATACAGAAACAGATTATTGTTCCTGTTTCTCTCCATTACCCTCTCTAAAATCAATAAAAAACAAAAAAGCACATATGACCAGCAACCAATGAACAACTAAAGTGAAGCAACTATGAAGTTGATACTTCTCACTCCTCCCCTCCTCTCTGTAAAATCAATAAAATCTTTAAAAAAGTATTAAAAAAGAGGGTGTATCGGGTTGGATTCCCTAAAGGCAGACCCTGAGAGGGAGATTTGTGTCCAAGTGATTGTTGAGAAAATGCTCCTGGAAGGGAATAGGGGAAGCAGGAGAGGGAGGGCAGGAGGCCAGGCAAGGGTGTGATCTCGTGCTAAGTCTAGAGCCAGTAAACTGTGCCACAGAGTTGGAGGCCAGACAGCTAAGCTCCACAGACACTGGCTAATGTCTGTGTCGGGAGGTACTTGAAATAGTTTTCAGCTATTTCAAGCAAAACACCTTTTAGCCAGAGGTGCAGTTCATCAAAGAATCTCTTCTGCTATATTTTAAAAGTATATAGAATGTAATCTGGGCACACAGAAGCAACAAAAAGAGATTCCAGGGGGTCTCGGTGAAATTTCTATATAGATAGTTCTTGGAAAAAAGATTTGCACATTAGAAGAACCACTGGTAGCTGGTGGATATGAGGGAGAACTGAGGTTAGTGGAGTGACCCTGGCCAGAGATTTAGAAAGCTGGTAATCCTTAACTAGCAAGGACAGCATCCCAAATTTAAGATCTTGGCCTGACCAAGTGGTGGTGCAGTGGATACAGCATCTGCCTGGGACGCTGAGGACCCAGGTTCTAAACCTTGAATTCACCAGCTTGAGAGCAGGATCCTTCACCTTAACATGGGTGGGGGTCCTGGGCTTTAACGTGGGATCATAGACATGACCCTGTAAGTCGTTGGCATGAAGCCCAAGGTTGCTGGCTTGAGCAAGGGGTCACTGGCTTGGCTGGAACCCCCCCTCCCCCCCGGGGTTTAGCTTGGGAAAGTAATCAGTGGACAACTAAGGTGCTGCAACGAAGAATTGATACTTATCTCTTTCCCTTCCTGTGTCTGTCCCTGTTTGTCCCTCTCTCTCTCAAAAAAAAAAAAAAAAAAAAAAAAGCCAGGTGAAGTAAAAAAATGAGGTACCAGAACTGTGGGTAGATAGAATAACAATCTTGAAGATGGAGGTGGGGTAGAGTGGGAGAAGACGTTTTCTTCCTTTTTTATTCCATATTATGTTACCAGACACCTGGCATTCACTGCCTCTCCCCCAAACAACACTTCCCAGAAAGCCAAGTTGCCAGCCCTTACACTGCCAGCCCCAACAAAGACCTAACTCTCATTTCTTTTTTAAAATTCATTTTTATTTTGAGAAAAAGGGAGAGGAGAGTGAGAAGTGTCAACTCGGGTGGCTGCATTTTAGTTGCTTCTTTTTGGTGCCTTGGGGGTGGGGGCTCAAGCCAGAGACCTCGGGATCATGTCAATGATCCTGCACTCAAGATGGCGACCTAGGGGTTTGGAATCTGGGACCTCAGTGTTCCAGGTCTATGCTCTATTCACTGTGCCAGCACCGGTCAGGCTCTTATTTCTCTTTTTGTGACAGAGAGACAGATAGGGATAGACAGGAAGGGAGAGAGATGAGAAGCATCAATTCTTCATTGGGCACCTTAGTTGTTCATTAATTGCTTTCTCATATGTGCCTTGATGGGGGGTCTACAGCAGACTGAGTGACCCCTTGCTCAAGCCAGCGACCTTGGGCTCAAGCTCGTGAGGCTTGCTCAAACCAGATGAGCCCACACTCAAGCTGGCGACCTCAGGGTTTCAAACCTATGTCCACGTCCCAGTCCCACGCTCTATCCACTGTGCCACTACCTGATCAGGCCAAGTTGTTGGTTTTTTTTAATTAATTAATTTATTTTTTGTATTTTTCTGAAGCTGGAAACGGGGAGAGACAGCCAAACAGACTCCCGCATGCGCCCAACCGGGATCCACCCGGCACGCCCACCAGGGGGCAATGCTCTGCCCCTCCGGGGTGTCCCTCTGTTGCGACTAGAGCCACTCTAGTGCCTGGGGCAGAGGCCAAGGAGCCATCCCCAGCGCCCGGGCCATCTTTGCTCCAATGGAGCCTCGCTGCGGGAGGGGAAGAGAGAGACAGAGAGGAAGGAGAGGGGGAGGGGTGGAGAAACAGATGGGTGCTTCTCCTGTGTGCCCTGGCCAGGAATCGAACTTTTTTTTTTTTTTTTTTTTTTTTTTATTTTAGAGGGGAGAGAGAGAGACTGAGAGAGAGAGAGAGAGAAGGGGCGGAGGAGCAGGACGCTTCAACTCCCATATGTGCCTTGACCGGGCAAGGCCAGGGTTTTGAACCGGTGACCTCAGTATTCCAGGTCAACGCTTTATCCACTGCGCCACCACAGGTCAGGCGAACTTTTTTTTTTTTTAAAGATTTTATTTATTCATTATAGAGAGAGGAGAGAGGGAGAGAGGAGGGGGGAGGAGCAGAAAGCATCAACTCCCATATGTGCCTTGACCAGGCAAGCCCAGGGTTTTGAACCGGCAACCTCAGCGTTTCCAGGTTGACACTTTATCCACTGCGCCACCACAGGTCAGGCCAAGCTCTTATTTCTTTTTTTTTCTTTCCCTTTGTATTTTTTCTGAAGCTGGAAACGGGGAGAGACAGTCAGACAGACTCCCGCATGCGACCGACCGGGATCCACCCGGCACGCCCACCAGGGGCGTCGCTCTGCCGCAACCAGAGCCACTCTAGCGCCTGGGGCAGAGGCCAAGAAGCCATCCCCAGCGCCCGGGCCATCTTCGCTCCAATGGAGCCTTGGCTGCGGGAGGGGAAGAGAGAGACAGAGAGGAAGGAGGGGGGGGGGTAGAGAAGCAATGGGCGCTTCTCTTATGTGCCCTGGCCGGGAATCGAACCCAGGTCACCCGCACGCCAGGCCGACGCTCCACTGCTGAGCCAACCGGCCAGGGCCAAGCTCTTATTTCTTGATCAGTAATCTCAGTTCCATTCTCAGGCCCTGAACATTTCACCACTCTTACAATTGTTTCTAAATCCAATAACTGAATTATAAATCGAAGATAATTCAAGTGGCCAAAAGTGATGTTTATTGAGTACCAACCCTGTGTGGCACTGCAGTGCACTTGCTTTATATACATAAGAGGTAGATGAATACACATAGTTTAACCTTTAGTTATATGGCTTCTAGTGATATATAGTTTAAAACCCTAACCAACGCTCTGAGAATGGACACACTTGTACAACTTACCCAAAGTAGGGTCAAAACCCAAGATTCCTCACCTGCTAAGCCCAAGACTTCTGCATTATGACTGCCTCTGGCTCATTTCTGTTCAAGGGACGTCTGGTTTGGGGGGGGCCTGGTCCAGCCTTTAAAAAGGCTTGATTCTGTGAGAGCGACTTATCGGCTGTACCTGGACACCCCCTTCCTGCTTACCCTTCCCCAACTGTACCCTTTAACCACTCTGAACAAGGCTAGGCCATTTCTTCAATCTTCAAAATAAGGGTGAGCCGATACAAGGCTGGCGGTAGTGGCGTATAACAGCTGGCTGTTAATTCCAGGCCCCCAGGCCTAAGGTCGGGCACCAGGGAGACTGTTCTGGCCCCTCCCGGTTCAAGTGTGATCAGCGTCCCCCCAAGAACCGGCAAGTCGTGGCTTCCTCGGGCACCAGATCGAGCTGAATCGTCACAGCAGGGAAAGCTCTCTTTTCAGCTCTAGGGCGCGGCCATACCTCCAAGCCGAAAGAAGGGAACTCCGGGGCGACTGGCAAGAGTCAACGTCCAGCTCGCCCCGGCGCCCCGCGGAGCCGCCACACTAGCCAATGGACTCCTGCCACGTCACAGACCCCCCCTTCCCCCTCCCCCTAGCCGGCGGCCACCCCCACCACGCGACGCTGCGCCGAAGCTCAACGCGCCGCGCGGCGCCGGCTTCTGGCGTCATTTCCACCGCAGCGATGGCGGCCCAGGGAGCGGCGGCGGTGGCGGCGGCGACTTCGGGGGTCGATGGGGAAGGCGAGCCCGGGCCGGGAGAGAACGCGGCGGTTGAGGGGACCGCCCCGTCCCCCGGTCGTATCTCGCCGCCGACCCCAGCGCGCGGCGAGCCGGAAGTCACCGTGGAGATCGGAGAGACCTACCTGTGCCGGCGGCCCGATAGCACCTGGCGTGAGGGCGGAGTCCGGGGCCAGGGGGCGGTGTCTTTAGAGGCGGGGGCGGGTACTCGGAAGAGTTGGTGGGCGTGGGGGCGGGGCTTGAGGGAAGAACGCGACGCCGCGTTTCCCACCGTTCTGCAAAGCCCGCCAGGCAGGAGATCGCCCAGTTCTTCTGTGTGTAAATCTCCCATCCCACCCCCTTGCCCAACCTTCGTCTTTATTCTTTTCCTTGTTATCCTTGCTTCCTCACCGGTCTCTCCCGTCCCTGCGACTTCCCCTTCCACTTACCTTTTCCTACAGCCTCCAGCCGAGAGGACCTTCCAGAACTCAGAAAAGACCATTCCCTCCCCATCTCTCCCCTCCCCTCGCTCTCCTTTCCTCATCATTCCGTAGAGTGGCATTCATACTTGTGACCTCTCTGGTATCTAGCCACCCCTGGCAAAAGCCATTACCAAACCAGACCACGCTGTACCCTTTGAAGACATTTTGCCTCCCGTGGCCTCTGGCTTGGAATGCCCTTTCTTCCCTTTCCCCTTGCTCACCAGCCTCGGGACTAATTCTTTTTAACCCCTATCTCTCTCTGCGCTGCCATTTCTGATTCCCTTCAAGCAAAGTGAGTCATTCCCTTCTGTGCATTCCTGGAACATTTATACTTCAGCCATGGTATATGTGACATTGTTGTCTTTGTGTCCTCCCCTGTCAAAGAGGAGAGTTCTGGAGGACAACTGCTTGTTATTCATTGCTGTGTCCTCTCTATTCAGCAACAACCCTTACTAAATGGTCTGCTAGTTGTCATACTATACTGAAAGCTGTAGAGGCAGTAACTCATCCTCTGGGGTGGACACCACGAACTCTATTTTACAGATGAAGAAACTGAGGCTCAGAAAGTCAAAATAACTTGCTCAGTTAAAATAGCTGGGAAGCGGGGAACTGGAATTATGTATAAACCCGCACTGTCTGACTCCAGAGGCAGCCCTCATGACCTCCAAACAAACACTGAATATAGATACTGCTCACAAAAATGAGGGGATATTTTGAAATATCCCCTCATTTTTGTGAGCAGTATAGTAAACTAGGCATTGAATTTGGAGTCGGGCTTAAGCTCAACTAAGTATTAGCTCTTACCACTTTTCAAACCTGTGTGCCTGAGTAAGCCTCAGTTTTCTCAAATATAAAATGAATCACAGTCCCAACCTCCCAACCTGGTGTCCCTCATGGGCAGTGATTGAATGGAATGGTGGCTGAGGACAGGTCAGGTTATTTCAGTGTTCCAACTCTGCCTTCCTGTTGATCCTAGCCTTTCTCCTTCACAGATTCTGCTGAAGTGATCCAGTCACGCGTGAATGACCAGGAGGGCCGAGAGGAATTCTATGTGCACTATGTGGGCTGTGAGTGATGTGGGGTACCTGGGCCTGGGGGGTGGGGAGGGGGTGGAAGGGCAGTACCCTCATGGCACATCCTCATAGTTAACCGGCGACTGGACGAATGGGTAGACAAGAACCGGCTGGCGCTGACCAAGACAGTGAAGGATGCCGTGCAGAAGAACTCAGAGAAGTACCTGAGCGAGCTGGCTGAGCAGCCCGAGCGCAAGATCACTCGCAACCAAAAGCGCAAGCATGATGAGATCAACCATGTTCAGAAGGTCCGGGCTCGCTCTCCCCTTCCCCAGAGCCCCGGGAGGCTCCACGGCCTCTGCCAACTCCTTTGGGTCCCTGTGCCAGAAATAGAACCACCCCCATTTCTTAAGCTCTTACAGTATGTTAGAGACTTGACCTGGTTCTTCTCGGGTACTCTCCCCAGATGAGAAAACTGAGGTTCAGAGAGGGCAAGGGCTTGGCTACAGTCGCACAGCAAAGAAACAGCACAGCTGGGACTGGAACTCGGTCCTCCTGCATTAACAGCCTCTTTTGTCTCCTAGTAGTTGTGCGCATAAGATAAACCAACTTGAAGTCCAAACGGAAGGAAGAAAATGAGTGATACTGAGCACTTGATATTGCCCAGAGCCATTCTGAATATTATACATGTATAAGCTTCTTAAATTCTCCTTAACAATTCAAGACCATGAAGATATAAATATATATATATATATATATATACACACACTATCCCACCCTATATGTATTTTTTGTAGATGAGGAAACAGACTCAGAGAGGTAAGTTGACATGCCTAAGGTCACACAGCTAGTAAAAGGATGTGCTGCAATTAAAATAATAGCAAACATTTATTGGTTTGTGACTTAAATTTTTAGGTGAAAAGTTTGAATGTATGATCTCACTGAAGTGTAACAGCACACCTGTCAGGTAAAAGCAGCATTATCCTCAGTTCATAAGGGCTGAATCCAGTCCTGAATTAGATATGCCATTGTCCTACTTCAGGACACAAATCCTTAATCATGATTTTGATACATCAGAGAACACTCAGGCCGCTTGTTTCCAAAACCCGGGTTCTTTTCGTCAAGCCAGCCTGTCCCTGGGAGGTTCCTTTTCTCCCACTCTGAGCCTCAGTTCCTTGATCTGTGAAATGGGGGATGCAGGAGATCTGGATTTATTGAGTTCTTAAGGCACGCAGACATTAGTTTCAACTAGAGCTATTTCTTCTAAGTGCTAGTGTGTTTTTCAAACTGTGGGGCTCAGCTGTTTAGATTACCAAATTAGTTCAGTGGGCCATGACCAGCATTTATATTTTTAAATTGGAAAAAAGAAATAGGATAAAATAGAAAAATACCAGAGTGCATTGTGCTTTATTAGAAGTAAGTATTATTCTGAGAAGTTTTTATTTCACATACAGATACATGTATGTATATAGGTAAACCTCAATTTACAGTGCTAACTGCACTTCCTACTGTGGTTTGCGATTAAAAAAACAATTGAAATACCCTAAACTGGAAAGACCCCTCCAGGTGTAAGGCAGCACTATGCAGTTGGACTTTCTGTGATGAATGAAACTGTTTTATGTTTGTACTTGCTCATGGAGTAGCCACTAGCCACGAATGGCTATGGAGAACTTGAAATATGTTTAGTGTACTAAGAATTCAATTTTGTTTAATAAGTTTAAAGTTAGTAGCTGCGTGTGACTAGTGGCTCCTCTGTTGAACGTCACAAATCTAAGGGTCTCTCAGTCCCTCAACCAACCTGCACTGGCCACTTAAGTCTCAAAGATGTGCATCTGTGCTGGCAGTCAGCCGGGGTCTGACGATGGGCCAGGGCTGAGACAGTCAGAGAAGGGACGATCATCGAATTAACAGGCAGCAAGAGTCTTTAAAACCTAATTAATGTTTAATTCTAAATCAGTTGAAACACTTAAGAAAAGTTCTGCCTGGTCTGTGGTGGTGCAGTAGATAAAGCATAGACCTGGAACGCTGAGGTCACAGGTTCGAACCCCTGGGGTTGCCTGGTCGAGGCACATACAACAAGTAACCAGTGAACAACTAAAGTGAAGCAACTATGATACTTCTCACTCCCTCAGCCCCACAAAATCAATAAATAATAAAAATCTTAAAAAAAAAAAGTACTGCTTTATTTGTAATTCTTTAATACATTTACAGAAGAACATTGTTTTGTGAGAGTTGGAAAATGCATTTTCTTTTTTTTTAATTGATTGACTTTAGAGAGATGGAGAGAGAGAGGAAGGGGGGGCGGAGAGAGAGAAGCATTCATTTGTTCCACTTAGTTGTGCCTTCATTGGTCGCTTCCCATATGTGCCCTGACTGGGGATCGAACCTGCAATCTTGGTGCTTCGGAACGACACTACCCAGTGGTTTTCAACTGCTGGTCTGTGGACGAGGCTGGTCCAGGAAAGAGTTAAACCACCCTGATGTTGAAGAGTATCTTAGCTCTTGCACAGACCAGCGCCAGTCCTTGGACCAGTGTTTGAAAAACACTGCTAACCAACTGAGCTAACTGGCCAGGGCTGGGGGATGCATTTAAAAGAAGCACAGGAGGAAGGAAATCTTCCTTCCCTCATCTTTGCAGAGGGTTAATTGCAGGCATTGGACAGACCAGGGGCCTGTGCTTAACTCTGCCGAGTACCTTTTCTGTGATGGGCAGGTGACCTCACCTTTGTGCCTCAGTTTCCTCTTTTGTGTAGTGTGGACAATGAGTAATTCTGCCTCGGGCTTACTGTGAGGACTGAATGAAATAATGCCTGTGGAGTGCTTGGCACTTGGAATGATGGCAGCTAGCCCATCCCCGAGGGCGAGTGACCTCACCTCTGCCTGTTTACTTCTCTGTAAGATAGGAAGGAGTGCTGTGTCTGAGGCATCCAGGCGCGTGCATGGTGTGCCCTGTGGAAGGGGCTTCTGGGTAGGATGTTGGCTCCCTTCTCCCGGCTTGGCCGCAGGAGAAGGCTGCTCTTTATTCTGGGATAGGTCACACAGGCCGTCCTGGGTCCCCGCTCCACTGTCAGGTTGAACTGGCTTCCTCCTGCAGAGTCTGGCCTGGGCGCTGGATGTTCTGTGAGCATGACCTAACTCTTAGTCCCTGCTTTCTGAGAACTTGGGAAAGAGGGAAGGCCAGGTAGGGCAGTTGAGGTTATTGCTGACCACTGTTCCTTACTCGGGAAGGAGAGGGTATATTCTGCAGCGGAAGAATCCAGTCCAGCCTCCTGGAAGGGACAGGAAGGTTGCACAGAAAGAGAAGTTCACACGTGGCGAGCTCACCAAGTTCTGGCCTGTGCACTCACCCTGCTCACCCTCTCCACTGGGTTGAGAACACATTTTTTTGCCAGCAGGAGGATTAGGAAGGGCATCAAGGTGGAAGGAACTTTATGTACAAAGGCATGAGCTGGAAGAAGAAGGATCGTAGCAGTGTAGATTTGAAGGGACAGGCTGGAGGCTGGGAGCCCTAGTCAGTCGTCCAGGCCTGATGTGGTGGCAGTGGCTTTTTGGAATAGGACAGAGAGGAGAATACCAGAGAGGGGTCAATTCCAGAGGAGATAGAGTCGACAGGACGTGGCTGTTAATTGAATGCCAGGCCGAGAGAGGGAGGAGTGTTGAGATTGGCCCCTTCTCTGTCTCCTGTAGTTGGACTGAGGGTGGCGCCCAGTGAGATGGGGAATGCAGGAGGAGGAAAGAATAAGTCCCCTTCTGGATACTCTGAGCCCGTGGAAGGGACCTTTGGGAGCAGTCCCATGGACGGGCCGCTCCGCGGGTGTCTGGGAAAGAGGTCCAGGCACTCTGTAGAGTGGGCAACAGTTCCTGCTGTGAGCACGGAAGACCGGAGCCATGACCTCATCTGTCTCACCACTCTGGCCGAGCTGGGCTGCTCCCCGGGTAGAGCTGAAGCTCTCGTCACCCCGAGGACTCTAACCGGGTCTCCTGATCCCAGCCCTTTTCATGTGGCAGAAAGGTCCAAACTCAGGCATCAGGGACATCTGGGATACATGGGAGGGTGGACAGACAGGAGGAGCTTGGACAAGCCAGCTTCAGAACCAGGTAGAAAAAGTTAGCTATTCGTGTGGTTCTTGTCATTCAGGATGTGAGGTCCGGACGCTGGGTGGGAAGCACCGAGGTTCTGGGACAGGGGAGGGACAGCCGGACCACCACTTCTGTTCACCTCTGTCCCTTGCTCTTTCCATGCCCAGACCTATGCAGAGATGGACCCCACCACAGCGGCCTTGGAGAAGGAGCACGAGGCGGTAAGCGGGCAGGGATCCTGACTGGGGGCTCCCACCGCCTGCTTTCCCTGCTCTGAACGAGCCGTCCACTGCCCCGCACAGATCACCAAGGTGAAGTACGTGGACAAGATCCACATCGGGAACTACGAGATCGATGCCTGGTACTTCTCACCGTTCCCTGAGGACTATGGGAAACAGCCCAAGCTCTGGCTCTGCGAGTATTGCCTCAAGTACATGAAATACGAGAAGAGCTACCGCTTCCACCTGGTGAGGCTACCTGGCGGGCCAGCCCGCTGAGGGCACTGGGATGGCAGCGCCTGCAGACGGGCTCACAGGAGGGGAGGACACGGGAACCAGCCTGCTGAGGGCACTGGGATGGCAGCGCCTGCAGACGGGCTCACAGGAGGGGAGGACACGGAAAAACCGCCTGTGGATTGAGAGACCTGGTTCCTGCCTGGCTCTCTCGGTCTTTGATGAAGTGACGTAGGCCAACTTACCCCTCCCTAGACCTCAGTTTCCTCTTCTGTAGAATGGGGGCAGGAATCCTTGCCTGTACCTTTCCCTGGACTCCTTACCTTTCTCCACGGGGGTATCAGAGCCAGCCAGGGACCAGGTTCCACGGCAGAAAAGCAGGAGCAAGCACAGACCCCAAGTGGTGGGACTGGCTGGTGTGGACAGATGGGAGGCGGTGGTACGGGGGCGCGGCCAGGGCAGGGGGCTCTTGCCCTGCCTCTGGGCTTCCCAAAGGGTGGAGTCTGAGGCAAATGTGTGCAGTTTAGGAAACGCTGTTGTCATGGATCAGAGGCCCCCCCCCCAGTCCTCTAGAGCCAGGCCCACCTGGACTCGAGCCCCCTGGCTGTGTGATGTTTGAGCCAGTGACCTGGCCCCCTTTCTCCATCTGTACAATAGGCTCATGTGGTTGGCAGAATTACTTGATGTGAGTGAAGTGTTGAGTCCAGGATCTGCATATGGGGAAACTGAGGGAAGAACAGATTTACTGCAAGCCACATAGGGCACAGTGAAGGGCACTGGCAGAGAACTTCAGTCTGAAGCCCGTGTCCCCCCATTCCTACCCGCAGGGCCAGTGTCAGTGGCGGCAGCCCCCGGGGAAGGAGATCTATCGCAAGAGCAACATCTCTGTGTATGAGGTGGATGGCAAAGACCACAAGGTGAGTGGGTGGCCGGCGCGCTGTGGGGAGGCGGAGGGAGCACGGGCACCTCCTGGACAGCCTTGGCTGTCATCAGAGGACAGAGGCCGCCTGGCCTGCGGTGGCGCAGGGTAGGAAGCGTCAACATGGAACGCTGAGGTTACTGGTGTGAAACCCCAGGCTTGCCCCATCAAGGCACATATGAGAAGCAACTATTACAAGTTGATGCTTCCTGCTCTCCCCCCCTTATCCTCTCTCTAAAATCAATAAATAAAATCTTTTTTAAAAAGCCCTAGCCAATTCGCTCAGTGGTAGAGCATTGGCCTGGTGTGTGGATGTCCCAGGTTCAATTCCCAGTCAGGGCACACGGGAGAATTGACCATCTGCTTCTTCACTCCTCCCCTTCTCCCTTCTCTCTATCAATCCCTTCTCCTCCCATGGCAGCCATGGCTCAATTGAAACAAGTTGGCCCTGGGAGCTGAGGATGGCTCCATGGCCCACCTCAGGTGCTAAAACAGCTCAGTTGCTGAGCAACGGCTCCAGATGGGCAGAGCATTGGCCCTCAGTGGGCTTGCCAGGTGGTCCCAGTCAGGGCACTTGTGGAAGTCTGTCTCTCTGCCTTGCTGCTTCTCACTTAAGAAAAATAAAATATAAATAAGTAAATAGAATAATTTTTTTTTTAAATCTTAAAAAAAAAAGAGGCTAGAGGCTAGGAAGAGCAGCTCCTCCAGGTAGAGGCCTGCAGGCTCCTGCCTCGCCTGGCATGGGGTCTGTGGCTGGTGCATAGTGAGCACGGCCCAGGTGCCAACCCTGGGCCCGGTGTTTGTATTTCCCCGAGGACTGTTCTCCTGACGGGGCTGTTGAGGTGTGGGCAGTTCTGGAGCCCTGAGCGGAGACTGTCAGGCCTGAGGCTGTTTCTATATGCTTTCTCTTTATGCCTGAATAAAAGGTGTTTGCTTTTCCCCGGAGGGAACTGCTTTGTGTAAGATTTCCTGCCCGCCAGCTCTGTGGCTCTGAAGGCCCAGTTCCTTGTTCCCCGCAAAAAGACTTGAATGGGCAGGGCATCTGGGATCCGCTTTACTGAGAGCCTGGCCTTTGCCTGGTCAGTTGGGGAAGGTCTCACCAAGTGTCCCCATATCCCGTGGATGGGCAGAGTGTAAGACAAGGAGGGCAGGCCTCTGAGTGGCCCCTGGCTTCACATCTGTCACCTACTAGCCGACCTTAGAGAAGTTACCTAACATCGTTTGTTCCTATTTCCTCATCTATAACAGAGGAGTCATGGCAATATTTACCTAATAGGCTTGTTAGTGGAATAACTGAGATGACAACGTGACATACTTACCCCAGTGTCTGACATCCAGTAGGTGCTAAGTAATGAGCCTTCCTCATTATTGGTGACCTGTCCTGGCTCAGTCAGCCTTGTGGTAAATAGCTTGGGGTAAGGAACAGCCACCCTGGGCCCAGCCCTTGCCCGCTGCTCTGCCTTCTTGAACAGCAACGGGGATACCGGCAGGAAAGGTGTCATCGGGAGACATGGGTATTCTTGCTGGCGCGACCCTCGGCCAGCTTTGAGGTCCTAGGCAAGCACTTCCCCCTCCCTGAGCCTCAATTGTTGTTTTTTTTTTTGTTTTAAGTAAATGAGACTAGCCACACTGGGCTTACACAGGTGTTTAGTCAAATGAAGAGGGAATACAAAAGGTATATACACCAGACGAACCCTTGGTCTGTGCAACAAAGCCGACAGTAAGGTCCCCTTGTTCCTCCTGCCGTCGGCCTCTGGCCTAGGTGGGTGTCCAGCCTGTAGCAGGAGAGGCTCGGCGGACCAGTATGGCCGAGTGGGCAGACGCCCAGGCTTCGGAGCCAGGCTTGAGGCTTGTCCACTCAGCAGACACCTAGCCAGCGCCCAGCCTCGTGCTTTGCTGTGTGCTAGGTGCCAGGTACGTAACCTTGAACAGCACAGGTTGGAACTGCACAGGCCCCTGTGTACGCAGAGAGCCTGCTGTTCCGGTGAGGAGCCACTTAATGGTCTGGCACTCGCGGACTGGGTGGCAGGTCCGGCCGAGGTCTCAAAGGGCTCATTGTCCTTGCTCTCTGAGCCTGCATCTCCCTCCCCAACTCCTCAGATTTACTGTCAGAACCTGTGTCTGCTGGCCAAGCTTTTCCTGGACCACAAGACGCTGTACTTCGACGTGGAGCCCTTCGTCTTTTACATCTTGACCGAGGTGGACAGGCAGGGGGCCCACATCGTTGGCTACTTCTCCAAGGTATGGGCTGGGGAAGCAGAGGTGGAGGGAGGGGAGTGAGTGTGCCCTGGAGGGGGGCTGAGCTGCTCCGGGGCCCTGACCTCTCACCCCTTAGGAGAAGGAGTCCCCGGATGGGAACAACGTGGCCTGCATCCTGACCCTGCCTCCCTACCAGCGCCGTGGCTACGGCAAGTTCCTCATTGCTTTCAGTGAGTGGCTCCTCCTCGTCCAGGAACGGGCACCTCAGGGAGGGGGTAGAGCCCAGGGTGGGGCTAGACGTGCAGGACCCTCGTTTCTCCCGTTGCCAGGTTATGAGCTATCCAAGCTAGAGAGCACGGTGGGCTCCCCGGAGAAGCCGCTGTCTGACCTGGGCAAGCTCAGCTACCGCAGCTACTGGTCCTGGGTCCTGCTGGAGATTCTGCGAGACTTCCGTGGCACGCTGTCCATCAAGGACCTCAGGTGAGAGCCCTGGTCCCCAACCCTGTCCTGGGCGCGCTGTTCATCAAGGACCTCATGAGGGAGGCTTCTTGGAATTCTCCAAGAGGGAAAGGTTCTAAGATTGGCCGTGAGCCTGTCTCCTTGTCCTTTTGCTGTCCCAGCCAGACCCCACAAGTGAGCTCTCCTAGCATCTGCTCCAATCCCTTTCTGCAGCCAGATGACCAGCATCACCCAGAATGACATCATCAGCACCCTACAGTCCCTCAATATGGTCAAGTACTGGAAGGGCCAGCATGTCATCTGTGTCACACCCAAGCTAGTAGAGGAACACCTCAAAAGTGCTCAGTATAAGAAACCACCCATAACAGGTGAGGGGCTCCCTAGGGTGTGTGGGAGGGGGTAGGAGTAGGACTCCTGTAGCCACAGCCTCCCTTCTGCCGTCCTATGGTCCGAAACCAGTCTGACCGCTCCCAGGTCAAAGCCTGAGGCAAGCTGCTCATGCCTGGCCTTTCTGTCCCCTCCCCAGGGCTCATTCTGCCCTTGTTCTCCTTGAGGTGAAAGCTGGCCTGGGCCCAGCCGCCCAGCCCTGCCCCTCTCTTTCTCTCACATGTGTCCTCTCCCCACAGTGGACTCTGTCTGCCTCAAGTGGGCACCCCCCAAGCACAAGCAAGTCAAACTCTCTAAGAAGTGAGTGACCTGTGCCCCTGCTGCTGGACCCCTTACCTCCTTGCCCAAGCCTGTAAATATGTACAGACTATTTCATCATTTTTTTAATAAAGTAAGTTCTGCCGGTGCCTCTGGATTTTGGAGGTGGGGCCAAGAGGCCGAGCGCTGACGCTCTTCATGGCACATCGCACACAGCCGGTCGTGGGACATCACACACAGCCAGTTGTGGCACATCACACACAGCCGGTTGTGCTCCACACATTTTACTCCTCCTTGCTCTGTGTACCCCGACCCCACGCCCAAGCCCAAGCCCAGTTCCGGTGGGGGCTCAGTCCTCCGGGGTCCAGGAGTCAGGGCTCAAGGGGGGCGTAGCAGCCAATGGGGCAAGACTGGGGCCTTTCCGTCCTTAAAAACATCCTGCTTACTGCTCAGAGGCAGCCCCAGCTCAGACGACAAGAGGGTCAGGTGACGGCGTTCTTCAGGCGGAGCTGCTCCGGCTCTGGAGCCCGCCTTCAGCAGCAGTCCGCGGGCAGCTGCCCGGGCTTCTGGAAACGGAAGAGCCGGGCTCATTTTCTTAGCTAAGGCTCCCCAGGGGCTCCATAGGAGCCCAACCAATAGGCTTGTGGACAGCAGGTGGCCAGAGCTTCTGGCCATTACCACTGGCAGTAAAACTGGCTGTGGATTATAGTCCCAAAGAATAAGCCCAGGGGGGGTGGGCTCAAAGGTCAGGATGGTGGCCTGAACTCCCCCAGGGTCCTGCGAGGAAGGAGTGACAAGCAGGCCTTAGGCCCGGAGACTGTGGGGGGGGGCATGCCAGTCTTGGGAACTGGCGTCTGTCCTTGGGCACCACGTGGCAGTTCTGGGTGCAGGGTCAGCGCCCGGGGCGAGCAGCGCAGTGCCCCCACCACGGCTGCAGGAGGCCCAGCGTCAGGGCTAGCGGCAGCACAAGGACGGGTCCCAACAAGCCTCGGCCCGGCGCAGAGTTGAAGGCCTGACGGTTTTTGCAGAGGTTGCCATCAGGCTGGGACTCCCAGGTTTGGGGTACCACCCGAGGCTGGAGCTCGGCTGCATGGTGGTGAATCCAGGACGCGTAGCTGGAGGTCAGAGTGTACACACCGGGCCGGTTGGGGGCCCCACAGGCATCACCCCAGCTCACAATGCCTGCCAGGTACCAGAGGCCCCCAACAGGGCAGGAGAGGGGGCCCCCAGAGTCACCCTGAGGAGAAAAGCCACACAATAGCTGTCAGGACCAGGCCCCAGTCAGTGTGCCAGCCCGTTTCCCAAGATGTACTTGTCTCTGGTTCAGCGGGCCCCCGGCATTACCTGGCAGGCGTCCTTGCCCCCCTCTACGTAGCCAGCACACACCATGTCCTGCTGGATAGAGTGGGGCTCACTCGGTTTGGCATCGATGTTGTACAGGCAGTTACACGTCTCCCGACTGATCAGTGGCACCTCAAGTTGCTGTAGTGGTCTGGGGGCCTGGAGGCTCACTGTGGGGGCAGGAGACACTGAGCTGGGGCCTCCCCCCGAGCGAGGCTCCCGCCCTCCCTCCAGCTGCCAGTGCAGCCTCACCTGAGGAGGCCACGTGGCCCCATCCGGTGACAGAGCACTGGAGGCCGTTGGGGAAGGAGGCGTTGGCTGCAGGGAGGCAGACCGGCCGGATGTTGCGGGAGAGGGTGACAGGGCTGTGCAGCCGGATGAGTGCGATGTCCCCCTGGGAGCCCTCCTGGCGGTAGCCGGGGTGAGGAATGACCTGTGCCACGGTGCGCACCGCGGCCGTGGGGGTGTAGGAGTCCAGCTGGTGGGCCCCCAGCTTCACCTCGTACCCTTCCTTGCTGTGCTCCCTGCAAGCGGGGCAGAGGCTGGGACCCGGACCTGCCCTGCTTCTTTGATCCCTGTGACCTGGTGGCATCCAACCCACACAGATTCGGACCCCAGGCAAAGGAATTGTTAGGTCCTAAACTGTGCCCTCGCTTTGTCCTGTGACCTGTGACCTGTGACCTGTGGCTTTCACTCCTGACTGGAGTCTTTCAGACTTTATTGATATCCCTAGGCCCAACCCAAGAACCGAACCTCTGATTGAACACAGACCTCTGAACCTAAACCTCCAGCCCACCTTTGACTTCCCACGTGGCCCCCAAACCCAGCTGGTACCTGGGAAAGCAGTGAGCAGCTGACAGCACCCACTGCTCAGACACGAGAGAACCGCCACACACGTGGATGCCGTCGTAGGTGATGCTGACTTGCCAGGGCCACTGGCCAGGGGTCGCGCTGCTGCCACCTGTGATGCGTGCTTGGGAGGCCACACCACACACGGCTGCCCAGGGAGGAAGGGGCAGGGGTCAGGCCCTCCTGGGGCCCTCGGACTGGTCCTTAGCCCTGCCGCTCCCGCCCCTAGAGAGCTGGCTTGGATCTTGGGAAGCGAGTCCGTAGGAGCTGGTCACCCCTTTGACCCCATGCCATGCTTACCAGGCACAGTCAGCTTTGCCACCTTGCCATCCGTGACTCATGACCTCATCTGGGTCTCATACAGCTCCCTTCCTCTCAGGCCTTCCTGCCTTCCATCCAGTCCACCCCTTCTAAGTCTGAAGACCTTTGTAAATGAGAAAGCTGGCCAGGTGACAGCCCTGCTACAATCCTCTCCCTGGTTTTGCACTGCCCTTAAGATACATTCCAGACCTTCCAGGACAATGGCATTTCCTCCAGCCCTCCCTCTGGACATTTCCTGTCATAGATGTGGGGCCACGCACTAACCTCCAGATCTTGGCTTATCCAGATCATTGCCTAGAATATCTTTTCTCATCCCTACTTTGTTCAGCAAACTGATTTGCCTACAGTAGCCCCTCCTTGCCTGCTCTAACCTGCTGGATTGAGTCAGGCAAAGCACCAGCGCTCCCAGGGCCTGCGCCACCCCTACACTGCTGTCACCCAGCTGCCGGTGTGGCCTTAGCCACACCAACCTGGGCACTCCCTAAGGGCAGAGACCAGAGCAGAGCTCCATGTGCCCAGCGCCCAGCCCGGGGCTGGGCACAAAGGTAGAATCATAAATGTGTGTGCTGAACAAAGGAACGGTGTGAAAGCCACCCTACCCCCACAGAGGTCAGCTGTTTGGAACAGGACCCAACTGGCCTTCACAAAGTCACCTTCCCAGGAGCAGAGGAAACTGCCAGCCAGGCTCCACCTCCCTTCATAATAACGACAATAGCTACTATTTAGTGACTTCAAACAATGTCCACCCTGAAGGGGCTTTCACTTCCTGGATGCCTGAACTCCTCAGACAGCCTCAGAGATCAACATCATCAACTTCACTTTGGAGGTTCAGAGACTGGCCAGTCACATGTCCGGTAAGTGGCGAAGCCGGGACTGAACACCTTGACTCAGGCTGGTGGTAAAATGCCTTTGAAGAAAGGAGACCCTCCGTTTGTTTTCCTCCAAACACCTCGGAGTCAGACCTGGGTTCTGGTCCCAGGTCGGCCGCTTTCCGGCCGTGTGCCTTCGGGCAAGGTGCCTCTGCCCCTCGGTTCCCTTATCTAGAGAGCCCGGGCTGTGATCCCATCTCACAGAGCTACTGGGGGGGACTTCAGGAAGACAGTCGCAGGTGGGGAGACAGCTGAGCAGAGAGGCTCGGGCACTCCTTACACACTCCACGGGAGGCTGGCTCTGTGTCCCCTCTCCCCTCCGCCCTCCCACTTCGCCCTCCCCCCAGCCTCACCTTCCGCACCGGCCCCGGCAGCTCCTGGAAGGCAGAGAAGGAGGGAGGGGTAAGCAGAGGAGACCCAAGTTCCCAGACTTCTTAGCATCGGCCCCTTCCCCAGAGGGCCGCCCCTCCCCCCAGGAAGCCAAGGCTGAAGGAAAGGGGAGAGGGCAGAGCCAGGGAGCTGGGGGTTCTTGAGCCCAGGATAAGGGACAGGGACGTGTTATCCTTAGCCCCTGTCCACCACCCTCCCCATGCCCTGTGCTCGCATATACTCACCCAGCCCGGACCGGAATAATCCAAGCAAAAGCAGAATGGTCACAGCCTCTGGCCGCCTGGGCCCCAGGTCTACCCTCTGGGCCATGGCCCAGGATGATGGCCCCCCGGAGAAACACCCGGTATCCAAGGGAAGCGTCCTAGGAACTGGTTTCAAAGGCAAGATTCAGGTCTTGGCCCAGAGGGAAGGGATGCTGGAATCCGTGCTGGAAAGACCGCAGCAGGTGGCCGAGGCAGGTGGCTTCAAAGACAGGGCACAGTCACAAGGGGAGAGGATGAAACCTCCGCAGCCCTCGGTAAGGACACGTCACCGGCGCTGCCTAGCTACACAGAGAACTTTCAGAGTGGCAGCTCCTGGGAAAAAGCACCTACCTGCCCGCCCCGCCCTCGGCCCCGCCCTCCCTGCGCGGCTCTGCCAGCTCCTCTCACCGCCAAAGCCCCGAGTCCTCCTGGACCCCTAGATGTGTGTGTGTGTGTGTGTGTGTGTCCGCGTGCATGCGTGCGTGGGGTGCTGCTGTGGGGCTCATCAACCAGACAGCAGCCCCAGGCAGGGCGGGGAGTTGGAATGTCCGATAGCCCAGCTCCCTGCAGGGCCACCCCGCTGCTGCTGGCCCCTGGTCTTCCAGGCCTCCCAAACCAGTTATGCCTCCCAGGGCTTGGCTCCCAGCCTTTGTTGTGCTGGGGCCACAGGCCTCTCCCCCCTTCGCAGCTTAGGCCCTGTGTATGAGCCCGGGACACCGGGGTTGGCCCCAGGCGAGGGCCGTTTCAGAACCTTCTGTAGAGCCTGCAGCCTCCTCTCTGTGTGGTGAGGTGTGGCTGGCGTGGCTGGCAGTGCCAATCATCTCGCAAATATTCACTGGGTGCCTACTCAGTTTCAGGTACAGGCGATGAAACAGACACCATCCCTGCCTTCCTTGAGCTCAACCTGAAGCAGGGGTGACAGACTTGACTCAAATAATCGCAAGCAATTATAGAGTAATTTCAAACTAGGAGCTGTGATAAAGAAAGGGGGGGCTCTGGGCACTGTTTACAGGAGCTTGATGTACGCTGCTGGCACGGAGAGGGTAGGCTGGCATCGAGAAGGTAGGCTGGCATCGAGAAGGGCTGCTCAGGGCCGTGCCATCAGAGCCGAAACCAAAAGTTATGAAAAGGTGTTAACAAGGTAAAGATGGGGCAAGAGGGTTCAGGTGAAGCATTTTCAGGTAAAGGGTGCGGGTGGCACAGGTTTAGGGGAAGAAGACCCGAGTGACTGGGTCAGGGGTTGGGCACTTCCTCTGTGAGTCTATGAGTTTGTGGGCAATTGCAAATGCGTGATGGCTTCGAGGTTCAGGAAAACATAGTCCCTTTCTACCTTTCTAGACTAAGAGTTTGGACCTGTAAGCGAAGAATTCAGGGCCCAGGCTGGCTGGAGGGCAGGGACTCCTTGGAGTGGGTGCGAGGACGGAGGTCGACTCTGACAGGGTCTAAGCTGAGGAGGGGGTGGGTGTGTTTGGGTAGAGAGAATAGGGTATAGTAAATGTTTGTGGCCCTGGCTGGTGGTGCATTGGATAGAGCTTTGTCCAGGAGCTCTGAGGTTGCCAGCTCAATCGCAGGGTCACAGCCTTGATCCTGGGGTCGCCCCTTGACCCCAGGGTCACTGGTTTGAGTCCCGGTTAAGGCATGTATGAGAAGCAATCAATGGGTGCACATTGAAGTGGAACAGGTTGATGCTTTCTCTCTCTCTCTCCCTTCCCCCTTTCTCTCTTTCAAATCAATGGGGAAAAACAGTCCGTGGGGGATGGCATATGGGTGACTGACTGGGTACAGGGAGCAAGTGGGGATGTATGTCCCAGTGGAGACTCAGGGGAACATTGGCAGCTGACGATAACCCTGGCGCTTTAAGGACCTCTGCCCATCTCCAAAGTCTCCCAAGGGAACTAACTTCCAGCTGCTCTTTAGGGTTACCTGCCCCCCATCCTCTCCCTACTGAACCCACAGATTTGACTCCAGCCCCAGAGGTGACACCTCTCCAACCTTCATCAGCTGGCTTCCACCCCAAGAACCCTCCTTCCCCAGGACCCCACTTGCTCTATTTCTGTGCTCAACCATTCCCTCTATGACCCTTTCCGGACCTGCAGCCGGGGGTGCCCATGTGTGTCCCCACTATGCGTGGAACGCTTCGTGGGCTCATCCCTCACCTCACACCCTAGCTGGCTGTGAGTTAGTAGTTAGCAGGGAAAGTGCTTGAATTAATGCAGAGAACTGCACTGAGAAGTGGTGGGTGAGGTGGATGGATGGACAGACAAGGACGGTCCTGGGACTCAGACCCTGGGGGCACCTGGCAGGGTGTGGAGGTTGTAGACTGTTGAAGGGTACAAGTGTCATGTGTGTACTAGGGACACTAGAGGTGTAAACTTTGGGACTCCATCAGGGTGTGCGGATGGGGGTGGCTCCCTGTGTGTACAGGATACTGACAGACCCTGGATCCTTCCTTCTATGACCCTCACCCTCAGTCCTTCTTATTCGGAGGGGAGGGGCAGCAGGGGCAGAACTAGGGGTGAGGTGTTCAGCAGGTGCTGGGCATGCTGATTCCATTGGGGCAGTGACACACACCCAGCTGGGCACCCAGCCTCCCCCGCCCTGGGGCAGGAATGAGGGACAGCTGCCACGTTATCAGGGACACATTTCCTGGGAGCCCAAGGCCTGACTCACAGAGGCCCAGGAAGGAGGGGCCCTACCCCTGGGCTTCCCTCCCTCTAGCCCCCCAGCCCGCACTCAGCGATGCCACAAGGCCGTGTGTCTTTGTTTACACCTTTATTGTCCACTCCTGCGGTCCCCGGGGATTCCTGGGCACAAACTACCCAGACGCTGAGGCCCAGTGAGCTGAAGCTGCTGCCGTCTAGGTGGGTGGGGAGCTCTGGAGTTCTGGCAAAGGGGTTGAAAGCCGGTCAAGTCACATTCCAACCCCACTGGGAGGGAAGTGGAGGGCTGAAGGGGGTGGGGAAGGTGAAGGGGTGGTGGTCCAGGGACCCAGACCCCTCAACCCTGGATCAAGGGGGTCAGCAGCAGCAGGAACAGAGCGGCAGGAGAAGAGCCTGAGGCTCCAGCCATGTCCAGGGGACAGAGGTGGCTGCCTTCAGGGGGCCAGTAGGGGGAGCCACTGGGGATCAGGAAATGGGCCTCTCCCACCGTCTGGGAGATCCAGGCCTCTTCAGGGCCAACGGAGGCAAACAGCTCCAGGCTCCCTCGGACAGCCATGCCCACGAGGACCCAGGCGCCTTCCTCACTCTGGCACAGGAGTGGAGGTGCTGAGGTCACCTGCAGAGTACAAGCCAAGGCCCAAAGGGTCTCTTATCCTTCTTCTTGGTCCCCTGCACCTCCACCGAGGGTCCAGTCACAGAGTTCTGCTTGTCCCCCTCCCTAGGCACCCAGCCCCCTGGTCGCTCTCCAAGGTCCAAGCCGGAAGTGCTGCTCTTCCCATCTCAGGCCCAGCACCCGAGAATTTTCACCCTGTTCTTTCTCTGGGGCTCAGCTGCCCGGCTCGACCTCTCCCCTCCCTGGACCAGGATGCCCAGGCCCCTGTACCTCACACCTGTCTTCCTGCCCCTCTGCATACATGACACAAAGAGTCCCAGGGGGCAGGATGCCCTGATAGAGGCAGTGACAGAGTCGTGGTGTCAAGATGGAGACAGCAGCTGCCACAGGGACTAGAGAGGAGAAAGAGGGTTGTCCCTGGTATTCTGGGCTCCAGCCACCCCACCCCTAAGACCCAGGCTCTCACCTCGGTCCTGGGGGTCCTTCCAGCCCAACACCCAGCAGCTGCCCCCCAGGGGGACACCCCCTGGGTGAAGGCAGATGGACAAGGCTGAAGGGGAGGGCTCCACCCGGGAGCTCAGCTCCAGGAGGGCCAGGGGGGGCCGAAGTCCCAGGTGCCGGGGCAGACGGATGCTGATGACCAACCGGGATACCTGGTGGCCCTGTGGGAGGGGACTGGCCCCTGTCCGGCCCAGGTACACTTCAATATAAGGCACTGTTGTAGAGCCTGGCCTGTTGGAACAAGGCCCAGTGTTACCCCCTCCCCACCCTCCATCCTCATCCACCTGCTGGTAACAATGTTTCCAGCCCAGGGGAAAGGGTAGATCTAAGAACCCTAAAGGGAGACTTTCCCACTATACTGAAAGACTCCTTTGGCCCATATCCCAATTTCCCACCCTTGCTCAGATGGGTGAGACCCACCTGAGGACACAATGAGTGGCTGCCAGGACCCAGCCTGGGGCCACGAGGATCCCAGTGCAGACTCGCTCACCAGCCACATGCACCTCGGCCAGCCATGGCCACAGGAGCCCCGCTGGAGCGGGCTCCGGCCGCAGGCCACAGGCTAGGGAGAGGAGAGGACCGCCTCAGTTGGGGTCTCACAGCTGACCCCTGAAGTCCCAATCAGGGATCTAAGCACCCCCCAAAACTAAGCCCCAAGGGCCTCCTGCTCACCACCATGTTCTGATTGGGGAGGACAAGTCTGTGTCTCAGTCTCCTCCCCCTCAGGGCCCCAGTCCCAAGTCAGCTGGTCCTCTAGGTAGGCTCCCCGAGTCACGTGGCTGATCCATGGGCCGTGGGTCTGAAGAGGGTAGAAGGTTCTGGGACGCAGGCAGCCACCGGAGAAGTCTCGGATTCCAGCCAGGAACCAGGTCCCTTCCTCCCGGCACACAAGGCTCCAACTGGAGTCGTTCTGCAACAAGAGTGTGTGTGTGACCAACCTCTGCGTTTCCGTGTGTTTGTGTGTGTAAGTTAGTTGATGAGAGTATATCAAAAGTCCTGCGTCTTTCCTTGACTCCACATTCCCCCGTTTTCAGACATAAGTCCGGCTTCTCCAACTAACAAACAACCTGTATCAGAAGTCAACCCTCACCTTAGGATTCCCTATAAACCCAAGGGTAGCGAGAAAGCCGCACAAAGCCCAGAGCTCGTCTCGGGGCCCTCCCAAAAGTTCCCCAGGGCCAGGCTCCACCCCCAGCGCTTTCAGACTCCGCCTTAAACCCGGCTACGCCTCGGGAGCGCTCCGCCTCCGTTTGGGGTCTCGCAGGCCCCGCCCCCGCCGCTAACCCAGCAGCGGCCCGCCTCCTCCTCCTCCTGGTAGGCGGGGCAGAGCGCGTGCGGCGGGTCTCCAGGCGGCGGCACTGTCGCCCCCTGGCGGCCGTGCAAACAGTGACACCACCAGCCGCCCAACAGCTCCGCCTCCAGCAGCGCGTTCGGGCCGGGCGCCGGTTCTGGGAGGGAAAAGGAGGGCAGTCCGCGCACGGCGCCGGAGAGCCTCGCGCCGGCCCGCCCAGTCCCACGCTGGGGTCCCTGCTCACCGCCGCGGCCCCAGCGAGCCAGGCGGCAGCGGCTCCCGGGCAGGAAGTAGTGTTCTGGGTGAGGTAGACACACTGGCCGCGGGGCCACGCTCAGGTTCACGGGCGCGCGCAGCTGCAGCAGCGCCAGGTCCGAGGCGTCGTCCCAGGACGCGTTCTTGTGCCGCACGAGGCGCGCCACCTGCTCTGCGCGCGTCCGCGAAGGCAGCCACACGCGCCAGCTGTCCAGGTCGCGGGGCGGGCGGTCCGAGCTGCTGGGGCTGCGGGGTGGGGAGACTAGGGACGTGGGCTGGATTCCGCACCCTGGGCTTGTAAACAACTCACCTCTGACTTTAGGCTCCATTCTCCCAGGCTAGGACTGTCTCCCGGGCCTGAGAATTGCACCCTCAGACTGCCTCCTCCTGTATCAAACTTAGACTACCCCTCTGCTCATCCCCGATGGACAGGACCCCGCTTTGCGAGATGGATCTTACGTCTCCTAAGACCCCCTCGCCCGCACTCCAGGCTGGGGTGCCCCGCCCCCAGAGCTGGGATCAGGTAGATAGAGTCTCATGCTGATGGGTTGGGGGAGGCAAGAATCTGTCCGAGACATGGGTTTTCACTCACTCCAGAAAGCAGCTGGCAGGTGCCAAGACCCAGCTTTCAGACACCAGCGCCCCATGGCAGGGTCTGGATCCGGGCACTATCACCTGAGCCTCCCAAGGCCAGGCCCCTGGCCTCGGGGCTTTCCCACACTCTGAGGAGTGAGAGGCCTGGGTCAGCAGACCTCTGGAACCCCCAGAACTTCCCACCCCAATTCAAATGTCCCATGTTTAACAGACATCCAAGGGTCCTAGTCCCTCACCTGGCAGGGCAATGGTGCAGTTCTCATCCACGGGCTTCCAGGGGCCGGATTGGGGCCCCCGGGACTGGCTGGGAAAGGCAGGCCCAGGCTGTGAGCCCATCACCTGCTCCCGGATCCATGCCTCGTAGGGAGCCACAGCAGTGAAGACTCCGGGGCGGTTCCTTCGTGCGCAGCCAAAGCCAAAGCTGGTGATTCCCGCCAGGAACCATCTGCCGTGTTCCTCACAGACCAGGGGCCCCCCAGAGTCTCCCTGATGATAGATGACTCAGTGTCAAGGGACCACCCCAAGGACCCATCAGCTTATACGGGGCCACCTTCCAAAGGGTCTACTCTTGGCCCAACAGTATAGCCACCCTCTCCTAGAACCCTGCCTGGGCTGGGTCGGCTTCCGTATTCTCTCCACCTCTAACCAGAAGGAAGCCTTGTAAAGCAGAAAGGCTGAGGAACAGCCGAGTCAAGAGCACCAAATGAATGCACTGGAGGCCAGGCCAGAGAGGCCCAAAGCTCTCACTCAGAGTGAAATGATTAAAAAGAAAAAAAAAGATTTTATTGATTTTAGAGAGAGGAGAGAGAGAAGTGGGGAGAGTGGGAACCAGCAACTGGTAGTAGCTGCTTCTCGTATGTGCCTTGGCTCAGCAAGCCTGGGGGTTTTAAACCGGCAACCTCAGCATTCCAGGTCGGCATTTTACCGAGTGTCACCACAGGTCAGGCCCAATGAACAGTTCAAGTAAATTTTCAATTGTTGTTCTGTTTTGACTTTTTTTCTTTGGGAGAGAGAGGGTGAGAAGCATCAACTTGTAGTTGCTTTCACTTTAATTGTACATTGAGTTGTTCGTGTGTGACTTGACCAGGGCTGTGCCAATGTCCCCTTGCTCAAGCCAGCAACCTTGGTCTTTTCATGCCAGTGACCTTTGGGCTCAAGCTGTTGAGCTTTTGGGATTGTGTGGACGATCCACTGTTCAAGCCAGTGACCCCATGCTGATGGCCTGTGGTCAGAGCTAGTGACCTCAGTAAGTGCATCCAGTTGTTAGGGTAAATCAGAGATGCTAGCATTTAGGAGGCTGTTAGAAATAGGAAATCTAAAAGCAGCAAGAAGAGACAGGAGGAGGAACTACAATGAACAGACACTAAAACAGTAGTCCTGGGCTATTTCATACTTAGAGGCATTGTTCCTAAGACATCCCTGTAGTTCAGGTCAGGCATCTGTGACCTGAACAGGGTTACAGAGAAGGCTCAGAATCACCTAGAACTGTACTGTCCAATATGGTAGACACTAAATAAAGTTAAAGCCTTGGCCAGGTAGCTGTGTTGGTTAGAGCATCGTCCTGAAGTACCAAGGTTGCAGGTTCGATCCCCAGTAAGGGCACCAATGAATGCACAAATAAGTGAAAAAACAAAATCTCTCTCTCCCCTTTCATCTTTCTAAAGTTAAGTTTTAAAAAATGAATCAACTGGCCCTGGCCGGTTGGCTCAGTGGTAGAGCGTCGGCGTGTGGAAGTCCCAGGTTCAATTCCTGGCCAGGGCACACAGGGGAAGCGCCCATCTGCTTCTCCACCCTTCCCCCTCTCCTTTCTCTCTGTCTCTCTCTTCCCTTCCGGCAGCCAAGGCTCCATTGGAGCAAAGTTGGCCCAGGCTTTAAGGATGGCTCCATGGCCTCTGCCTCATGTGCTAGAATGGCTCTGGTTGCAGAGGAGCAACAGCCCAGGTAGATCCCGGTCGGGTGCTTCTAACTTTGGAAAAATATTTTAAAAAATAAAAAAAGGAATGAATCAACCAATGAGCCATAGCCAAGTAGCTCAGTTGGTTAGAGCGTCATCTGGATGTGCCAAGTTGCTGGTTCGATCCCTGGTCAGGGCACATACAAGAAGCAACCACTGAATGCATAAATAAGTGGAACAACAAATTGATGTTTCTCTCCCTTTCTCTCTAAAATCAATCAAAAATTTCAAAAAAATTTAAATTTAATTTCTCAGTTACACTAACCACATTTCAAATGTTCAGTGGACAGTATGGTTAGTCACTACTATCTTGGACAGTGCAGATGTAGAACGTTTCCATCACCATAGGAAGTGACGTTGCACAGCGCTGGGCTAGAGGAATTGGAACTGTTTGCATCCTGTCTGAGAGGGCAGGGGATTGTCTGCAGGTCCCGGAACTTCGTAATTGGGAGAGACCCTGAAGACCATCTGGCTTGAAAGCCCGTCACTACCATGCATGCTGAGGACCCTAAGAAATGTGTGTCATTTGAGGAAGGTTTCTGGGGAAAATGGCTAAAATAGACTATATTTTGGCCTTCGACAGGTTATCTGGAAAATTCTCTTCTGTGAAGGATTAATTCATTTTTAAAGATAACTATGGAGTACCAACTATTTTTTACTGATTGATTTTAGAGAGAGGAGAGAGAGAGAGATGGAGGATCAGAGGAGCAAGAAGCATCATCACAGTAGTTGCTTCTTGTATGTGCCTTGACCAGGCAAAGCCAGGGTTTCAAACCAGTGACCTCAGCGTTCCAGGTTGAGGCTTTATCTACTGTGCCACCACAGGCCAGGCTATGAGTATCTACTAATAGGTGCTGTGCTTTGTCCTTCTATATCCTGATCTCAGGAAAGGCCCATCGAACACCCAGTGAGAGCCAGAGAGTAGGATTATAATAATACTAGCTAATACTTATTTAGCTCTTATTAAGGATGACATGCTGTTCTAAGGGCTCTTACCTATACAAATTCATTTAACCATCATAACCACCCTATGAGGTAGGTAACAGTATCATTTCCATCTTGATGGAAATAAGGAGGTTAAATGACTTGGCCAAAGTCATCCAGCTAATAAGTGGTGGGGCCAGGCTTCAAATGGGGCAGACTCACTCCAGAGTCTGGCACATAACACTGCATTATGCTGCCATAAATAACAGCGCCCACTGTTGAGCTCCAAGTTCTTTCCATTTATAATCTTCACATCAATCCCATCCATTGGCAACCTTGTACTCTTTCTGAAGGAAAGGCTCAGAGATATGAAAGAGATGGTATTTGTCTGTTTCCCACACTGCCTCCTATTGGTTACAGTCCTGCCTGGCCTTGTCAAGGAGGAGCAGGGCCCGCCCCTCACCTGGCAGGTGTCCCTGCGGCCCTCCGGGTAGCCAGCACACAGCATCCCCGGCAACAGCTGAAAAGTGAGGTTAAAGGGGCCAGGCCGGCTGTAGAGACACTGACAGGCAGCTTCTCCCAGCAGCTTTAGCTCCACTTCTTGCAGCACCCAGGGGGGAGGCAGGGGATCTGCAGGCAGAACCAGAGAGCAAATGCTGGGAGACAGGAGTCCGGCCTTTGTCCTCTTCAGCTCCCTCCTGGACAGCTCTCTCTAGGTGCCCCAGCTTCAAGCCAACACATCCAAAACCAATCGCCTGCCCCTACTCCTCTCTGTCCTTCTTCCTACATCCTCCCCTCAAGAATGGCCCCATCAAGCACCCAGTGAGGGCTTTTGTGGATGGTTTTGTAGCAGAAAGGTACCCAGACAGCATAGGATGTATGTGGGCACTGGAATCACGAGGCCGCGAGCCCCGACGTGGGCTGTGTGGGTCCTGAGAGGGACAGATCGCAACAAAGATGCCGTGCTGTACCCAGGTGCCAAGCATGGAATCCGGGTGTCATCCCTGACTCTGGCCTCAACTTCTCCTCCCCAATCTGCTCCCGGGTCGAGAAAACCTCTCATTTGGGACCTTTTGGCGTTTTCACTGCAACTGTCCTCGTTCAGGAGGCACAACTGTGGGCCTGGATATTGGCTTGGCCTCCTCACGGATCTGTCCCCCAACACGTCCTTCACTTGTTGCTGCCAGAGAAACAATTTGAAAGCTCTGCTCTGATCTTACCAAGGACCGTCCAGTGCAGGGGTCCTCAAACTTTTTACACAGGGGGCCAGTTCACTATCCCTCAGACCATTGGAGGGCCAGACTATAAAAAAAACTATGAACAAATCCCTATGCATACTGCACATATCTTATTTTAAAGTAAAAAAACAAAATGGGAACAAATACAATATTTAAAATAAAGAACAAGTAAATTTAAATCAACAAACTGACCAGTATTTCAATGGGAACTATGGGCCTGCTTTTGGCTAATGAGATGGTCAATGTGCTCCTCTCACTGACCACCAATGAAAGAGGTGCCCCTTCTGGAAGTGTGGCGGGGGCCGGATAAGTGGCCTCAGGGGGCTGCATGCGGCCCGCGGGCTGTAGTTTGGGGACCCCTGGTCCAGTGGATCCCACTATCTAAACCTGAGGCCTCAGTCCTTTCCTGATGCGAGCCTGCTTTCAATGGGGACCAAGTCTCAGGATTCAGAAAAAGTGGGTCAGGAGTGGACAGAGCTCCTTCCTTCCCTCCCCAGCATCCAGAGAGGTCAGATGCTGGCTGAGGCTGTACTTGAGGGTCAACCAGGGAAGTGTAGGGCTTGTCCTGGGGGTCCCTGGAGCTGGTCGGGCCCCCTGGCCCCCAGCCTGACTGGAAGGCCTTCACGGTGCAGCCCCTGTTGCCTCCGCCCCCTCCACTGCAGCTGGGCAGCCTGACCCTTCTCCATCTACTGTGCCTCACGTGGATCTCCAAGACGGCTTCTGTTTCTCTCCGCCTTCCTGGAATGCCAGCTTATGTCCTGACTTAGCAAAACCTCTTCCCAAACCTCCTGCTCTGGGTGCTGTTGTCAGGATGGCACGGCCCCATCCACTACAGGCTTCCTAGGTGCTCATCGACCCTTCCTTGTCACCTCCTGCCCTGATGGAGTCCCTGAGAGCAAAGGCTGTGCCATCTCCTCCTCAGGTATTCTCGCTCAAGCCCCTGGCATCGCAGAGGTCTGATCGCAGGTGTGGAATTACTGTGTGGGCCTTGCTAACCCGGAAAAATAAAATTGGGTGATGGGGGGGAGAAGTTGTCTACTTCTCCTTATACTTTCTGACATAAGTGTTTGCTTATTCAGCCAAATAAGTATTATTGTCTACCTACTGGAATGTAAACTCCGAGAGGACAGGAATTTCTCTGTTATGTTCACTGGTTTATCTTTAATGTCTAACACCATGTCTGGCACAAGGAGGGGCTCAAAATATATCTGTTGAATAAATAAAAGGTGGCCTGACTGAATGAGGGTGATAAGGGTGAGTAGGGAGAAGACAGGAGGTGGGGGAGCAGAGAGACGAGTGTGGGGGGAGGTAGGGTGGAAGGAAGCAGGACAGGAGGGAGCGAGGGCAGAAACACGTTGGTGGAATGCCTGCTGTACACCGGGTGCTGAGTTTAGTGCTGGATCGCCCAGGGTGAGCAGATCTAAAACGCATTAATTACTGCTGTGAAGCTTACGTGGATGTTCTCATTTAATCCATCCAACAACCCTAGGAAGTGGAGACTACTTCCAATTTTCAGAGGAAGAAATGAAGTGGGTGTCGTGCTTTGTCTGAAATAGCAGAGCTAACGTGGAGACTCTAGTCTGATCCTAAATCCAGGAAAGACAAAACCGGAAGGAGAAGTGAGGAGGGGATGAGGGGTATGATTCAGTGGTCTTAGTTTGCGAGCCCTTGGGGAGGAGGACGGATGGAGATGCTGGCAAGGTGCTTCCTTACCGGTGGTCTAGCAACCCCGGCCCCGCCCCGTGAGCCCCACTTCCCGAGGCCCCGCCCCTGACCCGCCCACCCCCGATCCCCAATCTTCAGGGCGCGCCCTCGAGGTCCCGCCCAGAGTACCTTTCATAGGCCCTCCCGTCGGATAACCCACCCCGCCTCACTCACCCGCCTCCTGTACGTCCCCCCAGCCGGTGGCCCAGCAGGACGTGCCGTGCGCGAAGTGGTGCGAGGCGCGCGGCAGGCACACGGGCCGCACGTTGGGGCCCAGACGGGCGGGCGCGGCCAGGCGCAGGAGGGCCAGGTCGGCTCCCAGTTCCACGCTGCTGTAGTTGTCGGGCACCAGGATGGCCGCCACGTCGCGGACGTGCGCGGAGTCCAGGGGCCCGTCCTGGGAGTGCACGCCCAGCAGTACCGACCACTCGGCCGCGGGCTCCAAGGTCCCGTTGCTGCACCAAGGCCCAGGCGGGAGGGGTTAGGTTGACCCCACGGAGGGGGCAGATCCTTGTAGGGGTTGGGGGGTTCAGAACCTGGGGGAAGGTGGGTCCAGCAGGAACCCAGAAGGGGCGGAGTCGGTTCCACTTCTAGGACTAGGGCGATTAAAACTGAGATAGACTGGAGGTAGGTGGTTGACTGGGGATATGGGAACCTTGGAATTATGACTTGGATATTTACCAGCCATTACTACACTCAGAACCAGGATGCCCCTCTGAACACCTAGCTGAGTACGCGGGGTCGGGCTGCGGGCGGGCTTGGCTTTTCTTGGAGAGGAGCAGGACATGCGTGAATACTCACTCTACGAAACAGTGAGCAGCGGAGAGGACCCAGGAGGGGGCGATGAGGGAGCCCCCGCAGATATGGCCCCCGCTCTGGTGCAGGCTCACCTGCCACGGCCAGCTGCCCAGCTGTGCATCTGAGCCCCCCACGATTCTGGTAGAGGATTCAGGTCGACCACAGTCTGCAGTGAGATTTCGTGGGGGGTAAGATCCGGTCCCTGTCCCCCACCCCACTTCACTTTGCCTCCCGGAACAGAGAACAAAACGGACCCAGGCACTTTTGCACTTCTGGTCATTTTCACCTCCTTCATTGCCTGGCCAACCTTAACCTCCTGGTAGATCTGAGACGAACCCACACCCCCGCCCACTCCCGGCTCCCTTCTTACCCAGATCTTCAGGTGCGTCTTGAGTAGGACTGAGAGCTGGGAGTTGGAGTGAAGAGAGGAAGATACTGATGACACCGGTCCCTGGCCGGCCCAGCTCTCGTCTTCCTCCTCCCTCCTCCACCCTGTCTTCCTTGCCCACTCCCCGGGTTTTCAGCACTGCCCCCCCCCCAGCACCCATGCTGTCCCTCCTAGCTCTTCATGCCTTTGCACCTGACTTTCCCAGTGCAGGTGCCTTACCTGAGTTCTGGAAGGCTCCAGGGATGGGGCTGATGGCTGGAAGGAGGGAAGCAGAAGAGGCTGGAGATCTAACACTTACAACCTGCTCTCCCTGACCCCTTCCCCAGGATTTCACAGCTACGCCCTCCCACCCACACACTGCAGCCAGGCCTCCTTTCTCGCTCTGCTCTCTACAGGATTGGGGGATTGCTCTCCCTCCTGACACTTCCCTCCCTCCCTCTTCTGCTGGCCCCCTCCCTTTATTCTCCCCCTGCAGAGCTCAGGAGTCCTGCTTTCCTGCCCCTCAGATGCTAGGACCCAGGCCCCTTGCAGCCAGCCTCTGTCTCCTGAGGTTACCAAGGATCACAAGTGGGAGAAGCAGGTGCTGGAACATGGCACATTTGAGGCAGCTGGAGGCACAGAGATGGGTGAAGGTCTCCTCCCTGCCACAGCTCTGTCACTGTCTGGGCAGCCGGTGACTTCTGATGGTCCCAGGAACTGCCACACCCTCCCTGGCCAGAGCCCATCTCTGGGAATCTGAGAGGATCTGGGGTTGGAAGGGAGAAGTAGGGAGCCTGATGGCCCAACCCAGGGCCCTCTCATCTCTGGAGGCCCAGGGTGGGGGTGGGAGGCAGATGTCCTAGTTCCGGGACACCTGTTGGGTGGGGGAGGGAGGAGTGGAGAATCCTGTGGGCAAAGAGAGAAGAGGACAGACAGGGGCTGGGAGGCCAATGTTGGTGAGGCAGGGCTACAGGTGAGCAATGGCCCTTGGGACAGGGAGGTGGCCCCTCATTGGCATGACTCATCTGAGACCTCACCTCTATTTGGGGTGCGGTTACCCCAGTGGCTTGGGCTTTTCTTCTCACACAGCTCTAGTTACTGAAGTTGCAGGCCAGGCCTGGGAAGGGAGCCCTAGGGAATACAATCCCATCCCAACAAAAGGATCACAGATTCCGGCAGGTTAGGCAGGGCACAAGACTCTGGGAGGGAGCTGGGCAGGCTGGCAAGATTCCGGCAGGTTAGGCAGGGTGCAAGACTCTGGGAGGGAGCTGGGCAGGCTGGCAAGGGCAGAAAAATGACTCCACCCTTTTCTGCCTTAGAATGAATACCCTCAGGGGTTCTGTCACTTACTCTGTGTGGCCTTGGGAAAGTCACGCAACCCCTCACTGTACATCAATCCAAGCCCACTTAAGAAACACATGGCATCTCTCAAAGAGCAATTGAGTAAGTTCCATGAAGGAACTAGATTGCTCACAAAAATTAAGGGATATTTTATCACTTCATATTCATTTTGAAATATTCCCTCATTTTTGTGAGCAGTCTGTTTACAAAGGGGAGCAGGGTTAAGGAAAACCAGCAAGGGCGGCGATGCTCCCGGGCTATCAGTGATGGAGAGCCCTGCCTGAAGAGCCAAAGAGAGGGAGAAGGTACTGGAACCAAGAAAGAGAGAGAACTGCAGATGGAGGTGCGGGCCAGCCAACAGGAGTGCCTTCAGTGGAACGCAGCCTCGATCAACCTGTGGCTCAGCAGGCAAGGAGCCCGGAAGTAAAACCCCCTCCGCGCTCCCCTCCTCCCCTCTCATCACCTGCCAGCTCCCTCCATGTCTGAGACCTAGACCTACCAGAAGCAAGGGAGCCACTACTGTGGCTCATAAAAGTCACTCCCTGGGGGAACAGATTGGGATGGAGAATGATGATGGAGGGTGAGGAATAGGGTGAAGAAATAAAATGGAGTCATTCCGGTCAGGCTGCTGAACTGTTCACTTCAAGTGGGCTGAACCACAAGGGAAAGTAATTTTGGTTTTGACTGACTCTGGGAACTGACGCCCTTGAACTTTGCAGTCCTGCATCAATACCTGGACGCACATCAGTGCCTTGTGTGTTAATCCCTGGGCATCCATGAAGCCTTCAGTCCGAATGGCTTCGAGAAGAAAATATTCCTTTGCCTAGACCCCTGGTCAGCAAACTGCGGCTCGTGAGCCTAATTTAAGTCTAAAAAATTTGGCTCTCAAAAGAAATTTCAATCGTTGTCCTGTTGATATTTCGCTCTGTTGACTAATGAGTTTGCCGACCACTGCCACTCAGCCAATCGAAAGGACCTAAATAAATCTTTGTCATTTACTTCTAGCAAGGCCTCCTGACTCTTTTTTTAGTGTGTTTGACAAGGAGCAAACAAAAAATATGCACACACATACCTATTTTTTTTTACCAATAATATAAGTTAGTGATTATATATATATATATGTATATATATATAATTTTTTTTTTGAGAGAGAGAGAGACAGGAAGGGAGAGAGATGAGAAGCATCAACTCATAGTTGCGACACTTCAGTTGTTCATTGATTGCTTACACGCCTTGCCGAAGGTGCGGGGGCGTTCAGCCAAGTTAGTGGCCCCTTGCTCATGCCAGTGATCTTTGGGCTCAAACTAGCAACCATGGGATCATGTTGATGATCCCAAACTCAAGCCAGAGACCCTGCATTCAATCTGGTGAGCCCACACTCAAGCCAGCGACCTCAGGGTTTTGAACCTTGCACCTCAGCGCTCTACCCACTGCGCTACCATCAGTCAGGTGATACTATTATTATTCTATCGTCCCAGTTTCCCTGGGAAACAGAGGCACAGGCATAGCCTCCATGCGTGTGCTTTATTTGGGGACACCATCTCCGGACAACGGGAGAGAGGGGAAATGAGATGTCATCTGAGAAGGAGGTAACGCAAACACAGGGACCCCATGACTGATGGGGTGCAGTTGGCAATCTTGCTAGTTTTGGTTAGCACATGGCAGACAGTGAAGGTAAACTTGGCGGTAACAACTTCAGACGTGTTAACACAATCTTGGATCTGCTAACTCCCCTCAGGCGCTCGTTGTTGAGAATTTGTCCCTCTAAGGCAGGGGTCCCCAAACTTTTTACACAGGGGGCCAGTTCACTGTCCCTCAGACCGTTGGAGGGCCAGGCTATAAAAAAAACTATGAACAAATCCCTATGCACACGGCACATATCTTATTTTAAAGTAAAAAAACAAAACGGGAACAAATACAATATTTAAAATAAAGAACAAGTAAATTTAAATCAACAAACTGACCAGTATTTCAGTGGGAACTATGCTCCTTTCACTGACCACCAATGAAAGAGGTGCCTCTTCTGGAAGTGCGGTGGTGGCCGAATAAATGGCCTCAGGGGGCCGCATGCGGCCCGCAGGCCGTAGTTTGGGGACCCTTGCTCTAAGGGTACAGAACCAGTTATTTAGCCGACAAACACTCAGAAAAGTGAGGTAACTGGCATTGGTCAAAGGTAGGAAAGACAGAGAAAATGTGTAGGGTGTCTCCGTCGGGGAAAGCGCTGCCTTCCTCCGACAGATCCAGTCGCCCTGGCGAGCCACCGTGCCACTCGGAGGAGCCAGCCCTATTCCTCAGGCCTGGTAGGTTGGGGAAACCGTTAAGAGTTACTTACTGTCTTAGAGAAGCAGTTCTCAAACATGGTCTGAGAACTGGAGGGATTCCCGAGCCTCTTTCAAAGGTGCTCGAAGCCAAAACTGTTTCCATGATGTCAAGTGTGCAGTGCAGGTTTTCAAATGCTACATGATACATGCTGTCCCAAAAGGCTGGTGCAGAAGCAGACGCGAGAAACATATGTAGGTTTTCATTAGCATATAACACTGATTTGTTATTTTGAATGAATTAATAACTATTTTAAGTATTTCTCAGGTTTAATTTCAAATGCAATACATATTAATTGATATAACCCACATAAGCTATAGCTCTTTGGATTTCTCAATAATTTTTTTTTTTCATTTTTCCAAAGCTGGAAACGGGGAGGCAGTCAGACAGACTCCCGCATGCGCCCGACCGGGATCCACCCGGCATGCCCACCAGGGGCGATGTTCTGCCCCTCTGGGGCGTCGCTCTGTTGCATCCAGAGCCATTCTAGCGCCTGAGGCAGAGGCCACAGAGCCATCCCCAGCGCCCAGGCCATCTTTGCTCCAATGGAGCCTCGGCTGCAGGAGGGGAAGAGAGAGACAGAGAGGAAGGAGAGGGGGAGGGGTGGAGAAGCAGATGAGTGCTTCTCCTGTGTGCCCTGGTCGGGAATCGAACCCGGGACTCCTGCACGCCAGGCCAACGCTCTACCACTGAGCCAACCGACCAGGGTGTATTTCTCAATAATTTTTAAGAGGGTAAGGAAGTCCTGTCTGAGCAGTGGTGGTGCAGTGGATAGAGCCTTGACCCCCAACGTGGAGGCTGCTGGTTCAAAACCCAAAGGTCGTGGGCTTGAGCATGGGCTGGTGGGCTTGAGTGCAGGCTCTCCAGCTTGAATTGGGTCTATTTTGAGTGCGGGATGGTAGACACAATCCCCAAAATTGCTAGCTTGAACCCAAAGGTAGCTGGCTTGAAGCCCAAAGTCGCTGGCTTGACCAAGTGGTCACTGGCTTAGCTGAGCCTAGGTCTGACCCCTGGTCAAGGCACATATGAGAAGCAATCAGTGCACAACTAAAGTGAAGCAACTATGAATTGATGCTCCTCACTCTCTCTCTCAAAAAAAGTAAAATAAAGTTGAGACTTAAAAAAAGAAAAAAGAGCCTGACCTGTGGTGGCGCAGTGGATAAAGCGTCGACCTGGAATGCTGAGGTCGCCAGTTTGAAACCTCGGACTTGCCTGGTCAAGGCACATATGGGAGTTGATGCTTCCTGCTCCCCCTTCTCTATCTCTTTCTCTCTCTCTCTCTCTCTCTCCTCTCTAAAATGAATAAATAAAAAAAAATTAACCAAAACAAAAAAAAGAAAAGCCTGATCTGTGGTGGCGCAGTGGATAAAAGCTTCAACGTGGAAAGCTGAGGTCACTGGGCTTGCCCAGTGAGGCACATATGGGAGTTGATGCTTCCTGCTCCTCCCCCCTTCTCTCTCTCTCTCTTTCTGTGTCTCTCTCTAAAAATGAACAAATAAAATCTAAACAAGTAATCATAATAAGAAAAACTTTAAAAAAAACACACAGAAAAAAAGTGTAAGGAAGTCCAGAGACCAAAATGTTTGAGAACTACTGAATTGGAGCAGGTGGTTTGTAGGTGAGGGTCTTCATGGCGTGCATGTTTTGCTTTAACCATCCTACACACTCTTTCTGTGTTTTCCTTCCCTTCCTTCCTTCCTTCCTTCCTTCCTTCCTTCCTTCCTTCCTTCCTTCCTTCCTTCCTCCCTCCCTCCCTCCCTCCCTCCCTCCCTCCCTCCCTCCCTCCCTCCTTTCTTTCCTTCCTTCCTTCCTTCCTTCTTTCTTTATCTTTCTCTCTCTCTCTCTCTTTCTTTCTCTCTTGTTCTTTTTTCTTTTTTTGATGGTTCCTTTGTCCCCAGATGCCCTTGTTTAGGAATCACTGCTCTAAGCTTTGCAACAGACAACACAAAGAGAGAAAGCAAAGCAGGAGTCTCTCTCTTCTAGAGAGAGAGGAGGGTACTTCATGGGGAGGGTACTTCAGTGTAATGAAACTATCTTCAACACATAATAGTGCAAAAGCAGCAGAGTTTTATAATGTTGCTCTTTATAGTGCTGCTTACTGTTATCCAATAACACCACAATCAAACCACCTTCAGTAAAACAAGGGTGCCTCTGGGTAAGAAGGCAATACATGGATACAGTTCTCTGGTGGTCTGATTAGTGGAAGGGGAAATGTGTTCGTTTTCTATTGTTAACACAACAAATTATCATACAGTTAGTGGCTTAAAACAACATAAATCTTACCATTTTGAGATTTAGAAGTCTGATAACTGGCCTTGCTGGCCTAAACTTATGGTGTCTTTAGGGATGTGTTTTTTTTCCAGGAAGAATTCCGGGAGAATTCTTTTTTTTTTTTTTTTTTGTATCTTTCTGAAGCTGGAAACGGGGAGGCAGTCAGATAGACTCCCGCATGCACCCGACCGGGATCCACCCGGCATGCCCACCAAGGGGCGATGCTCTGCCCATCCGGGGCGTCGCTCTGTTGTGACCAGAGCCACTCTAGCGCCTGAGGCAAAGGCCATAGTGCCATCCCCAGCGCCTGGGCCATCTTTGCTCCAATGGAGCCTCAGCTGCGGGAGGGGAAGAGAGAGACAGAGAGGAAGGAGAGGGGGAGGGGTGGAGAAGCAGATGGGTGCTTCTCCTGTGTGCCCTGACCAGGAATCGAACCCGGGACTTCCGCACGCCTGGCCGACACTCTACCACTGAGCCAACCGGCCAGGGCGAGAATTCTTTTCCTGGCCTTTTCCAGCTTTCAGAGGCTGCTCTTACTCCTTGGCTCATGGACCCTTTCCTCCATCTTCAGAGGTAGCAACATTGCATCTCTCTGACCCCCTTTCTGTCTTCACATCTTTCTCTTTGACCAAAACCAGGAAAGGCTCTCTCCATGTGGTCACTCTGCATGGTGTTGGACCCAGGGTGAAACCCTAAGGTTGCTGCCTTGAGCGTGGGCTCATCTGGCTTGAGTGCGGGTTCACTGGCTTGAGTGCAGGGTCACTGGCTCAGCTGGAGCCCTGCAGTCAAGGCACATATGAGAAGCAATCAATGAACAACTAAAGTGCCACAACTACCAGCTGATGCTTCTCATCTCTCTCCCTTCCTGTCTGTCTCTCACACTAAACAAACAAACAAGATTTTATTTATTTATTTTACAGCAAGTGAAGGGTGGAGGGAACAAGAAGTAGTTGCTTCACTCTAGCTCTTCATTTGTTGCTTGTTGTATGTACCTTGACCGAGCAAACCCAGGGTTTCGAACTGGCAATGTCAGTGTTTCAGGTTGGCGCTCTATGCACTGTGCCACCACAGGCCAGGCAGCTGGTTGAGTCTTGTATGTGCCCCAACCTTGGAGACTGAACCTGCAACCTTGGTGAACCAGGATGACACTCTAACCAACTCAGTTACCTGGCCAGGACCTCTTTGGCAGTTTTGATTAACGCTAAACACATACCTACATTATGACGCAACAATCATACTTCTGTGACTAGATTCAAGAGAAAGAAGTGCACCGAAAGACACGAGCATAGCATAGTGTCCACTGTAGCTTGACCCACAGAGCCCAAACCCCCAACAAAATGAATGTCCAGGAAATTTGGCAAATAAATTGTGGTATATCCCTACAACAGACTACTATGCAGCAATAAGAAGATTACTGACAGCCTGACCAGGCGGTGGTGCAGTGGATAGAGCATCAGACTGGGATGCAGAGGACCCAGGTTCGAGACCCCGAGGTCGCCAGCTTGAGCGTGGGCTCATCTGGTTTGAGCAAAAAGCCCACCAGCTTGAACCCAAGGTCGCTGGCTCCAGCAAGGGGTTACTTGGTCTGCTGAAGGACCGCGGTTAAGGCACATATGAGAAAGCAATCAATGAACAACTAAGGTGTTGCAACGCACAACGAAAAGCTAATGATTGATGCTTCTTATCTCTCTCCGTTCCTGTCTGTCTGTCCCTGTCTATTCCTCTCTCTGACTCACTCTCTGTTTCTGTAAAAAAATAAAATAAAATAAAATAAAAATTTTATGCTTAACTTCTTTTAAAAAAAAAGATTACTGACATATGTAACAATATGAATGGTTCTCATGGAAACTATGTTCAATGAATATATGTCATATGAAAGTTAAGAACAGCCTGACCAGTGGCGGTGGTAAAACGGATAGAACATTGGACTGGGACACAGAGGACCCAGGTTTGAAACCCCAAGGTTGCTGGCTTGAGCACGGGCTCACCAGCTTGAGCACGGAGTTGCTGGCTTGAGTGTGGGATCATAGCCATGACCCCATGTTCACTGGTTTAAGCCCAAAGGCCCAAGGTCGTTGGCTTGAGTCCTAGGTCACTGGCTTGAGCAAGGGGTCCCTCACTCTGCTGTAGTCCCTCCCTGTCCCCGGTCAAGGCACATAGGAGAAAGCAGTCAATGAACAACTAAGGAGCCACAATGAAGAATTGATGTTTCTCATCTCTCTTTCTTCCTGTCTGTTTGTTCCTATCCTCCATCCCTCTCTCTGCCTCTCTCTGTCACCAAAAAAAAAAAAAAAAAAAAAAAAGAACAAAACAAATGAGTAGTGATAGGGTCAGAATAGTGGTTATCTTTGGCAGAAGCATTGACTGGGAAACAGTGCGAAGGAGCTTGCTGAGAGCAGAACAGACCTGTATCTAGTGTGAGGTGGTTTCTACTCAGGTGTATGAGGTGTATGTCAATGTAAAATTTCATTGACCTGTATGTTAAGATGAGTACAGTTCGCCTGACCAGGCCATGGCGCAGTGGATAGAACGTCGGACTGGGATGCAGAGGACCCAAGTTCGAGACCCCCAAGGTGCCAGCTTGAGCACGGGCTCATCTGGTTTGAGCAGGGCTCACCAGCTTGAGCCCAAGGTTGCTGGCTCGAGCAAGAGGTCACTCCGTCTGCTGTAGCTCCCTGGTCAAGGCACATATGAGAAATCAATCAATGAACAACTAAGGAACCGCAACAAAGAATTGATGTTTCTCATCTCTCTCCCTTCCTGTCTGTCCCTATCTGTCCCTCTCTCTGTCTCTGCCACAAAAAACAAACAAACAAAAAGATGAGTACAGTTTATGCAATTTTATTGCGCGATCATTATGCCTGAATAAAAAGAGACAAAACACATTTGGCAGTTAAGTGCATTCGAGGGTCAGTTAAGGAGAAACTAACTGAACCAGCTGCAAAGATGCTCTCCCAGGCCCCAGACCTGGGTGAGAGGCGGAGCGTTAGTTACATCAGATACAGCAGGGCACGCGCACGTTATGCACTTTCGGAAAGTTAAGGCAAAATAAAGAAACCTTTAGCAATCGGAGAAACAATGAAGGCATACTTAACCAAAAGTTGTTGGTGTTACATTCCGGATAGAAAAGATATTTGCTTTAAAAAAAAATTGGTAACAGGTTACTTTTTCCTGAATCGGCCTTTTCACTAAAAAAGCTGATTATCACTGACCTAGAAAAAAGACATTCTTCAGATAATCCTTAAAAAAATATTGTTTCTGGGGGTGCGGGGTGCTGGCTGAATAAAGGTGCCAAAAGGAGGGAGCAGGAGACTGCTTGACAGGTTGAGGGTAGAGCCACGCACGCCGCAGATCGGTGACGCCCGGCGGTACTGTATCTCCTGGTGTAAGGAGAGGTCCCTCCGCTTCCGCTTCCGCTTCCGCTTCCGCTTCCGGTCAGGGCTGTTCTGGGAAGACCTTGCGGTCAAGACCGGGTGTCCGCTCTAATGCACATGGG
The DNA here is from genome assembly GCF_036850765.1 of Saccopteryx bilineata. NCBI lineage: Eukaryota > Metazoa > Chordata > Mammalia > Chiroptera > Emballonuridae > Saccopteryx > Saccopteryx bilineata. Next base: position 292,553,117 of record NC_089493.1, read on the forward strand.
AACAGGCTCCATCACAGAGCAAGGTTGCAAATATTTCAGTTTGGGAAACTGTTAAAGCAGGTGCAACACTGGTGAGTTTGCCAGATAAAAGAAATGCTTAGTTCAATCTGAATTTCACTAGGTACCATGAAATATTTGGGGAATACTTACAGTAAAAATGTATCTGTGGGCCCTGGCCGGTTGGCTCAGCGGTAGAGCGTCGGCCTGGCGTGCGGGGGACCCGGGTTCGATTCCCGGCCAGGGCACATAGGAGAAGCGCCCATTTGCTCTCCACCCCCCTCCCTCCTTCCTCTCTGTCTCTCTCTTCTCCTCCTGCAGCCAAGGCTCCATTGGAGCAAAGATGGCCCGGGCGCTGGGGATGGCTCCTTGGCCTCTGCCCCAGGCGCTAGAGTGGCTCTCGTCTCGGCAGAGCGACGCCCCCTGGTGGGCAGAGCATCGGCCCCTGCTGGGCGTGCCGGGTAGATCCCAGTCGGGCGCATGCGGGAGTCTGTCTGACTGTCTCTCCCCGTTTCCAGCTTCAGAAAAATACAAAAACAAACAAACAAACAAACAAAAATGTATTTGTGTTTATCTGAAATTCAGATTTAATTGGGCGTCCCGTATATTTATTCACTAACACTGGCAAACCTACACCCTTGGCCATACGTCATCTTGCTAAATTACCATGTGTTTTCTGGAAGAACGATACTTTCTGGAATGTGCCTCCAAATAAGTTGAGGTGGGCTCTAAAATGCACACTCCATGCTACTAAATGGAGTGACACTGTGAATGGGCATATTTGAGACTATTGATAGACGTTGAGGCCAGATTGACTGCAATCTGTACTAGAAGCCTGATTAATTAGTAATCATACGTATGAGCGAGACGTCTTCGGTCTTCCCTCTTGAGTCAGGAAGAGTAATGGCTCCTCCTTCCATTTCTCTGCGCCAGACACCCCACCTCTGCCTCAATCACCTGGTCTCCAGGAACCATGCTGATATATTGATAGATTACCACAATCCTTTCCCTCCATACAGGCTCCAAACAACTGAAGCCTAGCAGAGTCAAAAATTGTCCCAGGACTCAGCACTTTGGTCTCAAGTAAGCAGCCCTAGCTGCAGAGTATCTCAGGCCCGGCCGATGGTGGCACAGTGGATAGAGCGTGCACCTGGAATGCTCAGGTCTGCAGTTGGAAACCCCAAGGTCGCCGGCCTGAGTGCGGGCTTGCCAGCTTGAGCGGGGGGGGGGGGGGGGGGGGGGGGGGGGGGGGGGGGTTTTGCAGGCTTGAGCGGGGATCATCAACATGATCCCAAAGGTCATTGGCTTGAAGCCCAAAGTTGCTGGTTTGAGCTCAAGGTCGCTGGTTTGAAGCCCAAAGTTGCTGGCTTGAGCCCACAGTCGCTGGCTTGAGCAAGGATTCACTGGAACAGCTTGAGCCCCCTTTTCCCAAGGCACATATGAGAAAGCAATCAATGAACAACTAAGGTGTCGCAACTATGAGTTGATGCTTCTCACTCTCTCTCTTCATTCTCTCCCTCTCTCTCTCAAATAATAATAAAAAAAGAGAGCCTCAGTTTAGTGAGATGCCCTACATGCTATTGGGAGGGCAGTCCCTAGGAAACTGAGGGAACCGTCTGGGTTGGGGTCTGGGAGAGAGACTCTCTGCCTCTGAGGAGAGCTGCTGTGGGCTCTCCTACACAAACTGGACAGGTGTGGCTGAGTCTGTGCAGCCCGTGGAGCTGAGAGGATTCCAGGAGAGGATGGGAGTGAGGGCAAGAGTTCTGAGAAGTGGTTGAAGGCAATAAGGTCCCGACTTGGAGGCCTGAACTCAGCAAGCTTTCTGGACCTCTTTAGTAAACAAGGAGCATGGGACATGGTGGGACCTTGGGTATTCATACCATAGTAGACGTTAAACAAAAAACTTACACAACTGAAACTTTTCTGAAAGAAAGGGTTTATTGAGACATATGCTAGCCAGAAAAGGACCAGGTCCTGGGGCATAATGTCTAAACCAGCAGGGCTAGGTGGAAAAGGTAAGTGTGTACTGGAGTTGACAGGCATTTTTTTTTTCCCTTAAGCTTTGGTAAGTTTTATTGGAATAAAATGTCCCCTTGCCTGGATAGCTCAGTTAGTTAGAGCATCGTCTCGGAGTTGGATGGTTGGATCCTCAGCCAGAGCACCTACAGGAACAGGTGGGTGTTTCTGTCACATGCTCTTTCTCTCTTCCCCTCCCCCCTCTCTAAATAAAATAAATAAATAAATAAATAAATATTACAAAAATTCAATGGAAGGTGGCTTTTATTTATAGAATTTAATGTGTGTGGGGCTGTCCAATCCACTTGGACATGATTGAAGATAACCATTAAGCCTGTTTATGTATTTTCTTATTTTTAGTTTGCAAGCAAAAATTTTTGTTTGGTTCACATTCATAAAAATACTAATATGTAAATAAAAAATAAGCCCTACCTTATCTATTCTTTAGTTAAATTAAAACAGCTTCAAAAACTAACACAATTCAGACTGGTTCAGTCTTGAAATGTAACCCAATAAGACTAAAAACTAAACATTTCAGGTCTACTGAATGTGTACCAAATAGTAAAACACCTGAAGGCCTAGGGCTCTTTGACTGATTTACCTCAATAAGAGAACCTGTTTTCGGCCTGGCTGGTTGGCTCAGTGGTAGAGCATCGGACGAGCATGTAGATGTCCCAGGTTCAATTCCCGGTCAGGGCACACAAAAGAAGCACCCATCTGCTTCTCCCCCCCTTCTCTCCCTCCTCCCCTCTTGTAGCCAGTGGCTTGATTGGTTCAAGCATGGCCCCATGTGCTGCGGTGGCTCCGTTGGTCTAAAGCCAGTGGTTCTCAAACTTTTTGAAGTCGGGGTGCATTTAAAATCCTACAAATAATTGTAGGCGCACTATATACAAATTTCTGAGAAATATGTTATAATAAGTTAAATATTAAAGAAAAAGATATAAAGTCCAAGCGTGCTTTTATGGTAATTAAACAATAAATGCAACAAAATTAAATTTATTCTGATATTAAAAAACATTTTTAGCCTGACCTGTGGTGGCGCAGTGGATAAAGCGTCGACCTGGAATGCTGAGGTTGCCGGTTCGAAACCCTGGCCTTGCCCAGTCAAGGCACATATGGGAGTTGATGCTTCCTGCTCCTCCCCTCCCTCTCTCCCCCCTTCTCTAAAATGAATAAATAAAATCTTAAAAAAAACAAACAAAAACATTTTTATGTTACATTTTTTGAGTTATGCTTTTTAGAATTCATAAAAAAGGGGTTAAAATACAAAAACAACATAAAAGTTGTAGTTCTTAGTAAGATTTAGTAAATTCAGCAGGTCCTGGCATGAATGTGTTAAATTTTTTCATTGTTGTGTTTATAAGAAACATGAGCCTGATGTGTCCTAGCAAATTCTTCAATGTTTGGGCATATATTTGAAAGGCAAACTCTCATTTCCTCATCAATACAGTGCAGAATTCTTCTCTTTTTACTCTTAATTGTGTTGAGGGTAGAAAATCCTAATTCACATAAATAGGATGTTGAAAATTGTAGTAAAATGTTCAAAGCTTTTTTAGATATTGCCACATGTTCTTTTATAGAAATCCAAAAGGCTTCAAGAGACAATTCCTTATGTTTAATAATCAATCCATGATCAGTGGATATAGCTGCCAGTTCTTCTGTTAATGTTAAACCAAAATCACTTGAAGCTTCCATGAGTGGGTTTCTAATCCAATCATATTGTTCAGGGTTAAGTGATAGAAAATGCTATAAAATTAAATTCTGCCCGTCAGCCTTCAAGTCCTATTTTATTTACACTTAACTTTTGCTCACGTGCAGAATTGGATTCTTCAATATCACACTTCTTTTTGAGAAATCTATCCATTTTATTTGTGTATTTATCTAAAAATAATATAATGATGTGTTAATAATAAATATAATAATGATGTGTTAACAAAAAGCGGTATTTCTGTAATAAAATGGTATAACAGAGTACCTATATTTATTTTTATATCTGGGCACATGCTGAGAACCAGCGCAGCTAGTAATTCCAGGTCCCGAGTGGGAACGGTGTGGAATTAAGAAAATACGCAGAATTAAGAAAATACGGGGTCCGGAGGACCCTGTAATTGTTGCTGGCAAGAACAAAGTGTGCCCAAAAACCACATCCTGCTTTATTTATAGGGCAAAGTGAGGCCATTAGCAAATCAATGGTCTCTGATCACGTTTCTAAGGCAACCCAAGAATTTTACCAAGTGCAGAAAACCCCCACCATACATATCATCTTAACTTTACACCAAATGAAGGATAGAAGAAACTTGCCTCCAGTCTTTCCGGGGAACATGGAGGGGTAGTGTACACAATCCAGCACCACAGCTTAATAGCCTTTTGCAACCTAATCAGGCAAGTGAGGTGGGGTGTTGGGCAGACTGTCAGCTTACAGCCAATTCCCCACATCTCTGTCCCCCGAAAATCTAAACTCCAAAATCCCTGTTGGTTTTTTGGTCCCCAACAGGCACATATTTCTCTGGAATACCACAGGGCACACCTGGAAATCTTCTAGGGCACACCAGTGTGCCCTGGCACACACTTTGAGAACCACTGGTCTAAGCGGTCAGCCTCAAGTGCTAAAAATATCTTGGTACTCAAGGGTTAGCCCTGGTTGGGGAGCATGTGGGATTCTGCCTCAATATCTCCCCTCCTCTCACCTAAAAAAATTTTTTTTCTGTAGTTGCTCAAGGTTCTTACACATAACAATCCAAACTCCTCAGTATGGTCTAGATTGCCCCAAAGAAACAGATTTTGACTACTTTTTCCAATCTTATCCTATCAGTTCTTTTTGAAGGACGCAACCTCTGCTCTCTGGCCAGTTTCTGGTGCAGGACAATTCAGCCTGGGTTAATCAGTTAGAAGGAATCAGGTGGTCTGCTGGTTACTCTGATTGGCTCTGCTCTCTGAGGGATGGGTATTTCTCACAGTTACCTAGAGAGGGGTCCCCACTTCATATCTTAGTTTTGGAATTGGATTTGATTTCTTTTTCTTTTTTTTATTGTGACAGAAACAGAGACAGAGAGAGGGACAGACAGACAAGAAGGGAGAGAGATGAGAAGCATCAATTGTTTGTTGTGGCACCTTAGTTGTTTATTGATTGCTTTCTCATATGTGCCTTGACTGGAGGCCTACAGCAGACCAAGTGACCCCTTGCTCAAGCCAGCGACCGTGGCATCAAGCTGGTGAGCTTTTCTCAAACCAGATGAGCCTGCGCTCAAGCTGGCGAGCTTGGGATTTTGAACCTGGGTCCTCCGTGTCCCAGTCTGATGCTCTATCTACTGCGCCACTGCCTGGTCAGAGTGGATTTCTTGATAGCTGACTTTTCCTATAAATGATCTTAAATTTCTGATCACTAAAGGCCACTGCCTTGGTTAGGTTAGTACATGAACTGCTTAGGGTACGACACTCTGCAGCAGCTGCATCTTGGGAGATCTGAATATACTTAGGGTTCTCCTACTTGATTTCTACCTTGCTTTTAGGTTGATTTTTATAATAGACCATAGTTTAGTGGCTTTCCCCCTAGTTCAGGATTTGGCAAATTATGGCCCCTGGGGCCAAATCAAACTATCAGCCTTTTTTTTTTTTTAATCTAAATAAATTTTTATTTTAATGGGGTGACATCAATAAATCAGGATACATATATTCAAAGAAAACATGTCCAGGTTATCTTGTCATTCAATTCTGTTGCATACCCATCACCCAAAGTCAGATTGTCCTCCGTCACCTTCTATCTAGTTTTCTTTGTGCCCCTCCCCCACCCCTCCCCCAGCCTTTTTTTTTGTGTGTGTGTGTAAATAAAGTTTTATTGGAACAAGTTTTACTGTTCCAATAAATAGCCATTCATCTATGTATTGTCTATGGCTGCTTTTGTGCTACAAGGAAGAGTTGGATACTGGCAACAGACCTTTACAAAGCCTAAAATATTTATTATCTGCCCTTTACAGAAAAAGTTGAATAATCTTTTTTCCTTTTTTTTTTTTTAAGTGAGAGGAGAGGAGATTGACTCCCACATGCGCCCTGATAGGGATCCACCTGGCAAGCCCATCTGAGGCCAATGCTTGAATCAGCCGAGCTATCCTCGGCACCTAAGGTCAATGCTTGGGAGGGGAAGAGAGCAAGAAGGGGGAGAGGGAGGGGAAAAAAAGCAGATGGTTGCTTCTCATATGTGCCCTGACCAGGGATGGAACCCAGAATGTCCACATGCTGGCTGATGCTCTATCCACTAAGCCAACTGGCAAGGGCCAAGAATCCTTTTTCTAGATGGGTCAAATTGTGGACTAAATTTCCATTTAAACTATTTTTAAAAGCTGAAATCTTATCATTTCTAAATATTACCAATGAATAAAACAAAGATCATCAAAATTTAAAAAAGAAAAAGGCGCCTGACCAGGCGGTGGCACAGTGGATAGAGCGTCGGACTGGGATGCGGAGGACCCAAGTTTGAGACCCTGAGGTTGCCAGCTTGAGGGCGGGCTCATCTGGTTTGAGCAAAGCTCACCAGCTTGGACCCAAGGTTGCTGGCTTGAGCAAGGGGTTACTCGGTCTGCTGAAGGCCCGCAGTCAAGGCACATACAAGAAAGCAATCAATGAACAACTAAGGTATTGCAACGAAAAACTAATGATTGATGCTTCTCATCTCTCTCCGTTCCTGTCAGTCTGTTTCTATCTTATTTATTCCTCTCTCTGACTCTCTCTCTGTCATTGTAAAAAAAAAAAAAGAAAAGAAAAAAGAAAAGAAAAAAAAGGAAAAAGGCTGAATGTACTCAACAGGCAAGGAAACTCATCAGTAAAGAAGAAATTCTTTGGAAGGGTTATTGAGAGGGAGAAGTCAAGAGAGTTTTGAGTATTATGAAGGGGTTTTCATGGTAATATGCTAATTCATAATTAAGAACTAACACTTTGGATAGAATGCAATGAATTCACAGTTGTGACTCAATTGGTTAAAACAAGTCCCATCACTTGCTGGTCAGGAAGGAGTTTTCACTTGGGTCTAATAAAGGCCTGGCATCTAGGAGTCACTCAAAGGCCATACCTGTTTATTAGCGTCAGCTGATTAGAACTAGTTGGCATGAAATACAATATTCAGTTTTGCTATCTCTTAGGCAAATAGTACTTAAAAGGGAAAGCTCCCTTTTAAGAGATGCACCGTGAGTGTATTTCTGGTCTACTTCAATAAACTGTTCATGATTACTAACTAGTGTGAGAGGGAAGGATTGTGAAGCCATTTCTCTCCTTTCTTGCTAACGAGACCCCGATTTTCTTCAGCCGCTGGGATACAGGCTCCTGAATTTGCACCTGGGGGGGTGTGGTGATGGGTCTGAGCAGTGGTGGGATTCAAATAATTTAGCAACCGGTTCTCTGACCTACTGACCATTTTAAGTATAAAAAAATGATATACCATAAGGTAGTTTATTATTTCATGCATTAAATACTTAAATAAAGACAATAAATAAAAGAGGCACACAAAACTAGATTATAAGAGTTTTTTTAATTCATTTTAGAGAGGAAAGGGAGAGACAGAGAGAGAGAGAGAGAGAGAGAGAGAGAGAGAGGAGAGACAGAGAGAGAAGGGGGAAGGAGCAGGAAGCATCAACTCCCATATGTGCCTTGACCAGGCAAGCCCAGGGTTTCAAACCGGCAACCTCAGCATTTCCAGGTCGTCGCTTTATCCACTGTGCCACCACAGGTCAGATTATAAGAGTTTTTAAATATTAATGAAAAAATATTAAATAATATCTGACAAAAAACAATAAACTGTTGAGATTATTTCCATATTGCTTTTTTTTATTTACTTTTTATTTTTAAATTTTTTTGCATTTTTCTGAAGTTGGAAACGGGGAGGCAGTCAGACAGACTCCCGCATGCGCCCAACCAGGATCCACCCGGCATGCCCACCAGGGGGCAATGCTCTGCCCATCTGGGGTGTCGCTCTGCCGCAATCAGAGCCATCCTAGCGCCTGAGGCAGAGGCCACAGAGCCATCCTCAGTACCCAGGCAAACCTTGCTCCAATGGAGCCTTGGCTGCAGGAGGGGAAGAGAGAGACAGAGAGGAAGGAGAGGGGGAGGGGTGGAGAAGCAGATGGGCGCTTCTCCTGTGTGCCCCGGCTGGGAATCAAACCCGGGACTCCTGCACACCAGGCCGACGCTCTACCACTGAGCCAACTGGCCAGGGCCTCCATATTGCTTCTTGATTGGCATCCTTACTTGCAATTATTTTCACCCATGGACGGAACGAACATTACGGGTGCTTAGAATACACTGTTGCGCAGATGAATGTTAGAAAAGAGTAAGGAATGTAAGTTTGTGATTTCCACATTGGGCGGCTGCCCAGGCGCCCACCCAGGCGCCCACCTTAGAGATAACCCTGATGACAAGTGCCATCTTAACAACCAGTTCACTGCACTCAACAAAAAATTAAGTATTGGAACCGGTGCGAACTCGTTGAATGCCACCACTGGTCTGAGTGAGTTAACACTACTTCTCTGTACCAGCATTTGGTCAAATTCTGGCCCAGCAAAGTCAGCTGGGGCGCTTCGGAAAGACATTTTCTTCCCTAACAAGGGAAGGGAGGGAAAGGATTGCTTGCACAGGGGCAAGATTATACTTCCTGGCCCCCTTGTGGCAAGGGAGAGACATAAGACTAGTTCTGGTCCAAGAGCTGTAAGTGGAAATAACAGATACAAGGCCAAAACTTTAATTCTGAGACATCCTAGTGCTTTTTCCTTTTGACTTAATAACCAGTGATGTCCCAGCCTGGCCTGAGAAGAAGAATGCTGCGGAGCCCTGGCCGGATAGCTTGGTGGGTTAGAACATCATCCCAATATGCAGAGCTTGAGGGTTCGATTCTGGTCAGGGCACATACAGGAACAGATGGACATTCCTGTCTGTCTGTTGTGTGTCTGTCTGTCTCTTTCTCCCTTCCTCTCTCAAATCAGTAAATAAATTAAAAAGAAAAGGAAAGAATGATGTTGAGCAAAGCCCTCAGTGGACACAAGTCCAAGTAAGAAGTAAACTCATGTGGCCTGACCAGGCGGTGGCACAGTGGATAGAGCGTCGTTGGACTGGGATGCGGAAGGACCCAGGTTCAAGACCCCGAGGTCGCCAGCTTGAGTGCGGGCTCATCTGGTGTGAGCAAAAAGCTCACCAGCTTGGACCTCAGGTCGCTGACTTGAGCAAGGGGTTACTCAGTCTGCTGAAGGTCCATGGTCAAGGCACATATGAGAAAGCAATCAATGAACAACTAAGGTGCTGCAACGAAAAACTGATGATTGATGCTTCTCATCTCTCTCCGTTCCTGTCTGTCTGTCCCTATCTATCCCTCTCTCTGACTCTTGCTCTGTCTCTGAAATAAATAAATACAAATTAAAAAAAAAGAAGAAGTAAACTCCTGTGTGTCGAGCTGCTGAAATTCTGGGGTTGTTTACTGCTCCAGCATGACAATCTAGCTCGGCAGTTCTCAAAGGGAGGGCTGGAGACCTCCGTGTGTTCCAAATCTTTCTGGAGGATCCACAATATTAAAACTATTTTCATAATAATCCTAAGAGGTTATTTACCCTTTTTCAGTCTCTGGAGGTTTCCAAAGACTACTCAGTATAGGATGATGTGATTGCTCTGATGGCAATGAAATGGGTGCTTGTGTATTTTTGTTTTAAAAAAATTCCAGTTTTAATTTTAACATAACAATAAATAGATGTAACCTGCCCAAATGAAAGCTTTTTTTGTGGTTTCTTTTTTCTTCCTTCCTTCTTTTCATACGTGTACACATTTCCCCTAAATATTGGTTTTATGACGTATACAGTTGTCCTTTCTTATCTGCGGGATATATTTCAAGACCCCTCCCCCCAGTGGACACCCGAAAGCACAGAGAGTGCCAAACCCTAGGTATTCGATGTTTTTCTCTACATGTATCCCTATGATAAAGTTTCATTTTTTAAATTAGGCACAGTAAGAGATGAACAACAATAACAACTGTTAGAAAAGTCTGCCTGCCCTGGCCGGTTGGCTCAGTGGTAGAGCGTCGGCCTGGCGTGCGGGGGACCCGGGTTCGATTCCCGGCCAGGGCACATAGGAGAAGCGCCCATTTGCTTCTCCACCCCCCCCCTCCTTCCTCTCTGTCTCTCTCTTCCCCTCCCTCAGCCAAGGCTCCATTGGAGCAAAAGATGGCCTGGGCACTGGGGATGGCTCCTTGGCCTCTGCCCCAGGCGTTAGAGTGGCTCTGGTCGTGGCAGAGCGACACCCCGGAGGGGCAGAGCATCGCCCCCTGGTGGGCAGAGCGTCGCCCCTGGTGGGCGTGCCGGGTGGATCCTGGTCGGGCGCATGCGGGAGTCTGTCTGACTGTCTCTCCCCGTTTCCAGCTTCAGAAAAATACAAAAAAAAAAAAAAAAAAAAAGAAAAGTCTGCCTGACCAGGCTGTGGCGCAGCGGATAGAGCATCTTCCTGGGACACTGAGGATTCAGGTTCGAAACCCTGCGGTCACTGGCCAGAGCGCAGGCTCACCCCATGATTGCTGGCTTGAGCAAGGGGTCACTGGTTCGTCTAGAGCTCCAGGTCAAGGCACATATGAGAAAGCAATCAATGAACAACTAAGGTGTCACAACTATGGGTTGATGGTCCTCATCTCTCTCCCTTCCTGACTGCCTGTCCCTGCCTGTCTCTCTCTTTCTTTCTCTTAAACAAAACAAAACAAAACAGAAAAGTCCATCATGGAAATTACAAAAGATGCCCTAATAGATGTGTGTGTCTGTCTGTCCGTTCATGCATTCTTAGCATGTTTTTACCTGGCCAGGCTCAGCTTGCTGACCTACAGCCTTTGAATAGTTAGTATGAAAAAAATAGTATAACATATCTCACCGACTCATTTTACTCTTTAAAATGATGATTCTAGCCTGACCTGTGGTGGTGCAGTGGACCTGGCATGGTGAGGTCGCCGGTTCGAAACCCCGGGATTGCCCATTCAAGGCACATACTATTATAGAAGCACTTATGAGTTGGTGCTTCCTATTCCTCCTCCCTGCCTTTCTCTCTTTCTCTCTCTAAAATAAAAAAAAAAAAATCTTTAAAATGATGTTCCTAGCCCTGGCTGGGTAGTTCAGTTGGTTAGAGCGATGTCCCAACACTCCAAGGTTGTGGGTTTGATCCCCGGTCAGGGCACCTGGAAGAGTCAACCAATAAATGCATAAATAGGTGGAACAACAAATCCATGTTTTTTCCCTCTTTCTCTTTCTCTAAAACCAATCAATAGTTTGTTTTTAATGATATTCCTAAAAAATATAAAATACATAAGTGAATCTTACTGTTCCGGAGAGTTTCTTTTTATATGTGTAATTTTCATATTAGTTGCCCACAGAGAAAGTCAGGAGAACTCTTCTCAGTAGTTTTACCTGTATTGCCCTGTCAAAATATGCAAATAAATCTAAATATATCAATATATATTTGGCATGTTAGGGTTCAAACTTTCTTTGTGTAAACAAGTCAAGTAAAAACAAGTTTCTTCCGATTGTTTTTGCATATTTCCCAGGAAGCCCCGATACTGCTACTCTCTGTCGGCCTTCTCCTTTCTCCTTTGTGTTCCGAGCTGTGCCCTAAAGCCCTGGCCCTCGAGGAAGGCAGTGACATGCACAGGCTGCCAGAGTCCTTTTTGTTTCTGTTTTTGGTACCACAGCCTTTTACGTTACCTGTTCGTGAGCCAGGCACCAGTCTTGGGATGCCCACTTTGTCCCTCTGGGAGCTCTCACCCAGACCTGGGGCTCACACCAGCAACCTTGGGATTCAAGTCGGCAAACTGTGGGCTCAAGCCAGCGGTCTTTGGGATCATGTTGATGACCCTGCACTCAAAGCCAGCGACTCCGTGATCAAGCTGGCCACCTCAGGATTTTGCACCTGGGACCTCAGCATCCTGGTTGATGCTTTATCTACTGCACCACCACCGGTAAAGTTCAGTTAGGTATTTATGATCATGATCAGATCACCCTGTGAGATTACCTTCGGTCACTGAATTTGTCAGATTTATTACATAGCCCCCTTTTCTTTCACAATATTAATAATACTAATCATCTGTTGAACAGGGTCCTGGCCTGTTAGCTCAGTTGGTTAAGAGCATCATCCTGAAACAACAAAGTTGCTGGTTTGATTCCTGGTCAGGGCACACACGGGAATCAACCAAAGAATGCATGACTGAGTGGAACAACAATGAATATTTCCCTTCCCCCTCCCTTCTCTCTCTCTAAAACAACAAACAAACAAACAAACAAACATCAATAAAAATTAAGCCCTGGCTGGATAGCTCAGTTGGTTGGAATGTTGTCCTGGAGCAGGGAGGTTACTGATCCGATTCTCTGGTCAGGCACATACAGGAGCAGCTCGATGTTCCTGTCTCTCTCCCTTCCTCTCTCTTAAAAGGAAATAAAAGAAAAAGATGTAACAACCTTCACAACAGTTAATGAAAAGATGAAAGTCTTGGGCTGCTATGCTGGCTAGAACATCTGAACTTTTTTTTTTTTTTGTGAGAGAGAGAGAGAGAGAGAGAGAGAGAGGGAGAGAGGAAGGGACAGAGAGAGAAGCATCAACTCATAGTTGCAACACCTTAGTTGTTCATTGATTGCTTCTCATATGTGCCTTGACCAGGGGGCTGGAGCTGAGCCAGTAACCCTTGCTCAAGCCAGTGACCTTGGGCTCAAGCCAATGACCTTCGGGTTCAAGCCAGCAACCATGAGGTCATGCTGATACTCCCATGCTGAAGCTGGTGACCCCATGCTCAAGCTGGTGAGCCTGCCCTTGGGGTTTTGAACCTGGGGCCTCAGAGTCCCAGGTTGGTGCTGTATGCACTGCACCTGAACTTTTGGTTGCTTTCTCCAATGCACCTGATTGACAAAATAGGACTGGAGATGATCAAGAAGTGGCCATGGAACTCGGGGTTCATGGCCGGATATGCATATCAGGGAACCTGAACGTGTGCTGTAGACGAGACTGTCCAGAGCAAGGGCAGTCAACCTTTTTATACCTGCCGCCCACTTTTGTATCTCTGTTAGTAGTAAAATTTTTTAACCGCCCACTGGTTCCACAGTAATGGTAATTTATAAAGTAGGGAAGTAACTTTATTTTATAAAATTTATAAAGCAGAGTTACAGCAAGTTAAAGCATATAATAATAATAATAATAATTACTTACCAAGTACTTTATGTTGGATTTTCGCTAAGTTTGGCAGAATAAATCTTTATGAAACAATTTACTATAGTTAAATCTATCTTTTTATTTATACTTTGGTTGCTCTGCTACCGCCCACCATGAAAGCTGGAATGCCCACTAGTGGGCGGTAGGGACCAGGTTGACTACCACTGGTCTAGAGCCAATTATTTTTTCCTTCTTTCCAAAATGAGAGAAGGGAAGATAGAGAAATAGACTCCCGCATGCGCCTGACAGGTATCCACCCGGCAACCCCCATCTGGGGCCAATGCTCTGCCCATCTGGGGCCATGCTTGCAACTGAGCTATTTTTAGTACATGAAATGGAAGCTCCAGAGCCATCCTCAGTGTGCCAGGCTGTCACTCGAAACAATGGAGCCACGGCTGAGGGAAGGGAAAGGAAGCCAGTGGTTGCTTCTCATGTGTGCCGACTGGGGATCTAACCAGGACTTCCGCACACAGGGCTGACACTCTGTCCACTGAGCCAACCGGCTAGGGCGCAAGTTAATTTTTCACTTTTTGTTTTTGGTCTTATAGGGAGTCAACAGGCTTCGAAACACTGCAAAGTGTTCATGTAACCAACAAAAGAGTGTTTTACAGCCGCACAGACCTGGATTTGGATCAGGACTCTGACCCTTAGCTGTAGTTGGCCCGAGTCTTACTTTTCTTACCTATTAAATAGAGATACCTTTACTTTCTTTACAAGGTTGTGATGGAAAAGTAATAAATTGTAAATTTTGCCTGACCTGTAGTGGCGTAGTGGATACAGCATCGACCTGGAATGCTGAGGTCACTGGTTCAGATTCCGGGGCTTGCCTGGTCAAGACACATAGGAGAAGCAACTACTGCCATGAGTTGATGCTTCCACCTCCTCCCCATCCCCCTACTGTTGTAAAGTACTGTACCCCAGATTCTGAAAAGTACCATACCTCACTTCAGCAGGTTCATGTAGAGACACCAAATCCAGATGAATTTTGAAGAATTTTATTAAAGGAGATTTATTAAATATGCCGGCCGCATATGGCTTATATGGGGCAGTTGCAAACCCAAATCATGTGCGCCAAGTATATTTCAGGGACTGGTCATGTACCCTTTGAGTACATACAGGTTGGGGGGCATGACCGCATGACACAAGATTATAACATTTGTCTAGGGGATTTACAAGGAACGTTAAAACTTTCAAGATAATAATACAATCAAAGACATTCATAAACTTTTCAGTGTCTATCTCTCCTCTTTTGCCTAGAGGTACACGTTAATCTCAGGGTTCCAGGAAGGAAGCGAGAGCCAAAATCAGTGTAGGCTGGTATGTAAATTTTGTCTTATTGAAAGGAAAGGGAGTTCTTCAGATAACCTTAACCCTTTCAGAGAACTTAAAACCAAATGACCCTAGTAGTCCTTGTAAGTCAGGAGATTTCTATATCCCTTTCCCTCCATTTTCCAAAGAAAGGACAGGACAGAAAGCCCGACTTTTCCTCTTTAAAATGGCATTGCCAATACTAAGTTTTACAGTTCTGTGGCACCTTACCACACTACTCCTCTCTTGAAAAATCAATAAATAAAATATTTTTTAAAAATTGTGAACTTTGAAATCACTTAAGCCCTATAAATATCAGTGATTATTGGATCTCCACATTGGTTCCTTGGTAGGGCTTCAGGAAAATAAAAGAGGAGCTCCTTATCAGTAAAAGTCTGGAAAACCCCTACTCTCCTATCTACCTAAGGGTCCAGAGGGCCTGGGCTTTCCCGTCCCAAGGCTGCTAGATCAGGGGCAAAGCTGTGAGGGTTTGGGTGGGCCATCAATGCTGGACTAGGCTAAGGCTCAGGGGTCCGGGCTAAACTCCATGCTTTCCTGCAGGTCAAACGTCCCAATCCACAAACCCTGGTAAAGGACTGAAAAAAACGCAACCCTTAAAGACGATGAACTGAGAACCGAGACGCAGGGAGAGGGTCGGAGTGTGCTCTCAGGGGAGAAACCACAGAGCAAGAGAGCAGGTGGGTGCCGGAGAAACGACGCGTCCGGTCTAGTGGCAGGGCACGGGAGCGCAGGAGCTCAGCATCGCGAGTGAAAGTAGGACCCAGTGAAACCGGACAACCAAAGAATTTCCGTTCCGCCCCGCGACTCCGGGCTTAGACTACAGTTCAGCCGGATGACGCCCTGGGCCGCCCCCGCCCCGCCCCCAGAGGGTAATTAGATCGTACCATTATGCCTTCTTAGGGGTGAAGGTAATCGTAGGCTGGTCCTGCAGGGCGAATTGTAGTTCTTTATTAGAAAAAACATGATTATCCATAGCATGAGAAGGTTCTTATGTTCTTAGCTAACATGCTTTCCTTCTGTCTTCTCGGCTCTCTAAAGAGTGGCAGGAGTGCGAACGTACTTCCCCCTTTCCTTTACGCATTTGGTACGTCCCCCCGGGGTACGTAGGCGGGGAGACGTACATAAACCTCCACGCAGGCGGCGGGGCTGCTCAGTCCTCGAGGCGTCGGTGCTCTGTTGTTTCGGGAGCTTGTTGCGTGTCGGCCTGTGTGCGCGTGCGCCGACATGGCCTCAAACGGTATGTAAGGGCGCGAGGCGGCGGCGGAGCGCCGGCCCAGGGCCTTGTGCCCTCCCAGCTAAGGCTCTGATTTTGCCGGGGCCCGGGCGGCGGTCGGGTGAGGGAGCCCGTCTCGCACCACTGTGGCGGGAAGTGGCAGAGAAGGGTGGGAGGGGGAAGCCGATGTCGCCATCTTGTTTTTGCTCGTCTGGCCCCTTACGCGGGCGGGAGGTCTTCCGTGCGGAGTCCCTTGCCTCGAGGGGAGGGTTGGGAGGCACGCTTCGTGGTGAGGTGAGACGTGTGAGATACGGAGGGAAATGCTCGGTCCCTGCGGCCCTTTCCGCTCGGTTCCCACCCCTGCCTTCGGCCCCGCTTTGTCGCAGTGCTGCATCCGGGCATTCGGCGAGCGCACGCGCACTGCTGGCCCCTCCTCCCTTTTTCGCGGCGCGAACTCCCCCACCCCGCTTCGACGTGGTCCTCCTTTTTTTTTTTTTTTTTTTTTGTCGCGAGAGTCTCGCTGGGCTCTCGACTCGCGGTGCTCATCCGATGTGGACCCCCCTCCTCCCCAACCCAGGTCCCTCGGGAAGGGGCGGGACCACCCCATTCCCGCCTCGGTTGCCACGCGGCCGGGGGCAGGGGCTCGAGATCCCGGCCGCGTCCGGCTTAATGGTGGGAGTGGGGGCAGGGAAGGAGACAGTTCTTGAGGGTCGTCCAACGGACTAGGGGACCGGGTTCGAGCTTTTTCCCGCCCAAATTTCTTCTTTCGGAGGTGGGGACGGAAAGGAGCAGCCGCCGGAGGCCACACCCTCTCCCGGTGCCTTTGCCCTTTTCCTGCGGGGGCAGCGCCTGGTTTCCTGTGCGGAGCCGAGGAGTTGGTCTGGCTAGTGCGTCTGCGCTGCCTTTGGTTCGCGGAGGCCCCCCACCCCCACCTCTGGGGGAAGGCAGGGTGACGAGAAAACGGACTCAGTTGGAGCCACAGGGCTGGAGACTTGATAGTATCAGTTGACTTGTCTCCTGAGACGGGCACTTGGGTGATGATTTCTGTCATCTGGATTCGGAGAGATCTCTTGGTTATCTGGCTTTGCAGTACAAGTCCACTTTGCAAGCCTCCAAGATGAGTCCGAGGGTGGAATAGCCTCTTGGGGGACAGGCTTATTCCTTGGTTGAGAGAGGGGCCACATCCTGAACACCTTTGCCTCCTGCTTCTAGCTTTCATTGAAACCCATCCGTTTAAGGAGCTCTGATTTTATTTAGCTCGGCTCACGGTGATACCGTCCTCAGAATGGGCGGGAAAAAGAGATGTGTACATCTGTGCAGTGTGTGATACTAGTTGAATCTGTGTGAATTGTGGCTGTCCCCCAAGACTTGGTTTTTCCAGTAAGGCCTCTTGGACTCTGTAGAAATTTGCTTTTTCTTTGTTTTACTGTGTTTTCTCTTAGGGATGGCAGAGGTGATATAATTGTACTTTTCTTTTGCAGACTATACCCAACAAGCAACCCAAAGGTGAGTAAATTTTTGGGGCCTCCAGGGTTTGTAGAGGGCAGGGGTCGCTAAAGTAGTTTTTCCTGATTGCTCGTTTTTTCCTCCCCCTCCAGCTATGGGGCCTACCCCACCCAGCCTGGGCAGGGTTATTCCCAGCAGAGCAATCAGCCCTATGGACAGCAGGGTTATGGTGGCTATAGCCAGTCATCGGACACTTCAGGCTATGGCCAGAGCACATACGGTTCTTATGGACAAACCCAGAACAGTGAGTCTCTTTTAAGTTGGTCGTCTGCCTCTTCCTGCTCTTTCAAATTCTGCTTTTCTTAACCGTAAGCAGTGCTGAAATGTTGAAACTGTTCCATGTTTCCTTTCCCTTATTTAATGCTTAAAATTCTTTGGAGTCTTGAGTTATTTCAAAGAAAAATGATTATTGGTTTGTAGTTTTATTCCCTTTTATTTTCTTTGATTTTTTTACTTCTTATTTATGCAGCACTTTTCCCATTTCTCCTCAGCATGAAAATGAAATGTGGGGGGAAAGTATTCACTAAAGGGAGAAAGTTCTAGGCTTCTAGTACTTACAGGGAGAAAATGAATTGTCTGAACATGTTGGAAGTCAGACTGTTAATATGTCAGCTACTACCCGGAAGGCGGAGTTTATCCTGACGTCCCAAAGTATAAATAATGTGGATTCTGTTTGCGCAGCAGACAGACGGCAGGTTCGAATAATGTTAATGAATAGGGACCTCTTGGGCTGTGGATAGTGGTTGTCCTGGAGACAGGCTTTGGGATGAGATTGGAACTCTGAAGTTGTTAGAAGTTAGGACATTAAGGTAGAAGAGGGAGGGTAACTTAAACTGTGAGTTGCAAGATTCCTGAGGAGCTTCTAAGAGACTGCCTTTTAAAGTCTGGGTAGCATTAGGTAATATGTCGTGTCTTTTCCAGGCAATTCTCTGCCTCTTCTCTTTTAGCTTTTGTGACTTCTTTTTTCTTTGTAGCAGGCTATGGCACTCAGTCAGCTCCCCAGGGATATGGCTCTACTGGTGGATATGGTGGTGGCCAGAGTTCTCAGTCTTATGGGCAGCAGTCATACCCTGGCTACGGCCAGCAGCCAGCGCCTAGCAGCACCTCGGGAAGGTAAGGAGTTGGGGGGCAGAGCCTGTAAGAGGAGAGGGGAATTGATCGGGGTGAAAATGTGGCCCCCAGTAGGAGCACTTAGGAGTAAATGGGGGATGTCTCTGTGGGCTCAGAGTTCACAGACTGGGATGGACCAAAGGTGAAAGGAAGTAGTACATGCTAGCATTAAGTTTGTCTTTTTTCTTTTCCTTAGTTATGGTAGCAGTTCTCAGAGCAGCAACTATGGTCAGCCCCCGAGTGGGGGCTATGGTCAGCAGTCTGGCTATGGTGGACAGCAGCCTAGCTATGGACAGCAGCAAAGCTCCTATAATCCTCCTCAGGGCTATGGACAACAGAACCAGTACAACAGTAGCAGTGGAGGTGGCGGAGGGGGTGGTGGAGGTATGACGGTGTCTTCAGCTTTGTCTCGTTCTTATTTTCTGTAAGAATCTATATCCTGGTTGACCTCTGCCCTAAGGGTGCTCTTAAAAATCTTAATTTTGGCTCTGGCCGGTTGGCTCAGTGGTAGAGCATTGGCCTGGCGTGCAGGAGTCCCGGGTTTGATTCCTGGTCAGGGCACACAGGAGAAGCTCCCATCTGCTTTTCCACCCCTCCCCCTCTCCTTCCTCTCTGTCTCTTCCCCTCCTGCAGCCAAGGCTCCATTGGAGCAAAGTTGGCCTAGGCGCTGAGGATGGCTCTGTGGCCTCTGCCTCAGGCACTAGAATGGCTCTGGTTGCAACAGAGCGATGCCCCAGATGGGCAGAGCATCGCCCCCTGGTGGGCGTGCCGGGTGGATCCCTGTCAGCCGCATGCGGGAGTCTGTCTGACCGCCTCCCAGTGTCCAACTTCAGAAAAATACAAAAAGATAAAATCTTTAATTTCTTCTTTCCTACTTGCTTTTTTATTTGTTCATTTATCTCCTGACATTGTTGACCTGTTGTATGCCACTTCAGTGACTTTTGTCAGAAAGTGTCTTTTCTCTCTTGACAGGTAATTATGGCCAAGATCAGTCCTCCATGAGTGGCGGCAGCAGCGGCGGCGGTTACGGCAGTCAGGACCAGAGTGGTGGTGGCGGCGGCGGTGGCTACGGGGGCAGCCAGCAGGACCGCGGGGGACGAGGCCGGGGCGGTGGCGGTGGTTACAACCGCAGCAGCGGTGGCTATGAACCCAGAGGCCGTGGAGGTGGCCGTGGAGGCAGAGGCGGCATGGGGTAGGTGTCTTGGGAGCCAGGGAGTAACATCGGTGGGGGCTGGGGGGGGTTGCATGAATCTTCAGTTCTTAGAGTGTGGTTAGTCTTATTCTAGGGTTTGTCAGGCTCTCATATGGGGGCATTGACTGTGGATTCCTCCTTCCCTGTTTTATTTTTGTGACAACTTGGGAGCCTGAACTCCCCCTCACACTTTTGAGTACTGACATGTACATTTTCAAAGATAAAGGAAAAATACATGGGTGTGTATGGATTGGAGTCTTTGATAATGCTAGGCAAGAAACATGGAGGTCAAGTCTTTCTCTGCAAGGGAAACCAATGATCCCACTCCTGGTGATAGGAAAACTTGTTACTTGTGTTCCCATGTGTCCTCCGAGGGAGTCATTAGTGGTTAACCTGACTTCAGCTTCCAGGAATTGGCTACTCTTCCCGAATTCTGTAGTCATTTGAATCCATGAGCTTGATTTGCAGTAATTTGACTAACAGTGATTTTGTTTGTGACTTGGTTTGTCGGGCTATTGAAGTGTGCATACCTTTTGGACAAAAGACACTGGACAGTGGTATCCCATGTATTTATTCCACTGTCCCCCTTTCCTGGTGACTTGTCCAACTGGACCTTCTTCCCTTCCCGCTGTAGTTGATTTGAAGTCAAACCTTAGATTTGATGTTAAAGCATGCGTCAAATCTGTGGATAAATACGATTTGAAGGACCATACTCTGTCTCCCTTGCAAAAGGGAGGAATGTCAGTGTGCGTTACTCCTTTTTTGGAAAAAGTAGGTTTTTAAAGAGTTTCTTATGGTAAGTATTCAGAGGAGGGTGGGGGCAGTCTCAAAAACCGTACAAAAATGAGGAAGACTGTTGTGTGCGTGTGTTTAATGCAAAACTTGAAAAAGAAAAACAACTGTTATGTGACTGTTAACTTGCTCTGCATTTTATGTGCCACAGGTATGAAAGGTGACATTGCAAAATACTCCGCTCTTCTCGCAGTGTAGAAGGGGTGACCCCGGTGGTTGGGGGAGATCAAAAACAACTCAGTAGTTAGGGTAGGGTTTAGCTAAGTTTGTCTCGCTTCAAGGGAAACTGCCTTTGGTTTTGACTTTTTATGGAATAGGGTTGGGTCTGCTTGCTGCTTTCAAAGCAAAAACCACAAACATGTGTTCAGGGCTACCCCAGCCTGGTGTGAAATGTCTTCTGGGTAAATTGGGCGTAGGGTTTTTAAACCAACTACTGGGTTGTCAACCACTTGCGACAAGACGAAAAAACATCTGCTACGTCGGAAGAACAGCCGAGGAAAATGGGTCATTTTTTTCCAGAGGAAATAGCTATATAACCTTTTAAAGCAAAATTCTTATAACTGTGTCTAAGAAATTGCACACGTGTGTGTGACATGCTCAAAGGTCAGACAAGAGGCGGTCAGGAAGGGGAATGTATTTTAGTAGCCACTTGTCTCTTTTTACCAAAACACATACCCTTGTTGGGGAATATAAAACAAACAAAAAACACGCCCATTTGTAGCCGTTGGAAGCTTCATGTCCTTTCTTCTAACTTGTCTTCTCCAGCGGAAGTGACCGTGGTGGCTTCAATAAATTTGGTGGTAAGTGAACAGAGTTTCCAAAATTCCCAACTCCCAGCAATGCTTTGTCTGATTGTTCATTTGCAGATGTCTTAGCGTGTTTTAAGTGTCAAAGGTTTGGCAGTGTCCAGAACCACCTCCAGAAAGGGGTGGGGTGGAATGCCACCTGCTGCCAGATGTGTGCTAACCTGGAGGCAGGCAGGGGTGACCTCAGCAGTCATCTTGTACCAAATTGGTTTGACCCAGGTTAATAAGAGGTGTTTAATGAGGAGTGTTGCCACATCTGGCACTTAGTGACCACCATTGTGAAAAACTGGAGCGTGTGTGCTGGAACACGGATCCTCGTGGCTTTAGGATCCGTTTTGGTCAGTGTTCAAGGCTAGTGTGTGTGTGGGTGTATGTGTAACAATCTCCAAATGTTTTGATTCTGGAAGAGGTATGAATATACTGCCTTGAGAATGGTGGAGTTGGTATATGTTAAATGCTGAATGGTGTCGATTCTGCATATCCGTATTTAAACTCAGATGGGCAAGTAGAAACTAGCATGGGAAGGCAGCTGTGGACTGCGAGCAAGGTTGGGAGCATGTGGCTCACGGGAAATCAGCAGGTCTTACACAGCACAAACTGAATTGATGAAACATGGCAAATTTGAGAAGTCTCCCAGTAAGCTGGAACTTTTCTGGTTTGGGTAACAAAAGGTTTCTTAATTTGTCTCACCATTTAAAGCCAAAGGCCTGGGTTCATGATTTAGGTGTCATTGAATGTGGGTACAATATTTACATATGGTGAATTCAGAGAAACTTTGGTCAAAGATGGTTTTCTGAAAAAATATAACAGGCTGCATTATGGAAATAAGATTTCTGGTCTGTTCCCTGGGACATGCTTTAAAAATACAAAAGCTATTATGTATGGGTTTTTTTTTTTTTAATTTTTATTTTCTTATGGTTTTGGGGAAACTTCACATGGTTTTAAGAATGGTTTCTAAGAAGAAATGAGGAATTGTCTTACAAAGACTAAGTGTCTCTGGTGTTAAAGTTGGAGAAACTGGACGGACGCATATCACACCGCTGGTGGTGAGCCCAGCTCTCTGGGCTGAGAGACCGGGCCGAGCTCCGAGGTGGTTTGGTAACCTCACTGGGTTTCCCTCCCGACCCCCAGTCTGTGCTGAGGACTTTTCCCAGCCTGAGCTGGGGGAGGTGGCACTGGCTGAAGTGTGGCGTTGTCCCTGTGGGGACTCAGATTACATGCAAGCTTGAGAGAGGCCTGTCTTCTTCCCTAGCCATGCCGAGGGTTTTCTCTGGGCAGGCAAACCGGGGCAGGCTTTGGTAAGGCTTTGAGCACTTAACTGATATTTTGCAAGAGTTTGGATTTGGTTTTAAGTTTTTTCCTTGTATGTCTCTATCTTTTGACTAACAGCTCCTCTTTCCTTGTTTTTTTTTTTTCTTCTCCCATGTCACTTAAGGCCCTCGGGATCAAGGATCGCGTCATGACTCGGGTGAGTCCAGGGGTGTCGTGAAGGAATGGTTGAAGTGTTATCAAGGCTTTTTCTGGAGAAGGAAGATGAAGAGTTTAGCTGAATTAAAGTACCGGTTTTTAAAAATATGAATCATGACCACAGTGAACACAAAGAATGTAAAAGGGAAGCATTTAGTGATCTTTGTTTTGATTATGTTTGTACTGGGTTTAAGTGTAAAATGGGTTTCTTACCTTCGGGGTATTCCACTTAAAAAGTTTACACACACTGGTATGTGATCATAGGCCCTGTTTCTATACTGGGCATAACCATGTTTGAAAGGGTAGTTTAAAACTAGTTCTAGATTGGTGACATGGCTAACATACACTCAGGTACTAAAAAGTAGGGCAGTGGATGTTACTTGTCAGACCTAAGCCAAATTATGTTGGTTGCTTTAGGATTTTTTCTTTTAAAGTTTGTTAGGTTACGAGTCACTGACTCATTTTACCTTTATTTGTCTTCTGATTCACATTTCCTTCTATGTTCCACAAGCAGAGCAGGATAATTCAGACAACAACACCATCTTCGTGCAAGGCCTGGGCGAGAACGTGACGATCGAGTCTGTGGCTGATTACTTCAAACAGATCGGGATTATTAAGGTACTCGAGTGGGTGCTCTCTAGCACATTCAGGCTTTTGGATTTTACACATCAGTAAAATGTCTTAACGGGTTATAAGGTTAATTTGTTGAACAAGGAAAATATAAGCTGTTGTCATTTTCTAAAAGAAATAACGAGGGCACAATTGACAAGGAATATCCTCGGCTTTTAGGGTTTCCTTTTAATGTGTGAGAGACAGTTGTGGTCGTTGACTTGCTTTCAAGTTACAGGTGCGATAGGAGCTGGTAACTGAAGAGGAGCTGAAGGAGGGGGAGGGTGCAACGTGGGTAGAACTGCATGTCCTGTAAGCCTGATACTATCATGTTGCTTTCTTCAGACAAACAAAAAAACAGGACAGCCCATGATTAATCTGTACACAGACAGGGAGACGGGCAAGCTGAAGGGAGAGGCAACGGTATCATTTGATGACCCACCTTCTGCTAAAGCGGCTATTGACTGGTTTGACGGTACGTTTGAGGAGGCTGCTAGAGACGAAGTCGGGAAAGGGAACCGTGGGGAACAGGCTGTATTCTGAGGGTTTCCCTAAGTCTCCCCCCTTACTTCATCTGCTACTTCAGTAGACTGCCGTGTCTCATTAGATTGTAAACCTTTTCAGAAAGGCAGTCTTAATTTGACTGTACTTAGTGTGCTTTGGACCCTACAGATCTTCATCAAAAGTGTCCTGTTTAGGCCCTGCCAGTTGGCTCAGCGGTAGAGCGTCGGCCTGGCATGCGGGGGACCCGGGTTCGATTCCCGGCCAGGGCACATAGGAGAAGCGCCCTTTTGCTTCTCCACTTCCCCCTTCATCTCTGTCTCTCTCTTCCCCTCCTGCAGCCAAGGCTCCATTGGAGCAAAGATGGCCCGGGTGCTGGGGATGGCTCCTTGGCCTCTGCCCCAGGCGCTAGAGTGGCTCTGGTCGCTGCAGAGCATCGCCCCCTGGTGGGCAGAGCATCGCCCCTGGTGGGCGTGCCGGGTGGATTCCGGTCGGGTGCCTGCGGGAGTCTGTCTGACTGTCTCTCCCCGTTTCCAGCTTCAGAAAAATACAAAAAAAAAAAAAGTGTCCTGTTTATACCTCCCTTATGTCTTTAGGTAAAGAATTCTCTGGGAATCCTATCAAGGTCTCATTTGCTACTCGGCGAGCAGATTTCAATCGGGGTGGTGGCAATGGCCGTGGAGGCCGAGGGCGAGGAGGTGAGCAGTTACTGATGCCAGTGTGGAGGCGGTGGGAGACGGGCTGACTGCGGCCTGCCCAGGAAGGCTGGGCCACCCAACGTGGAAGGGGCCCAGACTCACACCTGTGTCTGCACCAGGACCAATGGGCCGTGGCGGTTACGGAGGCGGCGGCAGTGGTGGTGGTGGCCGAGGAGGATTCCCCAGTGGAGGAGGAGGTGGCGGAGGACAGCAGCGAGCCGGGGACTGGAAGTGCCCTAATCCGTGAGTGAACATTTTTTCTGTCTTCTGTGCGTGCCCTTTGATGTCGTGGTAGGGTTTTGTGTTTTCCAGACCAGTACCAGTGATGGGGACAGATATGGCCCATAGTTGAACCCTCTGTAAGCTTGCTGTAGTGGGAAGAGTATTGACAGGGTTCACTAATTTGCAGTTTTGTTCCTGTCTTTGCTCCTGAGAAGGCAGGCCTTTTGCTGCTCTGACGCCTTAGGCCTCAGCTTTCTCACTGTATTTGTAAAGTCACTGGAGTCTGTTCCCAATTCTGGGTTCCACCTGCTCCTCACGCCGACAGATGCTTGTTTTACTTTTCCTAGTACATGTGAGAACATGAACTTCTCTTGGAGGAATGAATGCAACCAGTGTAAGGCCCCTAAACCAGATGGCCCAGGAGGGGGACCAGGAGGCTCTCATATGGGTAAGGAAGAAGAGGCACAGCTGGCGAGCAGTGCGATAAAAAGCCCGGGTTTGAAGCAGGAGGGGTTTGGGGGATATGCTGACTCCCATGTCCTTTGTCCCAGGGGGTAGCTACGGAGACGATCGTCGCGGCGGCAGAGGAGGCTACGATCGGGGCGGCTATCGAGGCCGAGGCGGGGACCGTGGGGGCTTCCGAGGAGGCCGGGGTGGTGGGGACAGAGGTGGCTTTGGCCCTGGCAAGATGGACTCCAGGTAAGTAAGACTAAAAACAAAAGGGTGACGGAACAGATGTTATGGGTAGTAAAGTTTTGAGAGTAGTCTCGTTTTGAGGGCTGGAATATATGTGTGTGTGTGTTTTATATATATATATATATATATATATATATATATATATATATATATATATAAATTTTAAATTCAGTGAAGGAAGGGAGGCAGAGAGACAAGACAGCTTGCTGCATGTACCCCAACAGGGATCCAGCCTGTGAGCCCACTAGGGGGCGAGGCTCTGCCCATTTAGGGCATTGTTCTATTGCTCAGCAACCGAGCTCTTAGTGCCAGAGAGGTGTGGAACCATTCTCAGTGCCTGGGCCAACTCGCTCCAGTCGATCCATAGCTGCAGGAGTGAAAGGGAGGGGGGGGGTTAGAGAGGAAGATGAGCACTTCTGTGTGCCCTGACCCGAATCCAATTTGGAACATCCACATACCTGGCTAGTGCTCTACCACTGAGCCAACTGGCCAGGGCCTCAGGCTAGATTGTTCAACTGATTCTGTAACTATACTTGGGAAGGGAGGAAAATGATCTCTGGGAACTAATGGAGATTCAAAACTTAGATGAACAATTGGATAGGAATTTGGGGCTGGGGTGAATGGGGAGGTGGGGCGGTGGAGACCTTAATGGATGCCTTTTCTTGCAGGGGTGACCACAGACAAGATCGCAGGGAGAGGCCATATTAGCTGCCTCCCGAGGCTCTGGAACAGCTTTTCTTCTATACCCAGTGTTACCCTCGTTATTTTGTAACCTTCCAACCCCCGATCACCCAGGGTTTTTTGTGTCAGACCATGTAATTGTAACTATCTCTGGTTCCCATTAAAAACTGTCGTTTTAGTTAAATTTCCTTCGTCTTCCCCCTCTTCAGGGGACTGATATCTGGGTCAGCAGTGTGGGGTGTTTTTGTCTTTCGGACCATAGTGCCTAGCAGGAGCTGGAATAAAGTATTTGGTGCTTGGTCCAGGGGAGAAAAGGTCAAGCAGTGTCTGAAACTAGAGCTGAAACTTCCTCGCACAGAATTGAGTGTGAAGGGGGGAGTTAGAACGTGTGTCAGGAATATTGCCCCAGACATGTCCAACTCCGGACAAAGCTGACCACATTGACATGCTAGTCTTAGTGAGTTCACTGTGTATAGAAGTCTTACCCTCTTTAAGGACTGTTGGCTCTTTTGACACATTTCCAAGGGTGGGGCTCATCACATTTACCTTTGGGGCAGTATTCAAATGTGACGAGAGGGGGAAGCAGATGGGTCTTGTGCACAAAGGGGAGTAACTGAGCTCGCTCGCTGCAGAGCTGTGGCCTTGCTGTCCAAAGTGCGGGGGTCGTGGCCCGGAATCAGTGGTAGAGCCAGCAGAGTCTGTTTGCATTCTGAAAGGAGCACACTGCTCTTTTATTTGCCTTTTGTATTTAAGAGGATGCTAAATTTGGAGGCTGAGATGGCAAGAAGGGAGAAGCATAGCTGGGAAAGGAGGTTCGAGAGCCTGGGCCCCACGTGTTCCTGCAGGCGGGGCCAGGCTGCCTCTGTTTAAGCTGCTCTCTTTAAATGGTGTTTGGATGAGTGGCCTGGGCTGTGTGCCTGAGAATTGGTTCTGCCTCACCCAGTCGGGTTCTGCTGTTTGGGTTCATGGCCCATGTGGCTGGGGGTGAAGGCGGTGGAAGACCTTGCCGGGACTGTTGCTAAGTTCTGTACTTGAATGGGCTTCAGTGATACTGGCCAGCCCTTAACAGGTGTCTTAACTAGTGGGTAGACTCAGTTTGGGGGTCTTTCTAGAAGGATGAAGGAAGGTGGAAAGAGCCTGGGACTGTTGGTTCTGAGCAGCCAGCGTGGATTGTTGAGAGGAGCTTAGAGGCACGGTGCCGGCTCTTCTGAGGCGGGGTTGGGATGGGACGGGCTAAGTGTAAGGAGCAAAGTGAGGAGGGCAGGTTGTCGGCAGGGAGTCTGCTTGCCTCTGATTCAGTTTTTCCTCCCATCACATGCCTAACTAGGATGTAGGGCTGAAGTGAAGTCATTGATGGGTAGGTTAAATAAGAGTTAAGGTCTAGAAAACCAGTCCCTGGGAGACTCAACACATCCTTTTCTAGGTGTTTCCTCTCACTTGCAGTCTGTCTCAAGGACCCACCGTGGGCTTTGCAAGCAGATCTCACTTCCTAAGGCTCATCTGCAAGAGGCTGAAGTGTGCAAGGCTCAGCTGGGGTCTCATCTGCCACCCTTCCCAGGCTTCCCGGAACTCAGGCTCCCTTCCCCACTTTGGGGCTCTCAGTACTTTGAAAGCCTCTTTTATTTGGAAATAATTTTCTACTTAGAAGAAAGTTTCCACAAAAATTATTTTGTTCTTGGTTCTGGCATGTAAGAACGGACTTCAGGGCTTGTGGGGATTGTCAGACTGTCAGTCCGATGGTGTTAGCATTTGGAGACCTTTGAATCTATCGAGTTGGCGGTGGCCAAGGCAGGAGCAGGAAAAGTACTCGTGCACAGGAGTTTGGGTCTGGGAGTAGTGCTCTCTGCTGCTGGTTAGCGCGCTCAGATCCTTGGATTGTGGTGGAGCTTTTGATCTTGAGGATCCAGTGCTAGGGAGAAAGGCTCCTTGCACAACATAGTTCTTATTCAGTAACCAGATTCAATATTCAACTGGAAGAATGAACAACAGTCAAATTTTAATAGGATAATGAGGGCCTGACCTGTGGTGGTGCAGTGTATAAGGATTGACCTGGAACACCGGTCACTGGTTGGAAGCCCTGGGCTTGCTGGTCAAGGCACATACGGGAAGCAACTAGATGTTGATGCTTCCTGCCGCCCCCCTTCCTGCTCCCCCATCTCTAATGAGATCTTGAAAAAGAAATACAATGAAGAAGGGATTTGCCTGATCAGTAATCAAAATATAACTATAAACGTTTGAAGCATAAATTTGAAAAACTTTAGTAAAGCAAACTAAAGCATCCAGAAGTAGACATTACTATGTATGGGGAGTGTAGTATGTGTTCAAAGTATTTCAAAACCGAAAAAACGAACCATTTAACACATTTTGTTAACCTCAATTTGCAGACCTAAATTCTGGGGGGGGATTATAGAGCCAAATGTTTAAGAAAAGTTATGAAAGTATTTGAAAAAGCTATAAATATGTTATAAAGATAACTTCTAAACGACACAAAAGCCCAAGTCCTTTAGAGAGGATGACAAAGACGTGACAGCCGGCGGGGCGGGGGGGGGGGGCGGTTTGAAGCGTGTACCCCAGGCATGGTAGGACCTTCACGCCTGGTTTCCCGCGGTTCCCTCCCTCATTTTAGGATGGATTAGACCGATCACTTGTTAAACATCCTTTCCACTTTCCTAATACTTCACCTTTATTCATGTTTCCCTTGGTCAACTCATGTCAAAAGGTTTCTGGTCTTTCAAGCTCTGTCTCAATGTACCTTCCTTTTGAAATTTTGTGTAACTCCCCTCCCCACTCCCCATAATCCAGAAAATAATCTCTACCTATAACACTGGCAACAATGAAAAAAAGTCAAACGTCATCAAAATTTAATTTGTACGTCAGAAGACATAACCAACAGTGGAAAGGCAACCCGTGGAATTGGAGAAAATGCCTGCAAGTCATACTGATAAAAGTTTAGTCAGAATATATAAAGATCTACAATTTACAACAGCATAAAACCACCAGATTTTAAAATAGGCAAAGGAACCTGACCTGTGGTGGCATAGGGTCCAGCGATTCCATTTCTAGGTATATGCCCAAAAGAAATGGACAGGTTCAAACATATTTGTACACATGCTCAAAACAGCGTTATTCACAGGAGCCAAAAGAAGGAAACAAATGTCCATCAGCAGATGAATGATACGTGGTTTATATGTACAGTAGGATAGAGCAATCTTCCCTTATCCATAGGGGATACAAACCAAGACCCCCAGTGAATGCCTGAAACCGCAGATAGTACCAAACCCTCTGCAGACTGTTTTTCCCCTATACTACATACTTACGATCAAGTTTGATTCATAAATTAGTAAGGGATTAACAACAATAACAAAAAATAGAATAATTAAATCATACTGCAGTTAAAGTTATGTGAATGTGGTCTCAAAATATGAAGGAAGAGAGCCCTGGCCGGTTAGCTCAGTTGGTTAAAAGCGTCATTTCAAAACGATGGGGTTGCGTGTTAGATCCCTGGTCGGAGCACATATGGGAAGTAATCAGAAAATGCATGACCGAGTGGAACAACAAATGCTTCCCTTTCCTCTCTTAAAAAAAAGTGTGTATGTACACACACACACCACAGGGAGAGCTCTTTTAATAGAACAGTTGGGAGCTACCAAGCGTGGGAACTGACACAGGGAAGGAACTTGGACTATTGGGTTGAAGATTGGGGATTCCTTGTGCTGTAACGAGGAACCACACCTAGGCGGCCTTACGTGGAGTCTTCCGAGGGGGAGCGGGAGAGGGATGGATGTGGGAAAATAAACCCTTGAAAGGCGCAGGAGTCCAGCTTTTCTGCCGAGCACCCTGCACTCACCTCAGGGGGGCGGTGTTGCTCAGTTGCCTGGCTTCCCTGTAGCGCTTCAGTGTGTTGCCCTTAGGGCTTCATTGCAGCCCCTGGAGGCGGAGCCTCGCAGCTCTAGGCGGTTTCGTTTTTGTTTCTCCAGATTTGAGGGGAAGCGGGCCCACCCTGTGTACCGTCTCCCTGAGTAACAAGGCGAGTCCCCCTGTGGGAAGGCCTCTGCACACCTGTCTTCTGTCTGAGACGGCAGAGCCAGATCCTCGGCGTAGTCGTGTCTTAGTTGAACACATACACAAACCGTATCAGACAATTTTGTCAGTGTGTGGATTCTCTTTTACTTTTTAAAAATTTTTAAATTGATTTTTAGAGAGAGAGAGAGAGAGAGAGAGAGAGAGAGAGAGAGAGAAAGAGGGGGTAGAAACAGGAAGCATCAACTTGTAGTAGTTGCTTCCTGTATGTGTCTTGACCAGGCAAGCCCAGGGTTTCAAACTGGTGACCTCAGTGTTCCAGGTTGATGCTTTATCCACTGCTTTTTTATTTTAATTTTAATTTAAGTGAGTGGAAGGGAGACAGAGAGACAGACTCCTGCATGCACCCGCCCAGGATCCACCCAGCAATCTCCCATCTGGGACTGATGTTCTGCACATCTGGAGCCATACTTGCAACTGACTTATTTTAATTTTTATTATTTTATTTTTTTGTGTATGTGACAGAGACACAGAGAGACAGTGAGAGTGACAGATAGGGACAGACAGACAGGAAGGGAGAGAGATGAGAAGTATCAATTCTTCATTGTGGCTCCTTAGTTGTTCATTGATTGCTTTCTCATATGTGTCTTTTTTTTTTTAGGTGTGATAATGCTTTGTGTTGTTTTCTTTTTAATGGCATTATTTTAAAGATACATACTGCATTTTTTTTTAATTTTTATTTTATTAATTCATTTTTTTTTAAAGAATTTTTTTAAATTTATTTTTTACAGAGACAGAGAATGAGTCAGAGTGAAGAATAGACAGGGACAGACAGACAGGAACAGAGATGAGAAGCATCAATCATTAGTTTTTCATTGCGCGTTGCAACACCTTAGTTGTTCATTGATTGCTTTCTCATATGTGCCTTGACCGCGGGCCTTCAGCAGACCGAGTAACCCCTTGCTAGAGCCAGCGACCTTGGGCTCAAGCTGGCGGGCCTTTGCTCAAACCAGATGAGCCTGCACCGAAGCTGGTGACCTCGGGATCTCGAACCTGGGTCCTCTGCATCCCAGTCCGATGCTCTATCCACTGTGCCACCGCCTGGTCAGGCTTTATTTATTCATTTTAGAGAGGAGAGAGAGAAGGAGAGAGAGAGAGAAGAGAGAGACAGGGGGGAGGAGCTGGAAGCATCAACTCCCATATGTGCCTTGACCAGGCAAGCCCAGGGTTTCGAACCGGCGACCTCAGCATTTCCAGGTCGACGCTTTATCCACTGCGCCACCACAGGTCAGGGCTCTTATATGTGTCTTGATAGGGGGTTCAAGTAGAGTGAGTGACCTTTGCTTAAGCCAGTGACCTTGGGCTTCAAGCCAGTGACCTTTGGGCTCAAGCCAGTGACAATAAGGACATGTCTATGATCACATGCTTAAGCTGGTGAGCTTGGGGTTTTGAACCTGGGTCCTCTGTGTCCCAGTTTGACCTTCTATTCACTGTGCCACTGCCTGGCCAGGCACAACCGACCTATTTTTAGAACCTAAGAGGGAGGCTCCATGGAGCTATCCTCAGGCCTAGGGGCCAATGCACTTGAATCAATTGAGCCATGGCTGCAGGAGGAGAAGAGAGAGAGAGAGAGAGAAGGGGGGAGGGGAGGGGAGTGGAGAAGAGGCAGATGGTTGCTTCTCCTGTGTGCCCTGACCGGTAATTGAACCCGGGACTTTTACAGGCCAGCCGACGCTCTACTACTGAGCCCACTGGCCAGGAGCGGCAGGTGGATTCTAATTGAGTATGTAAGTCCAGGTGGGATTCAGGCTCTGTGGTGATGTTGATACCGCTGGTTCAGTAGCCATGCTCTGAGGTTTTGCAGAGACTCCTTTTCTGCTAATTGCCCCCACTTTTCCTGTGAAGGGAAACTTGACTGTACAAAACTTTTTCATAAACAGTGCTAGCTGGGAGTGAAGGAAAAGGTCACTCCGGCAAAGGGGTGGGGTGCATGTGGGGTTTTCCCAGGAAGCCAAGGCCTAGCCACCACTGGCTCTTGTTCTGCTTGTTTTTATCTTTCAGTAATGTGATGCTCAGAGACTGGAGCGAAACATATTGTTTCAGATGGTATCGTAAGCCATTCCGCACTAGGGAGGGACATCTCCGAGAAGGTTGCTCACATTCCTGTGTCCTCGCTGTGGGCCAGTTGCTGTTAGGGGATGAGCACAGCTGTCTTCCCAGCGTTGTAGAGGGGGGTGCGGAGGCCCAGACTGGCCTGAGTCTCAGCCGGTGGAAGGGGAGCAGGGACTGAACCCGTGCCCTTTGGCTCTCGAATTTGTGTCCTTCACCACTACGCTGTGCTGTGGTTAAAGATTCTGGTAGAACCCCGAGCTCTGCTTTGCCACCTTTACCCTTCCCACCCCTCAAAAAGGGAAAAAAAGAAGCCCCCCTCAAAAATATTTTTAACTTAGTGGAGCTGTTTCTTAGAACCACGTTTTTTGCCTTAGGCCTGCACTGTGTTTCGAAACTTCTGTTTTTAAGGCTATCTGTTGTGCAAGGAGGTGTTAACTGTGGTCCCATCTCAAGAATCACTAGGTTTCTGTGAAGCTTAAAAAAAAATACGGACATTAACTAGCCTGACCAGGTGGTGGCGCAGTGGATAAAACATCAGACTGGGATGCAGAGGACTCAGGCTCGAAACCCCGAGGTTGCTGGCTTGAGTGTGGGATCATAGACATGACCCCATGGTTGCTGGCTTGAAGCCTAAGGTCACTGGCTTGAGCTCAAGGTCGCTGGCTTGAGCAAGGGGTCATTGGCACATGTGAGAAATCAATCAATGAACAGCTAAGGGGCCACAACAAAGAATTGATGCTTCTCATCTCTCTCCCTTCTTGTCTGTCTGTCCCTATCTGTGCCTCTCTCTGTCTGCGTCACAAAAACAAACACACAAAAAACAGACACAGGAGGTACTCAGTAACTGCCATTTATTGATAACTTTGTACAAGCAAGGCACTTGTATAGAGGTTGGAAAGATGTCTTCTTTTTTATTCTTTTTTTTTTTTTTTTTTTTTTTCATTTTTCTGAAGCTGGAAACAGGGAGAGACAGTCAGACAGACTCCCGCATGCGCCTGACCGGGATCCACCTGGCACGCCCACCAGGGGCGACGCTCTGCCCACCAGGGGGCGATGCTCTGCCCATCCTGGGCGTCGCCATGTTGCGACCAGAGCCACTCTAGCGCCTGAGGCAGAGGCCACAGAGCCATCCCCAGCGCCCGGGCCATCTTTGCTCCAATGGAGCCTTGGCTGCGGGAGGGGAAGAGAGAGACAGAGAGGAAAGCGCGGCGGAGGGGTGGAGAAGCAAATGGGCGCTTCTCCTGTGTGCCCTGGCCGGGAATCAAACCCGGGTCCTCCGCACGCTAGGCCGACACTCTACCGCTGAGCCAACCGGCCAGGGCCGAAAGATGTCTTCTTATAGGGCTCAGTCTCATTCGAGTCCTATGTGAAAATAGACTGTGCCAATGTGGTTTGCTTTAGCACAGAGATGCTATGGGAAGTGCACTGGAGCCCAAAGGAAGGCATGCCACACCTGTGGGCACTCTAGGACAGGTGGAAGACTTCAAGGTGTTCAGAAGCAAGGGAGCTATTGCCTTGAACGGTGGTGGCTCAGTGATAAAGTGTCAACCCGGAATGCTGAGGTCAACAATTTGAAACTCCGAGGTTGCTTGTTCAAAATAGGATTGGCGGCCCTGGCCGGTTGGCTTGGTGGTAGAGCGTCGGCCTGGTGTGCAGAAGTCCCGGGTTCGATTCCCAGCCAGGGCACACAGGAGAAGCGCCAATCTGCTTCTCCACTCCTCCCCCTCTCCTTCCTCTCCGTCTCTCTCTTCCCCTCCCGCAGCCGAGGCTCCATTGGAGCAAAGATGGCCTGGGCGCTGGAGATGGCTCTGTGGCCTCTGCCCCAGGCACTAGAGTGGCTCTGGTAGCAACAGAGCGACGCCCCGGAGGGGCAGAGCATCGCCCCCTGGTGGGCAGAGCATCGCCCCTGGTGGGTGTGCCGGGTGGATCCCGGTCGGGCGCATGCGGGGAGCTTCAGAAAAATACAAAAAAAAAAAAAAAAAAGGATTGGCAGTTTGAGTGCAGGGTCACTTGCTTGAGCCAGAGGACACTGTCTGGCTTGAGCCCAAAGTCTGATCCCCTGTCAAGGCTTGTAGAAGAAGCAATCAGTGCACAACTAAAGTGAAAGCAACTACGAGTTGATGCTTCTAACTCTTCCTCCCTCTCTCCCTCTCAAAAAAAAAAAGAAAGAAATAAGAAAGAAGGAATGTCTTGTATACATCATGTGTTGTTTCTCTTTCTCTCAAGTTGAGGAAAAGAAAGAAAAAACTTAAAAAAAAAAAAAGGAAATCAGGGGCCAGGATGTTCTAGGGCACAGCATGTGAGCACACAGGTTGTTGGGATCGTGGGGTGTGTGAAGGGGAATGTAGAGAGGAGAGGTTGTGTGAGGACCTTACAGGCCAGGTTAGAAGGAGCACACGCATATCCTAAAGTTAGAAATGAGGGAGTTTGTTTCCATGATCCGTTTTGATCACTGAGGCCCTTGAAAGTGGTCGATTAGAGGCAGGTAAGACGGTAGGCGTAAACCAGGTGGGGGCAGTGAGGTTGAAAAGCAAGTCGGTGGCACAACTGACCACATCTGGGCGTTATGGAACATGGTAGGATTTTCTTGTTTTCGGGGGAGGCTGCTGATGTTGCTGTATGTCAAGATTCAGGGTTGGTAAGAGAAAGATAACTTCACTCTTGGAAATGGTAAGGTCCCTACAGAACATACGAGTGAACCGATCTCGGACTGGATAAGGCTGAAGAAGACCCGTGAGAAGAGGGTCAAGGATGGATCAGCATTTCATGGGGTGCGGGCTAACGAAAGACTAGGGCACGGGATATTGGGGTGTTGGGGCTGATCGCCACTCTCGGGAAGCTCAGCTTTCCTTCTGGAGTCCCAAGTAGCATCGGAAGCTGTCCCATGTCACTAGAGCCTTGACAGTGGCCACAGTTGAGCCGCTCGCTTGCTTCCTCCTGAGCAACCGCTTGTTTCCTCCGGCTGCTCTGGTGAGCCCGTAGGTCAGAGTCGGGAAGTGCCACAGGCTCAGCATGAGCTCCCACGTGCGCCCTTGAAGGAGCGTGAGTGTGGGCAATAAGCACTGCGTTTGCTAATTGTGTCGTCTGGGTGAGGGCATTCAAAGTGGAGTCTTCTGGTAGCTCTGGTCATTGTGGGCCCATGTATTATTCTGAGTGGCCCAGAACCAATCAGCTTGGACCCTCACCCCTGGATCCCTGGTGTCTGAGTAATTCCCAAGGCTCCTGCTCAGGGCCTGCCTGGTGCTTTGCGTACTGGTTACCCTCTCTCCCCGTCCACAACTAGAGATTGTTTCCATGCAAAGAGTATGCAGGTTTTTCTAGGATCTGGGTTTCCTAACAGCCTCTGGAAAGGGTCCTTAAGTGCTTTTTTCTGGAGAGATACAGTGGACCCTTGAACAACATGGGTTTCAAATGCACAGGTCCAGTTTCTACGTGGATTTCTTTTCAGTTGACCCATACAGTTCAAATGACAGTTGTACAAGGGTCAACTTTATAGTTAGAAATGCCTGTATGTGGAGGGCTAATTTTTTTAAACCTTTTAATTGAATTTATTGGGAAGACATTGGTTACTAAAATTATGTAGGTTTCAGGTATACAATTCTATAATATATCATCTGTATATTGTGGGGTTTTTTTGTATTTTTCTGAAAGGAGAAGGGGGGAGGCAGAGAGACAGATTCCCACATGTGCCCGACTGGGATCCACCTGGCATGCCCACCAGGGGGTGATGGCTCTGCCCATCTGGGGCGTTGCTCTGTTGCAACCAGAGCCATTCTAGCACCTGAGGCAGAGGCCATGGAGCGGTCCTCAGAGCCTCGGCCAGCTTTGCTCCAATGGAGCGTTGGCTGCGGGTGGGGAAGAGAGAGACAGAGAGAAAGAAGAGGGGGAAGGGTGGTGAAGCAGATGGACGCTTCTCCTGTGTGCCCTGACTAGGAATTGAACCCAGGACTTCCACACACCAGGCCAACGCTCTACCACTGAGCCAACTGGCCAGGGTTCATCTGTATATATATATTTTGTATTTTTCTGAAGTTGGAAACGGGGAGGCAGTAAGACAGACTCCCGCATGTGCCCTACCGGGCATGCCCACCAGGGGGTGATGCTCTGCCCATCTGGGGCCTCGCTCTGTTGTGACCAGAGCCATTCTAGTGCTTGAGGCAAAGGCCATGGAGCCATCCTCAGCGCCCGGGCAAACCTTGCTCCAATGGAGCCTTGGCTGCGGGAGGGGAAGAGAGAGACAGAGAGGAAGGAGAGGGGGAGGGGTGAAGAAGCAGATGGGTGCCCCTCCTGTGTGCCCTGGCCAGGAATCGAACCCAGGACTCCTGCACACCAGGCCAATGCTCTATCACTGAGCCAACCGGCCAGGGCCCTCATCTGTATATTGTACTGTGTGTTCAGCGCCCCAAGTCCAGTCTTCTTCCATCACCATTTATCTCTCAGTCCTCTTCTACATCCCCCACCCCCTTTTGCTCTGGCTATCACCATACTGTTGTGTCTGTGAGGTTTTTTTCTTCTTAAACCCAGCCCTGCAGCCCCCCCTCCCCCCACAGCTGTCAGTCTCTTACCATTGTATTTGTTAGTGTATTTTGTGAGGGTGACAAGTTTTATAAGTGGGTTTAAAGCTTTGTGGGAGGTCAGCACCCCTATCCCCCTGTTCAAGGGCCAATTGTACTTATACGTCCTTTATCACAAGAAGAAATAACTGCTGGAGTTCCTACCCTGGAGTTCTGCTTTGTGGTTGGTGTGTTGTCTGGTCATAGCACACCCAAGACCCCTTCTTCCAGGGGCTGGGAGGGAGCAAAGGGGGTAGCTGAGCCTGCTGGGGTCGGTGCCGGAGGGGACCCTGCAGTTCTATTTGGTGGCTCGTGGTCTTCTACGTGTAAATGATCCTGACTGTCCCTGAGCATTGCACCAACTCTACTTTTGCCCATGGGAAAAGCAAAAGAGCTTTGCAGGCCAGAAAAGGATGCCCTAAATTAAACACCTTCTGACAACTCTGGCTCCCCTCAGTTCCGGACCATTTGTCCATACCTCTCTTTTACCTTTTAGACTACGGGGCTAACATGGTCCCAAGGACAGACCCTCTGGGAGAGCGCTGGTGTAGCCACTAAAGGGCGATGCGGGAACCCTGGCCGCCGAGGCAGGAGGGATGGATGAGGAGTGCACGGAGCCCGCTGCCCCAGGAGAGGCAGTGGGGCGGAGCTTCAGCCGAGCCTCTGCGGCGCTTAGAC
This sequence comes from Saccopteryx bilineata, assembly GCF_036850765.1. Lineage (NCBI taxonomy): Eukaryota > Metazoa > Chordata > Mammalia > Chiroptera > Emballonuridae > Saccopteryx > Saccopteryx bilineata. The sequence continues at coordinate 292,590,514 of NC_089493.1, forward strand.
GTGTAGCGGAGCTTTGCACTTGCGGCCAGGCCGCGCAAGTAGGAAAACCCACACAAGCACAAGCTGTTTCTTTTCCTCTCTTATGTTTAATGCAACCCCCGGTAGTCACAGCTGCTGCCTCAGCTGCTTTCCAGGTCGGCCACCAGGAAGGGCTGGATGTCCTTTAGGGCCTGGAGTAGCAGATCTTTGCAGGTCCGGTTCCAGGATGGAGCAAAGCTGAAGAGCTTCCTCATCCGCTCTTGACTGGTGGGCTGGGCTCGCACTGCCTGGTACTGCTCTTCGCCGAGGACATTGTGCTGGTACAGAGCATCCAGCACCCCGTTCACGTCTGCGACCCGCGCGATGAGAGCGCTCCGGTGCTTGTCCACGAAGTGCGGTGCTAAGGTCGGGAGGGAAAGAGCGGATGAGACGGCGCGCAGGCTGGGTGCCGGGGCGCGTTCCCGCTGAACACTGCTTTCTCCAGAAATTGCTCAGAATGCACCCTCAGGGGTAGGGCTCAGGTGCGCAGCCCACCAGGACTCCAGATAATAGCAGGGCGAGTCTAAGTTTGTCCCTCGTTCTCCGCGCTCCCCACCCCCCAGGCTCGGCCCAAGGAGGTGTGTGAGTAGATAGATGGTGGGAAGGGTTGGCGCAGCCCTGCTCTCCCCGGGTGCTCTGGTGCTCCTGGCTGCAGGGACAGACAGGCTGTGCAGGGGTGTGGTGGGAAGGGGCTGGAGGGGTGCCCAGGCACGCGAGCTCGGGCGTGCAGGCCTTACCTGTCCCGGCTTGCACAGGGGGGCTGCAGGCACTCACGGCTCCAGAGCCTGAAAGGAAGGAAATCCAAGGTCATCGTCCCTTTCCATTGCAAATCTGGGGTCGGGTGCCCGGAGGCCAGGCAGGGCCGAGCGCGGGAAACCTCCTTCCCAGCGGGAGGAGCCTTCATTAGGGGAGGAGGAACAGGAAGCGAAAGAGCCCACGGGGCAAACGTCTGGGCTGGGGGATGGGTGCCGCCGTGCGGGGCCGGCGCACGCGGCGGGACGCACTCACCCGCCTTCCTGCTGAGCAGCTGCTGGGCGGCCTCCTGCATGCCCATGTTCCGCAGCGCCACCGTGGTGAGCTCGGCGGCGTACGCCTCCAGGTAGAAGTTGACCAGCTTGTCGGTGAGGTCCACGGCGTCCATGGATAGCAGCGCCCCCCGCGGGAGGCGCCCGTAGCCTTCGCGCAGGGGCACTGAAAGCAGCAGCAGCTTGAACTTCTTGAGCTCATCCTGGGTCAGGTTCTCCAGCGCCTCCAGGATGACCTCGCGCGTGGACCCCATGGTCCCGGGGTTCCCGACCGCCGCAGCTGCCGATCACCCCGTCACCCCAGGGTATCCGCCCACGCGGAAGTCTGTCTGGGGCGGGACCTGCGGCTCCCCGCCTTCTCCCACACCCGCCTCTGAGCCTGGGTTAAGTTGCCTGATGCCAGCCTGACCTGTCTGGCGGTGGAGCAGTGGATGGAACATCGGATGGGACGCAAAGGACCCAGGTTCAAGTCCTTGAGGTCTCCGGCGTGAGCGTGGGCTCATTGGGCTTGAGCGCGGGGTCGCTGGCTCGAGCGTGGGATAATAGACATGACCCCAAGGTCGCTGGCAAAGGGTCACTGGCTCTGCTGGAGCACCCCCCCCCCAAAGGCACATATGAGAAAGCAATCAAGGAATAACTAAGATGCCACAACTATGAATTGATACTTCTCATCTCTCCCTTTATGCCTGTCTGTCCCTTCTGTCTCTATCTGTCTCTCTCTCTATGTCCGTCTTGCAAGAAAATAAAACTTGCCTGAAGCCACCAAAGCCACTGCATTTGTTCCCAATCCCAGTCCAGGCTTCCACAGCCATGGGGAAGGGGTGGGGCCACCAAGAACACATCCATCAGCTGGTCCGCAAGGTGCCACCAGGGGAACCATACATAGAGGGGCTCACGCTGGTCCTGCAACTCCAGCCTTGCACTGACTAGCACAGACAAGAACCCAGTTTACTGGAGTGCCAAGGCTTAGAATCTTGGCATTGTAGAGCCCCCAAATCTTCACCTTTCCCCGAACCTTAGCATCCTCCCGCATGTGTCCTAGAATTTTAGGAGCAGAATCCTGACGGCCAGAACCTTGTAGCTCCCTAAATTCCACATATGGGGGAGAAGTGAAGGGTCAGAACTGGTGGAGGACAGCTGTGCATGCTTTCTCTCTCAGCATCAGCTTCCTTATCCTAGAGATGGGGACAAAACTCACTCATCCACTTTGTAAATGTCCTAACATATCACGGGCTACCTGATGGCTCCTGACACCTTGCCAGATGCCTCCTGGGACCTGATGCTTCCTGGGACAGGCAGCATTTGGTTCAGGATCGGAATTTTTTTGGAAAGTGTGATAAGAGATACTTGTAATGATGGAGAAATTCTCAACTGGAGGGAAAGTCGTGGGTGGAGAGTCACTCTGGGCCCAGGGGGCTTGACCCAGAAGAGCAGGTGAAAGGTGACGTGGGAATCGGAGCCCAAACAGTGCCCAGAACCCTAACTTGCTCTTAGCATGGCTGGGAAGGCATGTTGGCTGGGCCCCGAGGCTTTTTTCTTGCAACACAGCCTATTCTCCCTCCATCTCTGAATTCTGACTGCACTGGCTTCTCCGTGCCTCATGTGCCAGGCTCCTCTGCGTCTTCTTTTTAAAAATTTTATGTTAATTTTATTGATTTTTTTAATATATTTTTTATTTTTCCAAAGCTGGAAACGGGGATAGACAGACAGACTCCCGCATGCGCCCGACCGGGATTCACCCGGCACGCCCACCAGGGGGCGATGCTCTGCCCACCAAGGGGAGATGCTCTGCCCCTCCGGGGCGTCACTCTGTCGTGACCAGAGCCACTCTAGCGCCTGGGGCAGAGGCCAAGGAGCCATCCCCAGCGCCTGGGCCATCTTTGCTCCAATGGAGCCTCAGCTGCGGGAGGGGAAGAGAGAGACAGAGAGGAAGGAGAGGGGGAGGGGTGGAGAAGCAGATGGGCACTTCTCCTGTGTGCCCTGGCCGGGAATCGAATCCGGGACTTCTGCACGCCAGGCTGATTTTCTACCACTGAGCCAATCCGCCAGGGCCAATTTTATTGATTTTTACGGGTGTGTGTGTGGGGGAAACGGAGCAATGATCTGTCCCTGTATGTTCCCTGACCGGGGATTGAACCGGCCGCCTCTGGGCTCAGGCCTCGCTGAGCTATCCAGCCACGGCTCCTTTGCTTCTTTATGCCTTTGCACATGCTGTTCCCTCACTCTTTGCCTGACAGTCCCTTGAGACTCAGTTTCACGTGAAATGCCACTTCCTCAGGGGGACCAGGTTTAGAATCCCTCCCAGTGTAGTTCCTAACACATACATACTACTTATTTGTAGCTCTTACAGCAATTGTGATGAAGTTGTAACCGAGTCTGTGTATGTGTTTAGCTCCAGTCTGCCCTGTCAGCCTGTAAGTCATGCCTGTCCACATCACTGCTCTATCCACAGCATCCGGAACAGTGCTTGACCGATAGTAGGTGCTCAGTAAATCTTTGTGGAGTCAGTAATGAGGGAATGGGCCTTATGGCTCGAGGACAGACACTGGTACCTGGAAAGTGTGCCTTCCGTGTGAGCTCTGCAGAGAGGAGCGGCTTCCAGGAACAGAAGGACTGTGGACTTGAATCCGGGCTCCCCTTTCCTAGTAGGGGGTTGGGGACCCTCCAGTTTCCCCTCTCCTCTGGGCTATAACAGTCACCATTCCTTCTGGTGATGTGATCCTGAGGATTACATTTATTTATTTATAGGGCATCCATCTCCCCAGCAGAATGTGAGACTCATGAGACCAGGGACATTGTCTGTCTTGTTCTTGGCTGCATCCCCGGCATGAAGAGCGCGCCTGGTACACAGGAGGTGTTCAGTGAAGATTTGCTGAACGAAGGAGTGAACGCGGCCGTGTCACCTGCAGCGTGTTGTATGTGAGAGCTTCCACGTGGGTAGCATGCCCTGCTTCCCATCCTTGTATGTTTTGCCCCACACGGGCTGGGTAGCACTATGTGCCAACACCCTCACTACGGGTGGCACCTGTGTTCCGACAGCCAGTGTTCCCTGGCTCGTGACTGTTTATTATTGTGCCTCTTCGCAGTCTTTGTCCTTTCAGAATCTCCCGCTCATTTTGTGCGCCGTGGTCAGAAGGCTGCATCTGCCTGGCCCACACATGGATCCTGTCCCTCCCCCGCTCAGAAACCCGCTGTGACTCTCAGTGCCTCAGAATAAGTCCTAGTTCTTTGCCAGCTTCCTCAGGGGCACCTTCTACCGCGGTGGCCTCTGGAACGTGCTCTCTGCGTGGCTTTTTCTTCTTCCTGGGCTGCTTGACGGGCTCCTGCCCCTCCTCCAGTGCTCACCAGGAGCCGCTTTCATAAGAAGTAATAGACACTGGGAGCCCTCTTTAGGCCGTGACCCCTCACGCGCACCCTTCCGAAGCCTTACAGCAATCCCCTCCAAATGGGGAATGGTAGCCCCACTTTTCAAGTGAGAAAGCTGAGGCTCAGGGAGGCTGCAGCGCTTGCCCGAGGTCAGGCAGCTGAGGGGGTCACACAGCTTCTCTGCCTAACTTGAGAGTGAGTCTGCCTTCTCTTCACTCCCCCTCCCTGTTGACTTTTCTGTCCTCCCTGTGCAGATGGATGACCACTTGGCCATGCCCACGGGATGCCCCACAATGCCCTCCTTCAGTGTGTACCGCACAGTGTGTCCGCTCTGCTCCTCCCCCACTCCCACCCCTGGACTGGGTCCCTCGAGGCCCCTTTCTGGGCGACAGCACCCAGCGCAGGGCTTGGCACAGACTCTGCCCTGATAAGCCTTTGTACAATGACAAAAGAACCCTAGAACCTAGACGCACAGAAACCTGCACTTTCCACATTTGGTAGAATCCTAGCAGCTTTGTGTGTGCAGCTACGGGATTTAGAAAGCGATTGCCCAATTCAACCCCTGGAAAGAGCAGTTGGGCCCAGCTTGCCCCTGGCACCCAGTGCCAGTCACATTCTTGCTCGCACACATCCAGACTGAGACACGGGAGGACGGGCTGTGGTTTTCACCTGCCATTACCTGAGAGCAAGCGCCACACTGGGGGGCGAAGTCGCAGGGAGGCAAGGAACGAGGCTCCCGGGACGCCCAGCTACGGCTCTCCTGGAACTGGAAGCCTCAGTCCTGCCGTGGTTTCAGGCTGGAACTTGGTGGGGACAAGTGGTACCTTCTGGCAGGTGGCTGTGCTCTGTGAGGACAGCGTAGACTCTGAACTCAGGAGGACATGAGGAGTTTGAAGAATTTATTTCATTCTAAAAACATGTGTTAAGGATCTTCTAAATGCCCAACTCCATGGTATATGCTGGTGGAAGACATCATAGGAATAACAGCTTTCATTTTTTGAATCTACTTTGTTGCAGGCTTGTGCCAAGCACTTAACCTTTGTAATCTCATTTAATGAGATATGTGTATTCACCCCACCTTACAGAGAACACTAGATTTCCAGAAGTTACTCTGGAGGCCTATACTGGTAATGACTGAGAAAACTCGGATCGAACCCACATCCATCTGACTCCTAGGCCCCAGCTCCAACTAACATCTGAAAAGTCCAATGTCTGGCCTCAGAAATTGACAGACTGCTTGGAGGAATTTTGTCAATGGAAATTACGCCTCCCCCAGACTGCCCACAACACCCTTTGGAGGGCAGATGTTGCAATAATACTAATGATAACATTAACTTCCTGCTCTAGAACAGGGGTAGTCAACATTTTTATACCTACTGCCCACTTTTGTATCTCTGTTAGTAGTAAAATTTTCTAACCACCCACCTGTTCCACAGTAATGGTGATTTATAAAGTAGGGAAGTAACTTTACTTTATAAAATTTATAAAGCAGAGTTACAGCATATAAAAATAATTACTTACCAAGTAATTGTGTACTTTATGTCGGATTTTACCAAGTTACTTTATGTCGGATTTTTGCTAAGTTTGGCAGAATAAATCTTTTTTTTTTTTTACAGAGAAAGTCAGAGAGAGGGATAGACAGGAACAGAGAGATGAGAAGCATCAGTCATTAGTTTTTTGTTGCACATTGTGACACCTTAGTTGTTCATTGATTGCTTTCTCATATGTGCCTTGACCGTAGGGCCACAGCAGACCGAGTAACCCCTTGCTTGAGCCAGTGACCTTGGGTCCAAGCTGGTGAGCTTTGCTCAAACCAGATGAGCCCATGCTCAAGCTGGTGACCTCGGGGTCTCGTACCTGGGTCCTCTGCATCCCAGTCCGACGCTCTATCAACTGCGCCACCACCTGGTCAGGCAGAATAAATCTTTATAAAACAACTTACTATAGTTAAATCTATCTTTTTACTTATACTTTGGTTTGCTCCACTACCTCCCACCATGAAAGCTGGAGCGCCCCCTAGTGGGCGGTAGGGACCAGGTTGATCAGAACTGCTCTAGAACTTACAAAGCACATTCAGGAGACTGGAAACGTGGGAAGAGCAGGAGATGAGGTGTGTCAGACGCACTCAGGTTTGATTCCCAGATCCTTTGCCTCTCAGCTGTGTGACTGAGGGAGGTCATAGGCCCTCTCTGGGCTCTGTGTCCTGTGCCATTAATGTGCTCACCTCCCTGAAAAGGACAGTAAGGTGCCCAGGGTCCCCCAGGGAGGTAGAGTTAGAGCCTGCTCATTCCTGGAGACTGCCAGGGCGGATTCCCCCCAGAAGAGTGGGGAGAAGGGGCCTTGGGCAGCTCTCTGGGAAGCCATCAAAACCACTTTTCCTTCGACCCCCATTTTTGGGGGAAGTCTCAGAGCTCTGCTCTTTGACCCCTGGCAGAAAAGCACCTGCAGTCGTACCTCAGGCACACCCTTGTCCTCTGGACCAGACCAGAGCAGTTGGTGGCAAGATGCTTTCTGGGTGTGACCCTCCTCACCCAACAAAAGTAACCCTTTGATTGCTGGAGCCGGAGCACCCCTCCCGGAGCCAGTAGCACCGTAGGCTGCCAGGACAGTGGGCAGGTCACTAAATCTCTTTGTGTCTCTTGGCCTCCCTGTAAGATAGAAACAATGATGAGGTTACAAATGAAGTTATGAGATTATAAATGGATTAGAAATTGTGAAGTACTTGGAACAGGCCTGGCTCATAGTAGGTGCTTTTGTCAGTATTACAGTTTTTTTGTTTTTTTTTTTACCTATAATTTTTTTTTTCTTTTTCTGAAGCTGGAAACGGGGAGAGACAGTCAGACAGACTCCCGCATGCGCCCGACCGGGATCCACCCGGCACCCCCACCAGGGGGCGACGCTCTGCCCACCAGGGGGCGATGCTCTGCCCCTCCGGGGCATCACTCTGTTGTGACCAGAGCCACTCTAGCGCCTGGGGCAGAGGCCAAGGAGCCATCCCCAGCGCCTGGGCCATCTTTGCTCCAATGGAGCCTTGGCTGCGGGAGGGGAAGAGAGAGACAGAGAGGAAGGAGAGGGGGAGGGGTGGAGAAGCAAATGGGCGCTTCTCCTGTGTGCCCTGGCCAGGAATCGAACCCAGGACTTCTGTACGCCAGGCCGACGCTCTACTACTGAGCCAAAGTATTACAGTTTCTGATCCTTAGCTTCCCAATCTAGGAAGTGGGGATGATGTTGCTGACCTTACCGATTTGCAGGGAAGATTCACTGGAACAGTTAGGAATGATGATTGTGATAATGTCAGTAGCCGACATTTAGTGAACATTTTCTATGGACTTGGCATGGTTCTAAGGACTTTACACAACTTAGTTTGTTTGCCTGTCTCCAAGAGTGAGGCAAAGAGAGAGTCCAAAGGGGAAAGAAATTAGGAGACTGAGAGAGCCTGACCAGTGGTGACCAGATTTATATTCCGGCAGCAGGTGACATAGTGGATAGAGCGTCAACCCGGAATGCTGAGGTCCCTGATTCAAAACTCCGAGGGAGGTTGCTGGCTTGAGCGCCAGCTCATCATGGGCTTGAGCGTGGGCTTGCCAGCTTGAGGGCGGGGTCACTGGCTGGAGCGCAGAACCAGCCGCATGATTCCAGGGTTGCTGGATTGAAGCCCAAGGTTGCTGGCTTGAACCCAAGTTCACTGGCTTGGGCAAGGGGTCACTGGCTTGGCTTGAGCCCCCATGTCAAGCCACGTATGAGAAGCAGTCAATGAACAACTAAAGTGAAGCAACTATGAGTTGATACTTCTCATCTTTCTCCTCCCTCTTCTCCCTTCCTATCTCTCTATCTAAAAAAAAATCAATTGAAAAAAAAAGAGAGACCGAGACAGAAACAGAATCTCTGACAGAGACAGACACTGGTCAAAGGAGAAAGAGCAGATCCAGGTCAGGTCTGAGAGCAAGTGTAGCTAGGAGGCGAAAAGCGAAGGACCCAGTGAATGTGTGTGTTTATACCTTTGTGGGGTATTTATTGAGCACCTGCTGTGTGCTGCACTCTTCACTTTATTTTATTTTCTAAATATTTTATTTATTGATCTCAGAGAGAGGGGGGGGAGAGACATGGATATGTGGTTCCACACATTATCAACCATTCATTGATTCCAATGTGTGCCCTGACCAGGGATCGAACCCGCAACCTTGGCATGGGGAATGACGCCATGAGCTATCTGGCCAGGGCAACACATACTTAATTTTAACCTACTGAGCTATCTGGCCAGGGCAACACATACTTAATTTTAAGTTGGTGACAAGCAGGGAACAGATTTATATTCTGGCAGCAGGGGACAGATAAGAACCCAACAAGTGAAATATCTGGCATGTCAGGTGGTGAGAAACATTATGAAGAGGAGGAGAGCAGGGAAGGGGGACGTGAGATTTACAATCAGGAGTTCAGGACAACCTTACTGGAAAGGTGACCTCAGGTAAAGATCTGACTGAGCACAGGGAGGGAGCTGCGCGATATGTGGGTGTCAAAGAGTTTTCCAGGGGGTGGGGGTGGCAAGGGCAAAGGCCACTGAGCAGGGGCCAGGGGCTGAGAGATAAATGGACCAAGCTGGTCTAGCCTCACAGGCCACAGCGGGGTCTGGTTTTATATTCAATGAAATTTAAACCGGGATTTCAAATACAGGATGAATTTGAAATTCACTTCCAGGCCACAGGCTCATGATTCAGTTCATTCATTCATTCAGCTGTTCCTCTATTATCTATTGTCCCAGCGTTTAGGGAGGCCCACTTTACCCCCCCCCCCCCCCACACACACACCCTGCCTTTCCCTCGACTCTGGAGGAAGAAAACCTTTCAGGGTGGGGTGAGGTCCTGTCCGCCTTCCAGGTGCACATAAAGCTGTCAGTGGCCCTAGGAGAGACATTCGCTTGGGAAATCAGTGGGTGACAAGCTGGAGAGGGGCCACACTTGGGGAAGGCGGAAGCTGGAGATTGTGGAAGTGGGGGTGGGGGACAAAGGGCAGGACCCCCCCCCCCCCCCCCCCCCCCCCCGTTTCCAGTTTCTTTCTTCTCTGTGGAATGGGAGGCCCTGTCTCCTGCTGGCTCTGAGCTCTGGCTTCAGGCTGGGCAGGGGAGGGGACAGTGGGATGGACCAGGACAGGTGGCCTTGACATGTATTGCTTGTTCCCTGACCACTCAGCCTTCACTTTTAGAACGGTTTCCAGGCAGAGGCAGGGCAGCTAAATATAGTTGCGGGGTTAGGGCTCAGTCGGGGAGGATCCACCGGCCGCTGTTCACTGGAGCCGGCCACCTGTGCTGGGAGTCCCCTGTCCTTGCTCTGAGCTTGCTGCTTGCTTCTCACCTATCTTCAGACACAACTCGGATGCCCCTGCCGTTCCGTTAGGCCTGACTTTGAACCTCCTGGGAGTGTCTTCTTGCCCAAGATCTCCAAGGAGACTGTGAGCCCTGTGGGTCCTGTGGGCCTGCCCATATGGGGGAGGGGAGGGCGGAGGCTTCTGGGAGGCGAGTGAGAGGAGAGTCGGGGCTTTGCGGAATCTGGGGTTAAGGCAGGGGAAGGACAGTGGGTAAGACTGTTTGCAATCTGGGTAATGTCTAGAAACTGTTTGAGACTCCCTCCCTGGTAGGGGGGCTGTCCGCTGAGCCTCCCTGTCTGACCTCTCCTGTCCCCAGGCCCGCCATGTCGGCTGCGCCCGGCCTCCTGCGCCAGGAGCTGTCCTGCCCGCTGTGTTTGCAGCTGTTTGATGCGCCCGTGACCGCCGAGTGCGGCCACAGCTTCTGCCGCGCCTGCCTGGGCCGCGCGGCCGGAGAGCCGGCTGCGGACGGCACCGCGCCCTGCCCATGCTGCCAGGCCCCCACGCGGCCGCAGGCGCTCAGCACCAACCTGCAGCTGGCGCGCCTGGTGGAGGGGCTGGCCCAGGTGCCGCAGGGCCACTGCGAGGAGCACCTGGACCCGCTCAGCATTTACTGCGAGCAGGACCGCGCGCTCGTGTGTGGCGTGTGCGCCTCGCTGGGCTCGCACCGCGGCCACCGCCTGCTGCCCGCTGCCGAAGCCCACGCGCGCCTCAAGGTGTGGGACCTGGGCGGCCTCCAGCGGGGTTCGGGATCGCGTGGTGTCGTGGGACGGGGCAGGGCCCCTCAGGAGGTGGACGCATTAACTTGGACTCAGCTCCAGGGCCCAAGGCGTCTGGAATGGTGGGGACGGGGGAGTGGCGGGGACGCGGGAGGGGCGACGCTGCTGGGGAGTGGGGGCTGGGCCGGCGGGGAGGACAAAGGGGCGGGCCAGGGAGGGACTGGCACGGCGCAAACCTAGATTTTGCGGGCACGCGTGGGCAGCAGCTGTGCGCGCAGGCCCAGGTTGGCACCGAGACTTAAGTCAAGACTTTTTCTGGTTGGAGCTGTTAGCCTTGGACGCCTCCAGAGCCTGCACAGAGCTGTGCGCACCCTGAGGTTTGCAGTTCCCACGGGTGCCCCGAGAAAACACCTGGCCATTGGAGAGGCTGGCGCACACTGGTTTGCCCATGCCATACGTGTGCAAATCACGGGAGGGTCTGTCTACACTGGCCCAAGAACGTCTGTCATGAAGCATTTATTGGGCTGTGTTAGAATAAATGACAGGAGCAGGGGCAGGAGGAGGCTGGAGGCATGGAGCTGTCCTTGTCCCCGCGGTGGAGAAGCTGCCATCGTCTTCTGGTGGTTGAGGAGGGCTTCAGAGGATTACCTTTGCCCACAAACATCAGCATTTCACTGCACTTTCCTTGGCCGCCAGACTCCTAGAAGGGGTAGACTGCAGGCCTCAGGCTCCTCTAGGGGACCAGCTCACCTACCCTCCCACTCCTGCAGGATCCAGTCCCGCCCAGTGCTGGTCCGTGGTCTCCTAGTCCAGGGCGGGAGCCCCCCCCCCCCCCCCGCCCCCCCCGCCCCCCCCCCCCCCCCCCCCCGCCAGGCTCACCTCTGCTGGTAACCGCATGACTCCCAACCTTGTCCGTCAGTCTTTATCTGCGGAGAGAGAAGGGAGTCTGGGAAGTGGAATGGGGCGCCAGGACTCCAAGGAGCCCGCAGCGCACAGGTGGGGCCGGATACAATTTGCCAGGGTCTTAATCAGCTCAGCCCTAAGCCTCAGCGAGGGGCTGGCCAGAGGTCTCTGGAGGAGGGGGACAGGAAGGCTGGAGCAGGACGGGATGCTGGTCAGGGTTCAGACAGGACCATGTGCCAAGACTCGGGAGTAGTAGAATGGGGTCTGGTAGTGGCAGGAAACTCACTGGGCCTCCCGAAGCCGTTCAGCCTCGTCCTGCATGCCCATTTCACTCAAAATGTCTGCAGTGAGCTGGGCGCCGTAGTCCTCACGGTAGAAGGTGACCAGCTTGTCCGTGAGGTCCACGGCATCAAGTGCCCCCAACGCCCCCCGCGGGATGTTCCTAAAACCTTCGCGCAGCGACGTGGTTCCCAGTTTCATCTTGAACTTCTTGAGCTCGTCGGGGTTAAGGCTCTCCAGCGCGTCCAGGATGGCATCGCGCTTCTTCCCCATGGCTCAGCCTGGCCTGCTCTGAACCTCGGACCCCGCACCTGCCCGCCCGGAGCCACCGGCCCGCCCTGTCCGGCAGCAGGCGGGGCTTTCCGCTCCGGAGGACGTCCTGGGGAGGAGTTTGTCCTGGCAGCTGGCTTGGGAAGCCCCACAGGCCAATCCTGTGGCTCCTACCCGGAGAGCACTCAACGACAAACAGCGCCCAGCGCCACTTTCCTTTAGGGCCACCGCACGTAAGGTGCAGGTGACTGTTTCCATTCTGCAGAAGAGGAAACAGGTTGGAAATCATGGAGGCGGGACTGGAACCGTCGGATTCCAGGACCATGCCCCTGCCCGCACTGAGTGGCTGGCTTTGGCAGGAGGTATTAGGAGCTCCCCAACACCTGCATTGCAGGAGTCACAAACTGGTGGCCCCTGGTGTGCAGGGAGGCTGATTGGAGTGGTTTGCCAATGTTCTGCATTTACACATGGGTTGAAGCCCAGGAATAGGAGGAGCTTGCATTTCTTCTTTACTCATCCTACACTCACCCCCCGGAAGCCTGCACGTGCCAACTTCATACCCCTCTGGCGGAGGAGATCCAGACACATTTGTGTGCTGCGGGGCTGCCTCCTGAGGGGATGGGCGCAGGCTCGGGAAGACTTAACCTCCATAAGCAAGTGGAGGGTTAAGTCACCCTAGACATCAGGACCAGTACTGGCAAGGGCCTGGAGACCCGCAGGTGGGAATGGACAGCTACCAGCCTGGCCGGAGGCAGAGCTGGCACTGAGGCTGAGGGGCAGAAGGGAGTGGGGTTGGGGCAGCAGCAGCACTGCTTCGTGTCTCGCCCCCCAGGCGCAGCTCCCGCAGCAGACGGCGCAGCTGCAGGAGGCATGCGCGCGCAAGGAGAAGAGTGTGGCGGTGCTGGAGCGCCAGCTGAAGGAGGTGGAGGTGAGGGACTCAGCGGGGCGGGGCCGGGTGACTGGGGGTCCAGGCTCTGGGTCTCCAGCCAAGTGCTTTGGCCTGTCTGTCCCCACAGGAGACGGTGCGTCAGTTCCAGGGGGCTGTGGGGGAGCAGCTGGGCACGATGCGGGCGTTCCTGGCTGCGCTGGAGGGCTCCTTGGACCGAGAGGCACAGCGCGTGCGGAGTGAGGCAGAGGCCGCCTTGCGGCGCGAGCTGGGGAGCCTGAACTCCTACCTGGAGCAGCTGCGCCAGATGGAGAAGGTGATGGAGGAGGTGGCGGAGAAGGCGCAGACGGAGTTTCTCATGGTGAGCACTGGATCACCTTCCCGCTCCGCCCTTCAGCTGGGGGTCAGGCCCCTGAGACCTCATCCCATGGTCCGACAGGGACCCTGAGGTCCACAGAAGGCCAGGGAGGAGCCAGGGTCACCCACGGAGGGCGGGGGGAGGCTAGGGCTGCTGTTATGGTTGCTTGGGTTGGGCACTGCATGGAGGCACTATATCTAAGCGGGCACCAGCCCCGTCATAGACGTGTAGGTTTGTGCATTTCTCAGGTCAATCTTCTACCATGTATAATTAGTTTCTTGGGGAAGGGGCTACCTTTTTCTAGTTTACACAGAGATAAAGGGCTGGGGGTGGCCTTGAATCCCGGGTTTCTTTTGGCTTCTCCGGTTCTTTCTACCCCAAACCAGCATTCTTGGTTCAGCCCTGCTGAGGACTCTCCCGGGTCTTTCCTGCTGGCTTCAGCTCCATTTCCTTTTTCTTTCTCTCCAGAAATACTGCCTGGTGACCAGCAGGTGAGATCAGCCGGGCCCTGCCTTTCCTCTCAACGTGCCCTGGTCTTGAGTGGCACTGGCTTGCTCACCCTCTACTTACCTTGTGCCTGCCCCCTATTCCCACTGCCCTGTCCCTGCACAGAAACGAACCTACCTGGTCCTCCTCCTCAGGAACCTCCCAGACAGAGGTGGGCAGGGACAGAAGCATGACTGTGTGCTCAGTGCTGCCCTGGAAGGAAGTAGGTGGCCGGGGCAGGCTTTCCAGAGGCGCGCACACTTGCGTTGGACGCAGGAGGAATGCCCCGGAGCTAGCTAGGCCGCGAGCTGGGGGAAGGGCGCTGCAGGCAGAGGCGACATCAGGTGCAGGGACTGGGAAGAGGGAGGGAAGACAAAGCCGGTGTGGCTGGTGGGCAGACTGGGATGGGCGGAGCAGCTTGGACCGGATCCCAGCAAAAGACATTTAAAAAAAATTGTGGTGATAGATACATAAAGTGAAGCGCTTTAACCATTTTTTAGTGTTCGTTTTAGGCTCGGAGTCACCAAGTACATTCATGTTGTTGTGCAACCATCACCACCATCTACCTCCAGAAATTTATTTTATTTTTTTCTGAAGTGAAAAGCAGGGAGGCAGACAGACTCCTGCATGCGCCTAACCAGGATCCACCCAGCATGCCCACCAGGGGGCGATGCTCTGCCCATCTGGGGCGTTCTCCACTGTGGCTGGAGCCATTCTAGTGTTGAGGCGGAGGCCATGGCGCCGTCCTCAGCGCCTGGGCCAACTTTGCTCCAATGGAGCCTTGGCTGTGGGAGGGCAAGAGAGAGACAGAGAGAAAGGAGAAGGGGAGGGGTGGAGAAGCAGATGGGCGCTTCTCCTGTGTGCCCTGGTCGAGAATCGAACCCAGGACTTCCACACGCAGGGCCGATGCTCTACTGCTGAGCCAACCGGCCAGGGCCCACCTCCAGAATTTATTATCTTTCCAAACTGAAAATTCAGCAGTGGAGTTCTTTTATTTTTTTTCAGGGTCATATATCATATTTATTTTATTTTACTTTTCTGAATTGAATTTATAAACGGTGACACTGGTGAACAAAATTATACAAGTCGCAGCTGCACAATTCTACAACACGTCTGGACACTGTATTGTGTGTCCTCCTCCCCCCAGTCAAGTCTCCACCCACCATCATTTACACACTCATAGCTTCCTGCCCCTCCCCCTCCACACCCACTGGGCAGTCACCACACTGTTGTTCATGTCCACGAGTTTTTTCTGTTTTTAGATGAGTGGATAAAAAGGCGGTTGTACATTTACCCAATGGAATCCTACTGAGCCATAGAAAGGAAGGAAATCTTACCTTTTGCGATAGTATGGATGGACCTAGAGCAGTGGTCCTCAACCTTTTTTGGGCCACGGACTGGTTTAATGTCAGAAAATATTTTCACAGACCAGCCTTTAGGGTGGGACGGATAAATGTATCACGTGACTGAGACAAGCGTCAAGAGTGAGTCTTAGACGGATGTAACAGAGGGAATCTGGTCATTTAAAAAAAATAAAACATCGTTCAGACTTAAATATAAATAAAACGGAAATAATGTAAGTTATTTATTCTTTCTCTGTGGACCGGTACCAAATGGCCCACGGACCGGTACCAGTCCACAGCCGGGGGGTTGGGGACCACTGACCTAGAGCATTTTACTAAGAGAGATAAGCCAATCAGAAAAGACCAGTGCTATACGATTTCATTCATATGTGGAATCTGATGAACAGAATGAACTAACTAGCAACACTGAGACAGACTCAAGATAGAGAGCAGGCTGACAGCTGTCGGGGTGGGGCTGGCTAAGGGGGTGGAGGGGATGGAGCGAAAGAGGACAACAAAACCCAGTGGAGCAGCTTTTAGCCTGTGATGTGGGGAGACCCTGAACCTGCACCCCAGCCCTGTCTCCCTCTGTTCCGGGTACTGCTTCTTGCCCCGCCCCCGCTCCGTGCTTCCTCCAGAAGTGCCTCCCAGACACCTCCTCACACACCTCCCTGTCCCCTGTCCCCAGGCTGCAGAAGATCCTGGCAGAGACACCACCGCCTGCCCGCCTGGACATCCAGCTGCCTGTCATTTCAGATGACTTCAAATTCCAGGTGTGGAGGAAGATGTTCCGGGCTCTGATGCCAGGTACTGGGGCGGGCTGACTTTGGGTTGCGTTTGCCAATGTGTGGGGTTAGAAGGCTGCGGCCACACAGAGGGGCTCCCTAGTCCCAGCTACGGAGAGCACTGAGGAAGGTGCCCACTGCCCCTTCACCTCTCCCCTTGTCCCCGGTACCATGCTAAGAGGGCATGGGGTTTGTGGTGTGCGACCTGACAGGGAGGGGACACTGCTTACGGGAGGGGTGCTGCTGCTGCTGCTGCTGCTGGCAACCGGGGAGGCTGGGGCCTGGGCTCCAGCCTGTGCGGTCCTCGGCCCGTCTCTGCCGCTTCTGGACGGAGGAGATGATAATCCTTGCCAAACGGGCCCGAGGTTCTCCAGAGCTGGAACCCTGGACCCTGGCCCGGGCCAACACTGACTCTGGTGGCCTGTGGCTGGGCCGCCCAAGGGCTCAGCCTCCTCTGCCCAAGAGCTAGAGAGCACTGGGGTGCTACAGCTGACAGAGCTCCCAGACATGTCCCTGTGGCTTGTCACCCTCACTGCCTTGTGGGAGGTGGGAGGTGGCAGTGGAGGGACCTTTGTCTCATCCAAAAGACTAAGGCCCAGAGACTGAGTCCAGACTGGCTGAGGTCACACAGCCGGGGAGGTAGAAGCTGGCTTCAAACCCGGCTTCCTGGCTGTATCCTACTTGTGACCTGGGCCTTGTATCAACCTAATCCTCCCACACACCCAGGAAGGAGGGGCTATGGCCTCCGGTTACAGCTGAGCAAAGAGAAACTGAGAGGGTGTCATCCCCCCCCACCCCCCCACCCCCCATCCCCCGCCGCCGCCGAGGGTCTGGATGGATAGAGGCGACAATAACCTGGTCGTGGGGAAAGGCTCGCGGGAGACTGACACACGGGCCTGCCCCATCTCCCACTGGCAGCGATGAAGGAGCTGACGTTCGACCCGAGCACGGCCCACCCGAGTCTGGTGCTGTCTCCCTGCGGCCGCCGCGTGGAGTGCTCGGAGCAGAAGGCGCCGCCCGCGGGCGAGGACCCGCGCCAGTTCGACAAGGCCGTGGCGGTGGTGGCGCACCAGCTGCTCTCCGCGGGCGAGCACTACTGGGAGGTGGAGGTGGGAGACAAGCCGCGCTGGGCGCTGGGCGTGATTGCCGCCGCGGCCAGCCGCCGCGGCCGCCTGCACCCCGTGCCCTCGCAGGGCCTGTGGCTGCTGGGGCTGCGTGATGGCAAGACCCTGGAGGCGCACGTGGAAGCCAAGGAGCCGCGCGCACTGCGCTGCCCGGAGAGGCGGCCGGCGCGCATCGGGATCTACCTTAGCTTCGGCGACGGCGTCCTCTCCTTCTACGACGCCAGCGACCCCGATGCGCTGCAGCTGCTCTTCTCCTTCCACGAGCGCCTCCCCGGGCCGGTGTACCCCTTCTTCGACGTGTGCTGGCACGACAAGGGCAAGAACGCGCAGCCGCTGCTGCTGGTGGGGCCCGGGGGCGAGGAGGCCTGAGCTGCCGGCTGGGCGGAGGAGGGGGCAGGGCTGGGGGGCGACGGAGGGGGCTGGGGATCCCAAGCGTTTTGAGAATTGAGGTTGACAAGGTGGGGTGCTGCCAGTGAGGTGTTGGGGTGGGGGCGGGGAAGGGAAATCTATATCTATGTCGGGTCAATGGGGAAACCCCCGTTTGGGAACCAGGAGGTCCAGGTGTTCCAGGAAGAAGCCGAGGCTGAGGGAAGGGTGGGTGGGGGGGGGAGGAGAGGGCTCAGGAGCCTGGGGCGGGTGGGGGGAGGAGCCGGAGAGCTCGGTAGAGTGAGGGGTCGCCGCGGGGTCAGGCTGCCCTCTGTGAGGACCTGGAGTCGGGGCAAACTCGCCATTTCTGAAGGCCTGTCACTGAGTGCTTCTCCAAGTGGAGCACGGGTGAAAACCACCTTCTCAATGCACACGACGGCGACTTGTGGAAGCACAGATGGTGGAGTGCCTGCCTCGGTCGGTCCCAGGCAGGGCAGAAGCCTACATCCACGGTCCTGGTGTTGCTGAAGGGCAGGGCACCCCTGCAAGCCGCTGATCACATCCCTCTGGTCGTCTGGTTGGGAAGGTGTCCATTACACCGGGCCAGTTATCTGATGGCTACCAGCTATCGGGTATAGAAAATCCAAAATACGTTCCTGCATTCAACAGCCATTTGACAACGGCCAGAGCCTGCACCAGGTGAACAACGGGCCCCCAACTCTTTCTCTTTCCCTCTGGAGTATATGTTCACTGAGTGTGTCAGACATTGGGGAAGTCCCCCAAGTTGCCAACACAGAGAAACGCCGGATGGAAGCCCGCCGGCACGGCTGTTTGTGGAGATAGAAGGCTCCCACCCCATCATCCTGAGTTGGTTCCCAGGTTTACTTGCTGGTTCACACCTTCCTTGGTTTTAGCTCAAACACCCATTTTCTGGGCTTTGGAGTAACCGCTGGGGCTGGGAGGCCTCTGGGGAGACTGGAGGCTGTCTTCCTATCCTGAGGGAAGGCGACAGCCTGGGGCCACTTGCTCTCGGGGGCTGGGATGTTACTGGTGAAGTGTGACAGGCCTGGGAACCGTGGGGAATTTTCTTGGGTGATGGAAGTAAGAGGCGGGGCAAAGGGATGGTTGTGGGTGGAGTAAGAAAGGCCTCTGGGTCCAGCGGGGGCCGGGGGCTGGGGGCACACTCTCATTTGTGTACCTTAGAGGAAGGTCTGTTGGGCACTGGCTCTGAGACACAGCTGAGAGGGTGACCTTGAAGAGCTGTTTCTTTCTGGAAAACAAAACAATAAAGTAAAAGGGTTGTTTGGTTGTAAAATCCAGCAGTATAAGTAAAAATGATTGTATCCTGACTCCTTCCTCATTAAATCTGTGTGAAGAGACAAATGAGCTATTGTTAGGCAGTAACCTCCTTATTGGCCTCCCAGCCTGCAGTCTTGACCCATCAGATCTTTCTGAAAACACAAATGTGGTCAGGTGACCCAGTGGCTCAAAACTTGGAACACCTCCTTTATTGCTTTCAGGAGAAAGCCCTGTCTTTGACTTGGCATTCAAGGCCCTGTGCTATTCCTCAGCCTCACTGTGTGCCACTCCCTGCTTCCCCCCACCAATCCTGCAGCTCTGCCAGGAATGCCTTTTCCCCTCCCACCCGTCCTCCAGGACTCGGGAATACCACCGTCTCCTCTCCTCTCCTCACACAGCACCTCCTTACAATGTGCACCCTGCTACACTGGATCCCTGCTGTGGGCGTCTGGGGAGGGCGGGTGACCAAGAGCCCAAAGCCCCTTTCTGAGGAATGGGGATCAGAGCAGCTGACGTCGAGGCCAGATGAACTGTGCACAGATGGATGAGGGAAGGCGGCGGTGTGAGGAAGTGGGGCTGTCAGGTCTGATGCCAGTCTGACCCCGAGTGAAGGAGATGGGAGGGCAGCTTGGGTGGAAGCGACCACCAGGCCACCCCTGCAAGGAGCCCTGTGTGTACCTGGAACAAGCCTGCCGTGTGTCCATGCTCAGTGGCTGGCTGGGACAGCCTGCCGGTGCTGGCACAGCAGAGACACGGGATGGGTCCCCTGCCTTCAGCTGTGCCCTCAGCCACTGCTCCTCTTGGTTGGAGTCACCCAGTAAACCATCCTGTCACAGACACCTTAGAGTCTGCCTGCATGAAGTTACTCTGGCTTGAGCTGTGTGCATTGAGAGACTGAACCTGTGAGCTTGCCCGTGGCTGAGTGAGAGGCGAGGTCCTCGAGCCAGAGGCGGTCACGATGGGGCGAGCTTGTGGAAGCTGCCTGGTCAGCGTGCTCGTTGCTGGCCGGTGGCTGCCTGGCCCAGCCAGAATCCCCCGGGGGGTAGAGGCAGGTAAAATGGGGAGAAGCGGGTCCCTCCAGTGCTCATTTCTCAAAGTCGAGGTCCCCTCAGTTAGTACTTCCCCCTTGTGGAGGCGCTGGGGTCCCAGAGCCCCTGGTGCTGACAGGTGCCCTGTGCCTCCTGATTTCCAGCGTCCGAGAGCAAACTGACACCGCCAGAGCCGCGCTCTACCGCGAGCAACGTTCACGGACAGCCCGTGACGTGTCTGCACGTTGTACTCCCATTTATCTCACCCTCGCACTGGCAGCCCTGAAACAACTGGCGCCCCACGGGGCTTGGCTGCCTCTCCCCCCAGGGTCGAGGGTCCCCAGAGAACAACGGTGCCACAGCCATGAAGGACCCGAATACACATGTGCACGGTGCCTCTCGGGGTGTGGACTTCTGTCAGACTTTAAAATATTTTTATTTATTGATTTGTATATGTGTGTGTGTGAGAGAGAGAAAGAGAGAAGAGGGTGAGGAGCAGGAAGCATCAACTCCCATGTGTGTCTTGACCAGGCAAGCCCAGGGTTTCAAACCAGTGACCTCAGCGTTCCAGGTCAATGCTTTTATACACTGCGCCACCACAGGTCAGGCCAGACTTTCTTCTTGGTAATGGTGATGGTGCTAAGAAAGTTGTGTAATTTAACCAATAAATAAACATGGAAAACAATGTGTTAAAACAAACACATTATGGAGTATAGAATTTGCATGAATTTTTAAGCTGAAATAAGGGATGTCCATGAAGTTTTGCCTTTGTGCTGGCTGTTTGGACCTAGACTTTCAAACCCTCAGATACATGATTTCTTAAAATTATTATTAGTTTACTGTCTTTTCTAAGTGAAAGGAGGGGAGATACAGAGACAGACTCCTGCATGTTCCCCGACCAGGATCCACCCTGTATTCACCATCTGGGGATGACACTCTGCCCATCTGGGGCCATACTCGGAACTGAGCACCTGAGGTGGAGGCTCCACGGAGTCATCCTCGGCACCTGGCCAATGCTGTTGAACCAATTGAGCCATGGCTGCGGGAGGAGGAGGAGGAGGAGGAGGAGAGAGAGAGAGAGAGAGAGAGAGAGAGAGAGAAAGAGAGAGAAGAAGAAGTAGGGGTGGAGAAGTAGATAGTTGCTTCTGCTATATGCCCCGACTGGGAACCAAACCCAGGACATCTACACGCTGGGCGGATGCTCTACCACTAAGCCAAACAGCCAGTACCTTAAAATTATTTAAATAATTATGCATGAGTTTGACCAGGTGGTGGCGCAGTTGACAGAGCATTGGCCTGGGATGCTGAGTACCCAGGTTCAAAGTCCTGATGCCCTGGCTTGAGCACGAGCTCTTCTGGTTTGAGGACGGGCTCATAAGCTTGAGCCAGTGTTGCCAGCTTGAGCGTGGGATCATAGACATGACTTCATGGTCATTGGTTTGAGCCCAGAGGTGTCTGGCTTGAACCTAAGGTCACGGGCTTGAGCAAGGGGTCACTGGCTTTGCTGGAGCCCCCTGTCAAGGCACATGTGAGAAAGCAATCAATGAACAACTAAAGTGATGCAACTATGAGTGTCCCTTTCTCTTTTGCTAAAAAAAAAGAAAAGAAATTATACATGAATATACTTTATATCTTACAAATAAGGGGAAAGTTCTCTATCTCTCTAATCCTAATTTCCATCAAATAAACTTTGATGTCAGTTTGGTAGTAGTTTTATAGGACTCTATACCTGTTCATGTCCCATAGAAAGTATATAACATTGATTTTTTCTTTCTATATAAATGATGACATCATATTCTATATGTTGTACAATATGCCTTTTTTCATTCAATCATATAATCAGGAAATCTGTTCACGTTACCCTACAGAACAGTGTTTTTCAACCACCTATCTGTGGACCAGTCTGCCAGAAATTTCATGCCGGTCCGTGAAAGAGTTATCCACCCTGATGTTTTATAAAGATTATAGACCCACTGCGCCACCACAGGTCAGGTCAGGAATTTGTTTCTAAAGCAATGTGACAAGCTAGTGGCTGAGTAAAAGCCAGGAAATCCCTGTCTCAACGGCCAGTTCAGAGCTTTATTACTTTATTTTTTTAATATAAACCCAGACTCAATAGACTCTACCTCTTCTTCTTTTTTCTTAATTTATTGACTGATTTTAGAGAAAGAGGAAAGAAGAGAGAGGAAGGGAGGGAAAGAGAGAGAGAGAGAGAGAGAGAGAGAGAGAGGAACATCAATCTGCTCCTGTATGTGCCCTGGCCGGGATGAACTGACAACCTCTGCACTTCGGGATGATGCTCTAACCAACCAAGCCTTCCAGCCAGGGCTAAAACACATTTTATTATGAAAATTCCAAACCTATAAAAAGAGAGAAAACGAGTATCACGAGCCTCTATGTACCTATGACCCAGCTCCAACAATTATCACAATTTTGCGGCACTTGCTTCATCTCTTACATTTTTGTTTCTCTTTCCTTGGAATAGTTAAAAGTCAATCCTAGACATCTTACTGTTTCACCAGCGCCCTTCCTGGTGCTGATGTAAATCTGCAAAGCAAGTGTTAAAGTAAACACAACGACCTTAGGAAACATAAGTTTGTCAGCTTTATCACTTTAACAAAGATGACAACTGAGGTGCCAAGAAGTGGTACCTACAATCACTTGTACATACTCTAATACTCATTTCTACAAACTAGGGACATTTTCTTTCCTTACCATATGACTGTTATCATACCTAACAAAATCAACAATTATTTCTTAGCACCATGAACTTGCTCATTTGATGTGGCTAGAATTTATCCGTGGTGTTTTATTTGGCAGTATAATAATAGCCCACTGACTTATTGGGTCTGTCCATTCTCTTATCGATGGGCACTGGGGGTCCTTTCTGGTTTTTAGCTATTATGGATGGTGCAGATATGAATATATAAATATTTGCATATGTCTCCCTGATGTGTATGTGCTAAATTCATTTTGACAGACACTCGAAGAGTGGGACTGCTGAGCAGGTTCAAACCTGTGTTTCTAAAGTGGTTCTATCAGTTTTCACACTAGCCTGCAGTGTGTTAGACATCCTATCAATCCCCAGCCTCGTCAGAGACCCCATCAATCCCCAGCCTCGTCGGAGACCCCATCAATCCCCAGCCTCGTCAGAGACCCCATCAATCCCCAGCCTCGCGGACACTTCACTTGGATGTGTGCACTGGGTTGTGAAGTAACTCAGTTTCTTACTGTGGTTACATTCAGAAAAGTTTGAAGAACGTTGGTTTCAAGTGTCAAATAGTTACGAAGTATTTGTTACAAACACCTGGAGTCCCTTTGTCCCTTTCCTTCACACCCCTGTGGAGGCAATCATTTTGTTCATTTTATTATTTGTCTTCAAAGCTCCAAGTGACAAACTATAATCCTACTTCCTAATTTTCAGGCATCATTTATTGGGTCTTCCTACTGAGCAAAATGGGGATTTTCCTTGTTTCGCCACCCTCTCTCCCTTCCTCCGTCCTCCCAGTATAGTACAATCTTTGTTTTTGATTAAATTAGTGTTCTGGCTTTGTGTTATTATGATTACACAAATGCTGTTCAAGGCTGAGTCTTGTAATATTCTGATTTCTTTTTCTTTCTTTATAACTTTTTGCTTTCTCTCTAATTAAAAACCACCCCGCCCCTTTAGTTATCTCAGTGGTTGTCACTAAGTCAGTTGCCAGCCTGTCTGTTAGTTGTCTGACCTCTCGGGGTGTCAGACGTGGCAGATGTGCCCGCAGGTGGGTCCCCTATCTCCCTGTCTCTGTAGCCCCAACCCCTAAAGCCACTGTCTCTCCCTCCTGGGGCAGAGAACGGATCTTTTTTTTTTTTTTAAACTCTAAGCTACAGCAGTCTGGTATCCACATGGTCTGCCAGGGCCCTTTTCAAGGTCAAGCTTGTGTTGCTAAATCCAATGGACAAGTTTCTGTTTTCATCATAACCTCTCAGCAGCATTTCACATGGCTGACGTGTGACCTCCTGCAAGCAGTTAGTTCTCTCATGCTTATCAGCTGTGGCTCTGTCATGGTTTGCCTTATTCCTGAAGCAGACCCTGAAACAAGGATTCTAGCACAAGGAGGGTGGCGCCGGGGTCACCAGCAGAGGGACAAGGAAGGAAAGACAGCCAGTTAAGGGTGAATTTTTCTCATCCCCCTCTTGTTGTATTGAGATATAATTGACACATAAAAATGGCATATATTTACAGTGTACAATGTGATGATCTGAA
This sequence comes from Saccopteryx bilineata, assembly GCF_036850765.1. Lineage (NCBI taxonomy): Eukaryota > Metazoa > Chordata > Mammalia > Chiroptera > Emballonuridae > Saccopteryx > Saccopteryx bilineata. The sequence goes on from NC_089493.1 coordinate 292,614,373, forward strand.
ACATACATACATTGTAAAATGATCACCCATCATCACGCTACTGAACATACCCACCACCTCACACAGTCATATTCCTTCCTGTGGTGAGAACAGTGAAGACCTCCTCTTAGCGCGCGTCAGGTATGCAATGCGGTGTTATGAACTATAGCTGCTGGGCTGTGCATTACATCTCCAGAACTTGTTCATCCTGCGTCACTTTGTACAAAGGGTGCATACTAAGCTGGTTACCTCAGGGAGTGACTGAACCTTAATCCAGGGGCAAATTCTGGGAAATGATAAAAAACACATACCTCAGAGCTATCCCATTGAAGGTGGAAGGGAGCTGGGGTGTTGGTTGCGAGCCGCTTTGGGAGTGGAGTGTCACTTTTGGCGTAGGGAGCTACAGACCTGGCAGCCATCTGGAAGCCACCTGAGGGTCTGAGGGCATTAGGGTTTCAAGGACAGGGACGTGAGGGCAGGCTGCTGACATCATCTGCTCTGTTCCTCAAATAGAATAGGGTCCATGAGTCAGGGACATGTGTACTTATTTGGCTTATTGCTAGATTCCCAATGTCTGTCTGGTACATAGTAGTTGCCCAATACATAGTATTTGAATGAACAAAAGAATGAGTGAGAAACTCAGGGATTCAATTGTAAGGATTCAGAAAGAGGCTAAGCACCAGAAGCCTCACTTTCAAGTAGAAAAGGGAGGCCCTGGCTGGTTGGCTCAGGAGTAGAGCATCGGGCCAGCATCTGCATGTCCCGGATTTGATTCCCGGTCAGGGCACACAGAAGAAGTGACCATCTGCTTCTCCCCCCTCCCCCCTCCACCTTCTCTCTCTCTCCCTCTCTCTTTCTCTCTCTCTTCCCTTCCTGCAGTCATAGCTTGATTGGTTTGAGTGCATCAGCCCCTGGCACTGAGGATGGCTCTATGAAGCCTTGCCTCAGGTGCTAAATATAGCTCATTTGCGAGCGTGCCTCCAGATGGACAGAGCATCGGCCCCAGATGGGGTTGCCGGGTCAATCCCTGTCTGGTTGCATGCAGGAGTCTGTCTCTCTGTCTCCCCTTCTCTCACTTGGAAAAAAAGAAGAAGAGAAAAAACTAAATAGAAAAGTGAAATCAAGGAGAACTTCTATAGTAGTAAAGAGGAACTTGAGAGCAATTTTATTTAGCATAATCACAGAATTCAAATGAAATGACATAAAATCTCTGGGTCCTTAATAGTGCCCCTGAGCTGCTGAATCTTGGTCTTGTTCTGTGATGTGATACATTGGCTATTGTTTGAGTTGGGATTGCTAATATTTATAGCTCAAAGCACCCCAATAGATATAAGCTGTGTTGTAAAAACTTGGTTTATAATTACTAGCTTTTGTGTGCCTCAGTTTCTTCATCTATAAAATCAAAATGCACAGTGGGTAGGGAGACAGCCTGGGATGCTGAGGAGCCAGGTTCGAAACCTCGAGGTTGCCGGCTTGAGCGCGGGCTCGCCAGCTTGAGAATGAGGTCGCTGGCTTGAAGCCCAATGTTGCCGGTTAGAGCAAGGGGTCACTGGCTCAGCTGGAGGCCCCTTATCAAAGCATATATGAGAAAGCAATCAATGAACAACTAAAGTGCCACAATAACAAGTTGATGTTTCTCATCTTTCTCCCTTCCTCTCTGTCTGTCCTTGTCTGTCCTTCTGTCTCACTAAAAAAAAAATAAAAATGAGAACAATATTTTCTCCATAATTTTTTTTTTTAAGTGTGAGGAGGGGAGATAGTGAGGCAGACTCCCTCATGCATCTTCACCAGGATCCACCCAGCAACCCCATCTAAGGCCAATGCTTGAATATCAAGCTATTTTTAGTGCCTGGGGCTGATGCACTCCATTGGAGCTATTCTCAGTGCCCAGAGCCTTGCTTGAACCAATCAGCCACTGGCCGTGGGAGGTGAAGAGGGAGAAAAGGGGAGAGAGGAATGGGGAGAAGCAGATGATGGCTTCTCCTGTGTGCCCTGACCAGGAATCAAACCCATGACATTCATACACCTGGCCGACACTCTATTCACTGAGCCACTGGCCAAGGCTTCCATAGAATTTCTATGAAGATTTAGTGGGTTAACATGCAAAGCACTTAATACCAGTACAGACTAAACGCCCATTCAATGTTAGTTGTTATTAATGTTTTATTATTATTATTTTATAATATAACGTGTTATTACACTATATGTTAACTATTTTTTCTATGTTCTTAAAATATTCAAATTTCAAAATTAAGCATTTTTAGTTGTATTTTTGGTATTTTCTATTTTTTACTTTAATGTATCATGATCAGAAAATATGGCATGTATTATTTCAGCCCTCTTGGGGGCATAAAATTGAAATTGATTTTGTAAAACTTGTTTTAATTATTTTTTAAATTATTTATTTATTTATTTATTTCTTTTCAGAGACAGAGAGAGTCAGAGAGTGGGATAGACAGGGACAGACAGACAGGAACGGAGAGATGAGAAACATCAATCATTAGCTTTTTTGTTGCGTGTTATGATACCTTAGTTGTTCATTGATTGCTTTCTCATATGTGCCTTGACTGCAGGCCTTCAGCAGACTGAGTAATCCCTTGCTCAAGCCAGCGACCTTGGGTCCAAGCTGGTGAGCTTTTGCTCAAACCAGATGAGCCCGCGCTCAAGCTGGCAACCTCGGGGTCTTGAACCTGGGTCTTCCGCATCCCAGTCCCATGCTCTATCCACATCGCCACCGCCTGGTCAGGCTTGTTTTAATTCTTAAAAAGCTATATTCTATTTCTAAAAGTTAATTGCCAACATTATACATACATACATATATTTATATATCATATATATATGATATATATATATATAAATACTACGTTATTTGTTGTGTTTTTCAGATCAATCACTTAATTTTCACATCTGTAACTAAATCAGAATTTGCCCTTAATTTTTACTGAGGAAAAATGTGAAGAAATAAAATGGAGTCACCACTACAGTTAAGCTGTTAAATTACTAAAATCTAATAGGTTGAAGCATGAGGAAATGACTCCATTCTTGTGTTAACTCATGTGGGAACTGAAACTCTTGAACTTTCTGGTCCTGTGTCAATACCTGGATATACATCAGTTCATTATGTGTCAATACCTGTATATGGACCAGACCCCCAGAAAGCCTTCTGATTATCCCTGAAGGACTCACTAAGCCAGGCCACTTAACATTATCGAGACTACCGAATGGGACCAGACCTCCTGGCAGCCCTCATCCCACAGCCTGACCTCTGACTGATGGCCACCCTGGACCAATTCTAGGGCTAAGAACACATGGCTGAGTATTCTTAAGAATGCAATTTTTATTATAAGAACTCTTAACTTTTCTTTCATTTTTGGAACACTTCTTGGTTTTTGCTTAGCCATGTTCCCAATTTGCAAACTCTAAGACCTTTCAATAAAACCTTTATCATTCATATTCAGCAAAGCTTCCGGACTATTTTGAGTTCACACTACTTTCTAAATCTATTCAACATTCACTTCTTCTTATGTTCTAACTGGAACATATGTCAGTCCAAGTCTCCTCTCCAATTCATTTGTTTCTAGACTTCAGTGCCTTACCTCTGAGACCTGTCTGTCCTTTACCCCCAAAATAACTTTTATTATTAAGATTCTGGAAAAAAAAATCCCCAGCCCATGGCTTCTCTATCCTCACTGGTGAGGCCCTTTTAAAAAACCCCACATTTCCTCTTGCTGGTCCGTGAGCAGGAAGTGTCTAAACCAGATTGTTCCTCTTTCCTCGACCTGTCAAGATTCAGCCTTTGCCCACCCCTAACCATCGCCCTGACACCCAGCTTTCGGCCACATTATCACACAGTTCTCTGTTGCAGTGGTTTTTACACTTTTTAAAAATGCAGATTAATTTTTTTTTAGAGCAAAAGACACTATGAAACAACCTACTACTGCTTACCTAGGTTCTGTTGGCATTTTTATGACGAGGGAAAGAAGTTTTCAAAGTGAACAAAAGAGCTAAGAGTTAGACCAGTCCTGTAATAATATTTTTGGTCTTTCTCTCCTTTCTTTTCTTTTCTTTTCTTTTCTTTTCTTTTCTTTTCTTTTCTTTTCTTTTCTTTTCTTTTCTTTTCTTTCTTTCTTTCTCTCTCTCTCTTTCTTTCTTTCTCTTTTTCTTTCTTTCTTTCTTTCTTTCTTTCTTTTTTCTTTCTTTCTTTCTCCCTCTCTCTCTCCCCTTCCTCCCTTCCTTGCTTCCTTCCCTCCCTCCCTGCCTCTTTTTCTTTTTTCTTTTTTTAAATTTCACCTTATTTTTACTTTTTGTATGGAACAAATTATTTTTTCTGTAAAGTGAACTATTCTGCAACTTCTGCTAAAATTTGGAGCTTGAATGTATTCTTATATTTTCTTTTATAAGTAAATTTTTATTAATTTTAATGGGGTGACATCAATAAATCAGGGTACATATATTCAAAGAAAACATGTCCAGGTTATCTTGTCATTCAATTATATTGCATACTCATCACCTAAAGTCAGATTGTCCTTCAGCCTTTCTTTCTCTCTCTCTCTCTTCTTCCTCCCTCCCTCCCTCCCTCCCTCCCTCCCTCCCTTCCTCCCTCCCTCCCTCCCTCCCTTCCTTTCCCTTTTTTTGCTCCTCACACCAGTGCAAGACATCCTTTATGTTGTTCAGAGCTGATGTTTCAGTTATTTATTCAATCAACATTTGCTAAGCTCCTTTTAATGTGACATGTACCATCCTTAGTCTTGGGAAATGTACATTTGGATAATTCAAAATGGTTGCCTTCAGTAACCTATCATGCGAGAAAAAACAACAACAACCCTCATAAACATTTAATGGGATCAGAGTGTGAGAACTTTTAGCAGAGCTATGTGCAAGAAAGCCTGGCTCTGAGTAGGAAATCAGAGCAGGCTTCTCAGAAAAGGTGACAGTTTGCGTTGGCCCTTGGAGAGCAAGTCGGAGTTGGTAAGGATTACAGAAAGATGCAGAAGGCACTCTAGATGTGTTCAATGGTAGGTTGTGTTAGTTATCTACAACTGCACAACATCCCTGGCCAGATAGCTCAGTTGGTTGGACCTTTGTCCCTGTGCGCCAGGGGTGGGGGTTCAATCCCCAGTCAGGGCACATACAGGAAGGAGCAGATCGATGTTTCTGTCTGTCTGTCTGTCTCTCCCTTCCTCTCTCACTAAGAATCAGTCAATAAATTAAAAAATTAAAATTGCATGATAAATGACCCCCAACTTAATGACTTAAAACAACAATAGTCACTGCCAGTGGAAATGCAAGATGGTGCAGCCACTCTGGAAGACAGTCTGGCAGTTCCTTCCAGAACGAAACATACACTCGCCAGACGATCCCACCACGTGCTCCTTGGTCTTTCCCCAAAGGAGGCAAAACGTACGTCCCCACCAAACCCTGCATATGGATGTTTATAACAGCTTTATTCATAATTGCCAGAACTTGGAAGCAACCAAGATGTCTTTTGGTCGGTGAATAGATAAATAAACTGTGGTCCCTCCAGACAAGGGAATATCAGCCTTAAAAGTGGATTCCTATCAAACCATGAAACGACATGGCAGATATCGAAATGCAAATTGCTAAGTGAACGAAGCCAGTCTGAGCAGGCTACACCCTGGGTTATTCCAACTACATGATGCTCCGGAAAAGGCAAAACTATGTAGACAGGACTGTGTCGCTCTGGTGGAGGAAGTTGATAATGAGAAAGGCTATGCCAGCGATTTTCAACTGGCAAGCCCCAAGAATGTTTAAAACATGCAGTTCCTGACTATTTAATCAGGGACACTGTCCTCTTTTCCCTCAGATTGTCAAATTAAAAAATGACAACAGCCAACACAACAATAGCCATCTGCTGTGAATGAATAAAAATTACACTTTTTTTTGTACCAGATTGGCAAAAACGATAATTTTGGGTGTGCCAGAGAATTTTAATAATTCATGCATGTGTGTCATGAGCTAAAAAAGGTTGAAAATTGCAAGGCTATGCATATGTGGAAGTAGAAAGGATATGGGAAAATTTCTCCATAAGATTTCGTTTGTTTGTTTGGTTTTACAGAGACAGAGAGTGAGTCAGAGAGAGGGATAGACAGGGACAGACAGACAGGAATGGAGAGAGATGAGAAGCATCAATCATCAGTTTTTTGTTTTGGCACTTTAGTTGTTCATTGATTGCTTTGTCATATGTGCCTTGACCATGGGACTACAGCAGACTGAGATAATCCCTTGCTCGAGCCAGCGATCTTGGGTCCAAGCTGGTGAGCTTTTTGCTCAAACCAGATGAGCTCGTGCTCAAGCTGGCGATCTCGGGGTCTCGAACCTGGGTCCTCCACATCACAGTCCGACACTCTATCCACTGCGCCACCGCCTGGTCAGGCCCCCATAAATTTGCTGTAAACTTAAAACTGCTCTAATACATTGTTTATACTTCAAAAACCCAAACAAACAGAAACCTGACCATATTTATTTCTTATCTCCCATGATTTCTCTGGGTCCGGAAATCAGGGGTGGGTGACTGAGCAGTCTGACTCAATGTCCCTCATGATGCTGTGGTCAGATTTTAGGAAGGGCTGCAGTCATCTGAGGGCTTGACTTGTTGGAGGATCTGTTTCTAGAGCAGCTCATGCACATGGTCCTGGCTCTTGGTGGGAGGCCTCAGTCCTTCTCCACCAGGAACTCTCTGTAAGGCAGCTTGTGGGTCCTCACAAGCATGGTGAGTGGCTTCCTCCAGCCTCCGGAGAGAGCAATCCAAGAGCTGCAAAATCTTTCAAAATCTAGTCTTGGAAGTCACACACCTTCACCTCTGCTGTCTTCTATTGGTCACACACGCCAGCCGTGATTCAACAAGGAAGGGGATCTCACCAGGGCGTGAATGCTCAGAGAGGAATGTCATTAGGGGCCATCTTCGATGCTGGCTACCACATAGGGCGCGCTAACGACAACGGATGAAGCGTGCTTGGGCTATAAATGGTTAGACGTAGGGTTAAAAGCTATTTATGGACTAACTGGTCAGGCGCTAAGGAGTTTGGTTTTTAAAAAAAAATTAATTAACTAATTAATTAATTTTTTTACAGAGACAGAGAGAGAGTCAGAGAGAGGGATAGACAGGGACAGACAGACAGGAACGGAGAGATGAGAAGCATCAATCATTAGTTTTTCATTGCGCATTGCAACACCTTAGTTGTTCATTGATTGCCTTCTCATACGTGCCTTGACCGCGGGCCTTCAGCAGACCAAGTAACCCCTTGCTCGAGCCAGTGACTTTGGGCTCAAGCTGGTGAGCTTTTGCTCAAACCAGATGAACCCTCGCTCAAGCTGGCTACCTCGGGGTCTCGAACCTGGGTCTTCTGCATCTCAGTCCGACGCTCTATCCACTGCGCCACTACCCAGTCAGGCAGGAGTCTGGCTTTTAACTGTTGGGGATAGGGAAATGCTGAAAGGCTTTTTAGAAGGCAACTATAGGGTCAAAGTATCTCTTTTTGTCTCAATTTGGCAGCAGTATGTTTAAGTAAGCCCCTTGATGGGTCTCTTTTCTTTGAAGTGTGTAAAACCTCATGTAGATTTATACACATTCCATTCTTTCTTTTTGTGTTGGACTGTTTTTGAAAACTGTTAGCTTGGATCATATGTCATTTTGCACACTCTTCCACAATGGAAAACCTATTATCTCTGTATCAGCTGGGATACTGTTGGTCGCAAATAAAAAAAATTTAACTCAAAATTACTTAAATAATAAAAAGAATTTTTTTACTTAGGCAACTGAAAAGTCCAGGGATAGAAAAGACTTCAGGTCGGGTTTGATCCAGAGTTTCACATCTTCATGGGTGTTCTGGCTCTGTTTTCGTAATGTGCAGGTTTATCTTCAAGTGTATTTTATTTCATTATTTTTTTCTTTCTTTCTTTCTTTTTTTTTTTCCTGAAGCTGGAAACGGGGAGAGACAGTCAGACAGACTCCCGCATGCGCCCGACCGGGATCCACCCAGCATGCCCACCAGGGGCGACGCTCTGCCCACCAGGGGGCGATGCTCTGCCCCTCTGGGGCGTCGCTCTGCTGTGACCAGAGCCACTCTAGCGCCTGGGGCAGAGGCCAAGGAGCCATCGCCAGCGCCCGGGCCGTCTTTGCTCCAATGGAGCCTTGGCTGCGGGAGGGGAAGAGAGAGACAGAGAGGAAGGAGGGGGGGGGGCAGGGGTGGAGAAGCAAATGGGCGCTTCTCCTATGTGCCCTGGCCAGGAATCGAACCCGGGTCCCCCGCATGCCAGGCCGACGCTCTACCGCTGAGCCAACTGGCCAGGGCCAAGTGTATTTTATTTTTCACGGTAGCAAAAATTGTGGTGGTGGTTTCGGATTTCGCATTACACTGGAAAGAGAAAAAGCATCTTCGTCCTCAGTTCCACTTTGATTGGTCTGGCTTACGTCACAGGCACACACCTGAACAAATCACTGAAGTTAGGGGTGTGGGATACAGTATACGGATTAGCTATATTTAGTTCACATGCTCTGCCCTCGGAGCTGGGGATGAAGTCAATTCTCCCCAGAAAGCGTAGTCCTCCAAATAGAAATGGAAGTTTCCTTTGAGGAGGGAAGTTGGATACAGGATAGACAACTACATGTGTCCAACACAAATTCAAAAATATCATGTGGTTCACCTAAACAACACTTACTGAGCCCTATCCAAACACAGGGTTGGGCTCTGGGCTACAACAACACGACGTAGCCCCTGATTTTATGGAGTTTATGGAGGTTATTATCCCCTGAGAATGTAAAGTCTCTGAGGGCAAGGGAGTTTCCCTCTCTTGTTTACATCTGTATTCTCAGAACCTAGAATAGCATCTAACACATAGAAGGTACTCAGTATATATATTTTAAATGTGAGGTCTGGGGGAAGGATAGATGTAGACATACATATAACACACCACACCGTTTCTGGTCTGTTTCTGGCTGTAGGGACTCTGAGGGGACAGGGCTGGGGTCGGCTCTTGGCCTCCTCTTCCTTGTCCTTTTCCCTCTTTGGACTGTTGGTCCTCTGGTGACAGACTGGGAGGAAGGAGTGAGGCAGATGGCCGAGTGTTCCCCAAGTGCCTGGTTGCCCACTGGAGGTCAGAGGTGCCCCTAGTCTCACCCCGGTGCAGGCTGTGTCCATCTCAAGCTCTTTGGTCCTCAGGATCTGAGGTGCGAGGTGTCCCTGGGGGTTACATTTAACTTTCTAACCTCAGGCCAGGTACATTTATGTTTGAGGCTCTATGGAGCGGTTCTGTGCCCAGTTAGCTTTCTGCTAATTGATACTGCCGCGAAGAGGGTTTAAAGACAGACCTCACGGGCCTGTCCTGGGATGGCGCAGTGGATAAAGTGTCAACCTGGAACGCTGAGGTCGCAGGTTCGAAACCCTGGGCTTGCCCCGTCAGGGCACTATATGACAAGCAATCAATGAATAACTAAAGTGAAGCAACTGCGAGTTGTTACTTCTTGCTCCCTTTTTCTTCTCTCTGTAAAATTAATAAATAAAATCTTCAAACAAAAAGATTGATCAAAGGAGAGCCCTTTTCCCTGTGGATTCTTTGGCCGCAAATTCGGGTGTACTTTGACAACAGGACAAACATTTGAAGTGAGATTGCTGGAAAATCAAGGATATGTGGTTGTCAGACCTACAGGCTGCTTCATTCAACACACTGCCTGGCGGGGTACACGTGGTTCAGACGGCGACCTCGGGGCCTCTGATGTATGAGCACCCTCCTGTCTTCTCGTGGCTCCGGAAGAACGAAACCCTTAATCGCCCCAACCCCTGGACTGCACCAACGTAGAATATAAATTGTGAGAAGAAGAGCTGCAATCCCTGCAGGCTTCGATGGTCTGCAAGGGACAGATACCTATCTGAAGTTCTGCAAGAAAGTGGGGGTTGGGAGCGAAGCTACGTGGGGCTCGAGTGTGCGCATGCGTGAGGGCTGGACCAAACCAGAAAGCCCCTCTAGCACCTAGGCTGCTCGGGGCTCACGCTGCACCTCCCTCTCTCTCAGAGGCACATGCCTGACCTGTGGTGGCGCAGTGGATAAAGCGTTGACCTGGAAATGCTGAGGTCGCCGGTTCGAAACCCTGGGCTTGCCTGGTCAAGGCACATATGGGAGTTGATGCTTCCAGCTCCTCCCTCCTCCTCTCTCTCTGTCTCTCTCTCACCCTTTCTCTCACCTCTCTAAAATGAATAAATAAAATTAAACAAACAAACAAAAAAACCAGAGGCACGTGGTTCCCACACTGTGCCTCTGCTCCTCTCTGGGAAGCGGCTCCATTCCCTTCGCGCTGCCTCCCTGCCTTCAGAACTAGTTCATTCCAGGCACCACCCCCACCTTCCAGGCTGGAGGTTCAGGGAGGGGAGGTTCAAGTCCTTTCTCCGAGAAGGGTTTCCTTGACATCCTTCTTTACAGAATAGAGTCACAGGGCCACTCCCAGCTGCAAGGCAGGCTGGGGAAATCTGGAGGGAGGGTTTCCAGTCTCTGTTGGAGAGAGGCGCACAGGACAGGGAGCTGGAGATAACCTACCCAAGGGTCTGCCTCCGGAGGTGGAAGTCAGACCAACCTGCCAGGGTGGTTGAGAAGAAATTTATAAAATGGCTTGAATCTGTAAGACACTCTACAGATGGTGGCTTCAAAACGGGACTCACGTGGTGGTACAATTCGTTTGGAGAGTCGTTTGGCAGTGAGTAGGAAAGGTCCCAAAATGTGCATCTAATTTGCCCCGGTCATTTAATTAAAAACACTGTATATCTATCTGGAGGAGAGAACACTACAGAAGCAAAAACTGTATGTAGAAAATGATTTGATGCAGCATCGACAACATAATAAAACACTAACATTGATCAATTTAGTGAAATATTTTATGTGCATTAAAATTGAGTCCTGTGAAGCTGCACGAAATATCTGTGCCACAGCGGTATATGACAAAACCAGGATGCAGAACGAAACCCACCCTAGCCCAGTCAGTGTGTCAATGATGTCTGTGCTGGGAGCCGATGAAGGAAAGCTGATAGAAGCTGTCTTCTTTTTTCTTGTTTTCTTTAATATTGTTATAATTCTCTTCGTATAGTTAGTAAAATTGGGAGAGAAAAAAAATACAATTACAGTGGTTTCCTAGGCCTGGCTCAACCTTTCAGGGGTTGAGCAGAGTTAGATATCTTAGGACATTTCTGATGTGCTCTTCAGAAATTACCCGTCCTGGACAGATGGGAGAGGTTGTGCCCTCTGACATTTGAATCTACCCTTTTACCCCTAGAAGCAAAAGAATCCACATAAAGAAGTTCTTCTGTGACGGAAGTACAGTGCCCTTCCTGTCTTATTCCTGGAATGACTAGTTTTCTCCTTGGTACTGCTCACGTCAGGCCCTGAGAGACTTCTGTTTTCAGAGATGGGAAGCAGGAGGAAGCATTTCGGGGGTGGTGGCAGTACATGGCTGTCTCTGCCCTGAAAGTGACCTCTGGCCAACTGTGCTCTGAGGGTGACTCAGGTAGAAGCACCCACGCCTCCCACAAAGCCAGTGGTAGGATAGTTCCTCTGACCTGCCTGACATTGGCCCCTTGCTTAGACAACTGAGGGAAACAGGCAGAACATTCTAGAATGCTTCCCACTGGGAGAAGTGGGATCAAAAAAGAGTTTGCTTGCTTTTTCATTAAGAGAAATATATTATTTATGGTAGGAACACCGTTACCTTTACCGGTGTTGGGGTTCTTGGGTTCCCCAAGATAAAAACTGTGAGGAAGCCCCAGAGAAGTTTGCAGACAGATTTTCCTAAGCTTGTGCTCCAGCGCAGGGAGGCGGCACAGAGGGAAGGGAGGGACCCTGAACTGGCCCTGGGGGCTGGCTCTGCGCGTCTGCTTTTAGAAGCTGGGGGCCGAGCGGGCATGCACAAAAAGGCAAGTTTTTTAAAAAGGTGGGCTTGCGTGAAAAGACGGGTCTACGAAGGGTTCAAGGAGTGGAATGTTCCGTGTCAGGGTGGTGTTGCTTCTTCCTGTCGGGTTGCTTGGCAACTATCTCTGTGTCTGTGCTGTGGGGGCAATGTGGTAGTGTTGCCATTACTGCCACCCAGGGAAGTCACACCTTGATCAGTTGTGCATGTGAAAAACAGCCGTTTGACAACTTCTGGACAGCTGGTCTTAACTCAGCTTCCTGAGCACCCACTGTTTTTCCATTCCTGGGCCCAAGTCTCTGTCCTGTCTCAATACTGGATTTCTGTATATACACCCAGCACTCTTTCCATTGGCCTTACACACATACATATTCAAGAACCAATACTTTTACCTACGATAGCTATAGGGTATTGTTTTAATTGTGACACACCTGGCTGTGGAATGAAATGATGCAATAAATTATTTTTTCGTGGACAAAATGTCGCTGCCACAAATTCAGTGTCAACAGGAGTCCCCAGTCTGGAGTGCAGTGATGGGAGGGACTTTGTGCGAGTGACATGTCTAAAGTGAGGCCGCTCAGGTGGCAGCTTGTGTTACAATCCAGATACGGCAGCTCCAGTGAGACAGTCCGCGAGCCAGGCTGGGGAAGTGCAGTATTTCCTAGTGCACTTCACCAAGACAAAGGGGAGAAGTTCCCGTGCTTGGTCCCTCGATTGGTCCATTCATATGCAAATGAGGACTCCAAATTCTCACAGCTTGATTGGCCCAGATAGCACTGTCCTGATTGGTCAGAACTTTGTGTTCTGGTTGGTAGTTGTGGAGTTGCTCTGATTGGCTGGTAAAGATACAAATGAGGATGTAGGTGCACAGCCCTGATTGAATGGGAAAGGTCTCAGTCATACTGGTTGAAATATAATACGAGGAGCTTTATAAGGGTTGGCTCGGGTGCCAGGATCTCAGGGCACAGGCTGATAGCACTGTCTGTGGGCTTTTCCCTGATGGGTAGCAAGCACGGAAAGCCTCTGTAAACAGTGGCTACAAGACTCTGATTTTGGGCCTAATCAACTACAAGGAGTCTTTCCTAGCAGGTACATTCTTTCTTAGGGTTGATATATTTCCCTTTCAATCAGAACCTGTTGCCAGACAGCACTGATGACCCACCAGGGCAGCGTGCCCCATGGTAGAGCCGGAGTGGTGTGGCTACCCCAATCCAGTTCCATCTGGCCCCTTGGCAGGACTCCTGCGGTTGGGCATTAGCTAATGGAACAACTGGGCCATTTGCTCACAAGAGGTCTCTCAGCACCTACTGGATTTAAAGAAATTCCTGGTCTGTCATAAAAGCAACCAAAGCAAGTTGGGAAGGCTAAAAATCAACAAAAGGTACTTATTTCATAACATTAAGAGAAATCAGAGGTGATTGACAGCAAGGGTATTTGGCATCAGGAGTAAAGGTTTTAACCACTGAAATACGAACACGGAGGGGACGCAGTGCCATTATGGGTCCTTTCCATCCTGGGTTCAACAACTCGTGAGGAAGAGGCTTTGAGTGTTTGGCTATGCAGAGCAGCAACAGTTTGACAACAAAATATATTGAACAAATTAGAATAACAATGAGTAAAACAATAGGCAACCCAGACCTTAAAATAGCCCTGAGTTCAGTTGGAAGTCAGTTGAAAATAGTAGAGAACTTAAGTTCTAACCAGCCAGTGGTGCTAGAGGTGAAATGGGCATATCATTTAAGAGATTTTGCAAGTCTAAGGAGTTTGGTTGTGTCTACTTCTGTCTGGGAAAAGATATTTATCTAGGTGTGGCAGGAGGTATTGGCGAGGGCACAAACTCCCCCTTGAGCTGTGAGTAAATAAACAAGGAAAATTCCGTCATCGAGGACCATCCTGCCTGGCCCGTGGTGGTGAATTGGCTAAAGCGTTAACGCTGAGGTCACAGGTTTGAAACCCTGGGCTTACCTGGTCAAGGCATATACAACAAGCAATCAATGAACAACTAAAGTGGAACGACTATGAGCGATGCTTCTCACTCTCCCCCGTTCTCTCTGTAAAATCAATAAATAAAATTTTTTTTTTAGTCCCTGGCCGGTTGGCTCAGCGGTAGAGCGTCGGCCTGGCGTGCGGGGGACCCGGGTTCGATTCCCAGCCAGGGCACATAGGAGAAGCGCCCATTTGCTTCTCCCCCCCCTCCTTCCTCTCTGTCTCTCTCTTCCCCTCCCTCAGCCAAGGCTCCATTGGAGCAAAGATGGCCCTGGCGCTGGGGATGGCTCCTTGGTCTCTGCCCCAGGCACTAGAGTGGCTCTGGTCGCTGCAGAGCGACGCCCCGGAGGGGCAGAGCATTGCCCCCTGGTGGGCAGAGCATCGCCCCTGGTGGGATTGCCAGGTGGATCCCGGTCCGGCGCATGCAGGAGTCTGTCTGACTGTCTCACCCCTGTTTCCAGCTTCAGAAAAAGTACAAAAAAAAATAAATTTTTTTTTAAAAGGACCACCCTGGCAAAAGAATCTAAAGATGTGTGTTGAACTTGAAGGACTCTAGTGTCCAAGTCAGATGTTCCGTTAATGGTTCTGGTTAGATTTTGCATCATTATGTCTAGCTGAGTGCACAAATCTAAGGAAGTGGTTGCACCCATATTAAATCACCATATGGCACACTTTAAATCAAAAACACAATTTAGAAAATTATGTTAAATATTATCCCTACTGTAAAGCCAGTAGGCACGGCCACCATCACAGCTGCCTGGCCCATGCAGGTTCGCATTAGGTTCGGACAGTCGGTAATGAAACAACGGAGCCAAGAACTGGTGGGCCATTAGCTTTAATCTTAGCTTGCACCCGGCAGGCAAGAAATACACACAGTGGGAAAACACTTCCCTTTCCATTCAGGGTTCCCAAAGCCACTGACTCATCCAAGTTTCCCCAAATCAAAGGTTTCTAGCTCACCAGCCTTATTCACCTCTGTTCCCCATGGCTGCTTCTCCTCTCCTCCACGTGGTCTTTCTCGGCTCTCCTCCAGCATGGGCTCCTCTGGCCCATTTTATAGTATAGAAATCAAAACCTTTAATCCAACATACAAATAAGGAAGTCTCTGATACGAAGTCACTTATCTGAGGCATAAATGGGATTCCTCATAAGAGTGCACCACCCCACATCATGCAACAGTCAAGGGTGTGGGGAAAAGCTTAGTTTTAAAACTATGTCTTAGGCTGTAACGACTTGACCAGCTTAGAGCCTGTCTCCCACACCCAAAGCGAGCAAACATATATATATTATATTTACAAACATATTTGACCAACACCTATGAATACGCATTTAAGCGTTAGGCTTCTTCTCTCTGACATTACTTAAAATGTATTTCAGTTTTTAAGCACTGGCATGAGGTAAAAGGTAAGGGGCTCACCAAGGAAGGTCGTTTTCAGATGACTGAACTCTATTTAATATAATCTGTTCCACGAGAGATGAAAGAAAAGTTACAGCCTCAAGTTCGTAGACTGACTGCTATAAAATATGCCTCTTTTCTGAAAGGTAGAGACTGCGGGAGGAACCGAAAACATGAGGCTGATGTGTTCCAAAAGGATTGTTTACTTAAAACGCCTTAAAACGCCTGGCTGCAAGCATACCGAGAGAGAGACGACCGAAGCCACGTCGGTAATGGGGAGGGTTGGAGCAGGGTTTTTATAGTTTAATCAGGGGTCTTGGGAAAAAGTGGCTGTCACTGCCTCTATAGGTACAACGTAATCTTTCTTCCTATGTGGATTGGAGTGGTGTCACAGTGTCTTCAAATCGTTTATCTCCGGGCTCAACCATCTAAAGGAGGCCTGTGCTAGTTCACAAGGTCCCGGGCCAGCCGGACCAGCCGAGGCTTCAAGCAAGCCAGACCCTCTTCCCACTGGGTCGCACTGCCCTTGGAAGGGGTTATTGCGGGTTGACCTAAGAGATATCAGAAGACAGGGCCTCTGGGCCTGTGGCTAGGCTTTTACAAACAAGTTTTGTGCTTTAAACTTCCCTAATTGTCAGGTCCCTTCTCATAATGCAAGCTTCCCCTGACATTTCTGCAAATATAAACTGTTTGCTACATTTCAAAGTGGAGGCCAGGAAACCATTAAGTGAGAGAAGAGCAAGCCAATTAACTACAACCTCACAGTACTTTCAGGGGTGGGGGGTGGGGTGGGGGGTAGGGGGGAGTTGCTTAAGAGGAGGGGGAGGTTGGGCAGGGAAATGTTTACTGAAGAAGTTGGGTGAGGGGAATTTGAATTTTACAGCGGCTAATTTAACCTTAACACGATCCAGGTGTAAGGTATTTTCCGCTGAGGAAGAAAGAAGGACGTAGCCACCAAGTGTGGACAAGCAAAAGCTTTATTTAGAGCACATCCCAGGCAAGGTTCACTGGTCCGCTAGACAGGTGCCAGGGAAGTCGAACAGCTTGGGGGGGGCAGGGGGGGAATTTATAGCCTCGGGGGTGGTGGTAGTGGAATAGGTCGTGGAGAACTTTCATTGGACAGTTGTTTTTTTTCAAAATGCTCCTGGGCCGTTTCTTTTGGTGGTCATGGGTCTGGGTGGTTTCGGCCAAAGTCCCTGACCTGGTTCCTCATGTGACCTTCCCCCATTGCCAACCAGCCTCACACGAAGAAAAATTTCTTATATTTAAAATTCTCCCTTTCTTTTCAGGTATTGGGGAAGAGGACAAGACAAATTCTAAAACAGTTATCAAGGTTGCATATAACAGTTTTTCTTAGCCATCGAATTCTGTCTTACCACGTTGTTCCGAATCACCTTTCCACTCGCACAAGCGATCAAATATCAATACAGGGCTTGTCCTAGTTCTAGCATAGAAAGAATGATTCTAAATAAAAGAAATGATTCACATCTGAAATGATGTCCTTTTCCTAACTAGCCAGCACTTTGTTTTACCAGGATCTACACATTTGACCTCACTGACTGGTCAGAAGCAAGGAAAAACATACTGCTCACAAAATTGAGGAGATATTTGATAGCTTCATATTTATTTTGAAATATTCCCTCATTTTTTAAAAAGGTTTTATTTATTTATTTTTAATTCTTTTTTTCATTATAGAGGACAGAGAGAGAGAGAGAGAGAGAAGGGGGGAGGAGCAGGAAGCTTCAACTCCCATATGTGCCTTGACCGGCAAGCCCAGGGTTTTGAACCAGCCACCTCAGCATTCCAGGTCGACGCTTTACCCACTGCGCCACCACAGGTCAGGCATCCCCTCATTTTTTGTGAACAGTATACATATAGGTCCCAAACAGCTCCTTATACAAGGGAAATGTGAAGCTACAAAATTTCCTTAATCATGAACTCTTTCTCACTCAGGTGGTGTGTAAAATTACTGGAATGTTGGCTGGGCGGGGCTATCTCCTGCCACAGTAGCATTACAGAGGGCGTTCTGTAAAATCAGCAGGAAGGTTAGAGACGGTTGAGAAGGAGCAAACAGGAATAATGATAGGATCATCGGGTTTTTTGTTTTTTTTTTTTTACCAGAGACAGAGGCAAGTCAGCATCAGAAGGCAATGCAGAATTCAGACAGGTTCCCTGAGGAGGGTCAGGTCTGAAAGCATTGTACGACAATATTTCTATGCCAAGTTTTCCCACTTACAAGGATTAAAACAGCAGAAATCAGGAAGTCCCAAAGAGGGAGACGCTGCTGGTAGGGAATAACGGAAACATACAGCCTAAACCACAGGGAAGGTGACTGGCTTTGCTGCAAGAAAATTAAGTCCACGAAGATGCCCAGGAATATAGTCATTATGACAAGATTATTCAATAAAGTAACAGGAGTTCACTTTTCTGGGCCAGTCCAGATCCTGGGTAAAGCCGTTGGCTCCAAGGACTATCTGCTTTGGCCCGACCAGTTGTCTGCTCTGGATGATTTTAAGGTAGGTCTCTGATCGCTGAGATGTCCAGTCAGGTGAATGAGGTACAAATGAGAGAGTCTTTTTTAAAAATGAGAAACAGAAATCCTGTTAATTTGATAACACAGGGATGAGTTATCAATCCCCAGTATGGGGATTTCAGTGTGGCCGGAAGGAAGCCAGGTGGAGCTAACTTTGTCAATGGACTGTATCTTCAGGATGTCTGATGTCTTCATTGCCTGTGAAAAGACTGCTCCACCAGCTTTATACATTTTTTTTTTTTTTTGCAAGAAGTCAGAAGGTCTTCTTAATACATTTGTGCCTTCCCTGATCCAAAAACCTCCGAAGTCTTCTGATAATGATTTTAAAAGGGTACAATTGATGTTTACTAAAGGGAGTGGATCTTAGGTGACACAATACTGAGGGAAAGGCTTTAGGCCAAGCCATATTAAATGAGTCAATAATTTTTTCCAGTTGTGCTTTAACTAATTCTTTGGTTCTGTAAATCCAGAGGACTGAGGATGATAAAGGTGACGGGGATGCTGGCCAACTTTTGCATACCTGATGTAGACTTTGTCTTGTAAAGTAGGTCCCCTGCTTGCAAAGAAACTCTGTGGGGATTTTCCAAGTGGGGAAAATTCTTCCTCAAAGTATTTTTGTAACTGCTACAGCTGTAGCCCTTCAGCATGGGGTGCTTCTACCCAAGGAGATACATACGAATCATCGAGAGGACATTTTTGTTCTTGAGAAGGAGGCCAATTGGATCACGTTCACTTTCCACACTTGAAATAGGCCAACTAGTGTCATTTCCCCCTTTTGTAAAGAGAGATTCCCTTCCTTTAATAGTTCATTTAATCATAGCGACAAAGACTTCACAAGCAATTACAGAAATTTAAATGGTTAAAAGAAAATTTAGCTCTTTCATATTAAGAAGGCTTGGTTTACCTAACCAAGCAAAGATTTGATGATAGTCTGACCAGGCAGTGATATAGTGGATAGACGCAAAGGACCCAGGTTTGAAACCCCGAGGTTGCCGGGCTTTAGCACGAGCTCATCCAGCTTGAGTGGGGGTTCACCAGCTTGAGTGCGGGGTCTCTGGCTTGAGCGTGGGATCATAGGCGTGATCCCATGGTAGCTGGTTTGAGCCCAAGGTCTCCGGCTTGAGCCCAAGTTCGCTGGCTTGAGCAAGGGGTTACTTGCTCTCCTGTACTCCCCCCGCCCCCCGTAAAAGCACATATGAGAAAACAATCAATGAACAACTAAGGAGCCACAACGAAGAACTGATGCTTCTTATCTGTCTCCCTTCTTGCCTGTCTGTTCCTATCTGTCCCTCTCTCTGTCTCTGTCACAAAAAAAAAAAAAAAAGATTTGATGAAGTGCAGAAAATGGTCTTAAATAAACAAATTTTTATTTTTCCCTTTATAATTTCTTATCAAGAGCACATCAATAGCACAGGAAAAGATGTCCTTTTTTTATTTTATTTTATTTTATTTATTCACTTTAGAGAGGAGAGAGAGAGGGAGAGAGAGAGACAGAGAGAGAGGAGAGAGAGAGAGACAGGGGGTGAGGAGCTGGAAGCATCAACTCCCATATGTGCCTTGACCAGGCAAGCCCAGGGTTTCGAACCGGCGACCTCAGCATTTCCAGGTCGACGCTTTATCCACTGCGCCACCACAGGTCAGGCAAGATGTCCTTTTAATGGAGAGAGAAACCCAAATTTCAATTCTGTATCAGCATACTTTTAAAATTAATTTAAATAAATTTCTTCCAATCTTGGTTAGTTTGACCATACATAAGATTTCTTTTTCAATTTTCTTTCTCCATTAACCTTTTGCAACATACATATCTTCTGCAACTTTCATAAAACTTTCAGCTTTTGTTCTTTTTCCTTTCTTAGTCTAGAATAATTATTTTATTCTAGGACAAAATTACCCTCTTTTCCTTCAACAAAATGTATTTCCTTTCCTACCCTCATTCACGGCTGGTGGGAACGCGAACTGGTACAGCCGCTATGGAAGAGAGGATGGCGGTGTCTCAAAAAAATTAAGAATCGAGTTACCATATGACCCAGCAACCCCTCTCCTGGGTATCTACCTGAAAAACTCGAAAACATTGGTATGTAAAGACACGTACACCCCCACGTTCCTCTCAACGTTATTCACGGCGGCCACGACACGGAAGCAACCAAAGAGTTCCTCAATAGAGGACTGGAGAAAGAAGATGTGGTGCATATATACTGCGGCACTACTCAGCCGTAAGAAATGATGACATATTGCCATTTGTGACAACACGGAGGGACCTTGAGAACGTTATACTGACTGAAATAAGTATATCAGAAAAAGCTAAGAACTGTATGATCTCACACAACAGGTGGGATGTAAAACTGAGACTTGGGGATGGGACATAAGTAAAAGTGAAGTGGTTACCAGCGGGAGGGGGACGTGGGGGGGAGGAATGGTGACAAAATGATTTGACTTTGAGTGATGAGTACGCAACATAATCAACAAACAGTTCAGATGCTATAGAAATGTTTACCTGAAACCTATGTACTCTTATTGATCACTGTCAACCTGTTAAATTTAATTTTCTAAATAAAATTTAAAAAGAAAACCAGACATTTGAATCTAATAATACAGTAATTCTGGAAGTCAGAGTCTTCCCTTTCCCTAGGGTTTGCTGTTATTTGTTTTGTTTTGCTTTTTTTGTTTGTTTGTTTTTTAAAAAATTATGATAGGCTGCCTCGGTGTTAAGAATCAGCCTGAGGCCCTGGCCGGTTGGCTCAGCGGTAGAGCGTCGGCCTGGCGTGTGGAAGTCCCGGGTTCGATTCCCGGCCAGGGCACACAGGAGAGGCGCCCATCTGCTTCTCCACCCCTCCCCCTCTCCTTCCTCTCTGTCTCTCTCTTCCCCTCCCGCAGCCAAGGCTCTATTGGAGCAAAAGATGGTCAGGGCGCTGGGGATGGCTCCTTGGCCTCTGCTCCTGGCGCTAGACTGGCTCTGGTCACGACAGAGCAATGCCCCAGATGGGCAGAGCATCGCCCCCTGGTGGGCGTGCCGGGTGGATCTCGGTCGGGAGTCTGTCTGACTGCCTCCCCGTTTCCAGCTTCAGAAAAATACAAAAAAAAAAAAAAAGAAGAATCAGCCTGAAATCTTGAGGCATGTGTGGTTACTTCCTAATTCTTGTGCTTTCAAGGAGACACAGAGGGCGACTGACTTCTGTATTAATGTTTAGAACACATGTTCCAGGAGGCTGGCCCTAAGCTATTGAGCTTGCTTCTAGTAATGCTTGGTCAGGAGGCAGCGCAGGCTTGCGTAGCCCCAGGAGGAAGGTCAAGCAGGGCTGTGCGCTCATTGAGCCACCACCCTCTTCCTTTGAGTGTCAAACACATTTCTGCTTCCTACAACTTCTTTTTTTTTTTTTTTTTGCCCTGCCTGCCTTTGGTGTGTGTGCAGTCACAGAGTTCCTGCTCCCTCCAGCCATGAAACGCAGCGTTCTTCTGTTAACAGGTGCGTCAGAGACCTGGTGGGAGGGTGAGGAGGAGGGGAACTTTGGCATCTGTGAGTAGAGAGAAGGGGTGCGGAATATCGAGGGGAGAGATTGTGCAGAGACAAAGGGAGTTTGGGGAAGGGTAATAGATTCATGAAAAAACAGACAGTAGACCTAGACCAAGATGGGATGACCAGAGAAGCTTGCTTGGGTGAATGACTAAATTCATAGATAAAGGCCCTGGCTGGTTGGCTCAGGGGTAGAGTGTTGGCCTGTCTTGTGGCTGGCCCAGGTTCAAATCCAGGTCAGGGCACAGAGGAGATGCTACCATCTGCTTTTCCTCTCCCTCTTTCCTCCTCCTCCTCCTCTCTCTCTCTCTCTCTCTCTCTCTCTCTCTCTTCTTCTCCCACAGTCATGGCTCTATTGGTTTGAGTGTATCAACCCCTGGTGCTGAGGATGGCTTTGTGGAGCTTCTGCCTCAGGCGCTAAAAATAGCTTCGTTGTGAGAATGGCCTCAGATGGGGGTTGCCAGGTAGATCCCAGTTAGGATGCATGTGGAAGTCTGTCTATCTCCCCTCTTCCCACTTGGAAAAGAAGCAATAAAAAAAAAAAGGACAAATTCATAGACGATGCAGGGGGGTTTGGCTGTGCCCTCTACTTCACAGATGAGGAAACCAAGACCTAGACAGGTGAAATGACATGGTAAAGGGTGCACAGCAGATGCTGGATTCTCTTCTCAGAGTGTTTCTTCTTGGATTCCATCTCACCACCCCCATTTTGCCTGCAGTTCTATCTTCCAAGGACCCAGGTGTAAATGTTGGTTGAATGACAGATGGATCAAATGATTTCAGTTTGTTTCTTTTCATGCCTGTGTTTTGTGGCAAGTGAGTGAAAGAAGGGAAACAAATGCTTGAGAGTTGCATAGGAAGGAAATTGCCCGACTGAGAGGCTTTAGAAACTTGGTCATTGGGCAAATCAGCAAGGGAGGAACATAGGGTGGGGCTCAAAGAGGGGCTGGAAGCGCCCCACCCCAGTTGTCTTAGGTCAGAGGTTAGCAAACTATGGCCTGTGGGCGCAAGATGAGGGTTTCACCACCGACCTTTGTATATCCTGTGAGCTTCAGTCGCAGTTGAAATTGTAATCAATTCACAACCAGGAACACTAATTTTGAATCCCAATGAAGTGAAATGTTATCTCCTCCCCCTAAATTCCATTTATGTCATTAGCAAATTAATATAACCAAAAAAAAGTGTACTCAATTATTATCGTTTGAATGTCCTTAATGAAAAATTTGTGGAAATGCATTCACTCTCTTGTTCTATAAATACCTATGGAATATACTCTATTTGCCTATCGGCCCACAAAGCCTAAAATATTTGCTTTCTGGCCCTTTAGAGAAAAAGTGTGCTGACCTCTGCCCTGGGCTATGAGAGCTAGATCTGGGGGGCAGACATCTCCATGCTGGGTTGGGGTGAATCCTGGCCGGAAGGGGAAGGGTGTAGGGGATGCACCGCTGTCTTAACTATGTCCGTATCTCCCCCTGACTCTCACTGCTTGTCTTCCCTCCAGTCCTGGCCGTGTGTCAGGGGTTCAACCTGGACACCCAAAGCACAGTGATCTTTCAGGAGAACGCAAGCAGCTTCGGACAGAGCGTGGTCCAGATGGAGGGGTCCTGGTAAGAGCCACGGGCGGGGCTCCCTGTCTCCCACGCGTTCCCGCTAAGACTAGGTACCTGGGGGAAAAAAAAATCACAGTTTCCTTGTTTTCCTTTGTATCAATTTTGTTTTTTTTTATTTATTTTTTTGTTAGATTTTATCTATTGATTTTAGAGATAGAGAGAAATGGGGGGAGCAGGAAGCGTCGACTCATAGTAGTTGCTTCTCATTTGTGCCTTGTTTTTTTGTTTGTTTGTTTGTTTTGTTTTGTTTTTCTGAAGTTGGAAACGGGGAGGCAGTCAGACAGACTCTCCCGCATGTGCCTGACCGGGATCCACCCGGCACGCCCACCAGGGGGCGATGCTCTGCCCATCTTGGGGCGTCGCTCTACCGCAATCAGAGTCATTCTAGCGCCTGAGACAGAGGCCACAGAGCCATCCCCAGCGCCCAGGGAAACTTTTGCTCCAATGGAGCCTTGGCTGCGGGAGGGGAAGAGGAAGGAGAGGGGGAGGGGTGGAGAAGCACATGGGCGCCTCTCCTGTGTGCCCTGGCCGGGAATCGAACCTGGGACTTCCGCACGCCAGGCCGACGCTCCACCACTGAGCCAACCAGCCAGGGCCGCAATCTGTACTTCTTAATCCCATCACCTTTTTTACCCCGCCCCCCAACACCTCCCCCCTCTGTCAAGCATTAGTCTGTTCTCCGTATCTCAGTCTGTTTCAATTTTGTTTGTTCATTTATTTTGTTCTTTAGACTTCATATATAAGTGAAATCATATGGTATTTGTCTTTGTCTGACTGAACTATTTCACTAGGCATAATACCCTCTGGGTCTGTTCGTGCTGTTGCAAATGGTAAGATTTCATTCCTTTTTGTAGCCAAGTAATATTCCATTGTATATCTGTGCCACAATTTTTTATCCACTGGTCTATTGACGAGCACTTGGGTTGCTTCCATATCTCGGTTGTTGTAAGTAAATAACACTGCAATGAACATAGCGGTGCATATACTCCTTCGAATCGGTATTTTGGGTTTCTTCAGATATATTCCTAGAAGTGTGCTTACTGGGTCTACGGCAGTTTCATTTTTAATTTTTGAGATAACTCCATATTGATTTCCACAGTGCTGTACCAGTCTGCATTCCCACCAACAGTGCCCGAGGGTTCCCCTTTCTCCACATCCTCACCAACACTTGTTTGTTGATTTATTGATGAGCGCCATTCTAACGACCTGAGGTTATATCTTATTGTGGTTTTAAATTGCATTTCTCTGATAATTAGTGATGTTGAACATCTTTTTATATGTCTGTTGGCCATCTCTATGTCCTCTTTGGAGAAGTGTCTATTCAGGTCCTTTGCCCATTTTTTAAATTGGATTATTTGTTCTTTTTTGTTGTTGAGTTGTATGAGTTCTTTATAAATTTAGCATATTAACCCCTTATCAAATGTATAATTAGTGAATACGTTCTCTCATTCAGTGGGTTGTCTTTTCATTTTGTTGATGGTTTTATTTGTTGTACAAATACTTTTTAAACTTGATGTTGTCCCATTTGTTTATTTTTTCTTTTGTCTTCCTTCCCAAAGCAGATATATCAGAAAAGGCATTGCTAAAGATTTTACTGCCTAAATTTTCTCCTAGGAATGTTATGGTTTTGAGTCTAAATTTAAGTTTTTGATCTATTTTGAGTTTATTCTTGTATATCATGTAAGAAGGTGCGCTAGTTTCATTTTCTGCATGTATCTGTCCAATTTTCCCAACACCATTTACTGAATAGACTGTCTATCCTATTGTATGTTCCTGTCTCTGTCAAATATTAATTGATGACATACATATGGGTTATATTTCTGGGTCTCTATTCTGTTTCATTGATCTACATGTCTGTTTTTATGTCGGTACCATGTTTTTGTTGTTGTTGTTGCTAAATGATCTTTAGTTGAAAATTTTTTTTGGCCCTGGCTAGTGGCTCAGTGAATAGAGTGTTGGCCCAGAGTATGGACGTCCTGTGTTTGATTCCCTGTCAGGGCACACAGGAGAGGTGTACATCTGCTTTTCTCCCCCTCCCTCTCCTCCTTCACTCCCTCTTCCCCTCTCTCAGCCAGTGACTCCGTTGGTTCAGGTGTGGCCCTGGGCACTGAGGATAGTTTGGTCAGTACAAGCGTGTCAGCCTCAGGTGCTAAAAATAGCTGGTTAGTTGGATGGTGTTGCTGGGTGGATCCCTGTCAGGGCACATGCAGGAGTCTGCCTCACTATCTCCCCTACTCATATGTAGAAAAGGAAAAAAAGAAAAGAAAAATAAATTGGTAGTTCTTAACTAGCTGGGCATTCCATTGAACCGTGGTCATCTACGACACCATGAGGGTGGCGGCCATCGACATTGTAGCCCACAGACTAGGCAGTCCCCAAGATCTCTTTGATGGTTCCAGAGAGTGTCCTAGCTAAAGATCGGTGCCCCATCTGTCAGTCAATGTTGACAGTTTCATTAAAAGTGATATTTCCATTTTGCTTAATGTTTTATTTATTTATTTTTTTTCTACTTTCTGTCTCTGGGTAGTTTTTTGAGGGCTTTGATGATCAGGGCAGAGGCAGAAGATGCTGCTTCAGTCTGGGCCTGTCGGTTTGGAATGGTCCATTTCTCTGGGATGCTCAGACCCTTCCAGTCCTGTCATCGGTAGCTTTGGCAATGTGATCACCAACCTACTTTGGAGACAGACCCGGGCGGCTGACCTTGGGGGCCAGGGCAGATGTGGCACTGACTTCCTCACCTGTGCACCTCAGGGATAGGACTTCAATGCTGATGGGGTTGCACGTTGGTGGCAGGGTAGAGGCAGCTGGTGTCCGATGAACCTGGATCGGGACGACTGCAGAAAGTTGCAACTATGTCTCTTCTGAGCTGAAAGTATACCATACTGTGTTGATTACTATAGTCTTATAACATAGTTTGATATTAGGCAGTGTGATGCGATACCTCCAACTTTCTCCTTTTTCAAGATTGCTCTGGCTATTCGGGGTCTTTCGTGATTCCATATAAATCTCTGGATTATTTGTATTAGTTCTGTGAAATATGCCGTTGATATTCTGATGGGGTTTCTTGTGTGTTCTTGCAGAGAGAGTCCATGTTGGATATACTGCTACATTTCCCTAAATGCCCTCCTGCTCACAATGAGTAGCACACGTTACACTCAAACCATGGCCTGCTGCCAGTTTCCGTAAACACATTTTATTGAAACCCCCCCCCCCCGTTAGCTCATTATTTATGGCCACTTTGGAGCTGTGACGGTGGAATCAAGAGGCTATGATAGAGCCCATATGGCCTGCAAAGCCTAAAATATTTATTTTAACAAAAATAATATTTATGGATCCTGACCAGGTGGTGGCGCAGTGGATAGAGCATTGGCCTGGGATGCTGAGGACCCAGGTTTGAGACTCCGAGGTTGCCAGCTTGAGCATAGGCTCATCATCCAGCTTGACCATGAGGTCGCCGGCTTGAGTGTGGGATCACAGACATGACCTTATGGTCGCTGGCTTGAGCCCAAAGGTCTCTGGCTTGAGCAAGGGGTCACTTGCTCTGCTGTAGCCCACCGGTCAAGGCACATATGAGAAAGCAATCAATGCAAAACTAAGGAGCTGTAATGAAGAATTGATGCTTCTCATCTCTCTCCCTTCCTGTCTGTCTGTCTCTTTCTCTCTCACTGCTAATAATAATAATATTGTTGTTATTATTATTATTATTATTATTATTTATGGAAATAGTATTACCTTTCTCAATAAAGTTTTTCCAGATAAAGTTTGCTGGCCTCTGCTGTATATTGTCCTTTGCATTTTTTTCTTAATAAAGTATGGTAATTTCACCATATAAGTGCATAAAGAGCTTACTCTTTTTTTTTTTTTTTTTTTTTTAGAAAGAGAGAGAGACAAGAAGGGAGAGAGATGAGAAGCATCAACTTGTAGTTATGATATGTTAGTGGTTCATTGATTGCTTCTCATAGGGGGGCTTCTGTGGAACCAGTGACCCCTTGCTTTGACATAGAGGTAAAAGTGCTCAGAGAGGACAGCTGCTGTCTTCTGGCAATCTGTTTCTTTTGTTTTTCTGTAGCTTCCCTCATTATCTTGGCTAAAATATTCTGCGGCCTCTTTCTTATTTTTCTTTTCATTCTCTCTTTTTAGAGCAATATGCTGACGTTTGTGTTGAAGGACACATGCAGTAACAAGACGTTGACTCTTGGGTGCTTTGGTCCCAGGTTTCGTTTTCTTTTCTCCTTTTTTTTTTTAAGTGAGAGGAGGGGAGATAGTGAGACAGACTCCGCATGCACCCCAACCGGGATGCACCTGGCAAACCTCGTCTGGGGCTGATGCTATAATCAACTGAGCTATTTTTAGTGCCTGAGGCCGACACTTGAACCAGTTGAGCCACTGGTTGCAAGAAGGGAAGAGAGAGGAAGCAGAGGGAGGGGGAGAGAAGCAGATGGTTGCTTCTCATGTGTGCTTTGTCCTGGGATCTAACCCAGGACTTCTGTATTCCTAGTGCTCTATCTACTGAGCCACCTGGCCAGGGCTGGTCCTAGGGTTCTTACCTTCTTTCTTTAGGGGCTTTCTCACAACTACTGGTGGACATCATTTTTGTTAAAAAAAAATTTTTTTAATTTATTGATTTTAAAGAGAGGAGAGAGAGAAAGAGAGAGTGGGAAACTTCAACTCATAGTCGTTGCTCCTTCGAATGTGCCTTAACCGGGCAAGTCCGGGGTTTCGAACCAGCGACCTCAGCTTTCCAGGTCAATGCTCTATCCACCGGGCCACCAGAGGTCAGGCGGTGCATGTCCTCTTCTTTTGAGAGACTGAAAAGTTTGCAGACTCAGCTAGCTCTTTTGGGCCCCAGGCAACAAGGCGCAGTAGTATCAACGAGACCAGGAATATCTTTCTCCCGCCCTTTTCTTTACAGTGACCGAGGTGAGAACATGCAGATTGGCATCCACAGGGCAACCCCAGACAGATTCCCGCTTTCTCTCTCCAGTCCTCCTGGGTCCGTAACGGGCATGCCCCTTCCCTGGTAGCTGGCAGAGAAGGCCGTGGGGTCAGGCCACCTTGTGTGTCGTTCCCACCCCCTGATTCCGACCACATAACCCTTCCATTCCTTGCCCAGAGTGTCAGCGGCAACGTCTGGGGCCATGCGCTCCTCATCAAGGAGACCGAGTGTGGACGTGCTCTCCAGCCCAGGAGCAGGCCTGTGCCTTCCCCCTCTTCTTCCCCCGCAGGCCTGCGACTCCTAAACTCAGACGGTTCCCAGGGACGCAGCGGGCAGCGACAGCTCCTGCCGGGTTAACCCCCGGAACCTGTCCCCAAGGCGCCCTCTTCTCGGACTTGCTCGGGGAGCCAGGCAGCCTCTCCCGGGCTCTCCTCTGGCTTCTTCTGTCCTGAACTCTTCCTTGTTTCACTCTCTCCGGCTTTAACAAACGTCCGCTCTCAAAAAAAGTTTTTAAAAAGAAAGAGAGAAAAAAAAGGAACAAAGTTTGCATGTCTCGTCCACCTCGACGAGTTTCCTGTGGCCGGGGGCCGGGAAAGGGACGTCCAGCTTCACCCTGAAGCAGCGACCTTCTCCGAGTAGCCACAAAAAAAGAGCGCGTTGAACTACTTTTCAACGACACCTTCGCTTTGTGTCATTCTTAGAGAGGTTCTTCTCACTCTGGGGTTTAAAAGTTTCCCATTTTCTTCTCTGTCGAGTCTTCCTCCTTTTCTAGGAATCGGGGAACCTGGGTGAAGGCTGGCTGTCCCCCTGTCCCCCTGTCCCCCTGTCCCCCTTTCTTTTGGGTGGCAGTGCTTCCTCCACCGTCTCCTTCTCTCTCCACTGGTCAGTTAGTTCTCTCTTATTCCTGGGGTGACCTGTTCCCACTGCTTCCCCCAGGGTGGTGGTTGGAGCTCCCAATGAGATCAAGACTCCCAACCAGACAGGAGGCCTCTACCGGTGTGACTACAGCAGGGCCAGCTGCGAGCCCGTCCCCCTGCAGGGTGAGTGGCCGCCCCTCCCGAGCCCGGGGCTAGGGCTCCACTCGGGCACAGGCCCGGACTCACCAAGCCTTCCCTCTGTTGCGGGCAGTCTGTGGTGAGGGCCGCAGGGGTCCAGCCCCCCAGCCTCTGGGCTGTAGGTGGGCTCGACCCCAGACACCCTCTTTCCCCATGACCTGGGTGCCCCCTTGACCTGTCAGACCTCCGTGTCCCTCAGGTCGAGGTGACGCCTGCCCAGCTCTCACTCAGGCTCCTGTCCCCCTGAATATAACCACGCCGTGTCTGTCTCCGCAGTGCCCCCCGAGGCTGTGAACATGTCCCTGGGTCTGTCTCTAACATTTGCTACCAACCCCCCTCGGCTGCTGGTGAGCCGCCCTGGGTCCCAGGAGTGTCCTGAGGGGAGGCGAGGGGACCCGGGGTTATGGCTGGGGTCTTGTGGAGGGACAGAGACGCTGGAGCAAAGGGACAGGAAGCGGGGACGCCGCCTCTGACCTACACCCTGTCCCCCAGGCCTGCGGCCCCACTGCACACCAGATTTGCAAGGAGAACACCTACGTCAACGGCTTCTGCTTCCAGTTCGGAGCCAACCTGCGGCAGCCGCTGCAGAGGTTCCCAACGAGCCTCCGAGGTAGGCCATGCTGGGCGCAGAGTACCGGTGGGCAGCAGGAGACCGGAGGGCAAAGGCAGGACTGGACTGCTCACCGTCTGGGCGGTGACTTCGAGGTTTAAGTGCAGAAGGTTCCGTGGAGAAGAGAGAGAGAGATGGGGGCGGGGCGGGGGAGGTGCTAGGGTCTTACACTTTAAGAAAAGTCATGATATAAGCACTCATCTCTGTGAGATGATGTCCCAGCCCTTGTCCTTAGAGTAAGTGCCTTAGTCTCCTGATCACAGCCTTTGAGCTTCAGATGGTAAGGCCCCTGTCTACCTCTCCAACTGCTGTCCCCTCCCTTCTACCTCAGTTGCTGTGCTCTAATCACTCTGGCTATCTTTCTTCTCTGAGAACTACACAAAACTGTCCCTGCCGCAGGGCCTTTGCACTTACTATTCCTTCAGCTTGGCATGCTCTTCCCCAAGACTCCGCTGACAACCTATTATTGTCATCTCAGTTCAAATGTCACCTCTTCAAAGAGGCCTTCCCTGAAGGGCCCTTCTAACCATTCTCCCCATTTTTCTGGACCACACTGCCCTGACTTGACCCTCCTGATACCTACATATCCACACGTTTCTTTTCTGTCCCTTCTTCTGGGATGTAGGCTCCAGGATAGCAGGGGTGCTGTGTAGCTAGTTCACTGCTCTAGGCTCTTGTTATCTATTGCTGCATAACAAATTACCCCTGAACTTAGCAGCTTAAAAACAGCAAGATGAATCACCTTGCAGTTTCTATGAACCAGGAATCTGGGCACGCCTTCGCTGGGTGCCTCTGCCTCAGGGTCTCTCATGAGATAGAAGTTCAATTGTCAAACTAGGGCTGGGGTCTCATCGGAAGGCTTGACTGGGGGCAGTCCACCTCCAAGCTCACTTCCAGGGTTGTGGACTGACAGCCTCGGTCCTCCCCGGCCGTTGGGGGAGGTTTCTCTCCCCCGGCCTAGCTGTTTGTCTCGTGGGCCTCCCCAAAGAGCGGCTCCCGGCCTAGCAGCTGCCTTCCCTCGGGGTAACTGGACGCAGAGCGAGAGAGCAGGCACCCGCCACAGAAGTCACAGTCTTGGAATAATTTCATCTCAGAAGCAACAGCTCATGACCTCGCTGTTCCTTTGAAGTGAGTCAGAGCGTCCAGCGACCCCTCAAGAGGAACGGGCTATGCAAAGGTGTTATTTTGGTGGTTGCCGACCACACCCTGGTTCCCCAACATTTGTTGATTGAAGGAGAGTGACGGATCGAAGGACCTCTTCTTCTTCTTTTTTTTTTTTTTTTTTTTTGTATTTTTCTGAAGCTGGAAACAGGGAGAGACAGTCAGACAGACTCCCGCATGCACCCGACCGGGATCCACCTGGCACTCCCACCAGGGGCGACGCTCTGCCCACCAGGGGGCGATGCTCTGCCCCTCCGGGGCGTCGCTCTGTTGCGACCAGAGCCACTCCAGCGCCTGGGGCAGAGGCCAAGGAGCCATCCCCAGCACCTGGGCCATCTTTGCTCCAATGGAGCCTTGGCTGCGGGAGGGGAAGAGAGAGACAGAGAGGAAGGAGAGGGGGAGGTGGAGAAGCAGATGGGCGCTTCTCCTGTGTGCCCTGGCCGGGAATCGAACCTGGGACTTCTGCACGCCAGGCTGATGCTCTACCACTGAGCCAACCTGCCAGGGCCTCTTTTTTCTTCTTCTTATTTTAAAATCTTTTATTATTTTTTCAAATTTTATTTAGAAAATTAAATTTAACAGGGTGGCATTGGTCTATAAGAGTACAGAGGTTTCAGGTAAACGTTTCTATAGCATTTGAACTGTTGATTATGTCGTACACCTGCCGCCCAGAGTCACACCATTTTCCGTCACCCTATCTCTGTCCCTCTTCCCACCCTGCCCCCCACGCCTTGGACCTTCTCTCCAAGCTAGTTTCTACCACCCTTTTGCTGGTCTCCAAGTTGGTTCTGGAACCAAGGGCAGATATGTCTTCCTTTCACAGTTGTTGTTGTTTTTAACCTTTTTTTTTTTTTTTTTTTTTTTTTTTTACAGAGACAGAGAGTCAGAGAGAGGGATAGACAGGGACAGATAGACAGGAATGGAGAGATGAGAAGCATCAATCATTAGTTTTTTGTTGTGTGTTGCAACACCTCAGTTGTTCATTGATTGCTTTCTCATATGTGCCTTGACTGTGGGCCTTCAGCAGACCGAGTAACCCCTTGCTCAAGCCAGCGACCTTGGGTCCAAGCTGATGAGCTTTTTCTTTTTTCTTTTGCTCAAACCAGATGAGCCCGCACTCAAGCTGGCGACCTTGGGGTCTCGAACCTGGGTCCTCGGCATCCCAGTCCGATGCTTTATCCACTGCGCCACTGCCTCGTCAGGCTGTTTTTAACCTTAAGCTACACTTCTTTGCACTTCTCTCTCTCCAGATAACTTTCCCTCCTTCACGGACACAACCTGGCTGCAGGCGTGGGCTCGCCCCACTCCCCTTCTCCGTGCCCAGGTTTAGTCTCTCCTCTGGGCTTCAAACCTTCTCTTACGTCCTCAGCACTGGGGCTCCTGTCTGCAGGCACTTCCTCTCCTCAGGAGCTTCAATTCCTCCTGCTCCTTCAAATGCAGACAGGCGCCTGCTACTCACATCTCCAAACAAGCAGCCACTGAAAGTGACACCGATAAAAATAACCGCCCCTCTTCCTGGTCTGCTCCCCACCTGCTGCGTCTCTCCTTCCCTTCACCCCTGACTCCACTTCCTCCATGTCGTGATGCTTTACCATCTGACACCTGGCTTCTACCCACCCATTGTATAAGCCTCGCTCTTCCAGACAGCATCTGTGACTCTGAATGACAAATAGTTCTTCTGTCTTCATGCTCATTGACCTTTCCTTCTCCAAACACCTCTGCCTCAGAAAGATCTCCCCTCCCCTCCCTTCCCTTTTCCTCCCTTCCCCTCCCTTTTCCTTCCCTTCCCTCCCCTCCCCTCCCTTCCCCTCTCCTCTCTTTTCCTTCCTTTCCTTTCCCTCTCACTCCCCGCCCTTCCCCTCCCCTCTCTTTTCCTCCCCTCTCCTCTCTCCCCTCCCTTCTCTCTTCCCCTCCCCTCCCCTCCCCTCCTCTCCCCTCTCCTCCCCTCCCCTCCCCTCCTCTCTCTTCCTCTCCCCTCCCCTCCCTTCCCCTCTTTTCCCCTCCTTTCCCTTCCCTTCCCTCTCCCTCCCCTCCCCTCCCCTCCTCTCTCCTCCCCTCTCCTCCTCTCCCCTCCTCTCCCCTCCCCTCCCCTTCCCTCCCCTCCTCTCTCCTCCCCTCCCCTTCCCTTCCCTCCCCTCCCCTCCCTTTCCCTCCTCTCCCCTCCCCTCCCTTCCCCTCCCCTCTCCTCCCCTTCCTTTCTTCTTGCCTCTCCCCTGCAGAGGCTCCAGCCAGGCATCCAGGCCGTCTTCCTCTGTGCCCGCCCACCTGCCTTTCCGAGGGCACCAGGTTACAGCTTCCCTTCTTTCCCATGCGTCACTCTTGCCCGGTTACGTCCAATTCTGCGGCCACAGTTCCCACCCCCACAGCTCTCTCTTTAGTCCTCACTCTCAAGAGTTCAAGATTCTCCTTTTAAAACACATTTTCATTCTTTTAAGATGCATTCGGTCCAAAATTCAGTGAGCACCAAGGATAAACTGTACAAATCTCTGCCTCTCTGGTCCCGGAGCCTCTGCCCTTCCCGGGGGGCAGGCACGCACCGCCGGCTGGTTCTGTGTCCCGTGGGGATGCTCCACGCATGACAAACGTGGACGTCTGTGCTCTTCTCTGTGTGCCCCAAGGTGGCCTGCTCTACACGCTGTACTGTACCTTGATTATTTTAAGATAAAAAAACTTATTTTTCCTGGTTGATCTTTGTACATTTTTCATGTAAATCTTAGAATCTACTTCTTTATTATTATTATTTTTAAAAAGCAATACTTTTCTGGGTTATTTTATTTTTTTTAAAATGTCATACAATAAAATTGACCTTTTTTCTTCTTTTTAAAAAAAATAGATTTATTTTTATAATTACAGCTGACACACAATGCTATATTAGTTTCGGGTGTACAACACAGTGATTAAGCTTTTATTTTCCTGAGGAAGGGATCACTCTGATGAACCTCTTCCCACCTGACACCATCCATGGCTATCAGAATACTGGGGACTAGTATTAGCAGCAGTGGGAGTTGTCAGGATCACGGTGTGTGGACCTGTCCATGTGAAAGTCAGTCCTTGGGTGATGTAATGCTGGAAGTGCCTCTTGGACAGTCTTTGAACAGTTTGCTGAGTAACCTATAAATTCTGCAAGTACTTAGGGAAAGGGTAGTTATATTTCTACACTTTGCAGCTAGAGTTTAAGTCCTATTGACCACTGCTTCTAGCTGGAATTAGCAGCAGGTCCCAGCCTATAATAGGCATGGGGCATTGAGACAAGAGGAATAAAGGAGATACTATACATTGAAAAAAGTAGCAAAATCAGACTGTCAATACCCACAGTAGAGATCTTTGAGGGATAAATAAAACTTAAATATTCAAGTGAGGCATAGTAGATGGCCCTTGTGTTTACAAGAAATGAGATTAACTTATTTGCTACTTGGAAGAAATACCTTAGGCTCCTGAGCGATGTCCTTGGGCCTTCAGTGGCAATTCCCAGCACGCTGGGCCTGGTCAGGTCACAGGTAGCTGGAGCAGGGCTAGAAGAGACTGAACCCTCCCTCCATGGAGCAAGGGGGCAGCTTACCTTCTCGTGTCCCTCTTTCCACAGCACAGGTGTGTCCCTTGATGGGGCTGGGAAGCCTAGCAGGCCCAATGACATTTTTTCCACTCTTGAAGTAGGGCCCTGATGGAATTCTATGAAGCCCTTTAGGGCGCTGGAGCCAAATTCTGGTATTTCCTGACTTCTTTTGGGACTTATTGCCTTTTCTGTTACATCCTTGGTCATTATAGACCTTAAAAGCCATGCTCAGATCTCACTGAGGGGCTTGACTAAGAGCAAAATTGGGAACTCAGTGTTTAAAGAAGCCTATTAGACTGAGGAAAGAAAAGATTTGATCTGTGGTGGTAGGTGGTTGGAGACTGTGGAGGGTCTGAGTTCAATCTAGGGTGAGACCTCAGGTGGTGGGGGTTAAGGTGATGCCCAGATAGACTATGGACTGAGAGTGAAGTTGAGCCTTAGCAGAGAAGACATGATATTCCTTCACAGTGAGGAAGTTAAGAAGGGTGGAGGTGTGTCTCCTTGAGGCAGGCAGGGAGGGGCTGCAGAGGAGTAGGTCATCTACATATTGTAAGAGAGTACTCATTTTGAGATTGCATGCTGCTAAATCCTGAGCTAGTGCCTGCCGAAACAGGCGTGGGCTGTTTCTGATCCCCTGGGGTAAAATAGTTCAGTAAATGGCTGGGCTGCATTAGTGTCCGGGTAAAGGCAAACAGAAAGTAAGAGTCAGGGTGTAGAGGAATGGTAAAGAAGGCATTCTCGAGATCTAGAACCCTGAAGTGAGTGGTGTTTGAGGGAATGCGTGACAGTAATTTATAGAGATTAGAGACTACTGGATGGAGGGGAATTACTGTCTCATTGATTAGGTGTAAGGCTTGTACAAGGCGATAAGCCCCTCAAGGTTTTCGAACAGGAAGGGTGGGGATGAGTAAGCCTGGTTTAAGAGGTGGATAATTATTGGTTGAAGGCCTTAGAAACAGATACAGTTACACATTAAACAAAGACTTCACATATTATGAATTAAGAAATTTAAATGAGTGCGCTTTACTTGTTCCAATTCAAATATACTAGAGATATTTTCTGACAAAGAGACAAGACGATTACTTCTCACATAGCTTAATATACAATTCTGTTTTTTTAAGTTTTTTGAGATGGCAGGGAGTTGCCAGCATAGAAGGGAGGAAGAGAGAAGGCAGACGGATGGACAGTGTGAGCAGCTGGATGGAAAAGAAGGAGGGTCAGAATCTGCAGGAGGAGGAGGAGGAGGAGGAGATTAAAGTATTGGTGTGGCGCCACGTGATCAGAGGAGTCAAAAGGATTTAGAGCTCTGAGGAGAGGGGAGAGGACGAGGGGTAGTGGAAGGCACAGTCAGTCTCTGAGGAGGGGTAAGGATGCGTTGAAGAAGAAAAAAAGACAGCCAAAGCCGGTGGGGTGGGGGAATGGGTCAAAGAAAAAAAAGGGACAGAGCTGTCCATCTGTAAGGAGGGAGGAGGGGTTTAAGAACACTGTGGAGAAGGGAGGGGCCCCTGGCCAGCAGGAGAGGAGAAAGAGAGAGTGTGGTATTGCAGGTGAATGAGGTGAGGTTTCTTTGGCCAAAAACGGCCTGCGTGTAAAACAGAAGGCACAGAAATTAAGGACAGGAGAGAAGGAAGGAGAAAAGCCTGCATGTAAGGAATTTCTAATGCCCTCCCCGTCTGGTGGCAGAAATTGTCAAGATCTCTTAGGATATTGTAATCGAATATCCCGTTTTCAGGCCAATGGGAGTCATTGTCTAGTCTGTAATAAGGCCGTGTTACAGAAGATTAATTTCTTTGGTTTGAGGTCTGAGAGACCGAGTTTGGTGAGGGTTTTTTTTTTGTGTGTGTGTGTGTGTGTTTTTTGTATTTTTCTGAAGCTGGAAACAGGGAGAGACAGTCAGACAGACTCCCACATGCGCCCTACCGGGATCCACCCGGCACGCCCACCAGGGGCGATGCTCTGCCCACCAGGGGGCAATGCTCTGCCCCTCTGGGGCGTCGCTCTGCCGCGACCAGAGCCACTCCAGCGCCTGGGGCAGAGGCCAAGGAGCCATCCCCAGCGCCCGAGCCATCTTTGCTCCAATGGAGCCTTGGCTGCGGGAGGGGAAGAGAGAGACAGAGAGGAAGGAGGGGAGGGGGGTGGAGAAGCAAATGGGCGCCTCTCCTATGTGCCCTGGCCGGGAATCGAACCCAGGTCCACCTGCACGCCAGGCCGACGCTCTACCGCTGAGCCAGGGCCTGGCGAGGTTTTTTATGAGACATCCTAGAGGGGTCTGGTCGGAAGGCTGAAGAGCCCATAGTGGAGACAGGTGAGCAAGAGGGGTGTCCCCGCCTTTTGTCACTGTCCCAAGAGGAGAGAATCTCTGTGTGGGGGAGTCGTCCCTGATAGAGGTCGTCACCACCTGTCAGGGAGCTCCGAGGACGAGAAGTCCAAGAGAGTGGAGAGGTTTGGCTAGGCGCCTAGTCTTCCGTGCAGTCCACTGAGACTGAAAGTCAAACCCCTCAAAAATGTGAGGCGTGTCAGAGAAAACCGTCCAACCAGAAAGGGGTGTTTTTAGAGAGAAATTTGGAGACCAACCGGGGAAGGGGAAGGGAGAGAAACTCCTTATCTTTCTGGTTTAAAACAGAAGGCACAGAAATTAAGGGCAGGAGAGAAGGGAGGAGAAAAGCCTGCATGTAAGGAATTTCTTACATGCAGGGGTTCAGGACGGGGTTCAGGACAGGGTTAGACGGCCGGCCAATCAACCTACAATTACATGTCCAAACAGAATCAGGGAGTAAGCCCGGGATGAGCTGCTGCTGCCCATTGCTTCCCTGGTTGTAAGTTTGGACGGCAAAGAGGGATCGTCCAGGCAGTTAGTACCCTGTCCCGGGTTTCGGCACCAAATGTTGGAATCCATGGGAGTCCGAAAGACCAGAGTAACAGGCTTTATTGAAAGGAAGAAAGGAACCCTGCCGGGCACTCCTCCTGGGGAGAAGAGCCTGTGGACTGCATTTCCTGTGCTACACTTTACATGCCTGTGACTGTTATTTAGTGTCCAGTTTTATGAATTTTAAGATAGGTGCTGATTTGTGTAAACAGCAACATGAACAGGATACTAAAGGGCTCTACCCTCCCCCCCCCCCCGAAAGCCTTTGTACTATGCCTTTCCAGCTGCCTCCTTCCCTCAGCCCTGGGCCCTGGGCCCTGGCGGCCCTGGCCTGTTCTCCATCCCTGTTGAAGTTTTCTTTGCAAGAATGCTACATAAATGATAGCATTTGAGTTTGTATTTGGGATTCATCCATGTTGTTACGTGTGTCAGTAGTTTTTTTCCTTTTTCATTCATGGATTTACCATAGTCCCATTCACTGATTCATCCATTCACCCATTGAAGGATGTTTGGGTTATTTCTGATTTTTTTTTTTTTTTTTTAATCTTTCTTTCTTTTTTTTATTCAGTGAGAGGAGGGGAGGCAAAGACAGACTCCCGCATGTGCCGGGACCAGTATCCATCCGGCAAAGCCCACTAGAGGGCGCTGCTCTGTTGCTTAGCAACTGAGCTCTTCTTAGGTGGAGGCCATGGAACCATCCTCCATCCTCAGTGCCAGGGGCCAACTCACTCCAATTGAGCTATGGCTGCAGGAGGAGAAGAGAGAGAGAGAAGTGAGAGGGAGAAGGCTGGAGAAGCAGATGAGTGTTTCTCCTGTGTGCCCTGACTGAGAATTGAACCCAGGACATCCACACACCAAGCTGATGTTCTATCACTGAGCCAACTGGCCCCGGTCCTCCGATGTTTCACAACCATGAATAAAGCTGCTAAAACTCTTCCCTGCCCTGGCAGTCTTTCCGAAATACAAACAGATCATCTCACTTCCTTCTCTAAGAACCTTCAGTGGCTCCTCAGTGCCTAAGGGATAAAGTCAAACTCCTTTCTGGGATGGAGGCTTTTTCCAGCTGTTCTCTGCTTCAGTGTCTCCTCTCCACCACTGGCATGTAGACTCACCCTGCTAGTCCCGTTTCTATTCCCGGATTCTGCCGCCGTTCCGTCGGGCCCATCCGCTGGCTCGTATCAGTCAGTGTGCCCGCCGGAACAGACGGCCCACTCCGGTCAAGACAAGTTGAAGAGGGTTTCTTTACAGAAGGACTAGGTATAAAAAGGTAGGGTAAAGTCTAAGGGAACTACCTTAACAGTCCAGGAACCCGGGGCCGGAGCATCAGAGCTGGTACCAGCCTTAAGCCGATAAGCCAAGGAGAGGGACCAGTTCCCAGAACCCAGCGGGTTCTGAGAGAGTCATGTGGAGCAGGCCCCCACCAGAGGAGAGGCAATCAGGGGCGGGACACAGCTGGTCTGGGCAACCCCATAGGGAGGGAGCCAAGATGAGGACCCTCTGATCTCCCTTTCCTCCGCCCTCCTGTCTGCTGGAGGGGCTCCCAGCAGGGCAGACACGACCAGAAGCCAGAGCGGAGGGGAGCCTGTGGATGTGGACTGTGTGGGCCGACCTCCCCAGCTGCCTGCCTGCCGAGCGCGCGCGGGGAGGGTAGAGGGTGGATCCGGGGCCTGAGTGCAGAAGGCAGTGCACCCCACCCAGCACACCTTTCTCTGTGCGGGTCCTTTCCCCACCATTTATTGCTTCCTTTGTAGTCCCGGCAAATTTTCCTTATTTTTCGTGAGATAGCTCTAATATCACCACTTTCCCCTGACTCTCTTGGGCACCATTAAACTTTTTTTTTTTTCATTACCAATTTTTCTGTCCACGTTTTGATTGCACTTGGAGGTGGGCTGAATCCTGTGGGCCATTCAGCCTCCTTGTTCAGAAGAGAAGGGAAGGCCGAGGGGCGCGGGCACCCATGGGCCCTGCTCTCTCTCTCCTTCTCCAGAGTGCCCCCAGCAGGACAGCGACATCGCCTTCCTGATAGATGGCTCCGGGAGCATCGAGCCAACTGACTTTCAGCGGATGAAGAGATTCGTCTCAACTGTGATGAATCAATTCACGAAGTCCAAAACCTTGGTGAGGGCCCATGGGGAGGTTAGGGACTAGCCCTCCAAGGGCGGGCAAGGACCCAGCCACCGGGCTGCCGTCCCCTCCGGCTGCAATTGCAGATTTTGACACATTGCCAGTCGATGGGGCTTTCTTCCACGATCCTTTCTTTCTCGGTGGGGATGCAGCCTGGGGATTCTTCCTGCTCTCCGTAGACGGGGCAGCTGGGACTAACGGACAGGGGTTGGCACGGTAGACGACACCCCCACGTCCTCTCTGACTGAGCTCTGGCACAGAGTGAGGGCTGATGGCCGACCCCTCTCCTCCTGGGGCAGAGACTGGAGTATTTTAAGGTTTCTGTTGGGCTTTCTGGGAGTGGCTAAGGGGCAAGGGGTGGGGGGGAGGTGTCTTCGTCCGTCTGTCCGTGTGACGCCAGGTGCCTGTCCCCAGTTCTCTTTGATGCAGTACTCGAGTGACTTCCGGACTCATTTCACCTTCCAAGATTTCAAGAATAACCCGAACCCGGAACAACTGGTGAGGCCAATTACACAGCTGCAAGGATGGACGCGCACCGCCACCGGGATCCGCAAAGTGGTGTAAGCTCTCAGCGCGCGCGGCTTGGCGCGGCTCGGCTCCGGGTGGAGGAGGACGGACTATCTTCAGCTGGGATCTGAGGGAATTCGGGGGGAGACGGTTGTCCAGACGGTGGAGTACAGGATCGCTCTGGTTGAGGGAACACCCCGGGTAAAGGTGTGGAGTAGAGACTGTTCATGACCACACAAGCTGTGAGTGAACAGGGGGGAGGAAGACGGGGAGGCGAGAGGAAGGCTGGAGGGAGGCTGGAAAGATTGGCGAGGCCGGCTTGTTACAAGCAACTGAAAGGCCAGACAAGATCCATCGCAGGCTGTCAGTAGTGGAGAGATGTAACCACATCTTGTCTTGGAACGTTCACTCTGGTTCCTGTGTGTGTGTGTGTGTGTACTTGTGAGTGTGTAGAGGCAAGGGTGGGGGTTGGGATAAGAGTGCAGGAAGATGAACTAGACAGCTGTTGTACCAAACCAGGAGAGGTTTGATGAGGGCTCCATTAAGGTTATTAAAATATATATATATGATATATATATGATATATATATATATCATATATATATATATATCATATATATATTACTCAGTTTAAAAAGTCAACTGTGCGGTCCTGGCCAGTTGGCTCAGTGGTACAGTGTCAGGCCAGCATGTGGAAGTCCTGGGTTCAATTCCCAGTCAGGGCACATAGGAGAGCGCTCATCTGCTTCTCCACCCCTCCCCCTCTCCTTTCTCTCTGTCTCTCTCTTCCCCTCCTGTAGCCAAGGCTCCACTGGAGCAAAGTTGGCCGGGGCACTGAGGATGGCTCCATGGCCTCCACCTCAGGTGCTAGAATGGCTGAGATTGCAGCAGAGCAACACCCCAGATGGGCAGAGTGTCGCCCCCTGGTGGGCATGCTGGGTTGATCCCAGTTGGGCACATGCAGGCATCTACCTTCTGCCTCCCCCCACCCCCTAGCTTCTCATTTTGGAAAAATAAAAAGTCAACTATGCAAGAATACTTAAAGGCAGTGAAGGTGTCTTCCCCTCCACTCTTTCCCCACTCCCAGTGCCTTTCTGGGTGTTGGAGAAGCCACATCTCGGTGTTCATCTCAGGGGAGCCCCTCCTAGACAGAGCCCTCCACACCTGCACATGTGACTGCTGACGTCCCCTCCCCACATTAAGAGTTCTCCATCTTGCATTTGACTTTTCCCTTCTCTTCCCTGGACAGAAGAGAACTGTTTAACGGCAACAGTGGAGCCCGGAAGAATGCTCTCAAGATCCTAGTTGTCATCACGGATGGAGAAAAGTATCAAGATCCCTTGGAGTACAGCGATGTCATCCCTGAGGCAGACAGAGAGGGTATCATTCGCTACGTCATTGGGGTAGGCAATGTGGCTCTCTGGCCTGACGCTTCTGCGGGGGGTGGGGGTGGGGTGGGGGTGGGTGCCTGCTTAGATACGCTCTTTCTTCAGTTAGCAAATATCAATAAAATCAAAGTGGGGCAGCAGTCACTGCTAGCCCGTGTGTGTGTGTGTGTGTGTGTGTGTGTGTTAGTTAACTATTGTCACAACAAGGCTGTAACAAAACTAGCCAAAAAGTTCAGTGGTTTAAAATAGCGGGCGATTTTCCTGGTCTCAGCTGGGCTTCCTCCTGCACCTGTGATCCGTGGCACGCGGGTTGGCAGCCCTGCTGGTCCTGGCTGGCCTCTCTCCATTTCTGAGAGTTGCCAGCTCTGTCTGTCTGCCGGTCAGAACCGGTGGAAACAACAGGGGTACCACGGCTCCTCTGCTCAGAGTCTCGTCCTCCAGTGGGCCCGTTCGGGCCTGGGCACGGCCTCCTGGTGAAGGCAGAGGCGCCGACGGGCCGGTGGCAGTGTTGCAAGCACTTGTTCAGGCCTCTCTTTGCACCCAGTTAATAACACGCGAGACGTGTGGCTGCACCCTGAGACTGCACACGGGGCTGAGTCCTCTGCCCAGAAGGAGAGGGCGCAGCAAAGCCCGGGGAAATGGCTCGGATACAGGAATTGGTTAAAGACTGGGGTCGTGAATGTCATCAGACTACCACAGTACCTTGTGCGACACAGGGAAAGGCACATGACTGGGCAGGTAGTAAACACCTGCATATAAGGAAAAAGGCTCCCCTTGCCCTGGAGGGGGGTCAGCCCCGCGCCCGGAGGCCTGGCACAGCAACAAGACTGAAGGCTGCATCCAGGAACCGGCCGCTCTCTTGACAGAATCCCTTGCACAGTGTACAAGCTGCTCTACTATACTCAGCAGCCCTGTCCCGGGGCCTTCTGGGATATTCCCTCTTGTGACAAATGTTATCTCTGATATTTTCCTGCACAATTTTCTTTGATGG
Source organism: Saccopteryx bilineata (assembly GCF_036850765.1). Taxonomy (NCBI): domain Eukaryota; kingdom Metazoa; phylum Chordata; class Mammalia; order Chiroptera; family Emballonuridae; genus Saccopteryx; species Saccopteryx bilineata. Next base: position 292,656,486 of record NC_089493.1, read on the forward strand.
ATAAGATTGTTACCCTTGGCTCTGGCTGGTTGGCTCAATGGTAGAGAGTCAGCCCAGCCTGTGGAAGTCCCGAGTTCAATTCCCGGCCAGGGCACACAGGAGAAGCGCCCATCTGCTTCTCCACCCCTCCCCCTCTCCTTTCTCTCTGTCTCTCTCTTCCCCTCCCACAGCCAAGGCTCCATTGGAGCAAAGTTGGCCCGGGTGCTGAGAATGGCTCTGTGGCCTCTGCCTCAAGTGCTAGAATGGCTCAGATTGCAGCAGAGCAACGCCCCAGATGGGCAGAGCATCGCCCCCTGGTGGGCATGCTGGGTGGATCCCGGTTGGACGCATGTGGGAGTCTGTCTGTCTGCCTCCCCGCTTCTCACTTCAGAAGAAGAAAAAAAAAAGATTGTTACCCCCCGGACAGTGTCTGATTTGGCCTCTGTCCCTTGATAACAGGTGGGATCTGCCTTCAACCGGGATTCATCCCGACAAGAGCTCAACACCATTGCATCCAAGCCAGCTCGCGAGCACGTGTTCCAGGTGAATAACTTCGAAGCTCTGAAGACCATTCAGAACCAGCTTCAGGAAAAGATCTTCGCGATTGAGGGTGAGCTAAGGTTCTGTGTTTCTGAAGAGCCCCCCAAAGTCATCCCCTTACCCCCAAACAGATCTTCCTCTCTAGAAACTGGGACCCCCTGCCCCTTGGTACCCTGACCCTCAGCATCAACTCTCTCTCTGCTTCTCCAGTCCCCAGGAACCCTGGCTTCACTGGGTCAGTACCTTTGGCGTAGAAGGATCTAGGCTTTTATCTGTCATTTTGCAACTCTTGGCCACAGGCCGAAAAATTGGAGGGTAGGGGAGCCAAGCTCCACAGAGTATTTTTCTAAAAATTTTAATATTTTGCCAACATTTGTCTGTTTGGTTCACTGCTGTTTTCCCAGTGCCTCGAATAGAGCCCAGAGTAGAATTTAAATCATGCCAAGGGTAGAATTTAAAAATTGGGGGAAGGTTCAGAATCAATCTGGATTTATGATTTCTCTTGAAAAGTTGGAAGATTACCCGCCTTGAGAGTTGACTGCATTCCCGATGGCAAAAAGTGGCTGGAGTCAAAGAGCCACCATCCCTTTAAAAGGGGCATAGGCTTCCCAGTCTAACATAGCTGTCACCTGAGGGCCCCTTTGGCCACCATAGCAATTTGTGCTTTTCTTTTGAGGAATAGAAAACTATTTACTTGACCAGTGTTACCAGTATTTACAATAAAATAAACGATATCCACTTGCATAACATTCTGTTTACTACAAAGTCATTGCTTTTCCTGGCTTCTGCTGAACCAGTAACCTAAATACTGAGGCTGAGACTCCGTGTAAGGAATGAATTGAGGTAAAGAGAGTGAAGAGTCTAGAGTACAAGTTTTCCCACCCTTTTTTTCCTCAGCAGGTCCTAAATTGCCAACATTTCTAACCACCTGATTAAGTTTCCATGGGCAAAGTCTTACACGTTCTAGGAATCGTGACTTTTTAGTCAACGTAGCTCAGGGATCTACACTTCTTAGTAAAGGGACGGTCCACCAGGAGGAACGTGTGCGCAAGTCTTGCTTGCCTAATGAAACGCAATAGTTTTAATTACTTTTCTTATTCGGGTGGGGAAGTTGTTGGTAGTGATAAAGTTTTTCTTTCAGGGGTTTTGCAAATAAACTTGCACTTGTGATTGTAGGTATAGATATAGATTCTGATACGGCTGCTTTTAAGTTATTCAATTTAAACCGCTTACGTTATATTTAGGTTGCCCAATTAATTACAAATTCTCTATTTAATTTCAAAGGTTTTAAAGCTTCAGGAAAAATTTCAATTGAAATTGAAGTGACTTATATGTTAGGTTGCTGAAAATGTGGAGCTTATCCATGGTTGTGAAATGTTGTTTTTGTTTTGGTAATTTTGTTTTAAAGGAAAGAAACAAAAACCACTTTCATATGTATTTTATGTATACATATGTATACATACCAAAACTGCCAAGTAAAGAAAAAAATCCAGAATGATCTTTAGCACATGTGAATTAAACACAGATTCTGACTCAGTGACGGCTATGGAGATTTCCCCCAACCCTTAGGAAAGATGTTCTCTAATGCAGAGGAAAAAATATAGTATGGTATCAATTGTTCTTTTCTGATAAAGGAAGCAACTACAGAAAGCTTTTGTTCAAAGCAAACAGTGCTGGCTCTGGTCAGGTGTGGCCTGGCATGTGGAAGTCCTGGGTTTGATTCCTGGCCATGGCACACAGGAGCCGTCTGCTTTTTCACCTCTCCCCCTCCCCTCCTCTGTCTCTCTCTCTCTCTCTTCCTCTCCTGCAGCTATGGCTCTAATAAGCAAGTTGCCCCCCTCCCCCCAGCAGTGAAGCTGGCTTCGTGGCTTCTGCCTCAGGCACTAAAATAGTTTGGTTGCTGAGCAACGGAGCAACAGGTTCCAGATCGGCAGAGCATCAGCCCCAGCCAGGGAGTTGCAGGGTGGATCCTGGTCGAGGCGCCTGTGGGAGACTCTCTGCCTCCCTGCCTCTCACTTGATAAAAGGAACAAACAAAAACAAGAAAACAAAGGAAGCAGTGCTATGTTACCTCAAAACAAACATATCAAACTTGATTTTCATTGGAATGTAGTTATTTCTTCATGCTAACAAATAAAAAACCCAAGACCCAGATTTCATATCTATAATACAGATATAAAGCAATGCAAACAATTATTGGGCTTTGTCTTCTGGACAGGAATGCCGAGTTACTCTCTCTTCATAAAAAGCGGTTACAATTTGAGGACACTTCATATTTGCTTTTTTTTGCCAGCTCCAAGCTGGCCTCATCTGAGTCTCTGCATTTCCTGAAGAACATTGACCCTCCACTGCTGCCTGGGGCCCCAGCTACTCATCCAGGATCAAGACCTCGGGCAGAGCCCCTTGGTTGACCAGCAGCCCCTCTTTTCTTTAATTTACTGTCATCAGATGCACTGTCCGATAAAGATTTCCTTTCTGTACCCTCTTTTTCTTTACCCACTTTTTAAGGATGAAGAAACGCTTCCGTGAACTGGACGATCTAAGTTCTCTTTCTGACTCCCAAGGCTGGCCAGCGTCCGGGGGTCCTTCCGCTTTGGGAGGTGCTCCACGGTCCCCTTCACGGGGGTCAGCTCGATCCTTTCCCCCCTACAGATTCTTCAGTCTCGGCCCCTTCAACCCTTTTACTCTTTCCGTTCAATGTGGTTTTACTGGAGGCCGTTGTTGATTGCAGACTGGAAGAGCTATTCACCGCCTCCCCGAGGCTCCAGTGCCCCGGTGTCTAGGGTCCTGAGCACTTTCTGCTCGGGCCACAGCCGAGGGTAGGGTGGCCGGGACTGGTCGCCTTCCTGTGTGAATTTCCAGCCCCTGTTTTGGGCTCTTCTTCCTTCTTTAACGTAGAAAGCTCTCCTCACAGGTACTCAGACAGGAAGTACCAGCTCCTTTGAGTACGAGATGTCTCAGGAAGGCTTCAGCGCTTCCATCACTCCGGTGAGTGGTCCTTCCTTCAGCTGGGGGGGGGGGCGGGGAGGAGAGGCTCCCGGGGTGGGGGCTCTGCTCTGTGATGGGTAGTGCTTGGTGGCAGGCACTTCTTTGATGGGCAGCAGTGGTCCTCTCTTGCTTCTTTGTCAATCCTGTTTCCTTTTATTTTTTCTTTCATTGAGATCTAGTGATTGTATGACATGATATTAACTTCAGGTGTACACCGTAATGATTCCATACACAGTGTATGTCTATATGGGGAAGTGACCGCCACAGCAAATCTAGTTAACATCTATTACCACACATAGCTACAATTTTTTTTTTCCCCCTTAGGACGAGAACTTTGAAGATTTATTCTCTTAGCAACTTTCAAGTAAACAATACACTATTATTAACTATGGTCACCATGCTGTATTTCCCATCCCCAGGATTTATTTATTTTATAATTAGAAATTTATTGATACCTTTTGATCACCTTTACTCATTTCGCCCACTTCTCATTCCTGGCCTTTGGCAATCATCAATTTGTTTCCGTATCTATGAGTTCTTCTTCTTCTTTTCAGACCCTCTCTATACGTGAGGTCGTGTGGTACTTGCCTTTCTCTGTCTGACCCATCTCACATGGCCTCATGCTCTCCAGGTCCACTCGTGTTGTCGCGAAGGACAGGATTTCCTCCTTCTTCTTCTTTTTTCATGGCTGAATGACATTCCATTTCATATACCACCTCGTCTTTACGCACTCACACATGGACGGACCCTTGGGCTGCTTCTATGTCTTGGTTGTTGTAAGTAATGCTGCAGTGAACATGGGGCACGGATATCTTTTTTTTTTGAGTTAGTGTTTCCCGTTTCCTTTAGAGAAATATCTAGAAGCGGAATTGCTGCATGATGTGGTAATTTTTTTTTTTTAATTTTTTGGAGAAAACTCCATACTGTTTTGCGTAGTGGTTGCACCAATTTACATTCCCACAGCAGTGCACAGGGCTTCCTTTTCTCCACATCCTCGCCAACGCTTGTAACTTTTTGATGACAGCCATTCTGACAGGTGCGAGGTGATATCTCATTGTGTTTTTTTTGTTTTTTTTGTATTTTTCTGAAGTTGGAAACGGGGAGGCAGTCAGACAGACTCCCGCACGCACCCGACCGGGATCCACCCGGCACGCCCACCAGAGGGCGATGCTCTGCCCATCTGGGGTGTCGCTCTATTGCGACCAGAGCCATTCTAGTGCCTGAGGCAGAGACCACAGAGCCATCCTCAGTGTCCGGGCCAACTTTGCTCCAATGGAGCCCTGACTGTGGGAGGGGAAGAGAGAGAAGAGAGGAAGGAGAGGGGAAGGGGTGAAGAAGCAGATGGGCGCTTCTCCTGTGTGCCCTGGCTGGGAATCGAACCCGGGACTCCTGCATGCCAGGCCGACGCTCTACCACTGAGCCAACCGGCCAGGGCTTCATTGTGGTTTTGATTTTGTTGAGTGATGTTGAGCACTTTTTCATGTACCTCTTGGCCATCTGTATGTCTTTTCTGGAAAAATGTCTATTTGGATTTTCTGCCCTCTTTTAAATCAGGTTGTTTGTTCTCTTGCCGTTGAGTTGTATGAATTCTTTGTATATTTTGGATATTACCCCCTTGTCAGATATATGACTGAAATATATATTTATATTCTCCCATTCCATTAGTTCCCCTTTCATTTTGTTGGTGGCTTTCTTTGCTGTGCAGAAACTTTTTAGTTTGATGTAGTTCCACTTGTTTCTTTTTGCTTTTGGTGTCAAATAAAAAAAAAAGTTATTGCCAAGATTGATGTCAAGGAACTTACCCCTATGTTTTCTTCTTGGAGTTTTATGACCTCAGGTCTTATGTTCAAATGGTTAGTCCACTTTGGATTAGTTTTTGTGCCTGGTGGAAGGCAGGGCCCGGTGTCATTCCTCTGCGTGTGGCTGTCTAGTTTCCCCAACGCCATTTGCTAAAGAAATTGTCCTTCCCTCATTGTATATTCTTGGTTTCTTTGTTGTGAGTTAGTTGAGCACATAGGCGTGGGTTTATTTCTGGGCTCTCTATTCAGTCCCATTGGCCCACGTGTCTGTTGTTCTGTCAGTACCATCCTGTTTTGATTTCTGTAGCTTAGCAATATAGTTTGAAATCAGGAGAGGCAATGCCTCCAGCTTTGTTCTTCTTTCTCAAAACTGCTTTTGTTACTTGGGTGTTTCTGTGGTTCCATACAACTTTTAGGGTTGTCTGTTCTATTTCCGTGAGAAATGCCATTGACATTTTGTTCTTTTTTTTAAAAAAAATTATTTATTCATTTTAGAGAGGAGAGAGAGTGAGAAAGAGAGAGAAAGAGAGAGAGAGAGAAGGAGCAGGAAGCATCAACTCCCATATGTGCCTTGACCAGGCAAGCCCAAAGTTTTGAACTGGCGACCTCAGCATTCCAGGTTGACGCTTTACCCACTGCGCCACCATAGGCCAGGCACCACTGACATTTTGATAAGGATCGCACAGAGCTATAGATTGCTCAATCCGGTTCTTTCTCGTTTCCAGAATGGTCCCTTGCTGGGTGCTGTGGGAAGCTTTGATTGGGCTGGTGGAGCCTTTCTGCATGAGTCAGAGGATAAGATCAGCTTCATCAACACAACCAGGGTCGATTCAGACATGAATGACGCTTACCTGGGTGAGTAGAGAGAACGGGGTCACCCTAAGAAAGGGTCAGAGCGTGGCATCACTCAGTCATCTCAGGTGTCACTGGGTCTTTCGTAAGCTGTCGGCATAGCTCGAAAGACAGACATTTTGAAATTTCATTTTCATTATGTTAACAAAGAGGAATGGAGTGTGGGGTCCAGTTACCCCAACCCCCAAGCATGGAGCTGCCCCTACTCAGCAGAAAAGCCTGCTAGAGGGAGCAAGGGTCTGCAAGGAAAAACACTTCTCTTGGTTTATCATCTGTAGGTTATGCAACCGAAGTCATCATGCGAAGCCGGGGACACCTCCTGGTTCTGGGGGCGCCGCGGTATCAGCACACTGGCCTGGTGGCGATGTTCAGACAGAACGCTGGTGTCTGGGAGAACAACGCTGTCATCAAGGGCCAAAAGGTGAGTGCAGGGCATGAGGACCACCCCTGTGCAAGTGGAGGAAACCTGGGGGCTGAGGGAGTCCGGGATGGGAGTCGCAGGGGGCCCCCCGAGTGCCACAGCTGGGTAGAGGAGCCTTCAGGGGGCTTTGAGCTGGAAACGCCCAGGACCAGCTTTACACTTGAGAATATTCAAACAACAATAAACAGTAACATGACCTGGCCTGACCAGGTGGTGGCGTAGTGGATAGAACATCGACCTAGGATACTGAGGACCCAGGCTGGAAACCCCGAGGTCGCCAGCTTGAACGCAGGCTCACCAACTTGAGTGTGGGATTGCTGGCTTGAGCGTGGGATCATAGACATGACTCGTGGTCACTGGTTTGAGCCCCAAGGTCACTGGTTTGAAGTCCAAGGTCACTGGCTTTAGTCCAAGGTCACTGGTTTGAGCATAAGGTTGCTGGCTTGAGTCCAAGGTCGGTCATCAGCTTAAGCAAGGGGTCACTGGCTCGGATGTGTGAGAAAGCAATCAATGAACAACTTAGGTGCCGCAACTATAAGTTGATGCTTCTCATCTCTCTCTTTTCCTATCTATTTGTCCCCCCTCTCTCTTTCTCTCTCTTTTGCTAAAAATAATAATAATATAATAACATGACCTGTACAGAGCTCTATATGAGTCTACCTGTATATAGAGTTGGTATTCAACATTACATAATTAATATAGACACATTAGTTACTAAAGTATTGAAACAATTGCACACCTGTCAGTAGATAACTATTTCCCTGAGGTGGCCCCCACCTTGCACACTGGCCCCTCCCTCGGCACTCTTTGAGCGTCCCCAGCGACTGTGAAGTCAGGCTGGGCACCTCGGGGGACCTCTGGGACCTAGCCAGCTGAGTTTCTAGTTGGTGCTTGAGCAGTCCTGACGGTTCAATAGTTTAAGTATTACCCCTGCAAAAGCAGCATGGTGGCTCTTGTGTGTTGCGTGTGAGGTAATAATCTTTAGTCATGATCATCCTCGCAAGTTCCTGAAATAGGACTGTACCTATGATACCGTGCCTGTAGTGTGTGTGTGTGTGCGCGCGCGCGCGTGTTCCTTTAAATTTCCTCTGGGGTTCTCTTTGGTCTGCAATGAATGCCTCATATGTGGATGAAACCAGTTTGCTTTGAGACCCGAGCAATCTTACCGTAATTCTTTGTCAATAGTCAGATTCTTCATGTGCTCTTCAAAGGTTTTACCAGCACATACTGACTATGGACGGGCGTCAGTGCCTGGCCCGTGGAAGGGGTGCGGTGGCGGAGAATGTATGAGCGGATGCCAGGAAGCCCAGTGTGAACGTGTTGCTACTTCTCTGTTTTGTGTGTGCGGTCAAGGACCACATGGGGAAGGTTGGCTGGCTGGTCAGCTTCCCCACCGCGCACAGCATTAAACATGCAAACTAGAACCAAGGATGACAAATACTTCAACTGGAACACTCTGAGAGCAAACGGGAGGGGCGCCCCCATGCAAGCAGGAGGGGAGGCTTCAGGAAGGAAGTGAGAATCAGTGAGAATCAGGGAGGCCAAGAGCGAGGGAAGGAGGAGCAAGTGTGAGCTCAGAGTGTGTGACTGTGCAGGTGGGGTTCATCTCAGATTCACCCGCAGCCTCCATTTCTGCCGCCACCAGCCTGGTCGCGGCCCTCGCCACCTTTCCCGTGGATCTGGCTGTTTGTTGCCTTCTCACTGGTCTCCCAAGGTCTCATCTTGCCTCCCACAGATCCACAGAAAGAGGGTGAACTTCCCAAATGAGAAACTGTCTATATCAGTCTTCAGTTTAAGACCATTTGCTCACCACAGACCAATATCTAACTAAGATTTTAAAAGTTTCAACAAAAGAGATCCACTTTCTTCTTCTTTTTCTCAATAAATGTACGAGTGAGCGAAAGTAAGTTTACAAGGTGTCAATATGCAAAACACAGCTTTTCTTTCTTGTATTATTATTCCTTAATTATTGTATTATTTTCCATACGAACAACTTGTAAACCTACTTTTGCACCACCATGGATATTGGAAGAATTCTTGCAGGTTGACAGAGTTTGAAAAACTCACAGTTAACCTGTATAGCCTAGAAATACTGAAAAAAAAAATTAAGGAAAAAGTATGTTACGAATACATAAAATAGGAAACATATGACATATGAAATATGTGTTAGTCAACTGTTTAAGTTATTGGTAAGGCTTCTGGTTAACAACAGGCTATTCGTAGTTAAGTTTTTGGAAAATCAAATGGTATATGTGGATTGCATTTACATAGGGCGGGGGTAGATCTAAATCCCCTCAACGTTCAAGGTCAACTGTATTATTAGCAAACTGAACCTGACAATCCATAAAAGGGCTAAGAAGATTTTATGACCAAGTGTAGTTTAGCTTAGCAATGCAAGGCTTGTTCAACAATGTTGCAGAATGAGCACACTGACGCTAACATGCAGAAGAAAATGCGAGGGACCCAGAACAGCCAGAAGAATCCTGAAAAAGAAGAAGGACATTGGAAGACTCACACTATCCAATTTCAAAACTTAGCTACTGTTGACTGAAGAATAATACCAGCTGGGTGTTTTGTCACCAAAGAGGATTTCTTTGGGGGGGGGGAAGGGTTGCAACACAGTGCATGCAGAGACGGCAAGCCACGCGCACACGGTGGCCTGCGTGCCAAGTCTGAGGGGTATTTATAGAAGGGAAAAGGAAGTTAAGGAAAGGGGAAATCAGAACCTTAAAGCGTCTTTATAAACATAGTGAAGTAGCAGGGTACCAAAAATAAGTATCTGGAAATGAGTTGCATTTTTTCCCTTCTTTTTCTTTTTCTTTTTTTTTTTTTTTTTGTATTTTTCTGAAGCTGGGAATGGGGAGAGACAGTCAGACAGACTCCCGCATGTGCCCGACCGGGATCCACCGGCACGCCTACCAGGGGCGATGCTCTGCCCACCAGGGGGCGATGCTCTGCCCCTCCAGGGTGTCGCTCTGCCGAGACCAGAGCCACTCTAGCGCCTGGGGCAGAGGCCAAGGAGCCATCCCCAGCGCCCGGGCCATCTTTGCTCCAATGGAGCCTTGGCTGCGGGAGGGGAAGAGAGAGACAGAGAGGAAGGAGAGGGGGAGGGGTGGAGAAGCAAATGCGCGCTTCTCCTATGTGCCCTGGCCGGGAATCGAACCCGGGTCCCCCGCATACCAGGCCAATGCTCTACCGCTGAGCCAACCGGCCAGGGCCTTCCCTTCTTTTTCAAGTGAGAGGAGGGAGATAGACAGAATGACTCCCACACGCACCTTGACCGGGATCCACCTGGCAACCCCTGTCTGGGCCAATGCTCTGCCCATCTGGGGCCATGCTCGCAACTAAGCTACAGTACCTGAGCCGGGGGCTCCATGGAGCCATCTTCAGCACCCAGGCTGATGCATTCGAACCAATTGAGCCATGGCTGCAGGAAGGGAAGAGAGAGAGTGAGAGAGAGAAAGAGAGAGAGGGAGAGAGAAGGGGGAAGGAGGGGGTAGAGAAGCAGATGCAGCTCTTCTTTTGTGCCTGAACTGGGAATCAAACACAGAACATCCACATGCCAGGCCAACACTGTACCACTGAGCAAACCAGCCAGGGCCCTAAGTTTCATTTTTATACACCAGCAATGAATTATCAGAAAGGAAAACCAAGGAAACAATCTTATTCACAACTGTTTCCAAAGAATAAAATGCCTAGGAATAAATTTAGCCAAGGATGTAAAAGGCCTGTACTTGGAAAATTATATGACAATGAAGAAGATGCAAAGAAATGGAAGCATATTCCGCGTTCAGGGATAGGAAGAATTAACATCATTAAAATGCTCATGACGGCCCTGGCCGGTTGGCTCAGTGGTAGAGCGTTGGCCTGGAGTGCAGAAGTCCCGGGTTCGATTCCCGGCCAGGGCACACAGGAGAAGCGCCCATCTACTTCTCCACCCCTCCCCCTCTCCTTCCTCTCTGTCTCTCTCTTCCCCTTCCGCAGCCGAGGCTCCATTGGAGCAAAGATGGCCCGGGCGCTGGGGATGGCTCCTTGGCCTCTGCCCCAGGCGCTAGAGTGGCTCTGGTAGCAACAGAGCAACGCCCTGGAGGGGCAGAGCATCACCCCCTGGTGGGCAGAGCTTCGCCCCTGGTGGGCATGCCGGGTGGATCCCGGTCGGGCGCATGCGGGAGTCTGTCTGACTGTCTCTCCCCGTTTCCAGCTTCAGAAAAATACAAAAAAAAAAAAAAATGCTCATGACACCCAAAGCAAATTTTTCTCAAGATACCAATGGCGCCTGACCTGTGGTGGCGCCGTGGATAAAGCGTCGACCTGAAAATGCTGAGGTCGCCGGTTCAAAACCCTGGGCTTGCCTGGTCAAGGCACATATGGGAGTTGATGCTTCCAGCTCCTCCCCCCTTCTCTCTCTCTGTCTCTCCTCTCTCTCTCTCTCTGTCTCTCCCTCTCCTCTCTAAAAATGAATAATAATAAACAAAAAGATACCAATGGTGACGTGCTTCAGTTTGAGAACGGCTGTGGTGGCCAGCGTGCATGGGGTAGAAGATCACTGTGGATTGTGCACTTGGCTTCCCTGAAAACCAAACCCAAGCCGAGACTGCTGCCACCCTCAAGAAAAAGAGGGAGAAAAGAGAAGCCCGGCAGGGGAAGTCATCCCTCCATCAGCCTTATCACCAGGAAACCAGGGGACTGCCCCCCCTTCAACTAAGAAGTAAACAAAAGAAATCCCCAACAGGACTGTTTCTTCAGCCTGGATCCTGGAATGAAGGAGACACGCAGAGCAGAGTGGCGGTCGACCCCCAGCCCACTTATAGCGTGGGATCTTGAAAGAATAATTCAGTTAAAGTGAGGATGGGCCTCAATCCAGTCGGACTAATGTGCTTATAGGAATTAAGACAGAAAGACACAGAGGAATGATCATATAAAGACAGAGAAGATCGCCACCTAGAAGCCAAGAAGAAGCCTCTAGAAACCAATCCTACCAACAGCTTGGTCTCAGACTTCCAGCTCCACTAATGTGAGAAAATAAGCCTGGCCTGTGGTGGTGCCGTGGATGAAGCGTCAACCTGGCTGCTGAGGTCGCTGATTCGAAACCCTGGGCTTTACCTGGTCAAGACACATAATAGAAGCAACTACTACGAGTTGATGCTTCCTGCTCCTCCCCATGCCTTTCTCTCTCTCTTTCTCACTCTCCTCGCTCTAAAATCAATAAATAAAATCTTTCTTAAAACAAAAAAAAAAGAAAAGAAAAGATACCAATGGCATATTTCACAGAACTAGAAGAAATATTTCAAAAATTTATGTGAACCACAAAAGACCCTGAATGACCACAACGATCTTGAGGAAGAAGAACAAAGGGGAATCATGCTTCCTGATACCAAACTGTACTACAAGGCTGTAGTCATCAAAAGAACATAGTCCTGGCATAAAAAGACATATAAATCAATGGAACAGAATAGAGAGCCCAGAAATAAACCCATGCCTTTGTAGTCAATCAATATTGTACAAAGGAAGCAAAAACATAGAACAGGATAAAGATACTCTATTTAATAAATGGTGTTGGGAATATTGGGCAAATACATGCAAAAGAGGGAAGGAAGGAAGGAAGGAAGGGAGGAAGGAAGGAAGGAAGGAAGGAAGGAAGGAAGGAAGGAAGGAAGGAAGGAACTAGCCCACCAACTTACAGCATACACAAGAATAAACTCAAAATGGATTAAAGACTTAAATGTTAGACTTGAAACCTGTTAAATTTAATTTTATAAAAAAGAAACCGTAAAACTTCTAGGAGAAAACACAGGCAGTGAAATCTCTGACATTTCTCTTAGCAATATTTTTTTTTCTTTTTTCTGAAGTTGGAAATGGGGAGGCAGTCAGACAGATTCCCGCATGCACCCGACCGGGATTCACCTGGCATGCCCACCAGGGGGCGATGCTCTGCTGCGACCAGAGCCACTCTAGCGCCTGAGGCAGAGGCCACAGAGCCATCCCCAGCGCCCGGGCCAACTTTGCTCCAATGGAGGAAGGAGAGGGGGAGGGGTGGAGAAGCATATGGGCGCTTCTCCTGTGTGCTCTGGCCGGGAATTGAACGGGGACTCATGCATGCCAGGCCGACGCTCTACCACTGAGCCAACCGGCCAGGACCAGCAATATTTTTTTTCTGCTATATCTTCTTGGGGAAGGGAAACAAAAGAAAAATAAACAAATGGGAATATATCAAACTGGAAAGTTTTTGCACAGCACAGGAAACCATCAACAAATTGAAAAGACAACCCACTGAATGGGAGAACATATTCACCAAAAAAACATCTGGTAAGGGCTTAATAACAAAAATTTATAAAGAACTCATATAACTCTGCACAAAGAAACCCAATAACAACAACAATCCAATTAAAAAAATGGGCAACGGACCTGAACAGACACTTCTCCAAAGAGGTCATACAGACGGCCAATAGGCATATGAGAAGTTGCTCAATGTCACTAATCATTAAAGAAATGCAATTTAAAACCACAGTGTGATGTCACCTCACACCTGTCCGAATGGCTATCATCAATAAATCACCAAACCACAAGCGTTGGCGAGGATGTGGAGAAAAGGGAACCCTTGTGCACTGTTGGTGGGCAAACTGCGGCTCGCGAGCCACAGGCAGCTCTTCGGCCCCTTGAGTGCGGCTCTCCCACAGAATACCACGTGCGGGCGCTGCCTCGATAAGCAATGTACCTACCTATAGAGTTGAAGTTTAAAAAATTTGGCTCTCAAAAGAAATTTCAATCGTTGTACTATCGATATCTGGCTCTGTTGACTAATGAGTTTGCCGACCTCTGATAAGAGGATGGACTAAGGAAAAAAGGAAAAGAGAAAAAACTCTGGGCAGGAACAGTAACGTGGTGACTGTTGGGGATGGTGGGGGGAGGGGAGGAGGCATGGGGGGAAATGGTGATGGGCGGAGACTAGGCTCGGGGTGGGGAACACACAGTGCAGCATGCTGTGTAGAGGACGTGCTGTGGAACTGGGCACCTGAAGCTGTCTATTTCTGTTAGCCAGCATCACCTCAATACATCCAATAAAAATTAAAAATCAGTGGTCTTGCTATACTAGCAATAAACCTTTGGAAATTTAAATTTAAAAAAGTACCAATTTCAATAGCACCAAAGACTAAGAAATACTTCGGTGTGATTCTAACAAAATGCACGCGGTATCTGTGCTCAGGGACCAGACTCACTCCTGTTACGATGTCAGTTGTCCCCGCGTTTATCTACAGTACAGAGTCAAGGTAGTCACTACCGAAATCCTGGTAGTTTATCTGGTTTAAATAATAAGCTGATTCTAAGATTTATATGAAAAATCATAGAAAGTGGAATTTCCAAGGCAGTTTTGTAAAAGAACTTAGAGATAAATACCATCAGGTATTTAGTGGAGGATTCATGTGGTCTGATTTGAAGACTTGCTATAAAGTTATAGTGGTCAGGAGAGTGTGATATTGGCAAAACTATAGCTACGAAGATCAGTAGAAACTGAAATAAATTGACACGTATACAGTTAATTAATTTAAATTATTTTTTTCTTTTTTTTTTCTTTTCTAAGTGAGAGGAGAGACAGACTCCCACATTACGCCTTGACCTGGATCCGCCCGGCATCCCCCCGTCTGGGGCTGACGCTCAAATCAACCGAGCCACTGGCTGCGGGAGGGGAAGAGAGAGAGAAGGGGGAGAGGGAGGGGGGGAGAAGCAGATGGTCACCTCTCCTGTGTGCCCCGACTGGGGGGGATTAAACCCTGGACGTCTGCGTACTGGGCAGACACTTTATCCACTGAGCCAGCCGGCCAGGGCGTAAATTTATTTTATCTTATCTTTTAAATATTTTTAAATTTCAGTTGACACACAATTTTATATTAGTTTCAGGTGTATGACATAGTGATCAGGCATTTATGTTTCTTACAATGTGATCACCCAGATACGTGTAGTACCATCTGACACCATACATAGTTATTACAGTGTTATTCCCTATGCTGTACTTTACATGTTCAGGACTGGATTTTATAACTGCTCATCTGTACTTCTTAATCCCTTTCACCTTCTACAGATCTGTTCTCTGTATCTATGAGTTTGTGTCTTGTTTTGTTTGTTCATTTAACTTTTTTTTTTAAGATTACACATATAAATAAAATCATGTAGGATTTGTCTTTCTCTGCCTGACTTGTTTCCCTTAGTGTATGTAATACCCTCCAGGTCTGTCCGTATTGTTGCAAATGGTAAGATTTGATTGTTCTTTTTATGGTTGAGTAATATTCCCTGGTATATGGGTACCACTTCTTCTGCATCCATTAATGGACACGTCAGCTGCTTTTATATCTTGGCTATTGTAAATAATGCTGCCGTAGATATACGAGGGCATGTATCTTTTGAAATCAGTGTTTCAGGGGTTTTTTTTGAGAGATACACAGGTGTGTGTGGATTGCTGCGTCATTAAGGTAGTTCTATTTTTGAACCGGTAGAGAGCTTGTTGCCATTTTCTTTAGCTCTTGTTCTGGAGTTTTGTCCTGGTCTTTCCCTTGGGACATGTGTCCTTGTCTCCTCGTTTTGGCTGTCTCCCTGTGTTTGTCACCGTGGATTAGGTAGCTCTGCTACGTCTCTCGGTCTTGAGAGAATGGCCTTATGGGTCCAGGGGTGCCATCTCCCCGGCCACCTGAGCCAGGTGCTCCAGGTGTGTCCCTTGTGTGGGCTGTGTGTGTGCCCTCCCGCCGCAGTTGAGCCCTGATTGTTGTTGGCATGTCGGTGGGTGAGGCTGGCCCTCCGGCTGAGTGGCTGTGAGTACAGGGGATGAGATATTGTGTGGGGGCTCACTGCACTGAGTGGGTGTCACTTTAGCAGGGCCCCGGTGCCAGCGAGGTCTGCCCTTTGGACGTGTTATTGGTGAAACTGGTTGGGAGGTGAGCTGGTGTGGTCTGAAGCCAGCCACTGGGTGTGTTGGTTTTGGAGCCTCTTGAGATGGGTTCCACTGAAGGCCAGCACTTGTGCTGGGCTCGGGGCCATCTGGTAGGAGCTATACAGTCACCTGCGGCTGGCTGCCACTTGTGCTGGGCTTGGAAGTGCTTGGGAGAAGTTATGCCGTGAACCGAGGCTGGCTGCCACTTGTGTCAGGCTTGGGGACCCTTTGCTGGGCACCACAGTGCAAGCTGAGATGAACCGCCACTTGTGCTGGGCTTGTGGCTGCTTAGTTGAAACTATGTTTCAAGCCAAGACTGGTCATAGCTCATGCCAGGCTTGGGCCAATTAGCAAGAGGTACAAGGTATACTGAGGCTGCCACTGTTTGTTTGGGGTTTGTGGACCTGTGAGATCCACCCGGCATGCCCACTAAGGGGCAATGCTCTGCCCAACTGGGGCGTTGCTTCATTGCAACCGGAGCCATTCTAGCACCTGAGGTGGAAGCCATGGAGCCATCCTCAGCACCCGGGCCAACTTTGCTCCAATGGAGCCTTGGCTGCAGGAGGGGAAGAGAGAGACAGAGAGGAAGGAGAGGGGGAAGGGTGGAGAAGCAGATGGGCACTTCTCCTGTGTGCCCTGGCTGGGAATCGAACCCAGGACTTCCACACGCTGGGCTGGTGCTCTACCACTGAGCCATCTGGCCAGGGCTGATTGTTTTTCTCATATGTGCCTTGACTGAGAGGCTCCAGCTGAGCCAGTGACCCCTTGCTCAAGTCAAAGACCTTGGGCTCAAGCCAGCATCCGCAGGGTTATGTCTATGATCCCACACTCAAGCTGGCAACCTCACGATTTCAAACCTGGGTCCTCAGCGTCCCAGACCGATGCTCTATCCACTGTGCCACCTCCTGGTCAGGATGAATTTTATTATAAGTAAATAAACCTGACCTAAAAACAAAATAATTTTATTGACGGGATGTCAGTGAGGCCGCTCTCAGTGCTGCGTGGGGCGGAAGTCAGATTACAGCGAGCCGCGTCTTGATGTCCCCTGCCGGCTTCCTTCCTAGAACTGGCCCCACTCTGAAATTGCTGTAGACGTCTGCATGCTATGTTACTGTTCCTTCTGCTCCCCCTGCTGCAGCAGGAGCCCTGGAAGGCTCTGTGTCTCCGAACCCTTGTTTGCCAAATGAATGAATGAATGACCAAATGGATGAATCCTGTGGGTGAATGCTACATATTGACATTGAACATACTTTTGTTTTTCTTAAACATATTTTAAAAATCATTTTAAAAGTAGACATTACTTCTCAATATCATATAAAAATATTCCTGTAGAAATAGTTATTTTTAATTTAAGCCAGTTGATTCCTCATTAGCTAGACTGCCAACTTTGATTTTTTTTACCCCCTAAAGACTTCCAATGCATTGAAAAAATATCTTGTCTGCTCTTCCAGGCTTTTCTGGAATTTCTGTCTGTATTTTCCAATCTAACTTCTTCTTTGTTATTCTCCCCCACCCCCCACCCCCACCCCAAGAGGAAGAGATAGGAAGGGAGAGAAAGAAAGGGGAGGAGAGAGATGAGAAGCATCAACTCATAGTTGAGGCACCTTAGTTGTTCGTTGATTGTTTTCTCATATGTGCCTTGACCCGGGGGGAGCTCAAGTCAAATCAGTGACCCCTTGTTCTAGCCTGTGACCTTGGACTTCAAGCCAGTGACCTTGGGCTTCAAGTCAGTTACTTTGGGCTCAAACCAGCGACCTTGGGATCCTGTCGATGGTCCCACGCTCAAGCAGGCGACCCCACGCTCAAACTGTCAAGCTTGCAGTCAACTGAAGAGCCTGTGCTCTAGCCGATGACCTTGGGGTTTTGAACCAGGGCTCTCAGCATCCCGGTCGACGCTCTATCCAGTGTGCCACCACCGATCAGACCTCTTTGCTATTTTAATCGTCTCCCTGCAGCACCATTTGGGGTAAATCCTCACCCACTGCTCACCAACTCGAATACGTGCTTCTTCCTCTGTCAGCACATTCAAATGAGGACTTACCATGAATTATAGAGGCTCGTGTCTACTCCACAGGGCTTTCCCCAGCAGGCGGAACTGTCCTTCACAGGGAGAAACACCCTGTTCTCTGATTTCAGTGGAAGATGTATGTGATCCTGGTCTCATCTCTTTCAGATCGGCTCGTACTTCGGGGCCTCCCTCTGCTCCGTGGACGTGGACAGAGATGGCAGCTCCGACCTGGTCCTCATCGGGGCTCCCCATTACTACGAGCCGACCCATGGGGGCCGGGTGTCTGTGTGCCCCATGCCCCGGGGGGTGAGTGGCTGACGAGGAGACCTGGGCTGGGTGGGGTCTGGGTGTGGGGTGACGGGGTGGCCCGGGTCGGGGACTGGCATTGGTTTTGTTCTGCAGAGGGCCAGGTGGCAGTGTGAGGCTGTTCTGCGTGGGGAGCAAGGCCACCCCTGGGGCCGCTTTGGGGTGGCCCTGACAGTGCTGGGGGACGTGAATGGGGACAGGCTGACGGACGTGGCCATCGGGGCCCCGGGAGAAGAGGAAAACCGGGGTGCTGTCTACCTATTCCACGGGGCCTCAGGACTGGGCGTCAACCCCACACACAGCCAGGTGAGACCCCCATCACTGTCCCTGTCACAACAGTCGCCTCTTTGCTGACCTGCTCCTTTCTAATTCAATGTTCCCACAGCCGCCCAATTAGTTTTCCCAGGACGCCTTTCAGAACCTTTAAAATGATAACACACTTCACAGAAACCTCAAAGACTCCTTGATACGAGGTGAAGTCATACCACAAATTCTTACCACGGCACGGGTGGGGCAGCAACACCTGCACTGTGCCGACGAGCAGACGAGGCGTGGGCGGGAGGAGGGGCCAGCCGGACGTGTTGGGACGTGGGCACTCCTTTCTTCTGATTCTGCGTCCTGGCAGGGTGACCAGCAGTCCTGGTTTGCTGACATCTGTCCTGGTTTTAGACCAAAAATCTCCCATCTCAGGACACCTTTACAGCTGGTCACCCTACCGGGACTGCACGGTTCAGGGGGCCGCGACTGGTGCGGTCACAAAGAGTCCCTCTCTCAGGAAATTCAGAAAAGTTTCCAATGTACAAAGCAGAGTTGAAAGAATTGCACCGCGAACACCGGTACGTTCACAGTCTAGAATCTGCAAGGAACGTTGTGCTCGATCACACACCTGGTGGTTTTCCACAGTGCAGCTTTTTTTTTTTTCATGCATTTCAAAGTAAGTCGCAACACCTGTCCGCCTCACCCATGAATATCGCAGCATGTATATCAGAAACTACAATCCAATTATTTACTTTGTGTCGTTTTTAAGATTGTTTACAAACCGGAAACGCACAGACCTTTAGCCTATGCAGTGGCTTTTAACAAATGTGTACGCCTGTCTGTCGTAACCTAGCCTCCTATCAAAGGACAGAACATCATCAGCCGCTCCAGAAAGTTCCCTCCTGCCCCGTCCCACTCGCTCTCTGACCCCATCCCGTCCTGGAGGAAACTTCGGTTCTGATTATTTTCTACCATGGATTCATTTTGCCCGTTCTAGAACTGTGGGGGCCCCGGTATTTTTTTTTTTTTTTTACAGGTGCTCTGGCTGTCAGCCAAGGCTAAGCACAGCTGCCACTCACTGCTCTCTGTCAGGGCACCTCTTCCACAACTGTGCGAATATTGTAATTGTGCCACTTTTCATGGGCGCCTGTTGCTTCTCTGTGTAAGTGGAATTTAAAGGCTCTGGTTTCACTTTATTTTGATTACAAAAGCTTTACACGCTTATACAGATTTCTAAATCTAAAGTAGACAGTGGAAACCCTAATTCCCTTCCGCTATCTGCACCCTAACTCACCCCACAAAGGAAAACAAGGGTCAGGGAGGGGACTTTATGTGTCTGCACACAGGACGTCTACTGCACAGACTCCGGCATTAAAAACAAATGCAAAAGAAAGAGATCATGTTATCCTATTGTTCAACATTTGCCTTTTTTACTTGCTTTTTTCTGATGACCAGGGCAGGAGGTGTTCAGTGTTTGGGGAAGCAAACAGACTGGGGATCCCCCAATCACTAAATTATACAGAATTTCAGGCCCTGGTCAGTTGGCTCAGTGGTAGAGCATTGGCCTGGCATGTGGATGTTCCAGGTTTGCTTCCCGGTCAGGGCACACAGGAGAGGCGCCCATCTGCTTCTCCATCTCTCTGCCTCTTGCTTCTCTCTCTCTCTCTCTCTCTCTCTCTTCCCCTCCCACAGCAATGGCTAAATTGGAGCGAGTTGGTCCCGGATGCTGAGGATGGCTCCATGGCCTCCGCCTCAGGCACTAAGAAGAGCTCAGTTACTGAGCAACAGAGCAATGCCCCAGATGGGCAGAGCATCACCCCTTAGTGGGCTTGCCGGGTGGATCCCAGTCAGGGCTCATGGAGGAGTCTGTCTATCTGCCTCCCCTCCTCTCACTGAATAAAAAAAAAAAAAAGAATTTCAAAAGAAAACTCCATCCCAACAGAATACAATACATTTTTCTCAAAAAATTTGAGGTATAATGTACGCACAGTGAACACGCCAATCCTAAGTGATGAGTC
Source organism: Saccopteryx bilineata (assembly GCF_036850765.1). Classification (NCBI taxonomy): domain Eukaryota; kingdom Metazoa; phylum Chordata; class Mammalia; order Chiroptera; family Emballonuridae; genus Saccopteryx; species Saccopteryx bilineata. The sequence goes on from NC_089493.1 coordinate 292,676,574, forward strand.
TGTATGGTCTGTGAACCCGAGCGAGCATCACCGAGATACAGCCAGCGCCCAGCACCCCACGCTTCCCTTCAGCTGACAAAAATCGCTTTAAAAAAATTACAGTAAAGTGCTCGCTTCGGCAGCACATATACTAAAATTGGAACAATACAGAGAAGATTAGCATGGCCCCTGCACAAGGATGACACGCAAATTCGTGAAGCGTTCCATAAAAAAAAAAAAAAAAAAAAAAAAAAAAGACAGTAAAATGTACACGGCATACAATTCACCCTTTTAACCATTTCAAGTGTGTGGCTCAGCGTCCTTCGGTCCATGACAAGGACACTTAACGTTTCTGTTCATCTGGCTGTTACTCTCCGGTGTCGCCCTCGCACAGAGACGAGAGAGGCACCAGCGTTCTCCAAGGCTGAGTGTGGAACACGACAACTTCCACGCCTGCGCTGTGGTCTCCTCTTTCCCGCCCCTCGTCCTGAGAAGGCTGCTCTCAGCCCTCTCGGCGGTTCTCTGTGCTTCCCGAGGACACCACTTTGCTGCTTCCTGACGTCTGTTTCGGCTCCCATTCCGCATTCTGGGAGATGAGGACTGGGCTCTTCCAGACCCCCCCCCTTGCCATGTCTGCGCCTGCCTCCCACGCCCCCCCCAGGCCCCCACTCCTTGTATTGATGTGCTCGCTCTGGGTAGATCCGTGTTCCATGTGGACACCCGTCGGACCACGCCGATGACAGAGTCGGCCGGGTCAAATAGGGTGCTGTGCCACTCCTCCCCCCGGGAAACTCTCTGTTTCCCCTCCAAACCCCAGCTAAAGAATGGAAACTTTGGGGGTCGCCTGAAGACTGTGGTCTATAGCTGAATACTTGCCCTAATTCCTTGAGAAGTCGTGGAGGGTGAGACTTTTTGTATCTTTTTAAAATTAATTTTAGAGGCCCTGTCCCATAGGTTAAGTGGATAGAGTGTCGGCCTGCTGTACGGACGTCCTGGGTTCAATCCCCAGTCAGGGCACACAGGAGAAGCAGCCATCTATCTGCTTCTCTTCCTCTCCCCCTCCCCCTCTCCCCCTCCTCTGCTTCTCCTCCTGCAGCCAGTGGCTCAATTGGGTTGAGTGTAGGCCCTGGGCGCTGAGGATAGTTCGGTTGATTTGAGCATCAGCCCCAGATGGGGTTGCCAGGTGGATCCCAGTCGGGGTGCATGTGGGAATCTGTTTCACTCTCTCCTCCTCTCTTTTTGCTTAAAATAAATAAATGAAAATAAAAACATTAACTTTAGGGAGAGAGAAAGAAGCATGACTTGTTGTTCCACCCACTTATGCATTCATTGGTTGATTCTTGTATGTGCCCTGCTGGAGAATTGAACTCACAACTTCGGAGTAGCAGGACGATGCTCTAACCGGCTGAGCTCCCCGGCCAGCGCCAGACCTGATGGAGCCCGGACGATCTCTCCTCGGGTCTCCGTGGGCAGCCGAGTGACACACTTCCCTGTTCTTTCTCACCCCTCTTCTCCTTTCCTCTTCCCTGCTCTTAGCGCATCGCGGGCTCCCAGCTCTCCCCCGGGCTCCAGTCCTTCGGGCAGTCGCTGAGCGGGGGCCAGGACCTCACGATGGATGGACTGGTGGACCTGGCCGTGGGGGCCCGGGGGCACGCGCTGCTGCTCAGGTGAGACCCTCTTTGGAGCACCCCAGGTGATCTCCCCTTTAAGGAGAAACTTTGCTGTCTGGAGGCCCCGATGTCCCTCTGGTGTCTCCACAGGTCCCAGCCCGTGCTGAGAGTTGAGGTGACCATGAACTTCACACCCAGGGAACTGGCGAGGGATGTGTTTGAGTGTGGAGAACGTGTGGTGAAGGGCCAGCCCGCCGGGGAGGCCAGAGTCTGCCTCCGCGTCCACAAGAGCACACGGGACCGGCTGAGAGAAGGTGAGGCTGGAGTTGAGTCTCAGCCGCGTAGATGACCGGGGACACGGACAGGCGGCCCAGCCTTCTCCGCCTCCTTGGCAATTCAGAGAGCAAATGGATCACAGGCCCCAGCAGCCTTCCCCAAGTTTGGCTGGAGTAAGCAGATGGTCCCCCTGCTGGGTGGGGGGCCCAGCAGACCCCGTGGAAGGAGTAAGCACGAGGCACCCCCTCTCTCTGTGCTCCAGCGAACCGGGGGCTCCACACCTGTGAGTGAACTGGGATTTGTTTTAACTAAAAACTCATTGAAAGGGGAGTTTGTGTTGATGAGGCTAACTACAAATTCACAAAGCATTCAGACATGCATTTTATCACAATGAACTTGACTTCTTTCTTTGTTTCTACTTTTGTTTTGTATTTTTCCAAAGTTGGAAGCAGGAAGGCAGAGAGATAGACTCCTGCATGTGCCCGACTGGGATCCACCTGGCATGCCCACCAAGTGGTGATGCTCTGCCCATCGGGGCCATTGCTCCACTGCAACCGGAACCATTCTAGCACCTGAGGCAGAGGCCATGGAGCCGTCCTCAGTGCCTGGACCAACTTTGTTCCAGTGGAGCCTTGGCTGTGGGAGGGGAAGAGAGAGAGAGAGAGAGAGAGAAAGGAGGGGGGGGGAGTGGAGAAGCAGATGGGCACTTATCCTGTGTGCCCTGACTGGGAATTGAACCCGGGACTTTCACACGCTGGGCCAACGCTCTACTGCTGAGCCATCCAGCCAGGGCTGTTTCTACTTTTAAAGAGTGACACTGGTGAGGCGGGGGAATTGTAGAGGAACAGGGGGAGGTCATGAAACTAGGTTTCTAGCCGTAGCCTTGCGGGGCGGAGGGGACAGCAGTCAGAGTTTGAGGCAGCCAGCACAGCCAGAAATTGAGAGCAAAGTCTTGGAGGGCAGAGGATTGCAGAAAAAGTACCTCGAAGTCTACTAGAAATCCCACTCAAGCCACTGACTGACTCCTAAGCCATACGTGTAGGCCAGTACTCCAAGGAACTCAGTGGAAGATGCAACCTGAGAGCTAAAGAATTGAGCTTCCTAGAAAAACAGAGATTTGGGACGGGCCTTTGTTTTTATTTGTTTGTTTGTTTTTAAGACAGAGAGAGAGAGAAGGACAGATAGGAAGGGAGAGAGATGAGAAGCATCAACTCATAGTTATGCCACTTTAGTTGTTCACTGATTGCTTTCTCACATGTGCCTTGACTGGGGGGCTCAGGCCGAGCCATTGACCCCTTGTTCAAGCCAGCGACCTCGGGGTTTCAAACCTAAGTCCTCCGCGTCCCAGGTTGATGCTCTATCCGCTATGCCACCACCTGGTTAGGCTGGGAGGGGCCTTTGTAAAGAACTTGGTCTTTCTATTGGGATAATGCCTATTGAGTCCAGCAACCAGGAGAAATAATAAACAATAGAAATAGACCCACAGGTGACTCATTTATTAGAGTTATCAGATAGGAATTTAAAAAATAACTTCAATTAATATCTTCAAAGAGAAAGAGGAAATAATGGAGAACTTCAGAAAAGACTTGAAATGCATAAAATAGAGTCAAATGGAAAATCTAGCGCTGAAATACACACTGACTGAAATAAAAATGCAATAAATAGATTTAGTAGCAGATTAGGAGCAGAACAAAGAATTAGTAACTGGAAGGTAAAGCAATTGAAAATATCCAGATTAGCGCAGAGAGAAAAGGATGGAAACTGCAGAAAGACACCAGTAGAGATGTATGGGGCACGGGGAAAGATCTAATAAACATGGAACTGGAGTTTTAAAGGAGAGCAGACAGAGAGAGAGAGAGAGAGAGAGAGAAAGGAGAGAGGGAGGAGTGGAGAAGCAGATGGGTGCTTATCCTGTGTGCCCTGACTGTGAATTGAACCCGGGACTTTCACATGCTGGGCCAAAGAAATAGTGGGCCCTGGCCAGTTGGCTCAGTGGTAGAGTGTTGGCCTGGCATGTGGAAATCCCAGGCTCAATTCATGGTCAGGGCACACAAGAGAAGCGCCCATCTGCTTCTCCCCTCCTCCCCTTCTTGCTTCTCTCTTTCTCTCTCTTTCTCTCTCTCTCTTCCCCTTTTGCAGCCATGGTTTCATTGGAGCGAGTTGGCCCCAGGTGCTGAGGATGGCTCCATGGCCTCTACCTCAGGCACTAAGAAGAGCTTGGTTGCTGAGCAACAGAGCAATGCCCCAGATGGACAGAGCATCACACTCTAGTGGGCTTGCCGGGTGGATTCCAGTCAGGGCCCATGTGGGAGTCTGTCTCTGCCTCCCCTCCTCTCACTGAACAAACAAACAAACAAAAAAGTAAGTAAGTAAATAAATAAACAAATAGTGGTGAAGAATTTTCTAGAACTGATGAAAGAAATCAAGATTCTCTAACACACCACAGCAGGATGAGTATAAAGGAAACTGTACCATGGCGCATACACTGGTGTACACAACCCTATACATTGTGATAGACCGTGGCACAAACTGCTGAAGACTAAAGACAAAGGAAAAAAAAGTTGAAAGCAGGTAGAAAAAATATACTTAATTTTCTAATATGTGACAGAATAGCTACAATTTATTGAGCACTTACTATGTGGCAGGTGCTGTGCTAAGTGCTTTATAGACACTATTTCATTTCATTTTCACCACTGGGAAGGTACAGTTATTGTCCTCAACTTATAAAAATAAGGAATTGTCTTGGCCGGATAGCTTGGTTGGTTAGAGCATCATCCCAAGGGGGCAGAGGTTGCTGGTTCGATTCCCGGTCAGGGCACATGCAGGAACAGATTGATGTTCCTGTCTGTCTTTCTCCCTTTCCCTCTCTTGCTAAAATCAATCAATAAAGAAATAATAATAAAAGAAATTGAGACTCAGAGAGGTCAAGCAACACGCCCAAAGTCACCCACGGGGAGCAGGGGAGCCGGCCCTACCACGCCCTCCTGTTTGACTCCTGAGTCGGGCTCCTCCCCATTGTGATGCTCTGCCCCTCAGGAGACATCCAGAGCGTCGTCACATACGACCTGGCTCTGGACTCAGGTCGCCGACATCCTCGGGCCATTTTTGATGAGACGAAGAACAGCACGTTCAGACGGATACAGATCTTGGGGCTGATCCAGAATTGCGAGACTCTGAAGCTACGGTTGCCGGTGAGCAGAGGGTGGCCGTTCCCCTGGGTCCTCCCGGCACGGGGTGGGCTTGGGAAGCCGAGAGGGCGGCCCCCCCAATCACCGCTATCTCTCAGGAGTGTGTCGAGGAATCAGTGACCCCCATTGTCCTGCGCCTCAACTTCTCCCTGGAGGGGCAGTCCTTGTCCTCTTTCGGGAACCTCCGGCCAGTGCTGGCTGTGGATGCCAAGACGCTCTTCATGGCCTCGGTGAGTCCTGGGGTCGGGGTCCTGCGGGGGCCCGGAAGGGCCAAGATGGTTCGCATTCGTTGTATTTCATTTCCAATCATTCTACTTCGGTATTTTATTTGATTGCTCAGTTTCCCATTATTTCATGATTTCCTTTCATTCCATTTTATCATAGTCTATTTTTCTTTTCTTTCTTTTTTTTTGCAGCTCCCGTTCGAGAAGAATTGCGGCAATGACAGCATCTGCCAGGATGACCTCAGCCTCACCTTCAGCTTTATGAAGTGAGCTTCCTTTCCTCCTTGCTGCTTCCAAGCTCGCACAAGACCTGGTGCCTTGCTCGCCAGGCCCGGCCCGTGAGGGAGCCTGTCCTGTCCTCTCTCCAGCGGCCACACTCCTTCCCACCAGAGCACATTTCCCGCAGGGAAGCCCTTGGCAGCAGCTCATCACCTGCTTTGTTGCCCCCACAGCCTGGACACCCTGGTGGTGGGGGGTTCCCCAAACCTCAATGTGACTGTGACTGTGAGAAACCGGGGCGAGGACTCCTACGGGACGCAGGTCGCTGTCTTCTACCCGCCTGGCTTGTCCTACCAGAAGGTGTCAGGGGTCCAGGTAGCCAAATTCTTCTCGGGCTCCGTTTGCCTTTGTGTCCCCGGTCCCCACGGCCGGTGGCTGACTGCGCCGCTCCGCCACCCTTGCCTTCCAGAACCAGCTCTCCTGGCGGACCTGGCGCGTGAACTGTGACTCTGATCCGTCCCCCAAAGGGTCCTGGCACAGTAGCAGCTGCGACATAAACCACCCCATCTTCCCGGACAGCTCAGAGGTCAGGCTGCTGACGCCTCCTTGCCTCTTATCTGTCTTCTGAATTCTCTCTCTCTTTCTCTCTCTCTCTCTCTCTCTCTCTCTCTCTAAGTAGTGGTTCCTTCTCTGAGAAACAGCTTTACTGAGATATAACTCCTATCCCACACGGTTCACTCATTTAACGTGTACAAATTCAGTGGCTCTTACGTTGTTCACAGCGTTGTCCGTCCATCACCACGATCAATTCCAGAATCTTTTCTTACCCCAAGAAATGACCCTGTTCCCCTTAGCCCGCAGCCCCAGTCCTCCTGTCTCTCTCAGCCCCAGGTGACCGACCACTAGCCCTCTTTCTGTCCCTAGAGTCACCTGTTCCGGACATTTCGTATAAATGGAATTCTATAACGTGTGGTCCTTTGTGACCAGCTTCTCTCATGCTCTCAAGGATTATCCATGTTACAGAACTTTCTTCCTCTTTTCTGCTGAGTAATATTTTGTTATATTGGATGCACCACATCTTTTTTTCCCCATTTTTCCAAAGCTGGAAACAGGGAGGCAGTCAGACAGACTCCCGCATGCGCCTGACCGGGATCCACCCGGCATGCCCACCAGGGGGCGATGCTCTGCCCCTCTGGGGCATTGCTCTGTTGCATCCAGAGCCATTCTAGCACCTGAGGCAGAGGCCATGGAGCCATCCTCAGCCCTCGGGCCATCTTTGCTCCAGTGGAGCCTTGGCTGTGGGAGGGGAAGAGAGAGACAGAGAGGAAGGAGAGAGGGATGGGTGGAGAAGCAGATGGGCGCTTCTCCTGTGTGCCCTGGCTGGGAATCGAACCCGGGACTCCCACACGCCAGGCCGACGCTCTACTGCTGAGCCAACCGGCCAGGGCCACATTTTTTTTTTTTTTTCATTTTTCATTTTTCTGAAGCTGGAAACAGGGAGAGACAGTCAGACAGACTCCCGCATGCGCCCGACCGGGATCCACCCGGCACGCCCACCAGGGGCGAGGCTCTGCCCACCAGGGGGCGATGCTCTGCCCATCCTGGGCGTCACCATGTTGCGACCAGAGCCACTCTAGCACCTGAGGCAGAGGCCACAGAGCCATCCCCAGCGCCCGGGCCATCTTTGCTCCAATGGAGCTTTGGCTGCGGGAGGGGAAGAGAGAGACAGAGAGGAAAGTGCGGCGGAGGGGTGGAGAAGCAAATGGGCGCTTCTCCTGTGTGCCCTGGCCGGGAATCGAACCCGGGTCCTCCGCACGCTAGGCCGACGCTCTACCGCTGAGCCAACCAGCCAGGGCCACATTTTTTTTTTTTATTCATTCTTCAGTTGATGAACATTTGGGTTGTTTCTTCGCTCTTATTTTGGTTTCTCCTTTCTCCAACCCCAGGTCATCTTTAATATCACATTGGATGTGGACCCTAAAGCTTCCCTGGGAGACAGACTACTTGTCAAAGCCAATGTGACCAGGTGCGTTGTGTCTGGTCCCCTGCTTTAGGTCACAGCCCTCCGCCCAGGGTGAACCCCTGTCCTCTCCCCACTGGCTCTCACTTCAGCTCATTCAGTCAACAAGCACTGGACGAGCACCCACCCTGTGCCAGACATTGGGGCCAGTGCTGGTGGGAGACAGGGATGGACAGGACAGCTGTGGTCACTGCCCTCATGGAGGTAATCATCAGTGGCAAAGATAGACAGGAAAACTGGAGATTACAGTACAGTGTGAAATGAACCATGTCCTATGCTCTTGAGAGCTTGGGGTTCAGAGAAGATTCCTGGAGAAGAAAGGTTTAGGCTGTGAGTTAACCGAATAAAGGCGTAAACTGGGGCGGGCGTGAAGACAGAATACAGGCACTGTGTACCGAGCGAGCCGGCCTGGTGGCCGGGGAGCTCAGGCTGTGTGTGAGGGTGGCTCGAGCACGGACGGTGGGGGGATTTAAGGAGTTGGTGAGATACTGGCAGTGTCATAACCTGACGGATGTGATTAGAAAATGTGCAGTTTAATTCGGGAGTGACGATGGTCCCATTTGTGTGGTAGAAAGACCGCTGTCCAGGGGGCTGGGGTTTCGGGTGGGGGCAGTTTGGAAGGCCGGGAGCAGCGAGAAAGTGTCACGGACACCCAGGTGAGTAGGAAGAGCCTGGCCCAGGTAGAGGCGTGGGCAGGGGGTGGACCATGCCGTTAACAATGCAGAAAGAACAGAGTTCGGTGGCGGGTTTGAGGTGGGTAGAGGGGGAGGGGAGAAGGAAAGAGCTCTCTGTTTCCCTCCAGTGAGAACAGCATGCTCAGGACCAACAAAACCGAATTCCAGCTGGAGCTGCCTGTCAAATACGCGGTCCACGTGGTGGTCACCAGGTGCCGGCTTCCAGAGCTCTCCTTGTGCCTCTGCTATGGGGCGGGGCGGGGCCCACTGTGCGCCAGTGTGTGTGTGTGTGAGAGAGAGAGAGAGAGAGTCTGTGCACACTGCCTGTGTGTGTCTGAGGGTATACGTGCATGTGTGCATGGCATTATTATTATTTTTTATGTGACAGAGAGAGAGAGAGAGAGAGAGAGACAGATAGGGACAGACAGACAGGAAGGGAAAGAGATGAGAAACACCAATTCTTCATTGCGGCTCCTTAGTTGTTCATTGATTGCTTTCTCATATGTGCCTTCACCAGGGGGCTATAGCAGAGTGAGTGACCCCTTACTCAAGCCAGAGACCATGGAGTCATGTCTATGATTCCACGCTCAAGCCAATGACCTCAGGGTTTCAAACGGGGCCCTCTGCGTCCCTGTCCGATGCTCTATCCACTGCGCCACTCAGTGCCCAGGTTGCATGGGTATTTGTGTGTGTGTGTGTGTGTGTGTTTGTACGTGTGCACATGCATGTGTGTGTGGTCCAAACCGGCCTACACATCGCCCCCTGCACACCATCCTGCTCACACCTCCCCAGGGCTGCAATTACCCATGTGCCTATTTCCCCCCTTACACACTTAGCCTGCGCCCCTCCCGCCCCCACCTTCCAGAACACTCCTGATGGTTCTGTCGCCTCCTGCCCCTTCTCCTTTCTGCCACCAGCCAGGAGGTCTCCACAAGATATCTCAACTTCACAGCTTCGGAGAAGACCAGCCACGGCATAAAGCATCAGTATCAGGTGGGGCGCCGCGGCGGCCGGAAGGGAAACCCATGAGCCAGGAACGCAGGAACAGCGATGGGCGCTGACGTTGGCGCCTGCTGTGTGTCGGGCTCTGCCTCAGGCTGGCTCTCACTCTGCCCACGCACAAGCGTGCACACGTGCGTGTGTACACAGACCTCCCTGGGTACCTGCGGGGAGGGGAGTTAGTCCTGGGACTCCCCTCCCCCCCCCCGCCAACCTGTCACCAAAATCTGCGGAGGCTCCAGTCCCTTCGATCGAACGGTGTCGTATTGATGTATAACCTCCCGTAGACTTTAAATCTAGATGACATAGAGCCCCAAAGGCCACGCAGATGCTGTGTACGTAGCTGTGACGCTGTATTGTTTGGGGAATAATGACCAGAAAGGGAAGCCTGGACACCTGAGGCAACCGGCGTAGGCCTGACTCCTCAGTGCCGTCGGCAGCCAGGGAACCTTCCTCTCTGAATGGCCCTCTGACCCTCGCTTGGCTTAATCCGAGGATGCAGAATTGTGCGTGCGCCCGCCCATACGCAATTCGCGCATTTTAATTTTCATAAGAACTCAGTGACAGAGTCGCTGTCGTCCCCTCGTTTACCGATGAAGGAAAGGGCGCAAGAGGTTAACCAAACACGCCCGTGGTCTCACCACCAGTGAGGGGATGGGCCCCTACTCAGGACCAGCCTGTCTGGCTCCTGGACGTGTGTTTAACTACTACATGTGCTACACGTGACTGCCTCCCAGCAGGCATCCCGTGGCAGGGAGGGTGCTCGGGAGGTACACGTGACTGCCTCCCAGCAGGCATCCCGTGGCAGGGAGGGCACTCGGGAGGCCTTTTCAGATTGTGCTGGGCTGTCAGGAGGGGGGAGGCTGGCGGTGGGCTCAGAAAAGGCACGGCGCTGATACCTGCCCCTTCCCAACACCTGGCAGTTCGAAAACCTGGGGCAGAGGGACCTGCCCGTCAGTTTGGTCTTCTGGGTCCCCGTCCAGCTGAACCAGGTGACCGTGTGGGACCACCTCCAATTCGACTTCTCCGAGGTAAGCCGAGCTGAGGCTGGACAATGGCCCAGCTCTTCCCTCTGCAGTCCTGGTCTTTCCTAAAAATCTCTGCCAGGCTTTGGGGCCATTTTGACCCTCTGCCAGACCTAGGACACCGTGCCCTCTTTCAGGGTGGAACCCAGAGCCTCCTCTCTCGCTTCATAGTGTCTCTATGTCCCCAGAACCTAACCAGTGTCTCTGTGTCCCCAGAACCTAACCAGAACGTGCCGCATGAAGAAGAGTGACCCCCCTCGCTCTGACTTCCTGGCTCAGCTTAGGAAGACCCCCGTGCTGGTGAGCATAAGTGTAGCCTCAGCTTTGGGGCCACACGCAGACTCAGCACTGTCCCCTCGTGGGTGCCCGGTACCATCTCTCAGCCGCGTGGTGGAGCGCGTGGAGCGCTTTCTGCATCCGGCTCTCTCAGCTGCCTCTCCCCTCTCCTCCCTTCCCCAGAACTGCTCCGTTGCTGTCTGTCAGCGGGTCCAGTGTGACATCCCGGCCTTCAACAGCCGGGAGAAGTTCCAGGTCACCCTCCGAGGCAACCTCTCGTTTGACTGGTATATCAAGGTAGGCGGGGTCCCGAGGAGCAGGTGGTCCGGGCACGACACCACAGGGCCCGGGGTCCAGCTCCACCCTGTCTCCCCCTGCAGACTTCGCACGGCCACCTTCAGGTCCTGAGCACAGCGGAGATCCTGTTTGATAAGGGGACATTTGTCCCGATGCCGGGACAGGAGGCATTTGTGAGGACCCAGGTATCTGTCTGTCTCGGGCGCAGAGGGACTGTTGGAAGGGGTAAGGGAGGCTGGGATTGTGGAGCTGTCTGGGTAAAGGGAGAGAGAGAGAGAGAGAGAGAGAGAGAGAGAGAGATTGAGAGGTGGGGAGGAGGAGGGGGGAGTGAGGCTGGGGCTGGGGGCCTAGGGGTGGGTTAGTTATGAGGTTCAGCCTGTGCATGAGGTCCAGCTGGCGAAGCTGAGTCTGCCCCCCCACCCCCACGCACCTGTCTCCCCTCACACTCCCTGCCGCAGACGGAGACCAAAGTGGAGCCCTATGAAGTGCATGACCCCGTACCGCTCATCGTGGGCAGCTCCGTGGGCGGGCTGGTGCTCCTGGCCCTCATCACCGCCGGCCTGTACAAGGTATTCCCAGGGGGCGCCCTCCCCCCTCTCTCGTCCCCCTGCTGCTTTCTACACGGCAGTGTCGTCACAGGGCGTGACTCTCAGCAGAGCTGCTCCTCTGTGACCTCTGGCAAGTCCCAGACCTCGCTTTCCTCGGCTGTAAAATGGGAATGTAAATGCCTGTTCGGAGCAGGTCACCAAGCTACTGTCGGCAGAGCACTGAGAGTGCGGCCTGGCACAGGGACCGCTATGCCAGGGGCGGTGCCCCTCCCTCGGCTCCTAGCTCCTGTTTCCCTCTTTCTGGGCCCGGACAGAGATGCCGTCTCCCTGCCCAGGTCCCTCCTCCACTCGGCCACATTATTCCTTGTGCTCTCAGTCCCCTCCACCTCCCCTCCTGGCCTGCACACCCTTACCTGCTCCCCTGGCCTCGGTGACTGTGACCGATGGCTGTGACTCCTCCGCCCCTGCCCTGTCACAGCTCGGCTTCTTCAAGCGGCAGTACAAGGACATGATGAGTGAAGCGGCTCCCGAGGCCGCCCCGCCCCAGTGACAGCGTCTCCTCCCGTCACCGAGCGGCCTCTCCTGAAGCCCTAGGACTTCGCTGAGACCGCCACGCAGGCTGCGAGACGGACACGTCGCCTGTTAGGAGACCTGGGTGGTGACGTCTCACTCGGAAAGACCTGCTTAGGTTTCCATTTACATTTGTGTGCGTGTGCGTGTGTGTGTGTGTGTGTGTGTGTGCGCGCATGAGGGTGTGTGGGCTGTGTGTGTGTGACTCAGATGTCTCTTGCGTGGGGGGCAAGTGGCTTCGGCAGACCCTGTCGGGCACAAGGAACTGCGTGGGCGTGCTTGTGGGTGGGTGGGGTTGCCATTCACCCTTCCTGCCGGACAGGTGACGGCAGCTCTCGTGAGTGAACTGAAAGCGAGCGCAGCGCCTCCCCTCCGAGCGGAAGGAAGTGAGAACTCCCCTCATGGGCGTGGGCGAGCGCGCAGACCGGGACCGGGCGGCAGCCTGGCCAGCCGGGGGCCACGGCGGCCTGGAGAAGCCATGCTGGAACCGGTCCCGGCAGCCAGCAGGAGCTTGTCCAAACCCATTCCACCCTAGAGCTAGATGTGTCCAATGTGCCCTGCTGCACTTCCCTTTTAGCCGTTCATTTATTTATTATTTCATGTTATTTTTACTTTTGAGTGGATAAACCTGTTCATAGTACAAAAGTCAAAAGATGTGCGAGGGGGGTGTGTGGAAAAGTCTCCAGTTCATCCTGGTCCCCCCAGCCGTGGGAGCCACTTCCCAAGGCAGTCTGTGTGTGTGCAGGTCTCCTACAGAGACGCCGGGCCTAGTCAAACACACACACACACAACCTTTTTACACAGACGATAGCACACGCTGTTTATACTGTTCTGCATCTTGCTTTTTCATTAATAATAGCTCAGACATTGTTTCATATAAGACATAAATTGCTTTCTTGCCCTTTTATACAGCTCAGTAGCATTTTATTCTGTGGGTGAATCATAACATATTTTACCAGTCTCCTTTTGATATATTATTTCCAATTTCTTGCGATTAAAACAATGGTAAATTAAGCAATTGAATATATGTCATTTTTGTATATGGGTAGAGATAATTTATATGATACATCCCCAGAAATCCGGATTCTCTCAGAAGCAAACCCAAGATAAGAATTTGAGTGAAAGAATTTTATTTAAGAGTATCATTATGAAATAACAATAGGGAATAGAAGTCTTATAACCAAGAATTTGCAGAAGTTCCATTGTAACTGGTAGAGATGTGAAAAAGGCTGGCCCCACTTCTATGGGCTGCAGCTCTGAGACGGGGTAGAGGCTGAGATTCTGGAGGGATATTTCAGCTGCAAGGGTGGCCATGGGGATCCTGGAGTCTCAGCCCCAAGCTGGGCTCCCCAGCCCAGAGCACCAGAGCTGGGAAGAGGTGCCCACATAAATCCGGCTATGAAAATCAGGGAGCAGTGGGGGGAGTCTGCTAGAGACACAGGAACCCTCCCAAAGGGCCGATACACAAAATGTCATTTGCAGCCACTCACCCTGGGCTTCAGCAGAGGTAAGGATGAGTGCACTAGAGCCATGTTAGAGGAGATGGGTTTGTGACTCTGGGGAGAGAGCTGAAGGGACAGTCACTAGGATCCCTGAATCATTTTCTCACACCGCAGATGCCATCTTCTTTGAGTAGAGCACTCCTGTCTATGCGTGGCATCAATCCGGGGAAAGCAATAGCCCCAACCCTCTGGACTCCCTTTTGCTCCACCCTGTGGAGCTTATGCCCTACTGAGGGCATAGCCAGAGGCTTTTTCAGTGGCTGAGCCGAGTAGGCAGCTGGCAGGTGAAGGCAGCTGGAGGCAGATCTCAGGGTGCCTTGGGACTTTTGCTGACCTACCCCCAGGCTTGGTGTTGGTAAGAGCTAGCCTTGGTGTATGTATGTACAGCTCGGGCTTTCCTGTGTGTGCGCAGGCCCAGCAGAAGCAGCCACAAACTGTGGGTTGCTGGTAGCTCCGTAAAAGTTATCCAGGGCCAGCCACAGGCCGTGTGTGACACTGGCCTCCAGGGCCAGCCACAGGCCGTGTGTGACACTGGTCTGCACCAGCGTCCCTTTCCAGAGACCCGGAACCAACACAGCCCGTGGCCAGCTTCAGTCAACATCAGAGAAGGATCCAATAGGTTTGGCAGCGGCATTTCCAAAGGGAGGTCGCAGCAGGCATCAAGCCCTGCAAAGAAGAATTCTGCTTTGTGTGGTCAGCACCTGCAGAGCAGCTCACACCCTTGGTCAGGGTTGAGCCTCACAGTTAGATTGCCTAGGATTTTATCCCACTCCTGATTGAGCCATTAGCAATCAAGACTCAATTACAACAGGAGGGCCCACGTAGTCCACACAGGGGCTGTCCTGGAGCACCCAGATCAGGGGATCTGCAAGGAGACTGTGCCACCGATGTCCCACAGGACATCTACCCCATAAGGCCACCCGGCCAAGACGGGGAGTCATAGCAGATCTACCTAATACATAGAAACAAACACAGAGAGACAGCCAGAATGGGGAGACAAAGGAACATGCTCCAAATGAAAGAACAGGAGAAATATTCAGAAAAAGAGCTAAATGAAATGGTGGCAAGCAAATTACCGGATATAGAATTTTAAAAATGCCTATAAAGATTCTCAGGGAACTTAGAGCTTCAACAAAGTGATAGCAAGCATAAAAAAAAAAAGTACATAAAAATCATAAAAAAGAACCAGTCTTCTGAAATGAAGAATATGCTAGAAGGAATAAACAGTAGGTTGGAGGAAGTGGAGGATCAAGCCAGCAATTTGGAAGACAAGGTTGCAGAAAACACCAAATTATTGCAGAAAAAAAAATTAAGACAGTATATTTTAAGGCACCTTTGGGACATGAAGCATAACAATGTCCACATTATATGGGTACCAAGAGAAGAGAGAGAGAGAGCAAAGAATCAAGAACATATTTGAAGAACTAATAATGGAAAACTTCCCTAACCTGGTGAAAGAAAAAAAACAACAACCATACAAAATCCAGGAATTACAGAGAGTCCCAAAGAGGATGAACTCAAAGAGGCCCACACCAAGACATATCATAATTAAAATGGTAAAGGTTAAAGACAATAAGATAATCTTAAAAGCAGCAAGAGAAATACAGTTACCCACAAGGGAGCTCCCATAAGACTGTTGGCTGGTTTCTCAAAAGAAACATTTCAGGCCAGAAGGGTCTGGCATGAAATATTCAATGTGATTAAAAGCAAGGACCTATACAACCAAGACTACTTTAACCAGCAAAGCTATCATTTAAAATTGAAGGAGAAATGAAGAGCTTCCCAGACAAGAAAAAGCTAAAGGAGTGTGTTACCACCAAACCAATATTATAAGAAATGTTAAAAAGTCCTCTTTAAGAAGCAGAAAAAGAGAGAGGGGAAAAAAACCCCAGAGGCACTTAGTTATAAAGAATAAAATGGCAATAAATATGTACCTATCAATAATCATTTTAAATGTAAGTGGCTTGACTGTTCCAATCAAGACATAGGGTAGTTGAATGAATAAGAAAACAAGACCAAAATGATGTCAGAGTAATGGCAGTGTGAGAGATACCCTGTCCTCTCCCCTTGAAATTTCAACAAATTGAACAGCTATAACTCAGTGAAGGAATCCCAGCTGGGCTCACAGACTTGCGTGAAAGATTTGCATACCCAGGTGACTAAAAGTGGGAAGGGTAAAAAATGGGGGTAGAAGATATGACAATTCACAATTGGCTAGGGAGAGAGAAGAAACCCAAGTGACGGAGTCTTCTTCTGCTGGGAGGAGCGGAGAGATTGGTGTGATACTGAACCAAAGTGGCAGAGTGTGGGGTCACCACCGGTGTTCCCATGGTCACCTACACAGCCCACACTAGGACAGAGACACAAAAATACAAAGTGTGGTCTCCCAGACTCCCAGATACGATTTCCCTCCCCTCATGGGTAGAGAGAGTGGCAGAGACATACTTCACAACTGAAGAGCAGAGGTGCTCTGCGTCTGGCCCCCTGCTCTGTCAGGACCCAGGGGGGAGCACCCACAGGACTGAGATTGCCTTTGTAACCAACTCCAAAGAAATACAGAGGATTTTAAGAAAATATTATGAACAACTATATGCCAACAAATTGGACAATCTGGAAGAAGTGGATAAATTCCTGGAAACATATCTTCCAGAACTAAATCAGGAAGAATCAGAAAATTGGAATAGACAGATTACAACTAATGAAATGGAACTAATTATATAATAATAATAATAAAAAAAACTCCCAACAAACAAAAGTCCTGGACTTCACAGATGAATTTGGCCAAACATTCAAATAAAAATGAATGTCTATTTTTCTCAAACTATTTCAAGAAATTCAAGAAGAAGAAAGATTCTCAAGCTTATTTTACAGGCCAGCATTATCTTAATTCTAAAACCAGATAAAGAAACTACAAAGAAAGAAAACTGTAGACCAATATCATTGATGAACATAGATGCTAAAATCCTCAAGAAAATATTAGCAAACTGAATCCAGCAATACATTAAAGAGATCATACACCATGATCATACACCAATAAAGTAGGCTTTATTCCAGGGGTGCAAGGTTGGTACAATATCCACAAATCAATAAACATTATATACCACACAAACAAAATGAAGGACAAAAACTACATGATCATATCAGTAGATTCAGAAACAGCAGTGGATAAATCCAGCACCAATTTATGTTAAAAATTCTCAGCAGCCTGACCAGGCTGTGGTGCAGTAGATAGAGCATGGGCCTGGGATGCTGAGGACCCAGGTTCAAAACTCAGAGGTCACTGGCTTGAGCACAGGCTCACCAGCTTGAGTGTGGGGTCATGTCTATGGCTTGAGCCCAAAGATCGCTGGCTTGAATCCCAAAGTTGCTGGCCTGAGCAAGGGGTCACTGGCTCAGCTGGAGCCCCCTGGTCAAGGCACATATGAGAAAGTAATCCATGAACAACTAAGGTGTCACAACTGTGAGTTTATGCTTATCATCTTTCTCCCTTCCTGTCTGTCTGTCTTTCTCTCTCTTTCTAAAAAAAATTCTTTTTTTCTCAGCAAAGTGGGGATAGAAGGAACATACTTCAATGCAATAAAAGCCAAATATAACAAACCAACGGCCAACATCATACTCAATAGGCAAAAATAAAAAACTTTAAAAAAATTTTAAGTGAGAGGAATGGAGATAGACAGACTCCCTCATGAGTCACCATCTGGGATCCACACAGTGACCACCATCTGCGGCTGAAGCTTTGCCCATCTGGGGCCATGCTTGCAACTAAGCTATTTTTAGTGCTTGAGGCAGAGGCTCCACAGAGCCATCCTTAGCACCCAAAGCCAATGTGCTCAAATCAGTTGAGCCATGGCTGTGGGAGAGCAAGAGAGAGAGGGGTGGAAGTGGGGGAGGGGTGGAGAAGCAGATGGTTTCTTCTTCTGTGTGCCCTGACTGGGAATGGAACCCAGAACTTCCACACACCAGGCCGATGTTCTACCACTGAGTCAACTGGCCAGGGCCAAAGTCAAAATAACTGAAGATCAGGAACAAGACAGGGGTGTTCACTTTCATCACTCTTATTCAACATAGTATTGAAAGTTCTAGCCACAGCAATCAAACAAGAAGAAGATATAAAAGGTATCCAAATTGGAAAGGAAGAAATAAAACTCATTATTTGCATATGGCATGATACTGTAGATAGAGAATCCTAAGGATTTCACCAAAAAAAAACCCAAAAACTACTAGAACTGATAAATAAATTCAGTGAAGTAGCAGGATACAAAATATATATCCAGAAATTAGTTGCATTTTATACACCAATAATGAACTATCAGAAAGGGAAACTAAGAATTGTATCCCATTTACATTGCATCCAAAAAATAAAATATCAGCCCTGGCCCAGTGACTCAGTGGATAGATTATCATCCTGGTGCATCAAGGTTGTGAGTTCAATCCCCAGTCAGTACGCATATGAGAAGCAAACAATGAGTGCACAACTAAATGGAACTAAGTGGAACGAGTTGATGCTTCTTGCTCTCTTCCTCTGTCTCCCTTCCTCTCTCTTTCTCTCTCTCAAGTCAAGGAAAAATTAAAAAACAAACAAACTTAGCAATGTATTTAACAGGGATATAAAATACTTGTATTCAGAAAATTATAAGACACTGAAGAAAGGAATTGAAGAAAATGCAAAGAAGTGGAAACATATGCCATGTTCATGGATAGAAAGAATTAACATCATTAAAATGTCCATACTACCCAAAGTGATCTATTGATTCAATGCAATTCCTATCAAGATACCAATGGCTTATTTTACAGAACTAGGACAAACATTCCAACACCTTTATGGAACCACGAAAGACCTTGAATAGCCACAGCAATCTTGAGAAAGAAGAACAAAGTTGGAGGAATCATGGTTCCTGATATCAAACTATACCACAAACCATAGTAATCAAAAGAATATGGTACTGGCATAAAAACAGACAGATAGATCAATAGAACAGAATAGAGAGTTTAGAATTAAACTCACACCTTTAGATAAATCAATACTGGACAGAGAAGGCAAGAAATTAGAATGGGGTAAAGACTGTCTATTCAATAAATAATGTTGGGAAAATTGGACAGATACATAAAAAAAAGGAAACTAGATCACCTTTTTAGAATATACACAAGAATAATCTAAAATTGGATTAAAGACATAAATGTAAGAATCAAAACCAAAAAAATCCTAGAAGAAATGATAGATATTAAAATCTCTGACATTTCTCATTGGAGTATTTTTTCTAATATGTCTTCTCATGCAAGGGAAACAAATAAGCAAAAAATAAACAAAAGGAACTACATCAAAGTAAAAATTTTTGCACAGCAAAAGAAACCATCAACAAATTGAAAGGACAACCCACTGAATGGGAGAACATATTCACCAATGATACATTCGATAAGGGGTTAATATCCAAAATTTATAAAGAACTTATACAACTTTGCACCAAAAAAATCTAATTAAAAAACGGGTAAAGAACCTGAATAGGCACTTCTCTAAAGAGGATATATAGATGGCTGGTAGACATACGAAATAATGCTCAATGTCACTAATCATCAGAGAAATGCAAATTAAAACTACAATGAGATGTCACCTCACACCTGTCAGAATGGCTATCATCAAAAAGCAACAAACAACAAGTGCTGGTGAAGATGTAGAGAAAAGGGAGCCCTTGTGCTCTGTTGGTGGGAATGCGGATTGGTGTAGTCCCTGTTTAAAACAGAATGGAGTTTCCTCAAAAAATTAAAAATGGAGTTGGCTAATGACCCAGCAATTCCACTACTGCATATATATTCAAAGACATCCACCACACTAATTTGAAAGAATCTATGCACCCCTATGTCCATTGCAGTGTTATTTATAATAGCCAAGGTTTGGAAATAGCCTAAGTGTTCATCAATAGATAAGTGAATAAAGTGGTGGCACATCTACACAATGGAATACCACTCAGCCAGAAATAAGAAGGAAATCTTTTCCTTTGTGACGGCGTGAACAGACCTGGAGAGCATTACGCCAAGCGAAATAAGCCAGTCAGAGAGAGACAAGCACCATAGGATCTCACCCACTGTGGAATCTAATGAACAAAATAAACAGAATGGAAATAAACTCATAGTTATAGAAAACAGACTAACCACTGTCAGAGGGGAGGATGTTGGGGAGTTGGGTGAAAATGGTGAAGGGATGAAGCAAAAAAAATAAAAACCTCACAGACACAGACAACAGCATGGTGACGACCAGCAGGGCAGGGGGGTGGAGAGGGAGAAGAGGGTGAAGGGGGGTAAGCACCACCGTGAGCCCCTGGAACCTAACCCCATGGGGGGTGGGTTGTGGGAGAGAGAGTAGAGCGGGCACCCCTACTGTGTCCCGTCCAAGGAGACAGGGACCTGGACGGTGTATACACCAATTCCACATAGTTATTGGCCGAGAGCTGCTCTAGGCGGGAGGGGATGGGTGTTCATTCCCTGGTGCTTCTGGCCTGCCTTGGCTGTGGGCAGAACTGGTTCTGGTGGCCAAAGAGAGGGATCCAGGTACTTCCAGTGGGAGGTCTGACAGGTGAGTATAGCCCCGGGCAAGGCCCACAGGGATCCGGGCAGGGCACCAACACCACCGGCAAGGTAGTTTGTATAGCTGTTTCTAGGTAATCCTCCTTCCTCGGGGAGAACCCCCCCCGCCGTGCTCATACCCCATATTATTGTCAGCGCAGTAACCAGGACTTTGGTATCCTGTCTAATCCTCACGCCAGTCCTGCTAAGTGGCTTCGACTTGCTGTTCAACAGCATCTGAATTTCACTCATGAGGAAACCAAGGCTTAGAGGTCACACCAGTTGCCCAAGGTCATACAGGTGAAAGGGAACAGAGCTGGGATTCAAACCTGGCTCTGTCTGGTTCCAAAGCGTTTCCCTTTTCTGTCCTGACGGCGGTCGGGACTGGTCTTGCAGCCTCAGGACGGAGCTATGGGTGGAGAGTGTCTGTCTTTAGCTGTTAAAGTATTGGGTGAGCCATATGAAATTGCTGACGTGGTTTTTTCTTTTTGTTTTTCTGTGGGGTTTTTTTTTTGTGTGTGTGTGACAAAAATGGCAATTTTCTGAGGTTCACTGAAATACAAGAAAACCGTGGCTTACATGAACGTCAGATCCAGCTGAGAGAGGAAAAGTGATGGTGTCAATCTGCCCAGGTAGAGACACCTGGCTCAAGTCAGCAGCCCAGGTGAGGCTGCGAGGTGCGGGCAGGCGCTGGGGCAGATGGTTTTGTAAGCCAGAGTGAGGAGTTTCAGTTTTGTTCAAAGTACTATCAAGTGTCACCAAAGGGCGGCTAAGGAGACCACAGCCCTTTGTAGTCTCGGGAGTGCCACAACCCACATCTTCTTTCAACTGTTCCACAGTGTCCTCCTGACTTTCATATTCGTGAAAGATGTTTTTCTTTTTCTTTTTTTTTTTTAAGTTGCAAGATAAAGACCTCATTATTCCCAGAAGTTCTTAACTGGTCCAGGAAAGGAGGCCTGAGCCTGTAGGCACCTGCCCTTGGCGAGGCAATTAAGGTCCTGAGGCTCAGAGTCCACACGGGCTTTGAATTGGGAGCTGGTGTTGAGTTCAGGGTGAGAGGCGCATGGGGGCGTGATAATAGGGTAGACAGTCCATCGTGTTTACCTGTGTGATTTTGTTAACCAATGGTTGTCCCAATGGATTCCAATTTTAAAAGAAGGAAAGTCAATCAATTTTAGTGACAAATTACCCCCCAGATAATCACACTAATAAGGCTGCAAATCTCGCTGATAAGCAACCACACCCAGGAAAGTGGTTTTTTGTTTTTTGTTTTTTTAAGATTTTAGTTATTGATTTTTATAGAGAGAGGAGAGGCGGGAGCGGGGGTGGGGCAGGGGGCAGAGTGAGAAGTATCAACTCATAGTTGAGCTTCATTCGCTTCAGTTGTTCATTGATTGCTTGTTGTATGTGCCTTGACCGGGCAAGCCCAGGGTTTCGAACTGGCGACCTCAGCGTTCCAGGTCACACTGCCTTATCCACTGTGCCACCATAGGCCAGGCAAGTGTGCCCTGGTTTTTACTTTTTTCCAAAAAGTAAAAATCTTTGCTTTAGAGCAAATATATCCCTTCGCTTAGCCCGGCGACTGTCAACCCTTCATGTCTCGCGGCACTTGTAATCTAATTACTAAAATTTTGCAGCACAACAAAAAAATATAAAATTTTTGCTGATTTGACAAAAAAAATAGGTATAATTTTCATTCATTCATAGTGGATAGTAATTGTTGTGTGAGCTGTTGTCATTTTTTTATTTGAAAATCTAAGGGAAAATAGGTCAGTGCCCCTAAGTAGTCAGGCATTGCATGTTTTAAAAATCCCTGCAGCACGCCAGTTGATGGTTGCTAACCTACTGGCGCTTGGGCAGCCGCATGGGGAGGTGACCCAGGTCCCCAGCTGACCGCCAGCACAACCGCGTGTGCGAGGCCACCACGGACCTTCCAGCCCAGGCAAACCCAACAGAAGAACTGCCCAGGCGGTCACCTCGCTGAACTGTGAGAAATGGTACATTGTTTCAGTTTGTTGTATTCGGAGTGACTTGTGCTCCGTGGATAACGAAACCAGACGCCCCGTTAGGGAGGACGTTCCCCAGGGTCCTTCGCAGCTAGGAATGGCCGTAGGGCTAGGCTCCTGCTTACAGGATATGGGTGGTCAGTGAGGCGGTTTAGAGCCCCATCCTCTGAGAGAAGGCGTGCCCTCCGTTCCCCCTGGGCCCCTCTGCGCGGGCTGGAGCAGAGGCACGGTGGTGCCCCGCTTTGCGCCTCCCGGAGGGCGGAGGGCGAACCCAAGACTGCCGGAGCGGGGAGGGAGGAGAGCCCGCGTTCTGACGCCCGGGCCAGGGACAGGAACAACCCCTGATCCCGTTTCAGCCGGTGGTGTTCCCAGCCTCGGCTACAGCAGCTTCCCTGTTTTCCTTCTTGGTCCAAGACACGAAACTTGCGGGGAACCGTGCAGGAGTCTTGGTGGTGTTGCTAGCCCAGTTCCTGGCGTTTCAGCCCGCTCCTCCCTCTCACAGCCCACAGTATGGCTGGCACACAAGATGGAGGGGCCAAGAGCGACCCCCTCTCTCTGCGCCGGGGACGGTCACAGGCTTCAGATAGGCTGTCTCCCTCGGTAGGACCTTCCTGACCCATCCACTGGGTTCGGTCTTCAACGATTTATCCTCAGGCCCTGAGGGCACCTGGGGAGGGTCCCGTCCCCCTGTCCCTTCTCTCCTGGTGGCAGGAGGAGCTGCGGGAGAAATGAACTGACCTGCGTCTCCGGCAGACGCAGAAGGAGGGTGCTAGGCAGGCCCCGCCCCGCCCTCTGTCTCGGAGGTCACCCCGGGACGTGTGTCCTGACGGTGAGCGGGCCCCCTTCCCCAGGGACAGCCCGCACGCTTCGGGTTAGTTTTGCAACCCTTCCTTCCTCATCCCTTACGGTTCAGCAACGAGCTTCCAACCCGGCAGCCTCTGAGCTGAGCCCGCCTGCACGTTTTCTTCAGCACGCTGGGCTTACGTGCTCCTCTGTTTGGGGTAGTTGGGAGAATTGTGAGCGAAATCCAGATTTATGGCTTCTCTTGGAGATCGGGAGTGTGCAGCCTCAGGAGGCCGCTGCCAGGCAGAGCGCCCTGGCAGCCCGGACCGGCTCTTCAGTTCACTCCTGACGGCAGAGCCGCGTCTGAGGACCGGCTGCCGGGCTGGAGGTGATCTTTGAGGCCCCGCGTGACCTGGCCCCGGCCTACCTCTGCCTTCCACTTCTGCTCCTGCCCTTCCCTCTCAACCTTGGTTCTCCAATGCACCATTTTTAGGGCCACCAACCAGGACCCTTTTGAAAGTGAAAGGCAGTGTGATTGGTAACTACAGTGGATGCCAGGCCTAAGCATGACTGGTTGGGGACACAGCAGAATGTTATCCGTGGTCCCCTACATTTCCCCCCATTTCCCAGCCTTTGCCCACGCTGTCCCCTCTGCCCAGAACTTACTTCCTCTCCTGCTTCACCTGGATCACATCTCGGCTTGAGGGGCACTCCCTCCAGCTCCCTACCCTCTGGCGAAGAGAAGCGATGCCTCACCCCCTGCCACAGGAAACCGTGTTTCTCAGCACCCCCGCCTCCACCGGGGAGTCACTGGGTCCTGTCTGTGCCCCTCCCCGGCCCCTCTCTTGGATTAACACCAAGTTCTCCGTTGTTGTATTGGCTGCTAAAGGCTCACCACGGCC
Organism: Saccopteryx bilineata; assembly: GCF_036850765.1. Classification (NCBI taxonomy): domain Eukaryota; kingdom Metazoa; phylum Chordata; class Mammalia; order Chiroptera; family Emballonuridae; genus Saccopteryx; species Saccopteryx bilineata. The sequence continues at coordinate 292,700,230 of NC_089493.1, forward strand.
CCCTTCTCTGGGGAACCATCCTTGGCTGAACAGGAGCAGCATCTGTCCCAGGGTGTGGGAGGGAATCGAAGCCGGCCAGCGCTCAGTGACTGACCAACACAGCAAGCTCTTGGGACCGGACCCTGGCCTCAAGGCAGGACCCGCTCCACGCTGTACTTGGGCCGCCAGTCCCCCTGGGAACAGGCTGATGCCAGCTCCATTCCAGTCCCACTGTGATGTCACTTCCTGCTGCCCCACCCCCTCCTCCTAACAGCCTTCCCAATAAACGGCTAGCCCCCACATTTCTGCCTCCGACTCTGTTCCTAGGAAACCAGACCCCTGGTGATAACCAATCTAATGAACTCTGGCCTGAGGTTTCATTTTGTTTTCTTTATAATCCTTAACATGGTCAGATAACATGTTCCATTATTGCCATTTTAAGGAACACTAGTCCATTGCGTAATTTTGTTTTCTTTATAACCCTCAACACTATCTGATAACACCATGGAGTTTCTGTGTTTCCTTGTCCTGGCTACAATGTTTGGCACCAGTAAGTAGGCCGTCAATGGATACTTGCTAAGGAACAAACATCCCAAGTATATAGCAACAAGGGAGCCTCCTCTGCATTTATAGAAATGTGTGTGAGTGTGTGTTTAAGGGAGCTGGCAGCTTTTCAGAAGCAGTTACATCTTGCACAGACTTGAGAAGGGGCAGTGGGTGTCCGGGTGTAGTGGGAGAGCGGTGAACGGTCAGGAAGTCCACGGCAGCTTTCAGACTTCCCCACGTGGCTAAAACACAGGCTCCTGCTGCAGCTCACTGTGTGCGGAGCTGGGGTGGGGCAGCCTCACTGAGTGCCGGGCCAGGGCGGGGCAGCCTCAGAGCGTGAGAGGGGTTCCCGTGATCCGTATGCTGGGATGGCACCTGTAAACTGGACCGTGCAGTTACCCTGTATTTAAGGCACCATCAAAGGAAATTCTTTAAAAAAAAAAAAAAGGTTATACTATTTGGCATTTGAGAGAAATATCAAAGTAATCATTGGGAAAATAAAACTAGAAACTGAGGTCCTTCCTTGCACTTACGGTTTCTTTTAGGATTGTTTTATTCTGAATCACAAGCAGAGTGGAGTAGGCAGAAAGCGGCAGGCAGTCTTTTCAGGTTCAAGGGTGTTGGTCAAATAAGTTTGTAAATATGATATATATGTTTGCTCGCTTTGGGTGTGGGAGATAAGCTGTAAGCTGGCAAAGTCGTTATAGCCTCTAAGGCGTAGTTTTAAAACTAAGCTTTTCCCCACACCCTTGACTGTTGTATGGTGGGGGGGGGGGTGCGTTTTTGTGTGTTTTTTTCATTTTTCTGAAGCTGGAAACAGGGAGGCAGTCAGACAGACTCCCGCATGTGCCCGACTGGGATCCACCCGGCATGCCCGCCAGGGGGCGATGCTTTGCCCCTCTGAGGCATCGCTCTGTTGCATCCAGAGCCACTCCAGCACCTGAGGCAGAGGCCACAGAGCCATCCCCAGCGCCCAGGCCATCTTTGCTCCAATGGAGCCTCGGCTGCGGGAGGGGAAGAGAGAGACAGAGAGGAAGGAGAGGGGGAGGGGTGGAGAAGCAGATGGGCGCCTCTCCTGTGTGCCCTGGCCGGGAATCGAACCCGGGACTCCTGCATGCCAGGCCGACGCTCTACCACTGAGCCAACCGGCCAGGGCCGGTGGTGCGCTTTTATGAGGAATCCCATTTATGCCTCAGATAAGTGACTTTGTATCAGAGACTTCCTTATTTGTAAATTGGATTAAAGGTTTTGATTTCTATACCATAAAATGGGCAGAGGAGCCCATGCTGGAGGAGAGCAGAGAAAGACCACGTGGAGGAGAGGAGAAGCAGCCAAGATGTGGAGTGCTGAAGGAGAAGCCAGTTTGTGCAGAGTTTGTGCAGAGAGAAGGAGATGGGGAACAGAGGTGAATAAGGCTGGTGAGGTAGAAACCTTTGATTCTAGGAAACTCGGATGAGTCAGTGGCTCTGGGAGCCCTGAATGGAAAGGGAAGTGTTATCCCACTGTGTGTATTTCTTGCTCGCCAGGTGCAAGCTAGGATTAAAGCTAATGGCCCACCAGTTTTTGGCTCCATTGTTTCATTACCATCAGTCCGAATCAAATGCGAACCTGCACAGGCCAAGCGGCTGTGATGGTGGCCGTGGCTACTGGCCTTACAAAAGGCGTCCTGGCTTCCGTGTTGCGGGTCAGGTGGAACTGCCCCATTGTTCACGGGTCCAGGCTATTTTGTGGCATGTCCTGACCAGACTCTAATTCAGACAGGGGCCTAGGAAGTCCTATCCTTCAGTTCTCCAATCCAGTTCTCACGAAATCCTCCACGCCTGCCCAGTGGGGGTGGATATTATTGTTCCCATTTCTCAGAAGAGGACCAACGATTAGGGGGTGTGCGTTAGCTTGTGCAAGGCCAGGCAGACTCCCGGGGCTCGGGCTCCAGCCTCGATCTGCCTGCTCCACTCGGTGGGCAGCATGGAAGGCTGGGAGCTGAGGGCAGTGTCACCGAGCCTTCGGGCAGAAGGTCTGAGGGTCCCCTCCGAGGGAAACCCAGATGGAGGGAAGGCCTGTCACTGACACTTCAGACCCCTTCCTCACTCGGACCACTTTGTCTCGACTCTCTTTCCTCTTCTCCCTCCCTCCCTCCTTCCCTGTTTCCCAGCGACTTGTCTTCACTCCCCCCTTTCTCCTCTTACTCTATTTCATAGACATTAAATACAAATTAAGTGGTAGGTTCTCCTTCTGGGCAAGCCACTTGGCAGCCATGGGAGTTTGAGCAAGAACAGGCTTGAGCTCCCGCGGGGGTCTGGGGTCTGGGACCGCCTGCATATAGAGGCCGTAGGCTGCTTCTGCCTCTCGTCTCCACTACTCAACCCCGGGTCTGTGTTTCCCAACATCTCTCTACTTTCCTCCATTGGACTTATTTGTGGCAGTCTTTTAGTCAACTTTTATTTATCTATTTTTTTATTCAGTGAGAGGAGGGGAGGCAGAGACAGACTCCCTCCCGCATGCGCCTCGACTAGGATCTACCTGGCAAGCCCACTAGGGGGCAATGCTCTGGCCATCTGGGGCATTGCTCCCTTGCAACCAGAGCCATTTTTTAGCACCTGTGATGGAGGCCATAGAGCCATCCTCAGCATCCAGGGCCAACTCACTCCAATAGAGCCATGGCTGTGGGAGGGGAGGAAAAGAGAGAGAGAGAGAGAAGCGAGGGGGGTGGGGGGAGAAGCAGGTGGGCGCTTCTCCTGTGTGCCCTGGTTGGGAATCAAACCCAGGACTCCTGCACACCAGGCTGACGCTCTACCACTGAGCAAACCGGCCAGGGCCTTCTTCAACTTTTAAAAAGTTCTATTTTATCTTTAAATTTGCCCAATTTGAGTGAATTTGCCCCTTAGAAAGGCTGCATCTGCCTCGATCTGAGGCAGCAGTTCTGATGTATGCAGTTGCTGAGTAGGCCTCAGGGGGATCTGGGCTGAGCTCTGGGCCCATTCACTTCAAATCTGTGCAGACTCCTCCCCCAACCCACCCACCCACCCGTCATGTGTCCATACACAAACCCTTCTACCCTCCTGTCGCCCGTCCATCAGCATGCCCAGCAGACATGTGTGGTCCCTCATGTGTCTACTCCAGGTCCAATAATGCCCATCCCTGGAGCGACAAGGACAGATGAATATCTGTTCTCAATGAAGCCTCATCAAGAGGATGTCACCTTTTACCCTTCACTAAGAAAGAGTCCCCCCCTCCACCCCACCCCACCCCTCGTCCTGGCTTTTAGTGGCTGCGGCAGCGGCGGCAGCGCAGGCAACAGATGGTGGAAGAGTAGAGAAGAGGGAGTGTAAGATCATTAGTGGTGTGCGTAAGGCGCCCTCACCTCGGGCTAGCTGGGCAACCTGAGGCAGACGACTCAACTTCTCTGTGCCTCAATGCTACCTCTGTAAAATGGGATGAGAGCAGCCCTCCCACCTCAGAGGGCTATGGTGAGGATTCAAGGAGCTGGCGGACAGAAAGCGCACAGTGAGTACACGCGACTGACGGCCGCTCCTTTGCCCCGCCCTCCACGTGTCAGCTGCCCTGTACCTGCGTCTCCCTGCCACGTCCCAGCGTCCCAGGGTCCCAGCTGCTGATGGAAAGCCCACTGCGTTCCCATCCCACGTGACAGCGGAGCTCCACGCCCAGGGCTCCGGGGTGCAGGAGGCACTGCAGCTTTTCGGGAGGGGGGGGGGGCTCTTCTGAGGACCTGTGCGTGCGTGTGCGTGTGCGTGTGTGTGTGCGCGTGTGTGTTTCTGCATTATAGAATTAAAATAAATATTCTGTTTGGGGTGAGTTGGGGGAATCATCCTTTAAAGCCAGAGAAGTGAGACAGATGACAGGTAGCAAGAGGAAGGGCTGTAACTTTTGGGAAAATCCACCCAGGCCCGGTGGGTGGGTGCGGGGTGCAGACGGCCTGAGAAATCCAAGGGTTGCCGCCCTCCAGACCACCCAGGAGACGGTGCCAAATTACCCCGTCCCACTTAGCTCTGAATGAAACAGGCTTCTGTCCTCATTTCTTCACCCCCACTCCCCCCGCCCCGCCCCTAGCCCTGATGGGGGGCAGGTCAAAGGCAGCCCCTCCCGCCCTCCACCCTGCTGGAATCTTCCTCAGGCAGAAACCTCTGGCAGAAACTTACTAGGTCAGGAATGCCCACCGTGGGGAGGGTGGGCTGCTCCCCGAACTTCCCCAGACCTACTCTGGGCCTCGGAGCTCCTGCCACAGGCTCCCCCTGGCTCTGAGCACCGGGGGCGGGGAAGGGGTACCGGAAGGACAGAGCTGGAGGTGACTGACTCGTGACCCCGCTGGACTGAGGAGATGGGTGACTTGGGTGTCTGCCCGTCCATGCTGACACCATCTGCCCCAGCTGCCACCCTTGTTCTGGACGCTTTCGGCAGGATTCACTGGAATGGGGCTCCGAGGTTCAGACACCCTAGGGTCCTGGCTGGTGTCTCGGTGCCCTCCCCCGTAAAGCGGGCAGGGTGGATTAAGGATACGTCCTGTCCTATTCTTTTATGATCCAAGTTATCCTTGCAAAAGCACAGATGTCTTACCCTGGTTTTCCTCTGAGGTGTCATGGAAGTACGTTGGGCAGCTTGAGAGAGTGGATGAAGTCTTACTTGTCTGGTGTTCTTGCTTGTCCTGTTTCTCCTTCACCCCCCAAGAGTGAGGAAAGAGCAGTGGAGAGGCCGGGGTTCAAGGCCCCTTCATGCTGGAGGCCGCTCGGGTGCTGGCATTGTCCCGCAGACAGCAGACCAGCCCCGCGCCCCTCAGACTTCCGGGTGGGTCATTGCTGGTTCATCATTTATCCCCTCCAGACTCTGGGCCACTTCTTCTTTCTCTTTATTGGGTTTTTCTGTCATCATTTTCTTCTTAGAATTAACCCCCACACACACACTCTCTCAGATTTTCTTCACCTCGGAGAATCTCAGGCCTCTCCCCAGCCACGCTGTGTCGGGGGCTTCAGGGCTGCTACCCCCTAGGGGGCCCCACTGCCCACGTTCCTCACCAACGGGGACCCCACTGCCCACGTTCCTCGCCACCGGGGACCACTGCCCACGTTCCTCACCACCGGGGACCCCACTGCCCACGTTCCTCGCCACCGGGGACCACTGCCCACGTTCCTCACCACCGGGGACCACTGCCCACGTTCCTCGCCACCGGGGACCCCACTGCCCACGTTCCTCGCCACCGGGGACCACTGCCCACGTTCCTCGCCAATGGGGACCCCACTGCCCACGTTCCTCGCCACCGGGGACCCCAGTGCCCACGTTCCTCGCCACCGGGGACCCCACTGCCCACGTTCCTCGCCACCGGGGACCCCACTGCCCACGTTCCTCGCCACCGGGGACCCCACTGCCCACGTTCCTCGCCACCGGGGACCCCACTGCCCACGTTCCTCGCCACCGGGGACCCCACTGCCCACGTTCCTCGCCACCGGGGACCCCACTGCCCACGTTCCTCGCCACCGGGGACCACTGCCCACGTTCCTCGCCACCGGGGACCACTGCCCACGTTCCTCGCCACCGGGGACCCCACTGCCCACGTTCCTCGCCACCGGGGACCCCACTGCCCACGTTCCTCGCCACCGGGGACCCCACTGCCCACGTTCCTCGCCACCGGGGACCCCACTGCCCACGTTCCTCGCCAACGGGGACCCCCGACCTCCACTACGCAGGCGCGGCCAGGGTCCCTGACAGTCTCTGCTGTCTCCAGAGCCAGGGACTTCCTCCTTTCTGACCTCACTTGAGGTCCGTGGGCCCGGGACACTGCTCACACTCCTTCCCTCTGGGCTGCCCTCCCTCCCTCCCACGATGCCCCTGTGGCTCCCGGCTTCTCTCTGTTCACCGCCTCCTTCCTTCTCCGTGGCCGCTGGCGCATGCGGGACCTTTCCCTGGGGCTCGTCCCAGGCGCGTCCTTCTCCCCCTCTTCACACTCCCACCAGGAGCTCTTCCAGCGCCCCTGCTGCGGGTCTCGAACCTCAGCTCCGACTCGACTCGCACTTCTCTCCTGAGGTCCGACCCCACACCCTGGAGCCCTCTGGGCCACTCTGCCTGGATGCTACCATGGTCACAGCGCGACGGTGGCCACGGGCGCGGATCGAAGCTCTTACACCCTCTTTCCAGCATTCCACACTTTTTAACCCGACCCTCCCGGCAACAGTGGAAGCTGCATACTTTATTATCACCCTGATTTTGCAGACGAGGAAACTGAGGCATAGAGAGGTTGAAAGGTTTCCAGCTCTGTAAACGCTACGTTTTGGTTTTCTCAAAAACCAAAGTTGGCCGCGTCCAGCACGCCCCCCCTCCCTCTGGTGCTCTCGAGCTCAGAGACCATCGCCGCCGTCCTCCCCTTGGTGACCGGTCACCTTCCGGTTCGTCCCTGTGGCCATGAGCTGACTCCGTAGGACTCTACCATTTCCCTCCTGACTGACCTGTCTCCAGCTCTTTCCCAATGAAGCCATGCCTCATACAGCTTCTCTCTCTCTCTCTCTCTCTCTCTCTCTCTCTCTCAAGTGAGAGGAGGGGAGATAGACAGACAGACTCCTGCATGCGCCCCGAACAGGATCCACCTGGCAACCCCCATCTGGGGCCAATGCTCAAGTCAACTGAGCTACTGGCTGTGGGAACGAAGAGAGAGAGAAGGGGGAGAGGGAGGAGAAAAGAAGCAGATGGTCACCTCTCCTGTGTGCCCTGACTGGGGATCAAACCCAGGACATCGCCACGCTGGGCCCATGCTCTAACCACTGAGCAAGCTGGCTCTTCTAGCTTCCTAAAATACAAAGTTACGGATCAGTGCTTCCCTCGGCCCTCATGATAAAACCACATGCCTCCAGGGGGTTTTGCAGTCCTGGGCCTGCCTCCCTCCCTGCCCGCCCCCAGGCACTGATCTCATCTCTTGCTACCTCCCACCTTCCCTCTCCGGTTTCCATCACTGGTTTCCCCCAAGTCCCTCCTGTCTCATGCCTCTTCCACATTTGGTCACCCCTTCTGAAACACCCTCCCCTGTAGCCAAGGGCCTCCAAGACTTAGCTCAAGTGTGACTTCCTCCTGGACGCCTTCCCGGGTCCGCCCCTGCCAGCCTGGGTGAGGTGGTCGGTGCTCATAGCGTTTCCTTCACGGTGAAGTGTTGCTGTTGACACATCTGCCTTTGCCACGGACCCCAGCGCTGGGGGCTTGTGGTTTGTGTGTTCTTCCTCTGCTAACAGAGGGCGTGCACAGCCAGCCTCCAGTTAGACTGGTTGAATAGATGAGTGAATGCCCACTCTCTCTTTTTCTCTAGGGCTCCGGTGCTTTGACTCCTTGGCCCAGTGACTTCCAGGCCGGAAGTGGAGGGCTCCCACCAGAGTCTCCGTCAGGGTTCTAACCCCGCCCTGACATCAGCCCCTGCCCTCTCCCCGGGGCTAGCCAAAGTTTCAAGATCAAGGGGAACCTTCAGCCCATACAATTAGACAAATTGGGAGAGGCGGGGCAGGGCCAGCGATTGGCGGATTGGCGTCGACACAAGTCTGGGTTGGGAGCGGAGAGAAGCAAGTCACATCGTCTCTGGTTAGAAAGGCTCTTGGCTGGGAGTGTGTGGGCTGCCTCAGCCCCGGTCTCTGCTCATTCGAGTCATGTTCCCGCTCTGCTCGTCTGAGTCATTTTGACAACTTCCCTCTTGCCCACCAGCCTCCTCACCACCTCCTTCGCTGCTCACTTGCTCCCTTGGCGTCTCGGAACACCCAGCTGTTCCCTGGCAGCCCCCCGGCCTGCTGACCAGTCATGACCAGGACCAGGACATGTCTTCTCCTGTTGATGGGTAACCGGGGTCCCCAGTGAAGGGGATGGGGGATGGGGTTGCGGTCCAGGTAGGGAGAGATCTGAGCGTGTACATATTTTTGGACTCAGACATTAGGAGAGGAATCTAGGGGTCGAGATCTGGAGTTTGTGAGAGAGAGGAGGAGATTGAAGGACCAACTTGGGGGGAGTTTGAGGGGTGCGGGGAGAGAGGTCAGTTGCCTGGCAATCCAGATGTGTCCAGTAGGCGGAACAAGTTAACTGTTCTCCGTTCACAGTCCTCCTCCGGCCCCGCGTTCTCCTGGATTCTCCCTCTTAGGAGCTCTAGGGTGGGCGCAGGGGGAAGGAGTGTCTTTGGGGCTGGGGCGTTGCTTGGCAGAAATGGGGAATTGAAGCTTGCCAGGAGGCTGTTGGGGGAAGAGCTGTCACTGGGCCATCTGAGAGAGAAGCAAAGGCTGGGGGGAAGCCCCTGCGTCGGAGTCCAGAAGAGCAGGGGCCTCCTGGGCACGGGGCTCGGAGGGGACGGCGGGAGTCGGCCTGGGGAGATGAGCAGGAGGAAGCCCCTTCTCCAGAGCTCCTCTCTGCACCCTCTTTCCCAGCCTGCGCCTCCTCTCTCTGCTTCAACTTGGACACCAACCGGCCGACAACCTTCCGCGTGGACAGTGCTGGGTTCGGGCAGAGCGTGGTCCAGTACGGCGACTCCTGGTGAGGACCCGGTGGGGACTGGCCTTGGGCTCTGTCCTTCCCCCTCCCCTTTCTGGACGCACAGACTTTCCTGTCTGTCCAATAAGGCGGTTCCCTCAAGGTGATGAGGAGTCAGACAGAGGCGATGTGGTCATGCTGTCTCCATGGTCGCAGCCAACGATTACGGAGCACAGACTAGGTGCAGGCGCCGTGCCAGGCTCCCTTTCTGTGTGCGTTGATTTAGTCCTCACAGCCTTACGCGACAGGAGCCTGTTATTCCACAATGATTGAGCACCTACTGTATGTCTCGGGAGCCAGGCATCCACAGAGCATAAAACAGACAAGGGTCTCTATCACGCAGAGCTGAAATGGTTATTAATCTCTCCTTGACAGATGAGGAAACTGAGCTTCGGAGCAGAAGCACCCTGGCTGGGTGGCAGTCTGGCTCTCGTGTCCACACTTCTTTTTTTTAATGATCTGTTAGTTTTGGGTGTACATCCTCGGGGGTTAGACACTTACATAGTGTACGAAGTGATCCCCTGATAAGTCCAGGATCCGCCCGGCACCATCCATACTTCCTACAATATTATTGACTGTATTTCCTAACCTGTTTTTGACATCCCAGGACTATTTTGTAGTGTCTCGCTGCCTTCCCCTTTCTCACCCATACCCCCACCCCCAGCCCTCAGTCTGTTCTCTGTATCCGTGAGTCTGTTTCTGTCACGTGTGTGTGTGTGTGTCTTGTCCTTTAGGTTCCACGTGTAAGTGCAATCACACGGCCCGTGTCTTTCTCTGACTATAGTGTGCACACTCATCACAGCAGTATTCTTTGTCCCTCCCCCCCCAGGGTGGTGGTTGGGGCCCCTCAGGAGATAAAGACTCCCAACCAGACAGGAGGCCTCTACCGGTGTGACTACAGCAGGGCCAGCTGCGAGCCCGTCCCCCTGCAGGGTGAGTGGCCGCCCCTCCCGAGCCCAGGTCCAGGCTCTCAGGCTCGGTGGGGTCTATGGGGAGCACAGTGGACCCACTTCCTAGCTTCAGCTCTGTCTGCAGACCCCTGCCCTCAGTCGGGCTTCCAGACCCCCGGAAGCCTCTGCTCCTCGCACCCCGCCACCCCTGTAGCTCCATCAAGACCAGCAAGCCCCCTTTATGCGTCAGACCTCCCAGTCACCCGGGGATGAGGTGACCCCTGCCCGACTGTACACGGCCTCCCCTGTCCTGAGGGTGACCATGCACATCTCTGTCCTCTCAGTGCCCCCCGAGGCTGTGAACATGTCCCTGGGCCTGTCCCTGACGGCTGCTGTCAACCCCCCTCGGCTGCTGGTGAGCCGCCCTGGGTCACAGGAGCGTTCTGAGGGAAGGAGCGGGGACCTGGGGGTGCTGGGGCGGGGGCTTTCGTGGGGGGTGGGAGGGTGGGATGGAGCAGGGCAGCCCCTCCCACCACCCCCTCGGTCCCCAGGCCTGCGGCCCCACTGTGCACCACGCATGCAAGGAGAACATGTACTTGACCGGGTTCTGCTTCCTGCTGGCCGCTAGCTCCCGGCCGGACCAGAGGCTCCCAGCCACCCTGCAGGGTGAGTGTGGGGCCGCTGGGTCTTCCGAGGAGCCCGCACACACACTGGATTGGGTGGTGGCTCCAAGCACAGGCTGGGGAGCACTGCCTGGCTCTCACACCTGCCGCAACGGCCTCGCTGCAGGCCCTTTCCTAGGACCTCGTCCTCACTGGGCCTCAGTTTCTGCGTCTGTCAGATGGGTCCTAATAGCACACCCGCCACCGAGAGGAACACTAGATGCTCCACGGCCAGGGTTTGGCAAGGCACCCGGCGTGTGGTGAGGGCTCCGTTAATGCCAGTTGCTATTATTTTTAGGGAGAATGGGATTGATCTTCACCCAATGTGCCCTAGGGTACAGAGAACCGATTATAGAACCGATTGGTGTGTGCGGCAGGTTGGGCAAGGGCGATGAGGGCAGGCAGTCTGAGTGCGTACGTCTGTGATGTGTGCGTGTGTGTATGTGTGTGTGTGTGTTTGCACGCACACGTGCACACGGTAAGCTGGGGAGCACAGGGCCTGGCTTCCCTGGAGCCCATGGGAACGGAAGATGAGGTGCAGCCATGAGTGTTTCAGACCCAGCCCACAGCGGACCAAGGTCACACACACCCTGGTTTCACATTCACACGCTGGACCAAGGTCACACCCTGGTTTCACATTCACACACCAGCCCTCCGGGAGACTGACATCCGCCCATGGGGGGCGCTGCCATCCGCCCCTCCCGTTCAGAGCTTCCCCCGCCCCCCACGCACCTGGGCCCCCCAGAGCCTCCAGGCCGCCACTCTCTGCGCAGGGAGGCCCTGGGGCCGGGAGGGGAAGCCCAGAACTAGGAGAGCTCCCTCCTCTGAGGAAAGACACCGCTGTATTCCCCTGGGAGGGCACTGGGGGGTCTGTGTTTACGCGGAGAACAGAATAGCACCCGTGTGTGGCTACTGCCAAGTGTGACATTAAAAATATTTGACAAAAGTTGCCTGACCAGGCGGTGGCACAGTGGATAAAGCGTCGGACTGGGATGCGGAAGACTCAGGTTCGAGACCCCGAGGTCGCCAGCTTGAGCTTGAGCATGGGCTCATCTGGTTTGAGCAAAATTCACCAGCTTGGACCCAAGGTTGCTGGCTCCAGCAAGGGGTTACTCGGTCTGCTGAAGGCCCGCGGTCAAGGCACATATGAGAAAGGAATCAATGAACAACTAAGGTGTTGCAATGCGCAACGAAAAACTAATGATTGATGCTTCTCATCTCTCTCTGTTCCTGTCTGTCTGTTCCTATCTATCTATCCCTCTCTCTGACTCTCTCTCTGTCTCTGTAAAAAAAAAAAAAAAAAAAAAAAAAAAATATATATATATATATATATATATATATATATTTTTTTTTTTTTTTTTTTTTTTTTGACAAAAGTCTAGCTCAGCACTGACCGACAAGGAGAGGCCCCGGCCAGGGGCTGGAGTGGAGCGGAGATGCTGGGAGGAGATGTGTGGTGGGTCTGGGGGAGAGGTGCGGACTCCGGGTGTAGACCCGGAGCGGCTTCTGCCCGGCTGGGTCCGCGGAAGTTCGCTCTCATCAACCAGGCTGGCCGCGCGGGTGTGAGCTTCGGAGTCACAGATGGAGCCACTGTAGAGACGTTAGGAGACCGAAGCGTCTCAGGGGGGCTGTGAGCTCTTGTCACCAGGACGGCTAGGTCCTGGGCTCTGGGAGTGTCTCTCAGAGGACTGGTGCCACCTCCTTCCCCAGAGTGCCCAAGGCAGGAGCAGGACATCGTCTTCCTGATCGATGGCTCAGGCAGCATCTCCTACATCAATTTCGCCAAGATGCTGAGCTTCGTGAGGGCTGTGATGAGCCAGTTCCAGCGACCGGACGCCCAGGTGTGCCCTCGGGGGAGGGGAAGTGCGTGGGCAGGGAGCGCGTGGGCAGGGCCAGGGGGCTGCGGGGGGTTGTCCCGACCGCGGCTTGGGTGCCAGCCCCCCCCCCCCCGCCCGCCCTCCCAGTTCTCCCTGATGCAGTTCTCCAGCACCTTCCGGGTCCACTTCACTTTCAAAGACTTCATGGACCACTCAGACCCGCTCAGCCTGTTGGACTCCGTGCGTCAGCTGCGAGGGTTCACTCACACGGCCACCGCCATCAGGATGGTCATGTGAGCGCTGCCTGCTCCCCGTCCTCCCCCGGAGCGGCTGGTCCTCCTCCGGGACTCACCTGTCTCCGTGAAAAAGGGGCAGAAGGGACTGGAATCCCCCCCTGTGGTTCCCCCCCCCCCCCCAAGCTGGGGGCTCTGGGTGGGACCAGGCCTCCCGGAGGACGGGTCACCTCCTCATCCCCACCGCAGGGCGTCAGGGGCTGGCGGCGGCTCTGCTCAGGGGCCTCTGAACCCCCTTCTTCCCCGACAGAAACCAAGTCTTCACTGCCACAAATGGGGCCCGAAAGGACGCCTCCAAAATCCTCATCGTCATCACCGACGGGCAGAAGAAAGGGGACCCCCTGCGCTATGAGGACGTCATCCCCGAGGCGGAGGCGGCCGGCGTCATCCGCTACGCTGTCGGGGTAGGATGTGGGGGTGCCTTCCCATGGCTTCCGCCTGGGCAGCTGCCCGTTCAAGGACAGAAACGCCAGCCCTCTGAGCCTCCACTGCATTTAAGATGCAATCTCTGTTTTAGCCTGGGGACCCCGATCCTTTTCCCTGAAGTCCTTGGTGTTTCCTGAACCCCCGTTTTTTTCTCACCCGTGCACTGGGTATAACGGTTTCGGCCTCGCAGTGTTATTGGGGGACAGCACCCCTCCGAGCGCGGTAGGCACGCTGGAGTTGTGACTGTCTTCGTGGTGTTGGTGGCTTTGCTTGGGGACAGGTGGGATCGGCTTTTCAAAAAGCGCATTCCTGGAAAGAATTAAACGACATTGCCTCGAGGCCCTCCCAGGAACACATATTTAAAGTGGAAAACTTTGATGCTTTGAGAGAGATTCAGAACCAGCTGAAAGAGAAGATCTTTGCCATTGAGGGTAAGTCAGCGATGGAACCGCCCACTTCCGAAGCTCCTTCGCTAAAGGCCTTTCCTTCTTGAACCTGGACCTCCAGGACACGGGCACCAGCCCCTCCCTTGGGTATTTGTGTGTGTGTGTGTGTGTGTGTCTCTCTCTGTCTTTTGTATTTTTCTGAAGTGAGAAGCGAGAAGGCAGATAGACAGACTCCTGCATGCGCCCGACTGGGATCCACCCAGCAAGCCCACCAGGGGGCGATGCTCTGCCCATCTGGGGCGTTGCTCTGTTGCAACTGGAACCATTCTAGCACCTGAGGTGGAGACTATGGAGCCATCCTCAGCACCCGGGCCAACTTTGCTCCAAGGGAGCCTTGGCTGTGGGAGGGGAAGAGAGAGATAGAGAGGAAGGAGAGGGGGAAGGGTGGAGAAGCAGATGAGCACCTCTCCTGTGTGCCCTGACCAGGAATTGAACCCAGGACTTTCACACACCGGGCCAACGCTCTACCACTGAGCTAACTGGCCAGGGCCAGGTATTCATCTTTTAAAGCTGAGCTATCCTCAGACCTGGCCAAGCCTGTCTCCCCCTGGAAACAGGTATCATGGCTTCCTTTAGGTCAGGCATCCCCAAACCTCGACCCACGGGCCACATACGGCCCCCTGAGGCCATTTATCTGGCCCCCTGCCACACTTCCGGAAAGGGCACCTCTTTCATTGGTGGTCAGTGAGAGGAGCACTGTATGTGGCAGCCCTCCAATGGTCTGAGGGACAGTGAACTGGCCCCTGTGTAAAAAGTTTGGGGACCCCTGCTTTAGGTACACAGACCGTAAGGAGTAGTGCCTTTGAGTTGGAGATGTCCCAAGAGGGCTTCAGCGCCGTGTTCACACCTGTGAGTGGGGTCCCCTGCGGCCCACCAATACAGGATGCGGGAAAGCAGGGAGGAGGAGGGCGAGGGTGGGTGTCAAGTGAGTGGGTGGAGTTGGGGGCAGGGATTGCTTTGGAATTACTGTCCCCTCTCCCTCCCCCTGCTCAGCCCCGGACCCAGAATCTTTTCTTCCCAGGACGGACCTGCTCTGGGGGCTGTGGGGAGCTTCAGCTGGTCTGGAGGGGCCTTCGTGTACCCCCCAAATACGAGCCCCACCTTCATCAACATGTCCCAGGAGAATGTGGACATGAGGGACTCCTACCTGGGTGAGAAGAGGCTTTGGTTGTGAGGACAGGTGGGAGATGAGCTTCCTGGGAGGGGCGGGAACGGGGGGGGGGGAGCAGGGGGGCAGGGGGGAAGCCACCGTGCTGAGACCAAGCCCCCTCAGGTTACTCCACTGAGCTGGCCCTTTGGAAGGGGGTGCAGAGCTTGGTCCTGGGGGCCCCCCGCCATCAGCACACCGGGAAGGTTGTCATCTTCACCCAGACGTCCGGGCAATGGAAGATGAAGGCTGAAGTCAGAGGGACCCAGGTTGGGTGTGGAGGAACAGAGGGTGGCGGGGTCTCCAGGGGCGGAGAGGGAGGGGAAGGAGGGGTTCGGAGCTCATGGGGGGAGATCCTGGTGCCTGGGGAGAGGCGGGGCCCGGCCCAGAGGGGGTGCCCTCTAGCAGGGGCAGGCAGGGTGACTTCAGGCTCTGCCCTCCAGATCGGCTCGTACTTCGGGGCCTCCCTCTGCTCCGTGGACGTGGACAGAGATGGCAGCTCCGACCTGGTCCTCATCGGGGCTCCCCATTACTATGAGCCGACCCATGGGGGCCGGGTGTCTGTGTGCCCCATGCCCCGGGGGGTGAGTGGCTGACGAGGAGACCTGGGCTGGGTGGGGCCTGGGCGTGGGGTGGCGGCGTGGCCCGGGTCGGGGACTGGCATTGGTTTTGTTCTGCAGAGGGCCAGGTGGCAGTGTGAGGCTGTTCTGCGTGGGGAGCAAGGCCACCCCTGGGGCCGCTTTGGGGCGGCCCTGACAGTGCTGGGGGACGTGAATGGGGACAGGCTGACGGACGTGGCCATCGGGGCCCCGGGAGAAGAGGAAAACTGGGGTGCTGTCTACCTATTCCATGGGGCCTCAGAATGGGGAGTCAGCCCCATGCACAGCCAGGTGAGACCCCATCACTGTCCTTGTCACTCCAAGAGCCTCATGAGCCTCCCTCGTGCTCCTCCTTGTCGGCTACACTGCCACCTACAAAATCCTGTTACCGCATGGAACCTCCTTTGCCCCCACTGGGTGTCTCACAGGCAGTGAACAAAATCTGTGGCATTTGAGAAACGGAAACATTGGCTGGTATGTTCTCTGCCTCGTCCAGAGACTGGGTACTTGAGTGGGTTCTCCTTCCAGGGTTTTTAATCCCCCAGCAGCTTTACAAGGTACCCAGGCCGGACCTGGCGGGAGCCAGCGCAGTATAGAGACGAGATCTGGGGGCTGGAGGACGGAAGTGGCTTGACTTGTCTGAGGTGTATAATCGACCAGGAATGGTGATGAGGGAGGCTCCCGTGTCCTGACTTCTCACCCTCTGCTCGTCTCTTGGTGGCTCCCTGAGGCCAATCAGTTCAGGTCTGGTTGCTCCGCCTGTCTGTCAACTCACTTCACCTCCCCAGATGCCACGTGGCTTCACTCCCTGCTGCCCGCAGTAATCCTGCCAAATGCCCATCCAGGCAGGAGCCTTCCACCCAATGGGGCAGTTTTCCTCGGGAAGGGAGGACTGAATCCCTTGGCAGATGTCAAGGGAGCCCTAATTAGAACATAGGCGAAGGAACTGATTAACCATTTCTCCCAAGAGGACATACCGTGGACCTCTCTGCACGTGGGAAGACACGGAACAGCATTAGCCGTCAGTCATCACTCAGCGCCACAACGGGTACCACTTCCCACCCACTGGGATGGCTAGGATGAGGAAGACAGATAATTACAGGTGTTGGTGAGGACACGGGGCAGTTGGAGCCCTCAGGTACCAGTGGTGGGAACGTGACATGGTGCCCCTGCTTTGGGAAACAGTCTGGCAGCTCCTCAAACGGTTAAACGTGGAGTTACCGTGAGACCCACTCAGCAGTCACCCACGAGAACTGAAAACGTATGTTCACATAAAAAGTCACACCCTAGTGTTCATAGTCGCATTTATTCATAATAACCAAAAGGTGGAAACAACCTAAGTGTTTATCAGCTAATGACCAGATAAATAAAATGTGGTAGAGTCGTACAATGCCATATTACTTGGCCGTAAAAAATGAAAAGGCAGGACCAACTCATGTTACCATCCGAATACACCTTGAAAACAGTGTGCTGAGTGAGAGAAGCCAGCCCGAGAGAACACACAGTTTGTGATTCCCTTCATCCTAGCTCTCCGGAAGAGGCAAATCCAGGGACCCAGAAATCCACAGAGTAGCAGTGGGCAGGGTCTGGGGGCGGAGGGAAATGAGGAACAGAGGGGTGACTGCTAAGGGGTGTGAGGTTTCTCTTTTCGGGTGATGGGAATGTTCTAAAATTGATCTGTTGATGATTTCATCACTCGGTGACCATCCTAAAAAACATCGAGTTGTATACTTTAAAAGGGTAAGTTGTAATGGTGTGCGAATTATATCTCAAAAAATTGTTAGAAAAAAAAAAAAGAGGTCAAAGGAGACCCCTGAAGTTCCGTCGCTTCCCAGCTGTGTGACCTGGGCCATTACTCACCTCTCTGTGTCCTCCTCCGCACCAAGGTGGCAACAGCAAACCCACCTCGTTGGGCCGCCGCCGTGCGGAGTCGATGAGTTAGTACACGTACATGCGTGCGGTGCACACACAGCACACGTGTATGATGGGTGCTGCGGTCTAACCAATTACTGTGGATGCAGTTTAACAGCTGAAGGGGCCTTAAAGGACTTGGAACTTGAAGAAGAGGGTGAAAGGCTTCATTGGGAGTCATGACAGCCCGTCTGCTGTCACAAAACTCCACTGGGCTCACGCCAACTCCTCTAGTCTTGCCTTGCCGCAGCGGCTGAGAGGCATCTCTGTGGACCCTTGACTGCCAGTGTTACTTGGGCTAAAACCCACGAGGGCCTGACTCCAGGAAGAGGTCTTTCCAGATCCCTGGCCAAGCATGACTTTTCCTCCGTGTTCGGAGACAAATCCCACCACACACTGGACTGGGAAAGTGTGGCCTTCGCAACGTGAGGATATGGGGCTGAGGTCACTCTCCGGAGGGCACGGCCACTGGACTGTCTGTGCTATTCCTACCCCCTCTTCCTCTCTGTATGCCCTGAGTAATTGGTACCTTTCTCTTGCATTTTATTAGTATTACTTTTTTTTTTTTTTGTATTTTTCTGAAGTTGGAAACAGGGAGGCAGTCAGACAGACTCCGCATGCGCCCGACTGGGATCCACCCAGCATGCCCACCAGGGGGCAATGCTCTGCCCATCTGGGGTGATGCTCTGTTGTGACCAGAGCCATTCTAGCACCTGAGGCAGAGGCCACAGAGCCATCCTCAGCGCCCGGGCCAACTTTGCTCCAATGGAGCCTTGGCTGTGAGAGAGGAAGAGAGAGACAGAGAGGAAGGAGAGGGGGAGGGGTGGAGAAGCAGATGGGTGCTTCTCCTGTGTGCCCTCGCCGGGAATCGAACCCAGAACTCTTGCACACCAGGCCGACGCTCTACCACTGAGCCAACTGGCCAGGGCTTATTAGTATTTTAATGTCTGCCAGTCCCAACAGGGCCTGGAGTTTATAGGGCACGTTCTCCAAGAGTGTTCATTATAGGAGAAGGGATTTCCAGGGGAGGCAGGGTCCCGGAGTGCAGCACTGTGTACAGGTGTGGCCACGCCCCCTCCCAACTTGATCCCTCCTTGTTCTCTGAAGAGACAGGGGGCAAAAGGGGCCTTGGGCATGGGGGTGGGGGGTCTGATTTCAGATCTGGAGTCGGCCTTTTCGCAGCTGGGTCCCTTTCAGTACTAAGACCCGTCATCATCAGTAATCGACTAGTGTGACCACATTCCAGGTGTTGTTTTAAGAACTAGATGAATTAGTTTATTGGCTACTTACAACTGACCTCTGAGGTATTGTTACCCCCGTGTGAAAGGTGAGAAAACCGAGGCACAGAAAGATTGAACCCACGCTCAAGTCCTCATGGCTCATAATTGGAGAAGCCAGAATCGGAACCTAAGACTAAACGAATGGATACATGAAATTCAGGTCACCGGGGCAGTCTTTCAATTTCTACTCTTCCATGATGTCAAGAATCTCTCCTTTCCTCTAATCATTGCAGCCTTCCAAGCCTTCTTTTTAGGCACTTCTTGGTGACATCTTTTCACTACTGACTCTTTCTGTCTCCCACATCCCTACCTCCCTGTTCCTCTCGTTGCTGATTTCCAACTTGTTTCTCTCATCCCCCCCCCCCCAGAGGATCGCGGGCTCCCAGCTCTCCCCTGGGCTCCAGCACTTCGGGCAGTCGCTGAGCGGGGGCCAGGACCTCACCCGGGACGGACTGGCAGACCTGGCCGTGGGGGCCCGGGGGCACGTGCTGCTGCTCAGGTGAGAACAGCCCTCCCCATCTGGCCCCGAGGTCCACCTGGGACCCCAGCCTCCTCCTGGGACCAAGGGCTGGTCTTCAGCTCAGCATTCTTCCCACAGGACCAGACCTGTGCTCAGGGTGTGGGTGAACATCCACATCGCACGCACAGAGATCAAGAGGTCTATGTTCGAGTGTCGGGAGCATGCGTCCTCTGTCCAGGATCTGGGGGAGGCCAGCGTCTGCCTTCTCGTTTATGAAAGTCCCCAGAACCGGCTGCGTGAGTCCTCTCTGACGGAGGGCAGCCTGGGCCCCGGAGTCCTCCAGTTCGGGACTCCCGTCTCCTGCCTGGCCCCTTGCCCACCTGGAGAGTTCCCAGTTCTCTCAGCCCTCGCCCTTTCTTACTTTCCTGTCTAGGTGACCTCCGAAGCTCTGTGACCTTTGACTTGACCCTTGACCCCGGCCGCCTGAACGCCCGTGCTATCTTCAAGGAGTCGAACGCTCGGACTCTGACCCGCGCCAGAGTTCTCGGGCTGAGACGGCACTGCGAGACTGTGGAGCTGCTCCTGCCGGTGAGGGGTGCGGGTCCTGGGGCCAGAGGGCGTCCGGAAGCCGGTAGGGGGCCAGGCTGGCAGAGAATGAGGCGGGTTCTGGTCCTCACGCTGGCTCAGCCCCAGCACAGCGCCTTGTGGGCCGGAGAGGCCTAACATTTGTTAGCCAAACGAGTGAGTGGATCAGTGAGTGGATGGATGGATGGATGGATGGGCGGCAACCGCTGGAAACCAGACAGCTGGGTTTCGGAGCAGGGCTGCTCCAGAGCGCTACGGAGCAGTGGGAGGGGCTTCCTGTGTCACCATGCCTCCGAGACAGACCCTGCCCTAGGCGCAGGGACGCAGCAGAGACGAAGCAGTCCATGGCCAGAGGGAGCGCTGGGGAGAGAGCAGAAACCATCACGTTCCTAGATCAGAGGGGTCAGGGATGGTGACTGCTACGAACGGTAGAGCCAGGGAGAGAGCAGAGGCATCTCGGGCAGGGGCGGTGTGAGAAGGTCCTGAGGAGACGGAGCCTGTGGAGGCGGGGGGAGGGGACCTCGAGGCAGAGGACAACCACAGCAGAGGACAACCACAGCGGAGCGTCCTGGGCAGAGCCTCAGCAGGGAGTGTGTAACCAGTACCAGCAGTATCGTTGCTGCCCCATTTCACAGAGGAGGAGACGGGGCACAGCGAGGGGCTGGGAGGGAGTGCTGTCCACAGCCGCCCGCCTCGTCACTGTCCTAGGCCTGCGTGGAGGATTTTGTGACCCCCGTCACCTTGCGTCTCAACTTCTCCCTGGTGGGCGAGCCCATCCCTTCCTTTGGAAACCTCCAGCCTGTGCTGGCGGAGGATGCTCCCAGATACTTCACGGCCTCCGTGAGTCCTGGGGGTGGGGTCCTGGGGGGTGGGGTGGAGGCGCGGACTCCAGGCTCTGGGAAAACGCCCACTGTGCCTTCTCTCTCAGCTCCCCTTTGAGAAGAACTGTGGAGCCGACCACGTCTGTCAGGACGACCTTGGCATCTCTTTCGGCTTCTCAGGGTGAGCTTCCACCTCCGTGGACCTGTCCTGGTCTCCCAGCCCCCCTCCTGGGACCTAGAGCGTCTTCCCAGCACTCCCTGGCGTCTCCACCCGGCGCTCAGAAAGCAGACATCCCGTGTCCCCCCCCCCCCACGTCCTCCTGCCTGTCCCCTCCCTGTTTCTAGCCCTGGTCCCAGAATCACCTCCTACCCTCTCCCCCAATGCCCAGCCTGAAGACCCTGGTGGTGGGGAGTCACCTGGAGCTGAACATGGAGGTGAAAGTGTGGAATGAGGGCGAGGACTCTTACGGACCCACGGTCACCTTCTCCTACCCGCCAGGGCTGTCTTATCGCGGCGTGGCGAGGAGCCAGGTATTGCTCTCTCCGGGGAAGGACGTGGCTAGTGGCCGGGGATCAGCAGAGACCGCTGTGCCGGCTTCAACGCTCAGGCTGGGACTGCCACTGCTTGGCAGCGTCTGGTGGACCAAGAGGTCTGGGCTGGTCACGGTGGATGGGGACGGCCGTGCTACTTGGCCTGGCCTCAGCTCATGGTGTACTCAATTCCGGGCGTCGCGTTTTAAGGACACCGATGACTAGGGTTGAGTTCCCAGGAGCCTGCGAATGTGGGGAGAGAGAGAACCCTGCCTTAAATTTCTTTGTACTCCACGCCGTATCCGTATTTTTCCTTTAAAGGAAAACATATTTCAGCCTTCAAATGTTTTAGAAGAAAGAGTTTAATGTATTGGTTACTCTGGACCAGGTTGTGGCATACTTTTTCTACAAAGGGCTAGAAAAGAAGTATTTCAGCTCTGTGGGCCACACAGTGTCCATCACATGTACTCAGCTCCTGCTGCTACAGAGCAGAAGCAGCCACCGATGATATGTCAAGGGATGAGCATGGCTGGGTTCCAATAAAACTTTATTTGTAAACATTGGTGGTGGGCTGTCGTATGGCAGTCCCTGTTCTAGAAGACAGAACTAGGATCATGGAAGTCAAAGTGAAACAGATTTTTAACAAAAATTTCATAAAATATATGAAACATTTATAAAAGTAGAGAGTAGATCAACAAACCTCTCAAAAACTTATCACCCGGATTCAAAACTTATCAACATTTTTGTTACATTTATTTCATCTGACTCCCCCCCCCTTCCTGAAGTATTTTAAGATATAAGCTGCCTGACTAGTGGTAGTGCAGTGGAGGGGGGGTTGACCTGGGGCGCTGAGGTCCTTGGTTCAAAACCTGGAGATCGTGGGCTTGAGCATGGGCTAGCCAGCTTGAGTGTGGGGTCACCAGCTTGAGTGCGGGGCCACTTGGCTCAGCCAAGGTTGCTGGCTTGAGCAAGGGGTCACTGGCTCGGCTTGAGTCTCCCTGGTCAAGGCAAATATGAGAAGCAATCAATGAACAACTAAAGTGCCGCAACTATGAATTGATGCTTCTCATCTCTTTCCTCCCCCCCTCTCTCTTTCTGTGTCTTTCTCTCAAATCAGAAGAGAGAGAGAGAGAGAGAGAGAGAGAGAGAAAGAGAGAGAAGGAGAACGATAAATCCCAGACATCATGTGACTTCTCCCTGTTTCACCCTATAGTTTGGACAGTCCCCACATCCTATATGACCCAATGCCATTATCACACCCCAAAAAATGAATGATTCCTGGGTATTTAGACCATAATGAGGTTTCCTTAATTGTCTCAAAAATATTGTTTTATACCTGCTCTGTCTGAACCAGCATCTAAACTAGGTCTACACATTACATTTGGTTGGTTGGTCTCTTATGTCTCTCTTAGTATTCCCAGTGGGGTCATGTTTTGATTAACATTTGAAGGGACGCACTAGAAATGGCAAGGTGCAGCTGCAGGAGGGGTGAGTGTCCTATCACCGAAAGTACCTGTGTACCTATCAACCAGGTGCAATATGTGGACCTTGGTTGGATTTTTTTTTTAATAACCTCAAATAGTTCTCAGTGTCTGCCTCCTGTCACTGGTTGTTCTGACAGTTTAATGAAACATTATTATTTATTAATGTTCTTTATTTTTTTTAACAAAGACAGAGAGAGAGTCAGAGAGAGGGATAGATAGGGACAGACAGACAGGAATGGAGAGAGATGAGAAGCATCAATCATTAGTTTTTCGTTGCAACATCTTAGTTGTTCATTGATTGCTTTCTCATATGTTCCTTGACCATGGGGCTACAGCAGACTGAGTAACCCCTTGCTTGAGCCAGCGACCTTGGGTGCATGCTGGTGAGCTTTGCTCAAACCAGATGAGCCTGCGCTTGAGCTGGTGACCTCGGGGTCTCGAACCTGGGTCCTCCGCATCCCAATCTGATGCTCTATCCACTGCACCACTGCCTGGTCAGGCGGATTTTTTTTTTTTTTTTAATGAGCTATAAAATAACATTTTTTTGGAAACAATCTGGGATGACAGAACATGATCTGGCTACTAGCTAACAGTAAGGAGTTATTGCAAATTTTGCTGGGCGTGATTTGTTGAGCCTTGAGGTTATGTTAAAAAATACCCTTATCTGTTAGTGGTATACACTGACGTATTTCTAGATGAAAGGATGTGATATTTGGAATGTGCTTTAAATCATTCAGGAAAAAAAAAGTGGAGAGCAGCTGAATATAAAAAAAGTAGAAAAATGTTGGTATTATAGCTGAATGATGGTGGATTTATCTAGTCTATACTTTTGAGTATGTGTAAAAATTTCCATAATAAAAAGCCTTTAAAAAAAATAAATAAGGACCTGACCAGTTGGCTCAGTTGGTTAAGAGTGTCATCCCGAAACGACAAGGTTGCAGGTTCGATCCCCTGTCAGGGCACACACAGGAAGCAACTGATGAACTCACAACTGAGTGGAACAGCAAATGGATGCTTCCCTTCCCCCTCCCCCCTCTATCTCTCTAAAATCCAATCAATCAATCAATCAATTTTTAAAAAATAAGCCCTGGAAAAAATAATAACAATAAATAAAAAGGGGGACAACTTTAATAAATCTGGGATTCCTACAATAGGAAGAAGCTAGCCCAGATAGTGTCTAAGGGTTAAAAAAACAAACAAGCAAACAAACCAAAAAACCCATAACCTAAGCGTGGATTCCAGGAAACTGTCACCACGTGACGGAGTTTCTTTGTAACACTAACAAACGCGCACCTACCTGATTCAACTTGCCCTGCTTAGAGCCAGGGGCCGTCGCGCTCCCTGCACTTGACCTGTGACAGCGACCCCTCGGGCAGCGAGGACACCCAGAGGACCCGCTGCGGCCTCCGACCCCTCATCTTCCGCCAGGGCGCGCAGGTCAGCTGTCTCTCCTCCTCCCCTGCCCCCGCTGGTCTCGCTGCCCGGTGATCCCTTGTCCCCTAACCCTCCCGCCTGCCTCTTGCTCAGATCACCTTCACCGCCACCTTTGACGTCTCCCCGAAGGCCCAGCTGGGAGACCGGCTGCTCCTAACGGCCAATGCGAGCAGGTGAGCCGGGGCCCAGCTCCGGGCAGCGCCCCCTGGCGCCCAGCCTCCCCTTCGGGGGCACTTGCCAACTGGCTCCTCCCCTTTCTCCAGTGAGAACAACACCCCCCGGACCAGCAAGACCACCTTCCAGCTGGAGCTCCCGGTGAAGTATGCTGCCTACACCGTGATCAGCAGGTGCCACGCCAAGACCTGGAGACAGCTCTTCTCCATGGCTCTTTGATGGGGCTCAGAGCAACTGTGTGCCCCCGCGTCCCGCTCCTGCCCAGAGCCGCCTCCCCTCACTCACACTGGCCCACGGGGTGGGGGAGGGGGGATCTCCGCAGCCTGGCCAGAGCGGCTCGGAGCTGGTCCGCTGGAGCATGCTGCTGGGGTCAGCGCCCTGCCTCGGCATGGGTGGTCCTACAGCCCAGCTGTCCTCTGCAGATGTGGGAAGGGGCACTCAGATGGGCCCCTGGGGTGAGACAGGGGCATTTTGGGGCAGTCCCTGAGCAGAGCAGGGATGTGACTTCAGAGTGAGGTGGTAATGGGGAAAGGACAGGTACCCGAGGAGCAGGGAGAGGCAGAGGCTGCGTGCGATGCCCATGTGAGGGGCCAGGTCAGCCGCAGGGTCTCCAGGCCTGAAGAGGGGTGTTACACTGAGATGCAGGAGAGCGTCTGCTGTGGGCTTCCCCCAACCCATCTCTAATCCCCAGGCCCGGAAAAGCCAAAGAAACAGGGAAGAAGGGCCCCAAGGAAGGCTGTGGGAGACCGGACAGGGGCAGTGACCAGTAGACATCTGTCCAGTGTCAGCCTGAGTCTCCCCAGATGTTCACCGGGTCCCTCAAGCCCAGCCAGCACCCTCCGTGCCCAGGAAGACCTGAGAGGAAAACTGAGGCACAGAGAGGGGGAGGCCGGCCTCCACTCCCCAGGGAGTCAGAGAGCCTTTTAATGTTCACTGTCCCCCTCACTGCCCAGCCCTACCTGGCCAGCTTCCTCTGTGGGCAGCTTCTGCAAGCACCTAGCACCCAGCTTCAAGCCCAGCCCTGCTTCCTAAATGTCCCATTGCCCCCCCTGAAGTCCGCCACAGGATGCCCCGAGGCCCCACTGACCACTGCCCTGCCCTGCTCCCAGCCAGAGCCCCTCGGGAGGCCCCGTGGAACCTCATGCCCACCCGTGCACCTTCTCTCCCCAGCCATGAAGAGTCCACCAAGTACCTCAACTTCTCGGCCTCGGGTGAGAAGGGCAGCAGCGTGGCCCAGCATAGATACCAGGCAAGTGCTGGAAACTCAGAAGCGAGGCTGGGGCGCTGGCCCAGGAGCCATCGATGGGGGGGGGGCGTGGGGATCGGCGTGGCCTTTGCCCTCACAGCCCTCTCTGCAGGTGATCAACCTGG
Source organism: Saccopteryx bilineata (assembly GCF_036850765.1). Lineage (NCBI taxonomy): Eukaryota > Metazoa > Chordata > Mammalia > Chiroptera > Emballonuridae > Saccopteryx > Saccopteryx bilineata. Next base: position 292,725,582 of record NC_089493.1, read on the forward strand.
GGCAGAGGGACCTGCCCGTCAGCCTCACCTTCTCGGTGCCCGTGGGGCTGAACCGTGTGCCCGTGTGGACGGAGCTGGAGATCTTCCACCCCCAGGTACCCGAGGCTGGGGCACGGCTCCTCCACCAACGCCCTTTACCTGGATTTTCTGTGTCCCTCACGGGTCCCCCACGTCCCCACTGAGACGCCTGCTCTCCGTGTCTCCCTAGAACCCATCTATCCGGTGCTCTTCAGAGAGAACGGTGCCCGCAGAGGCCGACTTCCTGCCCCGCATTCGGAAGAATCCTGTGCTGGTGAGGACTCCGGCTGTTCTCGCTTTAAGGCACACGTCAGAGAAATTTCATTCAGGAACCTGCGTGACATTCAGAGGGCTGTCTGCGGAACAGCTCCCCTGAATTCAGCTATGGCTGCTCCCCTGAAGTCAGACAGTTTAACGGTGTCTTCTGCCTTCAAACCCGTCTCTCTCCGGCTGATGCTACTTCTCTGCCCCCAGGACTGCTCCGTGGCCGACTGCCAGAGGTTCCGCTGTGATGTCCCCTCCTTCGGCATCCGGGAGGAACTCGACTTCATCCTGAGGGGCAACCTCAGCTTCGGCTGGGTCAGCCAGGTGTGTAGGCCCGACAGCGGGCCCCTCCCCCACACTCAGGCGGTGCCCCCGCGGCCTGTGGCCTGTGCCCGCCCTGCACCGAGCTAGGCCACTTCTCTGACCCTGAGCTTGCCCCACAGCTCGTTTCCCAGCTGCCTCACCCTCTCTTGCAGACATTGCAGAAGAAGGTATCGGTTGTGAGTGTGGCTGAAATCACGTTCGACAGAGCTGTGTATTCCCAGCTCCCCGGACAGGAGGCATTTTTGAGAGCCCAGGTAGTAACTGTGTGGTAGGCGGTAGCCAGGCTGGTAAGAGGCTTCTGATGCTCAGTCTGAGACGCTGGGTGGGGGGCTCACAGGCCTGGAGGGGGAGGGGGCCAAGGTTCTTGGGTGGGACTGTTGTCCCTAAACCCATGAGTGCTTCTGCATCTCACTCCTTGGAGCCCTACCTGGGGGAGCAGGGGAGGAAGGTGAAGGTTGGAGAACCTGGAAAGAGTCTGGGGCAACCGCAGGCCCAGTGCTTTCTGACGAGGTCCCCTCCACCGCAGATGGCGACAGCGCTGGAGAAGCTGGAGGCCCGCAACCTCGTGCCCGTCATCGCGGGCAGCTCCGTGGGCGGGCTGCTGCTGCTGGCCCTCATCACCGCCGGCCTGTACAAGGTCCGTGCTCTGTCCTCCTCTCGACACCCCCTGCCTTCGGTCCCACCCTTTACAGGGAAGGAAGAACTCACCTTGGACTCGGGCACACATTCTGGCTAAGTCACCGCATGAGAGAGGTCTCCTGCCCCCGGGACATCAGCAGTCCCCCACTGTCCCCCTTGCTTGTGCTCTCCTGTCTGGTTCTCAGGCCTCCCGTGGCCTCTCTCCCTTTCTCTTCCGCTCTTCCCTGCCTTTCCACGCGTGTCCCTTGACAGCAAGCTGTAGCATAAGAAAGCTCTGCCTTGGGTTTGATGTGGACTCCACCCCGGGCTCCTTCTGTGTCTGTTGGCCGTGCCTCCTCTGAAGGTAGCCCCGCCCAGCTCACAGAACGGCAGTGACATCGAACGCCACGCTGTGTATGCTGTTCTTACTGCGCTGCTGGAACACGGGAAGGGGTCCCGACACGGCGACCCCTCCCTCCCCATTGCCTCTGCCCCTCCCCCTGGGCCCCCTGACTCCTCCCCTCCCTCCCCTTCGCCTCCGCCCCTCCCCCCTGGACCCCCTGACTCCTCCCCTCCCTCCCCATCACCTCCGCTCCTCCCCCCTGGGCCCCCTGACTCCTCCCCTCCCTCCCCATCGCCTCCGCCCCTCTCCCCCTGGACCCCCTGGCTCCTCCTCTCCCTCCCCATCGCCTCTGCCCCTCCCCCCTGCACCCCCTGACTCCTCCCCTCCCTCCCCATCGCCTCTGCCCCTCTCCCCCTGGACCCCCTGCCTCCGCCCCTCTCCCCCTGGACCCCCTGACTCCTCCCCTCCCTCCCCATCGCCTCTGCCCCTCCCCCTGGGCCCCCTGATTCCTCCCCTCCCTCCCCATCGCCTCCGCCCCTCTCCCCCTGGACCCCCTGACTCCTCCCCTCCCTCCCCATGGCCTCCGCCCCTCCCCCTGGACTCCCTGACTCCTCCCCTCTCTCCCCATCGCCTCCGCCCCTACCCCCCTGGACCCCCTGACTCCTCCCCTCCCTCCCCATCGCCTCCGCCCCTCCCCCCTGGACCCCCTGACCCCTCCCCTCCCTCCCCTGCAGGCTGGCTTCTTCAAGCGTCAGTACAAGGAGTTGATGGAGGAGGCCAATGGACAGACCGCCCCAGAGAACCGGAAACCAGACGCCCACGTTGGGCAATAAGAAACTCCCTACCAGTCTTTTACTATTATTATTATTTTTGGACCTGCTCTGTCCTGAGAGGTTTCCTGGCCCGTTCCTCTCACTCAGCTGAGGCTTGAGGGGCGACAAGTGTTCCCCGTGGGGGCGGCGGGGGCCCGGCTGGCTGCCGTCTCGTCTCTCCGTGGGAGGATGCGGCTCATTTGCACCAGTGTCCTGCCTGAGAAGGGCCGTGTGTCTCGTCAAGGCCCCAGCTGGAAACACCAGGACAGGATGCTTGCTGTGCATCCCCAGAGCACGCGACCCAAAATTTCTACCTACAGTCAGAGCCTCAGGCTCCGTCCACTCTCCTTCCTCCACTAGCCCCCAGTGGTCTTTCTAAAGCACAGTGTGGAACCAGCCACTTGTCCTCACCGTCCGTCTCCAGAGGCTCCCCAGGAGTCCCAGGTTAGCCTCTGAGCTCTTCAGCGCGACGACAGGAACCGGTTCTATTTTCAGCAGACGGCTTCGGAGCGCACAGCAGGAGACGTTCTGTGTCTCTCTGTCCTCATTTCTAGTAAATACTGTCGGAACCAGCTCTTAGCTTTGTCTTGGGGGGCTCAGCCCCGAGTCCCCAAACGCAGTTGGGGATGAAATGCCTCCGAGTTAGAATTTGTGAACGGGGCTTCGGGAGTGGCTGCCGCCCCCAGGAGGGACACGGCCCAGCGCCGCTCTGAACCCCCAGCCTCAGGGGCTCCCACAGATCAAAGAGGCTCAGGCCGCCTTCCGCTTTTCGAGGCTCTGAAGAGATCAAATGAATCAACGCAGGAACAGGATTACAAAAACTGAGCACTTTAAGCATTTGCATTAAAGAATGAACACATTGCACAAAAAGATGTATGTACCTTTATTTGGGAAACATATCAAAGGTCTAAAATGAATGCCGTTTACGGATGTGAGTTCTAGAAAGGACGCCCATGGTATCCCCTAATCGTGGGCGACCCTGGCCAGCCTGGACGCCTGGGGCCAGGACACGACAGGTGAGCAGATTAGGGGTTAGAAACATCCCTTATTGGGGGTAAGCTGACCTCTTCAAATTCTCACTCCCTTCCCAGAGATGTCACTGATGGGAAACTGACCAGGCTGTGTGTGTGTGTGGGGGGGCGAGCAGGGACAGCCTTCAGTGGCTACCCTTCCTGCTGGAGCGGTCCTGGGAGTGAGCCAAAACACAGATGTTCCTTACAAATCCTGAGATGTGCGAACATTGTTTGCATATGGTTAGTGGTTGGGGGACACTTGCAAGTCCTATATCAGGAACCTGCTACCTCCGATAAGGACAGTCTCACTATTTATTATGCCACTCGGTCTTGGCATAAAGCTCACAGTGGTGCCTGGCACTGGACTGGGAGTCAGCACGTCCCTGCCCTGGAGACAGCTGCCACCACAGGTGCTCGGCCCATGGGGGTGTTTTAATTAGGAAAAAAGAAGGGGGAAGCAGTTGGTCACGTGATTTGAGGGAATGTCAGAAAGGGACCCTTTGCCTCCACCCAGCAATCTCTTCCCCTCCCACCACCTTAGAGTCCAAACTTCTTTTGTATTTTGAAGCTTTGGGGTCTTGAGAAGGGCCAGTTATCATACAACAGCCTCAGGTAGGGTTCCTGACTAGACAGTATGAGTATTTGGCTTTAGAATGTTATTTCTCAAAATGCATTCCACAAACCACTGGTGGTCTGGCCTGGTCTCCTAAAGTGCTAGGTTTTAGAGAGGAAAATAAGAGCAAGAAATAGAGGGAGCCAGACGATGGCATATCCGTTCTCCCATTTAATACCCAACATGTTTAAAGAACTCATGCAACTCAACACCAAAAACTGGCAAAGGGTCTGAACAGACACTCTCCAAAGGGCACACACAGACGGCCGGTCGACATGTGAAAAGTTGCTCAATGTCACTAGTCATCAGAGAAATGCAAATGAAAACCACAAGGAGATATCACCTCATACCTGTCAGAACAGCTGTCATCAATAAATCAAGGAACAAGTGCTGGCGAAGGTGTGGAGAAAAGGGACCCTCCTGCACTGCTGGTGGGAATGCAGATTGCTGCAGCCACCGTGGGAAGCAGTGTGGAGTCACCTCAGAAATTGAAAATGGAACTGCCTTACGACCCTGCAATTCCACTTTGGAAGTTTACCCGAAGAAACCCAATGCACAAATTTGAAAGAAGGTATGCAAAGCTGAGACGCCAGGTTATATATAAAAGGGAAGTGGTTCCAGGGAGAGGGGGAGATGGAAGAGGCGGGGGGAGTAAAGAAGGACAAATATACGGTGGCGGAAAATGATCTGACTTTGGGTGATGGGCACACAACACAATCAACAGTTCAAATGCTGTAGAGATGTTCACCTGAACCTATGTCCTCTTATTGATCAATGTCACCCCATTAACATTGATGTCTAAATTAAAAAAAAAAGAATGAAAAGAATGTATGCAACCCCCTATGTTCCTTGAAGCTTTAGTTACAATAGCCAAGATCTGGAAGCAGCCCAAGTGCCCCTTGGTGGACGAGTGGATACAAAAGTTGTGGTCCGTTCCCACGAGGGAATACTACTCGGCCGTACAAAAGAAGGAAGTCTTACCCTCTGCGGCAGCACGGGTGGACCCGGAGAGTATATGCTGAGTGACATGAGCCAGGAAGAGAAAGACAAGTACCCTGTGATCTCACTCGTCTGTGGAATCCATTGAACAGAATGAACTAACCAGCACTATGGAGACAGACTCAGACACAGAGAGCTGGCGGATGGCTGTCAGAGGGGGAAGGGGCTGTGGGACTGGGTGGAAATGGTGAAGGGATTAAGCATTTTCAGAACAAAACAAGAAACCTCCCGGACAGAGACAACAGTGTGGCGAGTAGCAGAGGGAAAGGAAAGGGGGCGGGGAGGAGAAGAGAGTAGAGAGGGGAGAGATGGTGAGGGAGGGAGACTTGTATGGTGAACACAGTGCAATATACAGATGGTGTATAATAGAGCCGTACACCTGAAGCCTATGTCGTTTTATTAACCAATGTCACCCCAGTAAATTCCATTAAAAAACAAAGACTTCACACAAGATGTCCAGTATTCCCCAGGCCACTGTGTCACAAGATCAGTTCGCCTTCACAGGAGAGGGGCAGCAACGGACGCTCCAGCGCTGTCCCCAGCTACCGCACAGCCCCGCGGTAGGGAGGTCGTGGGAGGCCGACCCGAGACCTGCTCCCCGCCTCCTCCTTTCTGCACATCAGTCCCTTGGGCTCAGGGCACTGATGTCCCGGCGCGGACGCGTGGAGACCGCCCCTGCCCAGGGCACTCTGCGGGCTCTGCTGGGACTCTGGAGACAGGGAGGGTGGGCAGAGGGCCTGCAGGAAGCCAGAGCCCCGGCATCACCAGGAAGTGTTTGGTGAGTTTAAGACGCACGTTGTCCCAGAAGCTGTGGTTGATGGGAGGGGGGGGGGGGAGCGCAAGGCTCTGAAACCTCTCAGAACCTGAAGGAGGTGGAGGCCTGAGCAGGGACTGGGGGGTCGGAGGACTTCTGTTCCCCACGTGGCACAGTGCCCCCATCCCTTACACTGCTGGTAACGGACAAGCCCAGGTGGACTGGAGGTCACAGCAGCCAGTGCCTTTGGGAAGGCAGGAATACCACCGAAGCCGATCGGAGCACTGGGCACCCCCTAAGGGGGGCTGCCGTTTGAGTTCGCTGTGTCCATGACTCTGGAAGGTGTGGGCTGTGCTCTGTGGCGGAGACTACAGGACAGAGCACCCCTAGGGCTCGCGTCCCGGCTCTGCAAGGGGCAGGGACCAGATATACCCCCCGCAGCGCTCCCCACGCAGAGCCTCTCAGGAAGGAACAGAGTATCACGGAGGAAAGAACTTCCTTCCTTGTCCCGGGTGGGTTGAAAATACACTCACTGACCACCTCTGCCATGGCTCAAACTCCCACTTGGACTAAGTGGCACTCCTATCTGCAGCAGAGGAGCCCCCTGCCCACCAGCCCACTGTCTCCGGACACGCAGGTGCTACTCCGCCAGGTAGAGGGTGCGCATCCTCCAAATGCCCCGCCCCCTTCCCGCGGCAACGGGGCAGCCCGTGGAGAGGGTGTGAGGCAGTCCCCGCCCATGCCAGGCACGTGGTGGGTCTAGTCCGGGCAGCCAGTCCGCACCGACCACAGCTGCTCCTCGGCCCAACACTGACACCACCTGGAGGGAAGCGGGAACTGACCAGAGCGGCCAGTGGGCTGAACCAGAGGCGGGGTTCAAATAATTCAACAACCGGTTCTCTGCCCTAATGACTGTTTTAAGTATAAAAAAGGCGTTCAAGGGGATATATCCGGTTTCTGTCCCTTCTAGAGCCGGGACTGAAAGGTAGTCTATTGTTTTATGCATTTAGTACTAAAATAAGAACAATAAAAGAGGCACACAAAACTAGGTTTTGTTATAAGAGTTTTAAAATATTAATGAAAAAATATTCAATAATATTTGACAAAAAAAACACCCCACAATAAAACTGTTATTTAAGATACTTCCATATTGCTTCTTGCTAGGCATCCTCACTTGCAATTTTTTTTCACCCATGGGCAGAACGAACATGACTACAGGCGCTTAGAATACGCAGTTGCGCAGATGAACGTTAAAAAAAAAAGTAAGGAATGTAAATTTGTGATTTCCACATTGGGTGGCTGCCCACGTGCCCACCTTAGAGAGAACCCTGATGACAAGTGCCATCTTAACAGCCGGTTTGCAGAACTCAACCAAAAATTAGGTATCGGTTCTGCCGAGTTGGTGCGAACTGGCTGAACTCAGAGTGGTTTGCCTGGTGATCACCCGTGAGCCCTGGCCGTTAGCCCTTTGCACTGACATTTGGGCTGTTTTATGGCGTGGACTGTAGGGAGCTGAGGGGTACACCATCATAAATAACCCTTGGTCGGGTGAAGATTTGTGGAAAGACATTTGGGTTCACCTGCGAGAGTCTGAGGCAGTCCTCTCTGCCTGTCACGCCCCAGCTTGTAAGGACCCGACTCCGGACAACAGGAGGCTGCCGCCCTCGCTCAGGGATAAGCCGAGCAATGACTCTGCCGCAGCTCCAGCAGACTGGGTGCAGAGGAAGCGCGGCCACCCACCCAGCACCCGGGTGGGGAGGGTACTGCCGAGGGTGCTGGATTGCCCTTGAAATGAGGAGAGCTGGTTAGTTCAAGGGTCAGCATGTCCTGTGGTTTCTGAACAAGGGGAGGGGTTGGCAGGTGTGATTGTACCGGCCCATTCCCCCCGAGTGAGGGTTCTCAATACAGCTTGGCCTGTGTGGACCCTTCATCCTTCCTCGTCACCATGCAAACCAGGCTGCCACCACGAAGGGGTTAATTAAGTGCCATGTGTGGATACCCTCTTCGAACAGACAGTGCTCCAGGGTCACATTTCAAAGGTCATAATATGCAAGAGTCGGCAAAAGAACAAGACGCTGGGTGGAAATTCTACGTCCCCGGGGACCCCCAAGCATCAGGGTTGGCAGAAAGGAATAATGGAAGAGTAAAGCATCCAATTAAATCACTAATAGTTAAAAACCAAGGTGGCTGGGTAGACTGAAGAACTATCCCAGGCTGCCTGACCAGGCAGTGGCACAGTGGATAGAGCGTCGGACTAGAATGCAGAGGACCCAGGTTCGAAACCCTGAGGTCGCCGGCTTGAGCCCAAGGTCGCTGGCTTGAGCAATCAATGAACAACTAAGGAGACTAAGGAGCCACAACAAAGAATTGATGCTTCTATCTCTCCCCCTTCCTGCCTGTCTGTCGCTATCTGTCCCTCTCTCTGTCTCTGTTACAAAACAAGAACAAACAAACAAACAAAACTATCCTAGGGTTTAATACATTTGAGTAATCAAGCAGTAGAGCCTGTTGCCCCAGAAACTGGACTGGGGACCACTGTGGAGTGCCGCGGACCAGCGCAGCTTCCAAATAACGGTGCGGAATTAAGGAAACACACTTTGTCAGAACAAAACCAATGGGACCGGGAGGACTCCTCAAACTGCCTGGCAGCATCTGAGTGCCTCACAGCCCCAGTTCGCTTTATTATATGGACCTATGCAAATCAAGGACCCTGATACAAAGTTGCACATCAAAGGCTAAGACAGGAACTCTCCCAAGGCAAAAACAGGATACATTAGTGAAATCTACAAACATCTGAAACAAACAGAGTCAGAGGAAGGGTATGTATATTGCTTCCTGCAACCCAAGGAAGGAAGTGGAGTGGGTGCAAACACTCAGCATCAAAGCCAAATATGGAGATGGAGGGGGTAGAACTTAGCCCCCTGCCAAGCCTCGAATCTATAATGGCTTTTTGCCATTAACGGTCCACAACAGTGGAGAATCCCAACCCCGGAAAGGTATGGAAGTTGCTGGAGACAGCCATTGCTCCAACTCTCACAGCGGTTCCATGTGCCCTGTGGCTGAGAGCACCAAGCCCCGTCCTGCCTGGGAAAAGGTGTTCCCTACCAGAATGTGCACTGGGATGTCCCACTAGGAGAGAGGAGTTACTTTGCCCCCGGGTGAGGGGGAACCACTCAGTCTCCCTGCTGCGAGCTGGACCTGTGGAGACGCTTATCCCTGGGATGGAGGGTCCCGGTCTGGCATATCCTTCCGCCGGGCTGCCTCCCCTGAGCGACAGACAGTTTGGCAGGTGCAACCAGGTCAAGCTCCTAAGCTGCCCCCAACCACGAATCAGGCCGCAGATGTGATTCTTCCAGAAGGGGGCGCCCTTCCCATGCAAATTCCTATGAAACCACTGTCTCTGTGACTTCAGACTGCCCCTGTTCCTCTGGGGTCCAGTCCGAGGTTGGGCCCGGGAGGACTTTTCCACAGTGGGCCCAGTTGTATACCTGGCGAATAAATCAATCCAGTTGTTGGGTAGGTGGGTCGCTGCTCTTCTCCAGCTTGTCAGGATTGACACAGTGAGTGTCCCCACAGGATATGGAGAGGGTCAGAAGGCCCCGAAGCAGGACACTGGGGAGGAACAAGCTAGGACTAGTACTCTTCATTCAAGGACTCAGCCTTGAGAGAGACCTGTGTTGTTGACACCACCTGAATGGAGCATGTGACCGAGCCCCGTTAAGGCCTCCCTATAAGCTGTTAAGATTCTGCCTGTGGGGGCAGAGAACTACCCCTTGTGACTTCAGATGTTAGTCCCCTGACTTGTTAAACCTGCCACCTACCAATCTGGAGTGGCCTCTTTCTTCAGTTTCTCCTTTTCTCCGTGTGTGTGTGTGTGTGTGTGTGTGTGTGTGTGTGTGTGTGTGTAGAAGGGAGCTGGGTTTCAGATTTCACCCAGGGAACTGCCATGGTTGAGAACCAGCCCCGTGTCTCCTCCCATCATTCTGTATCAAGGAGGAGTGTCTTTCCCATAGCTCCTCAGATACACCCATAGGTCCCACTGACCTGGACTGAATTAAACCACATTCCCTGATGACATGGAGCTCTGAGATGGAGCATCTGCGTTTGCAGGCTTAATGGTTGAGGTAGCTGTGGTGGCCAGGAAGACGGTGGCAGGCTGTTGGCTATTGGATGGGCTCCCCACCGTGTCTGGCAGATGTTCTGTTGGGAGAATAAGCTGTGGGAAGAGTTCCTTTTCTAAGAAATAGCTTGGGCCCTGGCTGGTTGGCTCAGTGGTAGAGCGTTGGCCCTGTGTGTGGATGTCCCAGGTTTGATTCCCGGTCAGGGCACATAGGAGAAGTGACCATCTGCTTCTCCAGCTCTCCCCTCACCTTCCTCTCCAGCAGGCATAGCTCTATTGGTTCGAGAATATCAGCCCAGGGTACTAAGAATGGCTCCATGGAGCCTCTCCTTCAGGTGCTAAAAATAGCTTGGTTGCAAGTATGGCCCCAGATGGGCAGAGCATCAGCCCCAGATGGGGATTCCCAGGTGGATCCTGGTTGGGGCTCATGTGGGAGTGTATTTCCCCTCTTCTCACCTGGAAAAGAAGGGAAAAAATAAAAAAAAGAAACAGCTTGGACATCGTGTGATGTCAAAGGTACAGAGTGGAGCAGCAATGACTGACTTGTGTATGGCGGAGTAGACATGCTAGTTTACACTTGGATTAAGTCGCTGAGGTAGGAAGTCTGAATCAACTCTAGGCTTTTGGGCAGTGTGCCGATGGATTTTTCTTTATTGCTGAACAGCCGAGTAACAAAGAATGAGATTCAGTTGTTTGTAATGAATGTTCATCCCGTAAGTGGCAGGAGAGGGCTGAGCTGGCTGCTGGTGGAGCCCTGACCCGAAAAGGCTGGTCCACGTACATTTTAGCTGCAGAGAATGGAGGCAGTTCATGCAATTTCAACCTTGATTTAGTGCTGAAGCAAAGAGAAAGAATTGTGAATCTGACCAGATTATGGCCACTGGTGTTCATCTTTGCAGTTGCTGTATGGGAAAACAGGTGAGAGACTGCTTCTGGTAGTAATGTCAGGGAGAAATACGGTTACTTGAGATTTTATTTTTATGTTAAATTGTAAAATACATAATGTCAATACATGAGCCTGACTGGTGGTGGCGCAGTGGATAGAGTGCCCACCTGGAATGCTAAGGTACCAGGTTCAAAACCCTGAGGTCACCAGCTTGAGCATGGGCTCATCCAGCATCAGTGTAGCCTCAATATTTTGAGCGTGGGTCTCTGGCTTGAGCATGGGATCATAGACATGATCCCATGGTCACTGGCTTGAGCCCAAAGGTCACTGGCTTGACTCCCAGGGTCGATGGCTTGAGCGAGGAGTCACTGGCTCTGCTGTAGCCCCCTGGTCAAGGCACATATGAGAAAGCAATCAATGACCAACTAAGGCGTTGCAACAAGTTGATGCTTCTCATCTCTCTCCCTTCTGTCTTGCTGTCTGTCTGTCTGTCTCTCTCCCGCCTCCCCCCCACCCAACATACACAATACGTGAAATTTATTTTCTTAACCAATTTAAGTGAACAGTTCAGTAGTGTCTAATACGTTCCCATTGTTGTACAACCATCACCACCATCCACTCCAGAACTTTTTCATCATGTAAAACTGAACCCCTATACTCATTCAAAACAACCCCCTTTTTCCCCGCCCTTTCGGCCCTGGCGACCACCATCCCCCCGTCTCTAGGAGTTCCACTGCGCTAGGTACCTCCTCTATGTGGAATCATAGCTCTGTCTTCCTGTGATACATTTCACTTAGCATAATGTTGCTAAGGGTCAGCCATGTTGAGCAATGGGTCAAAATTTTCTTTTTAAAGTTGAATACTGTTCCATTATCTATATTTACAGTTATATTTTTACAAATGTTACATTCATACCTTAACATTTTATTTCTCCATGGATGGACACGTGGGCTGCTTCTACATTTTAGCTGTTGTGAATAACATGGGCGTACAGAGATCTCTTCAGGATCCTGCTTTCAACGTTTTTGGGGCCCGGACCTAGGAGAGGAACTGCTAGGTCATGTGGTAATTCGATGTGTAATTGTTCGAGGAATCTCCACACATAGCTGCTGCACCATTTTACGTTTTTACCAACAATGCCCACAGGTTCCAATTCCTCCATGTCCTCCTTTTTAATTTCTATATAATTGAATTTATTGGGGTGATATTGGTTAATAAAGTTATGTAGGTTTCAGCTGTCCAATTCTATCATACATCATCTGCGTATTGTATTGTGTGTTCACCCCTCAAAACCAAGTCTCTTTCCATCAGCATTTATCCCCCTTTACCCTCCTCTACCTCCCCCACCCCTTTTTCCCCATATTATTGTCTGTGCTTTTTTTTTTTGCTTAATCCCTTCACCTTCACATTTTTACCAACAGTATCCATGCACTCTGATTTCTCCATATCTTTGCCAACACTTGTTATTTACTATTATTGTGTGTGTGTCTGTGTCTGTGTGTCTGTGTGTGTGCTGGGTTTTTTTAAAAAAGATATACGTTTGGCTCAGTGGTGGAGCGTCGGCCTGGCGCGCGGAGGTCCCAGGTTCAGTTCCCGGCCAGGGCACACAGGAGAAGCGCCCATCTGCTTCTCCACCCCTCCCCCTCTCCTTCCTCTCTGTCTCTCTCTTCCGCTCCCGCAGCCGAGGCTCCATTGGAGCGGGGATGGCCTGGGCGCTGGGGACGGCTCCTTGGCCTCTGCCCCAGGCGCTGGAGTGGCTCTGGTCACAACGGAGTGACGCCCCGGAGGGGCAGAGCATCGCCCCCTGGTGGGCGTGTTGGGTGGATCCCGGTCGGGCGCATGCGGGAGTCTGTCTGACTGTCTCTCCTCGTTTCTGGCTTCAGAAAAATACAGAAAAAAAAAGATATAATATCCATCTTAATGGGTATAAGGTTTTTTTTAAAATTTATTTTATTTTATTTTATTTATTCATTTTTAGAGAGGAGAGAGAGACAGAGAGAGAGAAGGGAGGAGGAGCTGGAAGCATCAACTCCCATATGTGCCTTGACCAGGCAAGCCCAGGGTTTCGAACTGGCGACCTCAGCATTTCCAGGTCGATGCTTTATCCACTGTGCCACCACAGGTCAGGCCCTATAAGGGGTTTTTTATTTGCATTTCCCTAATGGTTAGTGATGTTGAGCATTTTTTCATGTGCTTCTTAGCCATTTGTATATGTTTGGAGATATATATATGTCCTTAAATCTAGTTTTGAAATCTTTTTTTTTTGAAAATATATCCTTTGCCTATTTTTAAAATTTTATTGTTGAGTAGTAGGAGTTCTTTGTGTATTCTGGATAGTAACCCCCTTATCAGATCTATGATTTGCAAATATTTTCTCCCATTCTATATTTTCACTCTGTTGACTGTGTCTTTTGATGCACAGAGTTCATTTTGATGTAGTTCAATTTATATATTTTTTTCTTTTGTTGCTGGTGCTTTTTGCCAAATCTAATTTCATGAATTTTTTGTGAATCCAGTTTCTCCTAATTTCTCTTAAAAGGGTTTTATAGTTTAGCATTTATGTTGAGGCCTTTGATACACGAGTTCATTTTTGTACATGATATATGACAAGGGTCCAGCTTCACTCCTTTGCACGTGGACGTCCAGCTTCCCCATCCTTGGGCCTCCTTTTAGTTCCTCCTTCCCCCATTCTCAGGCAGTCACTGACCTTTCTGCTAGTTTGCATCTTTCAAGACTTTCTAAGAATGGAATCATACAGTATCTGCTGTCTTTCTGTCTGGCTTCTTTCATGTAGGAGAATCATTCTGAGATTCATTCACATTGTTGAGGGTACCAATACTTCATACTTTGTTACTGCTAGGTAGAATTCCATTCAAATCACATGGGACTTAAAAATGACTAATGAGAGTCAAAGCATTTTATCAGATTCTGATGATAACCTTAAATCTAGTTTTAAAATCTTTTCTCTCTCTCTCTCTTTTTTTTTTTTTTTTTTTTTTTGGCGAGAGAGAGAGAGAGAGAGAGAGAGAGAGACAAGAAGGGAGAGAACTGAAAAGCATCAACTCATAGTTGCGGCACGTTAGTTGTTCATTGATTTTTTTCTCATATGTACCTTGACCATGGGGCTCTAGCTGAGCCAGTGACCCCTTGCTCAAGCCAGCGACCTTTGGGCTCAAGCCAGTGACCTTGGGATCATGTCTATGATCCTACGCTCAAGCTGGTGACCCTGTGCTTCGTTTTAAAATCCTAAATAGTTTATTCAAGCTTCACATCTCAGCAATATATTTTTTAGCATCTCAAATAGTTTAAACCTGTCTTTATAGGGCCAAAATATCACAATTTTCAATATTAAGGAAAAGCTATTGGGATATCTTGTTGTGGTTGTTTTAACTTTTCCATTGATTTGAGAGAAAGAACAAGGGAGGGAAAGAGACAGAGAGAGAGAAGCATCAACTCTTTGTTCTACCTAGTTGTTCCATACAGCTGTGCCCTCACTCATGATCGCCTCCCATACGTGCCCTGACGGGGGTCACGCTCAACCTCAGCACACCAGGTGGACACTTTATCCAGAGAGTCACCTTGCCAGGGCGGATACTGGGAGCATCGAGCCTCTGGTCAAAGGCGATTACAGACTGGACTAGGAATCCATTGGCTACTTACTCTCCTTGAATCTCAGCACTCAGACTGCCCTCTTCAAACATTCATTGACTTACCGTTCTGATGAAACTCGGAAAGCAACCTGAGACTCTTCTCCATAACTTTAACAGTTTCCTGTTTTATCTGAGAATCTAGAACTATCATCCACAGCTGTCAACGCACGCTGCCATCCCATTGACCTGTCATTTTGAGTTAGAATATTTTTGCTTAATCAAAAGAAAGAGTAGACGAAACAAAAAAACAAAAATAAAACAAACAAAAAACCCCACCTGGATGTGGAAATGAAGTTGTGAGGGGCTGTACTCCTGCTTCTCGTGACTGAGGCAGGCAGGGGCGATTCTGGTGAAAGTTTGCAGTAATTCCCTCCTTCGCACTGGTTTGAAAAGATTATCCAACGGTTTGCTTAAGTATTTTTTTATGCTATAACTTGAATGGTTCTAAGCACCAAAATTCCAACGGGCTGTGTGTTTGTGGAGGGGAGCTTTTCCTCCCTACGCCCAAGCCAGTCTTCGGCACCAGGTGGGTGTTCTACAGTTCCACCCCCTCCGACAGTCCCTGCCAGGCGGAGCGCCGGGTCCTCCGGCGTAAGGGCTCAGTCCTACAGGATCGCCCCGGCACCCCCACTTCAGATGGCGCTCGCAAGCCTCGGTTGCTTCGCCTGTGCTTGTGACTTCCTGGCTCTAGGACTGAAGGTTCCAGCCTGACCTGTGGTGGCGCAGTGGATAAAGCGTCAACCTGGAAACACTGAAGTTGCCGGTTCAAAACCCTGACTTGCCTGGTCAAGGCACATATGGGAGTTGATGTTTCCTGCTCCTCCCCCTTCTCTCTCTCTCTCTCCCTGCTCCTCCCCCTTCTCTCTCTCTCTCTCTCTCCTCTCTCTCTCTCCCCCTTCCTCTCTAAAAAAAAATTAAAAAAAAAAAAAGGACTGAAGGTTCCAGTGACCCCCCCCCCTTCCTTCCTTGGGTTTGGTTCCTTTACTAAGATGCCTGCCAGAACCCAGAGAGACATATTGCTGTGGATTCGCAGTTCAGTAGAACTCGGGGACGGCCACGTGGAACGGAAGGCTTGCGGAAAAGGGCCTGAGCTTCCGTGCCCTCCGCGCGTGCCGCCCTCCGTAAATCTGCATGCGGTCCCCAGCCGGGATGCTGGCTGAGCCCCAGCCGTTCTTTTGGGTTTTATGGAGGTTTCATCACTCAGGCGCGACTGATTAAGTCATTAACCGTTGGTGATTGACCAGCCCCTCCTCCCCGGGAGGTTGGGGAGAGGGTGGGTAGGATTGAAAGTTCCAACCCTTTAAAAATCGCACGGTTGGCTCTACTGACAACCAGCTCTCATCCTTGGGTGCTTTCTAAGGGTCACCTCATTAACACAACAAGAAATACATTTGCTGCTCTAGTCACAGAGCGAAGGAGCCAATACTGTGACACTGGCTTTTGAGAAAAAGAAAAAAACAAAACAGAGGAAGCTTTTATTACTAAGTTCACCAGCAAGGAGAGAGGCGGCAAGGTTCAAACCTGTCTCCCCTGATCCAGAGTTCAGTGGAGATTTCAGGGATTAGGGAAACTGGCAGAGTGAGTTTTGATTGAAGAACTTTGGAACTTGGCCATTTAGGGTAAAGGGATCTTCCTGGCAATGGACCCTTTGCTTCTAATAGGGTTCCAGTGTTCAAGTTCTGGTCACGTGCTGGTCCTTGGGTTCCTTGGGGTGAGGGGGACCTTCGTTCTGGTGCAGCGGGAGGTCAAAGTTCTCTCCGTTTTGCAGGCTTCAGCGGCATGACTTGCGGTTTCGGTCTGTTGTCTCTGAAAAGCAACTTAGTATCGACTTGTTAGAAACAGGATAGGACCAGTTTGAGTTGGTTCTGCAGTTAGGATCTTATCACTTAGGAAATTACAAGAGTTTTAGGAGCTCTGTGCCAGAAACAGGACAAAGTCAAGATATATATTGCTTTTTATAAATGACAGTATCACAAGCTTTAAAAATATTTAGAGACCCTGACCGTTTGGTTCAGTGGATAGGAGTGTCGGCCTGGCATGCAGACGTACCAGGTTCAATCCCTGGTCAGGGCACACGTGAGAAGCAACCATCTGTTTCGCTTCCCCTGCTTCTCTCCTGTCTCTCCCTATTCCCTTCCCGCAGCCAGGGCCTCGATTGGTCGGCTGATTTGAGCATCAGTTGATTTGAGCATAGGCCCCAGATGGGGCTTGCCAGGTGGATCATGGTCCAGGCACATGTGGGAGTCTGTCTCTCTAATCTCTCCTTGTAAAGCCAGTAGCCACAGCCACCATCACAGCTGCCTGGCCCATGCAGGTTTGCATTTGATTTGGACAGACGGTAATGAAACAACGGAGCCAAGAACTGGTGGGCCATTAGCTTTAATCCTAACTCGCACCTGGCGGGCGAGAAACACACACAATGGGAAAACACTTCCCTTTCCATTCAGGGCTCCCAAAGCCACTGACTCACCCAAGTATTCCTAGAATCAAAAGTTTCTACTTCACCAGCCTTATTCACCTCTGTTCCCCATCTCCTTCTCTCTGCACAAACTCTGTCCAAACTGGCTTCTCCTTCAGCACTTCACCATCTTGGCTGCCTCTCCTCTGCAATGCTAATTTTAGGAACCAAGAGAGAGAGTCCCTGGTCTACCTTATTTTATAGTGTAGAAATTAAATCCTTTAAGCCAATATACAAATAAGAAAGTCTCTGATACAAAGCCACTTATCTGAGGCATAAATGAGATTCCTCATAAGAGTGCACCACCCCACATCACGCAACAGTCAATGGTGTGGGGAAAAGCTTAGTGTTGAGAAGGATGTTAGTAGTAGAAGGATGTTGAAAAGATCTTAGTATTAAAAGGGTGGGAAAGGCTTAGTCTTAAAACTAAGCCTTAGGCTATAAGGACCTTCCTGCTTACAGCCTGTCCCCCACACCCAATGCAAACTATAAGCGAGCAAACATAGACATCATATTTGCAAACTTATTTGATCTACACCCCTCCTCTCTCTAAAAAAAATTATTTTAGAAAGTTGCTGGTTCTCCGAAGTGTGGAACCCCCATTAAGTGCCCTGTGGACACCAGGTTTGGGGAACGTTCACTTACAGCCACTTCTAGAGGGGTCAGAGCCTCAGCACCTTCAGCAGCCAGCCTAGGAGAGGGGGGCTTGTTTTCAGTTTGCCTTTATTCTTTAAAAATGCCTGGGAAACAAAAATCTTTTGCTGAACAATTGAAACAAAAGGTGGAAATCTTTACAGTTGCTGAGATCAGCAGAATGTTAGTTCGCCTCTGGCCTGGCGTGTGCAGGGAAGTTGTCCGAAATGAAAGATCATGTGAGCAATGGGTTATCATTCAAGATAGTGCCTATGAGGTGAGGTATGTTGAAGTTGGAGGACATGAAGATCTCTTTCCATTTGGGGATTTAGGAAAAATTTACTTTGAGGTCCTAGACACAGAGTCAAGTTCACCGATCTGCAGGACTGATGACAGGGTGCTATTTGCCACAGAGCCCTTGGCACAAGAGGGAGAGAGCTGTTGATCAACCTGGCCTGGGTCTGGTTACAGAACACAGTTCAACCAAGCACGTCTGAAGCTCTAACTGGCTTTGTGAAGTGATTCATGAATCAGGCAGCAGCCCATCCAGCAACTAGAAGGGTGCTTGGAGGGTTGTACAAAATCGAAGGGTTTTTTGTTTTGTTTTTTTTTAATAGGAAGAAAGGTGTAGCAGGGGAGTTATTAGCACAAGAAAAGAGGATTTTTTTTTCTCTTTTCATAACAAAATTATACAGGTTTCAGGTGCACAATACCACAACACATCATCTGCACACTGGACGGTGTGTCCACCACCCCACGTCAAGTCTCTGTCCATCACCATTCATCCCCTCCCACCCCCCCACCCCCCAGTCACCAGCTGTTGACCTGGAGCCATTCAGAGAAAGACAGGTACCATGTGATTTCACTCATATGTGGAACCCGATGAAGCAAATGTGCCTACAAGTGAAACAGAGGCAGACTCACACCCGGAGAGCAGGCAGGCTCAGGCTGTGGAGGGCAGAGGTTGGAGGACTGGGTGAGGGTGTGTGTGGAGGCACGGAGCTGAAAGAAAGGATTATTTTTAGACCGGGACTGCTTTTGAGTGGAAGAGAAGGCAAGGGGGGGGGGGGGGGCGAAGACCAGAAAATTCCAGACTAGTTCATTAAGACGACATTTGTGGGAGAGGCGGAAGCTGCGATTAAACCAGGTGTTAACTCCAGGTTGGGTATAGTGGGCGTTTAGAGTGAGCGATGCGATCTGGGAGGGGGGGTGGTGGTGGCTGTGGTTTTCTCTGTAACAATAGACTTTGCAGGAAGTAGGAGCGCAGAGGCAGCCGAGGGGGTCCTCCGCCCGTTCCCTGTGAGACCGCGGTCAGTGCCTGGTGCCCTTCCCAGCATCTGACTGAAGTATCAGCGCGAGAAAACTGAGCTAAAATTTTTGTTTACAACACTATTTTATATTGTCTACACTTTTATATCTACATTCTACGTGTTAGAAATAGCTGTCATATATTCTTAAAAGTAATATGCCATAGTTAGGGGTTTGTCATACAGTTTAACCTTTTAAGTCTACTGCTGGGCTTATTTATTTATTTATTTATTTATTTATTCATTCATTCATTTTAGAGAGGAGAGACAGAGAGAGAGAAGGGGGAGGAGCTGGAAGCATCAACTCCCATATGTGCCTTGACCAGGCAAGCCCAGGGTTTCGAACCGGCGACCTCAGCATTTCCAGGTTGACGCTTTATCCACTGTGCCACCACAGGTCAGGCTGCTGGGCTTTTATATATCGGACCTTTATTCACATTTTTACAAAACATTTATTTGTGCTTACCTGTGTGATACTTAAAACATGCAGATAATTACAGAGAAAAAAAATAGCCACTGCTTATTATTTATCTACCCCTCCCTGATTTAACAAATGTTAACATAGCCAGCGCTGAATGTTAGATTTAAAAAATACTTGAGGTTTCCTCCCCACCCCAGCAGAGGCCATCGCTCTTCTGATTTCTGTCTTCGTGGACGACATCTGGAGAGAGAATCCCGCCTGACGCGCTCCGGTGTCTGGCCTCGTTCATTTAATGATCGTGTCGAGATCCGTCCGTGTTGTTAACGTGAATCCGTTACCTGTGCTCACTAGTAAGTCCATTGTCTGATTTTACCAGTTTGGTTAGCCATTCTCCTCTCAAGGGGGTCTGCTTTTATTTATTTATTTTTTAAATAGATTTTTAGAGAGACGAGAGAAGCATCGATTTGTTGTTCCACTGAGTCATGTGCTCCTTGGTTGATTCTTGTGTGCCACCTGACCAGGGATCGACCCGCAACCTTGGAGTGTGGAGACAACACTCGAAGCAACTGAACTACCCGGCCAAGGCAAGTGGGGTCTGCCTTTAAAAATAACACCCTCTAGCCTGACCTGTGGTGGCGCAGTGGATAAAGCGTCAACCTGGAAACCCTGAGGTTGCCGGTTCAAAACCCTGGGCTTGCCTGGTCAAGGCACATATGGGAGTTGATGCTTCCTGCTCCTCCCCCCCTCCCCTCTCTATAATAAATAAATAAAATCTTTTAAAAATAATAATAATAATAACACCCTCTATCCTGACCAGGTGGTGGCGCAGCGGACAGAGCATCGGACTGGGATGCGGAGGACCCAGGTTCGAGACCCCGAGGTCACCAGCTTGAGCGCAGGCTCATCTGGCTTGAGCAAAAAGCTCACCAGCTTGGACCCAAGATTGCTGGCTCCAGCAAGGGGTTACTCGGTCTGCTGAAGGCCTGCGGTCAAGGCACATATGAGAAAACAATCAATGAACAACTAAGGTGTCCCAACAAAAAACTGATGATTGATGCTTCTCATCTCTCCGTTCCTGTCTGTCTATCCCTCTCTCTGACTCTCTCTCTCTGTCCCTGTAAAAAACAAACAAACAAAAATAACACCCTCCTCTGTGTCCCTCCACCCTCTCCCGCACCCCCTTGCTACCTAAGGGGTGGTTCGCCCCCTCCAGGTTCCCATCCACGCAGTAGGGCTCACACAGCTATCTGCACCACCCCTTCCACTCAAATGTCGCCTGCTTTCGGAGGCTACCTGGGACCTACCAGAAAGCTACTCCCGGTACCAATTGGGCCACGAGGGCTGGGGGGGGGCGGTCTTCTGGAAGGCCAGGACCCCGGAGGCTGGAGCCAGAGCCTTGGAGGTGCTGGTGGGGGAAGTGTGGGGGATTTTCTGCAAGGGTGTCTTTGGCTTTTTGCCCCCGCCTCTCCGTCCTACGACTAACCAAGGACTTCCTCCATGGGCCCTGCCCCCGCCACTTCAAGGCCCTGAGTAGTTATTTTAACTCTTCCCCCGATACCAAGCATCTCACGGAGCTCTGCTGCTCAGCCCTAGACTTCTCCTTCCGTGCGCTGCTCGGCGATGGCCCTCGGAGCGGTGCTTCTCCTGGGCGGTGAGCGGGGCCCTCGGCGCTGGGAGAAGCCTGGATGGGGGTCTTTATCTAGTGAGGCAGGCTGGGGCTGGTGGTCGGCTCAGATAGCTCTCAAAGAGCCAAAGACCAGGGAGGGGCCCGATGTCCATGGTCTGATGTGAACGGGGAATGGCTTGGCATCTGAGGAGGGAAGCCGGGCTGGTGGGTTAGGTTTGGACAGAAGATGAGCTGGCACTGCACCCCCTCTCCCTCCTGCGGGGCCCAGTGTGGGCACTATGGGCTGAGAGGAGTCAGCCCCATCACCCCGGGAGGGGAAGGCTCCGGGAGCCACCAGAGAGGGGAGGAGGTTGGATACCACCTGCTTGGTCCTGCATTGCCCCCAAGCCTTGACTTCGGCTCGGCTGTCCCATGGCTGCCAAGAGAATACTTTGGAAGTTGACATGATATCAGGACCACAACCACGTGTCATTTAAAAATTAGTGTGTGTCCCTTAGAAATCAGATCTCACACAGAAATCCAGATTTCCAGTTTCTCTTGAGAAATGGGAAGGTCTCACAGCTTCGGGTTCTAGAGCCCAGTGGTGGCTGCCCCCTTTGGAAGGACCACAGTCTGTAAGTGTCCGTCATTCTCTGGTTCTCACATCCACCCACTGGACTCACTGATGTCACCCGCCTGGCCTCCGAGGCATTGAGACCGAGACCCCATCTACTAGTCTGATCACGAGGGCTGCTTTCAAGCTCAGCAGCAGAGTTATTCTTTGACAGAAAGATGTAGGACATGAGGCTCCCTTGCGTGTGGCCGTAGCAGGCTCCCAGGACCCTGAACATCTGGCCTCTTCCTGGACCCTGGGTTTAGGTGACGGCCCTCCCTGTCACTGCCCAGTGTGGAGCTTGGCCTCCATACAGCTTCCCTTGTCTTGGGCTTTGAGTCGACTCTGCAGTCCAGAGAGCACTTGGGTTCTGGAGGGACCGGGTGGCAGTGGCTGGGTGGCAGGGCAGGGCAGGGCAGGGCAGGGCCCGTGAGATGTGGGCTTCCCCAAAGCTTTCGAGCTTAAGGAAGAGACGGTGACCAGTTAAGGACCAGGGGAGAGGGCTAGACTCCTGGCTGTGCCATCGACTGTGCAGTTCTGGGTCACTCAACAAATAGGAATCAGTCCCCTGCCAAAGGCCAGGCGGGCACCAGGCCCCCAGGAAAGACAGAAGCAGCCCTTGCCCCCTTGGAGCCTGCCACCAAGGCAGAGGGACATGGGAGACACAGAATTTCAAATAATCACGGAATTCTAAGTGTGCTCTCCAATCTGGACCCGAGGGCCTCTGTATAATGAGGAGATGAAGCAGGAACTGTCTTTGAAGGGGTGACTCTATGCCCTGGCTTGCCCGGGGGAGTGCAGTCCCAATATCCCTGGTGTAACTATTGATGGTGTCCCTTTGACTCTCAGAGGGCCCCCATTTAGACAGTAAACCTGTGGTCATTGGATCTTTAAAAGACATTCCTTATCTAATATACCAGAAGGTGACAGGGCTCATTTCAGATTATAGATTCCCTCTTGTGGGTCCTTGAAGGGACGTTTCTCTGGACTATTTTTTTAGCCATTTTTTAAAAATTTTATTTATTCATTTTTTAGAGAGAAGAGCCAGAGACGGGGGGGGGGGGGAGAGAGAGAGAGAGAGAAAGAGAGAAGGGGGGGGAGGAGCAGAAAGCATCAACTCCCATGTGCCTTGACCAAGCAAGCCCAGGGTTTCGAACCAGTGACCTCAGTATGCGAAGTCGACACTTTTACCTACTGCGCCACCGCAGGTCAGGCCATTTTTCTGGACTGTTGTTCGTTGCATTGTGCTTTGATTATTTTTAAAGGAGGGAGAGGAACCAGAAACACACAGCTGGCAAATCAGGAAAAAAACAGCTGGGCAGCTGAGAAGCCAGGGCCGGAGTAGGGTGGGCACCGAGGTGAGCAGTCCGGGGTCCAGGAAGTGGGGCTTCTCTGACCGGCTTTCCTGCCCCACCCCCACATTCCTCAGTTCTGGCTTCTTATCACGGATTCAACTTGGACGTGGAAGAGCCCATGGTCTTCCGAGAGGACAGAGCAGGCTTTGGGCAGAGTGTGGCCCAGTTTGGCAGATCTAGGTAGGTTGCCCCGACTCCCATCACCATTGCATTGATATGACTATAGATACAGCTATGGATCCCGATATAGTTGTTTTAAATTGTCCAATTTAAGTCGTTTACATTTTTTGTCTAATTAATTACAGAGTCGTCTATTTGTTTTGAAAGCTTCAGGAGAATTTCCTGTTTAACTTGGGTGATCTATTTCTCAGGCTGGTGACCTGGAGACAGAATGCGCTGTCCCAGAGTTGGGAAATACTGGCTTGTTTTGAATGGTTTTTTTCTTCTTTTTTTGTATTATTCTGAAGTTGGAAACGGGGAGGTAGTCAGATACTCTCCCGCATGCGCCCGACCGGGATCCACCCGGCATGCCCACCAGGGGGCGATGCTCTGCCCATCCGGGACGTCGCTCTGTTGCAACCAGAGCCATTCTAGCGCCTGAGGCAGAGGCCACAGAGCCATCCTCAGCACCTGGGCCAACTTCGCTCCAATGGAGCCCTGGCTGCGGGAGGGAAAGAGAGAGACAGAGAGGAAGGAGAGGGGGAGGGGTGGAGCAGCAGATGGGCGCTTCTCCTGTGTGCCCTGGCCGAGAATCAAACCCAGGACTCCTGCACGCCAGGCCGACGCTCTACCACTGAGCCAACTGGCCAGGGCCTTGAATGGTTTTATTTTTGGTGAAAGTGAAAAAAAAACACAACAAAACAAAACTCAAACCATTTGTATGCATAAACGCATGTATATTCGTATATTCGTGCGCATGCACACACGAGCACACACAAGAGTCCAGCATGGTTCTCCGTGCTTGTGGGTTAACCTCGGGCCCTGGTTTATGAATGGTCTCCCAAATGCCAAGAGCAAACCCCGGAGTTCTGCACACCCCGGAGTGCCCTGCGCCGCCACCCTGCCTGCCACTGCATGTCATGGTTGTGCCTCCAGACTCGTGGTGGGAGCCCCCCTGGAGGTGGTGGCAGCCAACCAAACAGGCGGGCTGTATGACTGTGATGTCGCCACCGGCCTGTGTCGGCCTGTCCCGCTGCACGGTGAGTGACCTGCCCTGGGAACCGGGCCCTAAGCTCACCTGCACCCGGAGTTCCCTCTCCCTGCACATGGGGGGGGGTGCCTGTGAGTGTGACCCTGTGTGTCTGCCCTTGCAGTCCCCCCAGAGGCTGTGAACATGTCCCTGGGCCTGTCCTTAGTGGCCGCGATGAACCGCTCCTGGCTGTTGGTGAGTTTCCCTGGGTCACAGGAGGGTCAGGAGGGCCCGGGGACCAGAGGAGGCTGGGGCTGGGGGAGCAGAGGGGAGTGTTCTGGGGCCACACTGCCTACACAGGCCTCTGCACCCAGGCCTGCGGCCCCACGGCGCACCGAGCCTGTGGGGAGAACGTGTACGTAAAAGGTTCCTGCCTCCTGTTGGGCTCCCAGCTGCAGATCATCCGGAGGGTCCCCGCTGCGCTGCCAGGTAGGTCTCTTAGAGACAGCGATTCTGGGCGGAGCACCTGTGGGCACCGAGAAGTGGGCGGAGCGTGAAGCCGGGGCTCCGCCTCTGCGCTGGCGGGTGGGGTGGTCCTCCCTGAGGCCTCAGCCTGCTGGCTGCCAGGCACCCGCAGATGAACTCTGTCCCTTCCTAGGGGAGTAAATCATAGGGCCGTGGCAAGTGTGCAGCCCAGTGTTGCCCGCCCGGAGGTCTCCCACAGAGAAAGGTGCCTGGGCGCAGGGCGGGGGTGCCTCTCTGCGCAAGCGCAGCCTCTGTGTCCTTGGCCCTGAAGCTTCGCTCCCTGGGCCTCAGTCTCCTTCTTGGTAAAATGGAGCTAAATATAACATGTGATAGTCACTGTGACTGATGCACGTGAGGACCGTGTGGACCAGGGCGAAGCTATCAACGGCCCCCTCTGAGGCCACAGACAATAAATAGGCACAAGTGAGGGCCACCCCAGGTGCTGACTGAGAACAATGTGTTGGACCAGAGAAGCCATGGTGACAGGCATGGTGGACTTTTAGCCAAAGGTGAAGCAGCGGCAGAAATCTACCCCCCACCCCACCCCCAACCAAATTGGGAGAGCAGAGGCTGCAGAGGGAACAGAGAGAGCGGAGTAGGGTGGTGATCAGGATTCTGGGGGCACCATGCCCTGCCTGGGGTGTCTGTGCAGCCAGGGTAGGGAAGGTGGCATTTAAACACCAGAAGGTAAATGTCTTCTAGATGTATCCAGGGCTCATGAGGGGGGATGCCTGATGACAGGGGGACATGGCGCGTAACGAGGCAGGTTTGCCTGGACTGGAGGGACGCGTGCCAGGCAGTGCTGGCTGCCGGACCATGCTGCACCCTCACAAGATCCTGGGTGGTGGGCAGGGTGACCCCCATTCACAGACGAGAAAACGGGCGAGTAACCACTTGTCAGGAGGTGGAGGAGTTCCAGCGTAAGCGGCCCTTTTCCAGAACACGCCCAGCTAGGGCCAGGTGTCTGCAGGGGGAAGCCCCGTGGATACAGTAACAGAAGTGAGAAACAGAAACCACATCGACACGATGAGCTTGCTTGGCCTGAGAGAGGGTGTGAGCGGTGGTTTTGTGATGAAGCTATAAAAAAAGTGGGCACAAGTGCAAGGCGCGGTGACAGCAGCTACCCAGCTGTGAGGGATCACGGCCAGAAGGGGGGCAGCTGAGGGCCTCTGAGCCTGCCCAGCGGGTACCTGAGTTTTCTATCTTCCAGGAGGACTAGGGGGGAGGGACAGGACCTCCCTGGTCTCCTGGGCACCAGCTGGCTGGGTGGGCGGGCGGGGGCGAAGCTGCGGCAGCTCAGCTCACCCACAGTTGGGGGGCTTGACCTCCCGCCACCCTGGGAGCAGCACCGGATGTGGGGCGCTGGCGGAGGTAACAGCTGGGGCTTGCGAGCCCCTCCCCCCACGAGTCTGGGAACAATCGGGAACAATCGGCAGGTCTCGTGCTCCTGCGCTCATGTGCCTATGGCGTGGCTTTCTGTTACAGTGTGGACTTCACAAAGGCAGGGAGGGTGTCTTTCTTTTTAAAGAGACCATCTTCTGTCACGTTTCCCTGGGAACGAACTCTGAGGCTCCTTTGGGAATGCTCCTGAAAGCAATCCCTGTGAGAGGGCGAGAGAGCAAGGCTGGGCAGTGGGGGAGGCTGTACTGCAGTGTCGGAACAGAGGTCTCAGCCTGGAGGACCGAGCTTAGAGCTCTCGGAGCGGAGTGGAGTGTGGCCGGATCCAGGTGGCCCCGATCCAGGGTGTCCCCAGCATAGGAGGCGGGACTGTGGGCAAGGCAGCTCCCTTTTGACGCGGGTGATTCCTGGGAAGAGACTCAACTGGGAGCCAGGGACAGCCAGATGAGTGCTTCTGCCCTGGTGGGGACGAGCTCTTGGTGGCACGCCCAGCATCTACTGCAAATGTGTCCTTCCTCGGGCCTAGAACGATGCCCGGCATGTGGTGCTACCCCTTACTGGGGGGGGGGGCATGCCCTGTCTTAAACACTTTGTATTCATATGAATTCTTTTTACCCTTGCAATAATCCCACGTGGTAGGCACTATGAATATCCCCATTTTACAGATGGGGACACTGCAGCCCAGTGAAGTTACCTAACTTGCCTGACTCTGCCCCGCCTGGGTGGTGGAGCTGGCTGGCACCAGGCACGCTGGCTGCAGGCTGCACACCCTGAGCTCCTTGGCTAAGTTCCTGTGCCCTGTTTCACTGCAGAGCGTGGTGTATTCAATAACTAGTGAAAATTTTGTTAACTAAATGGCTGAGGAACCCACTGGGCCTCTGTCTTCGACTTCCTCCTTCCCCTTTCCAGGCCTTGTGGGAGGAGGGGCGCGACGGGGACTCTGCCGAGGGGACAGGGGCCTGGGCCCACCGATTTGGGTCTCCCCTGCGGAGGGCGAGGGAAGCAGGTGGGAACTGAGCCCTGCGCCGAGAGCAAGCCCTGGCTCTGTGGCGTGGGAAGGCTCCGGGTCCCCGGAGATGGCTGGGACCCACCCGTGCCTCCCCGATTCTTTCCTCCCTCTCCGCAGAGTGTCCGAATCAAGAGATGGACATTGTCTTCCTGATTGACGGCTCTGCCAGCATCGGCCAAAACGACTTTAAGCAGATGAAGGACTTTGTGAGAGCTGTAATGGACCAGTTTGAGGGCACCGACACCCTGGTGAAGACGGGGACCCCCCCCGGGCCTGGGGGGCGGGATGGGGGAGGGTCTGCTTCGGGGCGGGACAACCTGGGAGGGGGTGAGAGCCCTGCTGGGCTTGTTGGCTCAGTGGGCCCGCGCCACCACGAAGCCAGGGTCCCGGGGAAAGATGTGGTCCCAGGGCAGGGCCAGTCTGAGCCCTGAACCCTGCCGGCTCCCCCATTGCACTTAATAGGTTCCCGCAGGCCACAGAAAATAGAATGCTTTTGCTGCTTAAAAGCATCAAAAACACTATAAGATAATTTTGCTGTGAAATTTGACTGAAGGTAACTTGGCCAAGTAATTGATGATTCTCTGCTGTTTTCCATGTAACTCACGACGTCTTCATTTTATTACTTTATTTTAAACCGGTCATTCGTATATGTGTGTATTCATATTCTTGAGAAGTGAGGAAATGTAGCCTAAAGATTGGTATCATGTGTTATAATTTTTTTTAAATTTAGCTTGAACGATTACGTGGTTAGCAAGGTTATTCTCTGTAAACTACAAAAGAAGCCTTCTTTGATTTCAATTTTCCGGTTTTCTTTTTGGGTCATTTTCTTTTCTTCTGGGTTTCAGCGCATATTTGCTGAGCCTCAGAAACACATAGACCGTGGCTTGTCAACCCAAAATTGTTCTGAAACAAAAAGCTCATTAAACACAGAAATGAGCCCTGCTGATCCCAGCCCCGCCCCCGCCCCCGCCCCCCGGCAGTTCTCGCTGATGCAGTACTCCAACCTCCTGGCGGCCCACTTCACCTTCGCCAAGTTCCGGGCCAGCCCGAGCCCTCGGAGCCTGTTGGACCCCATCGTCCAGCTGAAGGGACTGACTTTCACAGCCACCGGCATCCAGACTGTGGTGTAAGCTCCCCTCCTGCGGCCCCTGGGGGCCCAGGCCAGGCCCGGAGCCTCCCTGGCCGGTGGGAAGGTAATCAGGTGTGGCTCACTGTGGGCCACCGCTGGAGGCCAGCTGTGGCACATCTGGTATCCTCATCGTACCTGGAGAGAAGCAGAGGCTCCGAGAGATAAAGTCACTTGCCCAAGGGTGTCTGAGTCCAGAGCGTCCACTCAGAATCATACCACCTCTTGGGAATGAGGATCCGTAGCGGGTGGAATTTAGGAACAAAGAATATGAGTATCTTTATTATTGGTCTCGCAAATTAGAGTCAGTATGGTTTCCAGAAAGGGCTGAATCAGTTTCTTCACATGTCCGACAGTCTGGGGTCACCAGGACTCCCCGTCTCTCCAGATGAGCCTCTCGTACTGCAAACCATTTCTTTCCGGAAGCAATCCCGTCTCAGCCGAGTCACATCTCCTTTTCTACCCTCTCAGGAAAGAGCTGTTTCACAGTAAGAACGGGGCCCGCAAAAGTGCCAAGAAGATCCTCATTGTTATCACAGACGGACAGAAATACAGAGACCCCCTGGAGTACAGGGACGTCATCCCCCAGGCTGAGAAAGCCGGCATCATTCGCTACGCCATCGGGGTACCTCCTTCTCCCCCTCCCCCTCCTCCCCTCCGGTCCTCCTCCTCTTCCTTGTGCCTCCCCCAGACTCAGCCTGCACCTCGCCCCGCCCTCCCGCAGAAAGCCTGCTGGGCTGCTCCATCTCAGCTGCCTCTCCGCTGCAGGTGGGAGATACCTTCCAGGAGCGCACCGCCAGGCAGGAGCTGAACACCATTGGCTCCGTCCCCTCGCAGGACCACGTGTTCAAGGTGGACAACTTTGCCGCCCTTGGCAGCATCCAGAAGCAGCTGCAGGAGAAGATCTTTGCTGTCGAGGGTAAATGGGGCAGAGATTAGGTCTTGGAATTGGATTGTGCCGAGGTCCTGAAGGTCCGGCCCCATTCACAGCTCACCCAGACTTGCTCCCCAGAACCCAGGCCCCGAGTCCTTGTGGTCTCATGACCTCTGCGACCTGTTTCCCCCACAGGAACCCAGTCGAGGACAAGTAGCTCCTTCCAGTATGAGATGTCACAAGAAGGCTTCAGTTCAGTACTCACAACGGTGGGTGGAGCATGTGCTTGACAGCAAGCCTCAGGCAAGACCCTGGGCCAGCCGGCCCTTGATTGGCAGCTGGAACCCAGAAGTAAACAAGAAAGCTGACCCTACCCTCAAGCTCACCATCTGTTTGGGTGAGACATTCAGGGAGTGTATGCAGGTGCCAGGAACAGGGCAGAGAACAGGATAGCCAAGGTTCCTTCTCTCATGTAGTAATTATCCAGTGGGGAAGACCTTTAGATCGTGCTCAGTGACGGGATAAAGAGAGGTGATCAGAGGAGGCCTGAGGAATAACAGCTGAGGCTGAATGATAAGAAAGGTTCAGCCCTGGAAAAATCTGGGGAGAGATTGCTCCAGATAGAGGAAAAGGCAAGTGCAAAGGTCCTGAGGCAGGAACAGAGTCACTGCACTAGAGAGCTAGGACCAGCACAGCTGGAGCAGAGTGAGCTAAGGACGCCATGGAAGGAGATGGCCACGGAGGTGGGGAGGGCCAGACATGTAGACCAAAGACATAACAACACAACATGCCTTGTCCAAAGTAGGTGTGTGTTCAAAATAGCTGGAGGAATTTGCCTCAAAATAGTTTGGGGAGAGAGTGGGGGGGATGCAGAAATGAAACAAGGTTGGTCATGAATTGACCCCTGAAGCTGTGTCATGGGTACTTATGGATTCATTAGATATTTCTTTCTACATCTGTGTCTTTTCTAAATGATCCACAATCAAAAGTTTTAAAAGTAAACAGTCTGGGCAGAGCAAGAAGTGCCTGCCTCTCCCCAAGGGAACCGAGGAAGCCTTGCAGAAGAGGGACTTGAGGCTGACTCTCCCAGAGACAGGAGTTGAGTCCCAGAAAGAGAGGAGAGAGAGGTGTCCGGGCCAGAGGCTTGCTGTGTTTTGGAACAGAGGGTAACTCCACAGGTTTGATTGGGATGGCTCCTAGATGCCATTCTAAGTGGCTTGGTGACAGGGAGCCATCTTGGTTTGCCAGTAGGGTGGTGGCTTCACAGTTGGGTTTGAGGAACCCTAACCCTGGGGCCGCGGGTGAAAGACAATGGAGCTGACCGGGCCCCCGTGGGGTGGGCAGATATTGAGAGGATTGCTCTGGCATTGCTGTCCCCCTCTCCCTCCCCCTGCTCAGCCCTGGAATCCTTTCTTCCCAGGACGGACCTGCTCTGGGGGCTGTGGGGAGCTTCAGCTGGTCTGGAGGGGCCTTCGTGTACCCCCCAAATACGAGCCCCACCTTCATCAACATGTCCCAGGAGAATGTGGACATGAGGGACTCCTACCTGGGTGAGAAGAGGCTTTGGTTGTGAGGACAGGTGGGAGATGAGCTTCCTGGGAGGGGCGGGAACGGGGGGGGGGGAGCTGGGGGGCAGGGGGGAACCATCATGCTGAGACCAAGCCCCCTCAGGCTACTCCACTGAGCTGGCCCTTTGGAAGGGGGTGCAGAGCTTGGTCCTGGGGGCCCCCCGCCATCAGCACACCGGGAAGGTTGTCATCTTCACCCAGAAGTCCGGGCAATGGAAGATGAAGGCTGAAGTCAGAGGGACCCAGGTTGGGTGTGGAGGAACAGAGGGCGGCGGGGTCTCCAGGGGCAGAGAGGGAGGGGAAGGAGGGGTTCGGAGCTCATGGGGGGAGATCCTGGTGCCTGGGGAGAGGCAGAGCCCGGCCCAGAGGGGGTGCCCTCTAGCAGGGGCAGGCAGGGTGACTTCAGGCTCTGCCCTCCAGATCGGCTCGTACTTCGGGGCCTCCCTCTGCTCCGTGGACGTGGACAGAGATGGCAGCTCCGACCTGGTCCTCATCGGGGCTCCCCATTACTACGAGCCGACCCATGGGGGCCGAGTGTCTGTGTGCCCCGTGCCCCGAAGGGTGAGTGGCTGACGAGGAGACCTGGGCTGGGTGGGGCCTGGGCGTGGGGTGGCGGCGTGGCCCGGGTCGGGGACTGGCATTGGTTTTGTTCTGCAGAGGGCCAGGTGGCAGTGTGAGGCTGTTCTGCGTGGGGAGCAAGGCCACCCCTGGGGCCGCTTTGGGGCGGCCCTGACAGTGCTGGGGGATGTGAATGGGGACAGGCTGATGGACGTGGCCATCGGGGCCCCGGGAGAAGAGGAAAACCAGGGTGCTGTCTACCTATTCCATGGGACTTCAAGGCGGGGCGTCAGCCCCACGCACAGCCAGGTGAGACGCCCGGTCTTCAGCCTCCTTTTTATGTCTCCGAACAACCCGATCCCGCCTCCTGACGCTGGCCTTAGCGGGGGCTGTCCCCCCTTCCATTAGTGGCTTATTACCCTGAGTCTCACCAGGCTCAGCTAAGACTTTAATCCGTTGAGGGCAGCTTAACAGTTAAGAGACTGCAGGCTCTTGTCAGATGCCTGGCCGGCCAGCTGTGTGTGGCTTTAGGCTAACGATGGAGTTAGCCTTAGTTTCCTTCTGTGAGACGGTCAATAATGAATCAACTTCATGGGCTTCTTGTAAATATTACTCAGTGGCAGTGCCATTCATCCGATAATTATGAATAAACATACAAGTGATGAACAGACAAGTCTGTTACGTTCCCACGGTTCTGCTCTGCATTTGTCGTCCGCCTGCACCCTCCCGAGAAAGCTCCCGTCTTTGTCCGGCGCCCCGAGGTCCTCACTCTGCTCGCTCTCCATTCCGACCCCTTCGTCTCTTCTCTCTTATGACTCCGTTGGGATCCGAGTTCCCTGCAGCCTCCCTCCCGAACCTTTCCTGTCAGAGCTGTCCATCAATCACCTCCCTTGACTCCCCCCCACCCCAGAGGATCGCGGGCTCCCAGCTCTCCCCTGGGCTCCAGCACTTTGGGCAGTCGCTGAGCGGGGGCCAGGACCTCACCCGGGACGGACTGGCAGACCTGGCTGTGGGGGCCCGGGGGCACGTGCTGCTGCTCAGGTGAGAACTCCCCGCCCCTCAGCCTGCTCCGCTGGCTGGCTCTGTATCTCATTCACCCAGCTGCCCCTCCCGGTCATCCTCCCAGGGCCCAGCCCCGTCCTCAGCCCTGTCCATACCCTCAGGAGCCTGCCAGTGCTGAACGTGGCGGTGGCCATCAGATTCAGCCCCTCCGAGGTGGTGAAGGCCGTGTACCAGTGTGTGGGAGAGGTGCCCGCCCCCCAGGACGCGGCGACAGCCACCGTCTGTTTGACTATCCAGAAAAGCTCGCGTGATCAGCTGGGTGAGCTTCCTTCAGGACTCCCACCCTCCCTCCCAAGGTCCCTGAGCCCCGTCTTCGTCCTCGGAGGGCATGGGCCCAGGAGTCCAGATCTCCTTTCACAGCCGTTTCTGCGGGCGTGGGCAACCCGGGTCCCTGCTCTCCCCGCGGCCCGGCCGGGCCTGTAGGTCCGTCTCCAGGATCAGCGTGGAGTCTGTCCACGTCTCTCCGTCTGTCCACGTCTCTGCCTTCCTTGAGGCCTCTCTTTTCCCTGCCTACAAGGGGAGCTGTCCCCACACCTGTCCTTGCTCCTCCCCGAGAGCAACCAGAGTGATTACTTCCAACGTGCTCGCCTGACCTCCTTGCTCCTCTGCTGAACGCCTCTCAACTCCCTCCTTCCTGCACTGACCAAGACCAGAGTCCCCTCCGCCATCACCGGCTCAGTGATTGGTCCCTTCCTGCCCCCCTCGCCTCTCCTCATCCCACCCCCCTCTCTCCCTACACCTTTGTAAAGGTGCCGGCCTCCCCCCTTCCGGTTTCAGCCCCTGTCCCCACGGTCTGGGGCGCTCCCCTCCCCAGTCTTCACCTCCCAGGGCCCGGGCCCTGTCTTCAGTGCTGTACATACCCTCAGGAGCCTGCCAGTGCTGAGGGTATGCTCACCCTCAGACCAGAGCTCGGACAAGGTCCACTCGGGAGGGCGTCTCCGAAGCCCCGCTGAGTTAGCCAGCCCTCCTCGGTCGGTCGTTCTGAGGGCCCCTTGCCCCTTGCGCTGATCAGGCCGGGACGTGTGTGTCATGTGCTTGTCTCCCTTCCCAGACTGGCCTTCGTGAGGGCAGGGGCCACCTCGACCTGCCCTCTCCTGCCCACCTGTCCCCACACCTGGGACTGTTCGTGGCCCGTAGGAGCCGCTCAGCAAATACATACCGCATGAATGAACGGAAAGCGGACATTTGACTTTCTCTTTCACGTCCCGTCTGCCCTCGTCCTCCGCTGCAGGTGACGTCCGAAGCTCTGTCCGGTACGATCTGGCGTTGGACCCAGGCCGTCTGATTTCTCGCGCCGTTTTTGAAGAGACCAAGAACTGGACTCTGGCTCGGAGACAAACCCTGGGGCTGGGAGATCACTGTGAAACCGTGAAGCTGCTCTTACCCGTGAGGACTCTGGGTCCTGGGACAGGGGGAGGTGGACGGCGAGGGAGCCCAGGACGAGCCCCTGGTGTCCCCGAATCCTGCTGAGGGAGACGCGGAGCTGGGGAGAGAGGGAAGTGGGGGCCAGAGAACCCGGCTCCATGCTCGGCTGGGACACAGTGTGCGGCCACGGGAAGGCAGCCGGCAGAGAGAGGCCCCAGGGGAAGAAGAAAGGGCTCTTAAAAGCCCCTTGTCCCTCAGGACTGCGTTGAAGACGTAGTGAACCCCATCGTCCTGCGCCTCAACTTCTCCCTGGTGGGGGAGCCCGTCCCCTCCTTCCAGAACCTCCACCCTGTGCTGGCTCTGGGCTCGCAGGACCTCTTCACTGCGGCCGTGAGTCTTCCAGGGGGGTCCCAGGGAGGTGCTGACCTTCACCGGGGCTCGGGGTGCATGAGGGGCTACAGTGGCTCCCAGCTGTCCAGCAGCCCCATCAAGCCCAGCACAGCCGCCCCGTTCCCGAGACCCCGCCCGCCGGGACCCTGCTCGCCTCTCAGCCACCCCCCCCTTCCTCCGAACGTGCACCCTGGTTCTCATTCCTCATGTCCCTCCTGACGTTTCTCGTTCCTGCGCACCTTGTAGCTCTTACCTAGTCCCCAAAGCCCCAGTCCTGTCCCCCTTTCCCTTGAAGTCCACGCTCAGCACCTGTCTCTTCTCCTCTGGCCGCCTGCTACATCATGGCGGTGCCCGTGGGTCTGTAATGCTCAGTGTGGACCAGGGCCCCCCCCCCCCCGGGGCGGGGGCGGGGCTTGGTGTGGGCGTGGGTCTGTAATGCTCAGTGTGGACCAGGGCCCCCCCCCCCCCGGGGCGGGGGCGGGGCTTGGTGTGGGCGTGGGTCTGTAATGCTCAGTGTGTACGAGGCCCCCCCCCGCCCCGGGGCGGGGGCGGGGCTTGGTGTGGGCATGGGTCTGTAATGCTCAGTGTGGACCGGCCCCCCCCCCCCCGGGGCGGGGGCGGGGCTTGGTGTGGGCGTGGGTCTGTAATGCTCAGTGTGGACCAGGGCCCCTGGGGCGGGGGCGGGGCTTGGAGCGGGTTAAGGCGTGGGTGAGAAGAGTCCTGTCCTGCTGCAGCTCCCCTTTCAGAAGAACTGCGGGCCTGATCGCCCCTGCGAAGGGGACTTGAGTGTCAACCTCAGCTTCTCAGGGTGAGCTCTACCCCCTTCCCTGCCCAGACGCAGGATGAGAAGTGAGGGTGGGTTCCCCTTCGTCCCTCTCACAAAGGGGTGATTGGAATGCAGTCAGCCCGCAGCTCATGACTGCCACGGTTCTGCCCCAGCCCCGGCCCCGATCCAGTTCCGGCCCCTGATCCAGTTCCGGTCTCTGTCCAGTGGACTCTGTCCAAGAGCTGTCCTTCCCGCTCCAGCGTACAGACCCTGGTGGTGGGCAGTTCTCTGGAGCTCAACGTGACGGTGACTGTGTGGAACGAGGGCGAGGATTCCTACGGAACTGTGGTCAACTTCTACTACCCGGAAGGGCTGTCCTACCGACGAGTGTCAGGAAGTCGGGTAATTAGCTCCCTTGGGCTCTGGTTGGCTGCGACCTCTCCCCTGCCCTGGGGTGTAGTAAGTTCTTTTTATTTTCCCGATGAGCAAATATAAAGCACACTCACAGAAAAGTGCATAAAGCATATGTATAGTTTAATGAATACTATCAAGTGAATGGCTATGCAGTCAGCATCCAGGTCAAGAAATAAAACACTGCTCGTACCCCCCCAAGAAGCCTCATCATAGCTTCCCTCTCTCCCCAAAGGAAATCACTAATCTGGCCAATCGACTGTCTGTGTTTCTTTATCGTTTTTATTGCCACCCCACCGTACATCCCTAATACTGTTCAGTTTTGCCAGTATTTGAACTTTCCATAAACAGACACGTTGCCTTTTCTTTGCTCTTTCTTTTTTTCATCAATATTATGTTTGTGAGACTCGTTCGTGTTGTTTCTTGTGGCTGTGAGTAAGTCCATGGCTCTGTAGCGGCTCTGTCGTTTGACCATACCACAATTTATTCACCCACCCTACAACCGACGGTCATTTGAGTCGTTTCCCGATTCTGGCCATGACTCTTCTTGAGCACATCTTCTGGCGTACCTGTGCGCGAGTATGTGGGAGGGACACGCCACGTGTGGGGATGTTCGATCCCTGGGCATGCGTCTCTTGAATTTTCATAAGTAAAGCCAATTCATTTGCAACTATTTACACATCTGTCGGCAGTGTATGAGAGTTCTTACGGCTCTCATTCACGTCGACTCTTGGCCTTGTCCACCTTGTTAATTTTCATCCATCTTTTTAACTTTCTGTCATATGATTTCCTTGCAGTTTTGATTTGCATTTCTCTAACAACATTGAGCAGCTTTTCATATATTTCTTGGTCCTTTGGATTTCTACCTTTAGGAAGTTCCTGTCCACGTCTTTTTCTCATTCTTCTATTGAGTTGCCTGTCTTGTTCTTACTCGGTTTTAAGAATTCTGTACATATTCTGGTGACTAGTCCTTTTCCAGTTACAGGTGTTCAAGTATCTTTTCCAACAAGTGTCTTTGTAGTATGTCTTTTCAGTCCCTTTAGACTGTCTTTTAGTCCACAGGACGTCTTAATTTGATTGTGGTTGATTTTTATCAATCTTCCTTTTGGTGTCTTTTAAAATCTTTTTTTAAATTTCTGGCCCTGTCTGGGTAACTCAGTTGGTTAGAGCATCGTCCCCATACATCAAGGTGGCAGGTTCAATCTCTGGTCAGGGCACATACAAGAATCAACCAGTGAGTGTATAAATAAGTGGAACAACAAATCAATGTTTCTCTCTCTCTCTCTCTCTCTCTCTCTCTCTCTCACTTCCTCTCTCTTTAAAATCAATAAATAAAAATTTTTTTTAAATTTTTATTTTTCAATCGTAGTTGACATACAATATTATATTAGTTTCAGGTTTATAAAATATTGATTAGACATTTATATAATTTATGAAGTAGTCACCTCAATGAATCTACTACCCATCTGACACCATACACAGTGATTACAATATTATTGACTATATTCCTCATGCTATATTTTACATCTCCATGACTGTCTTTATAACTGAAAATTTACATATCTTCCTTTTTTATTAAGTGAGAGGAGGGGAGATAGTGTGATAGACTCCCTGTACCCTCACATGTACCCTAATCAGGATCCACCTGGTAACCCTGTCTGGGGTCAATGCTTGAGTACTGAGCTATTTTTAGCACCTGAATCTAATGCATTAGGACCAACTGAGCTATCCTCAGCCCAGGGCCAAGGCTTGAACCAATAGAACCACTGGCTGTGGGAGGGGAAGAAGGAAAGAAGGAGGAGAAGAAGGAGTGGAGAAGCAGATGATTGTTTCTCCTGTGTGCTCTGACCAAGAATCAAACACAGATGTTCCTATGCTGAGCCAACGCTCTAACCACTGAGCAACCAGCCAGAGCTGTACCATTTCTTTATCCATTCATCCATCAATTGATACTTAGGTTGCTTCCATATATTGGCCATTGTAAACACTGTTGCAGTGAACATAGGGATACATATGTCTTTTCAAATCAGTGTTGGGTTTCTTTGAATAAATGCCCATAAGTGGAATTGCTGGTCCTTCTTTGTCTCTTGTTAAAGCCTTTGTTTTAAAGTCTGGTATATATTGCTACTCCAGCATTTTTTTTTTTTTACATTCCATTTGTATAAAATATCTTTTTCCATCACTTTTCTTTTAATGTCTGCATGTCTGTTGTCCTGAGGCGGGTTTCTGATAGACAGTGTATATATGGGTCTTGTTTTCTTATCCATCCAGTTACCCCATGTCTTTTGATTAGAGTTTTTAATCTATTTACATTTAAAGTAATTATTGATAAGTATGTAGTTATTGCCACCTTATTATTCATAATTTTTGTTTCTCTTTCTTCTTCTTGTTGTTGTCTTCCTCTACTCCTCTTCCTCATTCTTTTAGAAGACTCTTTAACATTTCTTGTAATACTGGTTTGGTGATGATAAACTCCTTTAGATTTTTTTTTTGTTTGTTTGGAAAGTTTTTTATCTGTCTTTTGGTTCTAAATGATTGCCTTGCTGAGTAGAGTAATTTTGATTGTAGGTCCTTTTTATTTTATTTTATTTTTTTATTATGTTGAATATTTCATGCCAATCCTTTGTGGCCTGAAAAGTTTCTGCTGAGAAATCAACTGATAGTCTTATGGGAGCTCCTGTGTAGCTAACTAACTGCTTTTCTCTTGCTGCTTTTAAGATTCTCTTTTGGTCTTTAACCTTTGGCATTTTAATCATGATGTATCTTACTGTGGGCCTCTTTGGGTTCATCTAGTTTGGGACTCTCTGTGCTTCCTGAACTTGTATATCCTTTTTTTTATTATTATTCTTTGCCATGTTAAGGAAGTTTTTCATCATTATTTCCTCAAATAGGTTTTCAATTTCTTGGTCTCCCTCTTCTCCTTCTGACACCCTTATGATGTGAATGTTAGTACGCTTGATGTTGTCCCAGAGGCCCCTTAAACTATCCTCACTTTTTTGAATTCCTTTTTCTTTTGCTGTGTGAATGTTTTCTGCTATTTTATCTTCCAAATTGCTGATTTGATCCTCTGTTCCATCTAATCTACTATTGATTCTTTCTGAGGTAGTCTTTATCTCAATTATGATATTCTTCATTTCTCGCTGCTTCTTTTTTATGTTTTCTGTCTCTGTTTTTATGTTTTCTATCTCTTTGTTAAAGTTTTCACTAAGGCCCTGGCTGTTGGCTCAGTGGATAGAGTGTCAGCCTGGTATATGGATGTCCTGGGTTCGATTCCTGGTTAAGACACACAGGAGAAGCAACCATCTGCCTCTCCATACCCTTCTCTCCCTCTTCCCCTCTTGCAGCCAGTGGCTCAGTTGGATCAAGTGTGGCCCTGGGTGCTGAGGATAGCTCAGTTTCCAAGCACATCAGCCTCTGGCACTTAAAATAGCTCAGTACTCAAGCATTGGCCCAGACTAGGTTGCCAGGTGGATCTTGATTGGGGCACATGCAGGAGTTTGCTTACGATTTCCCCTCCTCTCACCTAAAAAACAAAAACAAAAACAACTCACTAAGTTTATCTACTCTTCCCTAATTTCATTAACCATCCTTTTAATTAGTGTTTGAACTCTGCATCTGATGGATTGCTTGTCTCCATTTTCTTTAGTTCTTTTTCTGGAGTTTTGTTCTATTCTTTCATTTGGGACATGTTCCTTTGTCTCCCGATTTTAGCTGTCTCCCTGTGTTTGTTTCTATATATTAGGTAGACCTACTGTGTCTCCCAGTCTTGGTAGAGCGGGCTTATGTAGTAAGTATTTTGTGGGACCAAGTGATGCAGTCTCCCGGGACACCTGATCTGGGTGTTCCAGGGTTTCTCTTGTGTGGGTTGTGTGTGCCCTCCTGTAATAGTTGAGCATTGATTACTGCTGACATGTCAATGGGGGGAGGGTTGACTCTCAGGTTGGCTGGCTGTGAGGACTGGCCCTGACTATAGCAGAGGCCCGGTTGTGTTGGGGCTGACCCCACAGAGGAGGACACACTTTAGTGGGACTCTGGTGCCTGCCCAGTCTGCCCCTTGGGTGTGCTGTCTGTGGAGGTGGCTAGGTGGTATCTGGTGTGGTCTGAAGCTAGCCACTGGGCACATTGCCTCTGGGGCCCCTTGGGAGTGTCTCAGGTGCAAGCCCAGGTCAGCTGCTGCTTGTGCCCTGCCCAGGACCACTAGGTATAATTTACAAAGTGATCTGCAGATGGTTGCCGATGGTGCTGGGCTTGGAGGTGCCTTGTAGAGGCTAAGCTGTGAATGGAGGCTGGCCACAACCAGTGCCAGCATTGGGGCTGCTTAGCAAGGGGTACAGGGCATGCCCAGGACAGATGCTGGTTGGTTGAGAGATTTTAGGAAGGTCCAAAATCTGTGCCAAGAGAGGCTGTTTGTGTGGAAAAACCACTGAAAATGGCTTGAGCGGGCCCCCAAATTGGGTGGGGTGGAGGTTTCAGGCAATCACCAGGGCAGGGTGAACGGTGTTAGTCAGGCTGATGGAGATTCAGGCTTGGCACCCGCCTGCTCGTGCTGGCTGGGGGAGGGGGAGGGCTCCCCTAAGGAATAACGGCTTCTGTCTGGAAGAAAGCTGCCCCTCTAGTCCTTGTGCTAAACCCAGACAGTTCAGTTCTTCTTCGAGTGTCCCTGGTGCTGCTTAGTGGCTGCCCTGGTACTGGAAGGTCAGAACAAGTGAGTCTATTAGCAAAAAAGTCTGCATGCAGGTGCTTTAAGAGGAATACCCGGGACTCCAGCAGTTCCCCATCTCACTCAGCCACAATCCTGGCTGTGTTTCATCGCCTGAAGTTATGGGGACCTCTTCTCTTCCTGGCTCTGGAAGTCTAAGGTGGGGGGCCTGGTATGGGGCTGGGACACCTTGCTCCTCAGAGGGAAGCTCCACAGTCAAGCTAGCCTTCCTGATTTATTTATTTATTATTGTTATTATTATTATTATTTTGTATTTTTCTGAAGTTGGAAACGGGGAGGCAGTCAGACAGACTCCCGCATGCACCCGACCGGGATCCACCCGGCACGCCCACCAGGGGGCGATGCTCCACCCATCTGGGGCATCGCTCTGTTGCAACCAGAGCCATTCCAGCACCTGAGGCAGAGGCCACAGAGCCATCCTCAGCGCCCAGGCCAACCTTGCTCCAATGGAGCCCCTGCTGCGGGAGGGAAAGAGAGAGACAGAGAGGAAGGAGAGGGGGATGGGTGGAGAAGCAGATGGGCACCTCTCCTGTGTGCCCTGGCCGGAATCGAACCTGGGACTCCCGCACGCCAGGCCGACACTCCACCACCGAGCCAACCGGCCAGGGCCTATTTATTTATTTAGAGAAGGCAAAGGGAAGAAGAATAGAGATGAGAAGTATCAACTCGTAGTCACTTCACTTTAGTTGTTCAATGATTGCTTCTCATATGTGCCTTGACTGGGGGGCTCAAGCTGAGCTAGTGCCCCCCTTGCTCAAGTCAGTGACCTTGGGCTCCAAGCCAGCAACTTTTGGGCTCAAGGTAGTGACCATAGGGTCATGTGGATGATCTCACACTCAAGCCAGCAACCCCACACTCAGGCTGGCAAACCCATGCTGAGGCCATGAGCCTACACTCAAGCTGGTGACCTGGGGGTTTCAAACCAGGGATGACAGTGTTCTGGGTTGATGCTCTGTCTGCTGTGCCACCACCAATCAGGCATCCCTCCTGATTTTTAACCACCACACGTGGGTGTGGGAGCAGCCCGTTTCATGTCTCAGCTCCCCCTGCCCGTCTCCACACGGCTTCTTCTGCATATCCTTAGTTATAGGACTTCTATTCAGCTAGTCTTTTTTAAAATTGATTTTTAGAGAGAGAGAAACATTGATTTGTTGTTCCACTTATTTATGGACTCATTGGTTCACTCTTGTATGTACCCCGACCAGGGATCGAACCTGCCACCTTGGCATACTGAGACTGTGCTGTAACCCACTGAGCTACCTGGCCTGGCTATCCAGCTAATTTTAGCTGGTTCTCAGCGATGGTTTCTCTGTCGTTTCGTTGCAATTTACATATAGTTGCGGAAGGAGGTGACACGGCGTTTGCCTACTCCGCCATCTTGACTATCTTTAGTGTTTTTATGTGTGGATCTTAGTATTTAAGGAGTATTTCTCTCTTCCAAGGTAATAAAAAAAAATTATTCCCCTATATTATTTTCTAAAAGCTTTATAATTTGGCCTTTTGACATTTAAGTCTTTAATTTAGTTGGACTTTATTTTAATGAACGGAGTGAAGTAGGGATCCGATACTGTTGTTGTCTGTGTTTTGTACGGTCAGTTTTCCCAGGACCACTTATTGAAAAGCCCATCCTCTCCCCCACTGCTCCATTGTGCCAGCACTGTTATGTATCGGGCCCATACAGCACTGTTATGTATCGGGCCCATACAGCACTGTTATGTATCGGGCCCATACAGCACTGTTATGTATCGGGCCCATACAGCACTGTTATGTATCGAGCCCATACAGCACTGTTATGTATCGAGCCCATACAGCACTGTTATGTATCGGGCCCATACACACACGCGGGTAACAGCTTTGAACTCATTCTCCTCCTCTGGAAGCAGCCCCATTGGCGCCCACTGCACCTGGCATGTGAGGCAGTGCCCCCCAGGACTGAGGACCTGAGGAGCAGCAGCTGCAGCATCAACCACCCCATCTTCCGGGAGGGCAGTGAGGTCTGTTCTTACCTCCAAATCTTCGTCTCTCTTCTCCCTTGTCCTGACCCACTCCCTTGCCGCTCTGCCCTGACCTTCCCCGTTCCCACCCCTTCTTTCTCCTTCCCTCAGAGTACCTTCATAGTCACATTCGATGTCTCCTACAAGGCCAACCTGGGAGACAAGTTGCTTCTGCGG
This sequence comes from Saccopteryx bilineata, assembly GCF_036850765.1. Classification (NCBI taxonomy): domain Eukaryota; kingdom Metazoa; phylum Chordata; class Mammalia; order Chiroptera; family Emballonuridae; genus Saccopteryx; species Saccopteryx bilineata. Next base: position 292,767,461 of record NC_089493.1, read on the forward strand.
GCCGATGTCAGCAGGTGAGTCCAGGCCAGGTGTGGTGCCTCCTTCACCCTCGCATCTCCTGTACCACCCAGGGACTCCTCCCCGGGTTCCTTCCCAACTGGGCTCCCCCCTCTCTCCAGTGAGAACAATAAGCCTACGTCGAACAGGACTGCCTTCCAGTTGGAGCTCCCAGTGAAATACGCCGTCTACACAGTGATCAGCAGGTGATTAACCCCTGGCCCTTCCCTTGGACCTCTGACCAGTGCCTCCCCCTGAAACCCAGCCTGCTCTTTTGAGGATGGGTATCTAAACTGGCCCCTCTGCTTCCTCACACGTACATACTGTGACCAGCCATCTGTTTCTGCCGTAACACCATACACAGACAGCTCTTGTTTGGTTGCACTTTGCATGTCCCAGATACTGTGTTTTTTACAACTGGAAGGTTTGTGACAACCTCACGTCAAGCAAGTCGGTCTGTGCCATTTTTTTCAATAGGTTCAGATGATAGTTAGCATTTTTTAGCAATAAAGTTATATATGTATATTATTTCATTGAAAAAATTTTTTAAGTGAGAGGAAGGGAGATAGTGAGACCGACTCCCACATGCATCCTGACTGAGATCCACCCAGCAACCCTGTCTTGGGCCGATGCTTGAATCAACCAAGCTATTTTTGGCACCTGAGGCTAACGGGCTTGGACCAACCGAACTATCCTCAGTGCCCGGGGCCAACACTCAAACCAACTGAACCACTGGCTATGGGAGGGAAAGAGGGAAAGAAGGGGAAGACGCAGGAGAAGAGCAGCAGATGGCCACTTCTCTTGGGTGCCCTGACTGGGAATCAAACCCAGAATGTCCATATGCTGGGCCAACACTCAATCCCCTGAGCCAACTGGCCAGGGCCATTTTTAAAATTAAAAAAATTTTTTTTCATTAATTTGAGAGAGGAAGGGAAATAGAGGAAGGGAGGGAGGGAGGGAGAGAGAGAGAGAGAGAGAGAGAAGCATCAACTCACTGTTCCTCTTAGTTCCATTTAGTTGTGCACTCATTGATTGCTTCTTGTGTGTGTCCTGACTGGGGATCGAACCTGCGACCCTGGTACATTGGGATGATGCTCCATCCACTGAGTCAGGACCAATAATGCTATTTTTAAATTAAGGTATGATTAGCTTTTAGACGTAATGCTATTGCACACTTAATAGACCACAGTATAAAGTAAATAGGACTTTGACATGCACTGGGACACCGGAATATTCCTTTGACTCGCTGTATTGCAATACTTGCTTTATAGAGGTGGTAAGGATATGGACCCACATGTGTCTGAGGTGTGCCTGTGCCATGATCCTTGCTTTTTCACTGACGAATTGGCCTGCTGGCGGGACACACACAGACCTTGCTGCTACTGTGTCCTCCCTCCTCTCTCTCTGAGACGCAGCCCTCCTTTGGCACGAAGCCAATCCTACCCTCTGTGCTAAACACACACGTGCAGAAGCTCAGCTGCTAGATTGAGGCGGAGGCTTTTCTAAGCACTCTCAAGTGGGAACTTGTGCCCAACAGGATATGGTCTTGCACCACAGAAAGGAAAGAAAAGGTCAAGTTTCACAAAACTGAGAGGAGAGCAGAGATGTGATCAAGTGTTGGGAAGGTCGTCAAGGGCCTAAGGCCAAGGCGGGCTGCAAGGCAGGCAGGCGGGGATGCTGCTCTGGGCTCTGAGGGCGGCAGGGGAGTCAGGGCAGGCGGTCGGGGAGTCGGGGGGGCCGGGCTGGAAGCCGGGCAAGGAACTCGGGCAAGGAACTCCACTGACCTGGCTGAGCCGGAGGCTTAGAGAATGGGTCAGAAACTTACAATGTTGCCACGGGACAGTTTGCTCCTGATGTATACATTTCTAGGGGAGGTGTCGATGCCCTTCCGAACTGCACATGTCCTCTTCCCCTTCTATCCACGGGGAAATGCTACAGCTTGTAATAAGAGCTCACAGTTACATACTTACGATGCACCAGGCATTAAGCACTTGACACGTATTTAAGTTCATTTAATCCTTCTAACACCTCTGTGATAGAGTACTGTTACCACCACCACCACCACCACCACCCCCTTTTTTTTTTTTTTTACCAACAAAGAAACCAAGAGGTTAAATAACTTGCCCTGTCATTCAGCTGTAAGTGGCAGAACCAGGAATCAAACCTACAAGGTCCGGAGCTTGTGCCAATGGGCATACTACATACCTCACTAAGGACTGGGAAGGCTGAGTGATTTACTCATATATGAAAAGAGACTTAGCACTCGAAGATCTGAAGGTGAGAAAACCGCAGCACAGAAAGAAAAGGTCTGGGGCAGGGAGCAGAGAGGAAGACAAACAGCACTGAAGGGAAAAATAAATTCTATCACGTACGGCACTGCTACACAGCTCGTCACAGCTCTGGTCGAGGTTGGCATTATCATCAGTGTGCTTATTTTAAAGTGTAAAAACCTACGGGGCTCCAGAGAGGTTAGGTAGCTTGCCTTAAATTTCTCAAGTAGGAAGTGGTGGACCTAGGTGTGAACCCAGGTGGTTTGGCTCCTATGTTCTTAATCATCAAGCTGACAGCCCCATCTGTGGGGAAACTGTGGGGTCTGGAAAGAAATGTTGATGACTTGTTAACTGTTGACTCTCTAGAGCCAAGCATACAGCCTGGCAGAGGGTAAATATTTAGTACATACAGCCTGGCAGAGGGTAAATATTTAGTAAAGGAGGCCATGGATAGATGAACAGATGGATGGATGGATGGATGGATGGATGGATGGATGGATGGATGGATGGAAGGAAGGATGGATGGATGAAAGGATCAATGGATGGATGGATGAATGGATGGATGGATGAAAGGATCAATGGATGGATGGATGGAAGGATGGATGGATGGAAGGATGGATGGATGGATGGATGGATGGATGGATGGATGGAAGGAAGGAAGGAAGGAAGGATGGATGAATGGATTGATGGAAAGCCACCCGCAGCCAGAACCAGTCATGTCCACTCCACGGGCTTGTGTTCACGTGCCACCTTCCATCACATTTATTTAACGGCCCCAGGATAGTTTTCTTCATTCCCATCGTGGAGGGGCTCACGCTCCATTGTTGTGCGTGTTCTGGCCACCTTTCCTTCAAGTCTCCGTAGGCTTATGTGTTCTTACAGCCACCTGTGCAGGCCTAACCTGCAGCCAACCACGTATCCACTAGAGCAGTGATTTTCAATTGTTTTCATCTCATGGCACACATAACCTACTTACTAAAATCCTGTAGCATGACAAAAAATATATTTTTTGCTGATAGGACAAAAAAAAAGGTACACTTTTGATTCATTCACACCAGATGGATATCATTGAGTTGGCTGTGGTCATTTTTTAATTTGACCATCTAAGGGAAAAGAGGTCAGTGCCCCTGACTAAATAGTCAGGTGTTGCATGTTTAAAAAATTCCTGTGGCATACCAGTTGAAACTCGCTGGACTAGAGTAAGCAAATCTACAGAGGGCGCATGAACACATTTCCCCTCTGGGAAATGTTTAACTGTTATGGGAGGTGATATTTAAGTTGGGCCTTTAAGTGATATTTTCCAAAACGAGTGTGTAAAGACACTTCAAGCAGAAGACAGAGCTTGAGCCAAGTCACAGGGCCATGACAGAGCCAGTGTACTGAGTGATGAGCAGCACGTAGTTCTGGGTGAACTGGGCAAAGGACAGCGGGGAGGGGCTGCAGCTGAGGCTGCAGAGGCTGTGGGGACCGCCGTCGTTTCCCTGGGTCGTCTGCTGGGCCTGGAAGAGCCCTTGGCGGCAGGCTGGGGCGCAGCTGAGGACGGGCCCAGGGCTGTTTTCCACCAACAAGCCCTCTCTCTCCAGGAAGGAAGAATCCACCAAGTACCTCAACTTTTCAACGTCCGATGAGAAGAGCAGGAAAGCTGAGCATCAGTATCGCGTGAGAGCCCAGGGAATATTCACGTCGGCCCGCCCGTGGGGCTACTAACACTGAGAGATGGTGGAGAAAGAGGGAGAGGAACGGGGGGCTAGAGCCAGGAGAGAAAGAAGTGAGACTTGGGGTGCTCTGGGGACCCCAGTAACGTTGTTTCCCTTTCCTGCAGGTGAATAACCTGAGTCAGCGAGACCTGGCCGTCAGCATTCACTTCTGGGTCCCCGTTGTGCTGAACGGGGTCGCCGTGTGGGATGTGGCTGTGGCGGCCCCCTCGCAGGTGTCTGCCTGGCTTCCCTCAGCCTCCAGGGTCTGGTCCCACAGTGTTTCACACCCTCTTACCAGTGACACTCTTATCACTCCGTGACTATTTCTCTCTCTCACTAGAGTGTCTCCTGTGTGTCAGAGAGGGAAGCTCCCCAGCATCCTGACTTCCAGACTCCGATCGCACGGACCCCTGTGCTGGTGAGAAAGGGCCGGGCCGCCGCGAGGGCCCGCTGCTCACTGGGGGACACGGGGAAACGCAGTGCTAGAGTGCCGAGGTCCACGGATGTCCTGCAATTGTTAACCCACTCCTCAGCCCAAAGCCGACACTGTATTTTCTCTCGTCTTTCCGAAGTGAAGACCCTCCTTCACCTCATTGCTCTCCTGCCCCCAGGACTGCTCCGTGGCCGACTGCCAGAGGTTCCGCTGTGATGTCCCCTCCTTCGGCATCCGGGAGGAACTCGACTTCATCCTGAGGGGCAACCTCAGCTTCGGCTGGGTCAGCCAGGTGTGTGGGCCCGACAGCGGGCCCCTCCCCCACACTCAGGCGGTGCCCCCGCGGCCTGTGCCCGCCCTGCACCGAGCTAGGCCACTTCTCTGACCCTAAGCTTGCCCCACAGCTAGTTTCCCAGCTGCCTCGCCCTCTCTTGCAGACATTGCAGAAGAAGGTATCGGTCGTGAGTGTGGCTGAAATCACGTTCGACAGAGCTGTGTATTCCCAGCTCCCGGGACAGGAGGCATTTTTGAGAGCCCAGGTAGTGACTGTGTGGTAGGCGGTAGCCAGGCTGGTAAGAGGGTTTCTGATGCTCAGTCTGAGATGCTGGGTGGGGGGCTCGCAGGCCTGGAGGGGGAGGGGGCGAAGGTTCCTGGGTGGGACCGTTGTCCCTAAACTCATGAGTGCTTCTGCATCTCACTTCTTGGAGCCCTGCCTGGGGGAGCAAGGGAACAGTTAAAAGCTGGAGAAACTAGGTGGGGTCTGGGAAAAGAGGCCCAATACTTTCTGATCCCCAAACCAGACGGAGATGGTGCTAGAAGAGTATGAGGTTTATGATCCCGTCCCCCTCATCGCGGGCAGCTCTGCGGGCGGACTGCTGCTGCTGGTCCTCATCACAGCGACACTCTACAGGGTGAGTGTTTTCATCCCACACTGGACACCGCCAGCCTCCAGCCCACGCCCTCCCACCAACGGGAGGTGCAGCGGGAAGAACTCGGGCCAGGGATCAGGCACCCAGAGGGTGCGCGTTTTCGCCCTGTCTTGCTGTTGAACGTCGGGTGAGCTGCTGCTCATCCTCTCTGGGGTTGTTCCCTGGTTTTGAACTCATAACGCCTGCATCACAGGGTAGTTGAGACAAGACAGAAATGCGGCCAGGGTATGTCCGCGCGCCTGTCTGACCCCGGAACCTGCCCTCGATCAGGTGGATAACCGCTGTCCACGGGGCACAGCAGACACCCAGAGCGCGGTCACTGTTGCCCACACAGTGTTCTGGCCCACAGACACGAGTCAGCTCAGTTCCCTTGTGCTCTCTCAGCTTCTTCCTCACCCTCAGCTTTCCCGCCTGCCCCCTCACCCAGCTTCTTCCTCACCCTCAGCTTTCCCGCCCGCCCCCTTACCCAGATTTTCTGATTTACTTCCCGTCATAGCTTGGCTTCTTCAAACGCCAGTACAGAGAAATGCTGGGCGACAAGCCAGAAGACACTGCCACACTCAGCGGGGAGGTCCCCGATTTGCCGACGTCCTAACAATCCACTTCCTCGTGTATCCCCGCCCCCACGGGCTGGTCTAGCCTTAGCCTTGTCTACCTGCTTCTGTGGGAACGAGCTCTGCGTAGATCTGGACTGGCCTGAGGAACTCCCTCGCTGATACGCCACCTTCCCACGGCCTGGAAAGATGTTTAGGTTTTTACATATCAGCCAAACTTCTTCAGCGGCAACTCACTTTTAACCAAAGCAGGCATGAGGCCAGCATGGATATTTCTGTGTATGAGGATAATTGTCGCATTAAACGAGGCTTTTCCTAATCGATTGTCCTCGTGTGCGTGTGGCCGAGCTCTCTGCAGGGCGGAGTGCTGTTCTAGGAAGGGCTGGGGACCTGTTTGTGGCTGGAGAGAATGTTCTCTCTCTCTGCGGCCTGGAATCGGCTTCTCTTCGTGGTGCTGTGAGGAGAGCCAGGGGAAGAGCCAAAAGGTTTTTTTACGTGTGTGTCGGTAATTCACCGCAGGCTTCAGACCCCTAGGCAATGGACACTGAGCGGACCTGGGTGAATGAAATGTCCAGAGCTGGTGTGAACCAATGCCCCCCTCGCATGGGATCCCAGGACGGCCAGGCTTCCCGAGAGGAGCGTCTGATTTCCCAATAAAGGGGCTCAAGGAGAGCGACTGAAAGATCCCACACTCGGAATTAGGTCACGCAGGCTCACACGCGGAGCTGTAGATCCTATGTTTGAAATGAGGGTTCTTTCCAGTTAGTCGGAATTCCCAGATTCATTGTGAAAGCCGTTTAGAGCCTAGAGACCTAATTATTAGCAAGACTGAAAGATGTGACCCCAGGCCCTGCCAGATAAGGACTCGGGGAGGCCTATTAGTGCGCATGCGCGCCGGGGCGGGGCTCCGCGGAGCCAGCTCGTCCCGCCCCTCCTCGCCCCGCCCCTCCCGCGGTCCTCACCGAGCCTGGGACACACAGCTTCCACGTGTTTATTGAGCCTCGGCCTCCACCCGGGCCTCAGTGCTATTCGTAGCCGGTGGGCAGAGGGTTGACGTGGGGATTGTGGAAAAGAGTGTGGTTGCCGTCCCCCCAAGAGTAGGGCTGTGGAGAGAGGACCGGGAGCGCGTTGTCAGTCCGGGCCCCCGAGCCCCGCGCCCAGACCGCAGCCAGTGCCCGCGCCCCCGCGCCCAAACCCCGCTCTCGAGCCCCGCCCGCGCCCAGACCGCACCCCGCGCCTCGCACCCGCATCTGAGCGCCGCCCCCCGCGCCCTCACCCCACCCCCGCGCTGGCACCCCGCCCGCACCCCGTACCTTGGTGCGGATGCGGAGGTGGTGGTAGGGAATGAACTCGGGGCGCTCATGGTGGCCCGCGTGCAGCCAGCAGTTGAGCGAGCAGAGGGCCACGCCCGGGAGCGCCAGCACGAAGGTCAGGAGGCGCCAGGTGCCGGCTGCAGCGGGTACAGGCAGGGCGACAGAGAGGCCGTTAGGGCCGCAGAGGGACCAGGGTTGGGGAATCAGCCGCTGGGGAGGGGTGTCCCCAGGTCCCGGGCAGGCCTTGGAGGCGGGAAGGGGACGGATGCGCAAGGTCAAGAAGCCACAGGGTCAGGCGCGACCCCACTCACCTCCTGCCCCGCCGTGGTCTCCCTTGGCCGCACTCGCCAAGCCCCGACTCAAGGACCTCAAGGGCAAAGCCATCGCGGGGAGAACAGCACTGTCCTTTCGCTCTCCTTCGCGGAGGCCTGGGTTACCTTCTCCTCTTTTGCAGCCAATCAACTGTTGGTGATTGGACGGCTATTTTTAGGGGTTTTCTATATTTAACATGAAGCCTGACTGGCCTGAGGTCCTTCTCTCGGACAGCTGCTGTACGTGCCTCTGATTTTGGTAAGGGGACATGTAAAGTACAATATGCCATTCTTTTTATAGTTGCAGGGAACTGCTTTGTTCAATACTCTATCCCCAGTGGTTGGCACATAGTAGGCCTTTAATAAATATTTGCAGAATGAATGAAGTGTCCTTTTGAATCTCAGTTTTTAAAATACATATATATAAAATGTATCATAATTTGTACTTTAAAGCATGTTTATGAAGTTTAAATAAAGTAGCATACGATCTACCAGCTTAGAGTCTGGCACACAACAGTAGCTCTGTATATGTATCTGTCAGAGTTCTTTGCAAAGACTAGAACTCTAGTTTTGTTTTGTTTTTGTGGCAGAGACAGAGAGAGTCAAAGAGAGAGGGAGAGACAGAAAGGGAGAGAGATGAGAAACATCAATTATTCGTTGCGGTTCTTTAGTTGTTCATTGATTGTTTTCTCATATGTGCCTTGACTAGGGAGCTACAGCAGACCGAGTGACCCCTTGCTCGAGCCAATGACCTTGGGCTCAAGCTGGTGAGCCTTGCTCAAACCAGATGAGCCCACTCTCAAGCTGGCGACCTCGAGGTCTCAAACCTGGGTCCTCCGCGTCCCAGTCCGACTCTTTATCCACTTTGCCACTGCCTGGTCAGGCTAGAACTCGAGTTTTTAAAAGATAAACAGGTGAGAATCTCAGATAGCTCATAGTAGGTCTGGTATGGCCAGAGGGGCCAATATTGTGCACAGCCAGACCCAAACCATTCTGTAGGCCAGCTGCTGTGAGACACCATCACAGTTCACACCACTGGACACGGGATGCCTAAAAGTTCATCGAGGCAGGCCCTGGGGAGCTGGATTCTTCCACTGTCACCCCCTCCTGAAAATGGGTTCATGAAGCTTGCCTCCGGGATTTGCTGTCTTCTAAATCAGAGAATCACCTGGGCTCCAATTGGCAACACCTGGGCCACTGCATGTGCTCTCCTTTCAAGAAAGTCTGGGTGGTTGAGTTTTGGTTTCCGCCTTAGGGAGGCAGGAACCGTATCTTGAAGAAAATCTCCAAATATAGGAAGAGTATTCAAAAGATACTGGGCAGCCACAAATTTGACAAGGGTCTGCTACTAAGTATGTTGTTTCGATCTGAAAAAATCTGATTACTTGGAAGAAATAGAAAAAAGCCCAGGAAGGCCTGTATGAACCCTTATGTATCTAAGCAGGTCACTAGAAAGACAGGGCAGGGCTGACATCTGCCTTGCTCTCCGCTCTGTCTCCAGTACCAGAGCAGAACCTGTCATGAAGCAGGTGTTCTAAACAGATGTATTTAATGAACGCTCGAACCAGGCTACTTTGGTTAACCACATAGAAATGTCTTTTCAGAACTATAGTCCAGCTCTGGTCGTTGGCTCAGTGGTGGCCCAGTGTGCGGAGTTCTGGGTTCAATACCCGGTCAGGGCACACAGGAAGAACAACCATCTGCTTCTCCACCCTTCCCCCTTCTCTCTCTCTCTCTTTTTCTCTCTCTTCCCCTCCTGCAGTGGAGAAAGTAGCAAAGTAGCAGTGTTAAAAATACTCCACTGGACCCTGGCCAGTTGGCTCAGTGGTAGAGCATCGGCCTGGCGTGCAGAAGTCCCGGGTTCGATTCCCGGCCAGGGCACACAGGAGAGGCGCCCATCTGCTTCTCCACCCCTCCCCCTCTCCTTCCTCTCTGTCTCTTCCCCTCCCACAGCCAAGGCTCCATTGGAGCAAAGTTGGCCCAGGCGCTGAGGATGGCTCTGTGGCCTCTGCCTCAGGCGCTAGAATGGCTCTGGTCGCAACAGAGCATCACCCCAGATGGGCAGAGCATCGCCCCCTGGTGGGCATGCTGGGTGGATCCAGTTCGGGCGCATGCAGGAGTCTGTCTGACTGCCTCCCCGTTTCCAGCTTCAGAAAAATACAAAAAAAAAAAGAAAAAAGAAAAATACTCCACTGAGCTAAAGTAACATTGGACATAGGAAGCAGCAATACTTCGTACGAGACTAATCTGCTGATTGAGGAATGCTGAGTGTGGTGAGAATTTAAGAGGGTCTCAAATGAATATGGGACGCAGATAGTTAAGGGGGCTTCCATGACACTTTCTTCAGTAGCTCCCCCAATAAGGCCACTGTGGATGGCTCTCATGCATGGGGACAACCCTTTTGCTACAGAATCTAGTTGTTGACTACAGTACCAGGCCAATGGTTTTCACAGTGTTTTTGGTGATTACTTTTCTAGTGTTTCCACTATCCTTATATATAAAAATAAAGAATAGCAAATAATAGGGTGTCCAAGAACTGGAGCTTGATTTAGATTGGTTTTTAAAGTAATTAGGACTTTTTCACCTTCTGGAGTCCTTTCAGTTGGGTCAGGTTGATCTGATTATGAGTAGAACACATGAAGGTTTGAGCGACAAGTGAAAAATTTGGTACCCAATTGCTGCAATAACCTGTTAGTCCTAAAAATCCTCTCCTAATTGTTTGTTTTTTGAAGAGAGAAAGCTAAAATTCCTTTGATTTGTTCAGGATTTATTAATCGTCCATCCTTTGATATTAAATGGCCAAGATATTTTACCTTAAGTTAGGCAAAAATGAAGTTTGTCTAGAGACCTGATGCCCCCTTGAGGCAATTGTTGCAATAAGTAAAAAATGTTGAGAGTCGGGCAGAGTTTCAGAACATAGAAGCAGAAGCGATCAACTAACTACATACTGAGTCAGTGTAGACTTCCTTGGAAAAGTAAGGTCATCTAAGTTCACTTGTAATATCTGAGAAAAGTAAGTGGGACTTTGCGGCCATCCTGGGGCATAACAGTTCACATATATTGGTTGTTTTCCCAGGTGAAGGCAAAAAGATATTGACTGTCTTGGTCTATTAAAATGCTAAAATACTCACTACATAAGTCTACCAGTGAGAAATAATCACCATTTATTGGAATGGTAGAAAGTAAGGGATGCTGGATGAGGGACTGCAGAGGGGGTCACCCTTTCACGATTAATGGAGCTTTTCCAGCATGGCCCCAGATGGAGCCTCTGTCTCTTCCCTCCTCCCTTTCTACTTTCAGGAACTGCTGCCCAAGGTGTGATGTGGGTCTGTGGTCAAGGAAGGGGAGGGGCAACATGCCTGTGACCTGGAACTGCACGTGTGGGGAAGCAGGGGCGGGAGGTGGGGGTGAGGAGAGGCAGGCTCTGTGGCCGCTTCCCAGGAACCAGAGACTCTCCAGCTTTGCGTTCCGGCCCCTAAGCCAGGACCGACCTCAGACATTCCCAGAGATCTTCCCCACCACCGGGACCCAAATCAGCCAGGAGGTAAGGGGCAGCGGGGACCTCCTATGATGCTGGGGGGGCTGTCATGGTCCTGACTTCCTGCCTCTTCCTCTCCTCCCTCCTACCCTCAGTGGGTAGCTGGGGTTAGGGAATCTCTGAGTCCCCTTTTGCAGGTCTTAAATCTGGCCACCTCCTCCCGCCAACCTGCTCCCAGATGTTCCCCTAGTCTCGACCCCCGCCCAGGGGCCCACTCACTCCCACACCCTGCAGCTAACAGTCCTAGGGCCTTCAGCCCTGAGGCTGGACTAGGGTAGGAATTAGGCGTGTCTGCCCCAAGCTAATTCATCCTTCTCGGCCTTTCATAGGACATGCTCCCTCTCTTCTGCCACACCCTTGGGAAGTGGAACCAGATCCCAGGGAGAAGCTGAGCCCATGCAGGCAGTGATCAGACCCTCTCCAAGGCTCTCTGTGCCTGCCCTGTGTGGGGTGCTGTGAATGAGTCTGTCTTCCCGGAGTATGTCTAGGGAAGGGAGGAAAGGCAGAGGGTTTGGCTTGGGTGGGAGTGCTGCTCCAGCATCCCTGCACCCCTTCCAAAGTACTTGCCACACTGCAGTTGAGCGTACAAGTGAACAGGACAGGACTCCAGCTGCCAGACCAGGGACACAGCACTACACAGCAGGAGCCTCTGTGTGGCCCGCCAGGCTCCGAGGGGAACCTGGGCCCCAGGGCTGGGTGAGATCGGAAACAAAACTGAATTGTAGTGGAATCAATTTCACTGCACTAGGCAGGAGCTGTCTAGCCGAGAGGGGACGATGTCACTGACTCCCAGCCAGTCTGTCCAGGCCTCTGTGTTTACAGAGCCCTTCCACGCTTGTGTGCTTCCCACAGTGGCCCTGGGAGGGGCGTCTACCGAGGACTATCTTCTTGAGGCTCCCAGGGCCAGGGACCAGAACTGTACCTGTGACTAAGGCACACAGGTGCAGTTACCCTGGCCCGTTAATTAGAGGGCGATATTCCAGGGGGAGGGCTTGTGTGCGGGGGAACAGGAAGTGCAGGAAAGGAGAGCAGGCCAGTCACTGGGGACAGCTGGGACAGAGCAATCCAACGTGGGGTGGGCTAAGAGAGGGTCAAGGGGAAAGGGACCCTAGCTCCACTGTGTGAAGCTCGTGGCGGTGTAGAACGGGGATTGTAGCCCCCAAATACGTTTCTGGAGGCTCAGGCAAGTACCACAAATGAAGTGGCGGGGACTGTCCATGCCCAGGGCAGCCACTCCTCAGCCCTGGACAACAAGTTGTTGCTGTAAAGACCCAGGGTTGCTGAGTTTTCTGACCCTCCCCTCTCCACCAAAACCCAACCAACCAACCAACCCCACCAAACGGGGAATCTAGACGGTGCCATGACAGCTCCCGATTTCAGTGTTGGCTCAATTGTGTGAACACACACACGCTGTGTGTTCCATGTGCGTGAGCGCCACGGCCTGACCGCTGGGTGTGTACCTGGGCAGGGCGGCGCCTCTCCTGCCAGCTCAGGGCACAGCGAGGACTGGCTAACGCCTGTTGGATGAAGCCAGTCCGTTCTGTTTCCAGGTCTGGCCAGACTCCCTGCTCTGGGCAGGACCTACTTCCACAATCTGAGAGGAGGCAGGGCCCGAGAATGCTTGCCTCAATGTGGGGAATTAGCTTCTCGTTCTCTGAAAGGGGTTTTGCAAACAAATCCTGCTCCACACGCACCTCCGCCACGTATCTGATATCACTGTGCAGTGACAGACGTCGCGAGATGCGCACGATGGCTCTGCGGGAGCTGAGACCCCAGAGCCACCAGTCGGCAGTAGAGCAGGACCTGATCACAGCAGCTGTTTACGGAGAGCCCACTGTGCCTGTCCTGGCTCAGGCCGCCGACTCAGGCCCTGGCTGGGCTTCTGTGGAGTACTGTTGGTGGGGAACAGGGCAAGGACTTTTCCCTTCATGACCGGCCCCGTTCCCGGGCCACTGGTTGCTCCCAGTTTGAGGGGACAAGCGGCATCCATTGGATGTCACTTTGTTTTTTTTTTTGTTTTTTTTTTACATTTTTTTTTAAATTTTATTTATTCAATTTTAGAGAGGAGAGAGACAGAGAGAGAGAAGGGGGGAGGAGCTGGAAGCATCAACTCCCATATGTGCCTTGACTAGGCAAGCCCAGGGTTTCGAACCGGCGACCTCAGCATTTCCAGGTCGACGCTTTATCCACTGCGCCACCACAGGTCAGGCTGGATGTCACTTTGATGAAGCCTCCCAAACTTGCCCTGCATGAGGCCTTTTCTCCACTTCCAGCTCCATGCACTCTGTGTTGTTACTGGTTCTGAGTCCATCTCCTGCTCGACACTGAGCTGCCCCAGAACCGGTGCTGTCTCGCTCACTTCTGTAGCCTTGGGGACGAGCTGGCTGGTGAGCTGCAGGATGCTTGTAGGCTGACACCACAAGTCGAAGGGCTCCCGGCTTGAGGGAGGAGGAGAGGAGAGCTGAGGGTTATTGAGTCATGCCCACGCCCCGTGTTTCACGTAGATGATCCCATGGAATCCTCGCCACAACTGTGCGCGACAGCCATCCCTGTTTTACAGGTGAAGACGCTAGAGCTCCGAAGAGGTAGCTCTTCCCCAGGTCACACAGCTGGGAAGAAACAAGCCTAAATGCTCAGTGCTAGAAGCTGAGAGAGGGGTTACTTCACATCACTTCTCCTCGGTGCCCATTCTCTGTGGGTCCAGTTCTAGACGCAAGTCTGGTAGAAGAAGGCAAAACCTGGGCCAGGGCGCCAGATGCATGGGGCTCCTCGTGGAAGGACAGTCCCACCGGGTGGGCAGTAGGTCTCCCTCGACCTCAAAAAGGCTACAGCCTGTGCTTCTCCCAGGAACGAGGCAGCGATGAGGAGGAAGGAGCAGGGCCTCACACTGTGGACTCTGCTCTGAGCACAGAGTGTGCAGTGCCTTGGGAAGACCTCCACCTGGCTCCTAGATGCTCTAACATTTAGCAATGCAGATGTTTGTCTGGGCGGCCCTCCCCAATGTCCAGGCAAAAGGGCTATGTTCAGTCCCCAATGTCTGGGCACAAATGAATCTTCACCCTGTTTCCCTCTACTGAGAGAGCAGAGATGAGCCTGAGGAGTCTTCACGGGAAGAGACTGAACAAGGGGAAGGGGCAGAGGACAATCCTTGGCCTGCTGACTCTGCCTAGAAATGCCACAAAGCCTCCCCTGAACTCAACAGACAGGTCTCCTGGCCCTTTGCTTTGACCCTGGGTCCCACCAGCCCTCACTTCACCCTGTAAAGATGGTGATTCTCTTTCAAAAGGGTCATCCACCCCAGGACTCACGTAATGGTTTAAGTGCTCAGACCCTTCTGCCAGAACACAGCCTTCTTTAGGGTACCCTGTGCAGGGCGGGACTCACCCCCCTGCCCCGCACTCCTCACAGGGCATGCCTGGCCTCTGGTCCCATTCCTCTGGGGTGACGGAGTTGTTCGTCTTGGTGTCATTAGCTCCATCATTCCCTAGGCCTGCGCAGGGATCTGGTCGGCAGCTGTCAAAGGTGTCCTACGCCTGGGAGCAGCGGGGGGGGGGGGGGGGGGGGGGGGGGGGGGGGGGGGGGGGGTCGGTGCTGGACAGCTCCTGCCATTCAACAGCTCTCCCTCCGCTGGTGTTGCTGTTTTCTCTCAGGGGCTTCACAGAACAGGCCTAAGCCCTCTCTCCTGGGAAGGTTCTTGGAAGGCAGTGGTCCCAGCTCTATTGCTCTGATCCCTCCAGCCTTGGGTTCCCTGATTCAATCCACAAATCAACAGCCCAACGACAGCAGAAAAGCGGTTTCCTCAGAGATGCTGGTTATATCAGGCTCCTTGAGGACTGGACCAAACTGCTGAAGTCTGGGCTGAAACCAAAGCCAGGTATACTGGCAGGGGCTGCTACCCTGGTGTGTCCCTTGATGCCGGTCCAAGATGGAGCTGTGAGCAAAGACCTTGCCACACTGTGGGGAGTCACAGGGCTTATAGCTGCTGTGGGCCACCTGGCGGAGCAGCAGGCGGGAGTTCTGGCTGAGGCTGTCACCACACTTGCTGCAAGCATAAGGCTTCTGGTCCACGTGAGCGTACTGGTGCTGCAGCAGATTTGAACCGTCTACAAAACGCCTGCCACAAATGGGGCACTTCGAGGGCTTCTCGCCCCACCCGCGTGTGAGCTCTGATGTTTAAAGAGCTTGGAGCTGTGGCAGAAGGTTTTGCCACACTCTGGGCAGGGGTCGGGCTGGTCACCCAAGTGGATGCCCCAGTGCTCAGTGACCTGGCTGTGCTCACTAAAGCCCTGGCCACAATCAGGACACCTGAAGGGCCACTCTCCATTTTCGGTGCGCTGGTGACTTAGGCAGTCAGCTGTCACTGAGGGTCTTGCCATATTCACAGTGTGAATGTTGGCGCTTGAGCAGATAAGAGCTGCACCAACGCTGTCACCGCACCGGGCACAGTTTCTCGCTAACGTGCATGCGCTGGTGCTGGATCAGGTTGGAGCTAACGCTTAATGTCTTACCACACTCGGCACAGGTATAGGGCTTCTCCCCGGTGTGCACCCATTGGTGTTTAACCAGGCCCTAGCGGCGGCCAAAAATCCCCTCGCACTCTGGGCACTGTGGCGTCGGAGGCCTGAGTGGGAGCGACGGTGTTGGATGAGATTGGAGTTGAGGCTGACGCCAACAGCTACACTCAGGGTAAGGGGATCGCTTCTCGCCAGCGTGTACCCAAGGGTGCTTAACCAGATCTGAAGCCACGCCGGAAGCTCTTGCCACACTCCCGACGGTAGTAGGGCGTGTCACCTGCGTGGCTGCTTTGGTAAGACCAGGAAGGTAGGCTGCAGTCAGTTCATATTCCTGGCACTCAAAGACTTTGGAGACTGCAGGACAGTTGGTCCTGGCAGGACCTTCCTCCTCCCCAGATCCAGTGCCGCATGTGAAGGGAAATGGAAATAAATCCACTAGCTCGTGCCGCTATAGAAAGTGGCGGCGAACGGTTGCGGTAGGTTTAACCCTCTCATTTACCCAATCAAGAGCTCCCTATCTGCGGCCGCTGCTGAAGGATTTGACGCTTAAACCTGGCTCGGGATTCTGAGTACCCCTGCGCAGACTTCGGTGCCCGCTTCGCTGGGGGGCGGCAAAACGAGACCGAAGAAAGAGGTGTTCGCGGCCGAAGATATCCTGGGGGCGGACTAGCAGCGCCACCTAATGCAGCACGATACTGAGATTCTCTGGCCACAATGTCTGCGATCTCCAGGTGCACCAGCAAACTCGGAGTCCCCCTGGGGATCTTCCCATTCCTCCGAAATTTTAGGCATAATAAGCTAGGCGTGGACTACATATCCCAGCATGCACCACACGCGCCTCCTGGGCTCGCGCACAGATTAGATAACTAGTACCCTCGAAGTGCTTTCTGCGACTGTGCAAGAGTCAGAGCACCGGGATTGAGAACTACAACTTCCGATTTACTCGACGACTGCGGTGGCGCTATTTAAAAAGCGTCAGAGAGGCGGTGCCTGGCTACGTCCCTCTCTTCCAGTTCCGCTCCCTTGGATCAGCGGCGAGAGGGGGCGGAGCCTTAGGCCTGAGCCAAGATGGCGGCTGCGAAACCAACCCCTACGGACTCGCTCTCATTTTGCCTCGCGCAGCTCACGGCGGCGGCCGGGGAGGGTCTAGGTGGGGTAAAGGACACAGCTACCAACGAGACACCCTTGGGCCGTGCGCTCTTAGCCCTCCGCACGCGCCACGTCAAGGCAGCGGGGGGAATCGAGCGCTTCCGGGCACGCGGCGGGCTCCTCCCACTTCTCGCGCTGCTACGACGAGCGTCTGCAGCGGGCCCCGCCCCGTCCCAGGCTGGCTCTGGCTCCGCCCCTTCGTCGGTCGAGTCTGCGGCTACTGCTGGCCCCGCCCCCCCGTCGGGCCCCGCCCCTGCCGCTGCGTCCTCGTCGTCGCCCTCGCCGCCTGCGCGCCTGCGCAAGACCCTGGACTTGGCCCTCAGCATCCTAGCCAACTGCTGTACGGAAGGGGCGTGCCGGGCTGAAGTGCGCAGACTCGGAGGCATTCTCCCTTTGGGTAAGTGCTCCGCCCTCATTTCCTAGAAGGATTCCACGCACGCTCCAAACTGTTCTGGGCCTGGGTAGTGTCTTGAGTTCTTTGTGTTGTATCCTGGAAAACAGCTTTATAACAGCGCGGCGCCCATACCTCTCAAGCCTTCACGCCTTGTTACGTTACAGTTCTGTTTATAGGTTATACCCGAGCCCTCCTAGATCCCTAATTAAAGCCATTGCCTGGGTATTGGTTGTCCGGCACCAATTTCGCAGCTGGGCTGATGAGGCCGAAGGGGCTATTTGGTGACTTTCAGATGATTTTTACCCTCCATTTATGAGATTCATAGCAGACATTGTCTTCTGAATGTCCAGATCTGTGCAGGGCGGTCATTTGATGAGCTAGAGCTCAGACGATTTCGTGGTCAATAAAGTGGGCTCTGCAGTCAGCTAGACCCCTCCGAGGTTAGGATTCCTTGTTGTAACATGGGATGACAATAACTATCTCGCACAACTGGAGTTATGAGAATATGAAATACAGATAGAGAACACAGACACTGTAAGCATGAACTGGGTACTTTGAGTTATTAAAAACTAGCACAGTTAAGAACAAATCCTAACAAAAGATGGGAAGCTTTTCTGTTTTCCCAGCTAAGCTGGCGCCTCCTAGTGGCAACGTTGTGAACACGGTTTACACATAGCCTGTATAAAATAAAAATTTTATTCATTTTAGAGCGGAGGAGGAGAGAGAGTGAGAGGGAGGGAGATAGAGAAAGAGAGAGAGAGAGAAGGGGGGAGGAGCAGGAAGCATCAATTCCCTATTGTGCCTGGACCAGGCAAGCCAGCTGTTTTGAACCAGCAACCTCAGCATTCCAGGTCAACACTTTAACCACTGTGCCACCATAGGTCAGGCAAAATTATGCCAGTTTTGACAAAATTTTTGGATAAAATGAAACATTAATATATTCAAATTTTTCAGAAAGTGCATCTGCACCCAAATGGGTTTGACAAGAGGGCTGGCACATTAATTAGTCCTCAATAAATTAAACGTTTTATTATTCGTATTTAACCCCCATCATTCAGTCACTAGTCTGCCTTTTAAAAAATATCCTCCATCTACCCATTTTTTTTCCCTCTTCTATCATGTGCCCATGTACTGGGCTGTGCTGGTGGCTGATTTGGTTCAAACCACTGTCCTTTCTCATCTGGACTATTGCAACCAACTCCTTGCTGCTTCCCCTGCCTTTTTCTTTTCCCCTATAATACTTTCTCCCCCTGGCTGCCAGATCCTATCACATAACTCTCATTGTTAAAGTCCCATGTGGCTTCCCGTGCCCTCATATTCAAGCCCTGATTCCTTGAGGTCATAGCAGACACTGGGTTTCACCTCTGGACCTTTACAAAGGCTGCTTACATACCTGAAATGCCCTTAACAGCCTATCCTCCTTCTAGCAAATACCTACCTATGGAACCTTCCAGACCCAACAAGTGTTAGTTTCTTCTGGAGGCCTTCCCTCACCGTCTCAGGCCACATTCTTGAGGTGGTTAATGAGAGAGACATGAAGGGGTAGAACCCTCAAGAGGCCAAATTCTCTTGCAGTGACTATTCTTCAGTGTGTGAAGACAGACAGCATCCAGAACCGAACAGCCCGTGCTCTGGGCAACTTAGCCATGGAACCCGAGAGCTGTGGGGACATCCATTCTGCCGGTGAGAAGTCTGTGCGGGTGGAGGTAGCTAGGGCTGGGGGTGGGTGGGGGGCTGGGCATCTGTCTTTGCTCACTCTTTGTCCTCCCCTTCGCCCCTCAGGTGCTGTTCCCCTCCTCATCGAGAGTCTGACGGCCTGCCAGGACTCACAGTGCCTGCAGAGTGTGGTCCGGGCCCTCCGCAACCTGGCAGACTCACCCCAGCACCGGCTGGCCCTGGCACAGCAGGGAGCAGTGCGCCCCCTGGCTGAGCTTCTGGCCGCTGCCCCAGACCCTGCGCTGACCTTGGCCCTGGTCCGTGCCCTCCTGGAGCTGAGTCGAGGCTGCTCTCGGGCCTGTGCTGAGCAACTAAGTCTGGGTGGGGGACTAGGCCCACTGGTCAGCCTGGCCTCCCACCCCAAAAAGGCAGTACGTGAGGCAGCGATCCTGATCCTTGCCAATCTGTGCGCCCAGGGCCTGGTACGGCCTGCACTGGGCAATGCCGGCGGTGTGGAGGTGCTACTGGGGGAGCTCCAGCGGCGCCGGGGCCCCAGTGGGGCTGGCCCAGCCTCCCAGCAGCCCCTGGTGCGGGCTGTTTGCCTACTCTGCCGGGAGGCCATCAACCGGGCCCGGCTGCGGGACGCTGGCGGTTTGGAGCTGCTGATGGGCCTGTTGAGGGACCCGCGCGCCAGCACCTGGCACCCCCGTGTCGTGTCTGCCCTTGTGGGCTTCCTCTACGACACAGGGGCCCTGGGCCGGCTGCAGGCTCTGGGACTTGTGCCTCTCTTGGCTGGGCAGCTGTGCGGTGAGGCTGGTGACGAGGAAGAAGAGGGGAGAGAAGCTGCTTCCTGGGACTTCCCTGAGGAGCAGACCCCCGAGCGGGTAGAGGCTGGAAGCTTCCGAAGCCTTAGGTGAGTCCCCACCTGAGCTTTGGGGTGGGGGGGTGCTCTGCCTCTCTTCACTACCCCCCCTCCCCATTCTGTCTTAGTTAGACTTTTATTGACTCCGGCTCCTGATTCTTCATTTTCCCCGAACATGACCACTTCCCGGTCCCCATTAAATACACCTTCTCTCCCCTGGGTCCGCCTCCGACCTTGGCTCCACCCCAGCACCTTTGAACTTTGCTGTGGGGACAGGTTCACTGGACGGCAGTGTGCACACTGGTTGAGATAGTATGTTCTGGAGTCTAAGTTCTTATTTTGGTACCACCACTTACAAGCTGTGTTATCAAGGGAAAGTTAACTTCTCCGAGCCTCTAATTCCTTGTATTTAAAATGGAGCATAATAATGCATACCTACTCCATAGAGTTGTTGTAAAGATTAAATGGGGGTGCTTTGCAGCTTACCTGGCACTAAACAGTGCTCCAATGTCAGCAGTCTTCTGAAGGCTCTGACTTCATTTCCTACTGCGCCCCCTAGTGCCCAGTACATGCTTGCACACTCCTCCTAGCTAGTTTTTTTTAACATGACAGATAAGTACCCACCACCAAGGGCCTCTTTGGTTGCTGTTGCGTCTGGACCCCTGGTCGGCAAACTGTGGCTCGTGCGCCACATGCGGCTCTTTGGCCTCTTGACTGTGACTCTTCCACAGAATACCACGTGCGGGCGCTACCTCGATAATTAATGTACCTACCTATATAGTTTAAGTCTAAAAAATTTGGCTCTCAGAAGAAATTTCAATCGTCGTACTGTTGATATTTGGCTCTGTTGACTAACGAGTTTGCCGACCACTGGAGACCATCTTCCTCCTACATGCGTCGATTAGATATTACCTTCTTAGCCGGGGCTACTGTCACTACTGTGCTTTCAAGTGTCAACTACTTCTTCCGCCGGCTCTTTTCTATTCCTTTTCATTTTTCTCCACGTGTATCGCTTCACTAACGCCACACTAACATACCTTCTGGTTCCCTTGTTTATTTTGTTGTCTGTTTCCTCTTACTAGAATATAAACTCTAAGAAGACAGGAGGTTTTGTTCGTTGCTTCTCCCCAGCACCTAAAGTGGGGCTTGACTTATAACAGGCATCACTCATTGCTGACTGAGGTGGGGGTTTCCCCCCTCCCCTCTGGCTCTCCCCTGCTTCTGTCCCCTCCCTTTGCTCCCTGGCCCTGGTGCAGGCTCAGTCTCTCTTTCTCCCCTGCGCAGGTCATGGCTGATATCAGAGGGCTATGCCGTGGGTCCTGGAGACATCTCTCCGGACTGGTCCCCGGAGCGCTGTCCTGTCCCTGAGCCCGCGGAGCCCGCCAGCCCGGCCCGGAGCCCGGCCGTGCGGACGCCCCGCGCCCTGCGCACGCCAGGCCGCAGCCCCGCCGCCGCCGCCGAGGAGCCATGGGGCCGCGAGGGGCCCGCCCTGCTGCTGCTCTCACGCTTCTCGCAGGCCCCGGACCCGAGCGGCGCGCTGGTGACGGGCCCGGCCCTGTGCGGTCTGCTGGCCTACGTGACCGGCGCGCCAGGCCCCCCGAACCCGCGGGCGCTGCGCATCCTGGCACGCCTCACCTGCAACCCCGCCTGCCTCGAGGCCTTCGTGCGCAGCTACGGCGCTGCGCTCCTGCGCGCCTGGCTGGTGCTCGGCGTCGCCCCGGACGACTGGCCCGCGCTGCGCACGCGGCCCACAGGCCTGCGCAGCCGGCACCGGGAGCTGGGTGCGTCCCTGCGTCTCGGCCCCTGCGTCTCACTGCTGCTGCAGGGAGCCCAGACCCTGGCCTCCCGTCCCGCCCTCTCTCCTCGTCCTCGCGGCCCACCGTCCAAACAGCCCCCAGGAACGGGCAGAGAGGGAGGGCTCAGTCACCTGCATCAGCTCCACTGCCCCAGCCTGCGGAGTTCTGCTCCACACTTAGCTCAAGCCTTGGGGCTCATGTACCCCCAAACCAGGTTTGGCCCCAACAACTTAGAATTGGGCCTATGGGCACTTCCTTCCCCAGTCTGCCCTTGACTCTGCATTGTCACTGACTTGTGAACCCTGGCTCAGGCACCAAGCCTCTCTGGGCCCCACCACCGTTTCCAGCACTACCAGGGACTGCCCTGTCCCCTGTGTCCTGTTAGCTCTCGAGGGCCTGGACTTATCCCCGGCCAACCCACTTCCCATTCCCGGCATCTCCACCCCTCGGTCCAGCGCCTGCAGTCACCCTCTCCTGTGCCTCACTGCCCCGCAGTCGTACCCACCTTGCATCCAGGGGCCCCAAGCCCTGTCTTCCCCCGCCCTCCCCCGTCTGGGCGCCAGCTCCCACGCTGAGCCCGCTGCCCACCCCTACAGGTGAGATGCTGCTGCAGAACCTGACTGTGCAGGCCGAGTCGCCCTTCGGAGTGGGTGCCCTCACTCACCTGCTGCTCTCTGGCAGTCCCGAGGACCGCGTGGCCTGTGCGCTGACCCTGCCCTTCATCTGCCGGTGAGGGGCTTATGGGCGTCTCGCAGGCGTCAGCGGGCGGGGTTGCCATTCCCCAGCGCCCACTCTTCCCCCTTCTGAAGGATTCTCTCTCTCCCCAAAGGAAGCCCTCACTGTGGCGCCGGCTGCTTCTGGACCAGGGCGGCCTCCGTCTCCTCCTGTCGGCACTCTCCCGGCCGGTGCCACATCCGCTCTTCCTCTTCTTTGCTGCAGACTCCCTTTCCTGCCTCCACGGCCTGGTGTCTGGCCTGGTGTCTCCTGCTGCGAGCCCCTTGGATCTTGGCCCCCCTTCCCCTTGCCTCTACGAACCTCTGCTGGGCCCAGCCCCCCTCCCGGCCCCCGACCTACACTTCCTCCTGGACTCTGGGCTGCGGCTCCCTGCACAGCGAGCGGCCTCCTCCACAGCCTCCCCTTTCTTCCGGGCCCTACTAGCTGGCAGCTTTGCCGAAGCCCAGATGGACCTGGTACCTCTTCGAGGCCTATCACCCAGCGCAGCCTGGCCTGTCCTGCATCACTTGCACGGCTGCCGGGGCTGTGGGGCAGCCTTGGGGCCCGTTCCCCCACCTGGCCAGCCCCTGCTGGGCTCCGAGGCTGAGGAGGCACTGGAGGCTGCTGGCCGCTTCCTGCTGCCCGAGCTGGAGCAGGAGCTGGAAGAGGCCGTGGGCCGTGTCCACCTGGGACCCCAGGGGGGCCCCGAGTCGGTGGGGGAGGTGTTCCGCCTGGGCCGGCCCCGGCTGGCTGCCCACTGTGCCCGGTGGACCCTGGGGCCAGGGCAGTGCCCACGGAAACGGGCCCTGGCCTTGGTGGGGCTTGTGGAGGCAGCAGGCGAAGAGGCCGGCCCCCTGACTGAGGCTCTGCTGGCTGTGCTGATGGGAGTTGAATTGGGAAGCAGGGGTCCCAGCCTGGACTGTTGATAGCTCCTCTCAGGAGACCCAAGAATGAATTAGCTCTGAAGGAGGCCTCCCTCTGAGTGGCAGGGGAGGAGGCTAATCAGAAGGAGTCGCCCCCTAGGACCCAGGAACGGATGCAGCTCGACCTGGGATGATGGACCGAAGACTCAGGTGTGAGCACAAGATGGAGAAGACCCGGGCCTGCAAGCCCCTAGCCTCACCCGGCCTCCTGGAGTTGGGATTAAAACTTTGGAGTTGTTTACCCCTATTGTGTGGTGTCTCTGCTTGCTTTCTGGTGGGAGTCTCCTCCCTCCTTCACCCGTCAAGTAGGGTCTTGTGCAGGGCCTATGTCTCCGTACAGGACCCCTCCGGCATGTAGGAGTTGGACAGGTAATATGCAGTGGCTCCTGGAGCCCTGGGAGGGGGTGAGTTCCCAGACTTTGCCCAGGATTTGGTTTTGGGCCCCAAGGGAAGCCTGCTTCCTGCTCCTGTGACATCAGGTGCTCGGACAGCCACCCTGCTGGGTGCAGACCGTGGACGGGTGGGAGCGTGTGCTGGGGGGGATGTGACATCAGTGCTCGGACAGCCACACTGCTGGGTGCAGACCGTGGACGGGTGGGAGCGTGTGCTGGGGGGATGTGACATCAGTGCTCGGAGAGCCACACTGCTGGGTGCAGACCGTGGACAGGGGTGGGAGCGTGTGCTGGGGGGATGTGACATCAGTGCTCGGACAGCCACACTGCTGGGTGCAGACCTTGGACAGGGGTGGGAGCGTGTGCTGGGGGGATGTGACATCAGTGCTGGGACAGCCACCCTGCTGGGTGCAGACCGTGGACAGGGGTGGGAGCGTGTGCTGGGGGGATGTGACATCAGTGCTCGGACAGCCACCCTGCTGGGTGCAGACCGTGGACGGGTGGGAGCGTGTGCTGGGGGGATGTGACATCAGTGCTCGGACAGCCACACTGCTGGGTGCAGACCGTGGACAGGGGTGGGAGCGTGTGCTGGGGGGATGTGACATCAGTGCTCGGACAGCCACACTGCTGGGTGCAGACCTTGGACGGGGGTGGGAGCGTGTGCTGGGGGGATGTGACATCAGTGCTCGGACAGCCACACTGCTGGGTGCAGACCGTGGACAGGGGTGGGATCGTGTGCTGGGGGGATGCTGTGAGTTTGGTGACACATGGCCAAGGCCTTGGTGTTACTTTTTTTTTTTTTTTTTTTACAGGGACAGAGGAGAGTCAGAGAGGGACAGACAGACAGGAACGGAGAGAGATGAGAAGCATCAATCATCAGTTTTTCGTTGCGGCACCTTAGTTGTTCATTGATTGCTTTCTCATATGTACCTTGACCGTGGGGCTACAGCAGACCGAGTAACCCCTTGCTTAAGCCAGCGACCTTGGGTCCAAGCTAGTGAGCTTTTTGCTCAAACCAGATGAGCCCGCGCTCAAGCTGGCGACCTCAGGGTCTCAAACCTGGTTCTTCCACATCCCAGTCCGACGCTCTATCCACTGTGCCACCACCTGGTCAGGCGGCGTTACTATTTTCTGAGTGTCCATCGCCCATCTCGGGCTTTCAATATCTGGGTCCCATTTTCATCTCTTGGGCTAAGTGTCCTCTTGCTGTTTGCCTGCAGGAAGACCCGCTATGTTCCTGGAGTCCCTGTGGCCCTGTCTTGGTCATGCTCAAAGGGAGCCTCAGCCCTGGGCTGGCACTGAGGGGAGGGAAGAGCTCCTATTGTTTTGGTGACCAAGGCAGGGCCCCCGTCACCTGGCTCCCAGGTCACTGACCATTCGGGTGGCCACCGGACTTTGAGGAGAGTGCCTGCTCTGGGGAGCTAATGCTGACACTGCTGTCCCTGCCTCTGGGAGTGTTTGTCCAGGTCTCTATTAGGACCACCCAGGGAGCTTCTTAAAGATATTTTAAAATGTTGGTGCCTGAGCCCTTTCTGATCAAATTGGACTGAGGGGAGGGTGACTTGGGTGTCACTATTTTTTTTTAAATATATTGTTTTTAATTTTTATTTATTTATTTATTCATTTTAGAGAGGAGAGGGAGAGAGAGAGACAGAGAGGAGAGAGAGACAGAGAGCAGAGAGAGACGGGGGAGGAGCTGGAAGCATCAACTCCCATATGTGCCTTGACCAGGCAAGCCCAGGGTTTTGAACCGGCGACCTCAGCATTTCCAGGTCGACGCTTTATCCACTGTGCCACCACAGGTCAGGCGGGTGTCACTATTTTTAAAAAGCCCCCCAAGTTTTTCTGATTTGCTACTGTTTTTTTGTTGTTGTTGTTTCTTCCCCCCTTTATTGCCTTACAGGAAAAATATGAAATTAAGATCAGTTCTTGTACGCATCTTAGTTCAACATCAGGGCTATATTACAAGAGATGCTATTAGTAAATATAACTACACAATTGAGAGCCATCTATGGCACTATTAGTTCTTATCATTTTTCTCTGATTTACAGTTTTAAAACAAGGATTGTAAGCTACCCTTGTTAGCCTTGTTTTAAATATCTGCTTCGTTTACAACAGAACATTGTATATCTCAATTCCACATCCCAAAAGTGATGTGCACTGTAAGAAGTTACATTCTAATTAAAAATTACACATGTAAGTCAAAGCCTGTGTTAAATATTTAATACTCTTTCTTTGCACTCAACAAAACCATCATTTTGTATGAAATAAGTTACCGTGATGCTTTGTCATACAATTACAACAGTAGATGAAATCTATCTTGTACAGGCAACGCGAGTAAACCCACTTTTTCATGGCCCGGTGGTGGGCACATCAGCTCACGGGGCCAGCTAAGTGTTTAAGACTGGAATGCTCATGTCTGGACACAGGTCTGCACCAGGACCCACAGTCCAGCAGCTGCAGCACTGTAGTGTCTGCCCATACCCCTTGGTAGCTTGCCTCGTTTCAGTCTTGATTTCTCAGGGTCTCGGTCCAATGAAGGCTTCTCGCTCCTTTGTGGCTGGCTGGCGTCTGTGTCTTTCTTGCTTCTCTGTGTTCATCAGAATCTTGGGAAAGGGCCCTTTTGGAACAAGTCTGGGAACCTCACTGTTGGAGAAGGGCTTTGTCTTGAAGGCTGGCTGGGATCCGGCTGCCTGGGAGGGTTTTCTGAGTCTATGTATGGGGCTTGTGGCTGGGTTTCAGTTTAACTGTGTCTGCACATCTGTTTTCAAGCCTTGGAGAAAAGGTCCTGCTTTAGAATCCGTGGAAGGGTTCATTGTGTCTGTCCCTGTCTCTGAGAGTTCGTTGTATTGATATTTAGTATTGTGCCTTTTCAGATCCCTGTTCATGTTGTCAAAGTCTCCAAGGGAAGTCTCTGAACCTCGGATCTGACTGATTCTTAAGAACATCATTTCTGCCCCCAATCCCAAAATTCTGTCTGGAGCAAGTCTCTCAGGAAGGGCCTGGGCTGGAGAGGACTCTGAGACTCGGGGTGCTAACTTTGAGACGTGTTTGCTCGGGAGCCCACGTCTGTGTCTGAGCCTCACTGGGCGGAGGCTCCCAGGCATGGTCTGGAAGAGCCACTTCTCCGACTGACTGTGGCCGCCTGGGGCTCCCTGCAGCTGAGGCCAAGGCTGGGTGTGGCTGCCTCCCCGCAAGCTGGCGGGCTGGGCCTGCGTGGACCGTAGCCCTCCCTCCCTACACGCCCCCACCCAGGATTCTCCCGTTTATTGCCCCCGACTCCCCCCACCCTCCACCTTTCCCTCCAGCCCCATCCCAACGGATCCCGGCTTCCTTACATGGTCACGCCTGGGCCTCCTGCTCCCGGACGTCCCCCCCCCCCCCCACACACACACCGCCCTCCGCCCCCACCGGACACGGCCCCCGCCCTGCAAGCCCAGCGTGGTCCGCCTGCGCCCCACCATGGAGGACCTGGGTGAGTGGGGCCCGGGTCCCCTTGGACCCAGCCCGTCACCATCCCCTGGCTCTCACCCGCATCTCCTCATCCCGCCTCCTGTCTTCTCACTTCTGGTCTTTGCCCGCGGCTCCTTTCCGACTCCACGTCCCCCTTCCTGCCTCTCCCTTCCTGCCTTTCCCGGGCCGGCGCTCCCTCCCTTCTCTCCTCGCTCTGCCCCTCCATCGTTGGCCGCGGACGGATAGGCAGGGAGATGCTGCGCCCGTCCGTGGGCTCCTGGGCTCAGGAGCTCTAAGATGGAAGGGGTTAAAGGGGTCTTGTGTCCGGGGCTGGGAAGGTACACAGAGAGGCTTGACATCAAGTTCGGGGGTGGAGGGGGGGAACGAGCTTTCCCCAGGATTTTGGGAAGTAAAGAGTTAAGGGTGCCTAAGTTCGGTAGGGATCAGGTAGATGCCGGGGAGAGGTTCAGGGTTCCACCATGGGGCTCAGAGATGAAGAATTCTATGTTCTGGAAGGGAAAAAGGATGAGGGTGGGGTGGGGATGGTAGCGATGGCCGGGTAGGGAGGAGGCGTTTTTTACTCCCTGTCTGTTGGAACTGGGGCTGGAAGGCTGTGCCCTCCAACTATGAGACAGAAGGGGTTCCAGCACCCTGCAATAGGGGGTGCTGTTCCGTAGGGGTAACGGGCACTGACCGGTACTCTGGAGAATAAGCCAATCAGAAAGCAAGTCCGTGCAGACTCACCAATGAGGTGCATAGAGTGGGACCCAGCGGGGCCTGGAGGTGGGCCAGAGCTGAGGGGGCCTGTTCGGCTCCTGGAGGAATTGGTGGGCGTGGCAAAAGACATCCAATCAGAGAGCTGGGTGCCAGGCATGTAGCCAATTGAGCAATTTGGGGTGGAGCCAAATTTGGCTCCAGTAAAGAGCCAATTTTGACTGCATTAGGGAAGATTTTGAGAATAAAAAAATCAGGCGGCTGGGTTTGTGTATGACTCCCAGGATGAGCCATTTGGGATGTTCTGGCCATAGATATTCCTGCTGCCCTTCCACGTTTCCGCCTTGGTCTGGCCTTGTGTTTCCTTCTGATTCTTGACCTCTGCTCTCAGTACTAGCTTCTGCCCTCAAATACTGCCCACTTCGAACTTCTCTCCTCTGAGAGCTTAAGGCCCTATCTCTGCCCTACCCTTGACCTCTCAACCTCTCACCCCGACTGCCTCTCCCTGCAGATGCCCTGCTCTCTGACCTGGAGACCACCACCTCACACATGCCAAGGTCAGGGGCTCCAAAAGAGCGGCCCCCAGAGCTCCTCACATCAGCCCTGCCCTATGGCCACCAGCCACAGGTGAGATCAGATGCAGAGGGCTGAGGCAACCACCCCTATTCTGGCCAAGGCTAGGGGAATCTGGGTCTGTCATCCCACACACATGTCCGTCACTCTGTAGGTGGGGTCTGGGGAGTCTTCAGGAGCCTCTGGGGACAAGGACCATTTGTACAGGTAAGGAGCTTGGGAACTGGGGGGTGGAGAAGCCAATTGAGACTCAGGTGAGGATGCTTGGATTTCGCCCCCCTGAACCCAAGCTCCCTCCCTGTTTCCCAGTACGGTATGCAAGCCTCAGTCCCCAAAGCCTGCAGCCCCTGCGGCTCCTCCATTCTCCTCTTCCAGCGGTGTCTTGGGCACAGGGCTCTGTGAGCTAGACCGGTTGCTTCAGGAACTTAATGCTACTCAGTTCAACATCACAGGTACCAGGGTTACTGAGATAGGCCTTGTTGGGATGGGGGCAGGGCAGGGCAGAGATGAAGGGGTGTAGATTTCCCAGAGTGGCAGCTAAAAGGACACAAAGCCTTAAGTGGGAGAGCAGGTAGAGCATGGCCCTATGTCCAATGCCCTTCTCTCCTCTCTGCAGATGAAATAATGTCTCAGTTCCCATCTAGCAAGGAAACTGCTGGGGAGCAGAAGGAGGACCAATCTGAGGACAAGAAAAGGCCCAGCCTGTGAGTTTGGCACAGTGGCCAGGGCTGGGAGCGAGGTGACCAATCTTGGATGCCTGAGTTACTGGAGGGAGTGGTTCTCTGGGAGTTTTCTGAAGTTGGGTTCTTCACAGCCCTCCCAGCCCATCTCCTGTTCTCCCAAAACCTTCGGCCACCTCGGCCACCCTGGAGCTGGACAGACTGATGGCCTCGCTTTCTGACTTCCGAGTCCAGAACCACGTGAGTCAGGCAGGGGGGTGGGCCAGTGTGGTTTTGTGACTCCCCTAACCCATTTTAGACCTTTCCACATCTGCTGCCTTTGCTGACCCAATTCATGTCCTCCCTGTTGTAGCTTCCAGCTTCTGGGCCAACCCAGCCGCCAGTGCCAAGCTCCGTGAATGAGGACTCCCCACCCCCATCAGGGCCGACTAGCAAGGGCAGCCTAGACACCATGCTGGGGCTGCTGCAGTCCGACCTCAGCCGCCGGGGCATTCCCACCCAGGCCAAGGGCCTCTGTGGCTCCTGCAATAAACCCATTGCTGGGCAAGTAAGTGGAGCTCTCTGAGTGGGAAGGTAGAGACCCATGGACCCATCTTCACTGACAGCCAGCCTTTGTGCTGTTTCCTTTTAGTAGATAACTCTGGAAAGTGGGTTTTATTGTTATTAATGTCTTATGATGGAGGAAACTGAAGCTGTCTCTGAGTCACGCAGCAAGTAAGTGGCAGGGTGAGAATTCCAACCCAGTTACCCCTTGATTGTGGCCCTCCTGTGTGCCAGGCACACAGCCAGGCTACCGGCTCCTGTACAAGCCCCCCCCCTCCTCCCCCCGTTTAATCTTAACAAAAGCCTGGTAGGCTCCATCCACAAGACTGTTTCTCTTCCACCAGAGCCTGGTTTGGGAGCTCAGGTTCTTGGCTTATTGACTGAGCAGATATTATGGACAATAATTGTGCCCAGTGGTGGGCAGAGATCCTGCTCCTGGTAGATAAAGTGCCCAGAATTTCCAATCTGAGCAAAGCAGGTGCCATTATGACCTCATAGGTCCCTTCCTCCCTAAAAAAATTAAAATTTGTATTTTATGATGGCTAATGTAAAGATGAATATATTAATGTTATATATGAAATCATTTTTCTCTTCTGATTTTAAAGAAATTACAACATTCTCGTGGGCTCCTAAAAAGTATTGTGGGCCCTGGGCACTGTGCCAGAAGACCCGGGTTGACTCCCCATCGCTTACAGACTGAGTTACTTAAACATTAGATTCTTCATCCTCGTCTCTCAGAGATGAGACTGGAGAAGAGCCATGCAAACCTTAGCTCTTTGGGGACTTGGGAGCCCAAGGGCTGCTCTGACTCCAACCTCACCCTCAACTTGCAGGTGGTGACCGCGCTGGGGCGCGCGTGGCACCCTGAGCACTTCGTTTGTAGTGGCTGTTCCACCGCCCTGGGAGGCAGCAGTTTCTTCGAGAAGGATGGAGCCCCCTTCTGCCCTGAGTGCTACTTTGAGCGCTTCTCCCCACGCTGTGGCCTCTGCAATCAACCCATTCGACACGTGAGCCCAGCCTGGCCCCCGAGTTCCAGCGCTGTCTCACCCAAGGAGCCTCTGGAATGGGCTTCATCACCTCCCTCCCTCCGCAATCCCCCACCTCCCCACCCCCTCAGCCCTGCCCCAGGGCCCCTTCCACAGCCCTTCGAACTTCTCCCTCTTTCTGACTCCTGAGTTCCTCCTTAGGTCTCCCTTGCCTAAGTTCATAGGTTACCCCACTCCCCTGGGTTCAGGGTGGGACAGGGAGGGAAAGACAGGTTGGAGGGTCACACTGAGTGTTCGTTTCCTACAGAAGATGGTTACTGCCCTGGGCACCCACTGGCACCCAGAGCACTTCTGCTGCGTCAGTTGCGGGGAGCCCTTCGGAGATGAGGGTGAGCTGGAGTCCCACTTTGAAAGCCATGGGTCCGTTTGACATCCGCCCCACACCCCTTGGCCCAGCCCCTAAAATCTTCGTCCTTGGGGCCATGAATTTTCTCCTGCTCTCTTCTGGCCTCAGCCCCTCCCTCCCACGGACTCCCTTTCCCTCCCCTTCCGCTCTGCCCCGCCCCACAGTTTCACACCTTGTAGGTCCTGGGTGCGGCCGGGCACCATTTTTCCCCAACCCACTCGGTTTCTCCCCTAGGTTTTCACGAGCGCGAGGGCCGCCCCTACTGCCGCCGGGACTTCCTGCAGCTGTTCGCCCCGCGCTGCCAGGGCTGCCAGGGCCCGATCCTGGATAACTACATCTCGGCGCTCAGCGCTCTGTGGCACCCGGACTGCTTCGTCTGCAGGGTGCGCTCGGTGGGGCGGGCCTCGGGCGGGGCCAGCGTGGCGGGACCGGGCGCCCCTGGCGGGTCGCTATGCAGGGCAGGAGGCGGGGCTTCCTCAGGGCGGGACTGTGGGGTCCCGGGCGGAGAGGGGTCGCTCGGCTCCTAGAGCGAGTCATCTGGTGGGGGGTTCGGCCGCTGACCCATCCTGTCGTGGCTGCCCTTCCCCAGGAATGCTTCGCGCCCTTCTCAGCAGGCAGCTTTTTCGAGCACGAGGGCCGCCCGCTGTGCGAGAACCATTTCCACGCGCGGCGCGGATCGCTGTGCGCCACGTGTGGCCTCCCGGTGACCGGCCGCTGCGTGTCGGCCCTGGGCCGCCGCTTCCACCCGGACCACTTCACCTGCACCTTCTGCCTGCGCCCGCTCACCAAGGGCTCCTTCCAGGAGCGCGCCGGCAAGCCCTACTGCCAGCCCTGCTTCCTCAAGCTCTTCGGCTGAGTCCCCGCCGCCCTGCCGGAACACCCAGGGCTCCCCAGACCCCAGGGCCTTGTTCTCGGACCTGGGGCTTTCCCCCGCCGCACCCTGTGAGCACCGCCCGCTGGAGAGACCAGTCCCTAAGGTACCTTCCTCTGCGTTCTCCGTGGGCAAGTTCAGAAAAGGCCCGGCCGACCCTAAGGCCACACCCCCCCGAAGTGGGACGTGCACTAACTAGCGAGCCCTGATCCCTCCTGCGTCCTTCACCTGATTCCCACCCTTGCGGGAGCCCCGCCTGCCGGAAGGCCCTTGCAATTCCGACTGATCAGAGGCCAGGCCAGGACGGGCCTCTCCCGGCTCCCCCACTGCTCTGTGCACTTTTTTTCTACCTATATAAACACACAGTCCACGTCGCACGGGTGCTGCTGTGTCTCTGCCCTGGACAGCCTTGCGTCGCGACGCCCCGCCCTTTGGGCTGGTTCTTTCTGCAGCTGGTTCTAGGCCACCGCCCTGTGGCTGGAGCCGGACCTGCAGCCTCAGCCTTCGCGTGTCAGATGAGCCCGACGCAGTCAAGGACCGCGACCAGAGCAGGACTGTGCAGATAGGGGCTGCGCCAGCGCAAGAGTTGAAGCTGGCCCCGTCGAGCCTTCCCGACTCTCCCCATCCCCCTTCAGCGCTCTATATTTTGAAATAAGCAATCTGTTCCCTTCTTAATTCCCTGACCCTCACCATCTTGTCTGGTTTCCAGATTTTTTCCCCGTCCCTATAAGACCTTCAGAGATGGGACTCCGTCCAGAAGTGCCAATGTATGCCCACGCTTTGGATCTGGACACTAAGGCACTTCCTCTTACTAGGCAGAGGGTGACACTAGGTGTGGCCAGGAGAGTGACTGAGGGAAGCACTAGGGGCAGGAGGAGCCAGAAGAAGCTTCTAACTGGGAATCAAAGGCTTCCTGAAGGAGGTGACATCTTAGCCAGGCCCCAGCAGAGAAGGGTGAGGCCAGGGGGTTTTAGGTGTGGAGAAGTTCAGGTTCCATCTGAATCGCCAAATCCCAGGGGCCTTTCTGAGCCCAGAACCTTCACCTTGGCCTCTGCAGTTCCCTAGGGAGGGGGCATGGACTCCTGGGTCCAAATTATTGGGGTCTTGAGGATGGAAAAGGTGGACCCTCAGAGCCCCTTCCAGCTTAAGGAGGAGCTGGCAGACAGAGCGTGTTTGGGCGAGACAGGTGAGGCGTGCCCTGCGCTTGCTTCAGGCAGACCCCGTCCTTCCTCTGAGGCTCCTCCCCCTGGGTCCTCCCAGGCCTCCTATTTCCCCTCCACATATTCTCCCCGATCAGCACTGTCCACCTGGCTTGTATCCACCTCCTTGTCTTGAGGATGCCCAAATGGGCCATCGCCAATCTCAATTCATTCATTTGCCGTGTTTATTGAATGCTTACTGTGCCAGGCTCCATACCAGGTGCCAGGAGACCATACAGAACCGAGCAGACATGTTCCTTGCCCTCCTGGAGCTGAGGTCTAGTAGGGGAGACAGGTGATGGGTGTGATGAAGCCTAGGTGAAGTTGCTTCTACCCCCTTGTTTCTACTTCCAGTATCTCCCTAGTCCATAGCACTCATCACTGTTGCAAACACGTTTACTTGTTGCTTGTTTGTTTTTAGTGAGAGGAAGGGAGGTAGAGAGACAGACTCCAGCATGGGCCCTGACTGGGATCCACCTGGCAAGCCCACTAGGGGGCAATGCTGTGCCCATCTGGGGCTGCAGCTCCGTTGCTCAGCAACAGGGATTTTTTTTTTTTTTTGACACCTGAGGCAGAGGGCAGGGAGCCATCCCCAGCCCCAGAGGCCAACTGGAGCCATGGCTGCGGGAGGGGAACAGAGAGAGAGAGAGAGAGAGAGAGAGCAGGGAGGGGGAGGGGTAGAGAAGCAGATGGTCTCTTCTTCTGTGTGCCCTGACCGGAAATCCAACCGGGAACATTCACACCCCTGGCGGGCACTCTACCACTGAGCCAACCGGCCAGGGCTTATGTTTTTTTGAAACTGGAATGCAAGCTCCTGCGAGCTTGTCAGATGGCGTATTTGTCAGATGACGCTGTCTCTCCAGTGTCTAGAATGGTATCTGGTATGTGGTAAGTGCTCAACAAATGTCTGTTAATGAAGGAAGGAATGAGGAAGCGAGGCACTGCAGGAAAATGAGGAGAACTACGGAGAACTAACAGAAGGTGGAGAAGGAATTACTTTAACCAGATAGTCAGAGAAGGTCTCTGAAAATGTATGCCTAGGGTGAGTCTCCGTTGAGAAAGAGCCACCATGTGAAGTGTCTGAGGAGACCATTCCAGGCAGAGGACACAGGCCGAGGCCAGGGGGTAGAAAGAGCTTGGCGTAGTGGAAGAAAGGAAAGGCCAGTGTGGCTGGATTAGAGTAACAACGGGGGAGAGGAGCAGGAGGTAAGATCAAAGAGGCAAGAGGTGCCACACCATGGAGGGCTTTGAAGGCCCCGATGTGTCCTCTGAGACTGGCCCTGCGTTTCTCTGGGCACTTCCAAGTTCACTGCCCCTGAGGCAGACACTGGGAGCTGCACCCACACCTGCTGGGCCCACCTGGGAAGTCCTGTACACCCGGTCTCCCCAGCTGCTCCCCAAGTTTCCATCGGAGGGTGCTCTCTGGGGCGAGGAGTGTGCTCCTGTACCCCGTGGGGCTGAGGTGGGCAGGGAGGGGGTTCTGTAATATCCAAGTACGGAGAGACAGGAATTGGTGAAGAAACAGCCCAGCTTCCTGGCTGCTTGAGGGGTCAGTTCTAAGATGTGTTCCCCAAAGAGTCTCAGGGGATCCCCACTGGAGCTGGAGTCCAGTTATTCACAGTCGTCACCTGTCAGTGGACACACCTTTTATTGGCTTTACTTCTTTCTTTGTCTCACTTCCTCTCTCCTTCACGGTCCTTATTGGGATCACCTCCCCAGGAAAGCCCTTGCTCTCCAGGTCTTATTGTGGGGTCTGCTTTTTAAGGCCCTCCTTACATAGAACTCATTATATTCCCCTAGAATAGTGTTCTCTCTACCCCATCTCAGGGGTGAACCCACCTACCACAGTCAGACATCCAACCCTGGTCAGTTCTAGAAGTGAGAGGTACAGCTGTCCATCAACCCTCTCTCCCTTCTTGTATCCAGCCCTGTGCTAAGCAACAGAATTCCAGGGGTGAATCAGATCATTTCCAGCTCTTGGGGAGGCCCTAGCCTGTGGGGGCAACAGAGCCAAACTCAGACAAGGGCCACGCAATGTGCTTGGAACTGTATCAGAAAAGTCGAACCTAGCGTGCAGAGGACCCGGGTTCGATTCCCGACCAGGGCACACAGGAGAAGCGTCCATTTGCTTCTCCACCCCTCTGCCGCGCCTTCCTCTCTGTCTCTCTCTTCCCCTCCCGCAGCTAAGGCTCCATTGGAGCAAAGATGGCCCGGGCGCTGGGGATGGCTCTGTGGCCTCTGCCTCATGCGCTAGAGTGGCTCTGGTCGCAACATGGCGATGCCCAGGATGGGCAGAGCATCGCCCCCTGGTGGGCAGAGCTTCGCCCCATGGTGGGCATGCCGGGTGGATCCCGGTCGGGCGCATGCGGGAGTCTGTCTGACTGTCTCTCCCTGTTTCCAGCTTCAGAAAAATGCAAAAAAAAAAAAAAGAAAAGTCGAAGAAGTCTTTCCTGAAGGGGTAACACAAACTGGGCACTGAAGGCTGAGTAGGAGTTGGCTGTTTGGGAGGCACTCTAAGCATAAGGCACAACTTCTGCAACAGTTTAGGGGTATAAAAATATACGATCTGGGTGGGGCAAAGGAGTAGGAAGGAAATGGGAAGAAACTCTAGATGTGGTACGGGAGCGAGAGAAAGGGTGGGCGGGGCTTGGGGCATGGCAAGCCTTGGCCATCAGGCCAGGGAGCTTCTACCCTCTGAGTATAATGGGGAGGTATGGAGGGTTTCTGAGCAGGGAGTGACAATGTCAGATTTTGAAAGTGATCCCTCCCTCTGGGTCAGTCAGAACCAGGGGGGCTGGCTCAGCCAGTCTCCCTAGGTCAAGGCTGAAAAGTAGGCATTTTTAGGGGTGTGTGTGAAGTGATTATGAGCTTGAGGCACCGAGGAGGGGGTATGGGCTAAGGCCTTAGAAGGAGCGTTCCTGACCCGGAAAGGATCCACCTTCCCAGGACCAGCCTTCAGCCTTGATGCAGCCTGATTCAGCTAAACCAAGCCGGGGAGGGGGGACAAGCGCCAGGCGATTCGTCAGCTGGCTGCACCTGAGGTAACCATTAATCCCTCTCTCGGGAGAGCCCAGGGGCTAGTCCCCTTGAGGGGCAGATCCTGGACAGAATGGAGGAGCACGCAGAGGCAGGCCTGGCGCCAGGGCCGGGGGAGCAGAGGGTCTTAATCGACAACCCTGCTGACATCCTGGTCATTGCCGCTTACTTCCTGCTGGTCATTGGTGTCGGCTTGTGGGTGAGAAGTTGAGGGGGTGTTGCTGGGGGCCAGGTTTCCTGGGGATGGCGGAGAACCTCGGGGAGACTGCGGGTGGCGCTAAGGGCAGGATGCCTAGATCTTTGAGGGAGAAACCGGGGGGGGGGGGCTGTGGGAAGGGGGGCAACCAAGTCTCTCCCGTTCCTCCGCCCCACACGGAAGCGATAGCCTCGGGGAGGTCTAGTCAACACTCATTCTTTGTCTTCCTACCTTTGAATTGGGCTAGTATTTTCCTTGGGGACAGCCTCTGTGCCCCTATCTATATCATGGCTGACCAGAAGAAGCCCATCGACCTGATCCAAGGTCCCCAGGAAAGTCAGGCTGCATCTAGCCACACTCAGGCTTGGGTGGTTGGACACCAGATTGGGCCTGGGTGGCTCTGGGTGTCTGGGAAGAGGTCGCCGGGGTTGGCTGTGAACCGTCAGGGAGCCGAGCCCTAGTTAATCTTCAGCCTGAAACAAGGCTGAGGAATGTGTTGAGGAGGCAATTGAGGTTCAAAGACGTACCCTGAACTCAGGTCTCCCCCAACTCCTGTCTCCCCAGTCCATGTGCAGAACCAACAGAGGCACTGTGGGTGGCTACTTCCTGGCGGGACGAAGCATGGTGTGGTGGCCGGTGAGAGAGGCCGGGTCGTGGAGTGGGAGGGGGCCCGGAGGAGCGGCCTGACTCACCCACGCCTCTGGGCGCCCAGGTCGGGGCCTCTCTCTTCGCCAGCAACATCGGCAGTGGCCACTTCGTGGGCCTGGCAGGAACTGGCGCTGCAAGCGGCTTGGCTGTGGCTGGATTTGAGTGGAATGTGAGGCCCCCTTTTCGCCAGTAACCCCCACCCCTTTGGGAAGCCCTGGGAGGGTTACACCCAAAGAGGCTCCAGGCAGCGGGGAAAGTGAGACGGGA
Source organism: Saccopteryx bilineata (assembly GCF_036850765.1). NCBI lineage: Eukaryota > Metazoa > Chordata > Mammalia > Chiroptera > Emballonuridae > Saccopteryx > Saccopteryx bilineata. The sequence continues at coordinate 292,804,475 of NC_089493.1, forward strand.
GGTGGAACTTCCCGATGGTGTGAGGTTGGGCTTCAAGTGAGGGTCACAGGTCCAGCATGCAGGCTGAGGGATGTAGGAGATGACTGCCTTCAGGGTAGGAGTAGGTCCTGCTCCTGGCTTGCTGTGGGAGTTGGGACCAGCCACTCCCTTCTGTGGTCTTGATTTTCTCCTCTCTGAAGTGGGCTGAACAGCCTCAAAGGTAGTGACCTGCTTGTTCTGATGCTCTCTGCCGTTGTGACCTATGAGGATCTCTGGGCCAAATTAGAGCTCCTTGCGGAAGTGGGAGGGAGACAAAACTCTGGGACTGAGACCGCCTCGGAGAGCTGGGGAGATCAGTGCTTTGAGCTCAGGGCTCCCTGGAGGAGGAGGCCTCTGAGCTGAGTCTTGATGGTTTCCTTGGGTGGAGAGCAGAGCAGAGAGGAAGCAGCCCTTCCTGGGAGAGGCTAGGGGCAGGCTGAGGGGTCTGTGCTTGGAAGCATGTGCTTGGGGATAGAGGGTAGGGACCATCTTGGGAGGGACTGGCCTGGGGTCAAGGCCTGGGAGGCAAGGAGGGCTCTATCTAGTTAAGGGCCCAAGAAAGTGTGAAGACCATGTCCCTTCATGCCCAGGGCTCAGGGACATCCGCTGCATTTGTGTCCTCTGGGCCCAGATGTGACCTTGCCTTTAGAGAAGCACCTTCATGGACAGAGGGTCTTTCACACCCTTTGGGGAGGGGGGCGGGGAGGCCGTGCTCACGGCAGGATCTCAGACAGGGGTCGCAGCTGTCGCGCGGTCCCCGCAGGCGCTGTTTGTGGTGCTGTTACTCGGCTGGCTCTTCGCGCCGGTGTACCTGACCGCGGGCGTCATTACCATGCCGCAGTACCTACGCAAGCGCTTCGGTGGCCACCGTATTCGCCTCTACCTGTCCGTGCTCTCACTTTTTCTATACATCTTCACCAAGATTTCGGTGCGCACGCGCGGCGGGCGGGACTGGGCCCTGGAGGGCGGGACCACGGAGAGAATGAAGGGTCTTTAGAAAGCCTTGGAGCGGGTGGGAGGGACCAAGAAGTCGGGTCCTGACCGAGGCAGGGGCTGGAAGGCTTGGGTGTTTGGGGCCGCAGCCACAGTGGGTGGGGCCTGGGCAGGCCAGACCATCGAAAAGTGAGGGGAACTTTAAGACGTGGCCAACATACTATTGTGGTCTCTGGGTAAGAGGTGGAACAGGGTCTCTTCCCTGGCCTCTGGGTTCTGACCTGCGCGCTCGCTCCTTCTCCCCCAAGGTGGACATGTTCTCCGGGGCGGTATTCATTCAACAGGCTCTGGGCTGGAACATCTATGCCTCTGTCATCGCGCTCCTGGGCATCACCATGGTCTACACTGTGACAGGTGGCCGTAGCTGGGGCTTAGGGAAGGAAGTGGGCTCAGTAGATGTGACAGGAGCGTCGCTCAGCCATATTCTGTTCACCAAGTCCAGCCTTCAGTTTCCCGAGTGCATGAGTCTGGAGAATGGGCTATCGTTTTGAAATCTGTTCTCCGGAAAGGGGCACCTTTTCCATATTCGAATAACACGGTCGGTACTAGGAGCAGACTGTCTGGGCTGTCCCCACTGATCCCGGCCCGTTGCAGGAGGGCTGGCAGCGCTGATGTACACGGATACCGTGCAGACCTTCGTCATTCTTGGGGGGGCCTTCATCCTCATGGGTTACGGTATGCCCCGATGGGGGAGGGGCGCGGAGGTCGAGGGTCGCAGGGCTCTCCCTCTGGGAGCTGGGACATCCCGCGGCTCAGGAATGTGGGTCCTAGGGAGGGACGTGGCGTGGGGGCCGGGTCCCCTGACGGTCCTGCCCGCACAGCCTTCCACGAGGTGGGCGGGTATTCAGGGCTTTTCGACAAGTACTTGGGGGCAGTGACGTCGCTGACGGTGTCCGAGGACCCAGCTGTGGGCAACATCTCCAGCTCCTGCTACCAACCCCGGCCCGACTCCTACCATCTGCTCCGGGATCCTGTCACAGGAGACTTACCGTGGCCTGCGCTGCTCCTGGGACTTACCATCGTCTCAGGCTGGTACTGGTGCAGCGACCAGGTGCGGGGGTCAGAGCTTGGGTGGCAAGTAAGGCTGGGGTGCAGCCAGAACCGATGTGGGCGGGGCCAAGGTGGGTGGAGCCTGAAGCCGTGCAGGGGAGCTGGGTCGAGGGCGTGGTCTGAGGGGGCGGGAACCCAGCCAGGATGTAGCTAAACCCGAGAAAGCCGGATCCAATCAACAGGGGCTGTGTATGGAGCGGAACTGCCGAGCGCTGGGCCAGGCAGGGCCTGGATTAGAGCAGGGAGTTGAGGCAAGGCCTGAAGGCGCCGGGTGTCCGGGACTGGCCGCAGGTAGTTGAAGTCCCCTTGTCACAGGTCATTGTGCAGCGCTGCCTGGCGGGGAAGAACCTGACCCACATCAAGGCGGGCTGCATCCTGTGCGGCTACTTGAAGCTGATGCCTATGTTCCTCATGGTCATGCCAGGAATGATCAGCCGCATTCTTTATCCAGGTAACAGAGTCACCCCCGCCCCGGGTAAGCCCTGTGCCCCATCCAGACCCTTTCTTGTGTAAGGATCGAAGTGCCTGCTTTCTCATATCTGTTACAGTCCCAAGATTTGGGAATTCAGCCATCTAGTCCCACCTCCTGCCAGGGGCCCCACCTCGCTCCCATTAGAACCCCCAGACCAGGCCCCATCCTAGCCGTGTCGTGTCCTTTCCCCCAGACGAAGTGGCGTGCGTGGTGCCTGAGGTGTGTAAGCGCGTGTGCGGCACTGAGGTGGGCTGCTCCAACATCGCCTACCCGCGGCTTGTCGTGAAGCTCATGCCCAATGGTGAGGACGGGCCCCAGGTTGCCCTCTGCCCACGGGAGACTGCTCTCAGGAGGAGTCACCCTTCGCCAAGCCCGCAGCCTTCCGGGACTCACTGCTCCCCCTGGTCACAGGTCTGCGCGGACTCATGCTGGCGGTCATGCTGGCCGCGCTGATGTCCTCGCTGGCCTCCATCTTCAACAGCAGCAGCACCCTCTTCACCATGGACATCTACACGCGCCTGCGGCCTCGCGCAGGTGACAGCGAGCTGCTGCTCGTAGGACGGTGCGGTCTGAGTCCCCCGACGCCCCCCCATCTCCACGAATCAGCCCGGGAGGCGGGCAGGGAGCCCTGACTGGTGGGCTGGGGAGACGAGCGTCCTCGGCGAGGTCTGACGGCCCCCCACCGCAGGCTCTGGGTGGTGTTCATCGTGGCAGTGTCGGTGGCCTGGCTCCCCGTGGTGCAGGCGGCACAGGGTGGGCAGCTCTTCGACTACATCCAGGCAGTGTCCAGCTACCTGGCGCCGCCCGTGTCCGCAGTCTTCGTGCTGGCGCTCTTCGTGCCTCGCGTCAACGAGAAGGTGAGGGCACCTGCACGTTGTGAGCTTGCTGCAGGGCTCGGACATCGGAGAAGGCTGACGCTCTCTCACCCCCACAGGGAGCCTTCTGGGGACTGATTGGGGGCCTGCTGATGGGTTTGGCGCGCCTTATTCCCGAGTTTTCCTTCGGCTCCGGCAGCTGCGTTCACCCGTCCGCATGCCCCGCGCTCCTCTGCGGGGTGCATTACCTCTATTTCGCCATCGTGCTCTTCGTCTGCTCTGGCCTCCTCACCCTTGTGGTCTCACTGTGCACAGCACCCATCCCGCGCAAGCACGTAAGTGTCAGCCTCTGGCCAAGCATTCAACAGGCACCATGTGGGCCAGTGCAGCCCTCTGTACCCCGTCTGCCAGTGGCTTCCAGGGAACACCAGTGGAGAGCACCCGATTTTCTATACTGAGGGCTGGTGGGGGCAGGCTGGGAGTCCAGTTTAAGTTGCATTTGCAAAGAAACAATGTTTTTATTTAATGACCTTTATTTGAAGTGGGATGGGGGAGACGGCTTGAAGATCATGAGGGAAGTGATTCAAGTCCCCCCAGAACCTTGGCATGGCCTTAGGAGCCCAAAACAGGTTATGTCTGGTGGCTGCGGGAGACAGCACTACCCTGACAGCCCACAAAAGGGTCCGGTCTTGTTCTGCTGCAGGACAGAGCTTTCCACACCCAGCTGAGACGCTTGGGGTCAGCCTGAGGCCAAAGGGAAGCCACGGGTCATGTTTGAGGGAGCCGAGCCTCAGCTAGGTGCACAGGCTGGACAGAGGGAGGCTCGGAAGTGCAGGTGCGAACAAGAGACATTAGGGTCTGGCGTGGGGGAACCGAACTCCCACTTGGCCCCTGCTCCCCTCCCCCCCAGCTCCACCGGCTGGTTTTCAGTCTCCGGCACAGCAAGGAGGAGCGGGAGGACCTGGACGCTGGCGATGAGCGGGAAGGCCCAGCCTCACCTCCAGTCCAGAATGGGCGCCCCGAGCACGCAGTGGAGGTGGAGGGTGAGGCGCTGCCCCAGGAGGCGGGGCCAGGGAGCAGGGCGCGCCAGGTTCCCGCAGACTCACTGCAGGGCTTCCATTTTTTCCAGAGCCCCGGCCCCCGGCTCCAGGACTGTTCCGCCGGTGCCTGCTCTGGTTCTGTGGCATGAGCAAAGGTGGGGCGGGCGGCGCCCCACCCCCTACCCAGGAGGAGGCGGCTGAGGCAGCCAGGCAGCTGGAGGACATCAGTGAGGACCCGAGCTGGGCTCGTGTGGTCAACTTCAACGCCCTGCTCATGATGGCCGTGGCTACGTTCCTCTGGGGCTTTTATGCCTGAGGCCCACCACGCTGGGACCGTGATTCACAGCCAGGGCCGGGCTCAGACTCACAAGGAGCAGGGATGGGGGAGCCGGCTATGGTGAGAGGGAGAGGGGCCCGATGGGAGGAGGAAGGCCATAGTCCCCTTCCCTCCTCTACCACGTCTGCCTGGGACCCAGTCCGCCACAGGAGTCCCGGCACACAGAAATAAAGCTGCCCTCCCCCATGCTGCTGTAGCCAACGTGTTCTTGCTTCGGGCGCCGTGGGATCTGGCTCTGCATCTGCGCTGCTCACAAAACCTTCTTTTCTGGAGACCGGGGCCACGTGGCCCTCCACTCATCCACCTCCAGCTGGTGCTTTTCGGTCTTCCAGCCCCCATCCTGCAGTCCTGGGGAGAGGCCATAGGGTGGGGGGGTTGGTGCTACGGGGACTGTGGGGAGGGGCCTGGGCTGACCCTGGACAGAGGGGTAAGGAGCGGCGCAGGCTGGGGACAGGCTTTAGGACCCGCTCAGCCTTCCCGTGCCTCTGCTGGGTGATCCCTGGCCTAACGTGAAGCTGAAACCTCATCCGGTTGCAGCAGGAAGTCACTGAGCTAGCACATGGAATAGGGGCTGAATAAAAGATCAGCATCAGTCATTTGAGCCGCCCCTCCCTCCCGGTTCTTCTCTACCCAGTGGGGTTACTTACAGAGACAACACTGACAGCCCCAGGGACCACCCCAACCTCTCCACCCTGCAGACAGGGAAACAGGCCCAGACTGAAGCTGAACCGGACCTACCGCTTCCCAGGCGGAGGAAAAGGGGACAGGCAGAGCCCAGGGAGGAGAAGGCCCCCGGGGCCAAGGAACCTGAATGTTACCTTTCAAGAATGTCGGGAATAGCCTGTCCAACACTTGGTGTGTCTCCTTGACGACCCAGCTCTCTTCCTTAGGACCTGGATGGGGGTGCAGAACCAGGGGCTCTCGGTTCCCCAAGCTGAACATCCTCTCCCCACCCCACCCCCGGAGCCACCAACCGTCAGGACTGAGGGGCTCTTACCGGCCTGGACTCGGTCCCTCAGTCCCTGCAGCTCTCCTGGGAGGGGCCCGCCTTCCCGCAGGGCGGCAAGCACCAGCGCGTGTGTGGCAGCCCTCAGGATGGCCTCAGGGCCTGCCGTCTGGCCCAGCACAACCTGTACCTTGTCTGGAGACCCAGGGACAGACTGGTACCAGGGAGGGCCACCTCCCCAAACACTCCTGCCCTTGGCGGAGCATGGAAGACCACCTCTCACCCTTTCCTTCCCAGCGCCATCTGCTGCTGCCCCCCAGTGCTCTGGCCAAACGGAAATGCCCAGTTTCCAAATGCAACATCACAGCAGCTCACGGGGGCAGGTTTATTTTGCATGTTTTTAATGGCTGGTGAGAGAAAGCACCTCTTAACATACATCCAGCAGACCAGTAAACTCGAGTACTTTTCCTCAAGTGACTGAGAGGGACAGGCAGTCCCGAGATTAAAGGTCCCAGTCTTGGAGAAAGTGTGCTGCAATGTACCAAGTGCTTTTACAGTCATCCTACTTGATCCTCATACAAACGCTGCAGGTAACAAGGCAGGTCTTGTTAGCCCATTTCCCAGAGGGGCAGAGTGAGCCTCACCGGGCATGCAGCTATAATCTGAGTGCATCACGTCTCAGTCTAGAGCTCCCCCGGACACCAGCTAGACTCCAGACCGTCCAGGCTTGTCCAGGGCGTGTGGCCCTGGAGCCGAAGGAATGAGAGCCCAGGAGGGCACAGCTTGGGGTGGGAGGACCCAGTACTTACTTCGTGACGGGTCCCAGTGAAGAAGGTAAGGTTCCTGGTGTCCCTCGGCCAGCTGCTGCAGCTCAAAGACACTGCAGGGAAGAGAGCACAGTGGGGGAGGGGAAGGCAAAGGCAGGAGCAACTCCCGGTCAGCCGCACTGCCGCCTGCTACCCATCCTGTCCACTTTTTTTTTTTTTTTGTATTTTTCTGAAGTTGGAAACAGGGAGGCAGTCAGACAGACTCCCACATGTGCCCGACCGGGATCCACCTTGCATGCCCACCAGGGGGCGATGCTCTGCCCATCTGGGATGTTGCTCTGTTGCAACCAGAGCCACTCTAGCGCCTGAGGCAGAAGCCATAGAACCATCCTCAGTGCCTGGGCCAACTTTGCTCCAATGGAGCCTCGACTGCAGGAGGGGAAGAGAGAGACAGAGAGGAAGGAGAGGGGGAGGGGTGGAGAAGCAGATGGGCGCTTCTCCTGTGTGCCTTGGCTGGGAATCGAACCCGGGACTCCTGCATGCCAGGCTGATGCTCTACCACTGAGCCAACTGGCCAGGGCCCATCCTGTCCACTCTTCATCTGTCCTTCACCCACTTCCCAGCTGTCCCTTAGACACTGCCCACGCACTCCACGGCCGCCTTCCCTTCCTTCTGCATCTACACATCCATCTGCCCCGCCCACCCGTTCTTCCTCCAACAAATGTTCTCCATGCCTGCTCCGTGCTGATGCCCCACTGTGCTCATGCGTGACGCTGTCCTCAGGTCAGTTCAGTGGACGTGAGAACAGGAGCAGGGGTGGGGCCAGGCCAACGAATAAGGCGCACGTATGGGGAGGAGTGATGAGTGGGAGACCCTGCTACGTACCTGGAGACCAAGCGATGCAGGGGGACCCCCAAGGACAGGGACAGAGTCCGAGACGGCCAGACACCTGTGGGAAGTGGGAGTCAGGAGCCCAGGCTGGGGGACAGACTGAGAGACAAAGTACTTGAGACCAAGGGGTTGAGTCACCTGTCCACAATGGCTCCATCCGATTGGCTGAAGTGGGGTCCAGTACCTCCCCCTTCTGAAGAAAGTGCTTCAGGACCAGCCAGAGCCGGCCTCTGTTCAAGGTCTCTAAGACAAGGGCCCGGACTGCCCGGTAGTTGGCGTAGATGTGGAGGGCAGTGAAGAAGAAGAAACACCCGAGGTTGAGTCTGGAACGAGAGGGGCTCGGCAGGGGCGGGGCAGAGCTGGGGCTCGGCAGGGGCGGGGCAGAGCTGGGGCCCCGCCCAGCGGGCACCTCTGTCCCTCTGCGCTGGCTCTCGGCTTACCTGGGGCAATCTGACACCAGGGGAAGTATCAAGAGGCTGACCAGGAGCCCCACCAGGTTTACCAGCGTCTCCTGGAAAACAGCAGAGGGGTTGGGAGTTGGAGGGCCCCCTCCGGGCCAGACTGGCCATCCTGAAGTCCCTTTCCCGACAGTCCTCTCTGCCCCAGAAATCCCCCACAGCTCCCTGTACTGATCGGGGTGCTTAGTCAATTTTTAACATTTTTAGTGAGTGTGCTGTCATTTAAAAGATACTTGCTGCTTCTCTGCCCAGGCAGATACGATGCCCTCGAAACATGTCTCCTTCGTTTTGCAAGTCATCTGAGCAGCCCTATGCTTAGGCAAGTCAATGTCCACAGATTGGCATTTCTTTGGTGGTTAAAAAAGGCTGACTTCCCCCTGGTCCCTTGGGTATGCAGTTACCAACAGACACTTTTGCAAAGGGGTCAAGGAATGACCTAGGAAGAAAGGCACGAGATCTAACCCTCTTACTCGAGAATGAATGCTATTAAGTACCCTGATGGCCTGGCTGAGCTCACCCTAGGAGAAAGGACCCCAGGCCGCCTGCGGCCAGCTCGTCATAGGGACGAGGAGTCTGGACTGGTGGCCCTGACTACTGGGGACCCCGGGAGAGTTGCCCCTGGCACGGAGGGGCCTGAGGATGGAGAGCTTTTCTTGCCCAGCCATCCTGGATAGGCTGTGGGCACGACAGCTAACTAAGGACCGGGAACCTTGGGAGCTCAGAGCAGAGGGGCCTGCTCTTCCCTAGGTGGGAACCGCCCTATCCAGCAGCCACAGCGAGTGGTCACAAGGCACCATCAGCAGGAAGCAGGTGTCCGCTGCGGGAGGGACATGTCCCAGGTTGCCCCGTGCCGGGTAACTGCCTCTGGGGACCGAGGAAGCCCTGGAGCCTTGGGAAGTACAGCTCAGGGGTGGGGGAGGGCTGAGGGTTAGGAAAAGCGCTGATGGGGGACGCAGGCACAACTGGGAGACCCTGACGATCAAGGCATGGGTTGTACTTATTTCCTTGTCCCTAAGAACCCAGGGAGAGATAATGGGGAAGAACTAGTCCAACCAGTTCCTGAGAGAACGGATGTGTCCAAGGGACCTTTCCAAGGGGCTCTAGGGAGACTGAGCTGCTCCACGCCTCATTTCCTCAGGGGAAGAATGGCAACAATGAGTCTCTCCTGCACAGGGAGCGACAGGGACTCGATGAGCTCATACAAATAAAATACATGGTGAATTTTACAGCTGTGTTACTTTTTTTTTTTTTTTGTATTTTTCTGAAGCTGGAAATGGGGAGGCAGTCAGACAGACTCTGACATGTGCCTGACCGGGATCCACCTGGCACGCCCACCAGGGGGCAACGCTCTGTTGCAACCAGAGCCATTCTAGCACCTGAGGCAGAGGCCACAGAGCCATCCTCAGCACCTGGGCCATTTTTGCTCCAATGGAGCCTTAGCTACGGGAGGGGAAGAGAGAGACAGAGAGGAAGGAGAGGGGGAGGGGTGGAGAAGCAGGTGGGTGCTTCTCCTGTGTGCCCTGGCCGGGAATCGAACCCGGGACTCCTGCATGCCAGGCCGACACTCTACCACTGAGCCAACCGGCCAGGGCCTGTGTTACTATTATTGAAGAAATACAGCTTGTATTACTATTATTGAAAAGAGTTAGTTTTCATTAAAAAAAAAAAGAAGTTCTAGGCCCTGACTGGGTAGCTCAGGTGACTGGAGCATCATCCCGATATGCCAAGGTTGTGGGTTCTATCCCTGGTCAGGGCACATACGAGAATCGTCTAATGAACACATAAATAAGTGAACAACAACTTGATGTCCATCTATCTCTCTCTAAAAATCAAATTAAAAAGAAAAAAATTATATTTAGAAGTTGAGCAAAACAAATATAAGAGAAAGACAAAAAAGTAGAACTGGAGAGGAGAGGTTTCTTTATCTTTTAAATAAAAATTATTTCAAGGATTTTATTTATTGATTTTAGAGAGAGAAGAGAGAAGGGGGAGAAGCAGGAAGCATCAACTTAGTTGTTTCTCATATGTGCCTGGACTAGGCAAGCCTGGGGTTTGAAACCAGCGACCTCAGCGCCACCACAGGTCAGGTGAGAAGAGAGGTTTCTAAATTGCTTCAGTGTCAAAGAAAACTACGTCCCCTTTCTGACACCTCTGGACCTCACTTTCCCCTCTGTAAACAGGGATAACAACAGCACTCCTCCTAGGGCTGGTGTTAGTTGAATAACTCAGTGCGCCTGACCTGTGGTGGCGCAGTGGATAGAGCGTCGACCTGCAATGCTGAGGTCACCGGTTTGAAACCCCGGGCTTGCCCGGTCAAGGCACAAATGAGAAGCAACTACGAGCCAATGCTTCCTGCTCCTCCCCCCTCAGCCTCTCTCTCTCCTCTCCCTAAAAATTAATAAATACAATCTTTAAAAAAATAATGCAATGTATATAAACACTCAGCATGGGGGTAGGGGGCCCCCAAACCTGAAGGGTTCAGCCCGTCTCCCGTGGTCAGGCGAGGGCCGGGCCGGGCCTGCTAAACTGCTGAGTGGATGCCTCCGGCCAGGCCGTGAACCCAGCCACCTTGCACGCTGAGCACTTCTGACTCCCCACGTACTCTATCATGAACTCACATGATCAGACATCCACCCCGATCGTGAGGCTACGGCAGGGCGAGGGTGAGGGCCGGGCAAAGGGAACCAGCTTGGACTCCCTGCCACCAGAGCCCGCGCCCTCACTCCTGACCCCCTATCCTGAAGTCAGAGCAGGGGCACCGACATTTCCTTCGGTGTGTCTCCCACGCCGACCCCCGGGAGCACTGGGTGCTGCTGCCCCCACCTCAGACTGGGACCTGGTCCGATGCACCCCCTGCTCCCGCACGCCATCCCTGCAACCCACCTGCTCACCTGGCTGCCATCCTTGGCCGCCACGTCGGCCATGTTGTTGCGCCGGGCCTGGTGCACGGTCAGGGCGGCCCGAGTAGCGCCACCGGCCACGCTCACAATGCACTGCGCGGGGAAAAGGGGAGAGAGACAGGCAGGGTGGCTGCGGGCTGTGGGGACAGGCACTTCTGTGGGCGAGCCCTGTCCTCAGCTCCAAGCAGCTGGAGGAAACCAGGCCGCGGGCAGCCCCCCCAGCGAGAGCCCCAAGGCCGCCTCGGAACCGATGCTCACTAGATGCTCACTATGCGCCTCCGCCAGGCCCGCCTCCGGTCTCACGCCGAGAGAGAACTGAAGTTCCGCCTGCCCCTGCACCCCACGGACCCAGCCCCAGGAGACTCGACTTCCTCCCCCACGGGGGAGGCCCAACGGCCATTCTCAGCCCAGAGCTGCCCTGCCCTCCGTCTGCTCCTTGGGCTGCACCCCCCCTTGCCGAGCTTCCGGGCCCAGGCTGGTTTCCAACTTCATGCTTGCATTCTGCCCGCCTGTAGCTGACCCCACTCTCCTCTTGGCCTGGAGGAGGCCGAACCGAGCCTTCCAGACCAGTTCCGAACCACCGTGGGTGGCCCTGACCTCCAAAGGGAACCTGGATCTCTCCCTCTGAGATGTAAAGCCGACTGATGAGGGCCCCCGCCACCTCCATCCACCTCCTAGTCATCAAAGCTCTTTTAGGTGTCAGGCACGATTTCAGTGGTATGCTTTAATTCGGGCTCAGTCCCTGTCTCAGGAAGCTCACACACTCACAGACGTTAAAGAAACAAGCTGTTGCCTGATCGGGCAGTGGCACAGTGGATAGAGCATCGACCAGGGACAGTGAGCACCCAGGTTTGAAACTCTGAGGTCGCCAGCTTGAGTGTGGGATCATAGACACGACCCCATGGTCGCTGGCTTGAGCCCAAAGATCACTGGCTTAAAGCCCAAGGTCGCTGGCTTGAGCAAGGGGTCACTGGCTCAGCTACAGACCCCCGGTCAAGGCACATATGAGAAAGCAATCAATGAACAACTAAGGTGCCGCAACTACGAACTGATGCTTCTCATCTCTCTCCCTTCCTGTCTTTCTCTCTCACACAAACACAGAGAGACACACAAAAGAAATAAGTTACGCAGGTAGAGGAAGTGTAGGGACCTGAACACACGGAAGGAACTCTGAAAGCCTGTTGAAGTCTTTAACCTAAGAGCAACGGGCCAGAAAGTGACCTGATTCGATTTCCACTTGTAAAAGCGTTATTGGGCCGCTCTGAGGACTGCAGGGGGTGAGACTGGAAACAGGGAAACCACCCAGGAAGCAGCTGCTTTTTCAGCAGCAAGACAGCACCGGCCACATGGAGATGGAGGAGAGACAGACTGGAGCTTCAGGAGGGAGAATAAGAATTGAGTGCACATTTCCTGAGGGTGGCAGGTGTGCGGGAGGAGAAGGCGTGGATGACAGCCAGACTGCTGGCTGGTGTACCTGGGGACAGAGGAGCTGGTCACCGAGACCAGAACTCTAGACAGGGTTGGGGGGCAGGGGCGGGGTGGAGGCAGTTCATGGCCCTGCTCTAGTCCCTCCTATGGACACCGAGGCCCGAGGCGGGCTTTGGTCACCACCCTTGGTCCACCGCTGCAGCAGGGACCCCCTCTGGGGGTTTGTCCCGGGCGGGGATGCCCATGGCATTTAGTGAGGGTCAGGGCAGCTAAACTCCCCCGCCACAGAGAGCATGTCAGTGGTGCCCTGTGGAGAAACCGCCCTCCAGGGGATGCTGGCCGGAGAGACGGGCCTTCGGGATGGACCCTAATGTCCTCTTAAGTCTTTGGTCTGTGCCAGACACTTAACCCGGAGGCGGAGACAGGCCGAACTGTTCAGCGAACCTTGCGAGGCTTCAGGGTCCTCCCCTGGGCGAAGCCCCCAAAGGAACCGCCAGGGTGAGCAGCCTGGCAGAGGTGAGGAGCTCGCTTCGCCCCGCCGGCCCTCTCCTCGCGTCCCGGCTGCGCCCGGCCTTGCCGCTGGACCTTGACCCATCCACACGGTTCCTTCTGCTTAGAACAGCCACCCCGCACCCACACTCACTTTCGGGGGAGGACCTCCTCCACGTCCTTACTGGGCCAGATTCCCTGAACCCCCTGCTCTCACACTTCTCATCTGGAGGATCTGTATTATTTAATTTTCTGTGGCTTTCTTTCAAAAATAGGAGGGCCTCTATTCCGTGCCAAACCTGTAGTGGTCACTCAATAAACATTCTACTGAAAGAATGGAAGGTGCGAGGGAGCAGGTCCCAGGACACTGATGCTGGGGTACCCCCCACCTCCCAGCTCAGTGCCCCCTCACCAGTGCCGGGGCCCTAGACCTCAGGGCTCCAGAGGATCTGGGCCACCAGAAGCTGTCTGGTGGAAGGACCAGAAAGCATGGTTGGGGCTGAGCAGAAACATCTGAGCGTTTGCACTCTTCTAGGAGTGCCTTGAACACAGAGCCCAGGCTGGGCTCCTTGAGGGCCCAAGTGAGCCCACACACAGCACCACTAAGGCAGGGATCTTGGGTACAGGGGTGTCCCAGAGGGGGGTACCTTAGCCAGGTTGCTCATGCAGACGGTCATGGTGAAACAGACTGGGTATACAGGGGCCATGATCTCGAGGAACATGGCGACATCGTTGAGGATGTCGGCAATAAGCCTGGGGGAAAGGCATCAGAGGTGAGGGGTCAGAGGTGAGAGGCCTTCGTAATAGAAGACGCCCCTCCCTCCCCTCAGTCCCAGCTCCTCACCTCCACTGCTTGGCGTTACAGTCCAGTTTGCTCCTGTTGGGGAGGAGAGATTGGTTTGCAATTTGGGTTTAAGAAGAAAACATGTCCTATGGGCCGTGCAGGCCATCCTTAAGCTAAGGTAAGGTCCCAAGGGCTCAAGAAGACCCACACCCCAGCCAGACATCGGTCCTGACACCCTGTCACTGCTGCCTGGAGTGCTACCATCAGCTGGGAGGACCTTTAGTGGTCAGTCAGTGTTTCCCCTTACTAACCCACGACACACCGAGGAATGAACTGTCTTGCGGCGCTCCCCACCCTCTGGCCCTCTGCTCAGGGAGGCCATCCTGGGCGCCTCTGCCGTCCCCCCTCCCCTTCGTCTTGCCTGCAGGGCTCCCGGCAAGAAGTCCACATACTGTAGACTGGGAAACGCTGCATTTAGTGTAACCCCAGCATTTTATGGACAACAAGCTCAGAGAAGGGCTATGACTTCCCCCAGATCGCATAGAGTAGAGGGGACAGGCCACGAGAAAGAGCCAGGTTCTGACACCCAGGCCTAGGATACTTCTGCTACACAGCGTCACAACGGCCACCTCTTCTGCCCGGCAGTGCCACCCTGATCCGTGCAGAAACACTGGAGACCACTGCCCCAGGGGCAGGAGGGGCTGCAGTCCCCAGCACAGCTCGGAATCTGCAGCATTGGCCCTGACCCTTGCTTGACTGGAAATCTCCTGGAGGGAAAGGAACAGCCCTGGGTGCGGAATGGGACTCACGTGGGGAAGTCCTGGGGGAATATATGGCAAAGGCAGGACTGGAACACAAGGGCCAGGTCGAGGACTCAGCCCAAGAAAGCAGCCGGTACCGCAGAAGGAGTGCAGGCTTTAGGTTCAAAACCCACCTCACCAGTTACGAGCTGTGGGACCTGGGGAGTCACTTCCTTCTTCATGGCTTGCTTCACATCCGTAAAATGTGCACATGCAATCCTACTCTAAACCGTGGCTGCAAGGATTAGGGATGATATGTAGAGAGCTTGTGAGGCACAGTTAGTTAATAGCAGCTGGTGCTCACGGAGCCCATAGTACGTGCCACGCCATGCACTAAGCACTTCGCATAAACTGTCTCACTGCACCTCGCAGTGGCCATTAACAGCGCACACTCAGCACTCCTGAGGTGGCCCAGTACTGACCTGACGAGGAAGCAGGCAGCACGAGATCCTCAAGCCCTTCTAGATGCATGGTGACGTTGGTCCCATGAGACAGGGACCCTGACGGCCTGCTCAAGCCCACCCCCCACCCGGTTCGGCAGAATCCGGCTAAGTGTCTCTGCAGTCCAGTCGCTCCGTGTGGGCTCAGCACCGGCTGCTCAGGCCTCTCCTCCCACAAGCAAACGGAGGACGCTCGGAGCGCTGTGGCTCTGCGTTTCCCATGATGGGCAGCGAGTGGCCCGTCAGTGCTCTTGCAGGCACTTCCGGCCATAGCCATGGCTCTGTGTCTTCACTGCTAGGTGACCCTGGGCGAGCCACCTGTACTGGGTACTCCACCTAAAAACTCCCTAGTTCTAATGCTCTAACTGTTCTACCCTGGAAACTGGCAGGGGACAGGAGCTGAAAGTACAGCCAGCGTTGAGATAGACATGACCGCTGTACTGGAGGGGCCAGAAGTCTCCGGCCTGGAAGACAAACTCACCCCTTCCACCAGGCAAAGACGATGCGGCCCAGCATGCCAGTTGAATCTGGGGAAGAGAGGCATTGGCACAGAATGAGGAAGAGTCTGAGGGACCACAGGGCTTCACAGGCCCTGCCACCAAGATGGCCGATTCACCTGGGTCACTGTCCTCGGGAGCTCAGTCTGTTGTGGTTTAAGTTCTAGACCAGTGGTTCTCAACCTTTCTAATGCCGTGACCCCGCAATACAGTTCCTCATGTTGCAGTGACCCCAAACCAAAAAATAATTTTGGTGGCTACTTCATAACTGTAATTTTGCTACAGTTATGATTCGGAATGTAAATACCTGATATGCATTATGTATTTTCCAATGGCTTTAGGCGACCCCGCTGGGGTCGCGACCCACAGGTTGAGAACCGCTGTTCTAGACAGACATAGCTGTATGATGGGTCAGACATGCCTAGATGAGTTCTGGCTGGGTAGCTCCATGGTTTAGAACACTGTCCTGATATGCCAAGGTTGCAGGTTCGAAGGTAAGGACAATACCTATCTCAGAGCTACCGTGGAGACTGAGTCGGTACATTTAAAAACTGGCACATAATATACATTGTCTGTGCGAACTAGGACGAGAAGCCACAGGTCACTACTGCTTCTCCACTGACATGCGCAATCAGAGAGCTTCTTTCCGGAGGTAACTCACGTTGGGCCAGTCAGCTCAGCCTTAGTGGTAAGGGTACAGGCAGAAGCCTCCTCATTACCCAAAAGGTCCAGGGAGGCTCATCAGAGGTGTGTCCGGGCAGATGCTAGGAGCAGCATGAGCCTTACTGAGGCTCTAACTCAAACCCTCCCTGGGAAGGGCAGGGAAATGCAGAGGGCAGTGAGGAGAGCCAAGGGCGCTCCAGACCCGAACGCCAGCATCTCCCGTTCCCTCTCCCCTTCACCACGGCACCGAACTGCAGCTTCTACTTTTTATGAGTGGTTTCTCAGAAAGCGGTCTACACATTTAATATAGGATTACTACAGTTATTTCTAGCACCTGTTAGCATCCCCGAGAGCCTAAAAGGCCTTTCATTCTTCCCAGAACCTCCTCTATTAGGACCAACTATAATTTAATTTTTTTTTTTTTTCTAGTACTAACCAATTTCCCACACCCTGGTCTTCCACAAAGAGCCTAGCGGGAAAGGGGAGGGGCCGGTTAGGTCAGGGATCCGGGCTCCTGGTGACTAGGGACTGAACAGTGCTGCAAGGCTGGTACATGGGATGGGGGTATTCCAGCGGTGGGAGGCTAATTAATCACTGAATAGGGCCAATGAAAATCTTAAAACAGTTACTCCGCTGAATTTTGTCTTTCCTTTAGCTGGATATAAGGCACTGTTCTCGGCACGAGGGAGACTTAGCTCCGGGATCTAATCGGGCCCAAGTCCATAAACATACATATCACAGCCCAGAGCCAGAGCCCAGAACACTGGGAGAGGGGTGGGTTTCTCAGCCGCAGGAAAAAGAGGAGGCCAGCGATGCAGGGCTGAGAGCGGCGACGGGCCAAGCTCCGGGGCCCAGCTCACCTTTCACCAGCCAGGTGGCCGTGGCAGCTGAAACAGAGGCCTCTGGGTTTCCCACTCCGATGCCCAGCAAGACGGCGTGGGTGGCCAGGGCGCCGGAGAGGCTGGAAGCAAAGGCCTGGAGGAGGAAAAAAATGATCTGAGTAGTGGGTGCAGGAGCACGGCGGTCTAAGTTCCCGTGTCAGCCCTCCTTGGTGTGTGACCTGGGCCTTGTCACAGCTCCGCTCTGGGCCTCAGTCTGCGGTCCATACACGGGAGGGAGAGCCGGCCGGCGCTGCCCCCCGCCCCGGGCTATAGGCCGCCTCGCTGACCTGCACGGAATCCCACAGCTGGTAGGGCAGATAGTCCGGGCTGACGCTGTCCGGGAAGCCCTGCGGCAGGAACACCGTCAGGAGACGCGAGAGAGGGGGCGAGGCGGTCGCGGGAGGTGCCCCTCCGCCCCCATCTGGTTCTTCGGGTTTCACGGCCGCGGAGAAGTCCCACCAGCGCCGCCTCCAGGTCTCCCACTGCAGGCTCCCGTCGGCAGCGGCGTAGCAGCTCCGGGCCTCCTGGGAGCCGAACTGCTCGGAGCAGAGCGGAGCTGCTATAGCTGCTCGTCCAGCCATTTTCCGATCACTTCCGTCAGTCCAACTGGACCACACACGTGGGCAAAAGATAGTTCAGCTGGGCTACGGCGGCTGCAGGGGGCCAATCTTCCTTCGCGAAAGGGCAATCGGCCCTGGAGTGGAGCTCAGGGTCTATAGGCCAGTGGGTCTCAAACCTTTTGAAGTCAGGGTGCATTTAAAATCCTGCGAATAATTGTAGGCGCACTATATACAAGTTTCTGAGAAATATGTTATAATAATTAAGTCACATATTAAAGAAAATAATATAAAGTCCAAGCGTGCTTTTATGGTAATTAAATGAAATAAATACAACAAAATTGAATTTATTCTGACATTAAAAAACATTTTTATGTTACATTTTTTAAGTTATGCTTTTTAGAATTCGTAAAAAAGAGGGGTTAAAAAATAAAAAAACAACAAAAAAGTTATCTTTTTATATATACAGATGCATTCTTAGTAAGATTTAGTAAATTCAGCGGGTCCTGGCATGAATGTGTTAAGTTTTTTCATTCTTGTGTTTATGAGAAACATGAGCCTGATGTGTCCTAGCGATTTCTTCAATGTTTGGGCATATATTTGAAAGGCAAACTCTCATTTCCTCGTCAATACATTGAAGAATCCCTCTCTTTTTACTCTTAATTGTGTTGAGTGCAGAAAACCCCCACCATACATATCATCTTAACTTTACACCAAACAAAGGATAGGAGAAACTTGCCTCCAGTCTTTCTGGGGAACATGGGGGGTAGTGTAAACAATCCAGCACCACAGCTTAACAGCCTTTTGCAACCTAATCAGGCAAGTGAGGTGGGGGTTTGGGCAGACTGTCAGCTTACAGCCAATTCCCCACACCTCTGTCCCCCCAAAATCTAAACTCCAAAACCCTGTTGGTTTTTTGGTCCCCAACAAGCACATATTTCTCTGGAATACCATAGGGTGCACCTGGAAATCTTCTAGGGCACACCAGTGCCCCCTGGCGCACACTTTGAGAACCACTGGTCTAGGCAATGCCTGTCTGACCTCACCGCCCTGCCTTTGACACTTCTGGGCTGGTCCTGGCCCTTGTTCTTTGTAGCATTTCGTAGCTGAGCCACAGGAGCAATAGAGGCCCTCTGACCCGTCAAGTCGTGGAGATGCCAGCATTCCTGTGACCCTTTCGGTTTTGGGGAGAAGGAAAGAGCGTCCCTAGGGAACTGTGGCATTGGAGACCCAGTGTGGCCACAGAGTTTTGAGCTGTGTGACTTTGGGAAAGTTAGTGTCTCTCTCTGGGCCTCAGGTGCCTTCTTTCTTGTAAGGCCAGGGCTACATTTTACTCCTATCTGCAGTAACTAACACCTAGTAGGTACTTCCAAAATAAATGAGGCCCTGGCAGGTTGGCTCAGTGGTAGAGCATGGGCCTGGCGTGTGCATGTCCCAAGTTTGATTCCTGGTCAGGGCACACAGAGTGTGCATCTGCTTCTCCACCCCTCCCCCTTCTCTCTCTCTCTCTCTCTCTCTCTCTCTCTCTCTCTCTCTCTCGTTCCTGAAGCCATGGCTCCATTGGAGCCAGTTAAGTCTGGGCACTGAGGATAGCTCCATGGCCTTGGTCTCAGGCTCTAAGAAGAGCTCTGTTGCTGAGCAACAAAGCATGACCCAGATGGGCAGAACATCGGCCTCTAGTGGGCTTGCTGGGTGAATCCTTTTCAGGCATATTCAGGAGTCTATCTCTGCTTCCTCTCCTCTCACTGAATGAATAAATAAATAAATAAATGATAAATAAATGCATGCATGATGAGAAGTTGGACCAGATGACCCCAAAGGAGGCCTTGTTAAGCTTCCCTTTCTGTTTGTTTTTGTCTTTCTTCTGGTGGCTCTGGCATTCACTACAAATTCTCTGCCCTTCAGCCTTCCCCAAAACTGGAATTTCTGTTGTTTCTGAAAGGATCCTGAGGACATCTGAGGAGTGAGAAGATCAAGGGACTGCAGTGAATAGTGTCAGAAAGCAAGAGAAATAGGCAAAAAGTTCTGTGTGTTTGTTGGGGGAGAGGATAAACACTTTTTCTCTCCCTCCCAACTCACCTTTTTTTTTTCTCTTTTCCTTTCTCCCTTCCTCCTTCTCATTTAGTGCAATGTATGGACTCCAGTGTAGAAATTTTCCAAGAGCGCCCTCTTTTCATCAGAAAGGAATACCCCGATTCCTTAGCCTGGCGAGGAGGTTCGGGAGTCAGCCCGAGATGTCCTTCTGGAGTATGCGCTATGTGGGCTGTTTGGAGTTAACGGCAGTTTTAGCTTCAGGCTCAAGAGAAATTTATGCCCCTCCTTTTAACTACCTAGAACTTGAATTAGGTGTCTTGCCTATAATAAGAGATTATTGGCCCTGGCTGGTTGGCTCAGTGGTAGAGCATCAGCCTGGCGTGTGGAAGTCCCAGGTTCAATTCCTGGCCAAGGCACACAGGAGAGGCACCCATCTGCTACTCCATCCCTCCCCCTCTCCTTCCTCTCAATCTCTTTCTTCCCCTCCTTCTGCCAAGGCTCCATTGGAGCAAAGTTGGCCCAGGCACTGAGGATGGCTCCATGGCCTCCACCTCAGGTGCTAGAATGGCTCTCGCTTCAGCGGAGCAACGCCCCAGATGGGCAGAGCATCGCCCCCTGGTGGGCATGCCAGGGGATCCCAGTCAGGCACATGCGGGAGTTTGTCTGTCTGCCTCCCCACTTCTCACTTCAGAAAAATACAAAGAGAGAGAGAGAGAGAGAGAGAGAGAGAGAGAGAGATTATCATCAATAGCCTTTTCAACCAACCTATATGGTAGGATAAACTTTTACTTAATAAACAACTGCTCTTATCCTCCTGCAGTGACCCTTTGAACCCCCAGGGCTCCCAACTACTTCCCGAGCTCAACATTTCTTACGTACCTGGGTCCCCTCTTCTATCTCTGAATTTCTCCAGCATGTCGGGGTCTCTGAACCTCTGCTAGATGTTGGGTTCCCATACATACGTATGTATTAAATCTGGTTATTTTCTCTCACTTCTTTGCCTCATGTCTATTTGATGATGAGACCAGCAGGAAGAACCTGAGGGCAGCGGAAAGTTTCTTCCTCCCCCATACTGGCATTCTTGGATACCCACTGCCTACCAGTTTGACTTCCTGCTAGAAACTTCTGATTCTCTCACGCTATCACCCTCCTCTGGGACCTCAGCCGGGAACAACACCCTCCCACCCCACCTCATCTTATCTCAGACCTAGACAGCGTCTCTCTGGGCTGAGATAGACCCAGGGGACTTCATCTTCCTTTTTTGAGAATTCGAGTTGCTCGTTGGAGTGAAAAAAAATGGAAGGGTTACAAACGTGCCACGTTTAGAATGAATTAGCTTCTGTGAGTGTATGGAACTCTGAGACCAGCCTCTGTGAGTGAATCCCCTCGGGGGCCTCAGCCTCGATCCAGGGCCTGTCACCTAGTCTCTGTGAGATGTTGGGCAAGTTTCTTCCCTCTCTGTCCTTCCATTTCTTCGTCTGTAAAATGGGAATAATACTAGTACCTACCGTATTGGGTTGAGATGAGGATTAAATGAGCGTCAACATAAGAACATCCAAACCTGTAGAGACTTCTTATAATAATTTATTTGAGCCAAACAGAAGGTACAAGATCTCAACAGGCTGAGAAAAATGCTCTTCAGTATGACAGTTTGCAACTTTTTTTTATACATTTGGAATTAAGGAGGGCACGCCCACTCAACTCTCTTTTTCGAATGAATTTCCTTTCTTCTAAACTCTAAGGGTCCCCAGGAGACTTGCAACCGAGGGGCAGTGAGCAGCGAAAGCTCGTCCCGGGCTCACCCCCCGAGCCTGTCTCCAGGGCCCCCTCTCCTCTGACTCTCCAGTGAGCCACCAGCAGCCCCGCTTTGGCTCGCTGCTTCCCCATAACATTTCTAGCGGCCAAAGCGGTCCCGCCTCGACTCTCTCCTGTTGCTTCTTCTATCTTAAGCCCTACCTTGTTTCACTGCTCCCCAGCGTTAATAAATGTACTCTCAAAATTAAAAAAAAAAAAAAGGATGAAAGAGTCATTTTTAAAGTGTGTTTAGTCTCAATGCACAGAAAAAATGGACAGAGTTCACCTAAGGCAAAGATGAACTGTTCTATGCATGGAGCTGGACGACCCACCATGACCCACCCAGTTGGGAGTCTGTGATTTATCACAGCGCCCCTTTTCCATCCACAATGTATATCTATGACGTTCTGAGTAAGGATGAGGTAAGGGTCAAATCATTGTTGTAGTATAAATGAAAAGGACAAGTGTTTAGTAATCAGAAGTTTCTTCTTCCCTCTAAGTAGGTTAAAATTTTTTATCGTCGATAATCTCTTATTATGGGTAGGGTCCCCACTAGGTAGTTAAGTTGGGGCAAAAGTTCCTCTTAAGCCTCTAGCTCAAAACAATCTGCATTCACCCGACATACCTTGGGGTGACTTGTTCTGAACCCACACATGGTCCACATGCATTACAGTCCAATTTCCACACAGCTTAAAACTCCCCTGCTTAAAACCTTCCAGCGGTGCCTGACCGGTGATGGCACAGTGGATAGAGCATTGACCTGGGACACTGAGGCTGTCCACTTGAGCGCGGGCCGAGATCTTTTGAGCCCAAGGTCACAGGCTTGAGCAAGGGGTTTGAGCCCGAGGTCACTGGTTCAATTTCTGGTCAAGGCAAGTAAAAGAAGTAATCAATGCACAACTAAAGTGAAGCAACTACAAGTTGATGCTTCTCATTTTTTTACTTCTCTCTCTCTCTCTCAACAACTAAAAACAAACAAAAACTCTCAGTGGGTACCTATTACTTTTATGGAAGAAGTTTGCAACATTCTCCTCCAAATCCTACAATGACTTTTCTTTGTTAAAATAAAATTTATTGGGGCGACATTTGTTAATAACATATGAGTTTCAAGTGTACAATCCTATGATACATCATCTGTATGTTGCATTGTGTGCTCAGCCCCCAAAGTCTAGTCTCCTTCCGTCACCATATATTTGACCCTGTTCCCTCTTAATCCTTCCCCATCTGTGTTTATGGGTTTCTTTATTCTCTTTGTTCATTTGTTATTTTCTGTTTTATATCCCACTTATGAGTGAAACCATATGGTTACCATTCTTTCCCATCTGACTTATTTCACTTAGTGTGATACTTGCAAGGTCCGACCATGTTGTTGTAAATGGCAATGTCATCGTTTCTTGTGGCTGAGTAGTGTATCACTGTGTATATGCACCACATCTTTATCCAATCATCTATTAAAGGACACTCTGGTTGTCTCCGTGTCTTGGCCACCACGAATAATGCCGTAATGGACATAGAGGTACATGTATTTTTACGAATACATGTTTTCAAAAGTTTCGTGTAGAAACCCAGAAGAGGGAAACTGTGTCATTCGGTAGCTCTGGTCTTAACTGTCTGAGGAAACTCCACGCCGTCTTCCCTAGTGGCTGTACCAGTTTACATTCCCACCAGCGGTGTATGAAGAGTTTTGGGTTTTTTTTCTTTTTTTGAGGGTTCCTTTTTTCCTACATTCTCTCCAAATCTTATTTCTTCCCTTATTGACAATAGCCTCAATGGCTCTTCTTCACACTTGAAAATAAAACTCAAACTTTGTCATGGCCCCCAGAGCTCTGTGGATGCGCCCTGCCCGCCTCTCAGACCTCACTGGGTGTCCGTCACCCTCTCACTCCCCCACCAGAACGTAAACTCTGGGAAGATGGCGACGTTGTCTTTGGCGCTGATATATTCTCCGTGCCTGGTACCGGTGCCTGGCACAAAGTAGGTACCAAATGCTATTTGTGGAACGGATCGATTTATTTTCTAAACAGGCTTTGTCAGGTAGGTATCATTTTATTATTCCTTTACAGACAAAACTGAGACTTGTATAGAAGCAACTTCAAAGTTACAGAACCAAAAATGGCAAAAGCATTCATTCATTTCTTCATTCAACAAATATCTGGCAAGCAGCTGCCACTCTCAGAGGCACTGAGACAGGAGTTAGACCCGAGGCAAATGATTTTAGAACTACACTATATTTTCTTTCTTTTTTATTTTGCATTCTCTTTAAGAATCACAAAAAAGATAGGATACATTCTTGCTATAAAATAATTCAAACAATAATATAGAGAGGTAAGGTCAAATTCTCCCTTGACCTTTAGCCCTGTACATTTCTCAACAAATGCCAGCCAATCTCCTGAAGCCAATATTGTTTGCTGTTCTACACACTTACACGCACGTGCATGCACACGCACGCACACAAACACACAGAGTTTTATATTTAATTCCCATTTCCATGCTCCCATACTTGCAATCTGGGATAGCCTGCTCTAATTATAGTTCATTTAACATTGTCTTACAGATCTTTTCATATCAGCACTTATGTATTGCCTCATTTATTTTAATAGCTGCATGTCATGCCTTAGTATCAATGTGCTACAATTTCTTTAGATTCTCCATGTTCATGGACCTCCAGGTTGACTCTAAATTTTCATTATTACAAACTGGTATGGTAACTTCCTTGTACAGGACTTTATGTGCATTGAATATGTTTTGGGTTTTTTTTGCTAGAGGGGGTGGTGGGGGGACAGACAGACAGGAAGGGAGAAGGATGAGAAGCATCAATTCATAGTTGCATCACTTTAGTTGTTCATTGATTGTTTTCTCATATGTACCTTAACCACGGGCTCCAGCAGAGCCAGTGATCCCTTGCTCAAGCCAGCGATCTTGGGGTCATGTCTATGATCCCACGCACAGCTGGTGAGCCCGCGCTCAAGCTGGCGACGTTGGAGTTTAGAAACTGGGTCCTCAGCATCCCAGGCTGATGCTCTATCCACTGTGCTGTCACCTGGTCAGGCTATTTTATCGATTTTAGAGAGAAGAAGGGGGGGGAGAGTGAGAGAGAGACAGACAGAGAGATAGAGATAGAGAGACAAGAACATTGATCTGGTCCTGTATGTGCTCTGACCAGGGACTGAGCATGCAACCCCCACACTTCAGGATGATGCTCCAATCAACCAAACTCTCCGGCCAGGACTGAATGTTGGTTTTTGACAGCAGAAACATGTAGCAGGAAACACACATATCTTTAATGATGGTTACTTTGTAGAGCAGTGGCCGGAACCTATGGCTCACGAGCCAGATGTGGCTCTTTTGATTGCTGCATCTGGCTTGCAGACAAATCTTTAATAAAAAAAATAATGTTAAGAATATAAAACATTCTCATGTATTATAATTCATTCATTTCCTACCGCTCATATTTATGATTGCGGGTTGCTGGAGCCAATCACAGCTGTCCTCCGGGACAACACCAAATTTTTATTGGATAATGTATAACGTACATGGGTTGTTGTATGCTCTCACAGAATTACAGTTTAAAACATGTGGCGTTTGCCTGACCTGTGGTGGCGTAGTGGATAAAGCGTCAACCTGGAATGCTGAGGTCACCGGTTCGAAACCCTGGGCTTGCCTGGTCAAGGCACATATGGGAGTTGATGCTTCCTGCTCCTCCCTCCTTCTCTCTCTCTCTCTCTCTCCCCCCACCTGAAATGAATAAATAAAATTTAAAAAAATTGTGGCATTCATGGCTCTCTCAGCCTAAAAGGTTCCTGACCCCTGTTATAGAGGGAGGGAGCTAAAATAATCACCCTTCTCAGCGTGCACTTTTTGTAATATTTCATTGATCTCAATTAGTATGTGCTGGTCTGGAATTTGAAAAACACCTACTAAAAATGGAAAAACATTTGGAAAATATTTAAAAATAATAAAAGGAACATTTCCTTTTTTGTTTTTGATTTTGTGAGTACATTTATTAAAGTTGGGGACAGTGAAACAAGGAGGGGCTGAGGCAGGAGAAGCAACAGGAGAGTCTAGGGGTGCCGCTCTGGCCCACTGGGAAGTCAGAGGAAAGGGGCCTTGGAGACCCGTTCAGGGGGTAGCCTGGGATGAGCTGCCGCTGCTCGTGGCTCCCTTGGTTGCAAGTCTCATGGGGCCCCTTAGAGGGAAGAAATGCCTGGGTGTGCTCCTGAGAGAGAGGATGCACTTAGAAAGGGTATTTCTACTTTGTTGAGTACCTAATGATATGTAGAGAACAAGACAATCATGTCTCCATTCTTGCAGAGCACAGCCTGGTAGAGTCCAGCCCCCAAGTCTTACAGATGGCTCATCTGCAAATTGTGACGTTACTAGTACCCAGTAGGATTTTTTTAAATAAGGATAAATACCTTAACGGATGCTTGACACAGTGCCTGGCATCAATGATAAATATGATGTAAGTTGCCACTAACATATGAATTGGGAGAATAATTGCCATCACATTGTTGTGATGATTTAAAAGTGCCTGCCATGTAACAGGAGGCTCAGTCAATATTGGTTTTGTCAGCATTTGGAGCCTGGATACTGGGATAGGGGGCAGAGGGCACGGATCTCGCCCTGGCTTGGTTTTCTGGGTCTGTCCGCTTATCTGTTATTTCATGGCCTTGCTATCTTTCTAACCTCAGGGAAGCCTCTCCCTCCTTCCCCTCCCCTGGTTGAGCTATCACCCACCCTCAGGACCGAGGTGCAGGGCGTTTCCCTCCCAGGCTGACACTTGACTCCTTGCCTACATCTAGCTTGGGTACACATACCCTGAGAAGCGTAGGAAGACGTCACAGCACTGTTGGACCAGGAGGTGAGCCAGCCTGCGAGAAACGTGACTTCAGAGCAGGGCAGGATCTGAAAGGTATTGGAGAGGAGGGGACCCTGTGGGACCCCAGGACTCTCGAGGAAGAATGCAGGAACTGAGGAAGATACCGAGGGATGAAGGACAAGGAGACTTCACTTTTCTTTCTCTTAACAGGCAGATGGCCCTTCTTCAGGCGAATAAAGATCTCATTTCCAAAGGAATGAAGGAATTCAATGTGCTGCTGAATCAGCAGGTAAGCCCAGGCACTCGGCTTTCAAAGGACCGTCTGGTGGGAGGGGTGGGTGAGAAGAGAGAATCATTTGGAGCTGGGAGGGTAATGGAGGAGTCGAAACAACTTGACGTCGTCGTCGTCGGAGAAAGGCGGATGGATGTTGAAGTCTGTGGACTAATCCTGACTCACATTGCTGACCACGTTCCACCCCCCTCCCCCCACCCCCCAGGTCTTCACGGAGCCTCTCATCTCTGAAGAAGCCATGGTGACTGTGGTGAATGACTGGGTGAACTTGTACATCAACTACTACAAGCCGCAGGTGACAGGCGAGCCGCAAGAGCAGGACAGAACTCTGCAGGAACTTCGGCAAGAGCTGAACAACCTGTCTGCCCCTTTCCTGGACAAATACAGGGCCTTCCTGAAGTCCCAGTGAGCACTCAGACCTCCCACGGCGTTTCTCCTCGCCCAGGCGGTGAGGCCTGCAGCTCCGAGAAGCCCTGAGTTCCCGCCTCCGTCTTCCTGAGTCCTTGGGCTCTGCTCCCTCTGGGTGTTCCTCTACCCTGACACCTCAATAAAGGACAAACACTGGTTTTGTGGGTCTTCCTGGCTCTCCTTTGGTTGTCTGCCCTTGACCTGTGGGGGACGTTGACTCCTTTTCCTTCAGTCCTGCTTCCTAGGTAGGACCTTGGAGACTTAGGTAACCACTAACAAGTACTAAATAAAATAGCCTAAAAGAGGGACCAGGGCCACAGGTGCTAAAGAGACAGTGCTGGAGGAAGGGGATGTTGAAAAAAAAGAGGGAGATAGGAATTCTCCAGAAATGGTGTTCCTGTGACACGCTCGGCTAGAAGACAGTTTGTTGGGAGGAGGTCTCCCAGTCTTGTTCATTCTCTGCTAGCTAGAATCAGGCAAGAGCACAGCTGCCTCCACTGCCCAACCTCCTGCCCTTAGCCCCAGCTTGAACAAAGTTCTGGAATCTTCTGACTCTAAAGACCACACCACCCAATACTTTCCCTGGAGTATTGCTGTGATTTAGAGTTGTAAGGGATTTGGGAAACGCTTTCATACATCCCTTATTCTTCAGGAGGGAAAACCTTCTGCTCGGTCACTGCTCTGGCCCAAATCCCAGAACCGGAGGCAGGTATCCTTGCTTCGCCTTCTGTGCAGCCCAACCTTTTATCATCCCCCGGCTAGACATCCTCTCTCTTTGACCTCCAGACCCCAGCTTCCTTATTTTAGGGAAAAGGGTGAGAGTTTGAAGAAGTCCCGGCGCTGTGCTGCTGCTGGCAGGTAGCTTGAGCAAGTTAATCACCAGAGCAGCTGGCACCGCCTGGCCTTCACCCATCGTGACGTCTGCTCCTCACCCCCCACTGTGGGCTGCGGGGGGGGGGGGCACTGCTCTTATCTTTGATGGGGAGGAAATTGAGGCTCAGAGAGATCAAGTAGCTTGCCCATGGGTCCCCCAGCTCCCTCGGCAAAGGCAGGTTAAACAGGCAGGATGAGCGTAGAGCCCTTGCTTCTCTGAGTCTCGTGTTCTCACCTGTTTACAGGGGTGTGAGAATATGGGGGGCGGGTCGGAGTCAGGGTGCATCACGGGCAAGTCCCACACAGCTGTCCCACGGCTGAGAGGAGCCGTGAGGTCATGCCTCCCTTGCAGTGGGGGCTCAAAAACCTCTGGGTTTATTTTTAATTAATAACTTTCGTAGGAAAATAATATCAGAAAAGTTATTCAACAGGATGTAAGCGGATACACTGTCAGAAACATTCATTTGTGACGCCCACATGGTGCCAGGTGCTGGGGCGGGGGATGGGATTTCCGGTGGTTTTCACTTTCCTATTTATACCTGTAGGTTTTCTCTGAATCGGAGAAGGCTGGCACGTGCGAATTTAGTAATCAGAAAAAAGCAACAAGTAGGCTTTTTGTTAAAAAAAAGAAATCAAGCGAAAGCAGACGTACCCAGTACTCAGGCTAAATCTTTGTAATTTCGACGCTGGGGATGTGCGGGGTCGGAGCAGAGGGATCCCGAAATCAATGGTTCTGGGGGGCCTGCCCGGGTCAGCTAAGACCCTCTAAGGCGCGCTCCACCTCCTCCCAGCCTCGAGGGGGCACCGGGAAACTCCGCAGCCCGCACCACGCCCCGCCCACACGCCCCGCCCACACGCCCCGCCCACACGCCCCCACACGCCCCGCCCACACGCCCCGCCCACACGCCCCGCCCACACGCCCCGCCCACACGCCCCGCCCACACGCCCCGCCCACACGCCCCGCCCACACGCCCCGCCCACTGGCAGCTCCGGCGGCCGCAGGCCTGAATCCCGCGCACCGGATCGCTGGACCCCGCCCCGTGGCTCTTGAAGTGGACCTTCCGCGCCATCCGTTGTTGCTCTTCTCTCTTCCTCCATCCTTCTGGATCTGTTCCTGTCCCCGCCATGCTGAGACAATTGAGTTGTGCTCAGAAAATGAGTTGCATTCGGAAAAATGCAAAAAAAAAAAAAAAAAACCCACAAAAAAACGATTACTCCCTGAGAGGTGACTGTGTAAACACAAATGTATTTCTCAAATTATGAGCATGGTGCTGCCCTGAGTGATCTATTAGCCCTGCTCTGGTCGATACTATATTCCCTGGTCACAGGAGGCTGTTTAAGGTTAATTCAGTAAAATTTAAAAATCATTTCCTCAGTCACAGCCACGTTTCAAATGCTCAGTAAGCCAGACGGGGCTGATGGCCGCTGTGCTGGACGGTGCGCTGTTTCCATAGTCAAGTTCTGGTGCACAGCGCTGTCCTGGACACTCATTTGTCTTGTTATGAAATCACTTCCTACATTTGTTCTTTAAATCATGTTCGCTTTCTCTTTTTTCCTGATTTCCTTACTATAATCTAAAATAAAACGTTAACCATGCTCATAATTTGAGAAATACATTTGTGTTTACACAGTCACCTCTCAGGGAGTAATCGTTTTTTTGTGGGTTTTGGGTTTTTTTTGCATTTTTCTGAAGCTGGAAATGGGGAGGCAGTCAGACTCCCGCATGCGCCCGACCAGGATCCACCAGGCATACCCTCCAGGGGGCGATGCTCTGCCCCTCTGAGGGGTCGCTCTGTTGCATCCAGAGCCATCCTAGTGCCTGAGGCAGAGGCCACAGAGCCATCCTCAGCGCCCAGGCCATCTTTGCTCCAATGGAGCCTCAGCTGCGGGAGAGGAAGAGAGAGACAGAGAGGAAGGAGAGGGGGAGGGGTGGAGAAGCAGATGGGCGCTTCTCCTGTGTGCCCTGGCCAGGAATCGAACCCAGGACTCCTGCACGCCAGGCTGATGCTCTACCACTGAGCCAACCAGCCAGGGCCTCAGGGAGTAATAGTTGAAGGAAGGCGTGATTGGCCAGGCCTAGTGTGGGGGAGTGGGGACCCAGGAAGGAGTAGGCACAAGCCAGACAGCAGAGGACTCACATATCAGGTGTAACTATCATCAGTGGAAGCCATCAGAGACTTATAGTAAGGTGACCAACTTTTTTACAATGAGAAGGACAAAAACAAATTGAAGAAAACAATATCGTAAATAAAAGAAACATTTTATTCATTGCAACAGAAATACACTATAATATGAGCAATGCATAATAAAGACATTTGTAATATTTTATATTGTAATTATGCTTACATGCCTATTAATTTTTAATAATAATTCTAAGAAAAAAGTACTCATTTAGATACAAATACATCACATCACACGCAATGGATTGACTCTGCATGATTGAATACGGACATTTACAGATTAGTCTTCCGATATCAAAAAGGAGGACATGTAGGAGGACACTTTTTGAGGGAGGATGGAACTTACAAAAGAATGTCTG
Source organism: Saccopteryx bilineata (assembly GCF_036850765.1). NCBI lineage: Eukaryota > Metazoa > Chordata > Mammalia > Chiroptera > Emballonuridae > Saccopteryx > Saccopteryx bilineata. The sequence goes on from NC_089493.1 coordinate 292,834,460, forward strand.
TCCTCCCTAAAGGAGGATGATTGGTCACCTTATTTATAGGTACGTTAGGAGGAAGCCCGGTGCAATGGCCAGGGCTGAAAATTTAGATTTCTAAACTGTTTGTACCTTCTGACTCTTCCGTCACCTGTGCCCCAGCCAGGTTGGAGTAAACCTAAAAGTGGTGAAGACTATCTTTAAGACAGCCCTATGACACAGATTTTATTATCCTTCCTCTTTTACTTTTATTTTTTTAAAGTCACATCTTTATTTGATTTTAGAGAAAGAGGAAAGAAGAGAGAGAGAAACATTTGTTGTTTCACTTATTTATGCATTCATTGGTTGATTCTGGGGATTGAACCAGCAACCTTGGCAGGCACATGCTCTAACTAACTGAGCTATCTAGTCAGACTCCTTCCTTTTTTGTAAATGAAAAAAAGAAAAACAAAGGTACAAGCAGGATAAAGGGGGCATAGGAAGCAAAGAAGGGGTCTAGGGCTTCACACCCCAAAGACCCGTGTGGTTTTGTGCCTAATTTGGAGATCCCGGCTTGGGAGGACAAAGACCAGATTTTAAGGGGATTTTAGAAAGTCTTTTGTCAAAGAAATTCCAAGAAAGGCCCTGGAAGCCATCCTGCCATCCCCCAGTGCAAATCAAGTCCTGGTGGAGTCACTTTATTCCTAAGTGAGAAGAACATCAGCGATGAGATTTTAATAGCTCTACTAGGCACTGGTGTCAGGGGGAACCTTAGTCCTCCACTTCTACAAGGTGAGAGGGAGTCCTATTGGAGGGACACTTCCGGTGGCTCCATTTCCTCTCATTGGCTCCTGCAGGTTGTTTTGGAATTGGGGAGATTCAAGAGAGACTGGTGACTATTGGACCATGTTCCTCAGTGGGTGGGGCTAATGTGCATTTCAGCCAACATATAAATTCCTCACTCACACCGCCTTATGGCCAACCTCATCTTCCACCACTGTCCTGGTTTCCTGCGCTGTAGCTGATCTTTCTGTGCTGTGAACACGCCAGGCTCCTTGAGCCTCCGGGCCTTTGTCCTACCCTCCACCTAGAATGCATTCCCCTTGTCCAGCCTGGCTTCTTCTAGGCACTGAGGGCTCAGCTCAGGTCGCCTCCTTCAAGACCTCCCTTTAACTCCCCGTGTCTCAGACCCTATTTTCTTTACAGCACCCATCAGTGTTGGCATTTTTTCCTTTTGCCGGTTTAATGCCTGTCTCCCGCACTGAACTGTATGGTTCATTAGGGAAGAGACCTCGTCTCACAGTCTCCTCAGCGCCCAGCAGTGCTCAGCAAATACTGCTGGGGCATGGGGCTTTCCTGCGCTGGGCTTCTTGCCTCTGCTTCCTCTTTCCCAGCGGTAAGCGGGAGAAGGGGGCTGGGAGAGCAACAGTGGCCTTTCTCCAGCTGCCCTGAGCCTGGGAGGGTGGGTTTAAATCCGGGTCAGGGATGGGAGGTGTCTCTAATTCTCCATTCCAGCTTCCCAAGCCCAGCTGATTCCGTAATATCAGCCTCAGCTGACAATTCAGGTCTTTTTTCTTACAAGATCCCGAGGAGAGACCAATGACTCCGGCCTCCATTCTGCTGGACTTCCAACCCAACTGCCCCTCTACCCCTCACACAAATGTATCTCCTCCAACACTTTTTAAAACTGAATTCTCTGAGACGGTACTCAGGCACAGTGGATTAGAGCTGACATTGGAGTAGATGCCATAATGTACAGGAGATGGCATTCCGTGGGCGCTGGGAGCTGTGTGGTCAGGACTGGCTCCAGGAATTCCTAGCTGTGTGGTCAGCCTCAAGCTAACCTTTACCCTCTCTGGGACTGCTTCCTCTTCTTTAAAATTGGGATAATAATTGGACTTGTCTGCAAGAGCTGACATAGTGGATATATAGCACTTAGCATATTGCTTGGCACTAAATAGTTACTTTTACTTAAATTATTGTATTTTATTATAAAAAGCTTTTAAAGCCAAAAAGCCCAGAGGGCTGGTTCGGGCTGGGCCACTCACTGTTGATCTTAGCAAGTCCATTTTCCTCTCCAGAGCTAAGCTTCCCCATCTGTAAACCATGTGTGGGGCGGGAAGTGACTCAGCAGCTAAAGGCTCAGCACCATGGAGACTGTTTGAACAAACATCAGGCAGCGTGTGAGGCAGGGAATGCCCCATCATCTCTAGTGCATTGTGTAGAATGCCAGAGCCTGAAGGAACCTCAAACAGCCAAGCCCCCTCATTTTGCAAGTGTGGCAGTCAGGGCAGCTACTCAGAGACACACAGTGATCACAGACACAGGAGGTTAAGATTCCTTGCCTGCCCATCCCAGGCCCACACTATATGCCTCGATGTCCAAAGGAATCACACACAGAGAGCCTGGGTGACAGACACTGCCTGGGTTCAGCCATGGGCCTGTCACTAACTAGCTGTGTGACTTTGGCAAAGTGTAGCAGCAGCTGCCGGTGCCCCTGGAAGCGCCCCTGCACCAGTGACTGACGGGAGTTGGCGGATAAGCAACCCAGCTCCCCCCACGGCCCTCTGCAGGGACACCTCCAGGCATGCGCTGCTCCGGCTTCCCAAAGCTCTTGGCAGGCTCCGGTGGCAGCTGCCCACGCTGGCACTCTGTTTGATAACACACCTTTATTGCCTCCTGCCCGCCTTCCCCGCATCGCTGCCCGACTTCCCAGGCAGGGGTTCCTGGCATCACCTCCAAAATCAACTAATTGCACTTGAATCCTTGTCGCAGGGGGACCCAAGCAGGGACAGCAAGTTACTGAACTTCTTTCGCTTCAGTTGCTCTGGATGAGAGGGTGAGTTAACAGGGATAAAGTACTCAGAGCCATGCCTGCCAGTATGTTTATTTTGGCAGTTAAAATGAAAAGAAGAAGAAAAAAAGGAGATAAAAAACTTTGATTTATATAAAACTCCACTGCCTCCCATTCCAACCTCCTCAGCAAATACAAGTATCAGGTTTAAAACAAACGTTGAACACAGTCTTTGAGAGGCACACTAACATTGCTCATCCTCAGGGCCAGACCAGCGTGCCAGCTCAGTGTGCCTGGTGTTGGCGTCTGGAATGCGCAGCTCAGTGATCACAGGTGCAAAGCTCTCCTTACGGTCTCTCTATGGCTGACAGCAACGGTATACAGACACCGGCCCCAAGCTGGGTGTGTTTATTCTGGGGATCCCAGACTTAACCAGGGCCCCGCCTTACAGTTGTATAGAAATCTGACAGCAAACTGTCACTGCTTGGTGACCACCATTTCTCATGTACTTGTGTTACCCCCACTTGACTGAGCACCCCTCCACAGCCCAGATCCTGCTTCTGGCATCCACCTAATGGAGCTCTGCTGAATGAATGGGCACCTCTGGGCAGATGACCGCAATTTCCCATCAGTTGCCCAAGGCCTCCCCAGGCTTAGTTAGTTTCTAGGCTCAGCATCCCATCCAGTGACCTGGCTGCAGCTAGTCCCAGGACTGGGACGACATGGGCAACCGGGTGACCAGGTGGACAAAGCATGCCTTGGGCGGGCCCGGCAGGGACAGCACGCTGGAGAAGCTGTGGACTGAGGAAGTGGCCAATGGCTCGTTTATAAGCCAAGGTGCCCAGGACCCTCCAGATCCCTGCAGGAGACTGCTCTGGGCACAGCTGCCTGGCACCCTCCCCTCCCATGGCACGTGCTGACCCTTCAGTCTAGTCAGTGTTGAGAACGGGGGGGGGGGGCGGGTCCCGTCTCTGTACCCCAGTGTCAGACAACCTCACTTCACACCGGGGTTCTCGAGTCTTTCGGAAGTCTGCCAGCTGGGCCGCCTTCCTGGCGAGGCCCTCCCAGGCCTGGGAGGCACACAGCAGCACGAGGGCACGCACTAGGGAGCACTCGTGCACATGGGCCCCGTGGAGAGCATGGCCGCTGCCATTTTGGGAGTCTGGCTTGAGCTCTGAGCACTGCTGGGGCCAGGCTGGAAGGACAGGGAAGACGTCCCCCCCTTTAAGACACCGAAGGGTGCCAGAGAGGCTGGAGGGAGGCTGGCCTCCAGTGGAACCCCTCCTGGCAGGGGGTCTGGGGCCCTCGGGGGGCTCACTGGGGGCTCGGACCTGTCTCCACAACAGCAGCCACAGCAGGGGCTGGCCACAACGTGGGCCTCCCCACGCTCCTCCTGACCGTGACACTGTTTCAGGTGGCCACACAGGTGGCAGGTGAGGGCTGAGTAGACAATGCCACTGCCCAGGTCGTCCCTGAGGGGGTCTGTGGCCTGCTCCAGGGAGAGCAGAGGCTTCTGGCTGTCCTCTCCCTTTGCCACTGGCTCCAAACCCGGGCGCTCCGGGGAGCTGCCCAGGAGGAGTGAGTTCTGGGGGCTGTGAGGAGGCTCCGTGTCCAGTCCAAAGGTGAACAGGGGGCCAGGGACCCCAGGGCAGCCAGAAGCGAGGCTCTGGAAGGGCCTGTAGGACCCCTCCCCACTGCTGACCTCAGCCCCAGATGGCCCTGGGCAGATGTCGCCGCTGGTGAGCAGGCTGGAGAAGGCCCTGTACCCAGCGTCTCCAGACGGGCTGAAGCCGGAGGAGCCTGCGCCCGGGGCGCTGCCCTGCTGCACCGCGCGCACAAACTCCCGGTAGCCGCCGGCGGGGGCGGGGGCCGGGGCTGCCCCGTGCTGGAGGATGCTCCTGCGCAGGACCTGCTCCCAGGTCTCCGGCTCAGAGGGCTGGGGGGCAGAGAGGGTGCCGGGGTCCCCTTCCCCCCGGGGCTCCGCCAGCTCTGGGTCTGCGTCCGGCTCTGTGGGACCCGAGGACCGGCTCAAGGAGCTGCTGAGGCTGCGGTAAGAGGGGTTGTCTGTGATGACGGCCGGCGTCTCTGTGACGGCCAGGCAGGCTGCGCTCTGCGTCAGAGTGGCGGGAGGGGCCGGCTCTGGGTAAAAAGGCTGCCCCCTGGCCTGAACTGATGTCTCCACGGGCTCCTCACTTGGTAACTCAGCCCAGGGCATCGGGGCACTCACACTATCTGCAGGTGGAAGGAGGCAGGACTTCCCCGGGCCCTGTGGCCAGAAGTCCCCGTTGTCACCCCCAAGAAGGTCCAGGAACAGGCTCTCTGTCATCCGGGCTGCGATGTCCGCCCTGCTCTCCTGGAAGCCGCCCCCGCTGCTCTCGGGAGATGGGCAGAAGCTCCCTTCACCTTCCTCCACCTCCTCCTCCTCGCTCTCCCCCCGGGCCTCCAACAGCTCCACACACTTCACCACGCTGATGCTCTCTGGCTGGAGGACTGTCCTGCCGACCTCCACAGGGCACCATGCTGGCTTTCCAGGACCCTGGAAAGGGCCCTTTCTGGCAGCCTTGGAAGAGGTGCCTTCCTGTCCCACGCCAGGCTCCAGTAAACAGGGCAGGAGCTTAGTGAGACAAGTCTTCCAGTGCCTGCACAAGCAAAGAGAAGTGTGGTCAGGGTTCAGTTTCTTCACTAGAAAAACTCCTATTCATCCTTCAAAACCCAGCCTGAAGTCGCCCTGGACCGACGAGGTCTGCCTACTGCAGACATGCCTCCTGACTTCATGATCAGTAATCTCCCCATCTACCCCCTACTACCCTGGGGCTCCTTGTAGGCAGGGCCTGTGCCTTCTTCTGGGGTGTCTGGGGACCAGCACACAACCTAGCTCTTAATACAAACTCAGTCTATAAAATAAGGAAAAGTCTTTGCCAGGGAAGATGGTATTTAAAATACTTACCAACATACCGCATAAGTATTGACCAACTAGAATGGCTCTGAGGTCCTAGGACATCGTCCTGAGTCCCCTGCTGTGTCAGGTGTAAACCCTTTAGTTGCTGGATTGTGGGCAGGCCCAGGAAGCCCAGAGGGAGGAGCGAAGGAGGCCAAGGTGACAGTGGCATTCCCAAGGGTTCGGGATGGCGGTATTTGCCAACCAGTATGCAACTGTGTCAGCGTTTTAACAACTGTAGCAGCTTCCCTGGTAGTCAACTCTACCAGCCTCCCTCAGGCCAGACTGTGCGGTCCCAATGGGGTCTGCAGAGGCCACACCCACTTAGGGAAACTCAGGGGCTCGGCCACGCCTCCTCCTGCCACTCCCTGAAACCCAGTGTCACCAGCTATGTGTAGAATACGGAGGAAGAGAAAGCAGACATAGAGGGGCCAAGTGACCCTACTCTCAGCATGGGGCCCACTGCCCTGGTTCCGTCCCCTTCCAAATCCACACAGGCCATGGCCGAAGTTCATATACGTACGGACTCTTGGCTGGTTCCTGGCCTCCAGGCCTCTTCCGCCATGGTGGCACCTGAAATACACAGACAGCCACTGAAACAGTGCGAAGGCCACTGTGGCTGGCCTGGGGCACAGCGCGCTCAGTAGGAAGCACCGCACGTCTCCACGCCCTGGGAAGGCTGTCAGCCTCGACATCACACGGGGCTGAGCTCGGTCCGGCCACTCAGCAACCTGAGCCCCAGTTTCCTGGGAATTAGTGAGACCACCCGAATATTAAGTTGCTGTGGCTGGTGGCAAACAAGGCCGGTCATCTGTAGCTCCGCCCACCCTGAATCTGGCCTGGTCATGTGACTTGCTATGGCCAATAGAATGTGGCACAGGTGACTGTGCCAGCTGCACCAGCCTGCCGGAGGATGAGAGACACATGGCTTAGTCACCACCATTGCCCCAGAGGAGACCTGTGGGTGAAGCCACTGGGGACGAGATGGCCCAGAAGAGACCTGCCCTGCCCTGCCCAGATCCCCCCACCCACCTCACAGCTGAGCCGCCCTGCAGAAGCAAGAGCTACAGAAAAGGGTGGTGTTTCAACTCGGTTTCTGGAAATTTGTTACATAGCAAAAGCTGACTGATACATAAACGACACTATGTGCAGGACCCTGTCATATACACTTTACATGTATTGACTCGGTGAATTCCAATGCCAGCCCTGTTATTTAAGTACCAGTGTAACCCACAGGAGAAAACTGAGGTTCAGAGAAGTTGCGCAAGTCCACTCTGCAAGTATGTGGCAGAGCCAGGGTTCGAAGCCAGCACCAGCAGACTCCAGAGCCTGCCACAGGGTCCCTGGAGAACTGAGAACACTCAGAGGTTCTAGAGTCTACACTACCGGCATCCCACATTCCCTCTTTCCTAGAGAACGGATCTAGCTCAGGCCAACCACGTGGTGGCAGTGGGGAAACTGGCCCTACCCCTAGCTCAGGGGTGGCCACCTGGTTGGTCTCATGGTATTCCCACTCCTTACAGGTAATTGGTTCAAGGAAGAGCATGTGATACGATTTTGGCCAATGAGAAATGACAGACTGGGTGGTGCTTTGGCGGCAGTTTCCTGCTCAGAGGAGGAAGACACAGGCACATGTCCCCTCTCCTTCTCCTCCTGGCTTTCTGCCATGGTACAGGTGCCTCCCAGCATGTGACATGTAGCGGACCTCAGGGTCATCTCCTCCCAGAGGAGGAACAAAGCAAGTCAGCAACCTGAGAGGATCCTACCCAAAGCTGAAAAAGTGGCTCTGAAAGCCTTGGGGAGGTCGGGGAAGCCGCGGGGCTCCTCATGACCACCTTGAGCAGCTGAATCAGCCCCCTGAGACCTCCCTGACTGCTCAGGCGCAGTTCCAAAGCCAGTGAATGGCTTTAACATCCCAGACCTCGCGAATCCTATTTCCTGATAAGTGTAGCCCAGAGCATCGGAACCAGCCCTCTCATACCTGAGGCTCCTGGACGACAATGGCCATGAGCGGGCTGTGGGCTGGGTTGGGAATCTGGTCCCACCATCCCTTCTTAATCCTGAAAAAGAAAAGGTGCTGGTCTCTCCTCCCATAAAATCAATCGTATTCGCCAATACTTACTCGGGGTCAGAGACCACATTGATGATTTGGGAAGTCTCACTCCAACCCCATTCGCAGACGAGCAGACCGAGGCTCAGAGAGGTAAAGTACACCTGGCAGGCAGAGAGCCAGGTTGTGTTAGTTCCTGACTCGCCACCTCTGTCCTCGGTGGGGACGAGCCCAGAGAAGTAGAAGAGACTCAAGCTGCAGAGAATTCTGATTGTTGCCATCGACAGCCCCCTCACTGGAGCAGCTGAGAGCAAGGAGCAGGGAGAGGCCGGGGATGGCCCAAGAAGCTGAGGAAACCCAGAGAGAAATAGTTCCTTCCCTCTCCCTGGGTCAGCTGGAGCAACGGAGTGCCAGCTCTGAGAGGGAACGTCCTCAGATTACCCCTGGCTCAGCCTCCGCTGACTCCTCAGTCAACATGTCTTTACTGATCACCTACTATGGACCACTCACTGTGCAGTGAACAAGACAGACCAAAGCCCTGCCCTCACAGAACTGACCTTCTAGAAGAGACAGACAGACAAGCAGATACAGAAATGAATACCTGACATCACTGATTACGGCATTCAGTGCCATCAATAAAAATAAAGATGATAAGGGAATAGAGAGGAATGGAGAGTGTGATCTAGGAAGGCCTCCCTGAGGAGGTGATCTGAGTGATAACTGAAGGTGGGAGAGGGCTCTCCAGGGAGGGAGCACAGAGAGTGCAGAGGCTCAGAGGGAACTTGCTTGGTGCGCTCAAAGAACAGCAAGGAGGCTGGTGTTCTGGGACACGTCAAGTAGGGCTGCGAAGAACAGGCGATGGGGAAACTGAGGCTCAGAGAAGGGGAAAGACCGGTCCCGGGTGCCTAAGAGGTGTCAGTGACAAGACGTGGAGAGGAGAACCTGCAATCCCTGCACACACAACGCGTGCCCAGCGAAGGGCGGGGAACACTCCCTCATGTCGATCCTCAGCCATCACTGATACACACGGTGAGGTAGAGCTTGCTAGTCCCATTTCAGAGATGGGAGGACTGAGGCTCTGAGACGTGTTTGCTAAGGCTCGAACTCACCGGAAACCGGGCTCCTCCCACCTCCAACCCACTGCGACCCAAGACTCCCTTAGGAGCTCAGGACTGAGGAGATGTGTTCTCACTATGTCTCAGCCTGGAGAGGAGGAACCCAAGGCTGTTGGTCACACAGCTACCAAGCGCCAAGGGCAGGATCCGAACCCAGGTCTCCTGACTCTGTCAGACCAGTCGTCTAGAATTCCTCGGGCTACGGTCACATGCTTCCAGCTGTCTGGACCCTGGGCCTGACTCATCTCCCTCTGCCAAAGGAAGTTCCGTCCCCCAGCTCTACCTTGGCCCGCTCCTCCCCACACTCAGGTCTCAGCTCGAATATCACCTCCTCCGAGGAGCCTGCCCTGGCCTCCCCACCTGAAACAGCACCCTGGAACATTTCTGCCCTTCACCTGGTCTATCTCCTTTAGCGCATGGATCACTGTGGAAAACGACCGTGGTTGTTTGTGACCTGACCTCTGTCTCCCAGAAGGAGCGCAGGGTCCTTGTCAGTTTTGTTTCAGCTGTTGCTTTGGTGCCTGGCACGTAGTAGCCGCTCAGTAAACACTTGTTGTGGACAAAGGACGGCATGCTGACAGGTGAGAAGAGGGTCCCTGCCCACTCCGCACCCCACAGGGGCTGGCCCAGGACTCACTTGAGGACGCTGAAATAGCAGGACAGGCAGATGACCGAGATGACAAAGCAGGAGATGCTGACGGCGAGTGGGAGGTGCTTCTCCCAGGGCCACTTGTAGTCTGGAAGGGGGAGGGGAGGGCAGCGGTGAGCGCACTGTGCCTGGTCCCCATTTCCCAGAGCTGGACCCGTGCCTCGGGAAGGTGGCCTCTCAGACTCTGCGCGATGTGGCCACCAATGCCCTCCTGGCTCGCCCCGCCCTCCCCTCCCCTGCATAGAGCCCTCGCCACACAGGCCTCCTCGCTGTCCCCTGCTCCTCCACGGCTCAGTGCCATCTTAGGATCTTGAATTTGCTGCTCTCTTTCCTGAAGCACAGAGGTCAAGCACAGTGACCTTGGACCTAGACTACCCGAGTTCAGAGCCTGACTCTGTCGCATCCTCACTGGTGACCCAGGACATCCCTCACCCTCTCTGTGCCATGGTTCCCGCAGCGGTGCAGTGGGGTCACTGACAGTACTGCTCTCAGAGGGTTGCCGTGGGGATACACAACTTAGTATCTACTGCGTGCAGAACGGTGCCTGTGTGCCCAGGAGTGGGTGCCGCTATCGGCTCCGCACAGATGGCTCCTCCTCCTTCCCTGTCACTGTCACCTGCTCCACTTCCCCCTCTCCCCTCTCTACTGCAGCCCCTCCACCGCTCCACCCCTCACCCCGCTTTATTTTCTTCCCAGACTTCCTGCCATCTGGATCTGGATCTGATTTACTCGTTTATTTTCTGTCTCCCCCTCCAGATGCCAGTTCCTCAAGAGCAGGGGCTTCTATCTGCTGTGTTCACTGCTGACTCCCCAGGGTCTAGCACGGGACCAGGCACATAGTAGGAGCTCAATAAATATCTGTGGAACTAACAAGCAAGCGTCCAGCACATTGTATTGTTGTAAGGTACCAAGGTTACAGAATTAATATTTTAGGAAGCTTAAAGAACATTTTATTAATTTGGGCTGGGTGTACAGAGAAATTTTGTAAATGATCTCTGTACTTGTGTGATTAGCATAAAACCAAGATGGCTGATGACATTGTGTTGTAAATGCAGAAAGAGAAAGGAGACTTGGATTCTCTGACCTTCCCCCATACCTGTGGGGAAATGGGTGAATAGCTTAGCCAGGTATAGGGAGAGAAAAGATTAAATTAAACTTTTTCTTATACTAAAGGGCCATTTACAGGTATTTGTCCCTATGGAAACTACCTCTCCCCTCCTGAAAGCATGTAGTTAATGTATGTATCTCTGGACAAAGGAATAGCAAATGAACACTAGAAAGTTATAGGAATGTCTTTTAGTATGTAAAGTGACATTTTTACCATTATGTTGCCTTGTAAGTTTTAATGTGTAGAAATGTCATTTTATGAATCCTATAGACCAGGGGTCCCCAAACTACAGCCCATGGGCCGCATGTGGCCCCCTGAGGTCATTTATCTGGCCCCTGCTGCACTTCTGGAAGGGGCACCTCTTTCATTGGTGGTCAGTGAGTGGAGCATAGTTCCCATTGAAATACTGGTCAGTTTGTTGATTTAAATTTACTTGTTCTTTATTTTAAATATTGTATTTATTCCCATTTTTTTAATAAAAGACTTTATTTATTCATTTTAGAGAGGAGAGAGAGAGAGAAAGAAAGAGAGAAGGGAGGAGCAGGAAGCATCAACTCCCATATGTGCCTTGACCAGGCAAGCCCAGGGTTTTGAACCAGCGACCTCAGCGTTCCAGGTTAATGCTTTATCCACTGCGCCACCACAGGTCAGGCCTGTTTTGTTTTTTTACTTTAAAAGAAGATATGTGCAGTGTGCATAGGGATTTGTTCATAGTTTTTTTTTTATAGTCCGGCCCTCCAACGGTCTGAGGGACAGTGAACTGGCCCCCTGTGTAAAAAGTTTGGGGACCCCTGCTATAGACGGATGTTATGCACTTGCTAATGAATTGTGCCCCATCCCCCTCCCATCATCCTTTCCCCAGACCTGTACAGGAGAAAACAAACGGTATAGGCTTACACCGTGATGTCATGTCATTTCCCTGCCCATGTATAATTAACGGTATATAACCAACCCCTAGACTATTAATGAGACGCATGATTTGGGTCTGACCCCGTGTATGCTATATGCGGCCTGCATATTTAATAAATTTCCTCCTTTTAATAAAACTTTTCAAAAACTTATTTGGACTATGTGCCTCTATGAAAACCCGCGGAATTGTGGATTGGGTACTTTACAACAGTATGTTCCACACAAGCTATTTCTCTTCCTTTCCCTTCCCTTCCCCAGGTCAATGGTAGGATCAGATCAATCCCACAACAGTTTCCCGAGGACTTACACTGTGCCTGGCCCTGTTCTGGGCACGGGAGACACAGACCGGGTAGACACTACCCACAGAGCTCCCAGCCCAGCGTGGGAGGCAGGTGAGCGAAGAGACATCCATGGAGCAAGGTGAGCGATGCTGAGAGGGCCGTGTGGTGGGCGGGGCTGGAGCACCCTCCAGGCACCACTGTGCCCTGCGCTCTGAAGAAGCCTTTCAGTGAATGCACACAACACCCCCCACTCCCCTACTGTGCAGAGGGTGCCTGAGGCAGCCTCCCCACCTATCTCCCCCTCTTCTCCCCTGGTAGCAATGTGCCCACCCGAAGGTTTGGGCCAATCCCGATTGTCCTAGTCCCCTTCCAGACAGGCGAGTTCCCAGCCTCCGTGCTGTTGGGAGAGGCCACGGGACAGTCCTGGCCAATGAGATGCAAGGGGAAGTGTGCTAGGGAGGCTCCGGAAAGATACTTTGCTTCCTGATAAAAGAGATGCACGAGGTGTGTTCCCTTTGGTCCTTGGGGCCTGAGGGTGTGTGCAGTAGCCAGCTTGGGGCCATGTGGTGACACATCCCTAAAACACTACCATGCTAAGGATGGCAGAAGAAAGGAAGACAAGGATCCAGGGTGACATCACTGAGCTGCTGTATAAACCTGGGAAGGTCCACTTGTAAGACTACACTTCATGTGAGATAATTCAATATCTCTATTGTAAAAGCCACATGTGATAAAGTCACAAAGAGTTGTTTTGGGAATGCAGCTACCAAGCCAGGGACTACATTTCCCAGAACCCCTTGCAGCTCTGTGTGGCCATGTGACCAGTTTCACCAATAGAACTTGAGAGAAAGTGATGTGTATCATTCCTTGGTTAACGCTTTTAAAAGGTTTTCATTCTCTTTCTGCTGGCTGGATGTAGATGGTGGTCGGGCCCTAGAGTTTCTTAACTTGGGGTCCATGGATCTCCAACAAGGTAGCAGACAAAGTTCAGAGGTCTAGAAACTTGGATGGGAAAGAAATGACGTCTTCATTTTCACTAACTTCTGACACCTTGCATTTCCTCCCATTAGAATGGAGAGAGCAAACTACAGGAAGAACAGCATCAGTCACTGGGCTCCCAACAGAAACCATAGCTATTCTCACATCACATTTCAGCTGCCAGATCACAAAGTATCGTTTACGCTCATCTACTTTGAAATTGTACTGTTTACGAGAACTACAGCTAAATCTTGGCTGTTTTCTTTTTAATTTACTGATTTGAGAGTGAGAGAGGAGAGGGAGAGAGAGAAACATCAATTTTTTGTTCCACTTATTTAAGCATTTATTGGTTGATTCTTATATGTGCCCTGACTGAGGATCAAACCTGTAACCATGGCCTATCGGGACAATGCTCTAACCAACTGAGCTTCCAGCAAGGGCTAGATCTTGTTTTTTAATGTGTTAATAAAGAAGTATATACTACTAGACAATAAATATATTTAAAATTACTTTTAGCCCTGCTTGGTGGTACAGTGGACAGAGCATCATCCCGGAGTGCCGAGTTTGATCCTGGGGTCGCTGATTTGATCCCGGGGTCACCAGCTTAATCCCAGGGTTGCTGGCTCCATCCTGACATCACCAGTTCGAGCCCCGGTCAGGGCATGTATGAGAAGCAATTAGTGGGTGTAACAAGTTTATGCTTCTCTCTCTCTTTCACTTCCCTCGTCTTAAAACAATTTTTGTTTTTAGAATTGCATTTTCAATAAAATTAGTTTCCCCTGTAATTCTATGTACTTTATACATTTAAAAATATTATTCTGAATGGGACCCGCAGGCTTCACCAGACTGCCAAAAGGGTTCATGATACAAGATGGTTAATCATCTTTGTCCTAGAGAATGGCAGAGCCAGCAGGAGGAAAACCACCCACAGGCCAGAAAAGGGCATGTCAGACTGTTACACGAGCAAGAAATCCATGTGGACAGTGTTAAGGCCGGACCATGTGGGCTGTGTCACTGCAGCCTGGCCTCCCTACCGGCCAGTACACCGTGTCAGTCTGTCCTCAGTTACCTGCGGTCAGAGGTATTATGTGATATGGGAACCCAGAGCTCCGCCAGGGGAATGTCTGGCCACAGAGTCAACGTGGGGAGGGGAGACGCTGACTGCCCGGGACTCATGATAGATACTCACAGTTAAACCACTTGACACTGGGGCTCCACTCACTCCAGTAGCTGTCGTAGCTCGGAACCCAGGCCTTCACCCGTGCGCTGTAGGAAGTCCCAGGCTTTAGGGTGCTGGCTGGGATGTAGAGGATGGGTTCCTTGTAGGTCACATTGTGGACGCTGAACTGGCAGAGGAGAGGAAGACATTACTGCACCAGCTGGGGGGAGGGGCGTGCCAGCTCCCACTCTGCCTGTTGTCCTTAGCTGGCCCCACAGTGAGTAAGAGCCACCAGCCTGGGTATTTGGTTACTCCTCCAGATTGGGTGCTCCGGTGAGAGTGTCTGAGGGGACACATTGTGGCAGGAGGTGACCTCCATCTCTACCTGCAGCTGAAATAGATGGGCCACGCCCTCACCGTCTGTGGCCACTGTTACTGACTGGACAGATAGCTCTGCCTGTGACAAGTGTCCATACACTCACTGGACAAGGAACCCGCTCTCTCTGCTGTGGCTGGAAAGCAAGTGTCAGATGCCACGGGTGTCACATAAAAGCAAGAACAGTGGGAACCCAGCAAGGGCGTTGAATTATGGCTGACCCTGCTTCCCAGGGGGCAGCCTCTGAGCCCGCGGCCTCCTCTGTTACAACGAAGGACTAGTCAATCTGTCGGCTCAACTGAGACACCTTCCTTGACCTGTCGGTCGGGGGAGATGACACAGAGTGACTGTCTCACTGTGGGACGTGGTCACTGAATTGTGTTCCCGAAATCAGTGTCCCTCCCAGCCCCTGAGAAACAGAAACGTGGCCCAGATCCTTTCTTTACAGATGAGGAACAGGCCGGGAAACAATGTCCCTTCACTGCACACTGGGCATAAGATGAGGGGTGGAGGGACTGGCCCCGCCCAGAGCCAGGGCAGAAGCCAGGACTCTAGGTCCCCGGAGTTGCTGTCCGCCTGGACCGCCCCTCTGTCTCCCACCCCAGGGCCTGGGTCTACACCACCGAGTCCTAAGAGGAGGTGCAGAACCCCTGCAGCGCCCACTCACCTCTGTGGGGTCACCGTCGTTTGAAATGTTGACCAGGTAGTGGAGCTCAGAGTACAGGACATTATCAGATGGCAGCGGGTTGCTCCAGGTCAGCTGCCACGTGCGGGAGATTTTGGAAAGAAGGACGCTGAGGTTTCCGGGGGCGGGGGGTTTCACTGCGGAGAAGCAGTGCCTGGTGAGGGCTGGGCGGACCCTAGGCCTTTGAGGGTTTTAGTCACCAACACCTCCGTACACACTGGTTAGGTGCCACGTAGCCGATTCAGAGTCATAACCGAACGACAATCATAAACTCATCCTAATGTTGCTACACTGCCCCTGGGTGCCAAAGCGGCTACCTACCTTTCTCCAGTGAACCCAAATGTACGAGCCACAGTGACCCAACCTTGGCGTTTTCACTTTCGTCCTTCACACTTTCGGTCAACATCTGTGCGCTATATTATTTACTAAGTATTTTTCTTGATTCTGATCCATGTGTTTAAAAATTTACTCCTTTTAAGCAATCACACCAGTGAACGAGGTCACAAGTATATAATATGCATTCAAATCAGCATATGCAGGTAAGAATTCTTTTAATTCAAGGGTTTGTTCATGAGTCAATTTAAATAACTCCCAACCACCAGCGGGGTGGGCAGGCCCTTCAGGAACTGCTGATCGGGTGGGGGTAAGGGGGGCCCCTGTAAGCTCTGCGAGATTGCAGAGACTGTCAATGCTGCCCAGCAGCTGTGTGGCCTTAGGCAGTTTACTTGCCTTCTCTGTACTACAGATTATTCAATTCAAAATGGGGTTAGTAATACTCTTCTGGAAACAGGCTCAGAGAGGTAATGTGACTTGCCCAAGGACACACAGCAATAAATGGTGTTTTCAAGTCCTGTCCCTACATCCCAGCAAGCTCCCAGGGAACGCCTGCAGGACTCGCTAGCAGGACAAGGTCAGCCTTCCACCACCAGACTGTCTGAAGCCGCAGCAGCTGCGCAGTCGGCAGAGAGCGGAGGGACAACACCAGGTTCCGTCTCAGGTTTGCAGCAGGCCTGCCTTCTGTCAGACAGGCCCGCTCCCAATGCCCCAGTAGGGCACGGAAATTCTGAGGGTACAAATATCTGAGCTCACGGGGGCCTGCTGAGCCCCACCCCATTTCAAAGATGGGAGGACTGCCCTGGCCGGTTGGCTCAGCGGTAGAGCGTCGGCCTGGCATGCGGGGGACCCGGGTTCGATTCCTGGCCAGGGCACATAGGAGAGGCACCCATCTGCTTCTCCACCCCTCCCCCTTCTCCTTCCTCTCTGTCTCTCTCTTCCCCTCCCGCAGCCAAGGCTCCATTGGAGCAAAGATGGCCCGGGCGCTGAGGATGGCTCCTTGGCCTCTGCCCCAGGCGCTAGAGTGGCTCTGGTCGCAGCAGAGCGACGCCCCGGAGGGGCAGAGCCTCGCCCCTGGTGGGCGTGCCGGGTGGATCCCGGTCGGGCGCATGCGGGAGTCTGTCTGTCTGTCTCTCCCCGTTTCCAGCGTCAGAAAACTACAAAAAAAAAAAAAAAAAAAAAAGATGGGAGGACTAAGGCCCAGATTAGGGCAAGAACCTCACCCAGTTTAAGAAAAGGCAAGAGACTGCCTGGGTCCTGCTCCCCCAGAGTCCAGCCCCACCCACTCAGAGCCCCACCCACCCCAGGGCCCCGCCCTGCCACACTCACCGTGGTCGCTGGGCGTAAAGGAGCCGTTCCACAGCAGCTGCGTCCCAGCCCACAGGTCCAGCTGATAGGTGTCCCCAGAGGCCATGCCGACATCCATCAGCATTTCGCACAGGCACACCGTGCTTTCTCTGTTCTCAGGGACACACGTGAGGTTTCTGTAGACAGGGCGCTGCGTTAGGCAGGCCTGCACGCATGGGTGTCCCCGTACACGCCGCAAGGAACCGCATGCTCTTCCAGTTCCCTGGCCACCCTGCCTCAAGGACCAGGTCAGCGGACATGGAAGCAGAGAGGCCAGGGTGTGTGGTGGGGACAGTGGACCAGGGCTGCTGTCCCTGCTGGCCACAGGGACTCATACACTTGTGGCCATGGCCGTGGTCCAAGGACTCAGCGTATCCCGAAAAGCCAGGGGAAGGGGAGAACCCGTGGCATAAGGAATCTGTAACGACACACGTGTGTGCTCTATAACAGTGGTCCCCAACCTTTTTTGGGCCATGGACTGGTTTAATGTCAGAAAATATATATTTTCACGGACCAGCCTTTAGGGTGGGATGGATAAATGTATCATGTGACCGCGACAAGCATCAAGAGTGAGTCTTAGACGGATGTAACAGAGGGAATCTGGTCATTTTTTAAAAATAAAACATTGTTCACACTTAAATATAAATAAAACGGAAATAATGTAAGTTATTTATTCTTTCTCTGCGGACCGGTACCAAATGGCCTACAGACTGGTACCGGTCCGTGGCCCGGGGGTTGGGGACCACTGCTCTATAACACCTCTGGGGGCACAGCTTGACCCAGCGCACAGAGGGCTGGGGCACACGCCCTGGGCACCACAGCACGATCCTGACGTGCCTCCCGAAACTGCCAACCCCGCGTCTCAGGGGCCAGGCCTGGGGGCAGCAAACGTTTTCTGTAAAGGGCCGGAGAGTAAATATTTTGGGATTTGAGAGCCACACCATGTCTGTCCCAACCACACAACTCTGCTGACCTGGCACAAAAGCAGCCACAGACAATATGTAAGTGAATGCGCCTGGCTGCGACCAACAAAACTGTCCCTAGGGCCTAGGCAGACGGGTGGTGGGCCCGCTGTGGCTCAGGGGCCATAGTTTCCCATCTCCGGGCTAGGCCCACGTATTGCCCACAGAAGCACAGCCCGCCCACCCCAGTGCATCATGGGATGCCACCTCTGTGGTGTGCCTACGTCCTGGTGTGTCTGTCCTGTACCTCAGTGTGCCTGACCCTGCGTGCCCTGTGTACCTGACCGCGTCCTGGGCACACCTGTAACGGTACCCCGTGTACACGGATTAGCCACATTCCATGGTGAACTCCACCACTAACACTGCACCCCAAACAGTGGTCTAGTGCAGTGGGTCTCCAAGCGTGGACTGGGCACCCCCCAGCTCAACCTGTTTTCATTATCACACTAAGATGCTATCTTCCACTTTACTCTCTTTCTCTCACAAGCATATAGCAGAGTTTTCTAGAAGCTACATGGCATGTTATGATGCCTTTGCTCTGATGGCTTGTGTGTTGAGATTTAAATTTTCTGTTTTAATTCCTAATAGTGTAAATATCAATAGCTATAAGCTACCTAGACAAAAGCGTTTGGGGTCCTCACTAATTTTCAAACATGCAAGAGTCCCGAGACTGAATGTTTGAGAACCGCTGGTGTGGTCCAGTATTCCACCCACATCCACTTGCCACACGCCTCGGTGACAGTGCTCAGAGGACCACAGCGCACTCCCTGCATCTCACGCACGCCGCGCCCTAGGGCGCCCCGCTCCCACCCCCTGCCCAATAGCCGCAGCGAACCACATTTAGCACCGGGCACTCCAGGGCACCCCCGGACCAGCGAGACCACCCCCCCCAGCCGCATGGGCTTACTCAGAGAATATAAACTCCAGCTGGTAGGTCAGGCGGAGCTCGGCACTGCAGTTGGTGGGGCCGCTCATCCCCCACTCACAGGTGGAGGTGCTGATGTAGTCGGAGAAGCAGGTGGGCTGACGCAGGACCTCCACACTCCCTGGGGGACAAGGAGCACCCTGAGCAGCCGGAGCCCGGCAGCGGGGACAGGCGCTGCCCGGAGAGTCGGAAACCAGCCCGAACACGCCTGAGGGCCCTCCCAGAACAAGGACACCACAGTCACGGGCACATCATGTGCCCGTCTTCACAGAACTGGGCCGGAACTGGGCTCTTGGGGCCTCCCAGCTGGCACTGAGGTGACTCCTGAAGCTGAAGAAATGGCGGGGTGCAGGGTCCATTACCGGGGATCCCCCAAGTGCACCTTTATGCTATGCAGCTCAGTGACCGGCCCTTGGTCAAGGTAAAGCAACATGCATGCCAGTCTAAGGACGACTACTGCCCAGGGGCCGTCTGTCCTGCAGCGGGGTGTGGGGGGAGGGGTGGCTGTTCTCCATGCGCCCGCTCCCCGCCCCCCTCGATTCTCACCCCTCTCTGAGCTCAGGAGGCTGGCCCCCAAGGTCTTGTCACCCAGGTGCCCTTGTCCTCTGGCTTCTTATCGGGTTGGGCCAATATCAAAGGCGGGGTGAGGGGGTGAGGGACTGGGCACTTCTTCCAGCCGGGCAGTGGCAGAGCTGCTCTTGAAACCGGCAGGATGTCTAGAGGGTCTGCCAATTTGTCTGAGAGCCACCGCCCGGCACTGACTGCCCAGCTCTGAGCGCCCGTCTCTCACCACCCAGCTCTGACCCCCAGCACTGACCACCCAGCAGCTCTGAGTGCCCAGCTCTGACTGGCAGGGGGCGCCATGCCCCAGTGGCCCGCACTGGCCCAATCACTGTTGCCATCAGTCTGCACTTGTCCTCTGGGTAAAAGACTCACCATGCTGAGCAGACTCATAGAGATCTAATAAATACCTCAGACTCTCCTTGTCTGATTCCCTGCCCCCATCTCCGAAATGACAACTGTGTCCCTCCTGGCCGCTCAGGTCAGAAACCTCAGAGTGATCCCTGACACCTCTCTCTCCCCCCCCCAATTCCAGTCTGTCTTCAAATCTCCCTCCCAACAGACCCAAAGCCAGCTCCCTCTGGTCACCCCGGCTGGGCCAAGCTGCCCAGCTGCTGCGGAGCCTCCTTCCCGGCCTCCCGGCCACCACCTTATACTTACAGACCAAGGGGTTCCTTTTAATGTGACAGGTCAGGTTGCTCCTCTGCTTCGACCCTCCTAAGGTCCTTTCTAACTCGGTCACCCCCTCTGCCGGCATCCCAGCCCCCTGTGGTCCCTACAACAGCCCAGGCAGGCTCCGGGCTCCTGGGTCCTCTGAGATCCTCCTACCCAGACACTCACTGCCCGGCGCCCCCTTCCTTCAAGTCTCTGCCTGACTGCCTGTCACTCCGTGAGGACTTCCCTGAGCACGTATTTTAAATCCTCCACTCGACCCAGCCTTCCCAGTCCTCCCCACTATTCTACACCGACTGTTCTATCACCTAACAGTCCTTAGAATTTACTTATAGGCCCTGGCTGGTTGGCTCAGTGGTAGAGCGTTAGCCTGGCATGCAAGAGTCCCGGGTTCAATTCATGGTCAGGGCACACAGGAGAAGCGCCCATCTGCCCATCTGCTTCTCCACCCCTCCCTCTCTCATCTCTCTCTCTCTCTCCCCCTCCTCCTGCAGCCATGGCTCAGTTGAAGTGAGTTGGCCCCAGGTGCTGAGGAGGGCCCCATGGCCTCTGCCTCAGGTGCTAAGAAGAGCTCGGTTGCTGAGCAACGGAGCAACGCCCCAGATGGGCATAGCATTGCCCCCTAGTGGGCTCACTGGATGGATCCTGGTCGGGGTGCATTCAGGAGTCTGTCTCTGCCTCCCCTCCTCTCATTGAGTAATAAACAAAATTTACTAATAATTAGGACCATCTGTCATAAGCTGTCTCCTCCCACTACAATGTAATCTCTTCAAGGCCAGGAATATATGTTTGAATGAATGAATGAATGAATCAATGAACGAACAAATGAAGGAGAGATGGTGACTTACCAGAGCCTGCCGCCCATACCAGGATCAGGCAGCTCACAGGGAGCGTGAGCCCAGAGCCAAGCTGCCCCATTGGGAGATCCGAAGGCACCTGCTGAGAGAGAGTGAGCCAGGTTAGTGCCAACTCAGGGTCCGCATCATCCCTGTCACCCTAGTACAACCTTCAGAACTCACTCCAGACACAACCGTCCCCCAGCCCTGGCCACCATTTGTGTCTCTGCCAACAATGAGCCTTTCACATTCACCAGAGATCTGTTGATAACCACAAAACACAGCCCGATGGACAAAGCCCAGAGTGAGAGCCACAGAACACCAGTCCCCAGATATGCTTCCTGGAAAGAATCCCATGGCCTGCTAAGTTGGAGGGAGCATCCCTCAGACTTTTGTTAGTTCATAATGCACATTTGCATGTAAAGGTTCTGATATGTCCTGCAATAAGAAATTTATTTTTCTTCACTTAACCCCACACTTACCAAATAACCAACCTTCATCTGTGTGTGTGTGTGTGTGTGTATGTTTAAACCCCTGAAGGATTTACCATTCCTTGAAATCGTTTGGAGATGCTAACCCAACGGTCCAGAGTCGGGGAAGTCAAGGGTGGTAAACCCAGGCAATGAAGAGTTAGGCGGCCCCTGACAATGCTGATGAGCGTGTCACACTGACTACAGTGACAGCCTCAGTTCTTCACACCTGTGTCCACGTAGCCTTGTGGTGCCCCCACGCCCACCGCTCTGGGCAGGGCGTCTTCCCGCCCTTGCACTCTGGACACACCACGGACTAGCGTTGGCCAGCAGGACATCAGCCAAAGTGGGGCATGCGGAGGTCTGCTCTGGCACGACCACTGCCTGAGGACACGCCGGGCTAGCCTGTTGGGGGATGGTGACGGGCGAGTCCCTGCAGTCCCCTCTGCACCAGGCAACAGGAGGCTGCCCATCCTGTGAGTGAGCTCACACGGCAGCAGGGCTGCCCGCTGGCCTCAGATGCATGAGCGGGCCCACGAGATCAGCCACGCCCAGACGGCTGGCCCCACACACTGGAGCTGAGTGAGTGTCCCTTACAGGGCCCCGCACACTGGAGCTGAGTGAGTGTCCCTTACAGGGCCCCGCGGCTGTGTGCTCGCCTGTTACGCAGCGCTGTTACTGTTCCCTGTCAGCCCCACACACTGGAGCTGAGTGAGTGTCCCTTACAGGGCCCCGCGGCTGTGTGCTCACCTCTTACGCAGCGCTGTTACTGCTCCCCGTCAGCCCCGCACACTGGAGCTGAGTGAGTGTCCCTTACAGGACCCTGCGGCTGTGTGCTCACCTGTTACGCAGCGCTGTTACTGCTCCCCGTCAGCCCCACACACTGGAGCTGAGTGAGTGTCCCTTACAGGGCGCCGTGGCTGTGTGCTCGCCTGTTACTCAGCGCTGTTACTGCTCCCCGTCCCTGCCCCCACCCCGACCCCCGACCCCCAACCCCAGCGATGACCCTTGCTGCTTTGCAGTTATTACAGTAGAATCGCGAACCGCCCTTTTTGAAAGAACAACATCTCACAAGACAGGATTGGGGAATAAAATTAGAAGGCACAGACACCCAAAGAGGAAACACAATTCAAACCCTCAAATCACAAGGCCCCACAATAACCCCACTCACACATTGATATCTGTTCTTTCAGAAGCTGCTATGAATTTAGGGAGATAAATATGAATTTTACTCACCAAATTAGCCGCACTGTCTACACATGAAAACTTACACTTTTAACTCACTGTATCCTTAACATCGTTCCACGCCACAGAACGCAGACCCAAAGCTTCGGGCCACGGTGTCCTGCTGAGCATGCAGCTCTGGGTTTTAACCCTTCTCCTTATGTTAGGGAAACAAGGACATTCTCCTACAGGACCACGCAACCCTCAAAGTCAGGAAATAAACTCTGATGCACGACGGCCACCTACTCCACTGACCCTGTTTCCACTGTGCTACTTGCCTCAATAGAGCCTCTACCAGTCCAGGAAGGGGCAGTGTCTCCGATTACCTGCGGTCCCCACTCCCTGGTCTCGGCTTCTAAATACCATTCTGCTTTGGGAGGAGCCAGCGCCCCCTAGAGGAACGGCTGACTCCAGGAGCAGGGCAAGTACAACAGGCCTGGACTCCTTCCTGGGCCAGAAAGCAAAGACCGGTCCAAGAATGCGGAGGACGCGACAGAAAGACACAGGAGTCAGCTCGAATCGCGGCCCACCGGCCCAAATGTGCACAACTGAAGCATCACAATAAATATATAAACCAGCTGTCACCCTGGGGGCTAGAACAAGGGTGCAGGGGTCTGCAGTGACAGAGCGTGAGTAGGGGGGACAGCTCTTCCACCACGGCGGCCTCTACCTCCCCACGGACCTTATGTTGAGTGTTTACTAATTAATGAGTCTAAACACTTAACATTATAACTGTATATTCTGTATATACACAGCTGTACATAACTTCATACGCAGAAGCCTGGCAGACACCACCTTAACCGAGGGGTCAAAGCTAACATCGCCAGGAACGGGACAGATCAAGGCCACACGCTTTCTGGGACTACGCCCCCAGAGGACAGGACACTGCGTCTCCGGCGTTCCCGCCCCAGGCTCACAGGTCCAGCGGAAGCGCCAGACAGACCTAAACTGAGCGCAGTCTCTGAGGACACTGGCCGGCACCCTGCAACACGCCATGGGGGCGAAAGGCACGGAGCGTGTGGGGGACCGGCCTTGCATGTGTCTGCCGTCCCGAGGGCCAGCGGTTCCCTTGTGCATGCCGAGTTCTGGTGCCCACGTCAGCGGCTGGCACACAGCACGTGCTCAGCTGATGTCTGTCGAATTAAGCCATTCTGGACATGACGTGAGGCCCCTAATGGGCTCACCATGGAGCTGAAAAGAGCCCCTTCTCGCCTGCCTTGCAAAGTCACAGGGACGATCAAGGAAGGAGGGGCGGTGGCAGTGCGGTGGTGGGTCTGTCACGCTGGTTTCCTCTGCAAAGTCCCGGTAACTTTCCCTCTCACAAGTTCACAGGTGCCCACAGCATCCTGTGGCGGAGACGGCAAAGGTGTCACACTAGGCCTGGTTTTTAATAAAGAGGAACAGAGAGGCCAAGATGCCTGTCTAAGGTCACACAGCAGGGCTATCATGATAAGGGTGGATTAATGCATCCCACCGACGGCAGTCAGAGGTGCTACTTTTGATTTGATCTGGAGGACACTTCCAGGTGAGTGCGTGCACATGCACACAAACACACACGCACACACCAGCTGGCTTCACAGGAAACCATGGCACAGATGCAACCAGAACGTTGGACAAAGGGAACGAAGGACAAAGTAAAGGAATTAAAAGCAATAATTACAAGTGACCCCAGCCAAGCATGTGGCAAAAGAAAACAATTTCAAGTTCACCCCGGACCTGTTAGAGTTGGGAGGGGTCTCAGGGGTCGCCTGCCTAGCTCAACTGCTGATCTGGACAAGGGTGCCCTGCACGTACCCATCTCCGACATGGTGCAGCCCAGAGTCTGCTTGCACTCCTCTACAGACGGGATGCTCATCCCCGGTCCTGGCTGACCAGAGACTGACTGTCGCAAACAGCTTCCTTATGTCGAGCCGAGGATTTATGTAGATAAAACCCTGCTTTCCAAGCACTCACACTGTGCTTGACCCTTTCCTAAGTGCAGTAGGAGCACTACCTTATCGAATCTGCCAAGAACCCTGCAAGATGAGTTGTTACTCCCACTTCCCACGCAAGGGAACTGGTGCCAGAGGCCAAATAACTTGCCCATCACATCCCACAGCCAATGAGAGGGCAGAGCTAGAGCCAGAACCCAGCCTCCCGGCTTCTGAGCCCAAGGTACACCCCAATGCCTTCAACCTCTTCTCCCAGAACCACAGGCTGAACCCACGAGATAAATGACAGGAGCCAGGAAAAAGTGGGCCATCCTGCTTGTCAACTTCAAACATTCGCTGCCCAAGCACAGGACCAGAAAGCCTGACTGAGCAGCAGAAAAAGCTGAGTATCTGTATTGTCTACAAATCCCGATGAGCCAGAGGCCAAGCATCAACTAAACAAACAAACAAAACACCAGCTAAAGCCATGTTAACAGAGACGTGAAATCCAGAATGAGAGAGGTGACAGCGCCCAACCACACCTGTGCATCCCTTTGGAAGAATTCCTGCTGACTTGAAGCTTGTTGAGAGGATGATGCCTGACGCAGAGAGGGTCCCAAATCCCAGGGGCCTAGAGGGTCTGGGCTTCAGAGGCCCCACCCTCCTACAGAGAGGGTCCCAAATCCTAGGGGCCTGGAGGGTCTGTGCCTCAGAGGCCCCGCCCTCCTACAGAGAGGGTCCCAAATCCCAGGGGCCTGGAGGGTCTGTGCCTCAGAGGCCCCACCCTCCTACAGCGAGGGTCCCAAATCCCAGAGGCCTGGAGGGTCTGTGGCTCAGAGGCCCCGCCCTCCTACAGAGAGGGTCCCAAATCCCAGGGGCCTGGAGGGTCTGTGCCTCAGAGGCCCCGCCTTCCTACAGAGAGGGTCCCAAATCCCAGGAGCCTAGAAGGTCTGTGGCTCAGAGGCCCCACCCTCCTACATCCTGCAGCCTCCACTCACCTAACATGCGATATTTACCACCTGCCGATCCCCCTCTGCACATTTTAGTCACGTTCATTCATCCAATACTCCAAACAGCCCCGTGAAGCAGGAACTGTTGTTTCCCCCATTTTCAGATGAGGAAACAAAGGCACTGAAGGGTTTAGGACTGGCCTGTGGTGGCACCGCTGTGACAGTCCTGGGGTCTGAGCAGGGCGCCAGGCTCCAGTGCCTCAGCCCTTCACTTCTGTCTGTCTGTCTGTCATTCTGCAGCCAGTCTTCACAGGCCAATCTGAGCAACTGGTGCAAACTCCAAGCCCTCTCTCTAGACAAGTGCAAACACTTAAGTCCGCATTCCACTGGAGGGGCTCACAGCCCCCCGGAGCCCAGTGAGGACTCCAGGTCAAAGGCCCCTCCTCCAGGCAGGGAGCAGACGTTGAGGGTCCTTGGGCAGGGCTGCAGCAGGCTTTTCTGAGCCCAGTCTGAGGCTGGGCGAACAGTGGGATGGGGACCAGGGGCAGTCCGCAGTGGCCACAGACACGAGTCCCCCGTCTTCTCCACACTGCAGGCAGAGGCATTTGCAAATAAAAAACCAGGCCGGGAATTGCCCGTGCACATCCTCCTCTGGCTCCTGAAGGGCGTCTCCACCCAGCGACCACAGATTCCCGGGGGTCACGGCCCATCTGAGAGGAGCACCCTGACACAGGACACAACCCAAGCCCGGGCGTGAAAACAGCCAACCCAAAAGGGTGCCCTGTGCGATTCCATTTATGGAAAATTCTAAATCAGTGGTCCCCAACCCCCGGGCTGTGGACCGGTACCGGTCCGTGGGCCATTTGGTACCGGTCCACAGAGAAAGAATAAATAACTTAATTATTTCTATTTTATTTATATTTAAGTCTGAACAATGGCTTATTTTTAAAAAATGAACAGATTCCCTCTGTTACATCCGTCTAAGACTCACTCTTGACGCTTGTCTCGGTCACACGATACATTTATCCGCCCCATCCTAAAGGCCGGTCCTTGAAAATATTTTCTGACATTAAACTGGTCCGTGGCCCAAAAAAGGTTAGGGACCACTGCTCTAAATGACAGCACGTGGAAATGAGGCACAGGTTAGTGGGGGCCGGGGGTAAAGCGGGGGCAGACAGGAAGGGAGGTCAGTGTAGCTATAAAAAGCAACACAGGGCCCTGGCCGGTGGCTCAGTGGACAGAGCATCAGCCAGGCACATGGACATCCCAGGTGTGATACCTGGTCAGGGCACACAGGAGAAGCAACCATCTGCTTCTCTTCCCTCCCTCTCCCCCTTCTCTCCCTATTCCCCTCCCACAGCCAATGGTTCAGTTGGTTTGAGTGTGGCCCCAGGAGCTGAGGATAGCTCGGTTGGTCCAAGCATCTTGTCCCCAGGCACTAAAAATAGCTTGGTACTCGAGCATTTGCCCCAGGTGGGGTTGCTGGGTGGATCCCAGGTGGGGTCAAAACCGGTCAGGGCTCATGTGGGAGTCTGCCTCACCATCTCCCCTCCTTTCACCTAAAAAAATAAAATAAAGTTAAAAAACAACATGGGACAGATCCCTGTGATGACAGAACCGGTCTCTCTGGACCACGGAGGTGGAGACACCAAGCCGTGCACGTGATAACCTGCACAGAGCTGAAGACCTGCGCGCACACGAACGAGCACAGCAGGGAATGGGCGACCTGAACAAGACCAGGGGGCTGTATGGAAGTCCACATCCTGGCTATGGCCATCCGCCCTAGCCTTGTCAGGTGTCCCCCTGGGGGCAAACTGAGAGTGCAGGGACTCTCTCTATTATGTCTTACCACCGCCTGTGACTCCACAATTACCTTAAAATGAAAAGTTTAAGAAAAGAAAAACACCTCAGGTCCCCTGCCACCCACCCGCTGTCCCTCCTATCCCCTCTCCCTCCCCCACAAGTCTTCAGTCCCAGGGGCCTCTGAGCCCTCGGACTCACTCCCGGCCCCTTTGTCCTGGGCAGCCTTTACACCCAGAAACCCCATCATCTAACCAGGGCTCCCCTCTTGCTTCTTATCACAGCTCCCTGTTTATTTCTGTCATATGCTTATCACTGTCTCTAATCATATCACTGAGGTTACACGTGTGAATGTGAATTTCAGGATGTAGATGGCAAAGATAGAAAGATCTGACTGCAAAAACTTTTCAGTTTCCTTAGGTCAAAACATGCCATAAGCCTGACCAAGCGGTGGTGCAGTGGATAGAGCGTTGGACTGGGATGCAGAGGACCCAGGTTCGAGACCTGAGGTCGCCAGCTTGAGTGCGGGCTCATCTGGTTTGAGCAAAGTTCACCAGCTTGGACCCAAGGTTGCTGGCTCGAGCAAGGGGTTACTCCATCTGCTGAAGGCCTGTGGTCAAGGCACATACGAGAAAGCAATCAATGAACAACTAAGGTGTCGCAACGAAAACTAATGATTGATGCTTCTCATCTCTCTCTGTTCCCGTCTTTCTCTCCCTCTCTCTGACTCTCTCTCTGTCTCTGAAAAAAAAAAAAGCCATTAAAAAAAAAAAAGAAATAAAAAAACTAGATGATGGAGGACTAATGGCCTTCATATATTAAAAGGTCTTAAAAAATCAATAAGACAAACATGTCTTTAAGAAAAATAGGCACCCTGGCTGGTTGGCTCAGTGGTAGAGCGTCAGCCCAGCATGTGGACGTCCCAGGTTTGATTCCTGGTCAGGGCACACAGGAGAGGTGCCCATCTGCTTCTCCACCCCCTCTCCCTCTCCCTTCTCTCTCCCTCTCTCTCTTTCTCTATCTCTCCCATCCTGCAGCCATGGCTCGATTGGAGTGAGTTGGCCTTGGGTGCTGAGGATGGCTCCTCAGGAGTAAGAAGAGCTCTGTTGCTGAGCAACGGAACAAGGGCCCCAGACGGGCAGAGCCTTGTCCCCTAGTGGGCTTGTTAGGTGGAGCCCAGTTGGGGCACATGCGGGAACCTGTGTCTGTGCCTCCTCTCCACTCACTGAATTAAAAAAAAAAAAAAAAGGCTAAGGGCATAAATGGTTCACCAGAGTATTCTGTGCTGCCACCAAGGGAAATAGCGCCTCTCATTCTGCTACCAGTTCCTGGGGGTGGGAGTGCGAAAGATAACTTGTAACATTTAAATTATTTCTCTGTCTCCATGTGTACCTGAGAATGCAAGCCCCAGCAGGGCAGAGCTGTCTCCTGTCGTCACTGCTTTGTCCCCAGAGCCTGAACAGTGCCCGATACACACAAAGCACGTGCTCAGTAGATAGCCATTGGATGGTCAGCTCAAATCCACAGTAACAAGTTCAGTCACCTATTTTTAAACATGGGCACGTACCAGGCTTTGCCCATCATCACAGCTATGCAAATACAGTGCTTATGGTGCCTGGCATCGTTCTCAGTGCTTACAATGTATCAATCAGTTCGGTTCTCAGAAATGCCCTGTGAGGGAGGCACCATTAAAACCCCCATTTTAGGCCCTGGCCAGTTGGCTCAGTGGTAGAATGTCAGCCTGGCATGCAGAGTCCTGGGTTCGATTCCCAGCCAGGGCACACAGGAGAAGCACCCATCTGCTTCTCCACCCTTCCCCCTCTCCTTCCTCTCTGTCTCTCTCTTCCCCTCCCGCAGCCAGGGCTCCATTGGAGCAAAGTTGGCCCGGGTGCTGAGGCTGGCTCCATGACCTCTGCCTCAGGCACTAGAATGGCTCTGGTTGCAACAGAGCGACGCCCCAGATGGACAGAGCATCGCCCCCTGGTGGGCATGCTGGGTGGATCCCGGATGGGCGCATGCAGGAGTCTGTCTGACTGCCTCCCCGTTTCCAGCTTCAGAGAAATACAAACAAACAAACAAACAAAAACCCCATTTTACAGATGAGGAGACCGAGGCTCAGAGAGGTGAGAGCACTTGCCTGTGGTCACAGCCTGAGCCAGGAAGAGAGCAGGAGCGCCTGGAATGGGAACGCACTCCTGTGGCAGGGAAGCACATTGAACCCGCTCTTTGTATTTGGGGGGAGGTGAGTGGCGAACCCTGAAATGTCAGAAGCCAGCAGCAATCGAAGCGACTGAGGAGGCTCTTCCTGAGCTCAGACAGTGCAGGCCTCTTGCTCTTTTCACTCCTGGCCACAGACCAGCTTCAGGGGGCTGGCTCGGCAGACAGGATGCAGCCGGTCCTGTGATAAGAGGCATGTGGAGAGGAAGCAGCGACACAGCCGGCTGCGGTGGCCTCCTGGGGGAGGGGGGCACTGATCCCTAAAATGGCACAATCGTAGGCCAGCCTGGAGCGTGCTCTGTCCTCCAGACAGCTGGGCTGGTATAGCAAGGGGGGGGGGGGAGGATGGGGGGCTGGCGCCGGCAGCACCAGGACACAGGGTCACGCTGCTTCCTGAAGCAGCAGCCTTCCCGGAATGGAACGCTGCCTGGCTGGGGTTCCCAGAACCAGCAGCCACATCCGCAGCCCCGCCCGGGACGGTGGGGCAGGCTAGGCCCGTGCCTGGAAATGGCTTGGGATCAGCCTGCCTGCCCCACCACCAGCCCCTCGAACATAGGAAGGGGTGGTGGCAGGCTGGTTCTGCTGCCACCAGGAACAAGAATCAGTAGCCTCAGCCAGCAGTGCCCAGCAGTGCCCGGCAGGCTCCCGTGTCCCTACTGTGTGCTCCAGGGCCTCACCCACTCGCTCACGCCCTTGTGCATTCTTGTTGCGGCTGTTTACTGAGCCCCTACTGGGTGCCAGGTACTACAGATGCGTAAAGCATCTCCATTCATTCATTCATTCATTCATTCCTTTCTTCCTTCTTTCCTTTGACAAACATTTGAATGAGAAGTTACTGGAGGTTTGAGCAGAGACTTGACATCATGAGACTTTTCAAACCATCCCTCTGGCTGTGTGGTGTGAAAGGCCTATGGGGTCACGGGCAGAAGCAGGGACCAGTGAGGGGGTGCTGGGCCCACACAGGGCTGTGGGGAAGTGCTGGTGAGAGTGGGTGGGTTCTAGACCCGTCTGAAGGCGGAGCCAAAAGCACTTGCTGTCAGGATGGAATTGGGGGCTAGGCGAGAGGAATGGAAAATTAAAGAGCCCCGAGCCCCTGAACGGGTGGGGTGGCCATGTCCCCGGATGGCGTGGGCCATGGGAGGGTGAGTGTGAGAGACAGGCCCGCTGAGGGCGGTGGGAGCACCACCATCAGGAAACATAAGCGGCAGCTGTGGGTGAGGATGCACGCTGGCCCCTGAGGGTCAGGTGTCCCAGGGGCGGATGAACAAGAATTACCTTGGGGTGGGGTGGGGGGTGTGAAGGGGAAGATTAATGGGTGCCTCCCTGAGGGCGGGGACGTGTCTGTCCAGGTGACCTGACACGGAGCCCAGTGCCTGGCACTCGGCAGGCACTCAGCACGTAATCAGGTGACCTCAGTTTATCCTTATTGTCACACGTCCACAGTGCTCCCGTAGAGCCAGGCGCTGTTCCGGATGCTTTAAACCCCACCAGCACCCTGAGATGAGTACAATTACCAAACCTACTTTACAGACCCTGAACGGTCCCAAGAGAGGAAGGGAAGAAAAGGAGGGACAGGTGAGGAGTGAGTGACCAACCGGGAGGAGGAAGGGCACAGCCAACTCCCACCACCAGTCGGACCCTTGGCTGCAGCCACGGGCAGGAGAGGGTGGCCGGCCCAGAAGACGACACTGTCCACCAGCACGGTCAGTGCTGTGACTCCACCCCTGGTCAGCGCTGTGACTCCACCCCCGGTCAGAGCTGTGACTCCACCCCCGGCAGCAAGGCGCCACTGCAGGGCATCAACAGGAGAGGGCCGCTGGCCCAGAGGACAACACTGTCCACCAGCACGGTCAGCGTTGTGACTCCACCCCCGATCAGCGCTGTGACTCCACCCCCGGTCAGCGCTGTGACTCCACCCCGGGTCGGGTCAGCGCTGTGACTCCCCCCCCCCCCCCCCCCCCCGTCAGCACTGTGACTCCACCCCCGGTCAGTGCTGTGACTGCACCCCCTGGTCAGCGCTGTGACTGCACCCCCCGGTCAGCGCTGTGACTCCACCCCCCGGTCAGCGCTGTGACTCCACCCCCCGTCAGCGCTGTGACTCCACCCTCCGGTCAGCGCTGTGACTCCACCACCGGTCAGCCTGTGACTCCACCCCCCGGTCAGCGCTGTGACTCTACCCCCCGGTCAGCGCTGTGACTCCATCCCGGGTCAGCGCTGTGACTCCATCCCCGGCCAGCGCTGTGACTCCACCCCCGGTCAGCCTGTGATTCCACCCCTGGTCAGCCTGTGACTCCACCCCCGGTCAGCCTGTGACTCCACCCCCGGTCAGCGCTGTGACCCCACCCCCGTCAGCGCTGTGACTCCACCCCCCGGTCAGCGTTGTGACTCCACCCCCCGGTCAGCGCTGTGACTCCACCCCCCGGTCAGCGCTGTGACTCCACCCCCGGCAGTGGGCGCCACTTCAGGGCATCAGACAGGAGAGGCACTACCTTCTAGGAGTCCCACTGGCCGTGTGTTCGGACGACCACAGGGCGACCGGGAGATGCTGATGGAGCTGGAGGAGGGGCAGGTGCCAGCCCCATTCGCAGTGGACACAGCAGGGCTCTGCCATGATGGCTGGGGGTGGGCAGCGGGGAGTGGGCAGGTGGCCCTGGGCGGATAGCGGTGCGGGGAAGGGAAGCGGGATTGCCGAGGGAACCACACACTCCGCCACACTGCAGACACTGTGAGTGCACACAGCCATGGGCCCCGGGAGCCATTGGGAAGCCATGTGTCCTAGTGGCCGAGGCTCAAGGGGAAGGCTCGGGCTGGAGACAGGTTTGAGGGTCACCAGCTATGGCTGAAGGCCTGGGGTTGTGCAGGGACACAACTTTGTCTGAGAGAGACAGGAGGGGCTGGAGACTGTGACCTCCTTCATGGGATACGGCCAGCCAGACACCCTGGAGGGAGGCACCATCTTGGGGACAGGCTGGCGTCTTGTGCCAGTGGCCACGGCAATGCGTACACAAGTGCTGGTTGTGGACGCGTTGAGTCCAAGCGGCCAATGGGGCCCCTCGGGAGGTACCCAGGCAGCCCCACCTAGGACTCTGGAAGCCACAGCCATCTGCAGAAGGCACGGGAGGCCCCTGGGAGGAGGCTAACCTGAGGACCCAGGTCCGACACCACCTGCTCAGAAGCAGCAGCCGACCCTTCCACCATCTGCCAGCCCCACTCACTCCTGCTTTCCCTCTCTGCCCGCTCTCATGCCCGCAGCACAGCACCCGTGTGCACGCCCGTCACTGACCAAACGCCCGCAGGAGCGCCGGCTCCCGCAGGCCAGAGCCTGTGTCCGCACCTCCACGCTGTAGCCCCAGAGCCCAGGACAGAGCCCTGCACAGAGGAGGGGTCCACAGAGACCAACCGAGTGCAGGAATGAATGGACACCCTCCCCCAGCCGAGTGCAGGGGCCCGGACGGCTGGGAGTTTCCGGCTCTCACTGCCGGATAAACACTGACCAGTTCTGGCTCGGAGTCTCCTGAATGCCCTAAGGCAGGCACCGGTGGGCAGCTGGGGACCGCCACCTCCAGGGAGCTGGTAACTGGGGCATTGCCGTGATTATTACTCATTTCCCTGAAGAGCAGGCGGGCGCATGACGTCCGGCCCCAAGATGATAGATTCTGTCAGTCTCAGCGATAGTCACAGTTCCTAGTGGGCCTTCTGCCTGAAGTGTGCACAAGTCACCACAGCTGCCTCTGTGTGACCCGGTTCCCCAAGCCATTAGGGAAGCCATGGTCTCTAATGGCTCTTCTGCCCACGGGCTCTACCCCTCCTGACCAAAGAATGTGGCAAGTGCTGACTGTTATTATCATCCCCGCATCGGCATGGGGAAACCAGGGCCCAGGAGGGTTCAGAAACCTGCCTGAGGATGCACAGCGAGTAAGTGGTGGGGCTGGGATTTGAACCTAGACCTCCTGGCTCTGGAGTCCACGGCACAGCGCCTGGCACAGAGGAAGCAGCCGCAAACCTGGTCTGTTACACACGTCTCTGCTGGCTCCTTCAACAAGCCCCCTGGGAAAGACCTGGCCAAACAGTCCCCCGGCACACGGCGGGGGAACCAAGGCTCAGACGGGTTCAGAAAGGGTCCCCAGGTGACGGGGCAGGAAGTGACCAAGCTATGACTTGCCTCCATCCTGTTTGCCCAGTCCTCAGCAGTGAACTTGTCTCGACAGTGACCAGGACTTTGCCCCTGAGCCAACCCAAAGCAACTAACACGTCAGCAAAGAGAAGCGCTCCCAGTTCCTGCCTGTAGACAGGCCGTGGGGGTTGGTGGCGAGGGAGGCGCTCCCTCTAGTTCTTCCTGTTGTCTCACCCCAAATCCTGCCTGGCAGTCAGGGACCCAGGTGTGTGGGGCCACTCATGTTGGCAGGGACTCCGGGGCATCTAAGACACAGCGCATAATTCTGGGCCTAAGTGTGCGGGTCCCACCCTTGACTGTCTGGGGGACCTTGGCAAGCTTGGGGTCCCCTCAGAGCCTCAGTCTCCTCATCTGTGAAGTAAGGGCAGAACCATCTGCTTCGTGGGGTGGTGGCAGGGAGGCGGAGAGACCAGGGCTGCGGAGGAGGCCTCAGACAGTGCAGATGGAGCAGGTGACAAAAGCTCGCCTTGAGCACTAAGTAAGAGCACGGAGACACTGAGTCAACGCCGGCGGCCGCACCAGCACACACAGGTGTCCGGCACGGGCGGCCGCACCAGCACACACAGGTCTCTGGCACGAGCTGAGCGACAGAAGGGCGACACTGACTCCATTTATACCGAGTAAAACGGAGACAGAGCGGTCCCGGGGCAGAAGTCAGGACGGCGTCCTTGGAGGTGGCGGCAGGCTGGAGCCTTCTGGGGGCTGGCCACGCTTTGTTTCTGGACTGGGTCATACATGTACGTGTTCACTTTGTGAACATGAGTGAAGCGGCGAGCTTGTCTGCATGTATGTTGCAATAAAAAGGGAAAGAAAAAAGACAGATGAGAGGGAAGAGATCGGAGTGTGCAATCCAGGGTACTGGGTGTGTCAACAGAGGTCTCAGAAGCGTCTGTCCTCAGGGCTGAAAGGACCCCAAAGGCCCCCGTGCACGCCAGGTGCTACTTCAGGTCCCCCAGGGACCGAAAGGACCCCAAAGGCCCTCCGTGCATGCCCGGTGCTACTTCAGGTCCCCCAGGGACCGAAAGGACCCCAAAGGCCCTCCGTGCATGCCCGGTGCTACTTCAGGTCCCCCAGGGACCTGCCCTCTGCTCAGCTGCTCCCGGCCCTGGGCCCCCTGCTTCAGGGCAGAGTCACCTCCTCCAGAGTAAACGCAAAGACCTAGAGAACTCGGGCGCGTGGCCTCGGTGAGCACAGAGGGACGAGCGGTGAGCACCTGCCGTCCCACGGGGCGGCTCCACACTGCTTCCGAGGTTTCCCCCGCAGGACAATGAAGGTCTTTTCATTTTCCAAAAGAAGCCAGAAATCCAGATTTCTTTGTAAGTTATCTTGATTTATAAGGGTTGGAAAAGAGTTCAATATTTAAAAAACACACTCCATGTGCCCTGGCTGGTTAGAGCTTCATCCTGAAGTGCAGAGGTTCCAG
Organism: Saccopteryx bilineata; assembly: GCF_036850765.1. Classification (NCBI taxonomy): domain Eukaryota; kingdom Metazoa; phylum Chordata; class Mammalia; order Chiroptera; family Emballonuridae; genus Saccopteryx; species Saccopteryx bilineata. The sequence goes on from NC_089493.1 coordinate 292,869,258, forward strand.
GTTTTCAATTCCTGGCCAGGGCACATACAGGAACAGATCAGTGTTCCTGTCTCTCTCTCTCTCATTCTCTCTCTCAAGTAAATTAAAAACAAGAAAGAATATCCTGACCTGTGGGAGCGCAGAGGATAAAGCATCGACCTGGAACACTGAGGTTGCTGGTTCAAAACCCTGGGCTTGCCTGGTCAAGGCACATATGGGAGTTGATGCTTCCTGCTTCTCCCCCACTTCTCTCTCTCTCTCTCTCTCTCCTCTATAAAATGAATAAATAAAATCTTTTAAAAAAGCCTGACCAGGCGGTGGCGCAGTGGATAGAGCATCGGACTGGGATGCGGAAGACCCAGGTTCGAGACCCCGAGGTCGCCAGTTTGAATGCAGTCTCATCTGGTTTGAGCAAAAGCTCACCAGCTTGAGCCCAAGGTCGCTGGCTCGAGCAAGGGGTTACTCGGTCTGCTGAAGGCCTGCGGTCAAGGTACATATGAGAAAGCAATCAATGAACAACTAAGGTGTTGCAACGCACAACGAAAAACTAATGATTGATGCTTCTCATCTCTGTCTGTCCCTGTCTATCTCTCTCTCTCTGACTCTCTCTCTGTCTCTGTAAAAAAAAAAAAAAAATTTAATTAAAAAAAATACTCCACATTTGTGGTCCTTCTTTGGCTTACAATCACCGCGTTGTCCTCTTGGGTGGTTGGGTAAGTGTCCTGAGATGCCAGGGGACCCCAACGAGTAGAAGCACCAACAGGCGAGACCCCCCACACCTTCCCCAAGCACCAGCACCCCAAACGTTCCCTGCCTTCCGTTGCCTATTACCTTGTGCTCACCATGGTGTTGGTCAAATAAGTTTGTAAATATGATATATATGTTTGCTCGCTTATAGTTTGCATTGGGTGTGAGGGACAGGCTGTAAGCAGGAAGGTCCTTATAGTGTAAGGCTTAGTTTTAAGACTAAGCCTTTCCCACCCTTTTAATACTAAGATCTTTTCAACGCTAAGCTTTTTTCCCCACACCTTGACTGTTGCATGATGTGGGTGGTGCACTCTCATAAGGACTCCCATTATGCCTCAGATAAGTGACTTTGTATCAGAGACTTCCTTGTTTGTATACTGGATTAAAGGTTTTGATTTCTATACTATAAAATGGGGCAGAGGAGCCCATGCTGAGGGAGAGCAGAGAAAGGCCACATGGAGGAGAGGAGAAGCAGCCAAGATGGCGGAGTGAAGGAGAAGCCAGTTCGTGCAGAGAGAAGGAGATGGAGAACAGAGGTGAATAAGGCTGGTGAGGTAAAAACCTTTGATTCTAGTAAACTCTAGGTAAGTCAGTGGCTTTGTGTTGTGCAGATAAAATATATTATGCCCACTTTGTTAAATATGGTGCTGCCCACGTGGAAGCCCGTCACCCAGGTGATAATATTAGTTGCCCTTCTTGCTTGGTGTTGGGCAGATAAAATATATTACGCTCACTTTGTTAAAGATGGCGCTGCCCACATGGAAGCCATCGCCCAGGTAATATTAATGTGTGTTGGGGGCAGGCTGTGGGCAGGCAGGATTCTTGTAGCCTGGGGCTTCGTTTTAGGACTAAGCCTTTCCTACCCTTTTTGATATGGAGTGGTACAATCCCATCATGCATCAGATAAGTGACTTTGTATTAGAGACTTCCCTATTTTGTATATTGGATTAAAGGTTTTGATTTCTACACTATAAAATGGGGGCAGAACGGGAGTTTGTGCTCTTGGTTCCTGAGATTATCATTAGAGGAGAGAGAAGAGAGAGCAGAGAGCAGAGAAAGGCCACGTGGAGGAGGCAAGGAGAAGAAGCCAAGATGGCAGAGTGTTGAGTGAGAAGCCAGTTAATGCAGAGCTTATGCAGGGAGAAGGAAGGAGATGGTGAACAGAGGAGAATAAGTCTGGTGAGCTAGAAACCTTTGATTCTAGGAAACTCTGATAAGTCAGTAGCTTTGTGAGCACTGAATGTGAGTGGGTTTTGGATCCCAGTGTGTGTTTTACTTGCCCACCGGGTGCAAGCTAGGATTAAAGATGATGGCCTACCAGTTTTTGGCTCCGTTGTTTCTTTACCGACTGTCCGAATCCAATGTGAACCTGAATGGGCCAGGCGGCTGTGATGGTGTGTTGGGCGGATAAAATGTATTATGCTCACTTTGTTAAAGATGCCCTCGCCCAGGTGATACTAATGTGTGTTGGAGGCAGACAGGATCATTGTAGCCTGGGGCTTGGTTTTGGGATTAACCCTTTCCCACCCTTTTTGATGTAGGGCAGTACAATCCAATCATGCCTCAGAGAAGTGACTTTGTATTAGAGACTTCCCTGTTTTGTATATTGGATTAAGAGTTTGGATTGCTACACTATAAAATGGGGACGAAGTGGGAGCTTGGACGCTTGGTTCCTGGGATGATTAGAGGAGAAAGTAGAGCCAGCAGCAGAAGGAGGCCACGTGGAGTAGGCCAGGAGAAGCAGCCAAGATGGCGGAGTGCTGAGTGAGATGCCAGTTTGTGTAGAGTTTGTATCTGGGATAAGGAAGGAGATGGGGAACTGAGGAGAATAAGGCTAGTGAGCTAGAAACCTTTGATTCTAGGAAACTTGGATAAGTCAGTGGCTCTGTGAGCACTGAGTGTGACTGGGTCTTGGAGCCCAGTGTGTATTTTTACTTGCCCGCCGGGTGCAAGCTAGGATTAAAGGCTATGGCCCACCAGTTTTTGGCTCCATGGTTTCTTTACCGACTGTCCGAATCCAATGCGAACCTGCATGGGCTGGGCTGCTCTGATGCTGGCCCTGGCCGTGGCTACTGGCTCTACATGGTGGCCCTGGCTACTGGCTTTGCACTTGGGATGGATGTGATTATGTTAATATGTGTTGGGGGAGGGCTTTGGCACCAAAAAGTTTTAAAAAGAAGAGAGATCATGTTGTTCCGGGGAGAAGAGTGATTATGTCCTAAGAAAGCAGAGAAAGACCACGTGGAGGAGAGAAGAAGCAGCCAAGATGGTGGAGTGCTGGAGGAGAAGCCAGTTTGTGCAGAGTTTGTGCAGAGAGAAGGAGATGGAGAACAGAGGTTGTTGGGCAGATAAAATGTATTATGCTCACTTTGTTAAAGAGGCCGTCGCCCAGGTGATATTAATGTGTGTTGGGGTGGGCTAAAAAGGCAGGCGGAATTCTTGTAGCCTGGGGCTTGGTTTTGGGATTAAGCCTTTCCTACCCTTTTTGATGTGGGGTGGTGCAATCCAATCATGCCTCAGAAGGTGACTTTGGGTTGGAGACTTCCCTACTTTGTATATTGGATTAGAGGTTGTGAAGCTACAGTATAAAGTGGGGGCAAAACGGAAGTTTGCCCTCTTGGTTCCTGGGATGATTAGCATGAGAGAGTAGAGCCAGCAGCGGAAGGAGGCCACGTGGAGGAGGCCAGGAGAAGCAGCCAAGATGGCGGAGTGCTGAGTGAGATGCCAGTTTGTGTAGAGTTTGTATTTGGGATAAGGAAGGAGATGGGGAACAGGAGAATAAGTCTGGTGAGCTAGAAACCTTTGATTCTAGGAAACTCGGATAAGTCAGTAGCTTTGTGAGCACTGGATGTGACTGGGTTTTGGAGCCCAGTGTGTATTTTTACTTGCCCGCCGGGTGCAAGCTAGGATTAAAGACTATGGCCCACCAGTTTGTGGCTCCGTTGTTTCTTTACCGACTGTCCGAATCCAATGCGAACCTGCACTGGCCGGGCTGCTTTGATAGTGGTCCTGGCCTTGGCTGCTGGCTTTACAGAGGTGAATAAGACTGGTGAAGTAGAAACCTTTGATTCTAGGAAACTTGGACGAGTCAGTGGCTTTGAGAGCCCTGAATGGAAAGGGAAGTGTTTTCCCACTGTGTGTGTTTCTTGCCACCGGGTACAAGCTAGGATAAAGATGATGGCCCACCAGTTCTTGGCTTTGTTGTTTCATTACCGTCTGTCAGAATCAAATGTGAACCTGCATGGGCCTGGTGGCTGTGATGGTGGCCATGGCTACTGGCTTTACAGGGAGATTAATACTGAATAAAACAGAAGAAGTCAAGGCATCAACATATTAAAGAGAGAAAGGTGGCTGTTTTACACCAATAAACGTTAGGTGGAAGCCGCAGGGGGCCGGTCCACTGGGGAGGGGGGAGAGCCTCCTTTCAGCTTCTCTTGGCAACAGGCAGGTTGGTATAAACCCCTGGCTAGGTCTGACCCGGAGGGACTCCAGCTGGACCACCTGATCCCGTATGAGAGCTGACCGGCCACGCCCCTTCCCGGTCTATGGATGGGCACCGGGAGAGCCGGACCAAAAGCACAAGGCTGGTGTGTTCCAGAAGGAAAATGTATTCGAAAAGCCTGGGTGCAGGCGGCTGAGACAGACAAACTGTATCGGCCCGGCCCAGCCCCGGGGGAGGGCTGGAGTAAGGTATTTACAGTGTAGTCAGGGGTCTTGGAAAAGGCGGCTGACATCGCTGCCTCTGTGGGTACAACAAGGTCATCCTTCTTCCTGTGTGGGCTGGAGAGGTGCCACAGCTTCTCCAAACTGTTTATCTCGGGGCTCAGCCGTCTAAAGGAGGCCTGTGCTAGTTCACAAGGTCTCGGCCCACCAGGCAGGCGGAGATTTCAAGCCAGTCAGCCCCCACCCCCCTTACTGGTTTGCACTGCCCTTGGAATGGGGGTGGGGGGGGGGCTGATCTGCTATCAGAAGACGGAGCCTCTGGGCCTGCAATTAGGCTTTTACAAACACTTACTGTGATTTAAAACTCCTCCTATTGTCAGGTCTCTTCCCAGCAATGGAAGGTTTCCCTGACATTTCTACATTTCAAAGAGGAGGCCAGGAAGCCATTAAGCGAGAGAATTAGCAAGCCAATTAACTGCAACCTCACCACCTCAGGGGAGGACAATGTGCTAACTTTGAGACTGGCTAAGAAATTGGGTGAGGGGAGTTCTAGATTTAAAGGGGTGTGGTAAGGTACCAAAGAATTGCAGGAAAAGTCAGGCTTCTTGCCCCGTCCTTTCTTTAGAGAATGGAGGGAGAAGAATGCAGAAGCTTTCTGCCTTGCAAGCATGACTGGGTCATTCAGTTTAACTATAGAATAAAGGTTATCTGGAAAACTTCCTTTCCCTTTTTATAAGAGACAATATTTACATACCCTACACTGATTTTAACTCTCCCTCCCTTCCTGGAATCCTGAGCGTGACATATACCTCTAGGCAAAGGGAGGGGAGATAGACACTAAAAGATTTGTGAATGTCTTTGATATGTAAAGTGACATCTCTATTGTGTTACCTTGAAAGTTTTAATGTCTTTTTATAGATCCTCTAGACCAGGGGTAGTCAACCTTTTTATACCTACCGCCCACTTTTGTATCTCTTGTTAGTAGTAAAATTTTCTAACCGCCCACCGGTTCCACAGTAATGGTGATTTATAAAGTAGGGAAGTCACTTTACTTTATAAAATTTATAAAGCAGAGTTACATCAAGTTAAAGCGTATAATAATAATTACTTACCAAGTACTTTATGTTGGATTTTCACTAAGTTTGTCAGAATAAATCTTTATAAAACAACTTAGTATAGTTAAATCTATCTTTTTATTTATACTTTGGTTGCTCTGCTACCGCCCACCATGAAAGCTGGAACGCCCACTAGTGGGCGGTAGGGACCAGGTTGACTATCACTGATCTAGACTGATAGATACGTGAATTCCAAACTGCCCTCTTGCTGTTCCGCTTATCTGTCAGACCTTACCCTTACTGGACTATTGCCCCTGAGACAAAGGAATTCCAAAAAGTTGACAACCCGCCCCAAGGAGGGGCTCCGGACATACCAGGACTTTTGGTTCAACACCCACATGCTTGAAGCCCCCCAAGGAGGAGCATTCTGGACATACCAGGACTTTTGCCTCAGTATCCGCTCAGGCTCTCCCAAACACTATATAACTCGCCCCTAGTCTGTAACCGGTGCTCTTCTCCCCCAGGAGGAGTGCCTGGCAGGGTTCCTTTCTTCCTTTCAATAAAGCCTGTTACTCTGGTCTATCGGACTCCCATGGATTCCAACATAGACAAATGTTATAAGCTTGTTAATGATTGTATCATGCTCCTCCTCCTTTTCCCCCAACCTGTATGCAGTTAAGGGTATATAACCAGCCTTAGAGCTATATTCAACACTGCACGATTTGGGTCAGCTATACCCTGTGTAAGTGATATGCAGCTGGCTTATTAATAAATCTCCTCCTAAAAATTCTTCTGTATCCTGCTTTGGTGTCTCTACATAAAACCGTGGAATTAAGGTACGCTACTTTACATAAGGGGGCTCTGGTTTTAAAAGCTGCCCTGAACCCAAACTTCACAATAAAAGGAGCAATTGACCAATAAGTTATAAAAATCACGAATCCTTTTTCTACTCATATATTTTACTTAGATGCACCTAATAACAGCTTTGAAAAGAAAGCAAAACAAAAACAAAAAACAAGAGAAGGTCAAGGACAAAAGAACTGACCCTCTATCCTAGGGGGAGAAGAATCAGATAGACAAGAACACAGACAATATAAATGCTATAGTTAGCAAACTTGTCTAATAAACAGATTTCTAAAACTTTATATCCAATAGAAAACATACCTCCTTTCAAATGCAAGAGAACCACACAGAAAAATTAACCGGAAAATCTTAAGAAGAAAATCTCAACAAATTCTCCATCTTGATATCTTAGAAACCACAAATATTGACCATAATGCAATACATTTAGAAAGCAACAGTAAAAAATAAAAAAAAAATTCCATCCACTTAAAAAAATTTAATAGCACATACACTTTTAGAAGAAAGAGAAACTGAAACTATATTAGCAAGGAATAACATTGTGTGCCAAGACCTGTGGAATAAAGTCAAAACAGTACTCAGATAAAAAAATATATAGCCATTTAGCCTGAAGTAGATCTATTAAAAATTAAGAAAGACTGATAATAATTGTTAACTTCAAACAAAGAATCTCAGAATGGAAGAAACTTTGATAGTAGCTCATGCAGAAGAGAAACCTGGAGGTTTTAACTGATAAACCCAATATTATCCCCCAGGGGGATGTGGCAACTACAAAGTATGATTGCAGGTTGCATTAACAGAGATATAGGCTCTAGATCTAAGGAAGTGATGGTCTCCCTCCTCTCTGACTAAGCAGGTTTTGCAGAAGTAGTAATGCGTTTTATTTGAGACTCTAACCAACTGGATCATGTCCAGAGCTAGACTGAACTCTATAACTCCCTGAGCCAGGAAGAATGATTAAAAGAACCATGGCTGTGTATTCTGAAAAAGAGGAACACTGGGCTGTTGTTGGAGGGCGAGGGTTACTGCGTCCGCGGGGCAGAACCAGAGCCAGCAAGTGAAAGCTCCTGGAAAGCGAATCTGGCTGAACCCCAGGAAAGAGCCTGCGCAGTCAGAGCGGTCCAGCTGGGTTGCCTCTCCTGGAAAGCCTGTGCTCCTTCGTTACGGCGAGACCGTCAGGAGGCTGTGGCTCTGTGGGCTCGGTCGCTGCCAGCCCAGAGCTGGGGTCTCCTCTCCGAGAAGCCCCACTTCCTCTTCTGAAAAGGCTGCCCCAGGAGGGCCTCAGGCCCACTTGCGTTCCCCAGAACGGCTCTCAGGGGCTGTGACCGTGACCACGCCCCTTACTTCCCACCCATTCATCTGCCCGCCTCCCCCAGCACAGTGCCTCCCCCAGCACAGCGCCTCCCCCAGCACAGCGCCTCCCCCAGCACAGTGCCTCCCCCAGCACAGCACCTCCCCCAGCACAGTACCTCCCCCAACACAGTACCTCCGCCAACACAGTACCGCCCCCAACACAGTACCTCCCCCAGCACAGGGCCTCCCCCAACACAGTACCTCCCCCAGCACAGTACCGCCCCCAACACAGTATCTCCCCCAGCACAGCGCCTCCCCTAGCACAGCACCTCCCCCAACACAGTACCGCCCCCAGCACAGTGCCTCCCCCAGCACAGTGCCTCCCCCAACACAGTACCTCCCCCAACACAGTACCACCCCCAACACAGTACCACCCCCAGCACAGTACCTCCCCCAGCACAGTACCGCCCCCAACACAGTACCCCCCCAGCACAGTACCTCCCCCAGCACAGTACCGCCCCCAGCACAGTGCCTCCCCCAGCACAGTGCCGCCCCCAGCACAGTACCGCCCCCAGCACAGTACCTCCCCCAGCACAGTACCCCAGCACAGTACCTCCCCCAGCACAGTGCCCAGCTTGCGGTCGGGCCTCCACTGGACCTGTTCCCCTCCGCGTCCTCACCATCTGACCCTGGGGAAGGCGCTCATTGGTAAAACAATCTGTAAATGATTCACACAGTATTGGATCATCTGTAAGGCCAATCCTGGCCTGACCACACCCACAGGGTTGCTGGGATGACCCACAGCAGGCGGCACATCAGCAATGGCCGTAGTAGTAACAAGCCCCGTTTCTGTTATGTGTTGAAACACTGAAGACTGAGGGCTCTGGAGCTGCCAGGTTCACAGCCCTGCTCTGCCACCTTCCAGCTGTGTGACCCTGGACAAGTTACTAAACCATTCTGTGCCAGTTTCTTCATCTGTAAAAGTTGCGTAAGAGCAGTTCCTACCTTGCAGGGTTATTCTACAAGTCGAATGAGGTAATGCGGGTATCTGGCTCCTGTTTACCTCCCTGACCACGTTCCTGCCCCTCTCGGCCTTGCTAAATTCCATCCAACTGCATCAGCTTCCTTGTTGTGGGTCAAACGCACCAAGCCTGTTCCCACCTCAGGGCCTTTGCACTTGCCGGTCTCTGCCAGGAACACTCTTTTCCCAGATAACCACATGTCTTTTTACTTCAGGTCTTAGCTCAAGAGCCACCTCCTAGGAGTCACCTCCTCCACCAGACTATCAGCTCCGCAAGGGCCCTCACTTGGCCGCTGTGTCCCAGCCCCTGGCATGTTTGCTGAGTGAATGTAAGCCGCGAGCCGGGCGCTGGCACTCAAAACAAGTTATGATACTTTTCACTTGTAAGCTGCTCTGCAGGCTGTAGGCTGTTAGTCCCTTAATAAATCCTCTGCTCAGAACTGCGCACCCTCCCCTCAGGAAGTCTGTTCCATCAAACCCCGGAGGGCCACGCGCCCCTCCCCTCACCCCGACCCACATCCTCCGTCCTTCCCGGAAGGGAGGAGAAGGGCACTCGGATGCTGGCCCGGCTGGTGATGGCCCAGCAAGTCACAGCGCCCAGGCATGCTTTAGCCAAGAGCCTGGATTTCTTGAGCAACCTCGAGGCGGTAACGAGGCCTGTGGTGGCCTCAAGCGGGAGGATGAGTCAGGCGGAGCCAAACCTGAAACCTCAGAGCCATCACCACTTCTTGGAAAGGCTGACACGCGCAGAGACAGACCTGCGCACGCAGCGCCTGTGAGCAGCGGAAGCGAGGTGGGCGGGGTGGACAAGATCTCTGCTGGGGCCCCTCTGCCTGGCCGGTGCCTCCAGGCCTCCGCCCCTTGTACTTCTAACGTCCTTCGGAGGGGCCCTGACCTGCCCCGCACCGGGCTTCACTGTCCTCCTGCACTGTCACCACTCGACGGGACACTGCTCGTCCACGATCTCTTGTGTGATACCCGGGGGTCGGGCGTGTTTCTTTTTTGTTGTTGTTGTATTTTTTTTCCTGAAGCTGGAAACGGGGAGAGACAGTCAGACAGACTCCCGCATGCGCCCAATTCCACCCGGCACGCCCACCAGAGGGCGATGCTCTGCCCCTCCGGGGCGTAGCTCTGCCGCAACCAGAGCCACTCTAGCGCCTGGGGCAGAGGCCAAGGAGCCATCCCCAGCGCCCGGGCCATCTTTGCTCCAATGGAGCCTTGGCTGCGGGAGGGGAAGAGAGAGACAGAGAGGAAGGAGGAGGTGGGGGGTGAAGAAGCAAATGGGCGCTTCTCCTGTGTGCCCTGGCCGGGAATTGAACCCTGGTCCCCCACACGCCAGGCCGACGCTCTACCGCTGAGCCAACTGGCCAGGGCTCGGGCATGTTTCTGAACCCAGATGCACTCAGACTGTACAAGGCCATCTCGTACCAAATGCCAGCTGGAAGCACCCCACCCCCACGTGACCTGAGCAGCCCCTGCAATCGTCATATGAGAATCTCTGCAGGACAGCCCAGGAGGAGAAATAAAGACCCAAAGAGCCTGACCATCACCTGGTTCACTCACGACAGGCGCTGCTCCCGACTGGGTTGTGAAAAGCTGCTGGTTTTCAGAGGGATTTCGGAATTACTGATCTGGGTGTCGCTCTGCCGGTATACATTTGTTTGCGGGCTTCTCGCCTTCTCAACTAGAATTTAAACTCCAGAGGGCAGGGACTTTGTCCAGTGCTCTGTCAGTAGCGCCGGGCACAGTGCCTGGCACGTGTAGGTAGGTGCTCAATAAATATGTGAAGAAGAAATGAGTGAGGAAGCCAGGTGCTGGGTATGGACAAGGGACTCTGTCCTAAATGGGGAGAGAAACTGCAGTCACTGAGCCACCGGCAAGGTGCCTATAAAAATTATCTCATGACCCCCCACTACCCACTTTACTGACAGGCACACTGAGGCTCAGAGAGGTTAGCAACTGCCTCCAGGTCACAGCGAGGAAGCCACAGCTCACATGTGAACCTGGGGCCCCGTCTTCAAGCCCGCGCCCTCCTCTGTGCCTCTAGCTCAGAGAGGCAGAGAAACTGGCTGGAAGTCACACAACAAAGCAACGCGGATACGGCCAGTCAGGTGCTGGCTCCTGCGGGACCCTCCAGCCACTGCTGGGTTCTCAGGTCCACACTCTTCCAAGGGCCAGTTCACACAACTCCTCTCTTCTGGACGAGGATGGTTAACTCTTTCGTGGACCAGTCGGAGATTAAAAACCACTGCCTTAGGGGGCACCCCCCCAGCCCCACCAGGGCTTTCTGCAGACCCGGGGTCGTGCAGTACAAAACACATCGGTACTGAGTCACCGCCCAGAATGTGGAAATCCTCAGGTCATCCCAGACCTGCTGGGAAACGGGTGTGTTGTAACCAGGGCAACTGACAGTGGTTTCCCCCCTGCTGCCTTCCCATGGCCTCCCTCCAGATTCCGCTCCGAAGGCCCAGGAATCTGCATTGGGACGCTTATCGCTCGGGCGAAGGTACAATGCACTGGCCTGCTCCTCAGCACGGCATTGGAGACATTCTCCCACGTGGCCAAGCCCACCTTTCTGTCCGTCCTCTCTGACTCTCCCACTCCCCAGGCGCCGCACGCCACGCTTTCCTCACTTCCCAGCCTCCGCCCACGCTGTTCCCTGCTCAGCTTACCTTTCCCTCCCCTTCTCCACCTGCCAGCTCCTCTGCAGCCCCTCCAAGGCTGGCTCAGGGGCCCCTGCTCCGGGAAGCCCGTCTCACTGCCCCATGAAGAGTTGATCACCCCGAGTGTGCCCCCTCTCCCCAGAGGGAGGCCTCCTTCAGGCCAAACACCAGTGCCCTGAACAGCACCGGGGCAGAGCGCAGGGGGCCCTGTGCGCGCTAGTGAGGGAGGCGATGGCTGGGCTGGTCACCCCCCCAGTCCGCAGCTCAGCACCCTCCTCTGTAATCACAGGGTGGACGGACTAGCTGAGTTCAGGGGCCTCTGCAGGACTCCGGAGTCCCCTGACTGTGCGCCACCCTGGCCAAATGGACACCCGAGCCTCAGTTTCCCCATCAGACTTCAGGATGTTAATAAAAGTGCTGATGTCCCAGCAAATGCTCCAGCTTCTAAGAGGCCACCCCTCGGGGAGGAGCTGCAGGGGGTCACAGCTCACAGAGGACTGGGGACAGGCAGAGACTAGGAGTCGAGCGGGATTAGTGTTGGCCAGGGGGCGATCCGTGAACCCCAACATGGACCACCAGTCTGCTGGTCCCCAAGTCTCTCCTGATTACAGGAAATATAAATTTTGGCTTTGTTTTAAATCCAGATTCTGAGCTTATTGAATCTGAATCTCAAGGAAGGGGAACCGGGAATCTGCAGTTCACTCAGATGCCGGGAGAACTCGTCTATAGGGTAGTTTGACAACTACCACTGGCAGGTGGAGGACAGGAGGTTCCAGCGTCAGACAGCCTGGTGCCCGTCCTGACCCACACTTTCCGGGTGGGCCTCACCCTGGGCAAGTTGTTTCAGCTTCCTGTGCCAGCGTGCCCTGATCTGGAAAACGGCCCTGATGCCCAGCAGGACGAGGAAGGTTTTTCTGAGATTTAATTAACTCAGAATAATACACTCAGTGTTCAGAACGGAGCCTGCAGATAAATAAGCCCCAGCGAAATGCTCACGAGTACTGGGTCCATTCAACAATATTCAAATAAAGAGGCCAAAAGTGAAACGGGACTTATTTCCCCAGATTCTTTGACCTCGTAAACAACTAGACAGTTTTTCAGAACTGTCCCACCCTTTCCTTCCCCACCATCCTCACCAAATCCCTGTACGCGGGCCGGCCCACAGAAGGGCTCCGCGTGGCCCAAGACCTGTGTCACCCCACACTTTCCACATTCTCAAGCCCCACAGAGGCCGTCCCCGTGGATGTCTGAGACAGTACCAGTTTGGGGGCGCCGGCCTTCTGGACACCCGGGCCAGCCTTCCTTCCCAGCTCTGTGCCGCGGCTGCCCCTGGGTGCTGTGCACTGAGCTGGCTGCACCCCGTGCGCGTGTCGGGGCGTCCTAGGTCCCTGCCACCTGGCCCCGCCGGCGGCCCAGCACTTCCCAGACACCCGCTGCGTGTCCAGGGAGAACCCCCGCCTCCGCCCCGCGCGGGCCTCGCATCTTACCTGCGGGCTCCGGTCCACTCGCCCAGCAGGCGCCCGAGTGGTAAGTGGGGACCTCGGCCGGGTAGGCCGGTGGCGCTGCGCGGGGCTTTCCTGGGGCGGGACCCACTTCTCCTGACTTCCAGTGCCCGCCCCGCGCCCGCCCCAGATGCGCAGGCACCGCCCCCCGCGTCCGCCCCCAGATGTGCAGGCACCGCCCCCCGCGTCCGCCCCCAGATGTGCAGGCACCCCCCCGCCCGCCCAGGGCCTCCGGTCCAGCTTCCCTGTTCCTGTTCCTCTGCTCCCTCCAGGCCCGGCCGCTGACCTTTCCTGGGGGCGCCCCTGATCGCGGTCTCCCCCCGCAGCAGCCCGAGGTCACGCCCCGCGGAGAACCCGCAGTAGTTGCCCGGTGCTCTCGCAATGAAAGCCCTTCTCCGGAGGAGGCCCCGACTCGCTCTGGCTGGTCCCTGCGCCCCTCCCACTGCAACTTGATCTCTTCTCCGCCCCCCCCCCCCCCAAGCCCAGCAGCAGCTAAGTGCCAATGTGTGTTCTTTCCTCCCGCAAATATGATATTTACTGAGCACCCACTATGTTAGGCTCCAGAAAAGTTTAGACAGTAAAACAACCCTTCGATCAATAGCTAGTCCATCTAATAGGCCTGCACTAGGGCTTGTGTGAACTCATTTAATCCTCACAACTCCCTACGAGGAGACTCTTACTACCAGTGGTGGGATTCAAACAATTTAACAAGCATTTCTCTGCCCTAATGATAATTTTTTTTTTTTTTTGGTATTTTTCTGAAGCTGGAAACGGGGAGAGACAGTCAGACAGACTCCCGCATGCGCCGGACCAGGATCCACCCGGCACGCCCACCAGGGGGCGATGCTCTGCCCCTCCGGGGCGTCTCTCTGTTGCTACCAGAGCCACTCTAGCGCCTGGGACAGAGGCCAAGGAGCCATCCGCAGCACCCGGGCCATCTTTGCTCCAATGGAGCCTCGGCTGCGCGAGGGGAAGAGAGAGACAGAAAGGAAGGAGAGGGGGTGGGGTGGAGGAGCAGATGGGCACTTCTCCTGTGTGCCCTGGCCGGGAATCGAACCCGGGACTTCTGCACGCCAGGCGGACGCTCTACCACTGAGCCAACTGGCCAGGGCCCTAATGATAACTTGAAGTATAGAAAAAGATTTACTGAAAGGTAGTTTATTATTTCATGCATTTAATACTTAAATAAGAACAATAAAAGAGGCACACAACACTAGATTATAAGAAAGAGTTTTAAAATATTAATGAAAAAATATCAAATAATACCTGACACAAAAACAATACAAGTTGTCACCCCCCTGGTTGTTTGGCATTTCTTCTCTTTACGTTGTGTGTTTGTTTACTGAAGTAACAAACACGAGGGAATTAAAATGTAGTATTTCATCAAAGGTATAATGAGTTTTATGAAATGAATAAATAAATATTACCAGCATAGTTCCATCAAATTTTTTCACCTATGGATGGAATGAACATTACTATGGGCGCTTAGAATACGCTGTTGCACAGACGAACGTAAATTTGTGATGTCCACATTGGGCTGCTACTCCAGCGCCCACCTTAGAGAGAACCCTGATGACAAGTACCATTTTGACCACTGGTCTTCTGACTCAACAAAAAATTAGGTATTGGTTCTGCCCGAACAATTTTTTTGCAAAAATTAGGTATTGGTGCAAAATCCCACCTCTGGGCTGAACTCAGAGTGGTTTGGCTGGTGATCACTCCTGTGCCCTGGCCGTTAGCCCCTGCATTGACATTCAGGCTGTTTTATGGTGTTGAGCATTTGAAGCTGAGGAGTACACGATCATGAATAATCCCTGGTTGGGTCAAGATTTGTGGACGTGAGTTTTACCAGGACCGTGCCCGACAGCTCCAGCAGGTTGTATCAAGTAGAAGGGTTTGTTCCTGCCTGGAAAAGCCACACGCGGTCACACTCAACCACATACACTCACTCACACCCCCAGAGTCTCCTGCCCAAACACCTTCACACTCACACATTCACAACATCCTCACACATGCAGTAGTGCTTGTATACTCATATATCCTCGCGCACTCACACATGCACTAGTGCTTGTATACTCATATATCCTCGCGCACGCACACATGCACTAGTGCTTGTACACTCGTATATCCTCGTGCACGCACACATGCACTAGTGCTTGTACACTCGTATATCCACGCGCACGCACACATGCACTAGTGCTTGTACACTCGTATATCCACGCGCACGCACACATGCACTAGTGCTTGTACACTCGTATATCCTCGCGCACGCACACATGCACTAGTGCTTGTACACTCGTATATCCACGCGCACGCACACATGCACTAGTGCTTGTACACTCGTATATCCACGCGCACGCACACATGCACTAGTGCTTGTACACTCGTATATCCACGCGCACGCACACATGCACTAGTGCTTGTACACTCGTATATCCACGCGCACGCACACATGCACTAGTGCTTGTACACTCATATATCCACGCGCACGCACACATGCACTAGTGCTTGTACACTCATATATCCTCGCGCACGCACACATGCACTAGTGCTTGTACACTCATATATCCTCGCGCACACACACATGCACTAGTGCTTGTACACTCATATATCCACGCGCACTCACACATGCACTAGTGCTTGTACACTCATATATCCTCACACACTCACACTCATACACATGACACGATTCGCCCCTATGTTCACATTCATCATACTCAGGTCTTTACATACCACACATGTTCATAGTCACTCACACTCACCCTGCGTGTTCACACCTACACTCACAAACCCACACACATTCACAGCCACACATGGGCTCAAACTCATACACTGGCACACACACCACTGCCTTACACACTCATGCTGCCTCACATAGTCGCAGTCACACTCACACTCATCATTCACACACGCACGCGGTCAGAATTTGAGTCCGGGTAGTCCAGAATGAGTGTCGCAGGCGTCCCTTTGTAAAGAGGGGACGTCCTCTCTTCCCTCCAGTCCTGGTGTCCCAGAGCTGGCGCCCAATCTCATCTGCTCCACCGGTTGACTGTCCCCAAGCGGAGCTCCCAGCCTGTTTTCTGCATCTTTACATCACTCTCTGCTCTTTCCTCACTCACCGCCAGCCTGCCTGCGTCCGCACCAACTCCTCCGCTTGTTGGCTGTGGGACTTGGGGCAAAGCCGGTCAGTCCCCTGTGCCCCCGCTTCCACATTTGCAAAGCGAGGTACGATGGACCACCCCTCAGAGGGCTGTGTGAGGAGGCTGGGATGGAACACGTGACACGTGCCAGGGACAGTCCCTGGCACGTATGAGGCGCCCAATCGGTGAGCATTGCTTTCTTATCAGAATGTTGATGAGAAGGAAGCCAGATCAGAACCCGTTCCTTCCGCCCGCTTGCGGGGGTGGGAAAGGGGGCGGGAGCTGAAGACAGGACAAGACCTATGCGGTCAGCTGTGAAGACGAAGACGGGGAATGGTGGGGGATGCGCAATTCTTCGTGCTTTCCTTGCAACTTTTCTCTGAGTCTGAAATTATGTCAACAAGGAGTTAAAGCAAACAACATAGTCCTGAGGCCCAAGAGATAATACATGTGAAGCTGTCCTCTCGTACCCAGGACCCTCCCGGGCTGCCCGAACTTGGTCAGGGCTGCTCTGTGTCGGGCCTTGGAGAGGGGCCTGGAGGCCCCCACGTGATAAAATCTCAGGCCCTGGATTCAGGGGCTTCCCACGTATTGCCTCAATCCAGGCGCAGCTCACATGATGTCATAGCACACGCCCTTGTTTTTAACCTTATTCTTCAGGGTTTAAAATAATTAATAAAAATTAATTTAAAAATTTTATAAGTGTAGATTTACAGAAAAGTTGATAATACAGATAGTTCCCATATATACCCCACCCCTGTCCACAATTTCTCTTGTTACTACTGTTTTGTGTTAATGTGGTACGTTTGCTACAATTAGTGAATCAAATTTATACATTGTTATTAACTAAAGTCTGTAGTTTACCTTAAGGTTCACTCTTTCTCTTGTACACACGTGTAACGCCTCGTGTTCACCAGTATGGCAACAAAAGAAGAGTTTCACCTCCTACAACCCCCAGGCTTCACCTTTCCTCCCCTCCCCCCGAATCCCAGACCACACTGATCTTCTTACTATGCCCAGATGTCTGCCTGTGTCAGGATGTCATATAGCTGGAATCAGACAGTATAGCCTCTTAAGACTGGTTTCTTTCACTTAGTCATAAGCTTTTAGGGCGCCTCCTTTCTTTTTATGACTTGATACCTCATTTCTTTTCAGTGTCAAATAATAGTCCCTTCCTGGGAGCACCACAGTTCATTTGTTCAGCCACTCACTGAAGGATTCCTAGAGGGCTTTCAGTTTTTGCTGATTATGAATAAAGCTGCTATAAACACTCGTGTACAGGATTTTGTGTGGACATGTTTCCCACTCCCATGGGTAAATACCAAGTATGATTGCTGGATCGTATGTTAAGAACACGTTTGGTTTTGCAAGAAACCCAAACTGTATTCCAAAGTGGTTGCACCATTTCCAGTCCCGCCAGCAATGAGCAAGAGTCCTTGTTGCATCCTCACTAGTATTTGGTATTGTTAGCTTTTAGAATCCTAGCCAGTCTAGCAGATGTATATCTTACAAAACCCCCCCCCCCAAATTTATTGATTTTAGCGAGGGAGGATGGGGGAGAGAGAGAGAGAGAGAGAGGGAAAGAGAGAGAGAGGGAGAAAGAAACAGGAACATCAATCTGTTCCTGTGTGTGCCCTGACTGGGGACCGAACCAGCAACCTTTGCGCTTTGGGACAATGCTCTAAGCAACAGAGCTATCCAGCTAAGGCTCACACTTGTTTTACTTTGCAATTCTCTTAAAGACATGTTATGTTGAGCATCTTTTTATATGCTTATTTGCCATCTGTATATTTTCTTTTTTATCTGTTGACATCATTTGCCCATTTTAAAAATGGGGTTGTTTGTTTTCTTCTTGTTGAGTTTTTAAGATTCTTTGTAGAATCTGGATATATAAGTCTTTTTTTTTTTTTTTTTTTTTTGTATTTTTCCGAAGCGGGAAACGAGGAGGCAGTCAGACAGACTCCCGCATGCGCCCGACCAGGATCCACCCAGCACGCCCACCAGGGGTGAAGCTCTGCCCACCAGGGGGCAATGCTCTTCCCCTCCAGGGCGTCGCTCTGCCGCGACCAGAGCCACTCTAGCGCCTGGGACAGAGGCCAAGGAGCCATCCCCAGCGCCCGGGCCATCTTTGCTCCAATGGAGCCTTGGCTGCGGGAGGGGAAGAGAGAGACAGAGAGGAAGGAGGGGGTGGGGGTGGAGAAGCAAATGGGCGCTTCTCCTATGTGCCCTGGCAGGGAATCGAACCCGGGTCCCCCGCACGCCAGGCCGACGCTCTACCACTGAGCCAACCGGCCAGGGCCTGGATATAAGTCTTTTATTGGATATGTTTTTTGCAAAGATTTTCTCCAAGGCTTTGGCTTATCTTTTCATTCTCTTAAGTGTTTTTCTTTTCAAAGCAGAAGTTTTAAATTTTAATTAAGTCCAAGTTAGCAAAGTTTTTCTTTCATGGATCATGCTTTTAATCTTGACCTAAAAACTCCTTGCCAAACCTAGATCCTAGATTTCCTCCCATAGTGTCTTCTAGAAATGTATAGTTTTTCATTGTACATGTAAGTCTACGATCTCTTTAGAGTTATTTTGGTGAAAGTTAGAAGATCTATTCCTAGATTCTTTTTTTCTTCTCTCTCTCTTTTTTTTTTTAAATGGATATCCAATTGTTCCAACACTCCATTTGTTGAAAAGGTTATCTTTTCTCCATAGACTTGCCTTTGCTGCTTTCTCAAAGATCAGTTGACTAGACTTGTGTGGGTCTTTTCCTGGGCTTCTACTCTGCTCACTGACCTGTGTGTCTGCTCTTTCGCCAATACCGTGCTGTGTGATTACTGCAACTTTGTAAGTCTTGAAGTTGTGTAATGCTGGTCCTTCAACTTTGTTCTTCTTCATTAGCAGTATTGTGATGGCTGCGTTGGGTCTTCTGTCTTTCCACAGAAACCTTAGAATCAGTTTGTCAGTATTCACAAAATAACTTGAGATTTTATTGGGGACATCTTGGATCTGTAGATCAAGTTGGGAAAAATTGGCATCCTAACCATATTGAGTTTGTCTATTTGTAAACAGAATATCTCTCCATATAGTTAGATCTTTGGTCACCATGTACCCACTGCTATAGAATCAGTTGTCTCATCTAATCTTCAAACCACCCTGTATATTTCCATTTTACCGGTGAGGAAACTGAAGCACAGAGAGGTTAAGTAACTTGCCCCAGGTCTCGCAGCTCGCACGTGAGAGCGCTGGACCAGCCCTCATCTCTGCCCTACTCCTCAACCTGTGCTCTTACTCTGCTACACTTCTTCTCTGGGAGTCTATCCAGGGGCTGCACCTGTGGGTTTCCTTTTCTTAAAGACCCAGACCAAAATGAGCCAGTGTCCTCACAGCTGGTTGGCATTGTGACCTGTTTCTCCCACTGTAGCAGACACTGTCGATGCCCCACCCCATACCCCCTCACCCTCATCAGCACCTGCCCCCGAGCAGAGCGTGGATGCGGGGCTGGTGCCTACAAGAGCAGGTCTCTGCACTGACGATGGAACCGGGGGATAAAGGCTCATTTCCTCCCTTCTCGGGGAGTGTGGGATGGGAGGGGGGCTCTGGGACACGTTCAGCCATTTCCCAGAGGACCCAGAGAGACTGAGTGCTGGTTTGCCCTGCTCCTGCATGCACCTGCACCGGCTTCTCTGCCTCCTTCCACTCCCCACTCTCTCAGTGTCTGCTGCGGTCATCTCCCATGCAGATGAAGTGCGCAGCCATCCTTGTCTCGGGGACTTCTGGGGCCTGCTAGCAAAGTCAGCCTGCTTGGCAGCATCCTTGATAATCCTCTGAAGAACCACCATCTCCAGCTCTCAGTCCAGATAAATCCGGCAGAACTGACTCCACTCAACTCCAAAAGTGTGCAGGTGACTCAGGAGTGGCCAATCAGAACACTGTGGTCCCTTTCTCTTAGTGATTTGGTCAGAGGTGGGCATGTGATCCATCGGAGCCAATGAGATGCTTTGAGATTTTTGCGGGGCTGCTGAGATGGTCTCCGCCCCTTTCCACGGGCGTTTCTCAGGATGTAGGGCTGGAGCTCTGGCAGCCATCTTGCTTGAAACCAGCTTTACTGCTTTTTTCTGAATATTAAGATAGAACATGTCTGAAGGAGATTGCAACCATGGTCTCAATTCTTGACCCCTCTGTGCATGTAACTTCTAAGTGTCGCTCACTTGGCCTCCAAGCTCAGCCGCATGATTTGTTCTGGCCGATGGGGCGTCAGCGGCTGTGAGGGAGCAGAAGCTTGACGGTCACTTTCGTGACTGGGCTTATTTGCATTTCTGCCATTGTCATGAGGCTATCTCCAGTCTGGGATCACCTACAGGATAAGAAATAGTGTAGAAAAGAGTCACTTCCACCGTCCCAAGTGCAGTCTAGACCAGCCAGTCTATGCCCAGACATGAAAGAGCCCAGCCAAGATGCAGGGTCACCTGGCCAACCACTGTGAGCAGTAAGTGTTTCCTGTCTCAGGCTATGGGGGTGGGGTGGGGAGAGGGGGAGGGGTGGGGTGGGGAGAGGGGGAGGGGTGGGGAGAGGGGGAGGGGTGGGGAGAGGGGGAGGGGTGGGGTGGGGGGAGGCAGCATTATTATAGCAGTCAGTAGTGGATGAAGTTCTCAGAAAGTTCAGTCATACAGAAAAGTACAAAAAATTAATTGGAAATTGTCTGAAGTCTCGGAGGTAGCCACTGTGACATTTTGGTGAAGACCTCTCCATACGCTTATGCACACACACCTTACATACCTCCTCCCACAGCCACTGTCACAGAATTAATATCACTTTGGCAAGGCTGGGGGGCGGGGAGCCCAGCAGAGACTATACTGTCACCTTCACAATGAGGGCTGTCCGCCTCAGCACGTCTGGAAGGAAGAAACAATGATGGAAGGTCTAACATTGGGCACGGAGAGAAGACAACTGAAAGATTAACGTCTCAGGGTGATTAAGGAGGTCGTAAAACATGATGGTTAAAAAAAAATCAGAGACGTACAGGATGAAAATTAGCAGGAATAAGGCCTTGGGGAAGAATTGGGCTGATTTATTTAAAACTCTGTCACCCAGAACCCTAGGGTTTATTCATTCATTCAGTGAATATTTATTGATGCTTATTGTGGATCACAACATCCTAGGAGCTGGGGACTGCAAAGGTGCATAAGACATGGTCCTGTCCCCAAGGACCTGTGGTCAGCTGGAGGAAAGGGTGACCAAGTGATTGGGTATGACATGATACGAGTTCTAAAAGGGAAGGACAGGAACAGAGAGTTTTCTAGAGAAAAGGCCAACCGCAAGGGCGTCTGATGGGTGAGTAGGAGCTCACCAGTCTGAGGGGGAGTGAGACCAGGGGGGGAGCGATCCCAGGGAAGGGACAGGACTCACAAAGGTCTGATGGAGAGACCA
The DNA here is from genome assembly GCF_036850765.1 of Saccopteryx bilineata. Classification (NCBI taxonomy): domain Eukaryota; kingdom Metazoa; phylum Chordata; class Mammalia; order Chiroptera; family Emballonuridae; genus Saccopteryx; species Saccopteryx bilineata. The sequence goes on from NC_089493.1 coordinate 292,890,597, forward strand.
ATCATGGGGGTAACCGATATGAGATCAGGGACGCTGAGGGGGCAGGGAGAGGGACAAGACAAGCAAGGAAGAAAAGAACAGGAACATTGAATTATTTTTTTTATTACAACCCACAGTATGAAATGCATTTTCTATTTTGGCCAAGCACAATCACACACACACACACACACACACACACACAATCAGCAAAGCAATATTTCACCCTGCAACATGCCATTCATTCTAATTTTTTTAATTCTGTTCTATTATTTATTTATTTATTTTAATCTTTTTCTTTTTTTTTTTGTATTTTTCTGAAATTGGAAACGGGGAGGCAGTCAGACAGACTCCTGCCTGCGCCCGACCGGGATCCACCCGGCACGCCCACCAGGGGGCGATGCTCTGCCCATCTGGGGCATCGCTCTGTCGCGACCAGAGCCACTCTAGCGCCTGGGGCAGAGGCCAAGGAGCCATCCCCAGCGCGCCCGGGCCATCTTTTTGCTCCAATGGAACCTCGGCTGCGGGAGGGGAAGAGAGAGACAGAGAGGAAGGAGAGGGAGAGGGGTGGAGAAGCAGATGGGCGCCTCTCCTGTGTGCCCTGGCCGGGAATCGAACCCGGGACCTCTGCACGCCAGGCCGATGCTCTACCACTGAGCCAACCGGCCAGGGCTATTTTTTTTTTTAAATGTTGGTCAAGGGCAAAATAAGCTGATCTCAAAAGAGTACACATCATGTAATTTCACTTATGTGAAGTTCAATAACAGCGAAGCTCAGCTGTAGTGGGAGAGACGAGAGCTGTGGCGGCGTGGGGCGCGGTGAGGTGGGCCAAGGCGACCTGCAAAGCAGTGAACGAGAGCTTCCTTAGGAGACGGAAATGTTCTATATCCTGACTGGGGCGGTGGTTACATGGGCACATGCACTTGTTAAAAATAAATACATTAAAAATAACTGCATGTGAGGGAACTTCTGGGGTGGGGTTGATGTTCTATATCTTGATAAGGGATTTGCATTGCACAGGTGAGCGCATTTGTCAAAACTCATCAAGTGGTACCCTTAAGATTGGCGCACTTTATTGTATGTGAATTCTACATTCATATTGTGAACAAATACTGAAATGCCATTGATATGCATGCTGAAGTGTGAGGAGGAATTATTCCAGTATCTGCAGCCCACTCACTTTTTGAAGTGCATAAAAAAATAAGATATATTGGTGGATAAATAGAGGAATGGGAAGATTGACAGATATAAGGCAAATATGATAAAATGTTAAGGCATGTCAAAACAATTCATTGAGGAAAGATTTTGTCTTCCATAAATGGTGCTGGAGAAAGAAAGAAAAAAACAACGGTGCTAGGATAACTGCATATCCATATGCAAAAGAATGAAGTTGGATCCTTACCCCACATCATGTACAAAAATGAACCCAAAACAGACAAGAACCTAAATGGAAGAGCTAAACTACAAAATTCTTAAAAGAAGAAAATACAGGTGTAAATCTTCCTGAATTTGGAATAAGCAATGGTGTCTTAGCTATGACACAAAAGCACACACAACAAAAGAAACAAATAGCTGAACTTGAAACATCATCAAATTGAAACACTTTTGTGCTTCAAAGGACACCACCCAGAAAGTGAAGGCAATCCACAGAATGGAAGAAAATTTTTGCAAATCAGATATCTGATAAGAGAATTGTGTCGAGAATATGCAAACAATTGCAATTCAGTAACAGCAATAAAAACAAGCAAATTTCAAATTGGGTAGAGAATCTGACAATGACATAAAAGTGTCCCAGAAACTCATGAAAAGACACTCAGCAGCAGCATCAGGGAAAGGAAAGACATCAGCATCACTTCACATCCACTAGCATGGCTATTATCAGAAGACAGAAAATAGGTCCTGGTTGGTTGGCTCAATGGCAGAGCATCAGCCTAGGGTGTGGAAGTCCTGGGTTCAATTTCTGGTCAGGGCGCACAGGAGAAATGCTCATCTGTTTCTCCACCCCCTCCCCCTTCCCCTCCCCCTTCTGTCTCTTTCACTCTCTTCTCCTCCCGCAGCCATGGCTCGAATGGTTTGAGCAAGTTGGCCTGGGGTACTGAGGATGGCTCCATGGCCTCACCACAGGCACTAAAATAGCTCAGTTGGTGAGCAACGGAGCAACGGCTCCAGATAGGCAGAGCATCACCCTGTAGGGGCCTTGCTGGGTGGATCCCAGTCAGGGTGCCTGCAGAAGTCTGTCTCTCTGCCTCCCAGCTTCTCAAGGAAAAAAGAAGAAGACAAAGTAGAAAACATCGGTGAGAGTGTAGAGAAACTGGAAGCCTCAGACACCGCTGATGGGGTTGTGCAATGATATTGCCCCTTTGGAAAACAGTCTGGCAGTCCTTCAAATGGTTTAAACATATGGTTACCATAAGATCCAGCAATTCTACTCCTTGGTAGAAAGGAAAACATATATGCATGTAAGAACGGGTACGTGAATGCTTACAACAGCATTATTCATAGTAGCCAACAAGTGGAAATGGCTCACATGTTCATCAACTTAGTGGACAAATGAAGTGTGGCATGTCCATACAGGGAAATATTATTTGGGAATTTAAAACATGAAATACTGATACGGAGCCTTGAAAACATCATGCTGTGCGGAAGAAACTGCGCACAAAGGGTCACAGGTCGTGTGGTCATATTTATCTGAAGTGCCCGCAACAGGTGAATCTATGGAGACAGGAAGTAGGTGAGTGTTGCTCAGGGCTGAAGATGGGATCGGAAGAGTAGCTGATGGGTGAGGGGTGCAGAGCTTCTTCTTGGGGAACAAAGATGTTTGAAAATGGATTGTGGCGAAGGCTGCACAAACCTGTGAATATACTAAACAAATTGAATTGTACCCTTTAAAAGGATGAATTGCATGTTCTATATCTCAATAAAGCTGTTTTAAAACCTTCATGTGGGTATGGATGAAAAATGGGTGAACACTTCAGCAAAATCAAACACTTCTGCTCTTTAAAAGATGTTTCTAAGGAAATAAAAAGGTAAGTCATAGACTGTGAAAAATATTTACAAATTATGTATCTGATAAAGGTCTTCTATCCATAATATATAAAGAGCTCTCAAAACTCAATAAGAAAACAACTAGTTTTTAAAAATGAGCAACAGACTTGAACAGGCATTTCACAAATAAATATAGACATATATAGCAAATAGGCACATGAAAAGATGATCAACATCATTAGTCATCAGGGAAGTGCAAGATAACACCACAGGGAGATACCCTGACACATATTAGAATGGCTCAAAAATATTTAAATACGTAGACAATACCAACCGATGGTGAGGACAGAAACAACTGGAATTCTCACAACTGCTGCTGGGAATGCAAAAATGGCGCAGTCATTTGGAAAATACTTTGGCAGTTTTCTTACCAACATAAAACACATTTTTACTCCACCGCCCACTTTTCTAGGTATTTACACTAGAGAAGTGAAAACTTCAGTTCATACAAAAACCTGTCTGCAAATGTCTATGGCTACTTTACTGGTAACTGATAAAGAGTGCAAATGATCCAGTTGTCCCCCAGCTGGTGAATGGATAAGCAGTAAACTGCCATGTTGGAACACGACCTAGCAATTAAAAAAGAAATCTCCTGCTACACACAACACTGCGGAAGAATCTCTAAAGCACTATGCATTATGACAGCAGCCAGACTCAGAATGTGACACACTGTATGACCTTGTTTATATGACACAGTGTAGGGAGAGAAAAGACATCAGTGGTGGCCAGGGGCCAGGGCAAGTGAGAATCTTTTGGATTGAAGGAACTATTCAAATACAAGTGTTTCATTTATGTGAACTTTCCCATGGTGTAACATTTGACGGTGTTTGTTGAAACTCATAGAACTGTACAATAAAACTGGCGAACCTCACTGTATGTAAATTATACCGTAATCTAAAATTAAAAATATATACACTAATCATAGAATTTAATTAGATGTTTGGCAAAAAAAAAAAAAAAAAAATCAAAAAGTGTTAGCTAGTTGAAAAAAAAAATGTAAGCATGACCAAAACAAACAAATCATTGACTAAAAAGTAGTGAGTCATCTCCCCCTTCGAATTGTACATAATAATAAATAATAGACATAAAAAGTCCATCATTCTAGGTCATGACCCACTGAATTGATTTTATAAACTATTGATAGGTCGTGGCCTTCAGTTTGAAAAGCATTGCTTCCGAGCGGGTGGAGACTGGAACTGTAATCTGGGGGGGCCTGGAGGAAATGGGGGCCCCTAGAAGTGGGCTGAGCTGGGCTGATTGCCCTGCTCTGGGGCTGGGACCAGCTGGAGGTCCTGGCGAGTAGCTGTGGCCTGTGTCCAGCCCAGAGGAAATGGCTGCCTGCTGTCCCCAGAGAAGCTGGACCAGGGGAAGGACCCGTGTCCTGCATCAGGGAGCCAGCTCGCGGTGACAGCAGGGCCGTCCACGTTCTGGAGGTCACCCGTGTGGACTAAAACCGCAGGTCCTCCCCCACCACCTGGCTGGATGAAACCCTAGATTTTCACTGCACCCTGGGTGGGAGAGGGTCCCAGAGTGGCACTGATTAGATTTCTGCCATCCAAGTTGCTGGGCACCCAAGGTCAGGCTTAACTTAATTAATGATCAAAATCATGTTTTCTGCATCCAAGACAATTGTGGTCAGGGAAAAATTTATTCCTAGTATGCCTGATTTATCCTTGGAGTTACAGTCCATTTCAATGTATAAAGTGACTCATGAATGAGAAAATATTCTGCTACTTGAAAGTGTAAGTTCGGAAGCTTTTATTCCAACTCATTTCTGTATTTGTAAGCCTGCAATTCGGACTGATTTCCGCGTGTGGGTTTTACTTACCCCCCGCCTTGGAACTCAAGATAAACCCAGTGTCTTCTTCAGCAGCCCATCCCGCCCTCTGTGCCTTTGCCCAATGCCCAGGATACTCACCGTTCTGAGGAGCAGCCAGGTCTTTCGTACCTTTTTCTGCCTTTGCAAAGAACTTTTTCCTTTCGTTACCTGGCGAACTCCTATTCATCCTTCAGTACCCTGCTTAAGCTGCACCTCATCTGTGCAGACTTCCCTGGATTCCTTCTCCTTATGACAGGGGCAGTGATTCCTTTTTCTGCACTTCCAACTCTCTGGGCATGCAGCTGTCAAGCCAGCCTGTTCCCCGCCCCCCCGGATGTACAAAACGCCAGAGGAATTTGTTGTTCCAAATAAAATTAGGCCTGATGCCAAGCTTGCATGTCCCAGAGTATAAGGAATTACTCAGTGGTTGTCGGGAGTCTCTCCCTGCCTCCCGGGGGGAAAGACAGGGTAGAGCAGTAGTCAACGCAGCGCAGACACGTACGGAGAGCTCTCTGGGCTCCGATCTGAGCACCTGCGTCCGGTTCTGCCGGCCTCTGTGATGGGTGTCCTCGCTGCCCCCGCCCAGCTTGGGCACCAGTGGCTGAAACTCCCCTCAGAACATCACACATTCATTCCCAGAGGGGTCCTCCCCTCCCTGGGCACCGTGAGGCAGCACTGCCTTGTCACACAGCCTGAAAATGTTTGCACCCCTCCTTCCGGTCTGGGGAGCTCTCCCCACCCCGAGGCCCCTGGGAACTTTCATTGAAAACACGATGTCAGTCTTGCTTGTCTCGGGGAGGGCCAAGGGATGCTGAGGCCAGCCAATTTCCTACTAACCCACACCCTGTCACACCCCTATCGTGTTTACCTCACCGATCTGCACTGATTTACCTGCCCCCCACCCCGGCCTTCCTCTAAACTGTGGGTCTTTTGAGGTCAAGGACTGTCTCGCTGACCTTGGTCTCCAAAAGGCCGAGAGTGGGCTTTCTCATTTTATGATCATAGCAAGTGTTTTAAACCTCTCTGAGCCTCAGTTTCCTTGCCTGTAAACATATGTATTTCCTGCAAAGTGCCAGTCTTTTGCAGTAGTGTGGTTGGGATGTACCCAGGTAATGCATGTTAATAGCTTAGCTTAGAGCACTGCCTGACATGTCCTGAGAGCTCAGTGAACGTTAGCTGCCATTATTCCCTTCTATTCTCATTTTTGTTACCTGCAGTGGGTGTCTGGTTGCCTACCGAACAGTCATTCCAACGCCTTTTTTGCACTGTGGAGACTTAAAATGCAATGTACTCACCTTCCCTTCCTTGCTTGCAGCTGGGGCATGGGCAGGGGGCCCCATCTTGTACCGATAAGACTTGAATGGAAGTGTGCAAATGTCTTCTGGGAAAGAGTTCCTCCCTGATAAAAAGACAGAGAGATATAGAAAGAGAGTTTGGACATTGTCATGGGAGAGGTGATGGTTGGAGCTGTGGCAGCCACCTCGTGACCATGAGGGCAGAACTGCAGATAAAAGTCAGCATACTGCAGGTGGCAGAGCAGAACGAGGGAAAGGGTCAGGGGCCTCTACAACGTTGTTGAGCCGCTGCCCCAACCCTGGGACCTTCTACTGTAGAACACGTTGTTAAGTGATATCTGGAATGTCCTTATTAGAAAGGCCGCATTTACTTGGGTATTCTGGTATCGGCGGCTGAAAGTACTTCGCTGAATACGTTATGACGGAAAATCATACTCATTAACTCCCGAAAGAAACCAACAGTGCCAGCAGAGCCAGGATGGAAATCCGGAGCTCCTGAGGCCCAGCTGAGTGGACTTCCGATGCGTGCCCCCCACTCTCCGGCCCCCACCCTCCCATCCAGACTCACAGTAGCCAGAGGGCTGGCTGAGGTCACAGATGGGGCAATGCTTTTTGGTCTACTAGTATGTGTGTCGGCCTCATGGGCAGTACTTCAGTTTGCTTATAGGAAAGTGGATGAGCACGTGGCAAAAGTGCAGAAGGGAAGGGAGAGGGGAATCCCTCACTGGTGAATAGTCCAAAATCCTCAGGCCCACCCCACAGCCCGGTTCATTTCCTAGGGGCCTCCCGCAACCCAGGGGTGGTCGGCGGGCAGGCAAAGACACCATTTCATGTCCTCTAGCCTTGTTTCACTGACTTTTGGTGCGTTATTCATTCTCTTGTATCAGAGACTCTTGTCTTTCTGTTGCTGAGAAAAGGGGTGGGGGGAAGGGGTTGTGTTTCTCTGATTTCTGGTTAATTTTGTGGCTAGAGAAAATTTCGTGGGAAAGACGAATGCACAGCTTATTTTTACCACAAGCACTACCGGTCCCGTGGCGATGCAGGATGTTGCCCGGTTACCTGGTGTGCGCCTCCCTGTCACGTTCACGTGAGACTAAGTGGAACACTTTCCGGTTTGCTGGTCCTGTGGCTGGTCAAACACTAACTAAAAAGTGGCGAGTGGGGGGATAATACATTTTAAGAATATCATTGGCTGCCTGTCACTAAAAAATATCTCTGTGCCCCTATACTTTCTGGGGCTTCTGTGCTTTCTCTTGGTGTCACCAGGTGCCTGTGACCCTGACCATGTTTCATCATACTTACGCACTTTCTGAGGTCAGCAATGGCAGGTCACTGAACACACAGGCCTTCCTCTTCTTCTTTTTCTTTGTGACAGGGATAGAGAGGGGGGGGGGACAGAGAGGGACAGAAAGACAGGAAGGGAGAGAGATGAGAAGTATCAATTCTTCACTGTGGCACCTTTGTTGGTCATTGATTGCTTTCTCATATGTGCCTTGACGGGGGGGGGCCTGCAGCTGAGCCAGTGACCCCTTGCTCAAGCCAGCCATCTTGGGCTCAAGCCTGTGACCTTGGGCTTCAAGCCAGCGACCCTGTGCTCAAGCTGGTGAGCCCGCGCTCAAGCTGGTGACCTCAGGGTTTTGAACCTGGGTCCTTCATGTCCCAGTCCAATGCTCTGTCCACTGCGGCACCGCCTGGTCAGGTGCAGGCCTCTTTTCCAGTCCATTATCAAAGCTTCAACATGTATACATATATAAAGTCGGCGGACACTCCCCCTGGATCTACGTTCTGCCCTATCCCTCTTCCCGAGAAGAAACTTGAATGAGTCATCAGAAGTGAGCATGCTCCGGACGCTGGACAAGCCGAGGCGTCTCCTGATGGTGTGGCTGCGACTACAGCTCAGTGTTAACAGCCTCCAGTCTGTTCACGCAGCCCTGCCCGCGCTCCACTATCCCCCTCCCACTATCTCTCAGACCCCTCAAACTCCAAAGGCCTGAGACCAACGTCGTCATCTTTCTCCAAACTTCCTTCTGCTCTCTGTGTCCTCAGCCTCCGTTAATGGTGTCGCCATCCATTTAAGCAAGTTGGACAGGATGTTGTCATCTTGCACTTCGCCCTCTGTCCCAGCCTCTCTTTCTTCCTCTTTCCCCTTTGCTCTCTCATGAAGGACGGCCACGAGCGGCCACGCTCTGCTCGCTCCACGTCTAGTATTCGTTACCAGGTCCATCCTGTTTCCCTCTCCCTGCTGCTTCTGCCCGGTCCAGGCCCCAGTGCCCTCCCAGCTGAACCAAAGTGCCACCCTGGCCTGCTTGTCGCTGCTGGTGCCACCCTGGCCTGCTTGTCGCTGCTGGTGGCAGCCTCTGTATAGAGCAGGGGTCGGGAACCTATGGCCCGCGAGCCAGATGTGGCTCTTTTGATGGCTGCATCTGGCTTGCAGACAAATCTTTAATAAAAAAATAATAAAAATATAAAACATTCTCATGTATTACAATTCATTCATTTCCTACCGTTCATGTTCATGGTTGCAGGTGGCTGGAACCAATCACAGCTGTCCTCCGGGACAACACCAAATTTTTATTGGATAATGCGTAACGTACATGGGTCGTTGTATGGCTCTCACGGAATTACATTTTAAAATATGTGGCGTTCATGGCTCTCTCAGCCAAAAAGGTTCCTGACCCCTAGTATAGAGCCGAACCAGCCCCGTTGTACCCATCTTCCTGCCCGCTTCACCTAGGCGGCCACAGCTCTGCCTGGAGGCTTCCCTTCAACAGACTCCCAAACCCGTGAGGGAGCTGGAGCCCAACCAGCCCTCACCCACCGCGCCTGGGCTCCCTTACAGCAAGGGGCAGTGATGCGGTTCAGTTCTGGCCAAGAACCTGGAAAGAGACCCAGGGAGAGAAAGCTCCCTGCTCACTCCTCCCCACCCCCGTGACAGCATCAGAGTCCTCCCTGGGCAGGCGTTTAACGGCCTGAGCCTCTCAGCTCTCCACTCGTTTTTCCTGGAACGTCACCCGCTTCCTACCGCAGACCTCACGGGGAGCCTGGGCCTCCGAGGTCCAAGCGCAGGTATGTCCTCCGCAGTACCTGGTATCCAAAGATGGCCCCATATGAACCCCATTGCCCAGGATTCACAGTCTTGTGCAGCCCCCCTCCCCCCACGTCTACCCTGGGCCTGGGGAATAGTCTAATTCCTGGAACGCAGAGGACACGACGGTGCCGTCTGGCCAGAGACCCTGCGTTTGCACCCTCTCAGGAGCCCTAAGCCACCGGATAAGCGTATCAACCGCGCGGAGACCACCACGCGGAAAGGAAGTGTGGCCTGACCACAGGGGAGGCCACGTGGAGTGGAACAGAGAATCTCAGCCGACATAGAAGGCCAAGGACCCGAAGCTGTGGGGGCGCTGGAGTCCAGCCAGGGGACTGGGAACAGAGACCTTCCGCCACTGAGGCCCCTGAGCTGACGCCAGGCGGAGCCAAGATGGGCGGGGTAAGTTGGGGTGCAGAAGTAACTAAAGTCATTTCTAGTCCAAGTCAACTAGTCTTCACTTCCCTGCAGACGACCGCCGCTCTTCTGGATCCACACTTTCCTTATATTGCCCTTTCCGCTTAGATGAGCTTTCATTCACATCAAATTTAGCCCATCCTGCAAGGGTCTTCTTAAACGGCACCTCTTCTATAAAACCTTCTCCAGTGTGTCAACTCTGGGCGCGTGGGCATTGTGACCAGTCTGCAGCACGGAGGTGTTTTTGCCCACCAACTTTGTGTGGCTAAATGATTCCTACCACTTTCTGGTGGAAACTGTCAATCAAGTTATCTATTTCCCTCTCTCCTGGGTGGGACATAAAACCCGAGCGGGCCAATCAGCGGCTCTGTCCCTCCAGTGCAGCTCCTGAGATGGGAGACCGAGAGCTGCTAATGGATGACTGCCGAGCTGGGGTCCTGCCGCCAGGTCTCCCGGCGGCTCTGCTCCCTGTTCGGGCAAGCGCTGATTCTTCAGCGTTTCCTCTGAGTCTCTGAACCGTCCTGGGCCGGAGATAGTCCGCTCCCCGATTATTACATCTGTCGCTTTACCTTTCTCTGCCCCTTGCAGGGAGGTCGGACCTTTGTGACTAGTTCTGACAGACGACACGTGTCACTCTGAGGCTGAGGCAGTGAAAACCCCCCATGGAAACCTCCAATCTCTAAGAGACCCCTGTGTGGTTACTGAGGGATCGTGGGTTTGTGTTTGGAGTGATGTGGCTACAGGATCGTGGGTCCTCTGCAGGCGGAGTCCCTGAGTGCAGAGCCGAGTCTGTGGACTCACATGCGATTTGTAGCAGGACGCAGAAATAACGACTTGGAGGATGTTTATTTCGGCACCATAACCTAGACTGTCTCGAATAATATACATCCAATACTCTTCCAATAGACTTTATTTTTTTGCTCAAATTACCCGAGTCAGTTTCTTGCCCCTAACGTTGCTTAACTGACAAACTCTAACAGCATTTAGCAGTTTTTTCTTTTTATATTTACTAACATGCATCTGTCTTATTTTTTCCTTATCAGCTGAGAGCAACCTGATTATAGGGACTATTAAGATTCATCTTTGTATCCGATCACACTACCGTACACTTATAAAGTTCTTGATAATAATTATTTGTTAGGGTGAATGCAAATATGGAATGAAAATGAAAAATTTGATGAGTCAACTAGATACTTTCTGTTCAACCTTGGTTTCCAATTCCATTTTCAAGTGGGTATTCATGAAAAGAGATTCTAAAATATGATTGCCCTTCTGTTTTTATGATGATGGTGGCATATCTATCTATCTATCTCTCTCTCTTTCTCTCTCTCTCTCTCTATATATATATATATATTTACAGAGAGAGAGTCAGAGAGAGGGATAGACAGGGACAGACAAGAATGGAGAGATGAGAAGCATCAATCATTAGTTTTTCGTTGTGCATTGAGACACCTTAGTTGTTCATTGATTGCTTTCTCATATGTGCCTTGACCGTGGGCCTTCAGCAGACCGAGCAACCCCTTGCTCAAGCCAGCAACATTGGGTCCAAGCTGGTAAGCTTTTGCTCAAACCAGATGGGCCCACGCTCAAGCTGGCGACCTCGGGGTCTCGAACCTGGGTCCTTCCGCATCCCAGTCCAACGCTCTATCCACTGCGCCACCGCCTGGTCAGGCCATATCTATATTTCTTCAAGCATGGTATGATGGATTATCATAAATTCAAAAACTTTATTAAATGCCAAAGAGTAAGATACTTTTGAAACATCAGAACAATAGCCAAGTTCAGTGAGCTCTTGACTCCTGATAGATACTACATGTGGGTGTTTAGTGTTTCTTCTTCCCATCCCACCCCACTCCCAATCCTAATATTTAACATCACAGTGTGGGAAGAGGGAGAAGCAGCACTTTGGAAGTATTTGTCTATTGTTCCTGAAGAAGTTAATTATTACCAGCTCAATAAAAAAGTGCCTCAGGCATCTGCTGGACCAGTAAAGAAGACCACAGAGAAGAGAGACTCTCCCATTTTTGTCCATTTAAAAAGAAACACCTGTAAAGTGAAAATGATTTATAACCTGCTCCGAATGAGAGAGAGACAGTGTTTTTGTTGGAATAACCTTGAAGGGTATGGGATATCAGATATAGGAATAAACTTAAGTGTGTTGGAGAGCGGGACTTCTCAAACTGACATGTGCATGCGGAAGGTCTGGAAATCTTGTTAAAATGCAGATTCTGCTGCAGAAGGTCAGGGTGGGGTCTTCAACTCATCTGACGCTGCTGGTTCACAGACTACCCTCAGAAGAGCAGATACTGACCAGGCGGTGGTGCGGTGGATAGAGTGTGGGACTGGGACATGGAGGACCCAAGTTTGAAACCCCAAGGTCGCCAGCTTGAGCATGGGCTCATCTGGTTTGAGCAAGGCTCACCAGCTTGAGCCCAAGATCGCTGGCTTGAGCAAGGGGTCACTCGCTCTGCTGTAGACCCCTCGTCAAGGCACATATGAGAAAGCAATCAATGAACAACCAAGGTGCTGCAACAAAGAACTGATGCCTCTCATTTCTCTCCCTTCCTGTCTGTCTGTCCTTCTCTCTCTCTCTCTCTCTCTCTCTCTCTCTCTCTCTCTCACACACACACACACACACACACACGTGCAGATGCTCCTTGTGCGATAAGAATCATCACTGTAATTCAAGAGTTCCTGACAGGCCTACTTGGGACCCCACTGCACTGGGGGTTTAAGTTGCCCTGAATTCAATCTTTGATCAGTTTTCTGTAAGTCCGTTAGGACATCACCATGACCTTGTATCTTCTCTTGCAATCTCTTCTCTGGTAACTTCACTATCTCTTCAGAAACTAGTTGAGAACCACAGAAGCAGGCAAAACCGAGTCCTGAGAAGTGAAAAGGTTTCATTCTATACACTAAAATGTGTGCATTTGACTGATACTTAGCTCGTTTTCTTTTCCTTCTTTTCCCCTCCCCCATTCTCTTTCTCCCTTCCTTCCTACCTTCCTTCCTTTTTTTCTCATTTTTCAATAAGAGTGGCTATTTACTTGCTCAGGCCAGAGGTTGTTAAAAGAAGGCAATTGCAAGGAGAGATCAGGACTGCTGGTAGCTTGACAGAGGGAAGGAGAAAAAAATGCCACGAGAAGCTAACACTATAATTAACAGTTAAAAACTCATGACAGTCTTGGGGTGTGAAGGCAAAAAGCCTGAGATATAGGAATTGTCCTCAAAGGCATTCTTGTACCCATCAAGTCATTGTTGAAGACATCAGATAAATATCTATTTTAGAATTATTGATATAGAAAATAGAAAAACTTTAAAAAATGGTGGTACTTAAAGGGATAGTCTAGTTATATAGAGAATTCACAATGTATAACAATTTTCTGATGAGGCTGGATAAACGTGGTCGTCAGCATAGCCCAATTTTATATAGCATCAATTCCATTCTATCTAAAATCTTTATGAGCACAGAGTCAATTTATTTTGAAAAAATAATATTTCTTATGATTACAAAATAAGACATGCATCTGGTAAATGTTGAAAAACATAAAAAAGTGACAAGGAGCCCTGGCCGGTTGGCTCAGTGGTAGAGCGTCGGCCTGGTGTGCGGGAGTCCGGGGTTCGATTCCCAGCCAGGACACACAGGAGAAGCGCCCATCTGCTTCTCCACCCCTCCCCCTCTCCTTCCTCTCTGTCTCTCTCTTCCCCTCCTGCAGCCAAGGCTCCATTGGAGCAAGGTTGGCCCCAGCGCTGAGGATGGCTCTGTGGCCTCTGACTCAGGCGCTAGAATGGCTTAGGTTGCAACAGAGCAATGCCCCAGATGGGCAGAGCATCACTCTCTGGTGGGCGTGCCGGGTGGATCCCAGTTGGATCCCAGTTGGGCACATGCAGGAGTCTGTCTGACTCTCTCCCCATTTCCAGCTTCAGAAAAATGCAAAAAAAAAAAAAAAAGAAAGAAAAGTGACAAGGAAAAATTTACCTATAATCTCTCCAATCAGGAATATCCACCAATAATATTTTGGTATATAGTCTTCTAGTTTTCTCTCTCTCTTAAAATATTCTGGGTTATGTCCTTTTTTTTTTTTTATGATCTCAAGTATTATTTGAAAACGTGATTTTCAAGCTACATAAGATTCTGCAGAATTTTTACTTATTTCGACCATTTCCTTTGTCAGTATTTGGTGACATCTGAGCTGTTGCCATTCATTTCCCCTGAAAGAATCGAGGCTGTGATGCATTTTTTTTTAATTTTAATTTTTTTAAATTTTTTTTTTACAGAGACAGAGAGAGTCAGAGAGAGGGATAGGTAGGGACAAACAGACAGGAACAGAGAGAGATGAGAAGCATCAATCATTAGTTTTTCGTTGTGATACCTTAGTAGTTCATTGATTGCCTTCTCATATGTGCCTTGACCATGGGCCTTCAGCAGACCGAGTAACCCCTTGCTTGAGCCAGCGACCTTGGGTCCAAGCTGGTGAGCTTTACTCAAACCAGATGAGCCTGCGCTCAAGCTGGTGACCTCAAGGTCTTGATCCTGGGTCCTCCGCATCCCAGTCTGATGCTCTATCCACTGTGCCAGTGGTCCCCAACCCCTGGGCTGTGGACTGGTACTGGTCCGTGGGCCATTTGGTACCGGCCCGCAGAGAAAGAATAAATAACTTACATTATTTCTGTTTTATTTATATTTAAGTCTGAATGATGTTTTATTTTTGAAACATGATCAGATTCCCTCTGTTATATTCATCTAAGACTCACTCTTGACGCTTGTCTCGGTCACTTGATACATTTATCTGTCCCACCCTAAAGGCCGGTCTGTGAAAATATTTTCTGACATTAAACCGGTCCGTGGCCCAAAAAAGGTTGGGGACCCCTGCACTGCGCCACCGCCTGGTCAGGCTGTGATGCACTGTTTTGCACGTTTACCTTTATGAGCATCTCTGATGATCTTCACAGATGGGTTCCCAGAAGTGGAATCACCAGGTCAAACAGTCTATGCCCAGGCTCTTGAAGAGCCAGTGACGTTGCCCATTAGAAAGACTGGTGTACACTGCTTTGAGTAGTGTATTTCTCAATCCAGTGTCTGAATCTCCCCTAGACTTTACCCAGGAATCATTTTTAAAGATCACTTTCGGGCCTGTCACCAAGCTTCTCGGAGGACGGATGAGTTGAAGGGAACCACTGTCCCTCTCTGCTTCTGTCATGTACCCACCCGTCCATTGCCTCTACTGGATCAAACTGAAACTGTAACAAATCCAAAAAAGTGTGAGCTTCTGGTTCCCTGTCATCAACTTTGTTATCTTTTGTTTCTTGTTTTACTCATTTCTGCTTTTTTGCTTTATTAATATCTCCTTCCTTCTGTTTTTTTTTCTGGGTTTATTTATTTTCTCTCTCTTAAATTGAATACAAATTAAATTTTGATTTTTGTTTTGTAATAAGTACACTGAAGGCTATAAATTCCCCTTTAATTATTGTTTGTTTGTTTTTTTTGGAGCCCACAGGTTTTGTTATGTTACTTTTATTTTTATTCACGTCTAAATATTTTATAATTGACATATTTTTTTCTTTTTAAATGATATGTATTTTCCAGGTTCCAAATGTATGTTTTCTTTAAAAAATGTACTATAAAATCTGTCAACATACAAAAAGTATAAAAATATGACGAACGACCAGCTTAAAAAAATAAAACTAGAACATATGCTTATAATTTTTATTTTTCGTAAGTCATAGATATACAAGATAAACCAACCATCCTGTCTTCCTGGCTTCTCTTCAGAAGTAACTGCAGTTACTAATTTAAGGTATATTCTATGAATTGTACGGGGTTCTTTTTTGCTCTCTTTTTGTCATTGATTTTTAATTTTACTTCATTGTGGTTCGTGGATATGACCTATAGATTCTTCAGAATTTATTGAAGCTTCCTCTGTGGCCAGTACATAGTCAATTTCGGTAAATGTTTCAAGTACGTTTGAAAAGAACTGATATGCTGATGTTCTTTTTGTAAAATACAAACCGATCTCATCACTTCCTCTCCGAATGCCAGGGGTCTTCAGGTGAAAGAACCCCTTAGCCTATAATTTAGGCCCAAGGTTCCTCTCTAGCCAAGGCCTTGGCCACCTTCCCATGTACAAAAAATTTATGTCCATGTAGCCTTTGTCAATTTTAGAGTCACCTGTCAGAAGAACACTCGAACTGTTAGAATTATCTTGTAGCGGGCAGTCTGGTGTCCGACATATTAAAGGTCCTAATAGAATCTCACTGAGCCCCTTGGAGAATAGGTTGTTATCCCAGGGTGTAGTCATGCTGAGGTTGGACTGTCGCCAATTCCAGTCTTCACTCACTGCCTTCTCCTACTGAGCCCAACCCACCTCACTGGGACCTCTGGTTGCTGGGATCTCCACGCACTTCCCCACCTTATCTCTGCCACCCATGTCACACAAAGGGCCCACCCTCCTGCCAATGCTATCCAGCAGCTTTGCCTTCTAGAGCCAGCTGAACGTGGCCAACCACAATCCATCCCAGGTGAACCCGTACTGAGCTTCTGCTCTGAGGTCTTGGGCACAGGGGTGGGAGCTTGTGGGGGAAATCGGGTAAGCGACTGTCCTCTCCACAGGTTTATGGTTTCAACCTTAGCTGGAAGCTCCATTTTGCATTTCCTTCGACATCTGTTTCAAGCTTCTGACCCTCCTCAAATCGCCCAGCATCTCCCCAGCTCCTTTATTCAGCAGAATGATAGTTTGTTATTTTATGGAGAAAATCGAAAACATCAGCGGTGAGCCTTTAGCTAGACTTGTCCACCTCCTGTCCTCCTGTTTCAGAAGTGTCTCTTTGTCTCCAGGGTAAGAGTAATCCTTGACCCCACCCTCTCCTGGCTCCTTTTTATAAATCTATTGATTGCTCCCTCAGTTTCCCAATCTGCGCTTCCCAAACATCATCCCTCCTAAAAGTGATCAGCACTCCTTCATTCCATGCATCACTGCTCTTGGGGGCTGATGTAGCTTCCTTACCTCTTACCTCTCTGTGGGCTCTTATTAACCATTACAATTTTTTTTTTTTTTTGGAGAGAGACAGGCAGACAGAAAGGGAGAGAGATGAGAAGCATTGTTTCATAGTTCCTGCACCTTAGTTGTTCATTGATTGCTTTCTCTTATGTGCCTTGAGAGGGGGTGGGGGGAGATCTAGCAGAGCCAGTGCCTCCTTGCTCAAGCCAGCGACCTTCAGGCTCAAGCCAGTGACCATGAGGTCGTGTCTATGATCCCACATTCAGTCTGGTGACCTCGGGGTCTCGAACCTGGGTCCTCAGCATCCCAGGTTCGTGCTCTATCCACTGTGCAATAGTCTGGTCAGTTGACCATCACATTCTTAACCAAGGTGGCATCAGCCCCCAAGAGCAGTGATGCATGGAATGAAGGAGTGCTGATCACTTTTAGGAGGGATGATGTTTGGGAAGCGCAGATTGGGAAACTGAGGGTCTTTCTTGACCTCTTCAGAGTACTGACAATACTGACCACACCCTGCTTCTCAAGTGTCTCGGACATATTTGCCTCTGACACCACTCAGTCCCGAATTCCTTTCTTCTCTTTCTACCTTCTCCTTGGCCTTTGATCCTGCAACATCAATGTTCCTGGTGTTTTCTGTTCACAAGCCTCAGTTTTTATTTTTTACATACAAGGAAAGTACACATTTCATTACAAAGGAGTAGTTTCTACTATGCTCTGAACAAGTGTGACCTCAGAGTTTTATGGGAAATCCCTCAACTTTAAACATTGATAATGAACCGAAACATGTACAAAATTGGGCAGAGCAAGCAAAACACAGATGGTCCTCCTTAGAGCTGTTCTTCCCTTATTTGACTGCCCTTAAAGCAGTTTATTAGTAATGGTAGCTCACACTTATAAGGAAATACTTTGTGCAAGACATTCTTCTAAGTGGTTTGCAGTCTTAACTCATTTAGTCTTCACAATCCTATCAACAAAGTGCTCTTATTATCCCTGCTTAACAGATGAGCCAGCGGCCAGGGAGCGCTGCAGTCCTTTGTCCTGGGTCACCCAGATATCGAGTTTAAGAACCGGGATTCCAATCCAGGTGGTTCAATTCCGGAGCTCAGCTTTTAACCACTCCACACTCTACTGCATTTCACACTCAGCCGTTGAGGAAACTGAGGTTCGAGGCCACAGGAGTGGAAACTGGTCAAGTAGGGGTTGGAAACTATCCTCACAGGGACTGATCCTTGCACTTTCCGCTGTTCCGTAATTAGCCACCTCTTCGTAAGAGTGCCTGGAGGCTCAAACCAGTCCATCCACTCATTTCTATTAATAACTGCATTGACTGCTCAGAACAATTCCTGGGTAGGACAGTAGTGAACATTCATTCCATCAGCACATCCGGGTGTGTCCTCTTGTAAACATCACAATCACACCTGTTCCATTGGGACTATTGTTCCTCTTTAAGAGATGAAACTGAGGCACAGCGCCTTTCAGTGACTTGCCCAGGAAGCCAACATCCTAGTCAGGACATATGATAACAGAGCCCTCATTCTGGGCCAGGAGCTTACACTACCAGTTCTACGGGTGAGGAAACTGAGGCCAGGCGCAGGGCACTACTAGCCCGTGCCCGCGGAGTCGCGGCCGGTGGGGCGGGGCACGCTGCACTCCCGCTCTTCCTCCCCTTGGGTCGCAGGCTGTCGCTGCTGGGCCGGACGCGGAGGGCGATATACCGACGCTCTCTCCCACTAAGGTGCCCAGAGCCGCGCGGAAAGCGCGGAACACCGGACATAACCGTCGGGCTCACGTGATACTTGGCAATGCGGCGCGACCGAAGAGCAGGAAGTGCGTCACCCGGGGGGCGGGGCGATCACGCACGCCCACCAATGGGAGCTCCGCATCCGCGTTTACCCCCGCCCGGAAGGAGGGGCCGAAGCCTGTGTTCTGCCAACGCCGCCGGCCGTGTCGCTCGCGCTTGGGTGCGGTGGTGGGTAATTGGGGCGCGGCGCGCGCGGGCGAGGCTGCCCGGGAAGGGACGGGGCCGTCCAGAGAAGCGAGGCGAGGCGAAGGGAGGCGGAAGGTGGGGGTCGGGCCGGTGGTCGGTCGCGTCCTGTGCCGAGTGTGGCGCTGGGGGCGGGGGGACCCAGGCGTTCCTCGTTTCCTGCTGGGGACACTGAGGCTCCGAGAGGGGCTATAGAGGCAAGTGGAGCAGTCCTGCCTCCCGCTCCCTCACAAAAACATTTTAAAAACGTCATATTTTAAGGTAAAAAAGCAAAATACAACATGATCCATGAACTGAATACGTAAAGCCGGCCTTGGCCGAGCACCCCTGCCTTGTTCTCGCCCTGCCGTCTGCTCCGCTCTGTCTTGTGCAAGGAACGTGTTTGCAAGATGCCGCAGCGCCTTCCTTTCATGCCCCGAGGCTAGCTGTGTGCAGAATGCAGAATTTTCGGGTTTTCGGGAGGAGACGTGGTGCCAGCACACTGCTCACAAACATTAGGGGATATTTCAAAATGAATTTGAAGCCATAAAATATCCCCTAATGTTTGTGAGCAGTGTCTTCTATGGTCTGCCGTCCATTCCAGCGGGGTCTGGGGCAGCGTCTGTCGTCCAATACATTTATATTTTCGCAGCTAAATGTATGCGTCATTACATTAGCAGGATCATGGAGAACCATGAATAGCCTCACCTCATCAGATCAGTGTTCAAGCCTTAAAAGATTTGATTTTTAGGAAAAAAAAAAAGATTTGAGAATTGCAGATAAAGAGACCGGGATCATAATTTTAGTGTTGACTGGTATTTCTCACTGACCCGGGGTGGCGGGGATGCCACCATTCCCGAACTCTGTTATTGTATTGTCACCCCGTACCTATGTCCATCGTTCACTGTGTGTGTCATCTTGTGCCCTCTCAGCCTCAGTCTCCTGGTCTGTAAAATGGAGTCAGTTATGCTTTCCTGGTAAGGTTCTGGTGAGGAGTCATGAGACCCTTACACGAGAAGCACTAACACTATGTCTAGCACGTGGCACAGATGGTGATGATCGAAACTTGCTTATTCCACAAGCATTTCTATTTTAAAAATTATTTGGCTAGGCAGGACATGTCTCCATGGTTAGCCTTCCCGCCCCAGTCTTCGTGGAGTTCCACTGATTTCCCTGCATCAGCAAGCCCGTCTGCAGCTCTTTCACCCCCATTTCCTCCCTCTTTCCCCAGATTACAGCATTCTAGTATAACCGTTCTATACATCGTTCTTCTTTCCATTTGTTTTGGCTGTTACTTATTAACATAATCTTTTTCTCTATTAAGACATGTAATATACCTATAAAACGTGTAAAAATGTGTTTGAAGAATGAAAATTAAACGAACCACCAACTTAAGAAATAGAACACTTTCATATCCTCAAGAAATCTTTCTCTCCCCTCACCAAATATAACCACTGCCCTGAATATTGTTACTCATGCCCTTGTTTTTCTTTGTAGTTTTTACTGTTGCATCTCTAATGATTGCAGTGCGTGGTTTTGCTAGGTTTTGAATTTTCTATAAATGGGATCCTAATGTATATTTTGTGTGACTTGACTTTTGCGTATAATGTGTGTTAGATGTATCCATGTTGATTTGAGTAGCTATTCTTCATCTTCCTTGCTTTGAACGCTTTATGTAGGCATTCTTCAGTCGATGGTCATTTATACCCTTGCCAGGTTTTTGCTATTACATGGTGCTGTTATAAATGTCTTTTCTGGGGCAACTGTGGAAAAGTTTCTCTGAGGCGTATATCTAACAGATTTCTAAGGATATCTATCCTCCACCAGTGGTGGGTCAGAGTGCCAGTCTCAGCCACTAAGGATTTTCACCTATGGCGATGGTTGAGATGCTGATCACTGTGGTTTTGCCTGATGACCTAGAGGTTGAGCATTTTTTTTTTATGTATTCATCATTTGTGCATCCTTTTTGTAAAATTTGTTTGTTGCTCCTTTTTCTCTTCTGGTTGTCTTCCCCTTATTTGTGAGAGGTCTTTATACAGGGGTGGGCAGAAGTAGGTTTACAGCTGTGAGTACCCAAAACACAGAGTTAATAAAGCTATGTTACAATAGTAATCGTAACCTGTGTGTCTTTTTCCATACGAACAATTGTAAGACTACTTTTGCCCACCCCCGTATGTTCTGAATACAAATGTCTTGTGGCTTAAATATGCCTCAGATACCTTCTAGTTTGGAGCTTGTCTTCTCTTTTTTTGCTGGTGTTTTGGGGGAACAGAGCTCTTTAATTTTAACAAGGTTGAATATATCATTATATTCCTTCATGGTTTGTACTTTTTGTATCTTTTCGTTTTTGGAGGGGGGAGAGGGACAGGCCGGGACAGTCAGGAAGGGAGAGAAATGAGAGGCATCAACTCATAGTTGTGGAACCTTAGTTATTCATTGATTGCTTTCTAATATGCACCTGGATGGGGCGGGGGGAGGGGCGCTTCAGCCAAGCCAGTGACTTTGGGCTTCAAGCCAGCGACTTCATGGTTTCCAGCCTTGGTCCTCAGTGTCCCAGGCTGACACTCTATCCTGGTCAGGCCTTTTTGAATCCTTTTTTTTTTTTTTTTTTTTTTACTACAGAGACAGAGAGTCAGAGAGAGGAATAGATAGGGACAGACAGACAGGAACGGAGAGAAATGAGAAGCATCAATCATCAGTTTTTCGTTGCGACACCTTAGTTGTTCATTGATTGCTTTCTCATATGTGCCTTGACCGTGGGCCTTCAGCAGACTGAGTAACCCCTTGCTTGAGCCAGCGACTTTGGGTCCAAGCTGGTGAGCTTTTGCTTAAACCAAATGAGCCTGTGCTCAAGCTGGCGACCTCGGGATCTCGAACCTGGGTCCTCCGCATCCCAGTCCAACGCTCTATCCACTGCACCACCACCTGGTCAGGCGCCTTTTTGAATCTTTTGAAGAAATCCTTCCCTACTTTTGGATCATAAAGATATTCTGCTATATTGTCATCCTAAAGTTTCATAGTATTTTTCTTTACTTATGACCGTAATCTCTAGCAGTAGATTTCTGTGCACAGTGTGAGGTAAGGGTCTAACTTTCCCCCCACGTATGGATAATCAGTTGTTTGGCACCTTTTATTGAAAAGTTTACTTTGATCTTGCCTTTCATGTCTCCAACATGTCAAGTATCCATACATGTGTACATTGTTTCTGAGTCCTCTATTTCACTGGTTTGCAACCTTTTTACAGAGGGGGACAGGTGAAAATAGGGGAATTATTTCGGGGATTGCTAAGGCAGAAATCACCCTGAGCATAAACAAATTTGACTAAAATCATTGAGTCTCTAATCTTCATACAACATCAGGATGGTTAACTCTTTTGCACATGGCCCTGGTCTGCGGACCGCACTTGAAAACCAGTGCACTGTTTTGTTCCATTGATCTTATCTGTCTATTTCTATACCATTATCACATTTTATTCATTACCCTAGCTCAGCGGTTCTCAACCTGTGGGTCGTGACCCCGGCAGGGGGGTCGAACGACCAAAATACAGGGGTCGCCTAAAGCAATGAGAATACATAATGCATATCAGGTATTTACATTCCGAATCATAGAAGTAGCCACCAAAATTATTTTTTGGTTTGGGGTCACCGCAACATGAGGAACTGTATTGCGGGGTCACGGCATTAGGAAGGGTGAGAACCACTGCCCTAGCTTTATAATAAGTTGGTACCTGGCAGGACAAGTCCTCCTGCCTTTATCTTCTCCAAGAATGTCTTTGCTATTTTGCCTTTATGTTTTCCTTGTAACTTGTAGAATCCTCTTGTCAGATCACACACAGACAATGGATCCTGTTGGGAATTTGACTGGAATTGATTTATTTAGTCGCATTGGGTTAATGTGGATTTTAAAGTGATTGCTTTCAACATTTTGTCCTTCAGTATTACGTTTACTGTAGGTTTTTGTAGATGTGATTTAGTAGCTAAAGGAGTTTCCTTCTATTTGAAGTTTAAGAGTTTTTAGTCTGAATAAATGTTGAATTTCCTCAATGGTAAGATGATTGTATGCCTTTTCTTCTTTATTCTGTTAAGACAGTGGCTTACATTGACCCCTCCCCCCAGCGTTATTGAGAAAATGACACATAACCATTGATTTTCAGATGTTAATTATTGCTGGGTAAGCCCACCTTGGTCACGCTGCACCCCCCTTTTACACGGCTAGTTGTGGTTTGTTAACATCTTTTCCAGGAGGGACGAGAGCAGCCGTGCTCCTGAGAGATGCCAGCATTTGGTTTCCTTTCTCTCGAAGACTTTGTCAGGGCTCAGCGCCCCACCCGTGTCAGCCTTCTCAGATGACTGGGGAAGGTTGCTCTTTTTCAGGCTTTGGGACCGTTTGTGTTACATTTGAAATTATTTGTTCCTGGAATGTTTGGTAGGACTTCCTGAGAAATCCATGGGGACTTCAGTTTCTTTATGGGAAGATGGATTTCCCGTAAAATGTCTTCTCTTCAATGGTTATAAAACCTTTTAGGTTTTCAAATAATTCTTTAGTCACTTTTGAATGAATTATTTTTGTGATTTTGCACATTTTTACAACTTTGAATTGCTGTAAGGTGTTTGTAATATCTTTTAAAAATGTTTTATCTCTAATTAGTTTTCCTTTTTCATTCTAAATGTTTATTTCTAAGTTCTGTTTTAGAAAATCTTGTCAGAGGTTTGTCACTTGTATTATGTTTTTTTCAAAGGATAATTTTGGTCTTGATCTGCTCTGGTGTACATTTATTTTTATTTCATTACTTTCTGTTCTTTTATTTTCTTTCGATTTAATTTGCTGTTCTTTTTATGGCTTCTTTAGATGCATGCCTCTCACACCTCCCCCTTTTAAAATACAGAAACATTTCATGCTGTTAATTGCCCTCTACTGTTTTAAGTGCCTTCTCCCGTTTTTATGTATAATATTTTGTTATTTTCTAATTTCCATTAATAATTCTTTTTTGGTAACAGATTAGAAATGTATTTCTTAAATTCTTCTTTTTTTTTTTAATTAAGTGAGAGGAGGGTAGGCAGAGAGATAGACTCCTGCATAAATCCTGACTGGGTCCACCCGACAAGCCTATTGGGTGATGCTCTGCCCATCTGGGGCCGCTGCTGTGTTGTTCAGCAACAGAGCTATTTTAGCATCTAAGGGAGGTCATGGAACCATCCTCAGCACCTGGGGCCAACTTGCTCGAACAATTGGATTCATGGATGCTGGGGGTGGCGGTGAGGTGGGGAGAGAAGGAGAGAGAGGCGGGGAGGGAGTAGAGAAGCAGATGCTTGCTTCTCCTCTGTGTGCCCTGACCGGGAACCGAACCTGGGACTTCCACACGCCAGGCCGATGCTCTCCTGCTGAGCCACGCGGCCAGGGCCCCTATTTCTTAAATTCTAAGCAGAGTTTTTCCCGTTACCTTTTGTTTCTGGTTTTCAGCTTTATGCATTGTGGTCGGAGAACGTGGTCTGTGCAAGAGCTCTCTGTTACTTTTTGTAAGACTTGTTTTCTGGCCTTGTGTGCGGCCATGTGCAGAATTGCCCTGGGTGTGTGTGAAGATTCTGTGTTCTGTAGCAGGGTAGTGTTTTATGCATGCCCATCAGATTAAACTTTTTGCTGTGTGGTGCAAATCTTTCCTAACCTTACTGATTTTTAATTCATTTGATTAGTTATTGATAGGGACCTGTTAAAAATCTCCCACTCTGGTTCTAGGTTTGTATCTTTATCTTTGTAGTTCGGATCATTTTGGCCTTAACTGTTTTGAGTCTCTGTTGCTAAGGCTCCTAACATTTAAGAGGGAATTGAACCCTGCTTTTCACTTTCTGGTGACCTTCTTTGATCTCTGGCCGGGCTTTGTGCCCTGGAGTCTATCTTGTGTCGTGTTAACATAGCTACACCAGCTCTTTTTTGGTTAGTTCACAGAGTATACCGTACATTTTTTATCCTTTTACTTTTAATTTTAATGGTCTTATGTTTTAGAAGCAGCTCTTATAAAAACCATATAGCTAGATTGTATTCATTATTCAATTTGACAATTTTAAAAATCTGGTCTAGCGGCCTAGCTATATTATCTACTTAAAGAGCCTTAGTTTGGACAGCCGTCGTCTCCAGAGTTTCTAGGATAAACGTTTCAAGTCTTTAGCCCCATACACGACACATTCTGTCCCTGTACCCCGAACAATCGCTGGCAAATATCGAGCATTCGGAGCGTAGCAGTGGAGTGGGCGAAGGGAGGTGCCCATCACAGGAGTGGGACGCAAACCGGGCCAGGTCTGGTTGAGGAAGAGGAGGACCAGAGTTTGACGCTCAGGTCCGTGGTGTGGGTGTGACTGCGTGGCCTGGACCGCCTAAAGCAGAGGAGTTGCAGAGCGGACTCGGGAGAAAACAGGCTGGGGATGCTGAGACAAGGAGGAGTCCCGGTTAGGATTTGAGGCTGGTGAGATATTCTCGGGGAAATCGAGTCGGCAGTCAGAGAAACTGATCCTGAGACCGTGAACCTTGCCGGCCCCGAGGTCCAGTTGGTGGTGCTGTTGAAAAGAACAGTAGCCAACCTTTGGTAGTCAGATCTCACTGAAAACTTACCTTATGCCTTAAACATGGGTGTTGTTATCCCCATTCTATAAAAGATTGAGGCTTGGGGGGTTAACCGTGTTAGCTCAGTGTTTCTGGGCTCCATTTGCCTAGGTACCAGCAGTTTTCTTGTTGGATCATGGCATAACCTGAAGTGAATGTTAA
Source organism: Saccopteryx bilineata (assembly GCF_036850765.1). Classification (NCBI taxonomy): domain Eukaryota; kingdom Metazoa; phylum Chordata; class Mammalia; order Chiroptera; family Emballonuridae; genus Saccopteryx; species Saccopteryx bilineata. The sequence continues at coordinate 292,915,951 of NC_089493.1, forward strand.
AACCTCAGAATTTCAGGCCTGACCTGTGGTGGCGCAGTGGGGTAAAGCATAGATTTGGAACACTGAGGTCGCTAGTTCGAAACCCCAGGCTTACCTGGTCAAGGCACATATGGGAGTTGATGCTTCCTGCTCCTCCCCCTTCTCTTTCTCTCTCATTGTTTCCCTCTCTCTCCTCTCTAAAAATTGAATAAAGTCTTAAAAAAAAACAACAAAAAATTAAAAAAAAAAAACAAAAACCCCCTCAGAATTTCAGGGCCCTCTGCAGTCAGAACCTCCAGGAAACAGGTCAGGGACTTTTTTATTTTTTGAATTTTATTTTTAATTAGACAGGGTAGGTGATTCCTAAGATCAGGCAGGCCTGGCAAGGACTGGTCTCCCAGCCCCGTCTGGTTCTGAACCCAGGCTCGCACAGCCCGTAGAGCTCTGGGGCGGGAGCAGACGTTCGGATCCGGGCTGGTCTGGCACTTTTATTGGGGCTGATGTTCGTGGTTAGCGGGAAGATCACGTTTCAGTAGTGAGCAGGAGAGTAAAAAATACCCCGCTGTCTGAGGTGTCAGTTTTATTAGTGACTGGGGAGAAGAGAGGGAAACTGACATTTGTTAAGTATTTACTAGCAGTTCTCTAAGCAGTGAATGTTATTCTAATTTTTTAGTGAGAAAATCGGGCTTCAGTTAAATGTATTTATTCTAGGCCATCAAGCTGAGCCAAGTTTCAGAGCCAGAAGCTGATAGTGAAAATAGCTAACACTTACTTTTTTTTTTTTTTAATTTTTATTTATTTTTTACAGAGACAGAGAGTGAGTCAGAGAGAGGGATAGACAGGGACAGACAGGAACGGAGAGAGATGAGAAGCATCAATCATTAGTTTTTCATTGCGCATTGCGACACCTTAGTTGTTCATTGATTGCTTTCTCATATGTGCCTTGACCGCGGGCCTTCAGCAGACCGAGTAACCCCTTGCTGGAGCCAGCGACCTTGGGTTCAAGCTGGTGGGCTTTTGCTCAAGCCATATGAGCCCATGCTCAAGCTGGCGACCTCGAGGTCCCGAACCCAGGTCCTCTGCATCCCAGTCCTACGCTCTATCCACTGCGCCACCGCCTGGTCAGGCAACACTTACTTTTTAAATTGATTTTAGAGAGAGAAGAAGGGATTGGGGTAGTAAGGGGGGGGGGGATTGATTTGTTCTACTTTATTTATGAATACATGGTTTGAGTCTGGTATGTGCCCTGGCCGGGGGTTGAACCCACAACCTTGGTGTATTGGGATGGTGCTCTAACCAACTGAGTTGTCTGGCCAGGCCAGTAGCTAACACTTAGTGTTTATTCTGTTATCAGGCTTTTATGTGTATTATTTAATCCTCATGGTAAGTGTGCGGAGGACGTTTCTATCAGAGCTCTGACTTACGGGTCAGCAGCTGAAGCGCATGGCGGTGACGCTGCCCGGCCTCCCGCTCTCCGAGGTCGCCGGGTGTGGACGCAGGTGTCCTGCTGGCTCCAGAGCCCACACCGCTCCCCGCTGCACGCTGCCACCTGACTAGCCCCTGACTCATGTCCTTTCCATGTCCGTACCATTCAGCACGGTGACCTTGGTTTTAAAAACCATAACGAATTTCTGTTTGTTATTGCAGATTGACAGCAAGTCCAGCCCGGTGCTTTGCGTGCTGGAAGGTGACGTGACTCCCGCCCTTGTGTTTCAGGCCCGTCGCCATGCAGGGGAGTGCGAGGAGAGCGGGGGCCATGACGGACGTCCACCGGCGGTTCCTCCAGCTGCTGATGACCCACGGGGCGCTGGAGGAGTGGGACATCAAGCGCCTGCAGAAGCACTGCCACGAGGTCCACGGCTGTGAGTGTTGTCTCCCTGGGCCCGGGACGCTGTGGCCCTGTGTGGGCAGGGGCTACTGACCGGGGCATAATGCCACGTAGCCAGCCCATCCGTGCCCTGGATGCTGTGGCCCCGTGTGGTCAGGGGCTAGTGACCAGGGCATAATGCCACGTAGCCAGCCCATCCGTGCCCTGGATGCTGTGGCCCCGTGTGGTCAGGGGCTAGTGACCGGGGCATAAAGCCGCGTAGCCAGCCCATCCGTGCCCTGGATGCTGTGGCCCCGTGTGGTCAGGGGCTAGTGACCGGGGCATAACGCCACGTAGCCAGCCCATCCGTGCCCCGGACGCTGTGGCCCCGTGTGGTCAGGGGCTAGTGACCGGGGCATAATGCCACGTAGCCAGCCCATCCGTGCCCTGGATGCTGTGGCCCCGTGTGGTCAGGGGCTAGTGACCGGGGCATAACGCCACGTAGCCAGCCCATCCGTGCCCTGGACGCTGTGGCACCGTGTGGTCAGGGGCTTAGTGACCGGGGCATAACGCCACGTAGCCAGCCCATCCGTGCCCCGGACGCTGTGGCACTGTGTGGGCAGGGGCTAGTGACCGGGGCATAACGCCGCATAGCCAGCCCATCCATGCCCTGGACGCTGTGGCACCGTGTGGTCAGGGGCTTAGTGACCGGGGCATAACGCCACGTAGCCAGCCCATCCGTGCCCCAGACCTGGGCGTTCGGCTGTCCCGCGGTCTCCCATCAGCCCGTCTTTCTCGTCTTTGACGCTCTTTTTCTCTAGCGAGTCTTACCTTCAGCTCTGGGTGAGGGAAGACTTGGCCTCCAGAGCAGCAGAGTCAGGGGTCCCCCAGGGCCCGGCACCTCCTCCAGCTGGAGTTTCTTCACCCCCGAAGTAGGGTAATTGGTTGTACTTGGCACACAGGGGTTCAGGGCGTTGAGAGACAGACCTCCAGAGCTCCTGGCGCAGGGACAGAGCCCGGTGGCTGCTGGGAGTCAGCGCAGCCTGCAGAGGGCCGCGGGCGGAGTCGGGAACTGGAGTCGGGAACTGGGCCGGTTGGAGAAGGTGCCCTTCCTGCCCTGTGCGGCCGCAGCTATTTGGCACATCGCAGCGGGCTGCCGGCAGGGCTCAGTTTGGTAACACTGTGAAGCGCTCGGAGACAGGACCTGTGCGCTGGATTCTCGGCAGCTGGGGAGCAGTGGGTCCGTGTCGCTAGATCCATACAGTCAGTGTTGGCAGGCCTTGCTGAGGGTCAGTATGGGTAAATCTTGTTGAACGAAAAACAAGTGTATCGTTTATGATGTCATTGTGTTGTTTTTGTGAAACTGAATGATTTTTATTGTTCATAAATACACACACCTGCATGTAAAGCAGGGGTCTCAAACTCACGGCCTGCCCACCAATTTTGTGCGGCCCGCAGACTAATCAAACTTCATGGATTAGTCTGCGGGCCAGTCTGCGGGCCGCACAAAATTGGTGGGCGGGCCGCGAGTTTGAGACCCCTGATGTAAAGGTATCAGAGTGGACTAGCAGGAGGTGCAGCCCACTCACGGGAACTTGCCTCTGGGGAAAGGAGGAGAGCGACAGGTTTGTCACCGGAATCAGAGGACGCGCGTCTGGGTCCTGTTTGGTCCTTTCATTGATAAGAAAGGATGTGAAGCAAACATGCGACTTAGTTTAGTCTAATGGTTGTCACTCTGGTGAGTGGGAATACAGGTTTTTCAGTTCTATAGTTTTGTCTTTTTTCCTCTGTATTTTTAATTTTCAAAAAGAGAGTGGAAAAAACAGAGGAGACCCAAACCATGGGTGAGGAGAGGTATGGGAGGGCTCGGGTACCGGGCGAGGGATGGGGAACGGGGCCCCGTTGGGGGAGAGCAGCGTTGGCCTGTGGGGGCTGGAGCAGGGCCTGGGGGGCGGGGGGCGTCCGCAGGGAGAGAGCGCAGAGCGGCTTCCTGCACAGTGTGCAGGGGAGGGAAGCGGGGACAAGCCCCCGCTCCTGTGAGGAGTCTCTGGGAAGTCCTGGGAGCTTGGTGCACGCCCCCAGACACAGGCTTGGCAGGTTCCACAGTAAGGGAACCTGTTTATTTCTGCCAATCCCATGTAACCAAACTTAATCAACCTGCAATAACGTACCTCAGGAAACCCTAGGCCAGAATCCATGGTGTGTGGGAAGAGCACAGGGTTTTGGTGTGTAGGCTTACTGACCCTGGAAAACCCACAGTGTGTATGCCGTGGGGGTTTCCTTTCCTTTCTCTCAACTCTGCAGACGGGCAGACCTCCAGAAGGATCTGAAGCAGGAAGTGACATAGTGTTAGGGAACTCTCCTTTGTGAGAACGGAGCTGCTCTAATTGCCTGCTCTGCGGGGGCAGGGTCTCCGGTGAGAGCCTCCTTCCTGGGAAGGGAATAGTATACCTGTCAAGCTAGCTTCTCTTGCTCTTTAAAAACACAATGGGGCTTTAACCCGGCCCCGCCCACAGTATTCTCCAGTAATGGCATAGCAGGCTTTTCCTAATCTTGTACCTGCATAGCAATTCATTCTTTCTCTCGTCAACATCTCGCACCATGTCCGGGATGTGAGCTGTACTATTGGCGGGGGAGTTTCACACTCACTGCAAAGAAGCAAACGATGCCGTAGTACTAAGATTGAAAGTGTTTTTGCCTTTATTTGACCTTTAAAGTTGTTATGATCTAATTTAGGAAAGTCCTCTAGAACGTGTCTAGGAATTGACTCTTCTCACACTTTATGTACCATGTCTGCACATCAAGGTATGGTTGCGGCTTGGGTAATTAGGGTAGAACTGTAGTTTGTTTTCTCCTCTCCTTCATTTAAAAAAACGTTGTTCACAAGCATTATTCTTATCTGAGAGATTTTAAACAAAGAATGATGAAAAGAAATGATCCAACATTAAGTAAATACTTATAAAACCCAATATGATCAGTCTTTTATCTGAAGAGATGCCCAGTAGAGGCACCTTTTTACCAACTAGAAACATAGTTAACTTCTCAGAGAATTGAAAACAAAGGAATAATTGAAACCGCAAGTTCCTCTAGTTTCAGTTTCCTGTGGGGTTTGTCCAGTTTATCAAAGCACTTCCTGTTCTTGGCTCTGGTTTGGACTCTTTTTCTGTCATTAGGGGAAAACAGGTTTCCCGAATCTTCTGGCTAGGGAAGAATTGAGATTTTGTTCTTACGTCCTGGTGGAAAGCCTTGGGCTTGGCCTTTCTGAATGGCACTGGGACCCGAGTCCTTAGTGCCCCTAGATGCTGTGCCAGGGCTTGTGTGCATGTGTGGGGTCGTCCAGCACAACTTCCTGAGGCTCTCCTGGGTACCGGCCTCTGAGCTAGGGACTGACTGGTGGCACACAGAGAATGAATGCTTCATTTTGGGTCTTGTGTGTCACACAGATGCAGAATGAGATGACTCCAGCAAGGCCCCGACAGCAGTGGGTACAGGAGGCCTCGGGGATGGTGGTTAAGATTAGCCCGGCTGGTGGTGGTGCATTGGATAAGCTGGAACGCCGAGGTCGCCGGTTTGAAACCCTGGGCTCGCCGGGTCAAGGCACATATGGGAGTTGATGCTTCCTGCTCCTCCCTTCTCTCTCTCTCAAATGAATAAATAAAAAAAAATTAAAAAAAAAAGAAGACTTGGATGTGAGGATTTCCACTTTGGACTGAGAGTAACAGGGACCAATTTACCTTCTGTCTGAAATAACGAAAAGTCGACAGAATATACGTGTAATGCTGGAGGCCGAGACCAGGCGGGTTTGCACTGGATGCGGGCAGCAGTACAGGAACTGCGGAGCCAGGAAACGTCGGGCCATTCCCGTTTACTGGAAGCTCGCAGAGACGGGCGGGGGAAGAAGCAAAGGAAAAGCAGCTTTTCGCAGTGGAGGGCAGGGATCAGGAACGCCGCCCCTCACGGTGACCAGGGAGGGAGTCAGGGAACCGCACCTCGCAGTGGCGGGAGAGCCATCTGGGAGAGTCACCCCGAGGGGCAGCACCCGTAGCTTTTCACAGAGACACACACCTGGCTTTCTGCCACGTGCTCCCGCACTAACCGTGCAAAGTGCTTGCAGCCGGGAAACCAGCGAGCAAGCCTGACACAGCTGTTTTCCCCACAATATGAAACACTAGACGTTAGTCAGTGAAGGGCAGTGGTCTTCTGACAGCTAGGGAGTGAGGGTTTTTCCCTCTCTTGGCTCCAAACACATGCTGTCTTCTCTCACACCACCTCTCTCCCGTTCTCTGGGCAGCAGCTGGAGGTCGAGCAGCTTGGATCAGGCCCGGCGCTGTCTGTCTTGCTGCAGTATCGGATCCTAAGCTAGAAGGAGGCGCTGTCTGTCTTGCTGCAGTATCGGATCCTAAGCTAGAAGGAGGCACTGTCTGTCTTACTGCAGTATCAGATCCTACAGCTAGAAGGAGGCGCTGTCTGTCTTGCTGCAGTATCAGATCCTACAGCTAGAAAGAGGCGCTGTCTGTCTTACTGCAGTATCAGATCCTAAGCTAGAAGGAGGCGCTGTCTGTCTTACTGCAGTATCAGATCCTACAGCTAGAAGGAGGCGCTGTCTGTCTTGCTGCAGTATCAGATCCTAAGCTAGAAGGAGGCGCTGTCTGTCTTGCTGCAGTATCAGATCCTAAGCTAGAAGGAGGCGCTGTCTGTCTTGCTGCAGTATCAGATCCTAAGCTAGAAGGAGGCGCTGTCTGTCTTGCTGCAGTATCAGCTCCTACAGCTAGAAGGACTCCGCCTGCAAGACCAGCTGCTTCCGATGCCAGTCACACGTCCTGGGCCACCAGTACTTCTGCGACTCCCTCCAGGCTCAATAATTTGCTAGAAGGGCTCACCGATACCAGGAAAACACTCTGCTTGCATCTGCCTGCCTGATGAAGCAGGTGTTTCTCAGAAAACTAAGGAGACCCTCAGGAGCAGGGAGTAAGCAAGATGAACAGGACCTTTGGACTCAGTGCAAGAGACAGAGCAACAACTACCTGCATGGAGTTTAAAAAGCCAGTAGCTCTCTGATTAAAACCCTTTGCAAAGTAGGAAAAGAAGGGACCTTCCTCTGATACAGGGGATCTTTGTAAACATCACGCTTAATTGTGAAAGACCCACTGCTTCCCCAGTAGTGGGAGCAAACCGGAACGTCCACTCTCACACTTCTGTTCAGCCTGTACACTCAGCAAGAAACAAAAAAAGGCCTCCAGACTGGAAAGGAAGAAGTAGAACTTTGTAGTCACAGATGTGATTTTTTTTTTTTTAAGTGAGAGGAGGGGAGATACAAACTCCCACATACACCCCGACTAGGATCCACCTGGCAGCCCCTGTCTGGGGCCGATGCTCTGCCCATCTGGTGCTGCTGGCAGCTGAGCTGTTTTTAGTGCCTGAGGCTCCATGGAGCCATCCTCAGCACCCGGGGACGATGCACTTAAACCAGTTGAGCCATGGACATGGGAGGGAGAGAGAGAAAGAGAAGGGGGAGGGGTGGAGAAGCAAATGGTCACCTCTCCTGTGTGCCCTGATTGGGAATTGAACATGGGACATCCACATGCTGGTCGATACTCTACTGCTGAGCCAACTGACCAGGGCCCGTGATCTATGTAGAGAGTCTGGTGGAGTCTTCACAAAAGCGACCAGAACTGATCCGTGAGTTTGGTGAGGTTGCAGGCTATGACACTCCATGGCTACTCACTAGCTGTAGTGTCTGTTGGTGTTTCTCCCCTAAATTCACACATTCTTTAGTGGTTGCCAACTTGCTCTGAGGTACTCTTCCACACTCTAGCCCTGACATGTGATGTGATGTTTCATTTTAACTTTTAGTGGGCTTTAAAATTATCTATTGTTCTCAGAACAAATTAGGTAAAATCTCTAAAATTTTGGATTAAAAAATTAAGATTTGAATATATAACATGATGGTTGGGCACAGAAACAGGTACCTTAAAAACCTGTACCGAGAATAGATGAGTGAACACAACCTCAGAGGAACGCTGGGGCTTGAAGGACGGACGTTTTCCGCTCAGCCAGACCTTCACCTGCCTCCGCCCTCGCCTGTGTCCCCACGGGGACTTGCGTGCCCTGTGCTTGCGCTGTCGTGGCGCACACCTCAGGACTCCCGCGCCCGCAGGCTGCATGCAGGCATGGTGAGCCACTGGCGTTGTTGACATCTTTTCCTGCAGTTGTATCTGTAAGTACCTTCTCTTTCCAGAGAGGACTCAGTGATAATTAGAAGCTGCCTCCAAATAATTTTTAATGGTTTCATTGTACAGTTCTCCTCTTTGGCTGTGATGAACAGCCAATAAGCTTACCCCTGTCTGGGCCTGCTCACCGTTTCACTTAATCAGGGGGTTAGGTCTTTGATCATAACTGAAAAGTGGCATTGAGTTAGCTTGACAAGTGACATCTAAAATGTAACTTGGGCCTGACCAGGTGGTGGCGCAGTGGATAGAGCATCAGACTGGAATGCGGAAGATCCAGGTTCGAGACCCCGAGGTCGCCAGCTTGAGTGCGGGCTCATCTGGTTTGAGCAAAGCTCACCAGCTTGGACTCAGGGTCGCTGGCTCCAGCAAGGGGTTACTCGGTCTGCTGAAGGTCCATGGTCAAGGCACATATGAGAAAGCAATCAATGAACAACTAAGGAGCTGCAACGAAGAATTGATGCTTCTCATCTCTCTCCCTTCCTGTCCGTCTGTCCCTATCTCTCCCTCTCTCTGACTCTCTCTGTCTCTGCCACATACAAAAAAACAATATAACTTGGATTTTTCAACATACGAAATTTCACAACAGAAGGAAGTTGTTACAAGCTGAGGCAGCAATCTTCGGGTTCAGGAAGCTCTGTAGTCCTGATGAAGCAAATGTTGCTGCTTTCATGTTTCTGACTCATGAAGGACAAGATGTGCCCCAGCCCCAGCCTGCTCTTGATGACTGTGCAGCCAGAGCCCAGTGGGCAGGCCCTCTCCCTGCCCCGAGGTTACGTGTGGGCAGGTGGGGGGACTGGGGAGGGATTCTTCAGGAGTAAGGAATTGGCAGGAACAGGGAAGCCATCTTTTATTTATTTATTTTTTGTATTTTTCTGAAGTTATAAGTGGGGAGGCAGAGAGACAGACTCCCACATGTGCCTGACCAGGATCCACCCAGCATGCCTACCAGGGGGCAATGCTCTGCCCATATGGGGCGCTGCTCCATTGCAACTGGAGCCATTCTAGCGCCTGAGGCGGAGGCCATGGAGCAGTCCTCAGCGCCTGGGCCAACTTTGCTGCAACGGAGCCTTGGCTGCGGGAGGGGAAGAGAGAGAGAGAGAGAGAGGAAGGAGAAGGGGAGGGGTGGAGAAGCAGATGGGCACTTCTCCTGTGTGTCCTGGCTGGGAATTGAACCTGGGACTTCTGCAGGCTGGGCCCACACTCTACCACTGAGCCAAGCGGCCGGGGCCCAGAAGCCATTTCTTAAAGACACAGGTTCAAATCATGGGTTTGGGAAGGTTCTTTTACTTTCTGTTTTATAAAGGAAATCTTACCTTTATCACAGGAAAGTTGTGAGGATTAATCAAGGCACTTCTGTCCAGCACCTGGCTGGATACTTCCTGGCACATGCTTAGCATGTGCCACTTCTGTCCCTTCAGTGTCCCTCCTCGTGTCATCTAGGTGCAGTCCCGAGGGTGGTGGTGAGGGCGAGGGTCAGGGTGTGACTGTCAGAAGATCCATCATGTTGGTAAACAGTACAGTAGGAATCACTAGACCATAGAGCTGCCATTCTGGCTCTGGGAGTGTCTCAGTGGGCTTGGCATTTCCGAGGGGCAGGAAATCACCAGCGCATGTGCGGAGATGTGAGCGACAAAGCCAGGGTGACCTGCATGTCGGGGCTGCTGCAGGACGCACACGGGAGGGAGTGTGGCTGAGGCTGGCGCGAGCCACCAGCGGCGTGTGTGTGTGTGTGTGTGTGTGTGTGTGGGGGGGGGGGGGTTGGGACCCGGCCCTGCTCTGCTGGCACGGGGAGGACAGTGCAGGAGGCCAGAGTGGATGCCACGACTGTTGGAAGCTGTCCGCACCCAGGGCGAGGTGGTGGGGCGCAGTGTAGGGAGCCGGGGAGGAGGCTGGAGTCCTCTCCCTGACAGCATCCTGACCTGCTCTCACCAGTCACAGCCTTCCCACGCCCTGCTGGGAACAGGACACTGAGCCGTGTCCTGCACGTGGAAACCATGGAAGTAAGGAAGACCAAGTGAGAACAGGCAAAGGCTGCTGTGCAGAGCCTGCGTCCGCGGGGGGCAGCCCCCTGCACTTGTGTGTGGGCGGACAGACGGCAGACGGGAAGGCGGGCAGAGGAGTGGGGAAGCTTTGTCTGGAAGGAATGGGAGGCTTCTCTGGGCCCTGATTGGAGGCTGTTGGGGAAGCTGCAGGTCAACCAGAAACAGGACATCTGTGATTGGTCAAGGAGCATATTTGGCTGTCTCTGGTTGGTCCTACGTTGGAAGTAGTGATACACTTTAGGGAAGTTATCAGTTATTAATCAAGTGTTGGTCGCGTTGAGCTGATTGTCACGGGGTTATTGTTTAGTCCTACAGTGTGATCCCAGGGGCAGGCTGGCTTCCGGGCTGGCTGCTGTAGAAAATGGGGTTGGTTCTTGGGCTGGTTGGTGCAGACTGTGGGTCGGGGCTCTGTACATGTTATCTGTGGTCAGCCCGTGTCCCTCTGTGTCATCGGCTCTCGGAATGATTGTGACAGGTGTTCCTGTGAGCTGTGTACAGTCCCGCCTGTGTGAGAAGCCACGGCCACATACCTGGTGGGCCAGGGACAGAGTGGCCTCATTCGTTACCGTGTCTTGTTCCGGCAGGGGCTCCGGCCTACACTGGACTTTGAAAGTTAGTGGACGGTCCATAGTATCTAGCTTTCAGGTACTCTGTTTGTCTCATCACATTTCCAATTTTTAAAAATTAACTGCTCTATTTAAGAAAACAAAACAACCAAGAGATTTCTCGTAACAATCCTGAGCTCAGGCTTGTTTTGCTGGAAGCTGAGTGTCTCTGCCTCCCCACCTCCCACTGCGCCTACGTCATCTACATCAGGGCGCCTGCTCGCCGGGTGTGTGGTCTCAGCTCTGTCCGGGTGAGCTCTCAGGAGGAGGAATGCAGACAGCACGGACAGAGCGAGCTGCGCTGGTGGCAGGCTGGGTGGCGGTCCCCGCAGGGCCCCTTCAACAGCGGCCTGAGGTTCCGAGTGGCGGGGGGAGTGGGGGGCTCCACTCCTCTCAAGGTGGATGGACCACCTGTTTTCAGAGAACAAGGCAAACAGGAAATGCGCAGTAACAGCACCAGCAGTGAAGTTCTGCTGAGAGCGTGTCGTTTCTGCGGTGACTCAACTGGACCTGAGAACCTGACCTCGCCCGCGGGCCTTCGAGCTGGAGCTGGTGCTGCTCTGCTGCTCACGGAGTACTGACCGGCAGATGCCCGCGAGAGGGTCGGCGATCGGTCTGTGTCCTGCCCGTGCAGGGACAGTCGGCGTGTGTCCCTGTCACCACTCCAGCAGCGTTGGGGGCGTTAGGGCAGGAGGCTGAGATGCAGGGACTGTGCCAAGTACTGTGGAAAGAGCTGTGTGCACGTCATGTGCAGAAAGGCCGACGAGTAGACTTTCTCACTGAAGTATCTGCAGCATCTAAGGATGCAGCACAGCATATCTAAGTAGGAGTTTTCTATTCTTAAATGTGTGCTCTCATCCTTTTGTCACTGCACCAAACTGAGGCCAGATGTCGGACTTCCTGCCCTGCTCTGTCACTTACTGGCCCTGTGCTCTCGGGTAGGTCCTTAGCCTCACCAGTGATCCCCGGTGTCCTCTTGTGGGAAACAGACGGTGAGGTGTTCAGGCCCACCCGCAGCGGCTCCTGAGGGTCTGATGCCCTGCGGGCGCAGGGCTGTGACACACAGTGACGGCTGTGCCCACGTGGAGAACTGCTCATCTGAGTGTGTGCCGCATAAAAGACAGCCATCCTCTCCCTCGGCACTTGGCCATGCTCGGACCGGCCATTGCCACTCCCATCTCCTCATTCACACACCTGAATTCCGAGGGAGTCCTGCTCCCCTGGAAATGGATGTGAACGCCACAGGCTGGGAATCGGCCCCCCACCTCTGTGGCCCACTGTCCCTGCCCGCCAGCCACTCCCAGCCCAGGGGCCAGCTTTCTCAGGCCTGATGTGCTCGAGCTCCCTGTCTGGTCCAGGGTCCCTGCCCACTGTCAGCGCCACACCCAGCAGGACCACCCCGCTGGCCAGTCAGATGGGAGGGCTGTCACAGGGGAAGTTGGCCCACAGGGGGTTTGGTCCCCTGGGGTCTTATTCTTTGCTGTCATTTCCTCTCCCTAAAATTAGCATTTCCTATCTGTGATGCCTCGTTTGGAACAAGACTATTGTTCTTCAGAAGTTAGGGCGGCGGACTTCCTGTTGCCTGCTGCCCGAGAACCCAGTGAGCCCTCGGTTCTAGAACCTGCTGGGAAGCAGGGACCCTGGTTAGTGAGGTGGGGTTCATTGGTTAAATTAAAATTTTATTTGAAAAAAAGGAGATAATATGTACAGGGGTGGCCAGAAGAAAAACCTCTCCGAATGGATTGAACCAGTCCCGTTCCTCGTTACTCGGAGAGGTGTCCCGTTGTGTTCAGTGCTGCCCCCGCTGCCGACGGCCCTGAGTCCAGTTGTCCAACTGCCCCGGCGGAAAGGCCTTTCCTTCCGGAGAAAGTGCTGTTCTGTCCCTGCCTGGGCCTTTCGCCTTCGGTGCAGCTCCTCCTGCAGCAGCGTGTGCTGGCCTCCTGTGGCCTGGCCGGGTGACCAGGGCCGCACCTCCTGCCTCGGCCTCAGCAATGGTGGATGTGGGCCTGGGCCCGCTCCTGGTGTGTCCTCTGAGCGCAGCCCTCTGTCCTTAGCGCTGCCTCTGGGACTTCACCGGGAACTGCCCACACACGTCCGTCTTGCTCTGTTGTCTGAGTCCTTTGTGGCTCTGAAGCCGCAGTGCCGGGTGCCCGGGGACCTGGTGGAGCTGGTGGAGGGAGGGAATGTTCTCTAACATTGGTTCTGTTCTCCAGAGGCCGGGGCTCAGTCCAGGAGCGTGGGATCGGCCCGAGTCAGGCGGGCCTGGGCTCCATTTCCAAGCTGTGGGCATGCTGGAGAGGTTACTCAGCTGCTCCAAGCCTCTTGTGTGTAAAGAGGATGCTAATAACTCGCCTTACAGAGTCGCTGCTCCTGCAGCGATGAGCTGAGCCAGGCTCATGAGCAGTGCCTGGCGCATGCGAAGGTGGACCGCAGCTGCGCATTCGCCGGCCTGAAACCTGTCAGTGTCAGCCTGACAACAGGACAGCACAGCCCGCGGGACGTTCACGGACACAGCTGCTCAGGAGGGAGAACACAAGTGTCGTGGCCGGTGTCTCTGCTCCGAGAGCACGTGTGAGGAGCCGGGCCTTGCTCCTCCCTCCCAGTGGCTGGTCCTCCGGGTCTCTGACTGCCGGTCGGTGGGCTCGAGGGACCACCCTCTGATCCAGCTCCACCTGCAAAAACCCTGATATTTTGATACTGAACTTTCTCCTTCTCAGTTGGTTTGGGATTCTGAAGGGAGCAGTGATGTTGCTAATTAGTTCTCTAAAGTCCTTAAAGTGATAGCAGCAAGACCGGAAACGAGGCTTTGCCTCGGAGTAGTGGGATCTGGTCTGCATCTCGTGCCCTTTGTCTTGAGGGTGGGCTGAGAGAGAGGATATTGGGGCCCGACGGCCCCTCGGACTCCGTCAGCCCAGGCGCCCCTGTAGATGAGCAGACTGTGGCCCCTCGGACTCCGTCAGCCCAGGCGCCCCTGTAGATGAGCAGACTGTGGCCCCTCGGACTCCGTCAGCCCAGGCGCCCCTGCAGATGAGCAGACTGTGGGCCCTCGGACTCCGTCAGCCCAGGCGCCCCTGCAGATGAGCAGACTGTGGCCCCTCGGACTCCGTCAGCCCAGGCGCCCCTGCAGATGAGCAGACTGTGGCCCCTCGGACTCCGTCAGCCCAGGCGTCCCTGCAGATGAGCAGACTGTGGGCCCTCGGACTCCGTCAGCCCAGGCGTCCCTGCAGATGAGCAGACTGTGGGCCCTCGGACTCCGTCAGCCCAGGCGCCCCTGCAGATGAGCAGACTGTGGGCCCTCGGACTCCGTCAGCCCAGGCGCCCCTGCAGATGAGCAGACTGTGGGCCCTCGGACTCCATCAGCCCAGGCGTCCCTGCAGATGAGCAGACTGTGGGCCCTCGGACTCCGTCAGCCCAGGCGTCCCTGCAGATGAGCAGACTGTGGGCCCTCGGACTCCGTCAGCCCAGGCGCCCCTGTAGATGAGCAGACTGTGGCCCCTCGGACTCCGTCAGCCCAGGCGCCCCTGCAGATGAGCAGACTGTGGCCCCTCAGCGTGAGCTGCGGGAACAGGGCAGGGAGGGGCGCTGAGCAGTGAGCTTAGCTGGTACGAAGGCAGGACTGGAAGCACCAGTCGGGTGTAACCGCCACACTTACTGGGCATGTTAGGGGTCCTGTTAGCAAGTGAAAGACCCCAGCTATGGGCAACTTAAAAGGCCCGTGTTGGGAGGCCCTTGGGGAAGGGCACAAAAGACTGACGGATGGCTAGGGGCCAGGGGCCAGGCTGGGGGCTGGCAGGAGCTGAGGGTACGAGGGCTCAAGAAGCATAGCTGCATGTCCTGGCCAGAGCCAGCATCCCTTGGACGGACGCGGCTGGGCAGGGACACCGCCAGCGGTCCCCTGGGCCCCCCTCAGACTGACAGTGTCTGAGGAGCTGTGCATAGGTTCTGGGCCCACTCCTGAGACCCATGTCTGCCCTGTCAGCTCCCCACCCTCTGGGAGGATTCTCCCAACAAAGTCACACTTAGGGGGAAGACAGTTTAAAAAGCTACAATAAACACAGGTCTGGTTAGGGATGAACATGGCCGCCAGGCTGCTGTGTGTCACCAGATGACCTCCGTGGTGGGGCAGCTGGGTGTGGTGACTGGAGTGCGGTGCGCTGGGGAAGGCGGCCTGGGAACTGGAGGACAGCAGGGGCTGCACCCGGCCTGGTCGGGGAGGCCTGTCTGGGGGACATGGCCCGGACGCGGGAGGGCCGCGCTTGAGGGCTGGAGCAGGGGTGGCAGTGGAGGCGGGTTGGAGGGACCTGTCCTAGACTCCGTGAAGTGGGAGAGGCGATGGGTGACCTTCAGGGAGGAGAGGGAGGGGGAGTCGTGCCAGGTCCCACCGGGTGGGGAGCAGGACGGGCCGGAGCCCCTGCACCGCTGCCCGGCACCGCGCTGCTGCTGTGGCCGCCAGGAAATTCAATTGGGGGGGAGTGACGCTGAATAAGAGTTTATTCTCAGGTGACGATTTAAACAGACCTTACAGCCAGGGTCTGACAAACACCTGTGTTGTCAGCAGTGGAGAGGGAGGTGTCAGAGGGTGAGACTCGGGTGCGTGACTGAGCACAGGGCTGGTTTCTGTGATGAGGACAGGCATCGCAAGTGGGTTTTCCTTCAATGAAAGTCACTGTAAGAACGTGTTTCTGAAATAGGAGGCGGGACAGCTAACCAGGGGTGTGGAGGGGACGCACGGAGGGCGGGAGGTGGTGGTGAGGGGCAGAGAGCGAGTCTCTGTCTCCGTGCCAGCGAGGGTCTGGAAAGTCCGCCGTCAGAATGCTTTGATCTGCCCCCAGAGGACCTTTTTCTGGATGACACCCAGGAGCGCCTTTCAGTGGAAAATGTCAGCTGTCACTTTCAGAGGGAGATGGGGCCTGCCACTGTCGTGTAGGCTGGACAGGAGTGGGTCCGGCCTGCGGAGAGCGCCGTCAGGGAGTGAGTGAGTGAGAGGTTCCCAGAGCCGGGTGATTGCAGGTGCACGGCCAGGCCCACACACGGCGGAGGGTCTGGGCTGCAGAAAAGGAAGAAGGGGTGAACGCTCTGCACTGGGGGCAGCAGGAACCTCTCGTGGAAAAAGGTGCCATTTGAGTTGGTTTCCATGACTAGAAGGCAGAAATAGGAGTGAGAGGAGGAGGCATTTCAGAAAGGAAGGACATGTGAGCAAAGGCACAGAGGCAGGAAACATGGTCGCGTCTCACTCTCTGATCACAGTCTGTCAACAGCTGTCGTACTGCTGTCACAATTCCTGTTTGTCCTCTTATGTGGCTGACGTGGCCGTGCTTTCCACTGCCACCAGTGTGGTCTTCTTTGCCCTTTTCCAAGCGAGAGGAGGGGAGATAGACTCCCACATGGGCTCTGACTAGGATCCATCCACCCAGCAACCCGCGTCTGGGGTCGATGCTCTGCCTGTCTGGGGCCATGCTCCAAACCGAGCTATTTTTAGTGCCTGAGGCTGAGGCTCCATGGAGCCATCCTCAGTGCCTGGGGATGATGTGTTTGAACCAATTGAACCGTGGCTGTGGGAGGTGGAGGAAGAGAAAAAAAGAGAAAGAGAAGGGGGAGGGGTAGAGAAACAGATGGTTGCTTCTCCTGTGTGCCCTGACTGGGAATCCAACCTGGGACATCCACACCCTGGTGGACACTCTACCACTGAGCCAACCAGCCAGGGCATCATCTATTCTTCAACCTCTAATAATCTTTAGGTATACAAGGACTTTAGAAATGCCCTTCTCTGTGAGAAGTCAGACACAGAGTTTAAGAGCCCCGGGATGACCCCCTTGGTTATCAACTTTGTGGGTAACCTGCTAGGCCTTTCCTGCAGGATCGTTTTGTTGGTTTTATGATTGTTTTTAACATACATGGTATCATATTTATGTTTTTCTGCTGTTTTTTTCAGTGATTTTTTTAAAGGCAGAAATCTTTTGAAATCAGTTAATTATTTAAATAAGGGAAAACAGTAATACCTATGCTTGGTTAAAAAGTATCAGTACAAAGGGCACCAAGACAGCAGGTGACTTTGACCCTCCTCTGCTTCCAGCTCTGAAAGGCTCCTCATTGCCCACAGGAGGTCACGTGCCCCCCTGGCCCGCGGGGCCCTGTGCCCTGGCTCCTGCTGGGACTGCAGCCCCATCCTCCTTCCTGGCTCTTCCTCCCTCCCGGGCTCTGGGCTGTCCATTCACCCCAGGCCCCTACAGCACTGGGTTGGGTGACCCCACCCTAGGTTCTGCACATCCCCTGCTCTGATGGACGGGGGACCCCGGCAGTGGCGGTGGCTGTGGCGTCCCTGTGGTCTCTGGGCCCTGTGCCCCTGTTGGTGCCGTGGAGGCCGGACTGCGCACAGGCAGCGAGGCTGCTGCTCATGTGCCTGGTGCCGGGGCACCAGCGCCCCCTGCGTCTAGGAGGGGCATGCTAGTGCCTGTCTCCCAGGGCTGTTGGCCAGATGCACGAGCAGCTTGTGAAGGATGCTGGAACAGTCCCCCTCCTGTTGGCAGCACTGAGTGAGCGGCTGTTCCTACCCTGGCTGGCCCGCCAGGGCCCAGCATGCCGGGCTGTGCGTGTCTGAGAAACGTTTGGATGTCAGTCACGGGAGGAAGGGAAGGAAGTACACCTGACATGTTTGTGTGGGCGTCCCGGCCAGAGCCTTTTCCCGGGGAGCTAGGACGAGGTGGGGGAGCTAGGTCGTGCTGTGAGCGCAGCGGGAGCTCGGTGCAGGGTCTGCGCCCCGGGAGCGTGTGCACCCAGAGCGCGTGCGCGGTGCGGAGGGAGCGGCTGGGAGTGCAGGCGGGGGCGGCCCAGCGGAGCAGACGGATCGGAGCCTTTCTGCCCCACAGCGCGCTCTGTCTCTGAACAGTCCGGGAAGGAAGAAGCCGCGTTTGCCCAAGAGGATGGGGCCTTTGCCCACCGCTGGCTTTGCTGTCTTGTTTAGGTTGAACGACTGAAACGAGTTAAAACAAGTTACACGTGTTTGATGAAGCATGTCTCCCCACCCCCCGCCACCAATTTTGCCTGTTTATTTCCAGCCAACGCTCCCGAGGAGAAGTTGGAGGACTTCATCACCACCATTAACAGTGTCTTGGAGTCCTTGTATATCGAGATAAAGAAAGGAGTCACCGAAGATGATGGGAGACCCATTTATGCGCTGGTAAGTGCCAGCCAGCCGGAGCCTCTGCTGGCGTTGGTGAGGATCTGGGCCCGGGACAGCCTAGTGCCAGGTTGGGAAGAAGGGGGTTACCCGCCTCCGCAAGGGCTCGGAGACAGGGAGACAGGCTCTGAGCCCCGCGTGCCGGTCTCCCTGCGTGGGCCGCTGTGGTTGCAGTCTGTGTAGTGGCCTCCGCCATCAACAGGGTTGGGGTGACCAGAGCTGCACCTGGACTCTGGCACTCCGCGCTCACCACTGCCCGCTAGGCACGGTGGCTTTGTTTGTTGACAGTTTTCTCCAAGAAGTTTTCAAATATATGGAATATTAGCGTCAAAGGGATTAAATGCTTTTCCTTTGGAACAAGACAGAGAAGCAGTGGAAAGAAAATGTGTGGGGGGAAGAACGGCTGGGCCCGGTTTGGAGCCGCCTGTTTTCGCAGTTTCCCTCCCAGCTCTAGGGAGTGAGGTGGAGCAGAGGTGGGGAAGCTGACGAGGCCCCCAGCCCCTGGCCTCAGCCCCAGGCTAGGGAGCTGCCGTAGGCCAGACAGAGGAGACCAGGCTCGGGCCAGCCAGGCCCACACAGAGAGGGACGCCCGCCCAGGGTCCCCCAGCCTTACGGTACCGTACCGGGGAAAGGGCTATGGAGTCGGATGACCGGAAGTGCTGGGTAAACGGTGCGCGGACTCCTCCACTGCCTCCCAGCTCCGTGAGCATCTGAAGCTCCGTGAGCGTGCAGGCAAGTTTTCCAAGTTGATCTGAGTTTGGAAACTTTTGTACAACCTTTGGAAGTTCTCAAATTTCTGAGATTTAGACATGTTGACTGAGCTAAAGATTTAAGTCAGTACATAAGACTGCTTAGAAATCCGTTGCCATGGCCACAGGGCCTGGAGAGAGGTGCCCACTCAGTGAGGGCCGAGGATGGAGGGAGGGAGAGCCGACAGGTGAGTTCACCAACGCTCACTTGTTTTTTAGGTGAATCTTGCAACGACTCCAATCTCCAAAATGGCCTCCGATTTTGCAGAGAATGAACTGGATCTGTTTAGAAAGGCTGTGAGTACTAGTGACTCTGTGGGGCAGCTGTGTTAGGCTTGCTCACGGGTTAGCAGCTGCAAGCACTTTGCTTGCTCAGTGCGTGAGCACGTGGCAGAGGCGTGCGTGCACAGCCTATGTACGGCTGTGGGCGCTTCCCTGGGCATGATGCTCCCCGATGGCTCTCCCGCCACTGCGAGGTGTGGTTTTCCCTGCTCCCTTGCCCTTCCTGCAAATAGCAGGTTGTCCTTTGTTAGCTCCTTCCCTTTTGTTGTTTATTCGCTCACCTGGCTCTGCGAGCCTCCAATAGATGGGAATGCCCCAGTGCTTTCCGGCTCTGCAGTTTCTCTACCATCTGCCTGAATCCAGTGAGAACCTGCCTGGCCTTGGCCACCGGCGTTACAAACTCCCATCAGCCGAGTTTCTTATGGGAAACTTGCCTTTATCATTATAAATGGAAATTGCAGTCTTGGAGGGTCACCGCTGCTGCCCACGAAAGCCCTTTGCAGGGAGCTGTCCGGCGCCTCTCCCAGAACTCCCAGCCGCCCTGGGGTGGGCGGAAGGTCCAGAGGCTGCCTGGAGGGAGGGCTGGCCTGGTCCGACTGCAGGCTGGCTCGGGCCCCCGGCTGTGTGATGCGGGAGCACAAGCACACCTGGTGTGTTTAGGAAGCCTGTCTCCCGGGGACTCGGGGCCACGTGCCCGTCAGCCTGTCCTCGCTGGGCCCCTGGCTGTGTGATGCGGGAGCACAAGCACACCTGGTGTGTTCAGGAAGCCTGTCTCCTGGGGGGGCTCGGGGCCACGTGCCCGTCAGCCTGTCCTCGCTGGGCCCCCGGTGCCACTGTGGCTCCGGGCTCCCTGTCTGCCCGGCCCGGCCCACTCTCCTGCCCCTCTGGCTGCGGCCTGGCCTCCTCTGAGCAGGAGGGGTGCTGTGTCATCCACTCACTCATCCATTTCCCAGCTGCTCCCTCTTCAAGGAGGCAGGGGCACAAGAGGTGAGGTGACCTTCCTGGATCTGGGGGCACTGAGAGCCGTTATTTGGGACTTTGAGTTAGGAGTGACCATGTCTGTGGCTTTTGATGCCTGTGATGAAGTTACTTCCTGCAGGGTCGTAGCAGCGGACAGTCCTGCCTGTGCTAGGAGTGGTTCACTGCCCGCTCTGCCCGCCAGAGTCGGCCCTCCTGCGTCAGGCTTGTGTGTGCCGGCTCGGTGGGTGAGCGTGGTCCTGCCGTTTCTTCCAGCTGGAGCTGATTGTTGACTCCGAAACGGGCTTTGCCTCTTCCACGAATATTCTGAACCTGGTCGATCAACTTAAAGGCAAGAGAATGCGGAAGAAGGAGGCGGAGCAGGTGCTGCAGAAGTTCGTGCAGAATAAGTGGCTGATCGAGGTAGTCCATCTGTCCGTCTGCCCCGCTGCTGGGCGTGCGTTTCAGTGACAACGGTTCTTCCTCCCGAACCGGAGTGTGTCCACCTGCTGTGCGTCGAGCCTTTCAGGCCCTTATCTGCCTTGATGCCCACAGGGACCCTGTGAGCGGGATGGGCAGCTTCCTGATCACTCGTGTGACCTGTCCAGGGCCCCATCCAGTGACAGAGCCAGGGTTCGTGCCCAGGTTTGTAGGAGCCTGGGTCTGAGCCCTGGTCCCTGGACTGTGGGGCGGTGCTGTGCAGTGGTTAGGAGCACAGCCGCAGTGCCACACCTGGGCATGGGTCACGGTCTGGTCTGGGTGACCCCGTGTTCTGTGTCTCTGAGGGAAGTCGCAGTGTCTACCTCAGGCGGGAAGGACGGGCACGGGGGGGTGTGTGTCAGGTGCCCGAGACGGGCTCCCAGAGGAAGTGCCCCCGTAGTCATTGTTCTCGGGGACGGGCGGACAGACTTGAGAGGCGTGTGGAAGTCTGTGGGAGGACTGGACTACAGGCTCAAGCTTCCTGACACCCCGTGTCTTGTTCTGACCGGAGCAGAACAGATGTTCCTGTTCTTTCCCACAATAGGCGTGGAGAGAACATGTTTCTGAGAAACCTGAGCCGACGGGCTCAGCTCCGCCGGTTTCCCGAGTGCCACCCCCGATGCCCGTGTCTGTGGGTCTGCGCAGGTTGGCCCTTGTGTCCCCACGTGGCGGTCAGACCTGGGCCTGAGCATGGGGTGTGGGGCCGACACGGTTCTTCACTTCCCATTTGGGGAGAGCGTGCTGCTGGTGGTCACAGTGACCGTGCTCTTGAGTTGTGGTCAGATCCTGAGGGAGGAAGGCGGCCGGGAGGTCACGGGTGGCAGGAGCCCCTGGTGTGTGCCTGTCCTGGGGTCCTCCTGGCCACCCTGTGACCATCGGGAACCCCTCAGCTGTTTCCAGCTGTCTGAACAAAGCCCAGCTCCGTGGTCTGGGTGATGTCTCCCACCCAGCACGTGGCGGGGCCATGTTGAGGCCCTGGCCCCGTGACGGCGGCTCACCCTCCGTCATAGCCACAGGTTTTCTTCCTCTCAGGGGGACTGGGCTGGATGGAACGTGCAGGACAGCTCGGCTCTGCTGGCCGCGGACCAAGCTCTTCCAGGCAGGGGCCGCGCCGTCCTCCCGCAGGGCCTTGTCACGCCTGTGGGCGCCCAGCAAATGCTGGCGGGAGACTGGGCAGAGGGGCGCAGCTCCAGAGGGACAGGATTGACCGAAAACTTAGAGAAAGTGATCCCGGAAGTACTGATGGTCACACTGAAACACACTCGAGTCCTGTGACCTCACTGCGAGGCTGACCGCTCCCCATCCGGCGCTGGGAGTTCGCCCACGTGTGCAGCCCTGGCCCGGCTTGTCCTGGCCGCCGGGACATGTGCCACCGCTGTTGTTGCACTCACCCTGTGCCTGGCCCTCTGCTGCTCAGGGAGGCGGGCCAGCAGGAAGGAACGCGCCCCGGGGCCTGCGGGACTCAGGGCTGGTCGGGGCTCCCGTCTGCTGTTTCTTCTCCATGAGACGGGGCCGCTGGGCTGCCTCCTCCAGGGTGGCTTCGGGCTTCGGAGAGAGGAGGGTCGGGCCTGCGCAGTCGGGGTTGGTGCGGGCGCTGCAGATGAACATGTGGCCCTGGGGTGTCCTCCTGCTTACTGAGCCTGGCGTGCACATGCACGAGGGAACGGGCCTGGTGGGGACAGTGGGGTCCCCAGGGGCCCCCGCCGTTCCACCTGCCGCTCCTTGGCACCTTTCCCGTCAGGAGACGGGTGTTGACTGCTGTCAGGAGTCCTCCAGTTAGTGGCAAACGATGCTCTTAGACCTGGTTGGCGTGGGGAGGGTCACCGTGAGTTCGGTGGCATTTCGGAGGGACAGCTGGGGGCCTGGGGTGGGCGCTGGCCGGCCCCCAGACCAGCCTTGCCAGAGCAGCACTGTGCTCGGAGGGACTGCGATTCTGTGGCCCTCAGCCTGCCGGAAGTGGGATCTTCCAAAGACTCACACGTGTGGACACATTGCCCCCACGCACCTGGTTCACGGTGACGGAGGCTGGTGCCCGGGTGGGGGCCTCCTCCTAGGCCCTGGGCAGCTTTGTCCAGGCGGGCAGGTGCTGAGGTGGCTGCGGGGTCAGACACCAGGCAGTGTCACGAGGCCCCAGTTGTGTGGTCTTCCTTGGAGGGCCCAGAGGGCCCGGGCGCCCCACCGGCCCCTCCCTGGGACGGGCCCCCAGGACTGAGCAGGGTTGTGAGTGAGAAGCACTGGGCGCGGTTGTGGGCACGCAGCAGATGTGTGGTAGAGGTGGCCGGAGCTGTGTCTGCGGGAACAGCTCTACCTGGTCTCGCATGTTGACCACGGGCCGAGTCCTGGGGGCACGGGACAGTGAGCCAGACCACTCGCGCGCTCGGGCGCAGGGGCGGGGAGGACGGGAAGGTAGACGTCTCGCTACCGTGCTTACCGAGGAGCGCTCACAGGACTTCCTCCAGCTTGAGCAAGGGCCTGCCTGCACTGAGCAGTGACGGCTGAGGGCTGTGCAGGAGGCCGCTGCAGGGGTGTGGGGAAGATCCCCCCGGCTGAAGGGGCAGCCTGTGCAAAGGCCCTGTGCTCTCGGGGGACGGAGGGGGCTCAGGGAGCTAAGGCCAGACCGCTCTGGGAACTGGAGGGGACAGTGGTCTCACGGGGGTGGCTCTTCAGCCCGGGAACGGGGTCGAGGCAGGGAGCGGCAGGCTGGCTTGCGCAGCAGAGATAGGCTTGCTGGAGGGGTTACAGAGGGCAGGCGGGGCCGGGTGCAGTTCGGAGGGGACGGTGGGTGGCGGCTGAGGACACGCACCCCCTTACGGATGTGGGAGCTTTTGTGAAGGAAACAGCCCTGGGACTGCGCCCACACCCGAGAGGCACGGCGCCCTGCCCACCCTGCAGCCAGCTCGTGGGCACCGACACTGCCCGTGTGGCTGTCTCTCCCTCTGGGTGTCTCGGGCCTGCTGTGGGCGGCCCAGGCTGGGGGAATGCACGTCCCGGGCTTGGCTACACAGCACGCCATGTCAGGGGCAGCAGCCAGGGTGGGCTGGGGCTCAGTGTCGGAACGGGAGCAGTGGCTCTTGCTCTGGTCATCAGCAGATAGGAAGTAAGTGAGGGAGCTCTTGGGACCACTCGGAGGGTTCAGGCTCCAGTGGCCCCTGCTGGCCAGGTGTGCCCCCTTCCCTGAATGACAGGTATGGGTGACAGACTCACATCCCGGCTCAGTGGTTGACTTTATGCATCAGAATAAGCTTACAGGGGCTTTGGTGACATTTGCCTTGGACGGGCTCTCCCTTAGCCCACTGCTTTCCTGTGACCTGGTGACGGGGCAGCTGACCTATCTTTCCTTGGGTTTTCCCGCATTTCCTGGCCTTGTGGGGATTTTAGGTCACATGGCATAAGGACTGTGCCGGGAACTGGGAGGCCCCCCTACCAGTGCCACCATGGTGTGACCTGGACCTGTCCTTGCCCTGTCTGGACCATGTTGCTGGCTGGGTGTGTGATGAGGCCGGCAGTGCTCTGGGGTGACCCCTGGTGGCTGCGGGCAGCAGTGTGGGAGGTGCTCACTGTGCCTTCTAGGATGGGGTGGGGGCTGGTGTGGCTGCCTCCCTTCTGCCTCAGTGTCCACGCTGTAGGCGGGCTGTGACAGCGCCTCACTCTGGGCTGCCGGCGGTCTGTGACACGCTTGTGCAGTAGAGGTGTGGTGTGAGAGGTGTGGGGCGGGGAGTCCTCGGCTGTCTTCGGGCCTGTGCGGGTGCACGCCTGCCGTTCGGCCAGGGGCTGTGTGGACGCCTGCTGACCGGGGCTGGGTACGCTCTCAGTGGGTGGTGGCATCCAGGCCTCAGTGCTGCTCTGGCCTCCCCCGGAGGACTGCAGAGGGATGGGGACTCACGGGAAAGGGCCTGGCCCGCCCGTGGCCTGAGTGCCGCCCATCCCGTGTCCCTGCAGAGGGAGGGGACTCACGGGAAAGGGCCTGGCCCGCCGTGGCCTGAGGGTGCCGCCCGTCCCGTGTCCCTGCAGAGGAGGGGGACTCACGGGAAAGGGCCTGGCCCGCCCGTGGCCTGAGTGCCGCCCGTCCCGTGTCCCTGCAGAAGGAAGGGGAGTTCACCCTGCACAGCCGCACCATCCTGGAGATGGGGCAGCACATCCGGGAGACGTACCCCGACGCTGTGAAGATCTGCGACATCTGCCACGGCCTCCTCATCCAGGTACCTCCTGGGGGCCTCATCCAAGTACCAGGTGGGGGGCTCATCCAGGTACCGCATGAGGGCCCGGCCTCAGCTTGCCGTGGCCTCTGCCTCGAGCAGGAGGAGGGCCTGCCCTTGGAAGTGTTCGGAGGGCCACACGGACGCACCTGCTCCCTCCTGGGAGGGCCTCTTGTCCCAGGCTCGTGACTCTCTTTCCTGGGAGCCGTCAGTCTGCCGTGCACCTGTGCTGTCATGGCACACGAGTGGGGACCACTTTCTGTGCCAGTCGCTGACCCTCTAGGCCTGGGTCTTACACTGTGGACTGTAGGGCTTCACAGTAGCTGAGCCAGGGCCGGAGGTCTCCACGTCCGTCTTTGTGCGATGGTACCGCACTCTGCTGGCCTCTTCCCACCGGCTCCCTGGGGAGGGCTTCCTCTGGCCGAATCCCAAGAACTGAGATTTCTAGGACAGAGAGCACGTGTGTGGGTTTTTTTTTTTGGTATTTTTCTGAAGTGAGAAGCGGGGAGGCAGAGAGACTCTCGCACGTGCCCGACGAGGATCCACCCAGCATGCCCACCAGGGCGTGATGCTCTGCCCATCTGGGGTGTTGCTCCGTTGCAACTGGAGCCATTCTAGTGCCTGAGGCAGAGGCCATGGAGCCATCCTCAGCGCCCGGGCCAACTTTGCTCCAATGGAGCCTTGGCTGCGGGAGGGGAAGAGAGAGAGAGAGAGAGAGGAAGGAGAGGGGGAGGGGTGTAGAAGCAGATGGGTACTTCTCCTGTGTACTCTGGCTGGGAATTGAACCTGGGACTTCCACACACTGGGTTGATGCTCTACCACTGAGCCAACAGGCCAGGTCCTGTACATGTGTTTTTTAAAGCATTTGAAATAGGGCGCCCAGTGCCTTCCGACAAGTTGTTTCTGTCCTTGTGCCCACATACAGGATGGAAGGACAGTGTGCACGGGCGCTGCTCAGGGCAGGCTTTCTGCTCTGCTAGGCCCTGCCGGCCGCCACTGCCCGTTCGGACCTTGAGGGTCGGGCTGCATCTGTCTGGACTCTCTAGTAAAAGCCACTGCACTAGAGACCTTGGAGTTATTGTCATTATTAGTCTGGCACACGGAGGACTAAGGACGTGGCCTGCTGGACAGTGTCCTGGTGAGGCGGGGGCGTGGAGCTGTGCACGGAGCCCCCAGCTGTCGTCTTCCTCGTTCCAGGGTCAGAGCTGTGACACCTGTGGAATCAGGATGCACTTACCTTGTGTGGCCAAGTATTTCCAGTCAAATCCCGAGCCGCGCTGCCCCCACTGTAACGACTACTGGCCTCACAGGGTCCCAGGTTGGTGTCCCTGAAGCACCGGTGGGTCCCGGCCTGTGGGGGAGGGGGCAGGGAGGCCTGAGCGCAGCCTGAGGGCTTCGGGGCACGGCCTGCACCCCACGTCGGGCAGCTCTGGAGGAAGTGTGGGTGAAGGCTGGTTTGCTCGCACAGTTCAGGGCTCACTGGAACCCAATAGAAACAAGCCTTCTCCCGGCAGCTCTGGGGAGGAGGCGTGAAGGTGGCATCCGCAGCTCCCTTGCGGCTGTGCGTGGGGTCGCTGTGCTCGCAGGTGGAAGGAGGGTTAGTGAGGAGCGTGAGACAGAGGACGGGTCCCGGGCACGCCAGGGCAGCTGTGGGCGGGAACGGGCGTCAGGGGTGCGTCCAGCCCTGCATTTCGTGTCTCCCGGCCCCTTCTGTGTGTAGAAGTCTTCGACCCGCAGAAGGAGCCTGAGACCGGCGTGTCCAAGTCCAGCAGGAAGTCCCTGCGCTCCCGGCAGCACTAGCGGCTGTGCCGCGGGCCGTGTGGCAGAGAGAGAGGCCAGGTCCCACGTCTCCCACGAGTCACCTCCCCTGTGCTGTGTCCTCACCAACCAGCAGGCCGTGTGGCAGAGAGAGGCCAGGTCCCACGTCTCCCACGAGTCACCTCCCCTGTGCTGTATCCTCACCAACCAGCGGGCCGTGTGGCAGAGAGAGGCCAGGTCCCACGTCTCCCACGAGTCACCTCCCCTGTGCTGTATCCTCACCAACCAGCAGGCTCGAAATAAACTTGCCGGGGGGGTCTCTGGAGCCTCCGCGTGTCTGTGTCCTGCGCCGTCTGGGGGGTTCGGCGTCGTGCCATCTTTCTCCCCTGGAGGTCACTGTGAGCGGGGCCCTGGGTTGGTCCCAGCCCGGGAAGGTGCCAGAGCTCCTGCGCAGAGTGGCCTTGTTGCCAGTCTCCAGCTTTGGTTCCTCGTCCCACCAGCACTGGCCAGTCCGACTGGGCCTTGTGAGGGCCGGTGGCCTTGACCTCCCACAGTCTGGACTCCCCTCTGGGCCGTGATGCAGCTGGCCCGAGTGGGCATGTGGCCGGCGGGCTGGGTGGAAGGTGTGCCGTTCCTGGGCTCTTCCGTCCTGCTCTGTGACTGGCAGTCCTGCCTCTCCATGGCCCAGCAGGGCTGCTAGCTCCACCCACCCCCATCTTCCTTCCACCGTGACCTGCCCACGGTGCCAGCCAGCCTGGTGTGCCCTGCTAGAGACCCCGGTGATCCGCTAACGATGACTTGTCAGGCGCCCAGGGCTCACGGAGCCAGGTGCTGAGCCCGTGTGTTCCATGGCCTGTCCCCTGCTCACCTCACAGGCAGCGCCCCTCAGTGCTGAGTGAGCCCGCCCCCTCCAATGTGTCCCCCTGCCCGTGCCGGGGTCCCCCGTTGACCCCTCGGGTCCTGGCCGGCCGGCACCACTCCCAGCTCTCGTTTCTCCGCACTTCCTGGGGCCTCGCACTCGGCACACTATTTTCATTCCCCGTCTCCTGCTTCAGTGTTGGGACCCTGTAGGCTGTGACAGGAAGCCCCACTCACAGTGGCTTAAACAAGGAAGGACTTGGCTGAAGGGGCTTCCAGAGAGGCTTGACCAGTGGTTCCCATGCGGTCACTAAGCGTCCTCCCTCTGCCCCTGCTCTGTCTCCCCGGAGCTGGTCTCGGGTGTGGGGCCTGCAGATGGTCTCCCAGAGGATCCAGCCCCTCGTCCTGGCAGCAGGATGGCTGTGGGGCTCCGGCCTCCAACGCCCATGCCCAGGGCCGGTATGAGCCGGGCGGACTCGTTCTAGGCTCCCCTCCTTGGCAGATGCCCTGTGGCTTACAGCTCCAGTCTGGATACTTGTGGAGGCAAGGATCGGCTGGTCCAGTTGGCGTTAGCACGTTGGGCTCACTCCAGCTCCGGGTAGGCAGCCCCTCCCAAACCGCGTGGCTGAGGGTGAGGAGGGGGTTCTCCCGGAGCAAAGTGAGGAGCTGATACCAGGCAGAGGCTGCATGAACTGTGGGTGCCGGAGGGCTGGGAGGCCCTCTGCCTGGGTTGCCGCCATGAACCGGAGTGGAGCTGGCCTCCAGGACATGGCGAGTGGTGACGTCTGCTGGGGGGAGGTCCACCTCCAGCCACAGGTCCTCTGGGGCCCTCATGCCAACCCCCCAGGCCGTGGGAAGGCTGGGGCCTCCGTGAGCTGGCCCGGCGTCCTGCCCAGCCCTCGGAAGGCACGTGCCAGCCCGCGGTAAAGGCCTTTGGCTGCCCACGACCGGGAGAGGGGTTCAGTCTTGTGTCAGCCAGGCAACAGGAAGTAGCCCGGTCAGCCTGGAAAAGGATTGTTGGGAAGCGAACAGGAAGCTTGCGGGAGAACCGGTCCAGAAGACTGGGTGGCGGGCCCGTTCCTCAGCCACTGTCTCCTGCCGTCAGTGACCCTGCCCTGCGGCGTCAGGAACCCCTTGGCGTCGTCACCAGCGTGCCCTCGGATGAAGGGAGTGTCTCCCAGCGCACCAGTGGAGATGGGAGGAAAGATGCCAAGGGGCTAAGAGCAAACACCCCCGATCCACGGCGGGGCAGCCCCTGTGTGCCGGCAGGTGGCCTAACAGTTAAAAGGGGCAGGGTTTCCTCTGCAGGTGCAGCTGAGCCCTGTGACCCAGGGAGTTCTGGGCACCTTTGCCCCTGGGGGACACTGGCCCTCCTGCCACCAGTCTCCCCTGTGCTGATAGCAACGTGCACTTCCTGAGGACTTGTTGGCTCAGCCCACCCAAAACTCTTACCCCAAACCCCAAAGTCCTTGCCTGGCCCTGCGGCCATTGTGAGACAGCTCCCTGCACGGCTGTCTCCCTCTGATGCCCCGTCAGCCACTCCAGGGGTCACTGGCTGGACCGACACCGCGTTTGGGGTTTCCTGTCCCCCGTCTGGGCTCTTCTCACCCAGCAGCTCGCCCCCACATGCCCCGGCTCCCTGGCTCAGCAGCCCACCCCTGCCCCTGCCCCTCATTCTCCCGGCTCCCTCTGCCCCTCCCTGCACTGGCTCCGCCTCCCCCAAGGCCCGGGCTTCCCTGCCTCAGGACTCTTGCACCTGTGCTTGGAGCCCCTTCCTCAAATCTCATGGCTCATTCTGGATTCCTGGTCATTCAGATTTACTCAACGATCCGAAAGTTATGTCCCCACCAACCGCCTTCCTCTGTTGTGGTTTTAACTTGTGGCCCTGTTCTGTTGTCTTCCCTGCAGTCATTTTATTGCCCATCTCCCCGGGTCCCCCACCAAGAGGGCAGTGCCCTCTGCTGGCTCTGTGTGTCTCTGCTGGGTGGGCAGTGGCTCGGGAGCAGCTTTCTGGCGCTTTCCTTCCCAGCTGACCTCAGTACACATTCCAGGAGGATCAAGCCTGCCCTCTGGCCAGACCAGCAGCAACATCGGAGCCTCGGAGCCTCGGAGTGTCGTGTGTTAAGGAGCTTTCCTCTGGCCCCGGCTTTGGTGTCACACCACATTCCGGGTGAACTGCGGTTCTCACAGCGGCCCCAGGTGGGGGCGGGGCCGCCGGGAAGGCTGGGCCCTGGGGACCAGCATGTAACTGCTCTGCAGCCCGCAAGGGTCACGGGCGCTCCTGTTTCGGCCTCACTCCCTTCAGAGGTGTTGCTGGAAATTCTTCATGTGAACACTCCGGTGAATGACTACTAATGATGCCAGCCAGGGGAGTCAACAAACTCACGAGCGGCTGCTCAGAGGCCTCGACTCCGTGTTCTAAACAGCTCTGGGTTGGCCTGTCCTCCGTGCCCACCGCCCACCCGAGCTTGCCCGGATCGGCTCCCCAGCCGCCTGCCCCAGCCCAGTTCCCAGTCTCCGCTCACACCCTGAAGCCCCACGGCCTTTGTGGTCAAGGTCAGGCTCCTTGGCCTGTTCGGTTAGCAGCCAGTTGGAGCTCCCACCAGGGCCTTCCCATCCGCCCTCGAGTTACCCAGGGGGGCCCGGGGCGTCAGTCTCCCCTGGTGCTGACCTGCTGGGTCGTCCCCCCTGGGGGAACGCAGACCTGCAGGAGGAGAAAGGACGGCTCAAACCAGGGCCAGCCCAGCAGGTACGGTGGGGGGCAGGGAGGCGGCCCAAGCCTGGCCTTCCTCCCGCCGCCTGCACACGCACCCTTTATGTCTCGCAGCCAGTGTGCCTGCCTTGTTTGTGCTTCAACTCATCTGGGCTGGCCTGGGGGTCAGTGCCCACACAGCCTCGATGCACGGTGCACCTGTTTCCCGTACAGCTGCCCTTGCCGACGCTGGCCTCCTCTGTCAGTCCCCGGAGCACCTAGCTGCCCCAGTGCCTCCGGGCCCTCGTGGCTGCTCCGAGTCCTTCCAGACCCGCCTCTGGTCTCAACCCCGGCCCCCCAGTCCGTTCTCCCCCCTCCCTGTGAGCCTACCACGCAGCCCCCAGCAGCCTCCAGCACCGTGATGACTGCCACTGCCCCTGCCTCTCCCCCAGCCGAGGACGGGGGTGTCCCACTCTGTCCTCGGGGCCTCGAGGGACTGAGCCCTGGGCCTGTGCGATCGGGCCCTCCTCACAGACAGTCGGAATTAAGTCAATTGTAGGACACCCAGCGGGAGCTTTTCCCAAACACTTGCTATTACAAACGGTGGCACCGTGGGTGTAGATCTCAAGACCAGCTTCCTGGTATTTCCTGAGGAAGGACTTCTAGAAGTGGGGTCACCAGACCTAATGGTGTGCCTCATGTGCAAGGTGTCGTTCCTGCCGAGACTGTCATGCTAGGCTGCTGGCAGGACACCCCGCCCGTCACAGCGGGCACAGGACACCCTGCCCCTCATAGCGGGCATAGGAGTTTTAAACAGTGTTGTTACAATTACGTTGGTAGATTTGTTTTGACAGCCTATTTCTGAGTATGACTAAGATTTTACTTTTTTCTAGGTTTATTTTAAGCTTTTAAAATTTCTTTTATGACTGGTTTGGAACAGATTACACCTCACGGTCACGGTGTGGGGAATGTCATCAAATCCCGACAAGATGCATAAATGTCACTCATCGTGACTGCTGGCGAGCTGGTGCCAGCCGCTGGGATGTGCCTGCCACGTCTTTTTTGAGAGACAGGAAGGGAGAGAAATGAGAAGCATCAACTCATAGTTGCATCACTTATTTTTCATTGATTGCTTCTCACACGTGCCTTGACCAGGGGGGCTCCAGCCGAGCCAGCGACCCTGCTCTCAAGCCGGAGGAGCTCTCACTCCAGTTGGCGACCTTGGGGCTTTAAACCTGGGACCTCGGTGTCCCAGGCTGATGCTCTGTCCACTGCGCCACCGGTCAGCGCCTGTAAGTCTTAATGGGCAAATACAAACAACAGACCACGTTTTACACAAACAAACACATTTTATATGAACAAAGCAAACGAATAAGGAACGCCTGATGTCTGGGCCCCTCCCCAGCGCAGGGCCCGGGAGGACGGAGACCGAGGGGCAGGGCTCTGGGTGCTGGTGCGGCTGCTTCTCGCTCTGGGAACTGCTCCCTGGGTGGCTGCGTGGGCAATACTGTATCTGTCAAGTGTAGGACACCCATGCGGTTCTCTGAAAGTAGGTTACACCTCGGCAGTGACAGCAACAGAAATGTCCCCAGACTTCCCACTGCCCAGCTGAGGTCCGAGCTCCCCAGCTCACTGACGAGGACCCTCCCGAGGTCCTGTGCCCACCTCTCTCCTGAGTCTGCAGATCACAGTGTCTAGACAGTCCCAGTCACGGCATGTGTCACAATCGGGCTGTTAGGACGAGCGACAGCAGCTCGTGTGCATGGAGCAGCAGGCCCTGCACATGCTCCGCCCTTTAGCCTTGTGAGGACAGTGTCGCCCTGTATCCAGACAGAGACCCACTGGCCAGCATCACATGGGTGGGGACCTAGGCTGTGCCACACACACACTGCCTGCTGCTTCCCACACTTCCGGCCTGGTGACGCCATGGCGCGCAGTGTGGCCTGTAATGTGCTTCAGGGCTCTCACCCACCGGCCTATGCACACACCCGGCCCGGCGCTCGGCCCCGTGCAGGCTTCTTCAGGGCACAGGCCCCAGCAGCTTGTCCCTGGACGCCGGGACCCAGCGCCAGGCCAGCACAGCGCAGGCCCTCCGTCTCATCTGGCTACGACCACCAGAAGCTGACCGAGAAGCTCAGGTCCAGGGCGCGCACGTAGTGCCAGTATTTAACCGGGATGAAGAGGATCTCCCCGGGGGCCAGGACGCAGGACAGGAACGGGGCCTCGGCAAACCTGGGGAACTTCTCCAGGTCGGGGCTCTCTACGTCCACCTGAGGAAAGCAAGGGGTCACCGGCCTGCGCCCCAGAGACGTGAGGTGCCGGTGGGGAAGCGGCCGGGTCGCCCTGCGTCCTACCTGGCTCGTGTTATGAAGAAGGTGCGTGTCGTGAGGGTATAAGGCTTCGGACTCCTGCGGGGAATACAGCCGGATATACTTCCGCCCGAGCACCTGCAAAGAGCGCCCGTCTGTGGGCCCTTGGCCACCGCCCACCTCCTCCGGAGCCCCTGGACCCGCCCCGTCCGCAGGCTGCCTCCCCGCTCACCCCCCTGCCCCGCGGGCCCATCCCCCCACGTGCTCAGCGCCTGCAGCTTTCCCTCCGGGTACATGATGAACCAGCAAGTCCGCTACTGCAGCCGGGCGGCTAAGCACCTGGCTGTGACCATCACTAAGGGCGTTGGGGGTGGCACTTGACCCGCACAACAGGGAGGGGGCTATAGCCCCATTTCACAGATGAGCACGCGGCTCGGCAAGGCTGAACGCCGGCCAAGGGTACAGAGCTGACGGGTGACAAGCGGCGTCCACCCCGGGCAGGAGGCCCCTGTGACTGGCCCGCCTGGCTGGACGCGTGCTCTCTGCTCAGCCTGCTGCGTAGGAGAAACGGAGGCGGCTCCACAACAGACCTCTCTCCCCCTTTGCCCTCTGGGTCCCGGGAGAGCCACTTGGGGCTGAGGCTCTGCTCCTGTCTGGAGAGGTCTGGTAGGGAGAGGCAGGCCTGGTTCCCATGGAGGGCGGGCGGGGCAGCCCTGCTTGCGGGGGCGGGGCGCCTGCTCCTTGAAGAGCCGCAAGCCCAGCAGCTCCGCCCCACGTCCCCAGGCCTGGTCCACGCCCCGTGGGGGTTCGCCTCTCCCGAGGCCAGGACTCCCACCTGGACTAGGAAGTTCTGCTGGGGGTCCTGATGAAGAGGGGAGACGGTGCCCGCGGGCCCGAACCAGGCGTTGATGGTGATCTGCTCCTCGTCCCCGTCGCCCAGGCAGCAGTAGTCGGGGATGCCGATGTCCTCGCGCAGCTCCGGGACCTGCGCGCATCAGGCGTCAGAGCGGGCCAGGGAGGCCGAGAGCGACGGTGGGACCCTCCAGCCCAGGGGTCAAAGGGCTCTCTGACAGAGGGGCCAAAGACACTGTACTCTTGTGCGATACCACGACCGTGTCCGCAGTTTGCTGTACAGGAACTTGAAAATCAGTTAAAAAAAATCAACATAATTACTAGGGAAACGTTATACTTTTCAGATGTTTCCCTGTTACACACATTTTGTTTCCCTAAAAAACTGGTAACAGTGCTTTGTATTTGTACTTAAAGATAAACCAGTGGTAATATTCTAAAAAGATGATTTTAAAAATCAAGTAAAGGAACAAACAACAAAAAAAATGGGATTAACGATCCAATCTCTGAAGGGGAAGATTTTCCAGGTTGACTCATGGTAATGCAGTCACAACTGGCACCTGTTAAGTGAATTAATTATAGAGACCAACAGACTAGGACACTAGGGCTAATGTATAACACTTCATACAAAATAACAAGGATCCCATTATCCAGGACAAAAATGAGATAATACAAATGAGTTAGATACAAAGGCGGGGTTAGTGCCATCAGCAAAGAAATCTAAGTGAAATGTCATTATTTCCCACTTATAAAAACAGCAAAGATTTAGGAAGTGATAACACCCAGGGGTGGTCAGGATGTGGTGGAGGGTCGCCCGCATGCAGGGCTGCTGGTGCGTCACGGCTGAGGCATTCAGACAGCACCGCGACCGAGTGCCGGCGTCAGCAGAGGCGTCTGTGTTTCTCTGACCCAGATGGACCTGAGCTTACAGGACGCAGGGGGCTGCAGAGAGCAGGCGCTGCTGGCTCCCCTGCCCCGGGCCCCACGGATGTCAGTGCGTCTGACAAGACGCATTTTGAGACTGAAGGTGGCCCTGGCCAGTGGCTCAATGGATAGCACATTGGCCCGGCATATGGACATGCTGGGTTTGATTCCCAGTCAGGGCACACGGGATAGGCGACCATCTGCTTCTCCTCCCCTCCCCTTCTGCCTTCTTTCTCTTCTCCTTCCACAGCCATGGCTCAAATGGTTCGAGCAAGTTGGCCCCGGGTGCTGAGGATGGCTCCATGGCCTCACCTCAGGCGCTAAAATAAAAATAGCTTGGTTGCCAAGCAACGGAGCAGTAGCCCTAGATGGGCAGAGCATTGCCCTGTAGGGGCTTGCTGGGTGGGGCACACTTGGGAGCCTGTCTGTCTGCCCCCCCCCCCACATCTCACTTAAATTAAAAAAAAAAAAAGAAAAAAAAGATTAAGAAAAAAACTGTACTGAGCACTACGAATGGCTGGAATGCTCAGTACTTGAAGACCGTCTCAAACAGCCCGTAAAGACACAGAAATGTTGCTGTGTCCCCTGCTTCGGGTTGGGGTCCCCTGTCCTGGCAGGGGTCCTTGAGCTATGTGCAAGATTTCTAAAGTCCTCCGGGACCCTCCTGCCACAGCAGTTTCCCTCTGGGATCACCCCGTATCTGGCCCCGTGGGGGGCTGAGAAGCTGACTGGCGCCTGATGACATCATCAGGATTTCTGAAAGGTGACTGTTTGATGTAATCAGAACACTGGCCATGGATTCAGAGATCTCAGAAGAACCACCCAGCAACTCAGTGCTGAATCCACCTAGTGCAGCGGCCAAAACAATCTAAAGCAGAGGTCTCTGGGAGGAAAGTCGGTGAGATCTCTGGGTGAGAAGTACTGAGTTGGAGCCCCGAGCTTCAAGTGGGCAGATGAGGTCCAGAAAATAGAGGCCTGCCAGGGGCCCCTCTGCCCCGGCATGATGCCCGCGGGCTGGGCTGCTCAGACTTTGCCCCAATGCGCTCTGAACAGGAACACCTCTGGGATGCCAGGCAAAGACTGGTGGCCCTGCCAAAACACCTTTAAAACAGCTGCAGACTTTGCTTTCTACTCTTAAAACGGCTTCCTCTCATTCTAGTCACGTGGAAGGTGGCCACTCCAGGGCAGGGAGCCACGCTCACCTGTGGCTTCAAGGGGCCCCGGGAGGCTGTGCCCAGTGTGACTGAGGTCAGGGGAGGGGCCGGTCTTTGGGACCACACAGCAGGAGGCAGGACTTGGAAGTCCTAATGTGGGAGACCAGGAAAAGAAGCCCACCCAGCCCCAGCGGAACCTGGATCCCCGTCAGGACAGACAGTGAGGGCGGCGCTCACTCAGCAGCAGGCACAGTGAGGGGGCAGACGGGCCAGCTCATGCCCGGCTGTGGGCCTGACCCCAACTGGCCCCACCTGGCCTCGCCTCCTTTCCAGAGCTGCCCTCCCTGGGCTTTGCCCCGAGTGTCTCTGGCTCGGCCGAGACCACAGCACAGTCTCTCCCGACTCCTCTGCTTCAGCTGACGAGTTGGCTGCTCGCAAACCTCGGCACCTTCCTGACTGCACCTTCCCTCAACCTCCGTCCACCCACCAGGTGCAGGGGCCGGCGTCCACGTGCACCTTACACCTCTCGTCCTTGCGCCACCTGCACCTCTGGGCCACTGCATCTGCCCACAGGACCTTCGCCTCCAGAAAGGGGCCAGAGGGGCGGGCCTGCCACCCTGCAGCTTCCCATCACAATCAGAAAACTGCCCTTCCTCACTCCGCCCGCCCACTGCTTGACCGCCGGCAGCTTCCCGCCCCTCGTGCACTCGCTCCCAGAAGGCGAACTTTCACGCCTGTTACCGGCCGGCCGGCCCCTTCTCCGGCCTGCTCACATGGCTGGCCACTGCGCAGCTTTGGGATTGCTGCTCAGACGTGGTGACCTTCTTGGGACACCTTCCTTGACTCCCTGATCTGGAGCCCTCTCTGCCCACCACCTCCGGGAAGGCGCCATCTGATGTGCTGGGTTTAGGCCCCCTGGGGCAGGGCAGTGTTCTGACTGCTCCAGTCTGTACCCCAGGGCAGAGCCCGACAACTGGTGCACAGGAGCCGATGGAGAAGCCCATTCCTGCTGCACCTGTGGTTCTGGCCCAGCCACGCCCTGGGCACTGAGGGAGGAAGGGAGTGTGGGACCAGGGAGGGACTGGACAGGAAGCCGGACTGGTCAAGTACTTCCCGGGTGAGCCCTCCGACCTTCCCGGGTGAGCCCTCCTGACCGCTCCAGTGTCCTAACTAGACAGCTTGGAAAACCC
Source organism: Saccopteryx bilineata (assembly GCF_036850765.1). NCBI lineage: Eukaryota > Metazoa > Chordata > Mammalia > Chiroptera > Emballonuridae > Saccopteryx > Saccopteryx bilineata. The sequence goes on from NC_089493.1 coordinate 292,952,189, forward strand.
GGGGCGCAGTGACTCCTGCTGCACAGGACCTTGTTCTCTCGTTTTGTTCCCATTTAACAATAACGTCTAGCCCTTCTCATGACGATGAGCGAACGTGCTCATCGCAGACGACATGGAGACTGCAGAAAAGGGACGGAGAACCACTCAGCGCCCACAGACCACCACGGCTGGGCTTTCGTGGCATTCTCGTCCTCGGCACAGCCGTACACCCCTCCCACTGCCTGTGGCCAGGCGGTCCACGCACCCGGCCATTTTGGGGGCTCCATGTTGGCGGCTATGCTCATGACCTTGAGCCCTGCCCCTGGGCCCTGGGAGGGAGCTTGCATGGCTGGCAGTGGCCATACTCTGCACTCCGTTTGCAGGGACTGATCTGTGACAGAGGGCTGGAGCAGCACCTGTGCTCCCTGGGCCCTGTCTGCTCGCCCTGGCCACTGGCCCTCGCCGTCCCACTGGCCCTCGCCGTCCCACTGGCCCTCGCCGTCCCACTGGCCCTCGCTGTCCCACTGGAGTCTTTTGGAGACACCGACGCCTACTGGCACCCCTGCTAAAGCCTCACAGGGCTCGTGACGTTTTCTAGATCAATCCGGTCTCGGCCTGGCCCTCAGGCGCGCCCAGTTTGGCCTTAGCCTCCCTCTTCGCCTTTCCTTGCTCCGCAATTCTGGACAAACCCTCTCAGGCTGGTGGCTGTGCCCAGCACGCGGGTGTCCACTCTGCCTCTCTGGGCCTCTGTGCGAGATGCGCTCCCTGGGGGTGCCCTGGGCCCTGCCGAGCCCCCCTTCCTCTGGGCTCCACTCCAGCCCCTCCCCATCCAGCCTCAACAAGTCTGTCCTGAGGGCCTGTACTCCAGCCAGCCAGGGCTGGGTACCAGAGAACAGAACAGGCCCCACCAGGAGCACCAGGCCAGGGGCGGGAGACAGCCTCCTGGGAGACATGAGGGCGGAGTCAGGGGTGGTGAGGGCTGGGCCAGGTCGGGTCAGGGCGGTGAGGGTGGAGCTGGGGCGGTGTCAGGGGTGGTGAGGGCAGGACTGGGGCGGGGCCAGGGCAGTGAGGGTGGGGCTGGGGTGGTGTCAGGGGTGGTGAGGGCGGGGCCAGGGCGGTGTCAGGGGTGGTGAGGGTGGGGCCGGGGTGGTGAGGGCGGGGCTGGGGTGGTGAGGGCTGGACTTGGGCAGTGAGGGTGGGGCCAGGGCATGCCCAGGGAACTCTGGTGCATGGAGGGCAGTGCCTTCCTCTCTCTGGGTCAGGTCAGAGTCTGCTGCCCAAGCCTGGCTTCCTGGGGCTCCCTCCTGAACTCAACTGCATGCTCCAGAGGTCACCCGACACTTGCGGACTCAGCCCTACCCCATGCTGGGGCCCTGGGCTCAGCTCTCTGGCTCTCAGGCCTGACGCCTGGCCTGCACTCCTGCTGCTGACCTGGGAGATGCACAGGGCCCCCCTGCTCTGTGCAGGGGCAGCACCAGTGGGTGCAAACAAGGCTGCTACGCCCTTTGCTGCCCTCTGGGGTAGGTCCGAGCCCAGGAAGTGAGGAGGGGAGGGGAGGGGAGGGGAGGGGAGGGGAGAGGAGAGGAAGGCCAGAGGCGCGTGGCCTGACTTACCTGGTCAAAGAGCTGGTGCTGGGCCAGGTACCCGACATCCCTCGGCTGATCCACGAGAGGAAAACCGGAGGCAAACGAAAAGCCCGTTAGTGGTGATATCAGTGGTGAAGGACGCCCTCCAGGCGCTACTGCTGCTCAGCTGGCTCTCAGCGCCTGCCACTCCTGCCCCAGCCCCGGGACCCCCAGGGCCTGCCCCTCTGTCCTGCGGGTCCCCTCCTCCCACCCAGCGGCCAATGGGGTCAACCCCCTCCTGGGCAGGGCTGGCTGATGGGGACACTCAGGACTGGGTGCTCCTCTGCCACCGAGGTGGCCTAGGATTTGTCACCCTGTCCCAGGGCTCAGCTTCCTCAGAAACGGAGGGGCAGATGTGTCTGCTAGACCACTCCTTTGTGCTGTGGACACTGCCAAGTGAGTCTCCCCTCGCATGGTTGTCATGTCTCGGCCAGCCTCCCGAAAATCCCAGATAACTGCGGACGCTCTTTATCAGAGGTGTGAGCTTTGAGACCGCCGAGGAGTCTGAGCAGCCATTGTGAGCCGTGGGGAACGCACACAGGCTGTGTGGTGATGACATCCACACCAAGTGCTCAGAGGCTTGGGGTCTGAGCAGTATGACTGACTGAGGCAGTGGCGAAAAGACAGGCTTTGCTTTGTAACCTTTGATCACCATGACTCTGTACACAGGAGTGTCCCTCAGAATGCCACATTGGGTGTCCACGACCGTGGATGGCCGCCACCATGGAGGAAGGAAAGCCCTATCTAAACAAGAGGTGGCCAGTGCTTCGTCTGGCCAGAGGTCAATGTGGTTCTGGAAGCTTCGGAGGCTGGTGGGAACGACAACTTTGGTGGCAGAGACTTCAGTGGCCGAGTGGCTTTGGTGGCAGCTGTGGTGCTGGTGGGTGGGTGGCAGTGGGGATGGTGACAATGGATTTGGTAATGATGGAAGCAACACTGGAGATGGCAGAAGCTGCAATGATTTTGGCAATTACAACAACCAATCTTCAAGGTTTGGACCCGTGTAAGAGGAAAGTTTGGTGGCAGAAGCTCCGGCCCCTATGGTGGTGGAAGCCAATACTTTGCCAAACCACGAAACCAAGGTGGTCGTGGCAGTTCCAGCAGCAGCAGGAGCCCAGGCGGTGGCAGACGTCATAATTACTGGCGGGAACAACGCTGAGCAGGAAAGGAGAGGCAGAGAAGTGACCTGGGGGTCACAGGTTACAATGGGTCTGTGAACTCAGCCAAGCAGTGGTGGACGGCCCGCGGCTCCAGAGAAGTCACGCTTAGACCAGTGTTCTCCCACCGCCCGTCTGCGGACTGGTCCGCGAGAGTGAACCGCCCCGATGCTACAGGAAGATGACAGACCCAGGGATCACAGCTGAATTTGCTCAAGCTCAGGGTGACTTCTGCCTTAGTGGTCCTCGAAACAATTCTCTTATTTTCATAGGACTCCACACGGGAGAAGGCTGAAACCCACTGTTTTAGACAGTACTCGTGAATGGGCAAAACATTTGAGGACTGTATCTGTGACTAATGCATGATCGGTTATTTTTGTTTCTCTTCTGTGGAAAGTGTGAAGCATTCCAAAAAAAAGTTTTAATGTAGATTTTTTTCTTGTTCATAGACTGTTGATTATTAAATGTAATAGTTTAATCATGACACTGAATAAATGTATTTCACTAAATGTGCTCTGTAAAGTGAGTCCACTCTGAAGCCATCTTGGTGAGTCACCCCAACAGTGGGAGGTGAGAATTCCCTCCGGGTGATGCCCGGTTCCACGGGAAGTTTATGTACAGCCAGCTGGGGCCCAGCAGCCATTGTCTTCAGAAACCTGGTGTACTGGCACTGGCAGTTACTGTGTTGTGATCTGGAGTTCCCTGTTAAAAGGGCCAGCCAAGCAGACAGAGTCATGGAGTTTGTTTGGTTATTAATGATTGTTGGCACGTCCTATGCAATATCTAAATTGAGTTATGGTACCAATAAAATTATAGATGGGAATGAAGCTTTTGTATTACCCATTATCATGTGTAATCAATAAATGATTTAATATCTTCTTGGGAAGAAAGAGGTTGTACACACATGATGATTTTTAAAAATAAAAACGGAGCCCTGGCCGGTTGGCTCAGTGGTAGATGGTTGGCCTGGAGTGTGGAAGTCCTGGGTTCGATTCCTGGCCAGGGCACACAGAAGTGCCCATCTGCTTCTCCACCCTTCCCCCTCTCCTTCCTCTCTATCTCTCTCTTCCCCTCCTGCAGCCAAGGCTCCATTGGAGCAAAGTTGGCCCGGGCGCTGAGGATGGCTCGATGGCCTCTGCCCCAGGCGCTAGAATGTCTCCCTTGCAGCAGAGCATCGCCCTCTGGTGGGCATGCCGGGTGGATCCCGGTCGGATGCATGAGGGAGTCTGTCTCTCTGCCTCTCCTCTTCTAACTTCAGAAAAATACACACACACACAAAAAATAAAAAATAAAAAAAATAAAAAAATAAAAAAGGAGGCCCTGGCCGGTTGGCTCAGGAATTCCACTTAGTATGTACCTGAAAGAAACAAAGACGTGTGTCCACACAGGAACTTGTGCGTGAATGCTCACGGCAGGCGTTTCCGTACCAGCCAGAAGCGCACACCATTCAGTGGCCATCAACTGATGAAAGGGTAAACAAAGTGTGGTCTATCCACACAGTGGAGCAGACTTAGCCATAAAAAAGAGTGAAGTGCAGGAAAGACAAATGCCACAACATGGACGGACCCTGAAAACACGACACCGCTGACAGGAGCCAGACGCCGAGGCCGCGTACTGTCTGATTCCATCTATACGAAGTGTCCGGGATGGGCGAGTGCACGGACACAGGAGCAGATCAGCAGCGGGCTGGGCGTGCGGGGAGAAGGGCGTAGCGGGCGCTTTTACTTAGTCTGAGGTTTCCTCCGGGGTGGTGAGAATGTTCTGGAACTACAGTGCTAACTGTTGCACAATCTTAGAATGTACGAAATGTACAGCAACAACAAAAGTTTTTGAACCGAGTCCCTCACGTCACGCCCGCCCACCTGCCTTCCTGGCTCTGGCCCACCTATGGACAGGGTCCGAGGACTGACCACCCGCAAACCTTCCATGTGGGGCACGGAGGTTATCTGCCCGAATGGAACGTGCGCCCCTTGGACAAAGGTTAGGAGAAAGGCGTCAGCGTGACAGACCTCGTTCAGGATGTACTTGCTGATGAACTCGTTGACCGTCATGAGTCTCTGGGACCATTCCTCATCTGTGTACCTGGAGCCAACTTCCACCGGGACAGTCCGGCAGCCGGCGATCTCTTGGAGGTACTCCACACTATTAGAAAGAGACGCACCGTCATCCCAGCTCTACTGCTGGTGCCTGCGGGCATGCGACACGCTTCAGACCAGCCTCCGGTGGGCATCACGGTCTCCCACGGCAGGGCACCTGCAGCGCAGAGGGGAGGCCCCGTGCCCGCCCAGTGCCCTGTGGCTCTGCAGAGATCCCGCAAATCCTGTCCGCCACAGGTCGGGCCGGGGGCTCCATTTCCCCCCAGGCCGGCGCCTTCTCTCTCTGATCACCTGTCACTGAGCTGAGTAAATGGCCAGCGCACAGAGTGCGGTCGGGCGCCTGGGGTCTCAACTCTGGTGGCCTGGTGCTGACCCCAGACCCTGTCCGTTACAGACCGGGTCTTTACAATTCCATGTGGCCTCTCTGAGCCTTTGTTCCCATTGCAAGATGGTGGTGACGGCCAGGCCTGTCCCACAGAGAGAGAGGAAACTCAGGAGGTGCCTGTGTGGGCGCCTGGCATGGAGTACAACACGGAACACGCCCGGGGCCCAGGAAAACACACACTGAGGGTCTGCAGGGACCACGGCTCCTGCCGTCAGCACCCCGCCTGTCTCAGAGCCCCCTGCACACAGCTCCCGCCTGTCTCAGAGCCCCCTGCACACGGCTCCCGCCCTCAGACCCCGCCTGTCTCAGAGCCCCCTGCACACGGCTCCCGCCCTCAGACCCCGCCTGTCTCAGAGCCCCCTGCACACAGCTCCCGCCTGTCTCAGAGCCCCCTGCACACAGCACCCCGCCTGTCTCAGAGCCCCCTGCACACAGCTCCCGCCGTCAGGCAGGCTGACGGACAGCCCTTCTCGGCAGGCCTGTCGTGTTGGAGATGAAACACAAACACGCGTGGGGGCGGCTCAGCAGCTGTCCTGCCGAGTCTGAGGCAGAGCCACAGGCCCCGGGGGAGGGGACGGGCCATCTCCGGGCCCCTGAATAGGTGCCTGGAATTTCTAGGACCCCCCGTGTGGCCCCTGAAGTCCTCATCAGAAACAGCTCAGGGCAAGCCAAAGGGGAAGCCCCAGAGCATGGACTGCCGATTCCTGTCCAGCCCTCGGCCCCCCAGCCCGGGGACTGGCGGTGAGCGTCCAGGGGCTCGGCTGGGGAAGGCGGGGCGTGGAGTTTGGCGTGCTGGACTGGGCGTCCACGACCACCCACCTCCACTTGCTCATGCAGGGCCAGTGGCCGGCCACGCCCTCCAGGACCACAGGCCGCTGCGGGACCAGGCAGCGCTCCCGGAAGCACTGCAGGGACGGGCGGTGGAGCCGGGGCACGGCTTCCTCGGACCTCATCTCCGGAACTGCAGCAGGGCCATTCCTGGCTTTCTGTTTAGAATGAGAACAAAACACAGTGGCCACCACCGGGGACAGACAGAAACGGAGACTCTCCTCCAGGGGGTCACCGCTGGCGGGGGAGCTTAGGGTCACTCACGACACTTACTGTGACGTCTCATCGTTAGATACGACTACTGCTACTACGACCGTTTGCTTCTCGGGAGGTACTTTTTTGTTTACCTGGTCATTTCAAATGTTGGTTCAATGATAAAAGTAACGCAATTCAGCAGTGGGGGAAAGCCCGCTGTCCACACTCCTCCGTCTCGCAGAGGAGCACGCCTTCTCGGTACCTAGGTCCTCTGCCACCTTCCCAGACACACCCCGTCCACGGCGGCAACTCCGCCTCTTCCGCCCGGTCACTTATCTAAAGCGGTTTCCCTGTGGCCACCAGTCCCTGCAAGGTCTCAGGAGTGGCTGCATAATTCACTTTGCCACCTCTCAGCGGGCGACCCGAGTAAGTGACTGCCTCTGAGCTTCCGTTTCCTCGTCTGCCGAACAACCGGGAAACAAGCTCTCATGTGTGGGGTACCCGGGATGACCGCAGGGCACGTGTCAGCATCCTCTGTCCCCGCTGAGGGACCCCAAACCAGTCCCTGACGTTTGCTGCAGCGGCAGCAGTGGCCACTGCCACCCCTTCCTGCAGACGAAGTGCCGGGCCGCACACTCGCCTACGCTCTTCCCTGTCCCAGCCCTCCGTCTGTGGAAGGCAGTTACGTCCCCATAGCCCTCGTGAAGCAGCTGCCCCCACCTTCCACAGCCTCATGACACTGTACGTGCCAGGAGGACAGGGTCTGGGCCCTTCCGTACCATCACCTCGCAGCTGGCACCCCCGGCCACCGCTGGTGCTCAGTAAAGCTGCTGAGCAAAGCTCCTCTTACCAGCGAGGGCACGGAGAGGCTGTGACACGTGCCTGACTCACTGGCAGTGAGCTGAGGGTGCTGTGGGAATGGGAGCCCAGGCAGGCTGGCCCACCGCCCCACACTGCCCACACCAAGAGTCCCGCCTTGGGCCCTGGCCAGTTGGCTCAGCGGTAGAGCGTCGGCCTGGCATGCAGGGGACCCGGGTTCGATTCCCGGCCAGGGCATGTAGGAGAAGCGCCCATTTGCTTCTCCACCCCTACCCCCTCCTTCCTCTCTGTCTCTCTCTTCCCCTCCCGCAGCCAAGGCTCCATTGGAGCAAAGATGGCCCGGGCGCTGGGGATGGCTCCTTGGCCTCTGCCCCAGGCGCTAGAGTGGCTCTGGTCATAGCAGAGCGATGCCCCGGAGGGGCAGAGCATCGCCCCCTGGTGGGCAGAGCGTTGCCCCTGGTGGTCGTGCGAGTGGATCCCGGTCGGGCGCATGCGGGAGTCTGTCTGTCTCTCCCTGTTTCCAGCTTCAGAAAAAAAAAAAAAAAAAAAAAAAGAGTCCCGCCTTGGGCAGGAGGCCACGTCCACATGCCTTCGGGACAGACTTAGCACAGGAAAGGTGCTGGAACCCTCAGGCCCAAGGAGACAGCTATTCGCCCTCTGACCTGCATGTCTGCCCTGCCCTCTGTGACGCCAATCAGCTTATCGTGTCCTTAGCTCCACAGCACCCCTGGGCACAGTGTGTACTCCCAGTCAATAGTTTCACAGCTGGCCCTGGCCGGTTGGCTCAGTGGTAGAGCATTGGCCTGGCGTGTGGAAGTCCCAGATTCAATTCCCAGTCAGGGCACACAGGAGAAGCGCCCATCTGCTTCTCCACAGTTCCCCCTCTCCTCTCTCTCTCTCTCTCTCTCTCTCCCCCCCCTCCTGCAGCCAAGGCTCCGTTGGAGCAAAGATGGCCCGGGCGCTGAGGATGGCTCTGTGGCCTCTGCCTCAGGCGCTAGAGTGGCTCTGGTAACAACAGAGCAACGCCCCAGATGGGCAGAGCATCACCCCCTGGTGGGCATGCTGGGTAGATCCCGGTCGAGTGCATGCGGGAGTCTGTCTCTCTGCCTCTTTGCTTCTTACTTCAGAAAAATACCAAAATAAATAAATAAATAAATTTCATAGCTAAAAATGACTGCCTGTTTTTAATTTTTTTTAAACCAGAGATAAGGTAGAAGATTTTTGCACACTTCTGTAAGCAATGTGCTTCCTCCGTGAACAGACTTGCCCGGGGCAGTGAGTGAGGTGGGTGTCAGCACGGGATTGAAAGCCTCCTCAGCACAGCACGTCGGTGTCTTCGGGTTCCCTTTGCCACGTGCACTCCCACGCCGGCAGGCACCCGTGGCCGATCTAAACGGAGGCCTGAGCAGCCAGTCCCGGGAAAGGAAGGCCGTGGTATCTCCCCCCACCTCAGCAGGGCAGAGACAGTGGCAGCCAGAAAGGTGGGCGCTGCTCCGACCAGCTGTCCAAGAAGCTGCTGAAGGAATGGGCTGGCTGGTGGCAGCTGTCACCCGCACGACCCCTCTGAGCTATTTCTCTCGGGAACGAGGCTGCCAGCCTCCCTCTCCCTCTCCCTGCTTCCGCAGAAAACGGAAGAAATAACTGAGAAATCGGATGGAGCTGGTCCATTTACCAGTCCATGGAGATGCCATTTCCCGCTGGGGGTCCGCACGCATACGCCTCACCTCGGGGGAGGGGCACCTTGTTACCTCTCGGGAACCTGGGCTGCCGGATTGTGTCAGGTGTGGTCGCTGACAACCCGCCACATACCTTTGCGCTGGGCGGCTCCTGGCTGGGGCCGCGGGCAGGCCGCTTCCCGGAGAGGAGGTGCGTCTGCAGGACCGCGGCGACTTTCGTGAGGACGTCGTCAAGGACGGCCGCCCCCATCAGCAGGCCCATGTCGCAGACTTTCAGGGCTGCCGCCACGCCGGCGGCGCCCCCGGGGTCTTCACACAGACACACGGCTTTCAGGAGGCAGCCGAAGGCGTAGAGCCGGCGCCAGTCCTTGTCCACGTCCCGCCACGGCCCGCTGTTGAGCCGCTCCCAGGCGTAGTCCAGCACCGCCTCGCTGGTGCGCAGACACTCCGCCCGCGCGCCCCCGTAGAAGAGGCTGGCGGCCCGCTGCAGCAGCGTCACCGCGCTCCTCTCCACGCGGTCCCCGAAGTCCAGCCGCAGGTCTTCCTTCCTCCGGGGCAGGAGCGCCCTCAGGGCCTCCCGCAGGGCCCCTGTGCCTGCTTGGCCGCTGTCCTCTGCCATCGGCCCTCTGCCAGCTCAGACTGAGGGCTGCTGGAGGAGTAAACAGAACTTATAGCAAAACATCGTGACGGGCACTTGAACCCCTCCAATTTTATTTTTATAGAATAAAATTTTTATTTTATAAAATAAAGCAAAAATAAAACAGAAATGAAAAAGCTAGCTCTGTGATGACACCCAGTGGCCAAAATGTCAACCACTAAGACGTAAAATACACCCAGACAGGGAGACCAAGCAGACTTGGGGCCCGACGGCTTCCCACAGCTTCTGGCACTCATGCTTTGTAACACACAGCCCTCCCGTGACAATTCTTCAGCAACAGTCGTCTCTGTTGGCATAACTTTGTAAGGGCAGGGTCCTCATCTGTCTGGGGTCACCACGTTATCTTCAGGGCCTGGCACAATACCAGGCATGCCGCGGGCAGAGGATAAGTATTTGCTCAGAGAGGAACACACATGGTCCTTGTCTGGAATACTTCCAACACCCCTCCTCTCCGGCCAACACTTACCCAACCTTCAAGGCCCACATTCAATGCTCCCAATGCTGCCCTGGGTGAAGCCTGCGAGGCTCTCTCAGACAGTGTTCTCTGTTCCAACAGCCCTTCAGCTTCTTTTATAGCAGTTGTCACATGTCTTACATGTCTCTCTAGTATAGAGCTTGAGAGCTCGTCCAAGGCAAGAACATTTCTCTACATTCCTTTGGAACCTATAAACAGCCTTGCTCACAGAGACACTCAATCAAGGCTATTGAAAAAGCGAGATCTCAACTTCTCAGGAAGAAACTTATAATACAGTGTGTCTGTAAAATCATGGTGCACTTTTGACTGGTCACAGGAAAGCAACAAAAGACGATAGAAATGTGAAATCTGCACCAAATAAAAGGGAAACCCTTCCAGTTTCTGTAGGATGATGTGGCAGCATGTGCGCATGTGCAGATGATGACATAACACCGTGTATACAGCGCAGCAGCCCACGGCCATGCCAGTCGAGATGTGGATGGTACAGAGGAAAGTTCAGTGTGTTCTGTGGCTCGCTAAATTCGAATCCGTGACCAAAGTGCAACGTGAATATCGGCGCGTTTATAACGAAGCGCCACCACATAGGCATAACATTACTCGGTGGGATAAGCAGTTGAAGGAAACCGGCAGTTTGGTGGAGAAACCCTGTTCTGGTAGGCCATCAGTCAGTGACGAGTCTGTAGAGGCTATACGGGATAGCTACCTGAGGAGCCCTAAAAAATCTGTGCATGAGCCCACATTGAACTGCACTGAACAGGTATGAAACTAGCAGAGTTTTCCTTTTATTTGGTGCAGATTTCACATTTCTATCATCTTTTGTTGCTTTCCTGCGAGCGGTCAAAAATGCACCATGACTTTACGGACACACTGTACATAAAACCTATTCAGAAGGTGCCTTTGGTGGCATTAGCCTGAGCATTATACGCTGCTCACAAAAATTAGGGGCTATTTCAAAATGAATATGAAGCAATAAAAGAAGCATTTGATTTTTTTCTTTTATGAAACAAGAACATCAGAAAAGCAAACGATAAGTCAAAGAAAGTTGTTTGATTATGCAAATGAGATGCTAAACCATCTTTTATTTCATTGGTGAAAATGCACTCTACAAAAGGCTGAAAGCACTGGAGTATCTGCACGTTCCCTGATCCCTTAATTTTTGTGAGCAGTGTATATAGATAGCAGCTCCTTCCTTAGATTAACAGTATTAACACGTGAATACGTTCTATTGCTCAAAATTATGATTATATATAATTTCAGGACAAGTCATAAACTGGGATTATTCTAGGCAAATTGAGCCACATGGTCAACCTAATTATAGGCCACAAGAAAAAGTTGGAGTGGCCTTGTCTTTCCACTTAAAGAGTCAGTCTCCTACAGCTTGACAGGTATTGGCCTTAAAAGACCTTATTGGTCACAGAAGGCTTTTCTAAAGTGGGTGGGGGAAGAGCTGTCAGCTATAGAAACTGCCCGACTGGTTTTGCATCCTGGCTTTATAAACAGGCCTTCCAGACTGCCACATTGGCCACATTTATTGGCCTCATTACAGCTTTTAGGGGAAGGTCAGATACAGGCTGCATAAAATAGCTTTTCTCAGTGGCCTGTGTCTTGCCTTCTCACATAAAGGTCTGTTTGTTGGTATATGAAATGATAATCTTGGAAAGGGGGTCAAGATGAAGTTAGGAGCTAGCCCCTGAGTGCCCCTTGTCCTTGGCTTTATAAATCAGCTTATTGTGAACCTTATAGAACAATGGTCCCCAACCTTTTTTGGGCCACAGACTGGTTTAATGTCAGAAAATATTTTCATGGACCGGCCTTTAGGGTGGGACGGATAAATGCACAAAATAAAATTATGCGACCGGCGTAAAAACTGTGATATTTTAAAATATGTATATAATTGTCGAACTTACGAGACAAGCGTCAAGAGTGAGTCTTAAGACGGATGTAACAGAGGGAATCTGGTCATTTTTAAAAAAATAAAACATTGCTCAGACTTAAATATAAATAAAACGGAAATAATGTAAGTTACTTATTCTTTCTCTGCGTACTGGTACTGGTCCGCGGCCCGGGGGGTTGGGGACCACTGTTATAGAAGGCTTCTCACTGGTCACATTAAACACCATCCAGAGTGCACAGTGTAAGCTGGCTATTGGTTAGCTGTTAGTAAAGAGCCCAAATGGATTTCTGTCAAATATAAGATAAATCCTTCTAGGAAGCTACTGGTCATCCTAGAATTCTCTTCAATTATCTTTAAGAATCGAAAGCACTTCTCAGAGTAGTCTCTACACTGGTTGGGTGAAACGGCTTCTTGGAGAATCACCGTGTATCCCAGAGAGTGTCCAGCCAGCCTTGTGACACAGCTGACCCGGAACAGCTGGTCCCCAGACTGCCTTCCACGCTGCGGCCAGCACATAGCGCAGCATATACCAGCTCTACCTGGCTTTCTGGGGACAGGCTGCCCAGAGAGTTTTGTAATTTCTTCAATTTTATTATGGCAGTATCCCACAAAAGCTGCAAAAATGAGAGCTTTCTAGAGAGCTCTGTAAAACCTTCCCGAAAGCTTAACTCACTGGCACTAGGTACCTTTTGAAACTGAAGGTCTTTATGACTTTATATTTAGTTCTAAATCCGAACTTTAGAACCCCCCCCCCCCCCATACATTCCTGAGACCAAGCCTTTCCCCTGGATAATCAGGAACAGCCGCCTTTCCACAGACCCCACCCCACCCCAGCCGTCCCCCCGTAGAAGAGACAGTAGCCTGAACCTGACTAGTGGTCACTGGTGTGGACCTCTGGCAGGACAAAGATAACCTCTTGACCTAAGTTATGTTTCGACTCCCTGGCTACTTTCCCAGGAGGCGGAACCGAGGGACCACGCAAAGGCCTCAAGCCCTGGAGATTCGTGACCCTCACCTCACCTCCCGACAATCAGCACCCAGCACCAGGAAAGCCCCAAATCCACGGGTGTCCTGCGGTTCTGCCCTACATGATCTGTCACCTACACGCCATTCAGCTTTCGCGCATTATCTTCCCATTCTCCTGGAGGGCACCACCCACCCAGCCATCAATAAAACAGCCAGTGTTCGTTCACCGCGGTCCCCGTGTCTGCCGGTGTGGTCCCAACCCTTCTCCCCTTCCTCAGGGGACAGTTACCCCTAAACATGGTGACTCACGATTCTTTGCACCCTGGGGGCACCACGCGATACCCCTGCGGGGTAACTCCTACCGGGTGGGAAAGCCCTGTCGTGCTCCAGCGTCCACGCATGGCCCACCTGCTCCCTCCCGCCGCTGCACCTGCCACACCCACCCTCCACGTCCCTGCCCTTCCTGGTGCCTCCCCGGGGGCCACTCAGAACCCCACGACTGACGGGTTTCCAGTCGACCCAGTTTCAGGCGGAAGAAAAAAGGTCGATTGGCGCGGGAGCTACCTGCCAGGACAGCGCGGGAAGAAACCAAATACAGCGGAGGCGCACTAGAACCGCATCAAAGCGCATCCGGGCAGCACTGCGCAGGCGCACAATAGCCTCACTGAACGCATGCGCAGAACGAAATTCTGAAATAAACTTGCTACTCACGCACAGGTCCTGGCCCTTACCTGAGGCTCTGGCAGTTAGAGAGCCGCTCACCGGCATTCTCAGAGCGCATGTACAGGCTCATTTTTTTTTTTTTTTACAGGCTTTCCAAGGCGCATGCGCTAGGCCCCCTTTCGTGATTCGTCCCTTAATAGGACGCCTGCGCAGTTCTCCCCTCCGCGTGTAAGGAGCCCGCCCTCTACAGCGGTCAAGCTGACCGTCCTGGCGTTTGCAGCGTGTTGTGTCGCCGGGGGGCAGGCGACAACACGTTCCTCTCCGTCCCTACACGATGGCGCCCTCTTCCGAGTTGTCAGCGGCTTGCACAGGGCTATCGATGTCCCTGCCGGGGGACAGCCCGGGAAAAGGCCGGTGGTCGGAGGCCCCGCTGGGTGGGCGGGCTTCAGATCTTTCCTCCCACGTGGCTCCCGCCTGCCTGTCGCAGCGAGGACAGCTTAATCAATAGATGGCTTCACAGTCATCCTTTTTATCTAAGCCTCACTGTTAAGGTTATTAATAACGTGACCAACTTTTTTACAGTGAAGAGGACGACAAAAATAAGTTGAAGAAAACAATACCGTAAATAAAAGAAACATTTCATTGCAACAATAATACAGTATAATATAAATGCATAATAAAAACATTTGTAATATTTTATATTGTAATTATGCTTACATGCCTATTAATTTTTAATAATAACTGTAAGAAAAAAGTACTCATTTAGTAAAACTAAATATGAAACAAAACCACTAATTTGGAGTGATATTTGGGTATATTTATCATTTTCTAATTAAAAAAAGTATTTTATGCAACTGTTTAATCAAAATGCATTATTAATAGATATGGCTTGAGGTTAGATTTCCACTTTAAAACTTAAATTTCAGGAAAATACTTGTAAATAAAATTATACGTATTTGGAAATTATTAAATAGATAATGAATTAATAAAACATGAATTGTGCTTACCTGTCTCTGATTGAATATTCACTGAGAAGGAAATAATCGTGAGTCCACAATGTCGTATGTGCCGTGTCGTGTTTCAGTAAGAAGTACACAAAGCCATTTGCACGCTTGGTATATTGTGTGCTCTCTCAAGGTCTCCTGGGTAGAGCGCGTGCGTCTCATAACCGTGTCTTGCTGCACTGTACTGATCCTTGACAAATCGTCATGTCAAATACAAATACGTCGCATCACACGCCATGGATCGACTCTGCATCGATCGAGTACAGACATTTACAGATTAGTCTTCCTTTTCCTTTTTTTTTTTTTTTTTCCGTATTTTTCTGAAGCCGGAAACAGGGAGAGACAGACAGACAGACTCACGCATGCACCTGACTGGGATCCACCCGGCACGCCCACCAGGGGGCGATGCTCTGCCCCTCCGGGGCGTCGCTCTGTTGTGACCAGAGCCACTCTAGCGCCTGGGGCAGAGGCCGAGGAGCCATCCCCAGCGCCCGGGCCATCTTTGTTCCAGTAGAGCCTCGGCTGCGGGAGGGGAAGAGAGAGAGACAGAGAGGAAGGAGAGGGGGAGGGGAGGAGAAGCAGATGGGCGCTTCTCCTGTGTGCCCTGGCCGGGAATCGAACCCGGGACTTCTGCACGCCAGGCCGACACTCTACCACTGAACCAACCGGCCAGGGCCCAGATTAGTCTTCCGATATCAAAAAGGAGGGCCTGTAGGAGGACACTTTTCCAGGGAGGATGGAACTTACAAAAGAAGAACTGTCCTCCCTAAAAGAGGATGATTGGTCACCTTATTATTAAACTTTTAAGTTTGGGGTAGACAGACCGAGGTTAGTGGAACTAAAGTGACCAAACCCTTGTCCTGCAAAAGCCAGAGATGCTGAGTGGGGAGGGCCAGGTGCTGCATCCGCGGCCTGCAGGGAGTCAGAGGGACTGGGTTTCCCTGCAGAGGCCAGAGCCCTCCCTCCTGCCAGGCGGCCTCTCTGATGCTGAGTTGGGGCGCCCCTGGGGGTTTGGTTCTGGGCAGCTCCCCGTGGCCCGCAGGGACGCAGGCCTTTGTAGCATTGAACAGAGGCAGTGGAAAGTCCTGCTTATCCTTTGTGTGGACTGAGTAGCAAAGGGAAGGAGATTCATTTGCTGGTGTTAAAAAAATTATTCGTGGCAGTTGTATATAAAAAGATGGTGAGGCAGGCTTGATTCAGGAGTCTACTGCAGTTGAGGGGGGTGTGATGGTGGGGGCACAATTTGGAGCACAGCAAGTGGAGATTTATTGGCAAGGAGCAGGGTCTGGGGTGGTCAGTGGGTGGAAATCTTAAGGGAAAACATCAGGGTTGGGGGAGTTCTGTATGGACTTCACAGTACTCTTGCTGACAGCAGGCCAAGATATCAAAGTTGAGGCATAAGGGGTGCGGGAGTTTTGCTAAACTGACCCAGCCAGACTCTTGCTGAAACTAATCAGAAAAGCCTGACAGTCAGGCTAGGGAGTGTCTTGGTCACTGGTCACCAGGGATGTGTCAGGTGTTGTCTGAGCCACTTGGTCTCCTCAGTGTTGTTTAATTCTTGCAACAACCCTGTCAGATGGAGATGATTATGTGTTATTTACTGTCAGGGAGACTGAGGCTCGCCCAAAGCTAATTCAACAGGTCAGTGGATTTGAGCTACTGTACCAGCAGCGAAGGAAACACAGACTCAACTCCTGCCCTCAAGAATTTCACAAGAGAACGAGATGAACAAATATTTTTGACGCATTTACTATGCACCTGGCAGTTTCAAAGCACTTCACAAATATTGAAATCATAGATCACTATTATAATTATCATCCCCAGTTGAGTGGTGACAACGTTGAATTGTACCTGAGCCCTGTCCTCCAGGAAAACTGAAGGTTAAAGGAATTCCCCTCACTCTTTTGTGTTCCAGAAATCAGCTCAGGGGACTTAACGTCAGTCATGGAGGCCGCTGTTTCCCTATGAAAAGCCCAATCACAGACTCTAAATTCCCATTTTTTGCCTCACTAATGATTAGCTGAACTGCTTGTCCCACTAATCAGTTGGAGCAAAATGCTTGTTAACAAAACTTTGGTTAAATTCTCTCCTTCCTCCAAGCCCCTGGACTTTGGGTCACCCTCAGCCTGAGCCAGCAGGCAGCCCCTCCTGAGACGAGGCTGGCCTCACAGTACTGTCCCATCCTGCCACCCCCTCACCCACTCCTGGTTCTTGCTAGCCTTGCTTTCTCCCTGTGAGAGAGAACATCTTGTTGCCCCGCCTTGAGACACTTGCAGACCTTGACCATGGCATGCTCTCCATGGCAGCAAGTCCCTGTCCCCCTTACCATCGTCCTTTCAAATGAAAGTCTCTTACTAAGCACTGCCTGAGGGTGGGCAGAGACTGCAGCAGGGTGGGCACGCGGCCTCCAGGAGTCCAGACAGGTCCCATAGCAGGGGCCAAAGGATGTTCGAATGCAGGACCCTGTGATTCCGAAGACACACCATGATTCTCTTCCACAATGGTCAGCAGTGGGGTTCTGGCCTTTCACAGTGAGTAGGGGTGCTGCCAGCCAGGCAGAGACAAACACTTCTTTGCCAGCTTGTTTGTGTTTTTATTTATTTTTATTTACTTTTTTTATTCAGTGAGAGGAGGGGAGGCAGAGACAGACACCCGCATGCTCCTGGACAAGGATCCACCTGACAAACCCACTAGGGGGCGATGCTCTGCCTATCTGGGGTGTTGCTCCATTGCTCAGCAACCAAGCTCTTCTTAGTGCCTGAGGTAGAGGCCATGGAGCCATCCTCAGCACCCAGAGCCAACTCAGTCCAACAGAGCCATGGCTGCAGGAGGGGAAGAGAGAGAGAAGCAAGAGGGGGACAGGTGGAGAAGCAGATGAGTGCTTCTCCTGTGTGTCCTGTCTGGGACATCCACACACTGGGCCGACGCTCTACCACTGAGCCAGGCGTCCAGGGCCTTGTTTGTGTTTTCAAACCTGGCTTGTTGAGGTGAATTACAGGTGCAGTTGAAAGGTTTCCATACAAGAGAAGAACCACAATCTTTGACCATGGAGTGTCACTTCCTGTAGTGTTATCCACCCCCTCCCCCCATTCCCAGCAGACTTGGAATTGGCCATTAAGCTGACAGACCCTTTTGTGTGCTTCAAAAGTGGTGGCATTGCCTGACCAGGCGGTGGCGCAGTGGATAGAGCGTCGGACTGGGATGCGGAAGACCCAGGTTCGAGACCCCAGGTCACCAGCTTGAGTGCGGGCTCATCTGGTTTGAGCAAAAGCCCACCAGCTTGAACCCAAGGTTGCTGGTTCCAGCAAGGGGTTACTCGGTCTGCTGAAGGCCCACGGTCAAGGCACATATGAGAAAGCAATCAATGAACAACTAAGGTGTTGCAATGCGCAATAAAAGATCAATGATTGATGCTTCTCATCTCTCTCCATTCCTGTCTGTCTGTCCCTCTCTCTGATTCACTCTCTGTCTCTGTAAAAAATAAGTAAAAAAAAAAAAAAAAAGCGGTGGCAGAATCATTCAACTCCCTCATCTACAATATTTCTAAATATCACTGGGACAATATTACATTTCTCATATGCTTTATTTATACTATTTCTATATCCAGAAAGGAAGTGAGACTGATTACCATTATAAATCTAATATACTTTAGGAGAGACAAGGGCCAAAAAGATAGTGATTTTTATTGTATTTTATTTTTTATTTTTATAACAGAAATGCTCTTATGTGATTTGATTTTTATAAAACTTAAGAAAGACATAATAACAAGATCCCTTTTTCTAATATATAATGCCTAAAATAATTTTAAAAATAAAAATACGTATGTGAATTTATTTTTATGTGACTTCATTATAATTCACAAATTTTGTTGGCTCAAAACTTATGGTATTTAGTGCATTTGTTAAACCCATAAGAAGAATTGTAGTTTTTGCTTTAAAAAAACCCCTTAATTTTAGCCTGACCGGGCGGTGGAGCAGTGGATAGAGCTTCGAACTGGGATGCAGAGGACCCAGGTTTGAAACCCCAAGGTCACCAGCTTGAGTGCGAGCTCATTGGATTTGAGCAAAAGCTCACCAGCTTGGACCCAGGGTCGCTGGCTCGAGCAAGGGGTTACTCGGTCTGCTGAAGTCCCGCGGTCAAGGCACATATGAGAAAGCAATTAATGAACAACTAAGGTGTTGCAACGAAAAACTGATGATTGATGCTTCTCATCTCTCCGTTCCTGTCTGTCTGTCCCTATCTATCCCTCTCTCTGACTCTCTCTTTGTCACTGTAAAAAACAACAAAAACCCCCCTTAATTTTAGAATAGTTTTGGACTTACAGAAAAATTGCCAAGATGACGCAGAGAGCTGCAGTGCACCCCTGACCCAGTGTCCCTGTCATTTTGGGTTAGTGTGGTATGTTTGTCACAGTTAATGAACCAATGTTGATAGAATTTTATTACTAAAGCCCCTGCTCCGTTCCGAGGTCCTCAGTTTTTACCTAATGCCCTCTTTCCGCCTCGGGGCTCCATCCAGGATTGCATGTAGCTGTCCTATCTCCTTAGTGCCCCTGGGCTGTGACAGTTTCTCATACTTTCCTTGTTATTGAAGACTTTCACAGTTTCGAGGAGAACCGAATGAGGCGTTTTGTAGAATGTCCCTCAGTTGGGATTTTTCTGATGTTTTCCTCAAGTTTCTGTTGGGGTTCTGGGTTTTGGGGGAGAAACCCCCAGAGGTGAAGTGCCCATCTCATCAGAGCAGTCAAGGGTCGGTAGCACCAGCACGGCCGATCACTCCTGATGTTAACCTTGATCGCGGTCTGCGGTGGTGTTTGTGAAGTTTCTCCACTGGAAAATGACCCCCCCACACACTGTAATTTTGGGAAGCAAGTCACTAATCACACACAGTTCACACTTTAGGAGTCAAGAGTAATGCTCCCTCTCTCTGAAGGCAAGAATCCACATAAATTATTTGGACTTCAGCACAGGACATTTGCCCGTTCTCTCCATTTATCTATTTATGCAGTTATTGATTAATATCAGTCTTTACTCAGGATTATTTGTTTATATTTTGGATTATAATCCAATGGTATGTCATATATTCAATATATATGTATATCTATCTATTTTTTTTTTTTTTACAGAGATAAAGAGTCAGAGAGAGGGATAGACAGGGACAGACAGACAGGAAGGGAGAGAGATGAGAAGCATCAATCATCAGTTTTTTGTTACGACACCTTAGTTGTTCATTGATTTCTCATATGTGCCTTGACTACGGGCCTTCAGCAGACCGAGTAACCCCTTGCTCGAGCCAGCGACCTTGGGTCCAAGCTGGTGAGCTTTGCTCAAGCCAGATGAGCCTGTGCTCAAGCTGGCGACCTCGAGGTCTCGAACCTGGGTCCTCCGCATCCCAGTCTGACGCTCTATCCACTGCGCCACCGCCCAGTCAGGCTGTTATATATTTTGTTGCTTGAATTGTTTCAGCCTTGGCCATTGTGAGCTCTTTGAGGTTGGCTCCATGTCCCTTTCCTTCCCCCACTGTGTGTTTGTGTGTGTGGTTGTGTGTGTACACGTGCACCCGCTGTGCATGCACGGGCCTTCCCTTTTGCCACTAGGAGGTGCTCCAGACTCACGTTGAGTTCACTCCTCAGCGTGGACTTGGTCACTTCTCCCAGGAGCTCTGGTCCTTACAGTGGAACAGGAATGGGAAACGAAGTCCTGGGCCCCAGGTGTGTGTCTTGTCTGGTATGTAACACCTCTTTAAAATATAACCTTGGAAGTCGTGGATTTTACTCTTGCTGTAATCACAGGCCTGCTCACAATCGAGGGGAGGGGACACAGACTCCTCCTCTTGGTGGAGGGCTATCATTGTCACCTCGCGAGAGCTAATGAGATGGGATATATTGGTGTCATCTTCGGAAAGTCTCATCTGCCACACTGCTGACGGCGTTGTGCACTGAAGTTTCTTATGCTGCTTAAAACACCTTTCGTCCCTGTCTGGTTTCTGTTTTGCTTCAAAGAAACTAAAGATTTTTTTGTTTTTTGTTTTGTTTTGTTTTGTATTTTTCTGAAGTGAGAAGCAGGGAGGCAGAGAGACAGACTCCTGCATGCGTCCAGCCAGGATCCACTCAGCATGCCCACCAGGAGGCGATGCTCTGTCCATCTAGGTCCATTGCTCCATTGCAACCAGAGCCACTCTAGCACCTGAGATGGAGGCCATAGAGCCGTCCTCAGCGTCCGGGGCCAACTTTGCTCCAATGGAGCCTTGGCTGCGGGAGGGGAAGAGAGAGACAGAGAGGAAGGAGAGGGAAAGGGGTGGAGAAGCAGATGGGCGCTTCTCCTGTGCTTCCTGGCCAGGAACCAAACCCAGGACCTCCGAACCCCAGGCTGACGCTCTACTGCTGAGCTAACCGGCCAGGGCTGGGTATCCGTTGTTTAAAGCTGAGGTGTCTTCAGGACTGGCAAAGCCTGTCTCCGGCTGGAGACAAGTGCTACGGCTTCCCTTAGCTGCGCAGGCTGTAAGGAGCAGCGCCTTTCAGTGTCAGGCGCCCTGATCCCACACCAAGTCTGCTTTTTCTTGAGGATGGCTTAGGTGATCCAGGGGCACATCAGGAAGGCTAAGCCACACTGTGAGAATCGCTGCCTTGGGAGTTCTTTCCTAGTCATTCTGTCGGAGTCCAGGAGACAAGTCTCAGCTTGGTGCTATAAATGTCTCCAACACATAATAACACTTGCTAATTTCTTTCCTTTTCTAACGTTCTGGCTCAGAGTTTTCTTAGAGCACAGCCTTGTACTCCTAAGGCAGTCACCCTGCGCAGCAGAGACGCTGGCTGCTTACCAGATTGCATGTGCACCCCCATATTTCCCGTTCTCATGTCCCTGGCACTTAGGTAGGGCCATGTGACTTCTGATGGCCAACGGGCTGTGCGCAGGAAAGGCTTAAAGGCGCGCAAACCACCCTGCAGGTGTTTCTCTCCTGATCCGAGCCACGAGGCCTCCTTCTGCCTGAGACTGTCACTCACGGGGGCCCTCTGTCAGCCCGCATCGCACATGCAGCATTTGAGGTGTTTAAACTTTTGAACTCCCGGGATCAGTTGTTACTGCTGCATCGCCTAACCTTTCCTGATCAATCCACTTTTTAAATCAGGCGAGGGGTACTGGGTTTCATTTACATAGTGATGCAAAGTATATGAATGAAAAGGGAGTTGGTCCAGAGAAAACCAGGTAAATCATTTGCCAGGGTATCACCTCAGACACGGGACCCTCAGGGCAAGGACTGAAATGACTGACATTTGGGGACATTACTGCCACTGTGTTCGCCTTGGTTCCTTGCGTGGGGACTCTGGCCTTGATTGGATTGGCCAGGATGTACACCTCCCGCCTGCTCCCTGTATGTCCTGTGGCTGACACAGCAGTCACCAAAATCTCTTTATGAACGCCGATCATTCAGAGACTACACGAAAAGATGTGAATTTTCGACGCGATTTTTAGAGCCGGTAGCTTGCCTTGGCTCGTCGTGTTCCCCGGACACTGAGGGTGTGAGCCCGGGGAGAGGGTGCTTTCAGTCTTTCTGTTTTTGGGGTGCTATTCAAAGGCAGGAGCAAACGATAACTGCCGCGAAATGAGAGAGCACCCCGAGAGGGGAAGGACGGAGCGCCCCGTTCCAAGCCAGTGCCCCGAAAGCCGGCCGTGTGCCAATCAGTGAGTAATTGGGTCTTGGCACGGTGATTTGCATGTTGGAAACGGCTAAAATATTCATGTACTTGACTGTGTCTCTTCCAATTAGATGTAATAAATGCAGATTTGAGTGGCCATATGTTTTATTTCGATGTAATGGTTTTAACCTTTGTGGGGTGTGTGTGGAGCTCTCCGGTTCTCTAGGATTGGCCTGATTAGAGGGAAGCTGATATTTTAAAGGTGCAATGTGATTAACTTATTACTAGAGATTCCTTTTTTGGGATTGAAAGAATAGGCAGTATTAGCTTTTTAGTTTTTTTTTTTTTTTTTTAGTATTTAGCTTTTTAGTTACTGCGTTCATTTATTCCTCGCTCCTTTCTCCCCTCCCTCCTTTCTCCCTTCCCGTCTCCCTTTCTTGAGCAAGTCGCTGAATCTTCCTAAGCCTCAGTTTTCTCATCCGTAACATAGAAATAACAACACTACCTGTGGGTATTTTTATGAGTCATAAAAAGGATACCGTGAGTCATTTAGCACCGTGCTCGGCACAGCCTAGGAGTTCAGGAAACGCTAGCTATTATTGTCGTCATCAGGCGACGGAATCTTTCTGAACCTCTGTTTCTCCATCTGGGAAATGGGCTCATCCGACTCACAACACCAGATGGTTGTGACGCCTGGAGGCGATAATGAGATGCTATCATTTGTATTGTGAGCTCGATGAATGAATGCATCCTGGGACTTGTGTGTTAGTCAGGGGAGGATCCCTCCAGTGACCAGGGCCCCCAAATTTGGCCTGACAGAACGAGCTGATTTCTCCCTCTCCTCGCATCCCCGCGCAGATGGTCGGGGAGCCCTGCTCCACGCAGACCGTCGGGGGCCCGCACTCCTTCCCGTGGGGGGGCTCCCCCCTCTGCAGGGCCCTCGTTAGCCCACGGATCTCCTGGGGAGATTGATTCTTCTGTGCCAGCCCTGACCGCGGTCACCCCTGTTCTGGTTTCCCACAGCCTCTCAGGACGAGCCTGGCCGGAAGGAAGACTGGGAGGTGGTCTTGCCGAGCGCCTGGGGCAGCGAAGAGCATGTGCCTCCGCCCGCCTTGTGGCTTTTAGAGACCACGGAGAGAGGATCGCCAGCTGCTTCCGAGACGCACAAAACAGTCACAGATGATTCTGACCTGATGTCTGTCGGCAGTCCGAGGAGGCGAGGGAAGGCTGGAGGGGCCGGAGGGAGCCCCGTGTCCCTCCCAGGGCTCTGGGGCCTGGATGTCGGAGCCGCACGTCCTTGGCCCTTGGGCCCGTGGGGATTGATCATTGATCTCCACCGCTGTTTTTCTGACTTCATTAAGAATGTCACCAAGACGCATGCTCTGTGGCATGCCACTTCAGTCCTGAGTGGGGCATATTTGCTAGATGGATCGATTTTTTTTAAATGACAGCATCTGTTTGCTTGTACACATTTATTTATAATTCTTCCCTTGGCGATTGGTGCGGGGGGCTGGCGCCTGGTCGGCAGCTGTTTGAATTAGTGGGGATGAGAGCCGGTGATTTGATCTGTGAAGGGAGCACCCGAGTCCCAGCCAGAAGCAATAAAAACGGAGCAGATGCCCCCAAAATACACAACCCCGGGGAAGGACTTGCAAACCACATGGCCAGCCCGAAGAGAGACCGCAGCCGGACAGAGCGGGTGAGCTGGCAAAGCCGCTGACAGCCGGTGGCCGAGTCTGGCCTTTCCTGAGACACGAGGGGGCCGATGGACGTGGGGGCGAGGGCAGCGGAGGAGCTGAAGGGAGCGGCCCTCAGCAATTTGGACCCTCTGATGAGCGCCCCCTTCCCTGAGGGCGAACTGCTGAGTTCCCACCGGGGTGTGCGGGCCCTGCTGGACCCTGTGTGGGTGGGCCCTGCCAGGCCTCTGCCCTCACTGCCGTCTGCCCCCCCCCCCCCCCCCCCCCCCCCCCGCGTGGCTGGGTCGGCTCCAGCCGTCCTCCCCCCTGCTGCCTAGTGCTCCCCCCACCCCGGGCGGTGGGGGGCGCTCTGAGTCTCGGGCTCCCCTCCCACCGGCTCTCCTCTCAGATCTGGGCTCCGGTGTCCCGTCTGGGCACCCGCCCGCCCCCACTGCGGCTCTAACATCCCCCGCCTCCTGCGGGTTTAGTTCCAGAGCCCTCACAGCCCTTCAAACACAACAGACATTTTAAAAAAAATTGTGTATTTTCTGCCCTCTCCGTACAAGCTTCGTGATGACAGGGACCCTGTGGACGTGCTTGCTGATGACAGGGATCCTGTCGGCGTGCTCGCTGCTGGTCTGTGCCTGGCGCTTAGGGAGGACTCAGTAAAGATTCGCTGACTCGATGAAAGGATTTTTCATTTTGGGGAACACATGGCCCCCTTTTTTGCCATCCCTCTCCGCATCTTTAGGGGGAGGGTGTGTGTCACAGAAAGCCCAGGCCACGTAGGGTGTCTTCCTGGGGACACCAACCCTATATCCTTGATCTCTGTTAGTTCCCCAGAGCCTGGCACACGGTAGGTTTTCAAGAAATACAGTAGTTGTTGAATAAAGAGATGGCAGAATGGCCCAAGATGACACCAACACAACTGAAGGCAAAACAGTTGTCCCGATTCCTTCTTTCATGTCCTTGCCGGCCGCACGGGTGAGTCTGACCAGCAGCCCCTCTCATGCGCCTTTGGGGAAGCACCGGGCTCCAGTCCCTCGGTCAGTGCCCTGCTCCAGGCCGAGTCTGACCAGCAGCCCCTCTCATGCGCCTTTGGGGAAGCACCGGGCACCAGTCCCTCGGTCAGTGCCCCGCTCCAGGCCGAGTCTGACCAGCAGCCCCTCTCATGCGCCTTTGGGGAAGCACCGGGCACCAGTCCCTCGGTCAGTGCCCCGCTCCAGGCCGAGTCTGACCAGCAGCCCCTCTCATGCGCCTTTGGGGAAGCACCGGGCTCCAGTCCCTCGGTCAGTGCCCCGCTCCAGGCCGAGTCTGACCAGCAGCCCCTCTCATGCGCCTTCGGGGAAGCACCGGGCACCAGTCCCTCGGTCAGTGCCCTGGCCCAGGCCGAGTCTGACCAGCAGCCCCTCTCATGCGCCTTCGGGGAAGCACCGGGCTCCAGTCCCTCGGTCAGTGCCCCGCTCCAGGCCGAGTCTGACCAGCAGCCCCTCTCATGCGCCTTCGGGGAAGCACCGGGCACCAGTCCCTCGGTCAGTGCCCCGCTCCAGGCCGAGTCTGACCAGCAGCGCCTCTCATGCGCCTTTGGGGAAGCACCGGGCACCAGTCCCTCGGTCAGTGCCCCGCTCCAGGCCGAGTCTGACCAGCAGCGCCTCTCATGCGCCTTCGGGGAAGCACCGGGCTCCAGTCCCTCGGTCAGTGCCCTGCTCCAGGCCGAGTCTGACCAGCAGCCCCTCTCATGCGCCTTCGGGGAAGCACCGGGCACCAGTCCCTCGGTCAGTGCCCTGCTCCAGGCCGAGTCTGACCAGCAGCCCCTCTCATGCGCCTTCGGGGAAGCACCGGGCACCAGTCCCTCGGTCAGTGCCCTGCTCCAGGCCGAGTCTGACCAGCTGCCCCTCTCATGCGCCTTCGGGGAAGCACCGGGCTCCAGTCCCTCGGTCAGTGCCCTGCTCCAGGCCGAGTCTGACCAGCAGCGCCTCTCATGCGCCTTCGGGGAAGCACCGGGCACCAGTCCCTCAGTCAGTGCCCCGGCCCAGGCCTCCCTCGCTTCCCCCGGGACCGGCCGGGCCACACCACCTGCTACCCCTCCTGGCTGCTACTCCTGCGCCCCCTACAGTGTGCTCTCCGCACAGCAGCCACAGTGAGCTGGTGAAAATCAGGTCGGGCCATTCTCCTGCTCACCACCCGCTTCCCCCCTGCAAGGGGCTCCTACCAACATCCACACCCCTCCTCTGGCCACCGTGGTCCCGTGTGTGTGGCTCCTCCGCCCTCCCTCACTGCGCTGGCCGCTGCCTTTATCCTACAAGTTTCAGGTCAGATACCACCTCCTTGGAGAGGCCTTCCCTGACCACCCCACTTAAGCCAGGGACCCAGACCATTTCCCTGCCCCGCAGAGAGGAACGGCCGGATCCCAAGTGGGTCCCGTGACCCCAGTCAGCTCTGCCCACCCTCACCCCGCTCTGCTCCTGCACAGTGGGCAGCGTTACATAGTGACACACAGGCCTGCGCCGGATAGCGACGTTTCGGTCAGTGATGGAGCCCTTTCGCCTTGGTGCGCAGCGGCTGTACCCTCGCGGTGCCTGGACGCCCTCTGTAGGATGTCCTCACAGCCACAGAGTTGCCTGATGGCGCGTTTCTCAGAACGGATTCCAGTCGTTGAGTGGAGCACGACCATGTTAGTTTATTTTTTCTGTTGTCCCTCCTTTCTCCAGCCTCCTTTTCTCCCTTCCTTCTCATCAAAGCAGGCAGCTGTCGTCTCAGAGGAGGGAGAGAGGAGAAGGAGAGGAGGAAATGGACTTCTCTCCTCCTTTAGAACTTCCAGGCTGCAGGGGATTTGAAGCACCTGGAACTGTCCTGAAGCAATAGCAGGGAGAGCGGGACCCCTCCCTGCTCTGCACCCAGGCTGCAGAGAGAGAGACTTCCTTGGCAGAGAGAGGGGAGAGGGGAGAGGGGAGAGGAGAAAGGGGAGAGGGAAGAGGGGAGAGGGAGGAGGGGGGAGGGGAGAAGAGGGAGGGGAGAGGAGAGAGGGGAGAGGAGAAAGGGGAGAGGGAAGAGGGGAGAGGGGGAGGGCAGAAGGAACAGGGGGAGGGCGGAGGGGGGAGGGGAGGAGAAAGAGGGGAGAGGGGAGAGGGGGGAGGGGAGAAGGGGGAGGGGGGGAGGGGAGAAGGAACAGGGGAGAGGGGAGAAGGAACAGGGGGAGGGGGAGGGGAGAAGGGGGGAGGGGAGAGGGGAGAAGGGGGAGGGGAGAGGGGAGAAAAGGGGAGGGGAGAGGGGAGAAGAGGGGAGGGGAGAAGAGGGGAGGGGAGAGGGAAGAAGGGGGAGGGGAGAGGGGAGTAGGGGGGAGGGGAGAGGGGAGAAGAGGGGAAGGGAGAGGGGAGAAGAGGGGAAGGGAGAGGGGAGAGGGGAGAAGAGGAGAGAGAGGGAGTGGAGGAAGGCGTGCAGAGTGTGTTTGTGGGAGACAGCTGTATAGTCACCCAAACCCCTTTCCTTTTTCCTCAGGGCACGCAACCTGCATTTCCCAGTCGCCGAACGTGGCCCTGTGACTTAGCTGTGGCCAGTGCATTGTGGGCATCAGCGGTGCCCTCCCCGCTGACCCAGGCAGCCTCCCCTAGGCAGGCCCCCCCCCCACCGCCTGTCTGCCAGCGGGAGGTGTGGCTCTGGCTGAGGCTCCCACACCTGAGAACAGAGCTTGGCAGACCATGGTCTGGAGCTGGAGGCTGCCTGCTGCCTGCTGCCTGCCTTTTGTTAAGTCAAGTTTTTTTTTTTTTTGTATTTTTCTGAAGTTAGAAGCGGGAAGGCAGTCAGACAGACTCCCTCCCTCATGCGCCCGACCGGGATCCACCCGGCACGCCCACCAGTGGGTGATGCTCTGCCCACCTGGAGTGTTGCTTCATTGTAACAGGAGCCATTCTAGCACCTGAGGCAGAGGCCATGGAGCCATCCTCAGCATCAGGGCCAACTTTGCTCCAATGGAGCTTCGGCTGCAGGAGGGGAAGAGAGAGGCAGAGAGGAAGGAGAGGGGGAGGGGTGGAGAAGCAGATGGGCGCTTCTCCTGTGTGCCCTGGCCGGGAATTGAACCTGGAACTCCCACACGCCGGGCTGACACTCTACCGCTGAGCCAACCAGCCAGGGCTATAAGTCAAGTTTTATTGGAACCCAGCCAGATGCGGTCATTTCTGTCTCATTGACTGCTGTGTATTCGTGCTATAAATAATTGTGACGGTACATGACCCACAGAGCCAGGGATGCCCACTCTCTGGCTCATGATGGATCAGTTTGCTACCCTTGGCCCGGAAGATGGTGGCGTCCAGATGGCGGATGGGAGGAGCTTGGCTCCCTCAGGACCCGCACAGGTGGCAGCCATGTGGCTGCCAGAAAGCTGCTCGGTGAATTCCCCACGAACAAGAAAGGAAAGTTGATTGTGTCCACCTCGAATATTTTGTGGTTGGTTTGTCACGGAAGCTGGCCTTGCTAATTCTAGCTAGTGCAATGCATGCATGGTCCATAGTAATAAGATGACCAATCGTCTTCCTTTAGGGAGGACAGTCCTTCTTTTGTAAGTTCCGCCCTCTCTTGAAAAGTGTCCTCCTACACGTCCTCCTTTTTGATATTGGGAGACTCATCTGTAAATGTCGTATTCTGTCGATGCAGAGTGGATCCATTGCGTGTGATGTGACGTATTTGTATCTAAATGAGTACTTTTTTCTTATAATTATTATTAAAAGTAAATAGGCATGTAAGCATAATGACGATATAAAACATTGCGAATGTTTTTATTATGCATTTATCATATTATAGTGTATTATTGTTACAGTGAATAAAATGTTTCTTTTATTTACGATATTGTTTCCTTCAATTTATTTTTATCCTCCTTTTCATCGTATAAAGGTTGGTCACCTTAATAGTGAGCAAACGACAAAGGACACTTCCCCGTCCTCCCTGATTTTACACTCTCTGCGGACTGTCAGAGTCGGAGGTGCTCAGAGAAATGAGCTAGGCTCGCTTTAAACGTTCTCTCACCTCCGCACCTCAGCCCAAGCCGTTCCTAACCCTTCTACCAAGAACACTGTCCCCGTTTCTTCACCTCACTGTCGCCTGCTAATCTTTCAGGCTCGGTGGTGGCCACCAGGCAACGACCTTCCCTTCCTCCTGCGTGTCCAGGACTAGGTTAGATGCGTCTGTTAGACACCGCTAGGTGAACTTGGACAGGTGGGTAGAGTAGGTAAGAGCTGAACTCGGGTCAGGCTGCTGGGCTGCAAGCTCTGGCCGGCCACTTAAAGCCATGTGACTTTGGGGAAGTGACTTAACCTCTCTGTGCCTCAATTTCCTCCTCTGTAAATTAGGCATGATGCTATCTATCTCATAGTGTTACTGTGGGAATTAAGTGAATTACAGTACTTAGAGAAACATCTGCTATGAGTGACGGTTAGACTACATTATTACCACCATTCTAATGGCTGCTCTTCCCTCCATGGGCTGCCCCCCCCCCCCCCATGATAACACTTCTCCGGTGGACCGTGAGGTTCTGACATGTAGCAAGCTCTCAGTACACTGAGTCTGCGTATATGAGTGACATGGTGGCTGACGCTCAGTCCCCCGGGGCCTGCGGTGTAGGCTGTCCGGACAGAGCTGCCCGGGGCCATGCCTTGAGATGGTTGAGCCCTGGGGTGGAGCCACGTCGCCCGAGCAAGGGCAGCTTCTGCTCAGTGGAGACAGGCTCTCAGCCTGGAAGAGCCAGGGAACCCAGTCGAGTCAGGCACAGCTCTTTGGTGTGAACCACGGAAGCCAGTCCAGCAATCTTAAGTAAAAGAGAAATAAAAATGATTCACTAGATCACAGAATTTCCGGAGGGCTGCCATTAGACATGGAGCTGTGCAGGAAGGGAAGACACTTCAATGGTGCCACCAGACTCTGTCCCTATCACCCCTACCTAGCCAGAGGCAACCCCCTCATACAGGTTCCCACTGCAGCCTCGGTGGCAGCTGTTCTGAAAGCAGGAGCTTCTGTCCTGCTGGGCATGTCCCCACAGACAAGTGGCCTGGTGAGCATGTGAGGTCTGGGAGGGGGAGCCCCATGATGCCACCCCCTAGTGGTAAAATCTTGGGGACCAGACCCTTTATTGCAGCCCCTTCTACTTGTCTAACAGTAGTGGTGGATAATAGTATTGAAGACTAACATTATTAAGTCCCCACAGGGCAGTGAGCACAGGGCCAGGTGTTTTACAACATTGTCTTTCATCATCTTCGTAACAATCTTGGAAGGTAGGTGCTGTTATGAGCTTCACTGTACATATGAAGGGATCGAGGCTCAGAGAGGTTAAGTAACTCATCTGAGGTCACACAGCACAATGCAGGATTTAAATCCAAGCGAACTCTAGAGTCCATATTCTTAACTGCCACAGCATACTGTTCTCTTTAGTCTTCTGGAAACTCCTTGGTGATTTAGACAGTGGAGGGAAGGAGGACATCTGTGCCTTGGTCCAGGCCAGTCTTCCCCCAGGACATATTCCACAGGGCAGATGTCAAAGTGGTGTATTCCAGCTGAAGTGGTGGAGGGTCCCCTAGCTGGAGGACAGGGGGCTTTTTGTTATCCAGTAACCAAAGGGTAACAGATGGATCTACGCTCTTGTCACCATGGCTGCTGATCTCAGTGCTCCGGGATTCTTCCCCACCTCCTCCCTCCCCATCTTCCTTTATCTTTGTTCACTTACCATTGTCACAGTCTCCATCACCGCCACCATCCTGTTGTAACCAGCCCTGTTCCCAGTGTTCCACTGTTACCACCGCCGGTCGCCTGTCCTTGTTACATTCTGACCACTGTGATGACCATCAGCTGTGACATCACTGCTGTCATCTTACGCCATCATCGCCAAACCACTAACATTGTCTTAATTATGCCACCGTCACCAGCACCATGCTCACTAGTATCAGTCCCACCATCACTGCTGCTGTCCCTGTTCTGTCAGCCTGTTCACCACTATTGTTTGCCAAAGCCCACCATGGTCAGTGCCACTAGAGACCATTCTCATTACTGTCACCACCACCACAAGCATCTCTACCACCATGACTACATTAACCACCATCATCACCACCACCACCATGACCACCATGACCACCTCCACCACCATCATCACCACCACCACCATGACCACCATGACCACCTCCACCACCATCATCACCTCCACCACCATGACACATCTATCACCATCACAACCACGACAGCCACCACCATTGCCTTCGTCACCTATATTCCCATCACCCCCACCCAGTACATTTCAGTATAAGTCAAAGATATTTCGAGTCTCTTCTGTATGTTAAGCTTGTGTTAAATGCCAAGATGTAAACATGAACAAGAAAGGGACTATTCATGTCCGCCATCACTGCCATCACCAGTTATTAAGGGAAGCTCAGTAATGCCACATTAATTGCTATCCCTGCCTAAACAGTTGCTTTGAACAGAATAGCATCTTGTAAAATTTGCGCGCTCATCCAATCCCAAAGCATGACCAGAACCCCGCTCCTGCCTTCTCTCCTGAAGACCCCCAGCCCGGTCCAACCCACAGGTGTTTTGTTGGCTTTGCCTGGGGGTCTCCGGAGGGCACCCTCCCCTGGGCCATCCTTTCCCAGGGCTCTTCACGCCTGCCTGACCACGGTGATGCTGGGCTCGAGTGCTTCCCAGCCGCATATCGTGACACAAGTGGTATCACGTTAGGTGGGTTTATTTATTTTATTTATTTTTATTTTTTTTCTGTATTTTTCTGAAGCCGGAAACGGGGAGAGACAGTCAGACAGACTCCCGCATGTGCCCGACCGGGATCCACCCGGCACACCCACCAGGGGGCGACGCTCTGCCCACCAGGGGGCGATGCTCTGCCCCTCCGGGGCGTCGCTCTGTTGCGACCAGAGCCACTCTAGCACCTGGGGCAGAGGCCAAGGAGCCATCCCCAGCGCCCGGGCCATCTTTGCTCCAGTGGAGCCTCGGCTGCGGGAGGGGAAGAGAGACAGAGAGGAAGGAGAGGGGGAAGGGTGGAGAAACAGATGGGTGCTTCTCCTATGTGCCCTGGCCGGGAATCGAACCCGGGACTTCTGCACGCCAGGCCGACACTCTACCACTGAGCCAACCGGCCAGGGCCAGGTTTATTTTTTTTAAGCCTTAATTAAATGTCACTTGGCTGAAAGCAGACGATGTGAAAATCTGCTTTCCCATTGCCCAGATTGTGTGGGACCTCTGGAGAGCTTTGTCTTTTGGGGAGAATTGTGTGAAGAAGATGATCTTGCCTTTGAACTAGGCCACCAAGAGGGAAGAGGCCCTGGAATGGTTGGTCTGGCTTCAAATGACCGGCCAGAAGGAGGCAGATGTCCGTTCATCGGAGAGCTTGTGATTGGTGGGTGGGACATGCGTTGTGGGCTCTGGCCCTCGGCCCCCTCCCCCATAACTTCACCCTATTGCACTCTGAGCAACTCTGCTAGCTCCGAGCTGTGTGATCGTGGACAACTTCCTTGGCCTTCATGCCTCAGTTTCCCCACCAGTCAAACAGGGATGGTGCCACCTGTTCTGCTTGTGCCGAAGGTGCGTGGGCTCACCCGCCCGAAGTCCGTGCAGGGTGGCTGTGCTGCGGTCACGGCTGTGGCGACAGTGACAGTGACAGCACAAGCACGAGCCCTGCTGCTCCTTGTGAAGATGGCCCAGATTTAGGGGCTGAGCCTTCAATCGGCCCACGGCCATTCTAACACCTCGAGTGAATTGAAAACGGTCATTTCTGCTGTTCCCGCGACTGTCACAGCCGGGTGGCTGCTCTCCTCGAAGGGGCTGGCCAGAGGCACCGCAGAGATCTGGGTCCAAATCCTGGTTCTGCTACTCACCGGCTGTGTGACCTTGGGCAGGTCCTTAACCTCTCTATGCCTCAGAAGTTGTAGAATGGGAACAATCACAGTGACGACCTCCCTCGAATGGTTCAGATGCTGATTAAATACCCAAGTGCTTGGCATCAGGTCAGTGTGTGTGCAGCAAGGTTTCCTGCTGTCACGAGCACTCAACCAAACAAACGCCCTCAGGGGCTCCAGGGGAGGGACTGGAAGTGCGTTCAGACACGAGGAAGTGGGCGGGGACACTGGAGGGGTGGGTCACCCCTCTGCTTGCGTGAAGGCTGAGAAGCATCTGGAGCACAGACCGTGCGGGAGCAGCAGGGAGGACGCAGGCTGGGCGGGGTCCGGCGGGGGCGCAGTGGAAGTGGGCGGGGACACTGGAGGGGTGGGTCACCCCTCTGCCTGCGTGAAGGCTGAGAAGCATCTGGAGCACAGACCGTGCGGGAGCAGCAGGGAGGACGCAGGGCTGGGCGGGGTCCGGCGGGGCGGGGGGCGCACCGGGGCACCCGTCTAAGGAGGGCTCCCCCTCCAGTGCGGCCCCAGAGGACGCCCCTCCTTCAGTTTTGCATACTGAGCCCTTGGCTGGCCTCAGCCTGGCCCGACCTTGGTAGGGAGCCAGCTCTGCGCGGCCGCTGTGGTGGTCAGAAGGGGGCCAGCCTGCTGGGCTCGGTGTCACTGAGGGGCCCTGCGGCAGCCGCCACCAGAGGAAAGATAAAGATGTCGTGCAGTGATGCGGCAGACACTCGTCCTGCTCTGTGTTTTCTCCGGAACACCTTTGGGAAGCTGCCCACCTCAGGAGCCCCACCTCCCCAGGGTTCTGTCTGGTGGTCCCTCTGGAGGCCAGTGCGGGCCCAGGTCTCAGGACAGCAGGGGGCCAGGGCCTGGCAGGAGTGCCCTGGCCCAGCCTGGTGGCTGGCATGCGTGGTGGCCACAGAGTCTTTGTGGTAATATTACTGCCGTGTAACCTGGGGACTGTTCCTGGCTTTGTGGCCTCCAAACTCTACTCTCTGTTTTTTCTGGAGACTTGGCGAATGTCGTCTGATAAGTGGCTCTGTGACTTAAACTAGCCATAGTGGAGCCTGCCGCGGGCCACCGAGAGCCCTGAGCAGTATGGGTGCGCTGAGGCGCCTCACGGGGGGTCAAGGGCGGGAAGGCCTGGGACTGGGAGGTGGGAAGTCATCAACCTGCGTTCTTTTGACTTTTCACCTCTTCTCTCTGGCCGTGTGCACAGATAGGGTTTCGTAGACTTTGTTCACCGGGGGGGGGGGGGGGGGGGGGGGCTTGGGTACAAGTTCCAGTCCTCACAGAAGTAAACCCCGTGTCCCTCGGCCCCAGCACCAATTATTGTCAGAAAGGCATCTGTTTGGCCCCGGTGGGTCAGCTGCTCACGCCTGCCTGTCCCATGGCTGGACCGAGGCGTGGAGCTAATGGTACAGCAGGCTCCTCCACCCCCCACCTCCACCCCTTCCTTGGTAGTTTTCAGGAAGGGGAGCTCCTTGTGAGCTGGGCAGATATCCGCAGGGGTCAACCATAATCAAGAACGTTTCGCCTGACCAGATGGTGGCGCAGTGGATAGAGCATTGGACTGGGATGCGGAAGACCCAGGTTCAAGACCCTGAGGTTGCCAGCTTGAGCGCGGGCTCATCTGGTTTGAGCAAAAGCTCACCAGCTTGAGCCCAAGGTCGCTGGCTCCAGCAAGGGGTTACTCGGTCTGCTGAAGGCCCGCGGTCAAGGCACATATGAGAAAGCAATCAATGAACAACTAAGGTGTTGCAACGTGCAATGAAAAACTAATGATTGATGCTTCTCATTTCTCCGTTTCTGTCTGTCTGTCCCTGTCTATCCCTCTCTCTCTGTCTCTAAAAGAAAAAAAAAAAAAAAAAGGAACGATTCTGTGGTTGAAGCCAGAGACACTCAGATCTTTTTGGGGCTCCACCCTCATCTCGTCTTATCCCAGGGTGCAGATGGCTTGTAAATCCGAACAGAAAGAGCAGCTCCATCCGGGACACCCCGGGCCAGAGCGGCTTTGCTGTGAGGGCGCTGTAACAGCGAATTTAAAACACTTGCTTCTCCTGCCCCCGCTCCTCCCTCTCCACCGCAGAGCACACCGCAGTGACATCCGAGGGACATTGGTGCACGGAGAGCGGCCGTTGTTACTCCTAGCGGGCTCGTATCTATGTCTGAGGACACGTGAGTGCCCTCTGGGTAATCCCATAAATACTTCAGGGGAAAAAATAGGACTCTTGAGGCCAAACGTTCTTGTAAAAGCAGGTAAATCTAAGTCAGTGCAGCTGGTCAGGCCCGTGCAGCTGGGGAGGAGTCTGCGCTGGGCAGGTGTGGGTGTGAAGGGGCCCCGCCCTGCAGACCGCCCCCACCAGCTACGGGGTCCCCGTCCACAGGAGCCAAGGGGCTCTAAGGACATGCGGGTTCCAGAGTGAGAAGAACAAGGAAGCCTTTGGGTCCGTTTCACAGAAGCACTGTGAAATGTAACCGTAGCCTCTGGACTCTTCCGAGGGAGAAAATGCCGTGCTGTTACGAATAAGAGGTTTAACTCAGGAGAAGTTCAAAATGCCCACGCGGAGACGGCCCTTCCGTGTGCCGAGGAAACCCACGCGTGAGCAGGAGCAAGGGTCCCCTTTCCTTCCCTCTGGGGTCCAGCCTGCTGGCAAAGGGGTGGTCTGGCGCTGTGTCACACAGCAGGGGCCCCCAGCCTCATCTTCCGCCCTGGTCTCCGCCCCCAGCCCCGCCTTTCGTCTCTGCGTCCCCACAGACCACGGCCACCTCCTCCTGCTGGACGCTGAACCAGTGAGCCCTCTGCCCCTGTGCCAGCCTTGACTTCCTCACCCTTCCACAAGCCTCCTCTCCGTGGAGGGTTACTGAGGTTCCTGCTGAGGTCAGCGCTCTAACATGTGTATTTTAGGGAGGAGAGGAGGCAACAGGTGCTCACCAAATACCTTCCCAACCTCCCTTCAGCGAGGGCGCAGTATGACGCAGGCCTCACCCCTCCAACGCCCCTCACGGGGACATCCAGTCGCAGTGCCGCCCAGCAGCTGAGATGATGAGGTGGTGTCTGGCCAGGGTCTGCGGCACCCAAACGCCCTCCTCCTCAACCAGCAGGTGGAGCGTTTGTTTGGGAATCAGACCCCCTGCCTTCCAGTGTAGCTTCTGCTCACAACTCGTGTGACCTCAGGCTGAGCCTCGGTTTCCACACCTCGTTACAGGAGCGATAATGCTGGCTTCTCGGACTGCGAGGAGGGCCGGACCAGAGCGTCAACTCCGTGAGGATGGGGTGTCCGCAGTGCTCCACGGGCACACAGTAGGTGTTCAACAGAGTGTAGTATCGAGTGCGTTGTTGTGCAGATCTTAGCAAAGTCACTGGTTCAAGAGCTCACAGCTGAACAGCTCAGTGAGTTCCCAGGCAGCCTCCTGGGCCACAGGTCCCCGTGGGAGGAACGGGGAGGGCGGGAAGCAGAAGGAAGAGTTAAGTGGTGGGCACACCCCCACGTCTTGCTCCACTGGAAGCAGATCAGCATTTACCAGATTTATGCGAGGGGCTCATGCCTGCAGCTATACATTATTCAAGCCGGAGTTTCCCAGAGGGAGGGATGTCAGACGAGACCTGCATTACTCCGAAATCTGAGCTTACACGGGTCTCTAGTAATGCTTGTAAACCGCCTGAATTCTAAGTCACGTAATGCAAGTTTGCACAAAATGGGACGCACCCGTCTCAGGGTTCTGGACAAGGTCTGGTGGGCAGAGCGTGTCCTGAGGGTGAGAGGCTCGCAGCTGCCCGCTGGCCTCCCGGACGTGAAGTGGGGCGCGGTCAGAGCTGAGGCTGGGCCAGAACCGGCTGCCTGCAGTTGAAGCACCAACACTGATGCGGGATTCACTTTTACAAACTTAGAACTGATTCAAAGGTAGCCGTGTGGGTTGAGAAATTAATTGGTGTCTTTTGTTCCTTTTTGCTCACAGCTTTTCTCCTGATTTCTGGAGGACCTTGCTGCAGAGGTGTAACCGGAAAACAAAGCCGGACTCAGGGTTACCCCTCACCACCTCTGTCAATTTAAAGAGAGATGAGGACTGAGTAGGTACAAGGTGTGTCTTTGTGTGTGTGTGTGTGTGTGTGTGACAGAGACAGAGAGAGGGACAGATAGGGACAGACAGACAGGAAGGGAGACAGGAGAAGCATCAATTCTTTGTTATGGCTCCTTAGTTGGTCATTGATTGCTTTCTTATATGTGCCTTGACGGGGGGAGGGGGGAGGGGGGCTACAGCAGAGCAAGTGATTCCTTGCTCAAGCCAGCGACCTTGTGCAATCTTTGGGCTCGAGCCAGCAACGATGGGATTGGATGAGCCCGCACTCAAGCTGGCGACCTCGGGTTTCGAACCTAGGTCTTCTGCATCCCAGCCTGACGCTCTACCCACTGTGCCACCGCCTGGTCAGGCGAGGTATGTCTTTATCAGGGAAACCAGTAGTCCTGTGAAGGCAGAATTTGGTCCACAGAGCTCCCTTAACACTCTCCCGGTGCTGGTGGTTTTTTATAGGGTTCAGGGGCAAAAGAAATAGAAGGTTAAAGTCCGTGCAGTTAGTCGCGTAACAATGTGCAGGAGGTGGGGGCTCAGCTGCAGAAACGTCTCCTCTGCAAGTTCTGAGGGAGCGCGGGCCCAGTCAGCACGGTCCTATCCGGTGTCCTTGAATCTTCAGGCAGTGGGGGGGGGGGGGCAGGTGTCTCCCAGGAGCAGCCCGGGGGCCTGGAGCCTCTGAATCGTCTGTGGACAGACTCCCTGTTTTCTTAGGATACAAAGTAAAGAGGAAAGATTGGCGAACTAGGTCTTTCTAATTAATTTATAGGCCTTGACTTTTCACAGTAAATCATGTGGCTAGGCTTTTACAAACAACTATTGTGACATAAACTCCTCTAATTGGCAGGTCCCTCCCGGACATGAGCTGTACCCTACATTCCTGCAACACTTTTTGCTGCATGACGAAGTAAAGGCCGGGGAGCCGTGAATGAAGAGAGAATAGTGGGGAGATGAACTCGACTGCTCACAAACATGAGGGGATATTTCAACTTGACTATGAAGCGATAGAACATCCCCTCATTTTTGCGAGCGGTGTATTTTCTAACCCTTCCATAGTTCCGATTCATTGCAACAAAAAGCTACCATTACCGAAGCCAGACTTCTCACTCTCGGGCTCCCCTATCCGATGCGGAAGGCTGGCTCCAAATGCAGCCTCCCGGGTCCTGCTCCCAGGTGTGAGGAGGCCCGAGGCTCTGATTCTCAGCAGGCTCTGCAGGAGAGTCTGATGTGGGCGGTGAGAAGGGTGGGAGTCTGAGCTTCTCTGAAGGGGCACTAGGCTGGCTCATCTGGGAGGCAGAGGCGAAGGGGGCTGGCGGTGAGAAGGGTGGAGGGTCTGAGCCTCTCTGAAGGGGCATTAGGCTGGCTCATCTGGGAGGCAGAGGCGAAGGGGGCCGGGCTGGTGCTTGGAGGGGCACTTGAGCCACTGGGCCTGAGTGAAAAGGTGTTGAGATTCTGAGGCGGTGATGATGCGGGTGAGTCCCCTTGCAGAGGATTCCCCAAGGTGGCGTGTCCTAGGTACGGGTGGCTCCACAAGGACCCAGGCTTGCAGCCTCAGAAACGTCCACGGCACCCGAAACGGGGCTGCATCCATGGAGAGGACCCTCAAGGTGCAGCTGTCACCCCTCCCTGAGGGCGGCTGTTGGCAGGGGCATCGTGCGTGACAGTGACAGTGGCAGGAGCAAACATTTCTCTGTCGTTATCTCGTGCCAGGTACTGGTCTCACTGTATCGAATATACGAAGTCATAGGTCTTGTAATCACCCCCATTTACAGATGAGGATGCCACAGAACATAGAGGTTTAGGGGGCCACTTGTCCAAGGTCACAGCCGGCGAAAGGCAGAGCTGGGATTTCAGCCTGGCAATGGTGGGAACAGGCTGTGAAAACACGCAGGGTTAGGGTAACACTTAGAGACAGCGAGTCACCCTGAGGCTAAAGCGCTAAGCAGACGACAGTCCAGGGGCCTCTCTGACCCATGCTGGAAACAGCAAAACAGCAGGATAAGGTTTAGCAACAAGAAATGTTTAGGCTCTCAGAACAGAGATTAGGAGTCAGCATGTTCCTTGTCCTTTGCTTCTCCCCCTGAGAAGTTCTTCTTTCTGTTCCCTTGAGTTATTTGTACCAATAAATATCTGAGTGAGGCTGGGGACGGAGCTCCCCAGTCCTACGATCTGTTGCATTTTTGATATGCTTTCTTTCATGATTTAATTTTTTGAACAGATGCTCTATTGCATCACATAGTTCAAAAATCAAAATAATATGAGAAGATATTTACAAAAAAAAGCCTCAATCCTGCTCTTGCTCAGTGTATGTGCTCTCTCCCCTTAGGTGGCCACATTTATTGTTTGTGTGCTCTCTTCCAGGGGTTCTTCATGCAAGGACAGCCGCTGTGTGTGTGTGTGTGTGTGTGTGTGTGTGTAGGAGGGACATGGGTTTGGTCAAAGGAGGGGACAGGGGGCATGAGCTCTCTCAGTGGCTGACTTGGGTAGTAAATGGGAAGGGTGCCCAGGCTGGGTGGTAACAATGGAAAAGAACTAAGTAACTGCAGCACTCTGGGGGGCTGTCGATCTGGAGGGAAGAGAATGCACGCACACTCACACCCACACTCACACCCACACCCACACCCCTCCCACACTCACACCCCCCCCCACACCTACACCCACCCCCCCACACCCACACATCCACACACCACACCCACACCCACACCCACACCCACACCCCCCCACCCCCCACACCCCCCACACCCCCACACACCCACACCCACACCCACACCCCACACCCCCACACAACCCCCCCACCCCCACACCCACACCCCGCCCACACCCACGCCCACACCCACGCCCACACCCACGCCCACACCCACGCCCACACACCCACCCACGCCCACACCCACGCCCACACCCACGCCCACACCCACGCCCCCACACACACGTCCACACCCACGCCCACACACACACGCCCACACCCACGCCCACACCCACGCCCACACCCACGCCCCCACACACACGTCCACACCCACGCCCACACACACACCCACGCCCACACACACTCCCACACACACGCCCACGCCCACACCCGTGCCCACACCCGTGCCCACACACACGCCCACGCCCACACCCACGCCCACACCCACCCACCCATGTCCACACCCACGTCCACACCCACGCCCACACCCACGCCCACGCCCACACCCATGCCCACACCCACGCCCACACCCACGCCCACACCCATGCCCATGCCCCCACACACCCACGCCCACACCCACACCCACGCCCGCACACACCCCCTGCCCAAAGTGCCTGCTCCCTCCAGCCAGGGCTGCCCAGGTGGCTCTGCAGAGCAGGTGCACCATCTGTGTGTCATGCCTTCCCTGACGTCCCCTCCACGGGGACCTGTTCCCGTGCCCCGCTCCCTGCAGCTGCCATCTTTTAAAGCTGACAGGACGGCAGTGTTCTTGCTGGGACACGGACCTTCTGAGCCTGGATTAAAATCTGGGAAGAAAAGACCCTAGCCACCTGGGCACGTGTTAAAGGGCAGTTTAAACCTTGGGCTCTGACGTTTTGGGACCAGCATCTTCACCCTGGGGGGAGGAAGCAGAGCCAGGACGCAGGTTCTCCTGAACAGCCTGTCCGCCTCCGCCCGTCCAGGACGCAGGGGTCCACCTCTGTGCAGCACAGACAACTTACCACATGCCAGGAATGGCCTGCTGTAGCCGACTTCATCCTCACAGCAGCCCTTCTGTCCGACGTGTATGAAGCTCTCAGTAAATCTGCTCGGATGAATGGTGTCGCCCCCGAACGGGATCGTTTTATTCCTGTGAGCTCTCCGACTTCAGCCCCTACCACCGTCCTTGCTGCAGGGGCACCAGCCTCCTTGCTTTCCTGACCACTCCAGGCACCCTCCTGCCTCAGGGCCTTTGCATTTCTATTCCCACTGCCTGGACGCTCCGCCCTGCCCTCCTTCAGGCCTTCACTCCAAATGCCCCTTCTTAGTGCAGCCTTCCCCGGGCACCTTACTTAAAATGGCAACACCTGGCCCTCCATCCCCGACTTTATTCTCCCCCTCCCCCCCTCCCAGGAATCATCTCCTCCATTCTCCACCTGCTGCTTCCTGATGAGTGTGTCCTCTGCCTGCCAGCCGGGACACGTGCTCCTTCAGACAGGAGTTTCGATCTGGCTGGCTCCCTGCAGTCTCCTGGGGACCCAGGCCAGGGCCTGGCTCATGCTAGGTGCTCAGTGAACATCTATGGACTGCATGACAGCACGAATGAGCTCCCTTTCTACAGAGCCTCTGAGAAATGACCCGATCGCTGTCCGGTGGCAGAGGCGGGAGTTGGGCTCAGGCTGGCTCCAGAGCAGGGCGTGTCGGGCTGGGCCCCGGGGGGGAAAAGAGCTGGTTGAGTCTTTCTGGTGGGTCCCACGGCAGGCTGCCTTCTGAGGGGTAGGGGAGGATAGAACTTTCTCCTTCTACCCATCTTAGATTCACTGGCTGGGGACCTTGTGAATGAGACTGACAAAAGCCACGTTAGCAAGAGAAAAAGTTGAACCTGTGTATCCAGCGTACACAGGAGAGGACCCAGCGCTGAGTGACTCAAAGGGGTGGGCGGAGCTCGGCTGACCTGGCAGCGGAACAAAAGGACAATACATTACTAGACAAGAGCCAAACCAGAGGCAAAGGTCTGCGTTGCTAGGGCAGGTA
This sequence comes from Saccopteryx bilineata, assembly GCF_036850765.1. Taxonomy (NCBI): domain Eukaryota; kingdom Metazoa; phylum Chordata; class Mammalia; order Chiroptera; family Emballonuridae; genus Saccopteryx; species Saccopteryx bilineata. The sequence goes on from NC_089493.1 coordinate 292,993,564, forward strand.
GCTCTGTGAGGACGCTAATGGGAGAGAAGGGCTGGCTAGTAAGGTTGAGGCGTCCATTCCTCTCGGGCCAACTCCACGCTGGTGGGTGTGGGGGGCTGTCTTCAAGGATTAGCTTCTGTTAGGGAGGGGGGGCATGGTGGAGAGGGGAGGGAAGACACCTCTACAAGTTTATGTCCTGCTTCGATGCGGGACGGCAGAGAGCTTCCCTTGCACCCGTTTTTTTTCTCAGTCGCCTTTTGCTCAAAAATAATCCTTATGCCCAAGTGGCGTGCTTTTTGAGGGGCACAGCCCGCTAACCCTTCAGAGGCAAAGCGTTTCAGTGACCGAATGGGCAACCTGCACGCGAGCAAGTGCGAAGCCTCTCCCGCCGTTCCGCCAGGCAATGCCAGGTGGTCCCTGCCAGGTGGTCCCTGCCAGGCGGTCCCTGCCAGGCGGCCCCAGGCAGGCACAGGCAATGGGAAAATGTGTTGGTGGGGGGAGACCGCCCTCGGACATGAGCTTCACTGCCATCTTCTTCAGGGGACAGGGACGTTTTTCTGAGCTGCTGGTGGGGACATCTGTTTGTACACGTCCTCTGTCTGGTGGCCCCTTCCCCCGCAGACCCCGTGGGCAGCGCGCCCTGGAGCACTGGGAGTCAGTTCTGGCTTTGTCCGCGCCGGGACAATTAATTACGTGGTGAGTTGCTCCAGTGAGCCCACTCCCCGACACACTCAGGGAACGGGTGAACTTCTGCTTTGCTGTCTGTATTTTAGAGGCATTTTTTAAATGCTTTTTTTTTTTTTTTTTTTTGAGCCTATGCACTCCTCAGAAATTAAATTCAGACTGTGATTTTATTACCCTTTTTATTTAATTTATCCTAACGGTTGCGTTCAAGCTGTGAACCAGCTGTTGACTTTGAAAAAACATTGTTCAATTTGAAGGGAGCATTTGAAAACTCAGTGGAATGGTTGCGAGTAATCAGGACAACCACACAGCCCGGCGCTGTGTGCGGTCACTGGGCGTGGGGGGCTCAGTGGGTGGGGTGGGGGACAGAGGGCTGGCCTGACAGCAGGCAGGCATGCAGATCTGGGGGACCCGAGGTCCAGGGTGCAGAGACCACACGGGCATGCCTCCCCCCCGCCCCCGGGGGCTGCCTGGGGCCCTTGGCCACAGGGAGGAGAGTCTGTCAGAGAGACCCGGGCTCAGCTGAGCGTGGGGACCTGCCCAGCTCCTGACCCCCGCCCGCTGCCCTCCTCCCAGCACCCAATTCCACCTGCCGGCTTCCCCTGCCCCCGCTCCTCGCAGAGGTTGGACAGTGTGCAAGAACCTGACTCGGGCATCGCCCTTCTGTCTGTCCCTTTCTACCTCTCTACTCAGGCATCTCTCTGTCTACTCAACCGCTGTGGGGGGTTTGCAACAAACGGGCACAGAGCCTTCCTGTTCTGTACGTGCGGGGCCCTTGTCAGAGCGCGTCTTCCCGTTAGGAAGTGAAGCTGCTTCTCCAGGTGCACTGGGAAAAAAAAGTGTATTCTGCTGTTTTTGAGTGAAATGTTATAAAAAAAAATGCCTGTTAAGGCTATCTCATCTGATGTGCCATTTAAGACCATTATTTCCTTATTTTTCTGTCTGGATTACCCATCCATTGATATAAGTGGGGTCTTAAAATCCCCTGCTATTACTGCATTGTGCAAATGTCTCCCTGTCTGTCCATTAATTGCTTTACATAGTCAGGTGTTCCTATGTTGGGTGCATAGATATTTACAACTGTTATATCCTCTTCTTGGACTGGCCCCCTTATACTTATGTAATGTCCTTCTCTGTCCTTTTTTTAAAAAAATATTTTATTAATTTTTTAGAGAGAGAGGAAAAGGGAGAGAGAGAAAGAGAGAGGGGGAGGAACATCAGAATGTTACATGTCCTGCCCAGGGATTGAACTGGCAACCTCTGTGCTTCGGGAAGATGCTCTGACCACCTGAGCCATCCGGCCAGGGCGCTTTTTAGTCTTTCTGAACATATTTTGTTCTAAAGTCTATTTTGTCTGATATGAGTATTGCGATCCTAGCTTTCCTTTTGTTTCTGTTTGCATAGACTACCTTTTTCCACCCCTTCCCTTTCTGTCTATGTGAGTCTGTCAGTCTGAAACGGGCCTCTTGCAAGCAGCGTATGGATGGGTCATGTTTTCAAATCCTTTCAGCCACCCTGTATTTTTTTAATGGTAATATTTGATCCATTTACATGTAAAGTAATCATTGGTAAGTATGTATGTTGGGCATTTTGTTAGTTGTTTTAGGGAGTTTTCACAGTTCTCCTTCTCTCGATCTCTCCCCTGATGCTTTGGTGTTTTTCTTTGGTGTTTTGTTTGGGTTCCTTTCTCTTGGTTCTTTGCATAACTTTTGTAGGTTTTTTTTTTTTTTTTTTTTTTTTATAAATTTATTTATTTATTTATTTTTAAAATTATTTTATTTTATTTATTCATTTTAGAGAGGAGAGAGAGAGAGAGAGAGAGAGAGAGAGAGAGAGACAGGGAGGAGGAGCTGGAAGCATCAACTCCCATATGTGCCTTGACCAGGCAAGCCCAGGGTTTCGAACCGGCGACCTCAGCATTTCCAGGTCGACGCTTTACCCACTGCGCCACTACAGGTCAGGCTAACTTTTGTAGGTTTTTGGTTGCTGTTTACCAAGAGGTTTCTGTGTATCATTCTGTATCTCTCTAACGGTCTATTTTAAGCTCACGGATGTTTAAGTTGAATATATTCGATAAGGACGACATTTGTCCTTCTTCCTCCGTGCTCTGTGTTCTGGATGTCTTATTTTAGTTTTTCCGTGTGTGTGTGTGTGTGTGTGTGTGTGTGTGTGTATGTGTGTGTGTGTGTGTGTCTGTGTGTGTGTCTCCTAACTACCTCATTGCAGTTTGAGGTGAGTTTGATCCTTTTTCTTCTAATCTTTGTGGATTTTAAAATGTCTGGCTGTCCTTGTTGACTATTTGGCTTTCCCTGTGAAGCTTTTCCCTTTCTCGTATTTTCTTACCTCTGATCGCGGCTTTTCCTTTCCTGCTTGTCGAACACGCTTGAACACTCCTTGTAAAGCCAGTTTGGCGGTGGGGAACTCCTGGGCAGGTATGAGCTGGCATTGCCTGGCGGAATGGCTGGAGAGTGTCCACACTTGCTCGCATGCAGGTTGCCCATTCGGTCACTGAATTACTCTAGGTTGTAGGTTCCTTTCTTTCATTGCTTTAAAGCTGTCCTGCCACCCTTTTTTGTCCTGTAAAGGTGACAAGCAGGCCCTCTGTGCGCCTGGGTGAGTGGACTGGGCTGGTGCCAGGGTGGGGACACTAACCTGCACGCTGGGGCCGCCTCCAGCGGTAGACCAGGTGGGCGTGGGGGCCGCCCGCGGTTTTTGCGGCCTTTGCTGGGAGGCGGAAGGCTCTCGGCAGTGTGTCTGTGATGCGGCTGCGTTATCCTGAAGGTAGGCGGGCTTCCCACAGAGCCCGCGCCCCCTTACCCCAGTGCAGGGGAAGTTAATGGTTCCCAGCCTCTCTGTCTGCTCTCTCTCTCTTGTTTATGGCCAGAAGCTGTAGGCTCAGTGCTCTGCTGTCTCTCAGGGGTGACTGTGACCTGCATACCTGTGTCTTTGATTTGGCTCATAGGAGGGGTGAGGTCTTCGTTCTCCCTTACCGCTGCCATCTCGCTCCCACAGGGCCACCTTGGGGACAGAATCCAGTGTCTATGAAAGATAGTGATGTGGGGTCCTGGCTGGTTGTGGTGGAGTGTCGGCCTGGCGTGTGGATGTCCTGGGTTTGATTCCTCGTCAGGGCACACAGGAGAAGCGACCATCTGCTTCTCCACCCCCCCTCCCTCTTCTCTCTCTCTCTCTCTCTCTCTCTCTCTTCTCCTCCCACAGCCATGGCTTGATCGGTTTGAGTGCATTGGCCCCGGATGCTGAGGATGACTCCATGGAGCCTCCACCTCAGGTGCTAAAGTTAGCTCGGTTGTGAGCTTGGCCCCAGATGGGCAGAGCATCGGCCCCAGACGGGATTGCCGGGTGGATCCCTGTCAGATGCCTGTGGCAGTTTTTCTCTCTATCTCCCCTCCTCTCACTTGGAAAAGAAGAAAAAGAAATTTAATAAAAAATAAAGAAAGATGGTGACATGGAGCAGAGTCCTGCCAGCCATGGTAGCATGAGCAAGACACTCTCTGCTCTCTTGCTGAGGCCTGTGGGCCTTGGGGCTGGCTGTCCCTGCATTACCTAGCTTGTTCCAACTGGGACACTTGGGCAAAAGAACTTAATCTTCTGGGCTGTATTTTTAATTTTTCTGATGATACCTGCTTGTATGTTTCAGAAAGAACCCGCCATGACAGGTGTGCTGCCTTCGGTACCCAGTTGGCATTCCTTACATTGAGAGCAGCATCTCGGTGTGTGACTTATTCACTCCCCTGGAGGCAGATGGTTTGGAGCCGGTCCGTACCCGCTGTCCCTGTGCAGCTGGGACGAGGGCCCCACAACCTGCCCGCTGGGTCTCTGTCTCTGTTCTCTCTGCCCCCCCCCCTTGTCTCCCTCTGTGTTTGTGTCCAGCTTCAAATCCCAGTCCAGGGGACTGAACCCAAGGCCACCAGTCCCGGGGGCAAAGGGCCACCCTGCAGGGGACCCGGAGCCTTCACTGCCCCAGTGACTGCTGCTGCAGCTGCCTCCTCCGCCCTCTCCCCAGGTCTCCCGAGGGGCATCAGACGTGCCACCCAGAGAAACAGCATAAAGGTTAACGTCCCGAGAAATAGCCTGGAGACACTGGCAGCAACTTGAATACAAGCTAGAAAGGGGCGGACTGATCTCCGCAGAGCTCGGCTGGGCCACGCCCTGGCTCTGGCCGCTGAGGCTGAGCGGGGAAAGGGGGCCGCTCGGAGCGCTTCGGGGTGCAGCCGGGCTCCCGGCGAGTCCACGGAGCAGTCAGGTCGGGGGACGCGTGTTCCGATCGTGTTGGGTGGTCCAAGCACTTGGCCTTTCCACTGCAGTGAGTTGTTCAACACGAAGAACACGGATGTCTCTGCGGTGGTGGTGAGGATTAAACGTAACGCATTTAATGACTTATTAAAGGCCCATCAGGAGAACTGTGAAACAAATTATGATTATCCATAGCTGTTTAAACTTGTGAGACAGGTTTATACATATGTTGCAACCTATTCTCCAATAAATATGGAGCGAAAACATTTATAAAGAAGGTCAAGTCTTTACGGTGCGTCTGCATCGGAAGGGGAGGCAGGAGTCGTGTGTGTACGTGGCTCTCTCCAGAGGGGTACTCAGAGTGGACGTGGGGACAGGGGGACTGGGGAAGGTGGGAAATTACCTTCTGACTACACACCCACTGATACCGCTTCGGTTTATTGCTGTATACACGTGTATACTTTTTGGTTGATAGCAGAATAAGGGATCCCAGGTGACAGACTAGAGGCCCTCCAGGTTTGGGACTGACCCTGTCCTCCATGACACTGACCCAGCTGGGAGTGACGTCAGGATGCCCTGGTGAAGATCCCAGTGGACCTGAAAGTTAGTCATGAAGTAGTAGTGTCTCTGGGTTCTTCTGAGGGGACCCCAAGCCCCGTGGGCAGGAATGACATGGGGGAAGGAGCAGAGGGCTGGTCCTTCAGACAGTGGCCACACACCAGAAGGGCGAACAGAGCCTGGGGAGGCGAGCCGAGGCCCCGTGGGGCTCACCGATCCGTCAGGCGTGGGGAGGACGGCGGGGAGTGGTCGGAACGCTGAGGAGATGCGGGAGTCTTCCTGCTGTCGTCCGGCCTTCTCCCTCCCAACTCTGTGACCTGTCGGCCCCCCGTGGTTAGTCTCAGGTCCCTGCACCCTGCACCTGTCCACGCTCGCCTTCACGGATGTCTGGGCGCTGTCCCTGCTGGGTTCTCGGTGTCTGGAGGTTCCTGGAGTTCAGCCCTGCTGGGGTGTCAGCTGAGTTGGGGTTGCTTGGGGTCCCTGGGCTTAGGGACACTTCTGTCTCCGCAACCGCTTTTGGACTCTCGTTCTTCTTGACTGCCTGGTCCCGACGTTGGGCGTCAGTCTTTCTGTGTCCCTCTCCTGGTCCTCCCAGGGGCTCCATCTCTTCACAAAGGCCCTGCCCCATTCTTCAAAGGAGCTGCGGTTGAGATCCCCCCCCCCCCCCCCGGGTGGCCTCTCTCAAACGGCCTCGTGGGCCCCCAGGAGAGCTGAGGCACAGGAGTGAGGGTTAGCAAACAGGCCCCGGACACCAGGCCACAGTCTACCCTCAGCGACTAAGGAGGCATTCTGGGGCAGAGCGGGCTGGCTGGGTCCTGCCCTGTTATGCCAGTAGCTGTCCACAGGGCAGGGCGTTGTGGCTGGTGTTAGGGGGTTTGCCCATCTGGTTGAGCGAACCTGGTGCCGTTGGGGTCCGCAAGACCTGGCTGGCTCCGTCTTCTCATCTGAATGATGCCATCACTTACGGGGCTGTCTGCCAATGCACAACAGGGCATCTCGCCCATGGTAGGTAAGTGTTAGCTGCATCTGGATATGGGGGAATCCTATCAGGAGAGGGCCCGTCTCTGGGGTGCAGATCTTGCTGGCACTTCCATTTGGGCACACACAGTCTTTTCTCTCTCTGAACAAGCTCACAGGGGAGGCGTCTGTGCTGAGGTGGGCACTGCTGGGTGGGGGAAACAGAGAGTGGATTCCTGGAGAGGCTGTAGGGGATGGTCCTGGCTGCAGGCTTCTGCACAAGGGCGGCCCCGGGGACCGGCATCTGTTCATGGCTGATGGAAACCCTCATGGGCCCACTGAGGCACCAGACGCCTAGGGAGTCGGCTAGGTGGCTCCCTGGAGGCCAAAGAGACAGACAGCGGACAAACCCCTTGGGTTCCAGAGTTGCTACAAAGCTACTGAGCCTGGCTCCTCCGTCTTCCTTCCCCGTTTCTTGTGGTCACAAACTCTGGGCCAGCTCCCCTTGGGTGTGTGCCTCAGGGTCCTGTGGGCCTCCTGCAAACTCTGTAAGGGTTTAGGGTGGCATACAGAAAGCCCCGGAGAGGCAGTGTAACCGAGCAAGTCTGGGCTCTTTCTGGGAGTCGGCGGTCAAACTGGACTGGCTCTCTCCCTACCGGTTCCTTCAAGCTCCATGACTTTAGGCCACTTCAGGGATTGCGTATGTAAATAGCTCCCCAAGAAGGGAGAACCAGCTTCCAAGTTTATCTCCTGACAGAAGGATGAGTCTGGAAGAGTTCAGGGCCAATCCGCATTAGAGATATACCTGTAGTTGTATTTTCCCCAAGTTTCCGCAGCAGGAGACAAGTTGAGTAACTTCCCCGAGGCCGCCCCTCCCCGCAGCCGCCCCTCCCCGCAGCCAACCCCTCCCGCGGAGCCGCCCCCTCCCGCGGAGCCACAGCCTCAGTGCCGCCCAGCAGGAACCACCTTATTTGCATCAGGAGCAACTTTTGTGAATTTAATTAATCACAGTTTACATGATAATAACCTTTGAAATATTTTTATGGGTAAATAATGGATGTTCCCTGCTGTGGGGGGATCCATTGGTTCCAAGGTTTACTTATAATTTGTTTCCCATTGAGTGACTAGAAAGTGAGAGTGTATCTACCGTTGTAGATATCTACCAATGGGAGAGAGGTGTGCTTTGCATGTCAATTCTGAGGCCCGGAGAAAGTAGCCTCTTCCTCAGGGGTCATCATCTTGGTGTCAAGATGGGGCAGCTGGAGGGACCAGTTCCCAATGTGGCCACTTTTACTTCTAGCTCTCTTGGTTATGATATGATTATAATTCTACTATATTAACCACCATTATTACTACCACACCCACCACCACCACCACAGTACTTAAACCAGTTTTTATCACCCTCTCACCATCACCACCTCCAACATCACTGTTTCATCATCTGTCACTACCATCATCACAGTCTCCACCATCTCCACCATCACCATTTCCACCATCACTACCATCACCACTATCATCACCACCACCACTGTCTCCACCATCTCCACCATCACCATCTCCATCATCACCACCATCACCACTATCATCACCACCACCACTGTCTCCACCATCTCCACTATCAGTACCCTCACCATCTCCACCATCACCACCATCACCATCATCACCATCTCCACCATCACCATCTCCACCATCACCATCACCACCATTACCACCATCACCATCTCCACCATCTCCACATTCACCATCTCTACCATCACCATCACCACCATCACCATCTTCACCATCTCCATCTCCATCATCACCATCACCACCATTACCATCTCTACCATCACCATCTCCACCATCACCACCATCTCCACCATCAGCACCACTGCCATCATTTCCATCACCAATTTCACCATCACAACCATCACCACCATCACCACTGTCTCCATCATCACCACCATCACCACCATCACAACCATCACCACCATCTCCATCATCTCCACCACCATCACCACCACTGCCATTACTTCCATCACCAATTTCACCATCACAAGCATCACCACCATCACAAGCATCACCACCATCACCACCACCACCATCTCCACCATCACCATCACCACCATCTCCATCATCACTACCATCACCATCTCCACCATCTCCACCATCTCCAACATCTCCACCATCACCATCTCCACCATCACCACCATCACCGCCATCACCATCACCACCTTCACCATCACCGCCATCACCATCACCACCATCACTACCGTCACCACTATCATCACCACCACCACTGTCTCCACCATCTCCACCATCCCTACCATCACCATCTCCACCATCACCATCACCACCATTACCACCACTGCCATTACTTCCATCACCAACTTCACCATCACAAGCATCACCACCATCACCACCACCACCACCACCACCATCTCCACCATCTCCACCATCTCCATCATCACTACTATCACCATCTCCACCATCACCACCATCACCACTATCACCATCTCCACCATCTCCACCATCATCACCATCACCACCATTTTTGCCACTGCCATTCCCACCCCCAACACCATCATCACTACCACCATCATGACCGCCACAACCACATCCTTTCAACATTCCTTGCTTTTCTGCACCGTGGGGATGCTGCTCCCTCTGTCTTTGGGCCCTCCTTCTCCCCCTGTCCCTCTCCATGCATCCACACCTTACACATCTAGTCAATGTCTAAATCCTATTGATCCCACCTCCTGCATATCTCTTCAGGTTATGTCCTCAGTTTCCCCCCTATATTTCCTCAGTGTAGGTCCTTATAACTTCTCAGATCTGCTATGAAGTTGGTCATTCTATTCCTATCCACTGTAGTGCTGGCTTGTCTTTCTCATGTGGGAATCTGACCTCTGTGATTAAGACTTCTCATTGCCTCATTGTCAACAGTAATACTCAAGCTTGAGGACTGTAGAAACTATTTTTATGGGAAACATTCTATGTTATTCCCATATTAACATAAACATTTTTATTTTAATGTTACTTAATTACTTGCAAATAAAACCAAGTATCAGCTTTTTTGCAAATGCTATGTTTCATTGAATCTAAAATGGCATCAGCTGTAAGATGCATTATTTTTTATGTAGCATTAAGAAGGAAAAATACTGTCAGTTGTAATTGTAAGAGGATGTAGATTTTAAGGTGCATCCCAATTTCAGACTCAAAACATGACAAAAATCATGTTTTAGATTCAATAACAGAAGAAATTTATAAACATCTATGTAATTAAAGTATTAGAAACTATGTACAAATAAAAGTGATAAAATTCAAATTAATATTATGTGTGCTAAATATGAGCGATGATGTTGTTTTGCTGAAACTAAACTGCTACTTCCTAAAAATGAATTGCTATTCTAGCGTTGGATTTTTTAAGTTTGACTGCCTCTTATGTGGTGGTGTGGAGACTCAATTCTCCCACCCTCTTCTCTCTAAAAATCTTTGATAGACATAGCAAACCATCAGCTAAAAATCTGACTCAGGCCGGCCTGTCCAATCAGAGAACTGAAACTCTCTGGCTACAGTGATTGGTTCCAGGCACATGAGCCGATAGGACCAATGAGAGCTTGACCTGAGATTTTTGTCGGAACTATGAGAAGAGCAGCACTTCCTTTCTGTCGGGAATGCTAAACTGGTAGGATGTTAACTGGGATTCTATCTTGGCCACCAGTTGGAGAAAGCCTGATCGAGAATCAAACTCTGCAGGGAGCCTAATCAAGAGACAGGTATGGAGAGATTCTTGAAGATTTTGGGCACCTGGATCTAACCGTGCCTGAAGCTAACCCTGTAGATGGTCTTTCATGAGGTGGAAATACCCATATTCTAGCTGCTAAATTGGTTTGCATTAAGTTGAGTCTTGCCACTTGTCACTTACTTCATCCCCTAAGAACCAGTATAAGAGGGTTCTCACTAAAGAGAGACAGTAAACAAAAGACAGACAGGCAAACAGAGGGACAGATGATCTCTGATAATAGGAACTTGCTTCCACCTCTTTGCAGGGCAGAGCCCTCCCCCTCCCCCACCCCTGCTGGAGCTGCCCTGGCGCAGCCAGGACCGGGCGCGCTGCAGATGTTTAAAAACTTCTGGGGGAAACGGCATTGTTCCCAATTTACGTTTTTTTTGCTTCCCTTCTTGTCTGCTGCGTTTTCGCTTTTATTTATGGCTGTGTTTCAATGTTGTAATTACTTTTTTAATCGGTCACACGTCTGTGTCTGGGGCGCGTGGCTTCCCGCCGCGCGGCTGGGGTTGGCACTGTCAATGAACCCTGGTACTATGGCTGGGAGGCTTCCGCTGAAATACTGCCTTAAATAAATACAAGGCGAATTAGATATTGGTAAATAACTGTAAATTACATTGACTTCTTAGGGGAATTATGTCTTACGTCTGTGTGCGGGACAAATGAGTTCACCAAGGAATAATAGGTCTGGAGTGAATGCCGGGGCAGAAGGGAGAGCGAGGTTTAGTCTCTCCACGGATAGCAAGGTGTAAGCCCGCGGGGGCTTCTTAAGGGGCTGGCAGGGGAAGTGGGGGTGTGTGTGAATCCCTGGAAACCTTGCGCCCGCCCGCTGGACCCTCCCGAGGGGTGGGGCTTCCTTGAGAGGAAAGTCGGCAACTTAATTAACGAGGTGAGTTTCTCTGTGGACGGAAGTGGGTGCTGGCGTCACGATGTCCCCCCACTATGCACCAGGTGCCTAACAAATGCGGAGACGAGGTAATCACCAGCTTTGGTGACAGGGTCCTGGGTACTAGTGTTGGTTTTGTCCCTACCACTACTGACCAGCAGGTAATATGTGACATGAGGGGACTTCAGTCTCCAGGCCTTGTTTGCTGAAGGACTTCAGGGTGGGGAGGGCTACACGACTTAACAGCAGGAACTTTGGAACCGGTCTGATTTACATTTAAATCCCTGTTCTGCTGCTTCCTAGTGTGTGCCTTCGGCCACGTCGCTTACCTCACCGAGCCTCAGTTTCCTCATCTGTAAATGGGGGGCATAACGATAGCTAACTTGTCTTGAGGAGTTGCTCTAAGGGTTAAGTGCGATAATGAGAATTACCTGCTTAGCGTAGCTTCGCCCACAAAATAGTAACGGATATTACTTACCCTTGTTATCGGCACAAGAGTCTTCGTGACAGGATGTTAACACTGAGGTGTCAGTGAGGCACCAAAATAAGACAGATGTGCAATTTCAGAGCGAGGTGCCCACTCACGGTTTATGCAGACTTTCAAGTGAGATGCTTGGAAACAGGCCACAGCTCTCCGTCCCCTTTGACCTCCTGCCGAAATACAGGAGATCTGAGAATGAAGAGGAGGGTAGGGGGTCCCGAGGAAGACATCTTCACAGAGAGAAGGCTGTCCTGAGCGCCTTCTCCTCACTCCGGTTGAGGGCGTAAAGGACCTGCTCTCTTCATCCTAAATCTGGAGATGGGTGTGTGAAGTACAGTCTTAAGACTAGTATGTGCAGTGTATTAGTCAGGATAGGACAAGCTTTGCTCAGTAACAAATAAACCCTTTAGACCAATTACAGGGTGACATGTCCCATGACTGTGAGATCCCGGCCCCCTCCGCCCCAAGCTGGCAGGGTCCTGGGAGTCCCAGCACGGCTGCTCTCCACCCTCCTTACTTAGTAGGTCCAGAGCCTCAAACTCCCATCATTCATTCACACCTCATCTTTACGACGGTCACCCCTTCTTGTGCACCTGCTCGTCTAGTTACTATTCGGATCAGTCAGGACAGGCGGGGCCTTGCTGTGGTCACAAACAAGCCCCGCATCTCAGTGCCTCATGAGAAAAAGGGTCCGTTTCTTTTCTGTGCTGAGGGGCCATCCTGGGTTGTGGTGGCCCCATGGCATGTCCTTCCTCTTCACTCCAGGACCCAGGCCGACTGGTCCTTTAACCGGACCGCTGCCAGGCAAGAGAAACCACGGTGTGGTGAACTTGGTGCCTGTTCTTAAGACTTCTGCTCCCACTCCCTCGGCCAGACTGGCTCGTGCAAATCACGTCGACAGAAAGGTACACTCCTGCCCAGCAAAGGTTGTCAGCAAGAATGATGCCTGCCACGCTACTTTTGATTTATTGCATTACTTTAGTTTTTCATTGAATTCGTCGGGGTCACACTGGTTAACAGAAGACATCATCTGTCTATCACATCCTGTGTTCACGGCCCCGTGTCTACCACGCTCCTCTTTTAAAAACACGAACTTAACGTTTTACTTAAATGAATTTGAGTAAACAGAGAGCCAGCCTTCACTTGTCAAGCACAGAAGGTGACCATGAAAATAAATGCACGACATCAAAGAGCAAAGCTGTGTGTGTGCAGGGGACCTAAAACCATCTCATGCTCCCTCGGTGGGGACACACTGGGAAACAACAGCGGAGCACATCAAGGCTCGAAGGGCCTGATGGCTGAAGTCACAGGTTCTGGAGTCAGGCAGACCCTGTAAGGACCTAGGTTTTTCCCTTTCTTGCCTGTGTGACCTGGGGCAGGTCACTGAACATTTCTGAGCTGTTTCTTCTTCTATAAAATGGTAGTAACAGAATCGACCTCCCGAGTTTTCGTGATGTCTAAAAGGCAGCCCATAGTGAGATGTGAGGAGCCTGGTCACCCTAGGAACACGCGGACTTGGTGAAGCTCTCTCTGTGTGCTCGTGACTGTCCCTACGCACTGCACGGACATGCAATCATTTGATCCTCCGCACAGCCCATGGAGGCCAGCCCTAGTCCCAGTAACCGCCTGCGGAGGAGGCGGAGCGGAGGGAGGGGATAGGGCCACCCAGCGAGGAGGGGCGGAGCTGCGGTTCCCAGCGGCGGTCACCAGGCTTCCTAGCCAGCCCTCCGCGCCTCTGTCCTGGGAGCCGTCTGGGGCCCAGTCCAGCCCAAGCTTCTCATTTTTTTTCTGACTTGGAAGCGGAGGGCCCAAGAGGGATGATGACTGGTCTCGCCTCTCACGGTCCTCTGTTGTCCTGGTGCTCCGTGGGGTCTGTCCCCTGGCACCCACTGGAGGGTCAGGTCAGCCTCTGGACCCTGGGAAAGGACGGCCCGGAAGTACTTCCCGGCCGGAGGATGGACTGACTGCGGAGACGCTGCTATGGGCCCTGAGCCAAGAAGCACAGGGGGACAGGGACCTCCTAGAATGTGGGCGGGAAGCTCAGGAAGCTGGGCGGGGGCAGGGGGTGCCTGGCCGGGAGGCCCCACACCGGGTCGTCCCACACCGGGTCAGACAGAGCACGAAGTCCGGTCTGCGGTTGTGAGCGAGAGAAAGTGACACAACACGTGCTTATGGGAAGGGCTGGGCAGCTCAGGGGGTGGTGAGTGGCTGCAGCTCGTGGCTGGCCCAGGGGTCCGGGAGGCGGGCCGCAGTGCTGTCCTCATGGCGTCCCCAGCAGGCTGAATTAGCCAGCCACTTCCCATCCTGTGCCATTTTGTCAAGATTCAAATTCTCTAGCAGTGGTGGTCAACCTGGTCCCTACCGCCCACTAGGGGGTGTTCCAGCTTTCATGGTGGGCAGTGGCGGAGCAACCAAAGTATAAATAAAAAGCTAGATTTAACTATAGTAAGTTGTTTTGTGAAGATTTATTCTGCCAAACTTAGTGAAAATCTGACATAAAGTACTTGGTAATTATTATTATTATATGCTTTCACTTGCTGTAACTCTGCTTTATAAATTTTATAACGTGAAGTTACTTCCCTACTTTATAAATCACCATGACTGTGGAACCGGTGGGCGGTTAGAAAATGTTACTACTAACAGAGATACAGAAGTGGGCAGTAGGTATAAAAAGGTTGACTACTCCTGCTCTAGAGAGAATTATCAAACTGTTATAGGTCACATGCTTACCTCTGAGCCAGTCACCATGTCCAGGGGGATGGAGCACTCCGGTTTGCCAGACCTGGGCCACCTGTTTGTTTCTGGACCAGAGAGGGTCTGCCCCGCTCGAGTCCCATCCACCAGAGGCCAGAGCTGTTCCATCAGGAAGGGACTGCGCTAGCTGCGGGAGCGACTCCAGCCCCCACCCCAGACCCGCCCTAGGGTCTGGTCTCAGCGTAGGCAGAAAGAGGAGCTGTCTGCAGGCAGTGGGGACCCCCTACCTCCCCCGCCCAGGGCTGACCTGCAGAGCTCGGGTGGGGCACCTCTGGCCACACAGCTGAGGCTTTGTGTCCGCATGTCTGTCCAGGCGCTGGCCTGCTTGCTGTGCTCGGAGTCACTTGGTGGACTCCTGACCCAACTTTGTTCAGTTAATGAGTGCACCTCTGAGCTCTTATGACTTCGCTTTATTCATCTCTTTCTGTTTTTAGTTCCCCATTTCTCTAGCCCCGTGGTTGTCAACCAGCTCCTCAGTACAATGACCCAGGACTTCATAACATTCTGGGGTTCGAGCCACCTTCCAGACCAATTAGGCACTCTCCTGGAGTGAGGTCTAGACACCAGTGTTTCACCTTTTTTTCTCTCGCTTCCTTTCCCTTCCTCTCCCTCTCCCCCTCTCCCTCCCCTCCCCCTCCCTCTCCCTCCCCTCCCCTCCCTCTCCCTCTCCCTCTCCCTCCCCCTCTCCTGTTTCCCTCCCCTATTTAGTGAGAAGAGGGGAGGCAGAGGCAGACTCCTGCATACGTCCGGACAGGGATCCACCCAGCAAGCCCACTAGGAGACAATGCTCTGCACTTCTGGGGTCCTTGCTCCATTGCCACCAGAGCCATTTTTTAGTGCCCGAAGTGAAGGCCATGGAGCCATCCTCAGTACCTGGGGCCAACCTGCTCTAATTGAGCCATGGCTGCAGGAGGGGAAGAGAAGAGAAGAGAAGAGAAGAGAAGAGAGGAGAGGAGAGAGAGAGAAAGAGAGAGAGAGAGAGAGAGAGAGAGAAGCAGGATGGGGAGAGGTGGGGAAACATATGAGCGCTTCTCCTGTGTGCTCTGACTGGGAATCAAACCCAGGACATCCACACGACGGGCCAACGCTCTACCACTGAGCAAACCGGCCAGGGTCACCTTTTTTTCTTTTTCTTGTTTCTTCCTGCGGGTGATTTTTGTATGAGGTGTGAGGTAGGGATTCAACTTCCTTCACTCTTTCACCTGTGGATGTGCAGTTGTCCCAGCAGCATTTGTTGAAAAGACTATCCTTTTTCCATTGAATGAACCCTTACCAAAAGTCCATTGACCATAAAAACATGGGTTTATTTCTGGGTTCTCAATTCTACTCCATTGATATGCATGCCAAGACCACACTGTCTTGATCATTGCAGTTTTATGGTAGATTTTGAAATTGGGAAGTGTGAGACCTTCAGGTTTTTTTTTTCTTTTTTTCAACATGGTAAGACTGTATCCTGGGATCCTTGAATTTCCATATGAATTTTAGGATAAACATCCATTTCTGAAAAGGAGTAGGCTGGGATACTGATAGGAATCGCATTAAAATTTTTCTTTATTTTTCATTTTCAATGGACATTCAATGTTCTATTGTTTTCAGGTGTACGGCGTAGTGGTTAGACATTTCCATAACTTACGAAGTCATCCACCAATAAGTCCAGTACTGCCTGACGCCACGCGTAGTTATTACAGTCTGACTGACCACGTTCCCTGTGCTCTGCTTTATCTCCCGGTGACAGTTCTGAAGCCACCAATTTGTACTGACAGGATTTGCACCGAAGCTTAGATCAGTCTGGAAAATCTTGCCAAGATGACAACTCTACTAAATCTTCTGATTTATGAATTGGGATGTCTTATCATTTATTTAGGTCTTCCTTAATTTCCTTAAATGGTATTTTGTAATTTTCAGAGTATAGGCTTTTTGCACTTGAGTTACACCCGTGTTTTTTTTTAAAGAGCCCTAGGTGATTCCAGTGCACAGCCAAACTTCCATAAAGATTTAAGTAGTGAACAGTGCCCTTAGAGATTTTCTCCAGGCCACGTCTTACCTCATTTATTCCTCACAATAATCCCACGGGCCTCAAGACCCTGAGGCCTTTTATACATGAGAAAAATGAGGCTCACTTGTTATTATACAGGTCGCAAGCGGTAGAGCAAAGATCTCCACTCTGGCCCACGACTCCAGCCGGGTCTCTTACATGCTGCTTAACATTTCTCACCTTATGCCCTGGGGCATAAGATCGTCCGGATACGCCAAGGGCTGTGGGTTCCATCCCTGGTCAGGGCACATACAAGAATCAACCAATGAATACATACTTAAGTGGAACAAATCTTTCTCGAATCAATCAATAAAAATTAATAAAGCAAACACCTCACCTTCCCATACACACTCTTTTTAAAAACACTTTTGAGTCTATCGCATCTGCAGTTCCCCGCCACTGGGGTGCGCCCACCCTGTGCCCGCTCCAGTTTAGCCTTTGTTAACATCTCTCTTCCTTTGTCACACGCACTTCAAATGTTACCTCCCTTGAAAGGCTCTGCCTGAGTCTCTCTTGTCACTCTCGGCAGGAGCGACGCTGTCACTCCCGCACCAGGCTTCCGGAAACTGCCTCCTCTACAGCATGGATACCGCGCCATTGTAGGATTAACAGCGTGGCCACTTGGACACTCCTGCGACCCCTCTGCTTGAATCACGGCTGGCTCGTGCTGGGAACGATGGCTGCGGCTTCCAAGGCTGGGCCATGCGGGCCCGCACAGCCTCTGCCGCTCACTCGAACCCTGGCACTGGGGCCCCGAGCCCCACGTGAGAAGTCGGTCTGCCCCGTGCTTGCCCCGTGGGACAGGCCACTGCTAAGTGCTCTGGGTGACAGTCCTTTAACCATCCAGCCTGACCCCAGAGCCGGGAGTGAAGAAACCACACGGTAAGGGGTCTTCCGGCATCCACTCATTCGGGTCACTCCAGAGGAGGCCTCAGATGTCAGGGAGCAGAGAGAAGTTTCCCGGCTGGGCCTTTTGGGAATTGCGGGGCCGCAGAATCCGTCCGCCTTGTGGTAGCTGTCCCGCACTGCTGGGTTTCGGAGCCGTGTATCCCACAGCGGCAGAGCACCGGGGGGGGGGGGGGGGGGGGGGGGGGGCTTGTGCATGTCTCCCCCACTAGACTGTGGACTCTCGGAGGCCGGGACAGAGTCCAGTTCACCTTTTTCTCTCCCGTTCCAGCAGGGCGCCTCGCTCAGAAGAGGAGCCTCATAAACGTTGCTTGAGTACGGTATGAAGTTGTACGTGGTCCAAATTGCCCTGAGTTGGGGCCGACACGAACGTGTCCTACCAACATGGCAGCCACGCCCCCAACTGGACCACGAGGATCACCCATGCATACACCCGGAGCCCCAGCCTTTTCCTTTCTGAAGATGTGTTCTTTCGGGGCCCATTTGCCTGTCGATCGGGGGTATGCGCGTTTCTTAGCCCAGTGTTGTTTGCAAGAAGCCAAAGTGTTCATAACAAATCATTCACACTGGTGACTTCCAGCGTGGGGAACCGTGGCTGGGAACCGAGTCGGGGACAGGGGTCCCTATCTAGACTTGAACACTTTTTGAATTTTGAAGTATGTGTTAGCGCTTGTAAAATAAATATTGATATATGTGCTGCATAGTTTGACTTGGAACAGAATATTCTTCTTTAAATAGACTCAATTAAAGAAAATAAATACATTTATTGAAAAGGAAAGTTTGCTTTGCTATCCTCAAAGGAAACCTGGTATCATTTGCCATTTAGAGGGGCTCGTCCTGAGGGTGCAGGTTCTGGGAAGGAGCACTGGAAGCTTCTGGAAGCTCAGTGAGATGTCCCTTCTCTTACAGGTTCGAGTCCGGGGCTAGCTAGAGGAGGTCAGCCACGACAGAGACGTGTTAACAACCTATTATCACCGAACTGTGACATTCTCATCGTTACAAGGCTTCTGGGATAATTACTCAGGAAACCATATTTTTCATTATGCAATTTAGTGTTACTGCTGTCATCCATGTGCACCCAGAATGATCTCGTGTGGCCTCTGGAATCATCTTGTGCTCTGTTATGGATATGCATCAGTGTTCCCAAATAGCCACATCCTTCTTCATATTCCCAGTTGGTTAGGATCATGTGACTAGTTCTGGCCAAGGGCCTGCGAGTGGAAGTGTCCTGTGTCACTTCTAGGCTGTGGCAGGTAAGTGCTGATGTACTTCCTCCATCTTTTTTGGTTGGAGGCCGTGGATTCTAGATGTCACCATCATACGGCCATCCTTGCAGGAATGAGAAAAAAACTTGCAGTAAGGCGCAGAAGGCTTGGGGCTGTGCAGCAATGCGCGGAGGGCTCAGGCCAGTGTGGGAAGGCACGGAGGGCTCAGTCTGGGGGCAGAAAGGCGCGGAGGGCTCGGAGCTGTGCAGGAAGGCGCGGAGTGGCCCATGCTGGAAGGCACAGAGGGCTTGGGGCTGGTGCGGGAAGGCGCGGAGGGCTTGAGGCCAGTTTGTTTCTGCCTCACAGCTCAGGCTGCGCCCTACACCTGGGAAATACTATCTTTGACTAACCCTTTATCAACATGGGACCTCCACTTTGGCCCCTAATTTTTTCCTTCTTCTCCTTTCTCCCCCCCCCCCATTCTTCTTTCTCCTCCTCTTCCTCCCTTCCTTATACGTTCGACTGACATCCTGACTGATGACTCACCATCACTCTGGGTTTACTTACGGACTCACACTCTAATAGGCTGTCTCCACAGGTAGCAGTCACCTCTTCAACCTCTGAAAGTGTCTGTTTGCATACTTTCAGGGGCAGGAAGCTCACTTCCTATCCAACTGGTCCCTCGTGTCACTGGGCGACACCGTCTATATTGTATTAATTAAACAACGTTCCCACTTCTGTCCGCTTCCGCTTTCCCCTCTCCACAGTCCCACTGAGCTGTTTTCCTGGAGCCAGGAGAGCCTCCCTGACGAGTGACATCTGAGCTGAGATGGTGTCGCAGGCTGGACACCGTCTCCGCAGACACAGGAGCACGGAGGGGCCGGAGGGCGGAGACGGGTGAGAAGAGGATGGAGGGCCAGCCAGCGGCCACATCCTGCGGAGACTTAGTGTCAGTTCCTCTCCAGGCAGGAGACAGATGGCACACCCAGCGGGTACCTGACGGAAGATGAATGACAGAACTGTCACAGCAGCGCTGGTGGCTGTTTGAGCTCAGCCCTTGGGATTCAAAGGAGAGTTTCAGGTTTGGGGGTGGGGTGCGAATGGGCGAGGGAGGGGACGGGCGGCAGATTGTACGCAGCGGCCTTGTCTTGGGTAAGTCTCTGGAGGCTGGGTTTCTCTTTGTAAGGTGGGGCGGTCACAGCACCCACTTCTGGCTGGGTGGCGGAACCCCTAACCCCTAAGTCTGCGAGCTCTGGGTCTTCATGGCTTGCACCCCGGGGCATTGCCACTGCCTGGCTGCGTGCCCTTACCTCCTCTGGGCCTCAGTGGCCTGCCTGCCGCATGGCTTCCTGCGGATAAACGGAGCCCACATTTGAAGGGTGTCTGCCGGAGAGGAAGCCTCAGCGGATACCATGCACGCCCTTGCGTGGATGCCCTGGCCCAGCCCGGGTGCGGTTCCTTCTTGCTACCCACTCCACGCAGCTGCTCCACCAGGACTGTCCAAGTTCTAGCAGCGGCCGCTGGGCTGCAGCAAAGAGCTTCCCTCAAAGCTGCAAACGTGACTCTTAGGAAAAAAAAGTGTATGTGGTGGCAATGATGGGGGGAACTTTCCTGGATTGTTGCCTGCGGCAAACACGGCTTTAATTAATTTAAACTATTTCCTTTTCCCACCCCAGCTCGTTATCCTTTTTGACGGAGGAGGGAAGAGAAAACCTTTGCAGGAAAAAGCTACGGGAGACGTTTCTCTTTTCCCTGCAGCGGATGCCAGCCCAGGAGATGCTGAAGTTTGCAGGCTGCGCGCGCTGCGCCGGAGCCGGGGCCGCCGCTTGGAGGGCCGGTTGCTAGGAAACGCGCGAGGGGCGGGCTCCGGGAGCGGAGGCCGGGACGCGCCTGGTGCCTCTCCCGGCTGCAGTGCCGCGCGCTGCCGCTAGAGAGCAGTAAGGGCCTGCGGATGCCGGCCACGTTGAGTCAGAGGCGGGAGGGCGCCTCCAGCTGGGGCTCCAGGCTGCAGGGGTCCGAGGCGCGGCCAGGGACCCATCTCCCCATCACCTCCCTCACTCCCCCTTCCCAGCCTTCCGCTCTGGCTGCCCCGAGGCCCTAGGACCAGAGCTGTCCAGGGCAGCAGGTCACCGCCCTTTCCCTTCCTTCATCTCTCCTGTAGTTCATGAACCCACCCATCCTTTCTTCCTTAATTTCCTCCACGCCACGCCCTACTTTTCTTCCTTCTCCCTCTCCCTCCGTCCCTCCTTCATCCCTTCATCCCTTCCTTCCTGAGTGAGGGGCGCGGAAAGGTGGGGAGGGTGCCCTATGCGACTGGAGGGGTCATGATCCATGGCAGCTGAGGATTCACAGAGTGTCACCATGTGGCAGGCACAATGTAGAGTGTGTCCTAACTGTCACATTCATAGGCCTCCTTTTGCCAGGAAGGAAGGCTCAGGGAGGTTTGCTTAACATCACTGTGCTGACTTGACCGTGGGCACAAAGAGTTCGGACTTTTCTCCTTCCTGAGTGCACAGAAAAGGACATTGCCCAGCCTTTTGGGGTTAGGCAGGGCCATGTGACTAGTTCCAGGCCATGACATGTGGGTGCAGGTGACGGGTGTCATTCTGGGCAGAAGCAGGGAAAGCCCTTCTGTAATTATGAAGGTTCTCCATGCCCCCAACCCCGACCCACACCCCACACCCCGCACCCTGCACCCAGTGGGTCTGTTGAGGCAGTGGGACCGCTGTGCTGAGCAGTTAGCAGAGGCGAGCAGCTGTTCTGCCAGGTCAATTTGCCTAAAGATTAAGCCACTGAGATTGGGGGATATTTTGTTACTGCAGCAGCTCCCAGCCCCCCTTGGTGAATACCCTACAACCAGGAGGTGAGGTGGCTGGGATCAGAACCCACACCTTTCGAGCCCAAGGAGAAAAGCCCAAACTATTCGTGCCCCTAACTCAGGGAAGGCTCTCCCCCATTACATTAGAAGCAGAGCCCAGGAAGGTGCGTGCTGACGCCATTCATTCACAGCTGCGCAGTCTTCCCTTCCTCCTCCGCCACTCACATGTTAACGTTTCTGGAATCAGGTTTTGTCTTCTAATCAATGGCTTTTCATAACCCTTGCTGGCCTGGTGGCAGTGTGACACAGTTGTCATTGCCTGACACATTTTCGCCAGATTTTTGAAAAGTGCCAGCGTCGGAACTTGAAGAATGTGCGTCTCCTTGAAAGGAAATCTCAGGGACATGGAGGAACACTTAAGAAACAGTGTATCACCTACCCTCTTGATGTCCCAGAAGGTGATATCATGTGCCAAGCGCAAACATCAGCGGGGCTGAGTTGAATGATGCTCACAAGAGTCAAATTCGGAACGTGAAGATGTTTCAGGACGCCTTGACAATTTATCTGGCCGATAGTTCACATTCTATATATGTGCAGTAGTGATATGTGAGAACAACCTATCTTTCAATCTAAGTCCAAGAAAGCCCTTTCCGTACACACACAGTAAACACCCCCAAGTGGAATCAAGCTCTGTGTGCTGGTTTAGCTGGCAGTGTGTTTTTTCTTTCTTAGCTGTGCACGAAGTCGCACCCTACAGTCAAAGGCATCTTAGGTTTGCTGAAATCTGGTCTCTGTGGATCTCGGGGGGCAGAGTCTGCCACCCTCCATTAGCTCCCTGGTGGGCCCGGGCGGGTAGATGCCAGGAAAGCTCGCTGGTGCGGAGGGGCTGGCACCACTGGGCGCCCTCTCCTCAGATGCCTGCTGTGTGCCCGAGGAACCTGGCTTTGCCTTCTCTTCTCTGCGGTGTCTCTTTCTGACAGCTGCTGGTTTATGGCTGCTCAGTGGAGCTGACGGAGTTCAGGAGGAATGCAGGCTTCTCAGAGGGGCTGCGGCGTCCTCAGAAACGTAATAAAGAGAGAGCAAGAGGGCTCCCCAGGCCCTTTCCCGGGAAATCAGATGAAATTCCTGGAATGAAGATGAAGACGGCGGGTGTATTTTCCTGTCTGTCTTCCTTAGTGTCCGGGGCCTGGAGGGTGGCCCTGGTTTAGACAGCCGCTCCGTCCATGGGGCCAGACTTGGGGTGAAGAGGCGGGCGTAGGACCCGCTGACCCCAGTGCTTCCCCGCTCCGCCCTTGCTCAGCCCACTCCCTCCTCCCTGCTCTGGCCGGATCAGCCAGGGCGAGCGGTGCAATGCTGAAAAACAAGCAGCCCTCACATCTCAGGGTCAGCGGCTGTAACCATGAAGGCTTCATCCTTTCTCATGCTTCTGTGCCTCCCAGGTTCCTCCTTACTCAGAGACCCTGGTGGGCAGAGCCTCCACTGCCAAGGCCATTCCAAGTTGCCCATACAAAGTGACACCATGGCTCAAGCAAGTCCTGCGGCCACGGCTGACGGAAAAGAAAATGCAGTCGTCCACACGATGGAATATTTCCGTGCAACCCAACGACTTCCTATCGGCCACGCTCCCATCTGTGACCGTGTCCTTGTTCCCAGCCAGAGCCCGCATCTCTGGCCACACTCCGTCCCCCAGTCTCCACGTCCCTGATCGGGACCCCGTGACAGAGGCTGTATTTGTGAGACTTCGAGTCCTGGCGTTCGCTTCTGAAGGTGTAGACTTGTGTCTGCTCTCCGGCACCGATTGTGACCCCTGCTGCCCATTTCCATGGCTGAGTGCCCTGCCAGGACGAGAGTCCCTCCCCCTGTGCCCCCTGTGCCCAGCACAAAGCCCGGCACAGGACAAGTTTGCACATGGAAGAGAAATGGCACATTAAACGAGGGACAGAATGAGTCTGTGGAAGGATGCTGTGTCCCTCATCCGGGGAGTCCAGACGGACTGAGCTGGATCCCGGCCTCTGCCCCTTGACTCGCACTGTCACGTGTGCATGCGTGCGTGTGCGTGCATGCATGCGTATGTGTGTATGGGGCGTGTGGAGACCCTAGTACTTCAGGCACACCCTTAAGGGCTGGGCTGTAGCTTGAGTGAGAAGATGCAGGTTTGGGTTGGTGGATCCCAATGTGTCGTTTCATTTCTAAAAGGGTGTCACCAGATCAACGCAGCTGCTCTGCTGAGACCAATGGTTTGCCACCTCCCTGCCCCACCCTGACCCGCACGGCACATGACCTCACGTGGCGATCTGGTTGTGAGCATTCCCAGAGCACAGACAAGACAGATTAGAATAGCGTATAAAGCATACACACAGATTAAAAAAATAACAGTAGAAGAAACACCCAAGTGGGGAGCTAGGACATTCCCAGGACTTTGAGAACTCCTAGCTGCTCTTCTCCAGTTAAAATTTCCCCCCTTTCCAGAAATTAACCCTATCCGGAATTCCAAGCTAACCTTTTCTTCCTCTTCTCTGCTGCCTGGTGGACCCTTGCCGGGGCTGGCTTCAGTAATTCATTCGTTCTGCAGGTGATGGACAGATGGTTCGTTTCCAGTGTTGGGTGACTACGGACATTTCTATGTATGTCACCTGACTCACTCATTCAAGGGTTTATCTAGGTGAGTGCTGCCTGGCCGTGGGATTTTCTCCTTGAAAACCTGAGAGGTGACTGCAAGCGGTTCTGTCCAGCGTTTGAGCTCGGGCCAAGCTCCTGTGTGGGAAGCCCTGTCGTCCCACATCCGTGCTGGGAGAGCAGACACGTGCTCACCAGTCTGTTTGGTGTGAATGGATACCTCATTGTGGTTTTCATTTGCATGTTTCTAATTACAGACGTGGTGGGGCCCCCTTTGTATGTTCACCGGTTGTTTGAGTTGCCTCTTCTGGGAAATTCCTGTTCATGTCTTTTGCTCATTTTTTTTTTCTAGCGGATTTTGTCTTTTTCTTACCAATTCGTAGGCACTGTTAATAAAATTTGAATAACAGTTCTTTGTTGACTTGTTTTACAGGCTGCGAATGTCTTCTCATCCATGGCTGCATTCTTGAAAAAATTCTAACAATATGGCAAAAACTAAAGTTCCTTTGAGATCCCCTCACTCCATTCTTCCCCCCTCCACCACAGAGCAACAACTATTATCAGCGAAGTGTGTTTTCCTGCAACTGTCTTTTATGCACTTGCACGCACATGCACTCACACACACACATGCACACATATTTTATAGGAGTACATTGTTTTCTTCTGCTTGTTCCAAAACAAATGGGATGCTACTGCACACACTGCTTTACAACACTCTTACTTCGCTTACTGTGTCCTGGACATCTCTCTTTAGTCATTCATCTAGATGTATTCTATTCTTTTTGTCCACTCTGTTGTATTCTATACTATGGCTGTATTATTCTAATTAAGTTATTTCTTTATCTTTTTTTTTTCTTCTCTTAGTTCAGTGAGAAGAGGGTAGGCAGAGATAGACGTCTGCATGTACCCAGACTGGGATCCACCTGGAAAGCACACTAGGGGGCGATGCTCTGCCTGTCTGGGGTGTTGCTTCGTTGCTCAACAACTGAGCTCTATCCTAAGTGCCCAGGGACAGCTTGCTCCAATTAAGCCATAGCTGCAGGAGGGGAAGAGAGAAAGAGAAGTAAGGGGGGGAGGGGTAGAGAAGCAGATGGGCGCTTCTCTTGTGTACTCTGACCAGGAATTGAATCCAGCACATCCACATGCCAGGCCTATGCTCTACCATTCAGCCAACCAGCCAGGGCTAAATATTTATCTAAAGACATTGAGGTTGTTTCCGGCGTTTCAGTTTCACAGATGATTTGCAGTGACCACCCCTCTTTGTACCTCTGTCTCTGACTGCTGTAACAACCCAGGGCCAGTCCTGTAAGGCCAATCCTTCTAAGCAGAAGTGACCAGAATCCGTTTGCTCTTTTGCTTTATTATCAGTGTTGACATCTCCAAGTCATTTGTCTTCAACCATCTTGTTGTGGACCAAGTTGTGTCCCTCCCCAAATCATTGTGTTGAAGTCCCTGTAAAGCCCAATGTGACTATATATTTAGAGATAGGGTCTCTAAGTAGAGAATTCAAATTAAACAAGGTCATAAGGGTAGGGCCCTAATCCAATAGGACTGGTGTTTTTATAAGAAAAGGAAGAGACAGCAGGGCTTTCTCCGTCTCTCCACATGCCGCAGAAGAAAGGCCATATGAGGGCACAGCAAATAGGTGCCCACCTACCAGCCAGGAAGAGAGCTCCCACCAGAAACTAAATTGTCCAACATCTTGATCTTGAATTTCTAGCCTCCAGACTGTGAGGAAATACATTTCTGTGTTTAAGCCCCCCAGACGGTGGTATTTTGTTACTGCAGTGGGAACAGACCTAAGATTAATTATTGCCCTTGGGGAAACTGAGGCAGCTCCCCAAATCCTTGCTCGAGCCCTGGCCTCTTGTTTTATGAAGAGACTCTTTCTCAGGGCTGGCTGGCCTGGGGCCAGTGCCTGGGGCCAACGAGAGCAAGCCCCAGTGACTTCCACCTTTGGTGTCCTTGTGGTCCAGGAAACCCATTTTCTGTAAATCTCTCATTAGGGCCAAATACACCGGAATGTTCCCCTAACCTAATACATTTAGCTAACTATTTAATTGGGTGATTGGTAACAGTTTCAGAGGAATTGGATTGAATAACCACAGAGTACTCTAACTCTCAAGGAAGAAAATGATAATGCGTTCGAACGTAGGCACGGCGAGAATACTGCCGAGTCTCTTATCCAAACAGATCTACCCACATCACGTCCCTTCGGTGGGGACTTGGTTTTGCTTTTCTGAAAGAAAGCCTGCTTTTTAATTATGTTCACTTTTAGAGGGCCATGAAATGTCAACGGGAGGCCCAAAGTGCACTAATATTTCTCCCCTTAAATGGCCTTCTACAGAATCGACTGCTCTGCCATTTGCAAGGAGCCGAGTTGCTTAGTCTTGTTTGCAAGAACAGGGGGAGGCTATTTGTTGATCCTCTAACCTTCCTAACAGCCGTCACAAGGCCCAAATAATACTCATGGCAATGGTTAGCTCCGCCCCCAGAACGATCGCTTGCATAATTTTGGCCCCTGCAGCGCACCATACTCCTGAGCCACTCCCAGCCCCCATATCCGATTAAATCCCCAGTCCTGTTGATTGGCCCTCTCTGTGGTCTGACGCGGCACCTGCCCGACAGCACCCTCATATTCTAAGTGCATCATGAGGGCTCCGCTTTGCTTTCTCGGAAGCTGTGCGGTGTGATATCGTTGCTCCTCTCACACAGGATTAGATAAACCTAAGTTCGGTCAAGTTAAATAAAATGAGAAAGTCAGTTCTGCAGGAGCACTGATCACACTTCCAGTGCTGCGTGGCCACACGTGGCTAGTGGCTACCACGTGGGACAGCACCGATACAGAACGCACTTCTATTAGACAGCTCTGCCTCAAAGCTCCCGGGGTCACTCAGCTGTGTGCACAGCCTACCCAGGTGTGCAGATGAGCTAACACCGTGGTGGGCTTCCTCCAGCCAATGGGAGACGGGAATTTCCTGGGCTCCTTGTCTTCCCCGGGGGGCCAATCCTGTCTCCAGTGGGCAGTTCTACTTGGATCTCCAGATGGTCCCCAGTGGGCTTTCAGCGCCAAGTGCCCACAAGCTTAGCTTGCTCCTTGGCATGTCAAGGCAGGGGTCGGGAACCTATGGCTGGCGAGCCGGATGTGGCTCTTTTGATGGCTGCATCTGGCTCATAGACAAATCTTTAATAAAAAAAACAATAACATTAAAAATATAAAACATTCTCATGTATTACAATCCATTCATTTCCTACTGCTCATGTTCATGGTTGCAGGTGGCTGGAGCCAATCACAGCTGTCCTCCGGGACACCACCAGATTTTTATTGGATAATGCGTAATGTACACGAGTCATTGTATGGCATTCATGGAATTACATTTAAAAATATGTGGCGTTCATGGCTCTCTCAGCCAGAAAGGTTCCCGACCCCTGCCCTAATGGATTCATCCCTCTTTTTCTGTCTCCTGTTCCCCACTTCCTTATAGTGTTTCCTAGATCACCTCCCGAATAAACCTCCTGCATCCAAGTCCCTGTCTTGTGGTCCGCTTTGAAGGCAGCCCTGACTGGGACACCATCAGATTTGTAAATTTCTCTCCACTTCTTCCCCTTCTGCCTCAGTGTAGAACTCCATCTTCTGTATCTGGATGACAGTGACAGGCTCCTAAACAATTTCACCACCCACCCAGCTACTATCACAGGGGTCGGGAACCTTTTTGGCTGAGAAAGCCACGAACACCACATATTTTAAAATGTAATTCCGTGAGAGCCATACAATATGTTTAACACTAAATACAAGTAAATGTATGCATTTTACGTAAGACCAACACTTTTAAAGTACAATAAGTCTCTGAATTCTTTTAATAACATTGTTATGCTGTTGCTAACCAATGATGAATAAAGTACTTCTTACCATTAATGCAACTTCTGGTGCTTCATGGTTGTGCTGATGGCTTTGTAATCTGGTTGATACGTGGTGACATTAAGCTTCATGCAGGCGTTGAGACTTCCATCCGTTAAACGTGATCGTAGGTTGGTTTTAACATTCTTTAGATGTGAGAAAGACTGCTCACATGCATATGTAGAGCCAAACATTGTCAGTACAGCAATACTCACACGCTGCAGTGTGTGGTATGTGACGGGAAGCGTGTTCCAAGTTTTGACAATCAGCTGGTCCGCGGGTTGAAGTTTTTTTATTTCACCCCACTTGTGTTTGCTTACCAACTCTGCTTGCTGTCATGCAAGTCTTTTCAAATCTTCATTCAGAGACTTGAACTTATTCACCCACATGTCTGAGGCCTTCAGATCAGCAGCTTGTAGCTCAAAATCTCTGACGGAGACACCGGGGCTGTAACTCAGGTCGGCGCTGTCCACTGCACACTCGTGTGGATGGGTGATGAACTTAAAAAGACAAGTGCACTCACGAAATTCTCCAAAGCACGCTTTGAATGACTGCAGGAGATTAGATGTGAAGCCCATTAGCTGCTGTAGATCAAGATGTTGAGCAGGGTCACTTGCTATGCATGCATCTCTAAACTCTCCCAGTTTTTTAAAGTATAGTAAGTGACCTGTTTCAATGTCAGCGGTGAAGAGTTCCAGTTTGTTTTCAAATGCAAACACTGCTTGTTGAAGGGATAAAACTGTATTTCCAATGCCTTGCATTTTCACATTGAGCTGGTTCAGATGTTCAGTCATGCCCACGAGATAGTAGAACTTCAGGAGCCACTCAGTGTTAGCTAACTCAGGATGCTTGACGCTTTTCATTTCAAGAAAAGTTCAGATTTCGCTCAGACAAGCTGTGAAATGGCTGAGCACCTTCCCTCTTGACAACCAATACACATTATTCCCAACTTCATCCAGCAGTGTTTTAAACTGGCGATCATCTAAAGCTCAGGCAACAATCAAGTTGACCACCCGAATGACCAGCGACATCACCTCACCAAGCTGCTCACCACACATCTGAGCACAAAGTGCCTCCTGATGTAGGATGCAGTAAAAACTTAGGATAGGTCTCTTTTTAGGTTCATGAAGAAGCGCTACGAATCCTCTGTTTTTCCCCACCATGCACGGAGCACCATCAGTACACACCAAAATAAGTTTATCCATTGGTAGATTTTTTTTCTTTAGTGAACTCAGTGAAAGACTTGAATAAATCCTCCCCTCTTGTTGTCTCTTTCATAGGCAAAACAGCAAGACTTTTTTCACGTAGTGTGTCACTGACAGCATCACACTGAACTGGGATAAATGGCTTACGTCTGTTGACTCATCCAAAGCGAGAGAAAAGAATGATGCTGCATTTATGTCCTTCACTTGTGTTGCCTCAATTTGATTTGCCATCATGATGGTACGATAGTGATCAGTTCTTGCCGACAGAGGCATGTCTTTTATTCGTTTGATTATCTTGTCTTTATTCAAAAAGTCATCAAAAAGTTCATTGGCAACATCAAGCATGAATGTTTTGGCATACTCCCCTTCTGTGAATGGCTTTCCATTTCTCACAATTGCTAAAGCACCAGCAAAGCTAGCCGAATTTCAGTCACCTTGTTGGGTCCAAACACAGAGTTGCTGCTGACTAGCTTGCAGTCTGCACAGAAGCTCTTGACATGCTTTCTTCCTGCTGTCCCCCACTGGATATTTCGATGCAAATGTAGTATGGTGTGTGTCGAAGTGCCGCTTTATATTTGACCGTTTCATCGATGCAGTCTTATCATTGTATATTAAACACACTGCAGAACCTGCTCTCTCCATGAAGGTGAATTCCTCTGTCCATTCCTGCTGAAAAGTATGATACTCTTCATCTTTTTTTTCTTTTAGCCATCTTCTTCATCAATAGGGTTTCTGCAATTAGCTAGCTGACTACTTGATTAAAAGGAGGTAAGTTTACTTCCTGACCTCAGAACGACCCGTGTACATTATGCATTATCCAATAAAAATCTGGTGTTGTCCTGGAGGACAGCTGTGATTGGCTCCAGCCACCCACAACCATGAACATGAGTGGTAGGAAATGAATGGATTATAATACATGAGAATGTTTTATATTTTTAATGTTATTATTTTTAATGAAAGATTTGTCTGCGAGCCAGATACAGCCATCTGAAGAGCCACATCTGACTCTCAAGCCAGAGATTCCCAACTACTGTACTATCAGTTAGTTTCCACACTGAAGCCAGAGGACAACTCACAGGACGGAAGAAGGAACAACCTCACCAGCCCCGTGCCTCCACCCTCTGATAACTCTACACATGCGCTGGTTGCCTCCCCTCCGCCCTCCCACAAATGCACACGCTGAAGTCCTAACCCTTCGTCCATCTGAATGGGATTGTATTTGGACATATGGTATTTAAAGGGGTCCTGCTCCAGTACGACTGGTGTCCTTTTGAGAGGAGATTAGGACACAGAGATAAACAGACGGACGACCATATAAGGACATGGAGAAGTTGGTCATCTACAAGCCAAAGAGAGAGGCCTCAGAAGAAATCAACCCTGCTGACGCCTTGGCCTTGGACTTCCAGCCCCCAGGACTGCTGGGAAATACATTTCTGTTGTTGAAGCTGCCCATTCTGTGGCGCTCTGTTGTGGCAGCTCTAGCTGACCAATACACGCTCCATCTCCCTGAGAACAGTGCCCAGAGCCCTTAAAACAGCTTCTGAAGCCTGGTAGTATCCAGTGCTAACTCACACCCCACGCCTCTCCCCTCCGACCCCTAAGCCACTGCAGTTAGGTGAGTTCATGGGCATGACGTCCTCATTGCCATTGGGCGGCGGTAAAACTTTTGGCTCGGAGACAGTGAGAGGTACCTCGTTACTGTCTGGTGGACATTCAGCTGCTCCAGGAGAGTTATGGGGAGCTCTCTACCACCCCCCCAGAGGATAATGTTTCTTATTCAGCTCTGGGGGAGGTTGGGCGCCTTCCTTCCGCCTGTTGTGGGTGGAGACAGAGCCCGGCGCCGTGCGGCGGAGTGGGCGTGGCCTGGCGGGGCGTGGTTACTGTCCGCACATTTTCTGCCTTGTTTGGTGGCCCTTTTCTGTCCCTCCGTCCAGAAAACAACCAGCTTTTGTTGGAGCTTTTTGTCTGTGCCTGATGACATTTCTGGATCGCTGGCTCCTTCAGCGCCAAGTCTGGGAGAGAGGAGGCGGAAAGAAAGCCGGGCCAACTCGCGGGGCCCCAGTGTCCTTGGCCAGTCCGTCTCTCCTCTCGCTTTTCAGAGTCTCACGATTGTTCTGTATATAATGGCCGGGCTTTTCAGTGTGCTGGGGCAGGAAGAATGGGGAAAGCACACCTCCTTCATCTTCCTGGAAGCATACGTCGATAGACAATATGTCAATGCCATATTTTGAAAAAAATCAAAGTCAATGCAAAAAAAAAAATCCAGGATAAACAAAAATTCGAACATTTGAAACAAAGACAGGGTCAGTATCATTGACTTCTCCACTTTGTCTTTTGCTCCGGCATGGCTCGCCACAGCGCTGTGACTCACCCTGGTGTCATTTAAAATGTTTGTCTTTTGTTCACCATGGATGCTTGGGTTAATTTTGACGTTTACAAATATTGCATTGAAATGTTTACCTTGATTTTTGAGTCCTTTTGGTCCCCCTAAATAGTATATCTGAGGCAAATGCCTCACTTGCTTCACCCTAGTCCTGGCCCGGGTTTATGTGGCCTTTTAAAACCATCCAGCCCAGCGTGGCCGTGACCTTCTGACTGGGGAGGACGGTTGTGAGGAGCCCAGCTGCCTGAGCGCTGGGCAGGGGGCGGTCCCTTTCCGATGTCCCAGCCCTGGGCGTGGCCATGCAGCGGTATGCAGGTGCTTCAGCTGCTTTGAGGGCAGAAGCCAGTGGGGCTGGTGCAAGGATATCTCCCCACCCCCACCCCACCCACCCTGGCTACAGTAGGACTTGGAAAAACCCTCCAACGCTGCCAAACCTATTTTGTGACAAAAGTTGCTGAAATTTCATAAGTGGTATAGTGACAAATATTTAGCGAATCAATTACCTGGTAAATTGGTCATTTGGCAAATGGATTTTCTATGCATCTGTGAGTGTCCCTTGGGAAGACGTTGCTGCCCAGTGTCTGAGGTCATCTCCGGGGACTTCCCTGCTCTCCCAGCAGCAGCCTTCCTGAGCCGCCGTCATTCCGCTGCTCCTGGACCGGTCGGCGGGAGCTAACTTCAGAAGGTCCGATGGGTAGTGAAGGGAAGGAAGGAAAAAAGAGGCAGGAACTGAGAAGCAGGAATGGACTGT
This sequence comes from Saccopteryx bilineata, assembly GCF_036850765.1. Lineage (NCBI taxonomy): Eukaryota > Metazoa > Chordata > Mammalia > Chiroptera > Emballonuridae > Saccopteryx > Saccopteryx bilineata. The sequence goes on from NC_089493.1 coordinate 293,025,700, forward strand.
TTCCTGTAGGGAGGGAGGTCAAGGAAAGGCCCCTCTGAGGAAATGACAACTGAGCTGGAGAAGGAGGGGCCGTGGCCACAGCCCGGGAACAGCAAGAGCAAACCAGAGGGCAGGGTGGGGTCTGAACCCGGCGCCAACACTGCCTCTGCCACTCCTGAGCTGTGTGCCCGGGGCCCAGCCACGTGGCCTTCGGAGCCTCAGCTTCTCCATCTTTACAACGAGGATGATGATACTGACCTCGAAAGGCTGATGTGAGGAGAAAAGGGGTCAGGGTTGCTATGGACTGAACTGGGTCCCCCTAAAATTCGTATGTTGAAGCTCTAACCCCAGTGCGACCTCATGGGGAGGCAGGGCTTTGGGGAGGTAATTCCGGTTAATTGCGGTCCTAAGGCTGAGGGCTGAACCCAGGAGGGTTGGTGGCCCTACAGGAAGAGGAGGACAGGTCTCTCCACCCTCCTCCCACGACCCCCGACCCCCTGTTGCCAGGCACTCCCACCAAGCAAAGGCCAGGGGAAGACACAGGGAGAAGGTGGCCCTTTGTAAGCCAGGAGAAGAGCTCCCACTAGGACCCGCCCTGCTGGTCCTCTGATCTTGGACTTCCAGCCTCCACAACTGTGAGAAAATATATACATTGCTGCCATTTAACACCCCCCCCCCCCCCAGTCAACGGTCCTTTGCTTTGGAAGCCCGAGCAGACGAAGACGAGGGCCGAGCATCATCTACGATTTATTTCTTAATTCATGCCATCAACAGACATTGAGATTTCCTGTGAAGTGTGAGGGAGTGTTCTAGTTACTGATGAGGGAGTGACAGATGTCAGATGTCATGGAGAAACGGGGGGAAATTAACCAGGGCTGGGGGATGGAGGTGGGGAGGGGATGCGGGTTCAGTAGGGTGGCGGGGGGCCTCTTTGAGAAGGTGATGTTTGAGTGATCTGAAGGAGGTGAGAATGTTAGGAAGTATTCCAAGATGAAAGGGGGGAACAGCAAGTGCAAAGGCCCTGAGGCAGGAATGTGCCTGGTGAGGCAAATGAGACAGCTCAGTGAGTGAGCAGGAGGAAGTAGAAGTGAGTTCAGACAGGCCATAGGGAGGCGGGAGCCGAAGTAGGCTTCTGAGCTGAGGAAGGACACACTCTCAGAGTTGCTGCTTTGTGGAGAAGACATAGGAACTGGGTGGCATGGGAGCAGGGGGACCAGAGGCAGCCACTGTAGTGCGTCAGGTGAAAGAAGATGGTGGCTCTGCCCAGGATGGGAGAGGGAGTTGTGACATGTGGAGACCTGGTTATACTCTGAAGGTAGATCCAGTCGGGTTTGCTAGGGAATCGCTTCTGAGGTGTGAGAGACCCTTGTTCTGCCCTTGGATGGCAGCCCCCGACCCTGGAAGCCCCCGAGTGGGTTTTTGTGCTTTCGTGATGACGATGACATGTGTCCCAATGCTCCAGAGATTCAGCCACCGCACCGGAATTGTGGGAACAAGGAGCTCTATTCTTCAGGTGTTTGCATCAAAGGAAACCCAGTTCTTCTATAAAAAATACATTAGAAGGAGCCGCTCCGTGGGAAGGGCAGAAAGAGCTGTGAACAGTCCGTGAGCCACCGCCAGCACTTGCTGTGGGTGGGTGTCTGAGCCTCACGGTCCACGGCCTTCTGAGAAGCCAGAATGGGATGCAGACTGGCTCTTTTTGTTGTTGTTGTTGAGGAATTACTTGCCTATAGCCAAGGGCACACATCTTGAGTGTTCTACAATATTTCTGACACCATAGAAATCTCCCTGTTCCCCTCCCAGTTGAGACGCCCCCACCTTCCCAAAGATAATGCATGCCATGGTCTCTGTCACCACGGGCAGTTGTTTGGCAACCAGAATCAGGTAGCTGTGCCCTTTGTGAGTGGGGGCAGGCCGTCTCCTCCTCACACTGTGCAAAGACACCAGTCTATCCACTTACTGTTGATGGATATTTGTTTTTTTTTTTTTTTTCTAGTTGTTGTTAGGAACATTTTTGTATATTCCTCAGGCAGACATAGACAATTATTTTTTCTTGAGAATGTACCCAGGAGGGGGATTGCCATGTCCAGAGGTAGGGGCATGATTAGTTCTGGCAGATACACTGCCCAACCTTTTCCCAGAGTGGATGTACCACTAAACCCTCCCACCAGCAGCGGTGGTGGGGGTGCAGGACTCTCAGTGATTCTGATTGGCTCAGGCTGTATACATGACAGGAAGCTGGGCCAACCAGGATTTGGAATTGAGACCCAAGCGTGGCAGAGAGAGAAGCAGCCCTGGTCCTGGCAGTGGTGTGGGGGTGGGGTGGTCAGGCTCCTCTGGGGTCCGCCTCGTGCCTGTGTCCTGTGTCCTGTGAGAAGTCCCTCCGTCCAAATAAGCTATTCCTTTCCCCCCGGGCAGCTCCTCCTTCTGCTTCAGCCCGTAGGTGCAAGTGGATTATCGTTCCCTTGCAACAAAGAGACTAAAAAACGCAATGTTATTTTCTCTGTTTACTGTCCGTCCTTCCTTTTTTCTTTCAAAGAGCGAGGCTTTTGGACAATGTCGTCTCTTGCTTAGCTGAGGGGAAGGATCGGGGAGGCTGCTGCTTCTTGGTCTTCCCTTCCCTGTGTGAATGGTCGTTATCTCAGGAGGGTCGCACACGACTCATCTCACAGCTGTGCACAGGGAGGCGCAGAAAGACAAGGGACTGGCTCGGAGGTGGTTCAGTTGGGGAGAGCCCCCCCCCCATGGGTCTGGCTCTGAAACCTGGGTCCCCAGTTCTGCCAGACTCCAACACCTCCACCAAGCCCTTTGCCTATGGCTGAGTCTCAGCGACTCCTTTGTCACTGCTTATGGAGATTGCCTTCTGTCCCAGCTCCCACCTGCCATCCAGACCAGGGGCAGTCTCAGTTGTATTGTAAGACAGGACAGCAGTCTCTTGCAGGGACTCCAAAGTCCCCCACCTCCGGGGGGGACTTCTGCCTATCCCTAAAATTTCATCTCATTTATATCTCCCTTCTAGCAGTGGCTTGCTTCATATTTTCCTTGAGAGTAATATAATTTGCTTCCAGAAAGGTTTTCTTTGTATGCAACTAAAATACCAGGTGGCGCTGTTATGTCAAAGTGGAGAAATATACTGGGCACTAAGTCACAATGACTTGAGTCATGGAGAGCAGGAGCTCTCCATGTCAGTGAGCTGTGGGACCCTGGGCAGAGATCAGGCCTCTCTGAGCCTCAGTTTCCTCATCTGTAAAATGGGAATGAGAAATCTTACCCTGTAGAGTTTTTTTTATAATTAAATAAGTAAAAGTGGGCCCTGACTAGTTGGCTCAGAGGTACAGCATCAGCCCAGCATATGGACGCCTGGGTTCAATTCCTGGTCAGGGCACAGAGGAGAAAAGACCATCTGCTTCTCCACCTGTCTCTCTCTACCTTCTCTCTCTCTCTTCTCCTCCCTCAGCCAGGGCTCCATTGGAGCAAAGTTGGCCCTGGGTGCTGAGGATGGCTCCACGGCTTCTGCCTCAGGTGCTAAAATAGCTCAGTTGCTGAGTAACAGAGCAATAGCCCCAGATGGGCAGAGCATCACCAGTAGGGGGCTTGCCAGGTGGATCCTGGTTGGGGCACATGAGGGAGTCTGTCTCTCTGCCTCCCCTCCTCTCACTTAAGAAAAATAAAAATACAAATAAATAAATAAACAAACACATAAATAAAAATAAAGTGTTTAGCTTCACACTTGGCACATAGGAGACCAATGGTTTTATTATAGTTGCTTTTGTCCTGGGAGTTCCCAGTAACAGGGAAACCTGTAAGGACGTGGATTTAATATTCTCAGTACGGCCGCCGCTGCCCAGCACACCCTTGACCCCCTTGAGATGCCTCATCAGCAAGCCCAGCCTCGCTCTGAGACTTTCAGGACGGGATCACTGGCAAGGAGGACTTGGCTGGTTGCTAGGTGCGGACAAAACAAAATATTGGTTTAGAAATATTAATAATTGAGAGAGTTTCAGCAGAGAATTGGCCAGCATTAGGGGAATTGAAAATTAAGACCAAAACAGTACCTCCAGCAGATTTCCTGATGAATAATTTATGGGGCCAAGGACCTAGGAGGGAAAACACCTTCTGTGTCTGTCCTTCCCGCTGCGGCCGCCAGCCCTGTCGCCAGGACGTTTCCCAACCCCTCAGTGCGGGAAGGGCATCTGAGGACGTAAAGAAGAGCCAGCAGCACAACCGAGTCCTGATTTGAATCTCCATTGCAGTTTTGCCGGGCTGTTGTGGGATCACCCATAAATGTTGCCCCTCCGTGAGCAGCAGCCCGGCCATCTTTGAACTGACTGGGATTCTTTGAGGTGGGGCTTGGAGCACCACCTAAGTCCTCGGTTGGTTCCCAGGGTGGTTTATACCCCAAGGCGTTTGCAGGATGGGGGGTAGGGGTGGTCTGTTCTATTTTCAGACCTCCCTCCTTCCTTCCTTGGGTGGTACCTGTTCTGAGTACCCACCCTGTGCTAGTCCCTGGGGCCGCTGGGCTCCAGGGGAGGAGAAAACTGTCAAGGAAATGGAAGATCACAACCCAGAGTGACTCGGATAAAGCTGTGCTGCGGAGCAGAACATAGTGAGAGTGCCGGGAATGGACTCCCTACCTGCAGCCTGAGGTGTGATCCGGGAAGGCTTCCTGGTGGAGGAGAACACCTGAATTGAGGCCAATGGAGAGTTTGGGTAGGAAACGAAGGGAAGGAAGACAGTGTTCCAGATAGAGAAAGATTTATTAAAAGCCCCCAGAAGCAAGAGAAGGAAAGGACTTTTGCGGGGACTGCGTGGGGACCCGAGCATGTGTGGCAGGGGCTAGAAAAGGGGCTGGATCCCGGAAGTCAAGTTAAGGCACTCATTTACATTTTGCATTTGGACTTTACTTTGAGGGTAACGGGGAAGCATCGAAGGTGTGAGCAGGGTGCTGAGAATACCGCTGGATTTATTTTAGAAAGATTCTGGGGTTGCACCGGGGTGGGTACTGGTGGCTCTCATTTTCTGGTGCAAACCCTCAGGGCATTGGTTTAAACGCTTCTCATGATTGCCTGTTGTCCTTTTAGAAAAAAGTCATTTTTCTGGTTTGCAAAGTTCATCCACGCTCATCCTGCTCTCTTGTTTCCGTTCACCCGCTTCATTTGCTCTCAGCGCGGCGCGGCAGGACGAAGTTGCGTGTTCCCAAGGAGGACACCCCACCCACCTCTCTCCCGAGCGAGCGAGGTGTCCGTCCGGACCTGACCCTGCCCAGTCTCCAAGGGCGGGGTCTCCCTCCACAGGCCAGGCTTCCTGAGTGGAAGTCCCACACGGGTGGCTCCGTCCGGACCTGACCCTGCCCAGTCTCCAAGGGCGGGGTCTCCCTCCACAGGCCAGGCTTCCTGAGTGGAAGTCCCACACGGGTGGCTCCGTCCGGACCTGACCCTGCCCAGTCTCCAAGGGCGGGGTCTCCCTCCACAGGCCAGGCTTCCTGAGTGGAAGTCCCACACGGGTGGCTCCGTCCAGACCTGACCCTGCCCAGTCTCCAAGGGCGGGGTCTCCCTCCACAGGCCAGGCTTCCTGAGTGGAAGTCCCACACGGGTGGCTCCGTCCAGACCTGACCCTGCCCAGTCTCCAAGGGCGGGGTCTCCCTCCACAGGCCAGGCTTCCTGAGTGGAAGTCCCACACGGGTGGCTCCCGGGAGAATTCCGGACCAGTGGGTATGTTTTGTTGGAACAGTGTGTTATTTTGAAAAAAAAAAAAGAAAAAGAAAATGTTAACTTAACTACCAGGAGGGTTCTCCTAAAGGGTCTGGAGTCAGGCTGAGCTTCGGCTGTGCTCGTCCGTGGGCCTGTCATCCGCAGGAGGGCTGGCTGGTTTCCGACGGCCCTGACACGAATGGCTGGGGAGACAGACGGGGACTGTCTCAGGGGCGGGGACTGTCTCACGGTGTCCTGGGCTGGACCTGGCTTGCTCGCACAACAGCCGTGGAAAGGAATGGGGAGGGTGTGGGCAGAAGCTGCAAAGCCCACAAGGGCCTAGACCAGGGGTCCCCAAACTTTTTACACAGGGGGCCAGTTCACTGTCCCTCAGACCGTTGGAGGGCCAGACTATAAAAAAAACTATGAACAAATCCCTATGCACACTGCACATATCTTATTTTAAAGTAAAAAAACAAAACGGGAACAAATACAATATTTACAATAAAGAAAAGTAAATTTAAATCAACAAACTGACCAGTATTTCAAAGGGAACTATGGGCCTGCTTTTGGCTAATGAGATGGTCAATGTGCTCCTCTCACTGAGCATCAATGAAAGAGGTGCTCCTTCCGGAAGTGCGGTGGGGGCCAGATAAATGGCCTCAGGGGGCCGCATGTGGCCCGTGGGCCGTAGTTTGAGGACCCCTGGCCTAGACTTTGAACTGTAGGCATCGCTTTGCCCACTGTGGGTTAAAGCAGATCACAGATCTGCCCAGACTCTGGGCAGTGGAGAGACACACTCCTCCTCTTCACGGGACGTGTTGCTAAGTACCCGTGAGACAGGCTAGTGAGAAGCTAGGAAAATTCCCCAGCAGGTAGAAAGGGGAAACTGAGTCAGGCAGCTGCACACACTGACTGAGCAGTGCACAGCCAGATGCAGAGTGTCACCTTCCTAGAGAGGACCTCGAGGCCTCCCTCAGCTGTATTTCAGCTCCAAGTGGGCCATGCCAGGACCAGCGGGGCCCTCAGGGGGGTCCACAGCCGGGGGTGGGGGCGCACCTGGAAAAGCTGGTGAATATTCTATTTTTTTTATTTTTTTTATTTTTTATTTTTTTTTCATTTTTCTGAAGCTGGAAACAGGGAGAGACAGTCAGACAGACTCCCGCATGCGCCCGACCGGGATCCACCCGGCCGCCCACCAGGGGCGACGCTCAGCCCACCAGGGGGCAATGCTCTGCCCATCCTGGGCGTCGCCATGTTGCAACCAGAGCCACTCTAGCGCCTGGGGCAGAGGCCACAGAGCCATCCCCAGCGCCCGGGCCATCTTTGCTCCAATGGAGCCTTGGCTGCGGGAGGGGAAGAGAGAGACAGAGAGGGAAAGCGCGCGGCGGAGGGGTGGAGAAGCAAATGGGCGCTTCTCCTATGTGCCCTGGCCGGGAATCGAACCCAGGTCCTCCGCACGCTAGGCCGACGCTCTACCGCTGAGCCAACCGGCCAGGGCCTGAATATTCTATTAAACGCTTCCTTACACACACTCCTAGTCTTGAAACCCTCAGAACAAAGGCCACAGCAAGCTCTCCCTCCTCTCCCGTCTCCACTCTCCCCTGCTTCCCTTACAAGCATGCATCTCCTAAACCCTAAGGGTCCTCGTCAGACTTGCAGCCAGGGGAACCGAGGTCAGTGGCTTGTCCGGGACTGGCTTACCCCGACCCTGTCTCCCAGGCCCCCTCTCCTCTGACTCTACAGTGCGCTGAAGCAGACAGACCCACCTAGGCTCTCCTACTGCTTTTTATACCCTAACCCTCCCTTGTTGCACTGTCCCCAGCGGTAATAAATATACTTTCAAAATCGCCTGGACTGGCGCTGTGAAATTTCTCCTGCAGGACATTCAGAACCGTCCCACTGCCGGCTGGCCCTAGGCAGACCCGAAGGGGAAGGGCCAGGTCTCCCGTCGGTCTGGTACCACTGGGGCCCCTCCTGCGGGCTGCCACAAAAGGCTGATTGGATTGGAAGGTGAAAGGTCCTTTTAGCTTCCGTGGGGAGAATGGAGAGGGGACAGTGCCTACCTCGGCATCCCTCCCTCTTTTCACTGTGAGTGACGGAACACCAAGTTCCATTCCTACACACTGCTTTCCGGAACAGAGACCACGTTCCTCCACGCCCCTCACGGCGCGGTGTAACCTCCCTGAGACCTTCAGGAAGTCTCCGTGAAAAGGAAGGCTCAAGCCTCTCTCTCTCCTTCTCCAGCCCCTGCTGTCCTTGATGTGCTGAGGGAAGCTGGGGAGCCATGGGGCAGGTGGGGTGGGGTGGGGTGAGGGTGGGTGGAGGTGGGGCGGGTGGGTGGGGGTGGGGGGGTGGGGGTGGGGCGGGTGGGTGGGGGTGGGGGGGTGGGGGTGGGGCGGGTGGGGGTGGGGGGGACGGGGTGGGGGGGTGAGTGGGGTGAGGATGAGACCTCGTCCTCTGGATGGCAGGACAGCGGGACCGCGTTCTGGAAGGAGCTGGGTTAGTGGGCCCTCTGCGGAGCCACCGTGCCACCTGGACTACCTGCCCAGTGTGGCCGCTGGTGGCCTACAGCTGTCCCTTCCCTGGAGAACCGCTCTGGTTTGGGACGGAGCCGTTCCGGCCAGGACATCGTGCTTCCCGCACAGCACCTGGGTTGTAAGGCATGATGGTGGGACTGGCTGAGTTATCACCGCCACTCCAGGTTCCGCCACTCCAGGGCTCCCGCAGGCCAGCCCCGGGAAGACTCTGGCCCCGTCCCCTCCCCGTCCTCCTTCCTCGCCCCCCTTTTCTTTGGAACTCTGTGTCGATAACTTTCATAAGAACTCCAGCCTCAGGCTCTGTCATGCGAGCCAGACTCAGGCCTTTCCACACGGTGGTTTAGGAACGGGCGGCGGAGGAGGAGGAGGTCGAGAGCTTGAATCCAACAACAGGCAGGGCTTGTGTGACAAATGGCCCCCTGCCGGAGGCCCCCCTCCCCCCCAGCAGCACGGAGTCCGCCTACCCAGCCAGTCCTGCCGGCCTGCACGGGGCAGGTCGTCGTGCGGAGTCCTGGCCGCCGCGGGCTGCAGGGCGGACAGCATTGGTAAGCAGCTCCCTCCTCAGCCCAGTTAATAATGCAAGAGCCCGCGCCCGCAGCCAGCCAGTCCTTCCAACCCCACCGCCCCCGATCGCCAAGCTAGTGGACGGGAAAGAAGAAAAAAATCACCGTGCCTGCTTGACAAATGGCCCTCACTTCGCATGCTTGCTGTACTCCCGGTGCTGAGTGGGAGCGAGCCCTGCGGATCTGGGTGGCGGTGGGCCGGAGGAGGGGGGCTGTATGCGTGATCAGCCTGCACACGCAGCCGCCTGTGACTCTCGGACCCTGAGCCGTGCTGGTGGGGGGACCCAACCGGCTTTGTCTGATTCAGCCATTCCTCTACCCTCCCCACCTCCACTTGCTCACTCATTCATTCATTCTGCAATCACCGGTTGCCATGGAAGTGGTTATGGAGGCTATGGGAGGGGTGAGGGTCGGCACCTCCCCTAAAGAGGGGTGTTCAGAGAGGTTAATGTTTAAGGCCTTGGACTCTGGGGCTCAAGGCTGTCTGGGTTCAAGTCCCAGCCCTACTGATAACTTACAAAAACGTTAGCTGCTCCATGCCTCAGTTTCCCCCAATGTGAAATGGAGTTAATAATGGGAGACTGATACAAACTACCTTCTATTAATATTATGGTATCGTTACCATAATGAACAGGGAGTTAGTTAAATCAAAACCCCACACGGTGACAGAGGCAAAGGGCTGACCACCCGAAGGCAAAGCCGCTCTGAGGAAATGACTTGCGGTTTCTCATGAAGTTAAACACGTGTACACACCTCACTCCTGGGCGCTCGACCAAGCGACATGAGAAACGTTCACACAAAAACCTGTGTGTAAATCTTGGAGTGGCTTCATCATCTCCCCAAACCAGGAAAAAACGGTCAAAATAAGGGTCAGCAGTGGGGTGGGGTGAGGTGGGGAGGTGTTGGGAGACAGACCGGACGTGGGGTTTAGGCGGGGTCCAGGCCTGCACAGCGGGAGTGGGCGGGGCATTGAAACCAGGGAACCAATGACCCACGGAGCACCACCCAGCAGGAAACGTGAGCAGCGCGGTGGACCGCAGGTGCCCCGTGCTGAGCGAAGGCAGCCAGGTTCGGGGGATTTTAGGGGCAACGGAACTACACTGCTCACAAGAATTAGAGGATATTTTTATCTCTTCATATTCATTTTGAACTATCCCCTAATTTTTGTGAGCAGTATATTTGGTATCCTGGGTGTGGTGATACACGACAGTGTGTGTTTGCCAAAGATCATAAAAATGTCCATGGAAAGGGTGGATTATTCTGCATGCAAATTACACTGCATGTAAATGATTCCTGGCAGAGGGAACAGTATGTGCAAAGGCCCAGGGGCTTGAAGTCAGGTCTGAGAGAGTGTGTAGACGTTCAGCAGAAGGAAGTGGCAGGGGTCGAGGTAAGAGAACATATTTAGATCATTTTGTCAGTGTCAGAATGCCACGTCAGATCATTCGGCTGGTGGGAAAAGGTGAAAGTTTTTAAACAGAAAATATAAGCAGACTTTCATTTCCGAGATTGCTCGCTCTGTCTTCCACTCAGAAACAGAAGCTGTAAGGTGGACAGGCCTGGCCCTGCTTCCAGAAATGCTTTCACTACCACTCCCCATTCACTAATATCTTTAATGATTTTGAATTTGTGATTAATACTTAAAACCAGGAGGTTTTTTTTACATAGATTTTTGGCTTCTCATTAGAGGGGACACGTACTCTCTCTGGTTTACCAAAGCCCACCCTGCCCTGGGCCCGCAGGTGGGTCAGTATTGACCCTGGAGTTTGAAAGTGAATCCCAGGAGGAGACCAGGGTTGTGATGTCCCTGCCCTGTGCCCAGTCTGAGTTGCTGCAGGCGGCCTGGGCATCTATAGTTTTAAATGTCCCCGTGTGATTCTGATGTGCAGCGAGGGCCAGGAGCCACTGGTCTGCAGGGAAGATGACGGCCTGGGTTAGGGGTCAGCGGTCGGAGTATGGACGGGCTGAGGAGGGCGGGGGCAGTCTCCAGGGTGACACGGGAACTGAACTTGGATAGCAGGACAGCAGGAGTGGACGATGTCGGCTGAGGAGGCCCACAGGAAGGGTGGCCAGGGGAAGGTGGCCGTCTCAGATTAGGTCACGCTGTGTCTTAGGGTTCTGTGGCCTCTGGACCGAGGGCCGTTGTGCGAAGCTGTCCCGTGCTGCTCTGGCCTTCTGTCCTCTCCGTCTGGAAAGCAGGATTATGTCTGAAGTGGGGTACAAGTAGCCACGGGGTAAGACAGTTCATCTTCCTCCTGAGCCACCTGCAGACAGGGCTCACCAAGGGGTGCCCTTATCTCTTCTGCCAGGCTGGTGGGTGCTCGTAACAAGCTGAGCAACCGTACCCAGAGGAAGGTGGAGGAGGGTGTGCTCAAAAGGGGCCCATCAATCCAGAACCATCTTTCCCTCCAACCCACCCAAAATCATCTGCGACCGACACAGCACGTCTGCGAAGCAGAGGCTACGGTTCCGTCCTTTGTGTGTGTGGGGAGAGCCCTTCCTCCATACTCAGTCGCTGTCCTCTCTGTGCCAGTGAGCGGGGCCAGGCAGACACCAGGCGCCTCCAGCGAGGAGAGGGACACAAACATTTAGTGCCCACTACTTGCCAGGAACGTCATAGGGGTTTTTGTGTCTACACAGGAGTCTCCTATTTATGCATGAAATGGTTTATACTGGTTCCCGTTTTCAAGATGAGGGGACTGAGGCTTGGGAAGTCGCAGGATTTCACCCAGATCACCAGCTCATAAGCGGCAGAACTGGCGGCTAAACCCTCCCGCACCCGTGGGTCTTCACCATCTTTCTGGCCCCTGTCACCGTAACCGCGGCCGCGCACAGAGACTCGCACGCTTAACCTCTCCAGACTCCTTTATTGCCTTTGGTGTGTCCCCTCAGCTTTCCTCCAGGCACCTGGTGGATGTCTTCAGGACTGTCCCGGCCTCTGCCGCTGGGCGGACACGCACACTGCCCCGGGTCAGCGTGGCTAGCTCAGGGAAGGGCCTTGCTGTCCGGAGGAGGGGCGGGGCCCAGACCCAGGGCTCCACCCACTGAGGGTGCGCTCAGCCGGTTCGCTAACTGGCCCAGGGCGGCCCCACTGCAGCGTTCTCCGCTGGGTTGGTCTCTGTCACCGCGAGCATTTGTCATGGCATTGTCCTGCCACTGGAAGCGCTGTCCCAACCATCTCAACAAAGGAGGGTTCCTGGCCTCCTCTCCTGTCCCTCTGCCTCCTTGGAGATCCACAAAGAGACACAAATGGGGCACCAGGGAGCATTTGCTCTTGGGGGGACTCTGGGCTGACGCTGCCCAGAAACAGCACTTGCTCAAGATGACAGTGTGAAGGGAGTGTGGACCCTGCTCCCGGGGACCATGCTCCCTGGGGGTGCGGCTCCCTCTCACTGTTGTCACTGTGTCCTCTTTAGAGGCTGCTGGTTCCTCTGGGCAGCGAGTGTGGCAGAGCGTGGCCCAGCCCCCCCAGGGACGGAGGGGCTCCTCTCTCATGGTCCAGCCCCCCAGGGACGGGCTTCTCTCCTCCTCGTGTCCCAGGGGTTGGCGCTGTTTCCTCTGACCCATGGGGGTTGGGGTTGGTGGCAGATGGTGTTCATCGCTTAGGACGGTGTCATCGTGGAAGCTTCTAACTTCAGGCGGCTCTTGATAGAGTTGGCTCTTGACATCGACCACGTTTGTTCCCGCTGATGAGTTGTGACCCAGGTGATGGTTTTGCCCTCGATGGGTTCTGTGAGGGACGGCTTGTCAGTGGCGTTCACGGGACTGCTGTTGTCACCACTGGTGGTTCTGGTGCAGGTGGACCTGGAACCGGCCGTTCTTTCCCACAACGGTGCTCACCACAGAGATGGCGGTTCGGTGTAGAAGGCGCTGGCCACCGATCGTTCCTGTTGCAGACGGCCTTCCTTACCCATGGTTGTGGCCGCAGCCGGAACTATTTTCACAGAGGGTTTTTGACACAATGTGCCCTCTCTAAAGGTCTTTCCTACTTGTCTTGGCAAAACCACGCTGGGTGACGTCTGGGCTTGCCGGGTCTTCACATCCGTGTCTTTTGAGGACCTTCTCACACGGGCACATGCCCCTGGGCAGGCTGCTTCTCGGTGACCTGGTCGCTGGCTTTCACGCTGTCCCCAGCCTTGTCCCCCTGAAGACTGACACCGCTCTGCGGCTCACGCGGCCCGCTGCTGTCCACCCTGTCCGCGCTCTGGCAGCTGCTGGCCCGGCTGGCGGGAGGGCTGCCCAGGCAGCTGAGCTGCCCGCTGCTCACTCGGTAGGCGAGAAAGCTGCTGCCCGGACTGACGAAGCTGAGGCTGAGTGGGCTGCTGGCCCTGCTGTCGCTGCTGCTGCCGGGCAGGCTGGTCCCACTCTTCCCCTCCAGGCTGCTGGCTGCTGTTGGCCTGGCCGGCTGCCGGCCTCTTCAGCTGGTCGGGAGAGTGGGCGGCGCACAGCTGGCCGGCCTGGGTGCCCCTTGCTGAGGGTCTTCTGTGCAGCCTCACCACCTGGCCGGTGCCCACCGGGCTGGCCTCGCTGTTCTCGTCATCCCCTGCGTACCCGCTGCTCACCTGGCTGCCGCGTCGCAGGCTCCTCACGCTGCTCTTGCTGTTCCTCGTGCTCCCCGGGTCACGGCTGGGGACGCTCAGGGGCCCCTGAGTCGTTCCTGTGTCATGGCGTGGCTGCGGGGGTGACTCGGGCTCTACGCGGGGTGACTGTAAGCTTGCCTCTTGGTCCTGAGCATTCTGGGCAGAGCAGTCCCCTTCTTTGCCCTGAATGAGCGTAGGGGACAACTGAACTGGTTTGTCCAGAAGGAAGGTGGCTGGGGAGGCGCCTGGATGTTGGGTGTGTTTGTCTGGGGAGAGGAGGCTCACTGTATAAAGGGCCCCTTGCAAAACAGAGCACTCTGATTGGCTGGCCCGGTTCCCATGGTGATGGGGCTTATGAGGCAAGCAGTGTGGGGGCTGAGGGAACAATGCTGTCCTGACACTAGTTACATTAGAGCAGGGGTCTCAAACTCAACTCAGCATGTGGGCCGCAGAGCAAGATCACAGCCGTTCGGCGGGCCGCACTAGGTCTACAAAAGGCAACTGTTACGCAACACTTTTCTCACTGCAGTTGAAAACAAAAAAAATCAGTACAACAAGCACAATCGTACATGCAGTTTACTCAGTGTCACAAAACGACCAGAAACGGTAGTTCGCATCACAACTGCTGTTAACTAAGCTAATATCTAGCTAGGATGCTAGAGAAATGAAAAAAATACAAGTAGGCCCCTAGGCTTACTTAATTTTATCCAAAATATTTTGAACTTCGTGGATTAGTCTCGGCGGGCCGCGAGTTTGAGACCCCTGCATTAGAGGCTGGGGCTAGAGTTGGGCCAAACAGGGGGCTTGTGGCCGGAAATGGTGAGATCATTTTCAGAACGGCTTGTGGCCCCTGCTTGGCCATGTCAGGAGACCCGGGTACTGTCCCAGCCGAGCTCTCCTGGGGATGGGTTTCTTTAGTTTGCCACTGTGTCTACTGAGCCCCTGCTGCTTGCCGAGGTGCCGCAAGACTGCAGAGAACAAATAACAGTCAGGAGTTTCAGCCCGACCCCTGGCTGCTCTGTGTGGCCCTGGCCAACCCGGTGCCACACCCTGCCCCTTCCTCACCTGGACGCCGGGTCGCCCCTTCCTCGCCTGGACGCCGAGTCACGCAGGCTGCTTTCTTACTCTGAGCGCCTCTCTTCTTCAGAGGCCCTTCCACGGCTGTGTCCACCAGCTCGAATGCTCTTCCCTCAGCCCCTCGTCCTTCAGGCGTCAGCTTCAGGGTCCCTCGGGAAGCCCCAAGAAGGCCCTTCTATTATCCTTTCTGCTCCTCCCCTCACTACATGACTGTGGCATTCATTACCACGTGCGGTTACTTTTATAGACTGGGTGTTTGGCGCTGGTTCCCTTTGCTAGAATGCCGACTCCGCGAGGGAGCGGGTCCTGATTCCTTCTTCTCCGCGCTGCTTCCCTGGTGCCCAGCATAGTGGGCGGCACACAGTGGGTGCTGGTCCCTGGGATGGACTACTGAGCCGGCCTGGGTTGCGCACTGCAAACACCTCGGGAGCTTTAAACACACACGTTTCGATTTTTCTTGGACGGGGGCTCCCCTTTGGCTGCCCACTGAAGTCACCAGGATGCCGGGATGTGATCCTCAGAGGTTCTGAGGTAATGGGTCTGGGTGCGGCTTTGGCATCAGAATTTTCAAAGCTCTGCAGGTGGTTCCCGCATGGACCCAGTGCTGAGGCTGCTGGGCTGGGCGGGCTTTCTGTGCCTTTCTGTAGGTGATCTCTGTGCAAGCTGATTATTGTATTTTATGCTCCATAAGGCGCATCCCCCTCCCCCCCAAAAAAAGTGGAGGGGAAAATGTCCGTGCGTCTAATGGAGCAAAAAATACGGTATTTTATTAAATATTTTAACACATCATTTAGTTCAGAATATATTTTTTTCCTATTTTCCTCCTTAAAACCCTAGGTGTGTCTTATGGTCAGGTGCGTCTTATGGAGTGAAAAATACGGTAAGTGTTGCCCGTGAGAGCCCCCCCACCGGGCGCTCACTCGCAAGCACTTAATAGATGAAGAAATTCACTGACTCCCGAAAGCATTCTTAGATGGGTTTTATAAACGTTGGGGGTATTCACTGATGCCCAATACAAACCTTTTGGTGAGCTATGTGACTGCTTTTTCCTCCCCTAGGGAAGGAGTCAAAGCCTCCCTCGGATTCTCAGGTTGTTCTCAATCCTCAGAAGATCAAGAAGCATTAAGCACCATGCAGCTCTTGCTTGGAGTTGGGAGGTGGGTGGCCCTCGCGCTCAGCCTGACTGGTAGGCCTGGAAGGGGCTGCTGGCTCGGTTCCGGACGAGGTTTGGTGTGGGGCTGGGGGGAAGAGAGGCAGTCGGCAGCCCTCTGGCTGTTGGTGCTAATTATCACCGTCATCTTTATTAGGAATCCCTTTCGCATTGCCTGGGGCCGTCCCGCCACGCCCTGCTGCACACCAGACATCTCTTTCACTGCAGAAAGTCCGGGTGTGTAGGAGCCGCCCTGTGTCTGCCCTGCCCAGGTGCTGTGCCCTGGGTCATCCAGAGATGAGGAGCTCAAGGGTTAGACCCGGAGCAGCACTGCCCTGAGTGCCCGGCCATGGAGCCCCAGCACACGGGGAGAGTGAGGGAGGGCCTCTCCCTGGTGGTCCCTTCTCAGTGTGCACTGGGCTGCCTCTTCGGTTCCAGTTCCGATTCTGCTCTCTGCTGCTGTTTGCCCCCTTCTCCCCTCCAGACGCACATCTGGCCTTTCTCCAGATTTCCTCCCCTCTTGTGTGCCAGTTTCTGCACCCAGATGACCAGTACCCACAGGACCTCAGCCTGGCCCTGCGACCCAGCCAAGGCTCGCAAGGGAAACCCGGTTACAATCGCGTTATCTGTGCGTCCTGGAGACCGGTGTCGGCCCATCCCCTGTGTGATGGGGGGTGGTCACCGAAGCACCCCCTTTCTTTCTTGGGCCTGTCGGCAAAGTGCCTTACCAGCTGCCTTGTGCCCAGCTGGGGCCACTGGAACACGGCCGACGCTCAGGCCTGGGACATCAGCTTCTCCCTCGCACCTGTCTCCTCTTCCCGCTGGGACTTGGGAAGCCGTGCACTGCAGATGGCAGAGTCCACGGGGAATGGGGCCAGAGTCCCTGAATGACCGCGGGGAGGACCTCCACCCTCCACCAGATGCACTGTGATGTCACCGAGCAATACGCTATTTCAGTGCTAAGCCAGCAGGACTGGGGGTTGTCACCGCAGCAGCTTCGGCACAGATTAATATGCCACATGCCTGGATGTTGCCACCACAACTCACTGGTTTAACTTGATCTTGGGAGGCTCCTGCAGTGGGTTCTGGGGCTGCTCTCCTGCCCGGCACCCACCGTCAGAATGCAGCGCCCACGCCCCCCCGATGTGACAGCGACGTGTCCTCGCATCATGAGGACGGGAGAGATTATTACCGGAAAAGCCACACCGGTCCAGAAAACAGCCCAGCAGCCCCAGGTCACCATCCCCGATATGTATCCCTAATATATATTTTCACAGGAAACCTTAGGCTAAGTGACACACCGCAGTCACTCCCAACTCAAGGTGGGGCATTTCTGGCTCTCACTCAATAACTCGTCAACTGTTTCCTGAACTCAGATTCCTTTCTCCTCCCCCCAGGGCTGACTGGGCACCCGCTGAGTGTCAGCCAGGCAGTGTCAGCCCCGACCCCCAGACGGACAAAGAGGTGTAAACAGATCTCCGCTGTGGGATGATAAACATTAGAAGGAAAATAAAACGAGGACAAGGGGAAGAGAAGGAGGGTGTGCATGCCTGTGTGTGTGCCCGTGACACGTGTGTATGTGCGTGTGCAGAGGACAAGGGAAAGAGAAGGAGGGTGTGCATGCCTGTGTGTGTGCCCGTGACACGTGTGTACATGCGTGTGCAGAGGACAAGGGAAAGAGAATGAGGGTGTGCATGCCTGTGTGTGTGCCCGTGACACGTGTGTACATGCGTGTGCAGAGGACAAGGGAAAGAGAAGGAGGGTGTGCATGCCTGTGTGTGTGCCCGTGACACGTGTGTATGTGCGTGTGCAGAGGACAAGGGAAAGAGAAGGAGGATGTGCATGCCTGTGTGTGTGCCCGTGACACGTGTGTACATGCGTGTGCAGAGGACAAGGGAAAGAGAAGGAGGGTGTGCATGCCTGTGTGTGTGCCCGTGACACGTGTGTACATGCATGTGCAGAGGACAAGGGAAAGAGAAGGAGGGTGTGCATGCCTGTGTGTGTGCCCGTGACACGTGTGTATGTGCGTGTGCAGAGGACAAGGGAAAGAGAAGGAGGGTGTGCATGCCTGTGTGTGTGCATGTGACACGTGTGTACGTGCATGTGCAGAGGACAAGGGAAAGAGAAGGAGGGTGTGCATGCCTGTGTGTGTGCCCGTGACACGTGTGTACGTGCGTGTGCAGAGGACAAGGGAAAGAGAAGGAGGGGTGTGCAAGCCTGTGTGTGTGCCCGTGACACGTGTGTATGTGCGTGTGCAGAGGACAAGGGAAAGAGAAGGAGGGTGTGCATGCCTGTGTGTGTGCCTGTGACACGTGTGTATGTGCGTGTGCAGAGGACAAGGGAAAGAGAAGGAGGGGTGTGCAAGCCTGTGTGTGTGCCCGTGACACGTGTGTATGTGCGTGTGCAGAGGACAAGGGAAAGAGAAGGAGGGTGTGCATGCCTGTGTGTGTGCATGTGACACGTGTGTATGTGCGTGTGCAGAGGACAAGGGAAAGAGAATGAGGGTGTGCAAGCCTGTGTGTGTGCATGTGACACGTGTGTACGTGCATGTGCAGAGGACAAGGGAAAGAGAAGGAGGGTGTGCATGCCTGTGTGTGTGCCCGTGACACGTGTGTACGTGCGTGTGCAGAGGACAAGGGGAAGAGAAGGAGGGTGTGCATGCCTGTGTGTGTGCACATGCGCTGGACCCCTGTCCCACAGTCGGAGCGGGCAGCATGGGGGTGGGAGGAGGGAGAGGTCGCAGAGGTCTCTGCGAGGAGGCTGGGACCGGGTGGGTCCGGGCTTTGGGCTTTACTGTTAGAGAGCTGGGAACAGGGGCGCGAGGGGCCTGGGGTTTGGAGGGGCCTGGGGTTTGGAGGGGCTGCCCTGTGAGCAGTCGGAGGGGACACGTGGGTGTGGAGAGCGAGCTGACGCTGTGCGGGAACCTGGGGGGGGGGACTATGCGTGGCCCAGACCAGGGAAGGCCCCGTCACCTGGCCCTCTCTGGACAGGACTGGTCTTTGTTTGCTCTGGGACATCCCTGAGGGCTTGCCATTGCTCTCTGGGCAGTGTGGGGCGGGCTCCGCTGGGCGAGGGCACCCAGGCGGGCACACGGAGCTCTGTCCGTGGGAGCTGCGTGTACCGAGGGCCAGCTGATGGCATGCACGGGGCCGTGTCATCTCACATCATCTCCTATCTGCCCCCACACCCCGCTCCTGGCCACCTGACTTGGCTGCCAGGTGGGGCTCGTTATGGGGTAGCCAGAGCCCTTCCTGTGGGCCCCGAGCGGTGGGCACCCCCCTACTTGGGTGCACTGGCACCAGAGCCGGAACAGGCGGACTCGAGGTTGGCCTCTGGCAGGACACCAGTACTGACCAGATGACCAGGAGGAGACCAGTGCCCCTGCAGCGTGCAGGGCAGTCACCATGTTCGAGACGAAATGTCTCGGTTCAGCGTGTGACTCAGCACTTTCTAAGGACGTGGGGCTTCTCGTTTTATGATGGGGCAATGCTCAGCCAGCTGGGATGAATGGGTCACCCTCACCCGAGGCGAAGCCCTGCAGAATCCACACGAGCCCCGAGCACCTGCTTTGTGCGTCAGGCCTGCGGGTTGGTGAGCGGAGGGTCCCTCGGATGCCCCAGGCACGCTTGAGCTGGAGAACCATCTGGTTAGACCAACGGCCATGGGCGTCCTCGCTCAGAGGCCCCGGCACGCCCGTCCTGGGGCTCTAAACTACTCACAAGTCCTCCTGGGGGCTCCTGGGCTGTGCCCCGGCTCTGTAGCGGGGACTCGGGCAGACAGACAAGCATGAGACCCGGGCCCCGCCTCTGACCAGCGAGCTGTACAGCGGGGCAGGTGACCCAAACCCTGTCGACCCCACGTCCTCGTCTGAGAATCGGGCTCGTGGATGCCGCCCCGGCTCCCCTTGGGGTCAGGGAGTGTGTGTTTAGGCCACTGCCGAGGCCCCTGCCTGGGCCGAAGGAACCCATGCGCCAGGCCGCTGTCGAGTCAGAGCGGAGCACGCAGAGCTACGGCCGACGCCAGGGACGCTCAGTAGGTTTAATTACTTTCTTTCTGTTTTTTTTTTTTTTTTTCTTTTTTGTATTTTTCTGAAGCTGGAAACGGGGAGAGACAGTCAAACAGACTCCCGCATGCGCCCGACCAGGATCCACCCGGCACGCCCACCAGGGGCGAGGCTCTGCCCACCAGGGGGCGATGCTCTGCCCCTCTGGGGGGTCGCTCTGCCGTGACCAGAGCCACTCTAGCGCCTGGGGCAGAGGCCAAGGAGCCATCCCCAGTGCCCGGGCCATCCTTGCTCCAATGGAGCCTCGCTGCGGAAGGGGAAGAGAGAGACAGAGAAGAAGGGGGGGGAGAAGCAAATGGGCGCTTCTCCTATGTGCCCTGGCCGGGAATCGAACCCGGGTCCCCCGCACGCCAGGCCGACGCTCTACCGCTGAGCCAACCGGCCAGGGCCTCATTCTGTTTTGACATCAATAAAGCTTCTTTGTTGCCAACAGCAGGAAAACCAGACTTGTTTGCTTCGGGATGGATTAAGTGAGGGAGTAGAGGTAGGTCCTACCCAGGGCCGAGGGCCTAAAGCGGCAGGATGTCATGGCATGTTGGGCGGGATTCTGCTGGCAGGGCAGGGGCACGTTGGGAGGATAGCCCTGGCATACTAAGTCCCAAACAACAGATGAGGAAACCGAGGCTCGGTCTCCTTAGGAAAGAGACGTCCTAAGGCTGCCTGGCTTGTAAGCCGAAGAGCTGGGGTTCATCTCTGGTCTTCTGAGTTTGAGGGGGGCACCCGGGAATGACAGCTGTGCAGATGGGGACAGGGTTTACAGAGAGCGGGTGCACTGCTTGGGGACCAAAGCGAGTATGTGGCAGAGCTCCAGAGAGAGGTCACTCCTCCCGGGCGAGTGGGGCATGTGTGCGTGGGAGCTGGATGCGTGGGGAGCAGGCCCGGCAGGAAGGGGACAGCGGGGACCCCGGCGGCCTTCCCACACGGGCATGCCTGTCTGAAGAAGCAGTGTGACCCCAACTGCCCTGGCCTCTGCAGCCTCAGGTGCCCCATGTGTGAAGGGAGGCAACGTGGTCCACCTGCCTCCTTCCCTGGGCTTCTGGGTGCATGTGAGGAGCTCCCCAGAATTTTCAGAGGAGAAGCCACTGCCAGGGACAGCTCACTGTCACCCAGTGTGCAGCCTGGTCCCGGCTGCCTGCCGTGCGGCTCCCTGGTGCTCCTGAGTCAGCACGGAACCAGACGACCCAGGCTGGGCGGCGGGCGGGGGCTGGGATGACCCCGAGTTAGCACCGCCGCTGAAGGGTGACTGGCCTTTCCCTCAAATTATTCCTCCGCGTTCACAGAGAGGGGAATTACTGGCAGAAAATGAGGTTGTAAAACTCTGCTGGAGCCGAGCACCTAACTGGGGTGCTGAGCACTGAGCCCCTGGAAGCCGTCCAGCAGCTCGGCTCATTTTTAACGGCCGAGGGCTGTAGTTCATCTGTTTAATTCACACGAGGTGACATAATATCTTTCATTTGGACTTATTACCGGCACAGCGGTGATCGGGCTCCCAGCATCCTCTGGGCTGGACATTCTGTCACGACCACCCATTTTCTCTCTCGGTCCAAAACGAGAGTCCGTGGGAAGGGCTGCCCGTCCTCGGAGAGCGGGCCGCAGAGAATAGGTCACGTCGGGTGTTCAGGAATGAAAATGAATTCACTCCGTCCTCTGTTGAATAAGCAGGTGGACTCGAGTCTCTGTGATCCATGAAATAGGCTGTCAGCAAAGCGGGACACGGCTGCGTCTGAACCTCTCGGCGGCTGGTTCCTGCCCCCTCTTGCTGCTGCTGGCTGGCCGGCCAGATGGGGAGGGCACCCGCATTTACGGGGGTGGGGTGGGATGGGGTGGGGGGAGCTCCCTGGTACCTGACGCCGGCCGCATCAGTCCTGGGAGGAAGGAGGCGCTACTGTCCCAGCCTCGGTCCGAGGTGTGAGGTGCGGAGCCCTGGGGCTGGAGTTTGGTCCGGAGAGGCCCCCAAAACCTCGTTGTCCCTTGGGTCAGCCGCTCAGCACGGGGTGTTAGCTTCCACTCGATGACAACGAACCCGCTGTCCCTGGGTTGGGGTTGCCGGAGGGCGGAATGAGGGAGTGGACGTTAGGAGCTTGGTACAGGGCAGAGGGATCGCTTCCGAAGGTGGTCTTTGCTGTCAGGAACTTCCACTTCTTCATTCCTCAGGTGACAGAGTGTGAGAGGGAGGCCCCAGAAGCAAGCGATTCTCCCCCAAGGCCTGGTGCAGACAAGCGGGTGGTGGGGCTGCAGTCTGTCCCTTGGCCTGACCCAGGGGACCCCTGCTCCTTCCCTACACCAGGGGTCGGAGTCTGGGCTGGGGAGGGGGTTGGCAACCACGCTCCCTGGGGAAGTGCCCCTTCCTGGCTTTACTTATGGCCATGACGGCCTTCAGCTCACCTGCCCCAGTGTCTGTGCGGGTGGGGGAGGGGTGGGGGGTTGTCATCTGTTTACTCCATGTCCCAGTGCCTGGAGCCAGGGCTGGGACTGGGGTCAGGCAGGTGAGCAGGTCCTGAAGGGCAGGCTCAGACCCTGTCCTTAGAGGAAACGTGGATATTTTGTTCACCGCCCGTATTTTTGCACTAAGATCTACTTTCAATAACATTGTATTAAAACCCGAAACTTCTGCGCTCTCTGCAATTTTGCCTCTGAGACGAGTGTGTCCCACTGGCCTCATCCCGGTCCCAGACCTGCTCGGAATGGCGCCTGGCACCTGCTTAGGCTCCACGAAGGCTTGTGGAGTGACTGAGGCCCTACTATGTGCTGAAGCTCACTTCCCGAGTCCCCAGAGAGGTCACCTTCCAGTGGGTAACCCGGGATCCTGCTGTCTGAGGGACAGCAGAAACACACGCTGAGCTTCTTTTACTCGACATCGCGTAATTTGGGGACAGGTGAGTGTTTCCAATAACGGGGCGCCGAGGCACAAGGCTGTGTCCCTTCCAGGGTCGGGCCGAAGG
This sequence comes from Saccopteryx bilineata, assembly GCF_036850765.1. Classification (NCBI taxonomy): domain Eukaryota; kingdom Metazoa; phylum Chordata; class Mammalia; order Chiroptera; family Emballonuridae; genus Saccopteryx; species Saccopteryx bilineata. The sequence goes on from NC_089493.1 coordinate 293,048,284, forward strand.
GTCTGACCGCGGAGCCCATTGGAACTCAGATCTCTAAAAGTGACTGGCACGGAAACGGATTGCAAGACATGCACGGGGCCCTCTGCCAGCCGCGGAGGGATTTCGCTTGGTCACAAGCGACCACCGCGCTGTCTCCCTCTCCTGGGTGCTTCCCGCAGCAGCCGAGAGCCACAGGGGGCGGTACCGACAGCCAGTGTAATGAGACCTGGCCGTGCAGCCTGCCGTCCCCCTCTGTCGTGTCTGGGACCGGGGATGGGGCCTCCGAGTTCCGCGGGGAAGGAAGGCTGCGATTCCCATCTCGGTGAGATATCAGACCTTGCCGCTCCCTTTGTCTTGACTGCCCACTAAGAGCTGTTTCCTCCAAACGGCCCCTTATTATAATTAAGGTGGGAGTGAGAAATAACCTCTCAGGTAATTCGAAATGGTAAAATTATCGATACCTCTTCCAGCCTCAGCTTTAAATCCCAGCCACCAACAACTCCCGTATTAACAGGCCTAATTAAATCCATTTTTTTTTCTTCCCCAGGACATTCTTTGGCAAATTCCTTTTTAGCAAAACTGTAGAAGGTTCCATTGGATTTGTCTCTGCCCCCAGAGCGCTCCCTCTAAAAGTGAAGATGGGGGTGGCTGCTTGGATCTCGGCTCTGGTGTCAATTTACCCAACACCTACTATGAGCATTGGCGATGAGCCAGGGGGAGAGGCGGGGGGGGGGGCAGTGAAAAAAAAAACAATCAAGTTCTTATCCTTATGGCCAGAAGGGAGTGGGGGTTAGTTTTCCATCCATCCATCCACCATTCATCCATTCATTGAATTATCGAGGAGGGAGTCACTGAGCTCGTCCTGGTGTTAGAGTGGTGACCTCTTATGACAGTCACCGGCTACTTGAGGTGGTGTAAGCAGCTGGTATTCAGTATGTCAGTGCTCTGCAGGGTTAAGCAGAGGGGACTCAGGGGAAAGCTCTGAGCTCAGGCTGGGATACTGGGGTCAGGGAGGTTCCCGGGAGCTGAGTTTTAAGGGAAAAGTAGGGTCACCCCCATGTGAAGCAAGGAGAGAGGAAGGTGTTGCAGGGAGGCAGGCAGATGGGCACAGGGAGGTGGGTGAGCACGGGAGAGCTGGGCAGAACTCGGAGCCCTTAGGTTTTGTTGGGGTAGTGCCTCTCGGGCAGCACATGAGCACCATCCAATGCCTGCCCTCCACCCCTGACCACGTCAATCATACTCTCTGGGGGTGGCACCAAGGCATTGGTATTTCCTTAAAACTCGCCAGGTAATGCTAATAATGTCCAGCCAGGGTGTGGAGGGCCACTAGGCTAAAGCATCCAAAGTGGTGGGAGGTGAGGCTGGTGGGGTTGGCAGGGACCAGACTCTGAAGGGCTCTGGGGACCTGTGACAGGGTTGGAACCTCCCCCGAGGGTGGTGATATCACTGAGGGTCTAGGCAGGGAAAGTGGGAGCTCATCTTTTTTTTTTCTTTTTTTGAAGCTGGAAACAGGGAAAGACAGTCAGACAGACTCCCGCATGCACCCGACCGGGAACCACCCGGCACGCCCACCAGGGGCAATGCTCTGCCCACCAGGGGGCAGTGCTTTGCCCCTCCGGGGCGTCGCTCTGTCGCGATCAGAGCCACTCTAGCGCCTGGGGCAGAGGCCAAGGAGCCATCCCCAGCGCCCGGGCCATCTTTGCTCCAATGGAGCCTCGGCTGCGGGAGGGGAAGAGAGAGACAGAGAGGAGGGGGCGGTGGAGAAGCAGATGGGTGCTTCTCCTATGTGCCCTGGCCGGGAATCGAACCCAGGTCCCCCACACACCAGGCTGACGCTCTACCGCTGAGCCAACCGGCCAGGGCCGGGAGCTCATCTTTATTCTCCAGGAGGAATTTCTCTGCCAGCAGCGGAGGGCATGGGCTGGATTGGGCTCACTAGAAACAGAGAAACCAGTAAAGACATTATTGCAGCAATCTGGGTGAGAGAAGGGTGGCCTGGGTCTGGGACACGGCTGCAGGATGGAGTGGAGAGGTGGATATTCAGTAGGCTGGACTGACGAGATTGGGTGGCGGACTGTGCGTCCCGGGAGAAGTGAAGATGACTCCCGTTGGCTTGGGTGGCTGGGTGGGTGGTGGTGACATTAACCAGAAGGGGACAAGGAAAGAATGATTTGGGTTTAGGATATGGTGGAGGGATTTGATTGGCAGCTGCAGTCTGGATCTGAGATGGCATTGAGCTCTGTGTGTGGGCAGAGCCATTGAGAAGTCAGCTGTGACCGCTCACTGGAAGGTTCTATCTAAGGAGAGCCTGTAACCTCCGAGGAAGAGAAGGGCAACGGCGGTGGAGCCTCTGGGAATCTCAACGTTGAAGGTGTAGTTGGCGTTCCGAGGACCAGAGAGAGACCTTGACGTTGAGTCGGTGGAGGGCTGGGAAGATAAGCAGAGGGACGCTGACATCACGAAGCCGAGGAAGGAGAGAGTTCTGGGAGACTGTGGCGGCATGTTGGAAGTTGAGCCGAGGCCGAATAGAACGAAAGGCCATGCGACACGTAGGGAAGAAACAGTGTTGACAAGACACTGGGTGTAGACACCAGGCTGCAGGGTGCATGGCAGAGAGATGGGGACAGTCAGATGCTGCTTCCAGAGAAGGAAGCGGGAGGCCAGCAGTGCCCTGAGGCGACGTTGGGTGGAGCTGACACGAGACAGGATGGAGTGCAAGTAGTTGATTTTGAAGGTGATCCCAGGAAACACCAGGAGGGTAGTGGGGAAGTGAGACATAGAAAGCTAAGGAAGTTAATTAAAGGAGGTACCGGCAAGCAAGTCATCACCACGGAGAATGAAGCTTCATCTCGCTGGGTCGCTCTGGGAGAGAGCACGGAGCCTGGACCTTAGATTCCACCCCACCTCCCAGGGAAGGGAGTTGGGGCATTCAGCTACCAACTCCCACCGGCCATTGGCTGAGGGCTGTCCCTGGGGGTTAGGGGGAGGACATTCATTCCCAGGCACTTTGGGCCACTATGCGCATGGGAATAGTGGGCTCTGGCCACCTGATGAAGTCCTCGGGCACAGAGAAAACGGTGGAGGCAGCTGGAAGTTGGACCGGATGGATGCCCATGAGTAAAAGCTGAGGGCCTATGGATGGGCCCTGGAAGTGTCTGCTGCAGGCGGGGCTTGTTTTTTCCAGACTAAAAAGAGTTTGTTGTGACGAAGTGTTGGGGATGAAGGACAGGGAGAGGCTGACGATACAGGCGGGTGGGGATACTGACGGAGAGTGGTTCCAGAAGAGACGGAAGGGGTTGTGAGTAAGGATGTAACGAAGGGCTCTGCTCACATGCAGGGAGGTCGAGGTTGGCAAGAGGCTGGGATTCAAGGGAAGCAGAAGTTGGACACGGGGTTGTGGGTGTGGGTGGCTGGAGTGAATGGAAAGTGAAGTCCATTGGAGGTGGGGAGTTAAAGGCCAGGGAGGCAAAGATGTGGACTTGTCATTCACACTGGACGTCCCCAAGGGCTTGGGGGTGGAGAGGAAGACTAAATCGACCGCCAAAGTTACGAATGCGTATTCAAAGTGGCCACGGACCCCAGTCCTGCTCACAGGATGGGGTGCACCTCAACCGTTGGGTCCTTGGCCAGGAAGGAGCTATGTTAGTCAGAAGAACAGGTCAGTTTGCAGAGGCATCATCTAACTGGTGAGCCGAGAGTGTGGTACCGGCAGTCTCAAACCCAGCGGGGAAGCAGGAGGTCATTGGATAGGAAGCAGGAGGCCGGGAACCATGGAAGTCTAGAACAGGTTGGGAAGTCCAGTTCAAGATTGTTGGAAGTGCGTGGATCGAGATGAAGAATGTGGATGGGAGAGGCAACAAGGACCCAGGCTTCTTTGGGGGCACATGGAGGCAAAGAGATGGACAAAAAGCACAGCACCCTGTTTCGCTTGCCCTTATTCCCTGAGGCTTCACGCCCGCTGAGCCCCAGGGCTGCGTGGAACCTGGTTGGATGACCACTGATGAAAGGAAATAAGTTTAACCTCTGGAGTCAGGTCGACCTGCGTTCATCTCTTAGGCAAGCTTATTTATGTGTTTACTTAGTGTTTTCCTACTGAGGGTCATTGAACCTAAATCCAGAACTGCTTTGAGAAAGTTAGATGAGGTATTGTATCTCTGATCTTGGTTCTTCTTGCTCAAAGAAGCATATTCATTACATGTACTCTAAGAAGACAGTATGGTGCGTACCTGTCCACAGAGCAAAGTTACATAGGGTTATAAGAGTGTCCTGGGGCACGTGACCTAGTAAGATCAAGGAAGGCTTCCCCGAGGAAGGGATGTTTGAGCTAACACCTGCAAAAAAAAAAAAAAAAAAAAAAAAAAAAAAAAAAAAGAGTTAAGTGGGTAAGAGTGGAAACAGGAGTATTCTAGGAAGAAGTGAGGGCATGTGCAAAGGCCCTGGGAGGGAGCCTGGCCCCCTGCAGTGGCCGACAGGGGCGGGGCAGTTGCGGGGAGGCAGGAGGAGGAAGCGGAGCGTGGAGGAGCCGTCGGCAGGTGGCAGTCCCCACAGGGCCTTATCTCCATCCTAAGAGCATCGGGAAGTCAGTTTCAGCAGGAGGATGACTTGGTCAGCTTGTGTTTTCTGGACGAAGGCTGGGCTTGGGAGCCAGCCCAGGCTGAGGGGGCGGAAACAGCAGCCGGGAGGTTGCTGCCTTCATCAGGGAAGGGAGGAGTTTGGCTTGGAATCCACTGCTGGGCACGGAGCAAGAGAAGACGGATTGGAGGGGTGTGAAGGAAGTAAAACTCTCAGTAATGTGGGGTACGATTTGGTTAACAGGGACAGCGACAGGTAAAGGGTGATAGACTCATTTCTGGGGTGGTGGTCACAGTTAGTTGCCCACCTAAGAGTTAGTTTGCCCCCTTTTCTTCCGTGTCACGCCCACTTCTGTAGGAGCAATGTACTCAGGCTGGGTTTCTTTTCCAGACCCTGCTCATGGACCAGACGTGAGCCAGACACGACCGGCTCTTCCCCGCTTAGTGACCGACGGAGAGGAAAGCACGGGACTGGGAGTGGCCAGTGAAGCCGTGCGGCTTTATAGCGAGGGGTGACGAGGGCCTGGCTCTTAGGCCTCAGTGCCTCTGGTTATCACAGCCAGGCACCAAGGCACGGCCTGCAGGACGGGCAGAGAGAGACAGGTGGGGAGCCACGTGACTGTGGTGGCCCAGGAGCCGAGGGAAGGACGTTTCAGGAAGAGGGAGGAGAGATAGCGAAGAATATTCCTGTGACATCAGGCAAGGGAAAGCGTTAGCTCTTTGTAATTCTCTTCTGTTCCCGATGAGGAATCTGGAGACCAGACAGAGCGAATGTTTTTATTGGAGTTACACAGTGTGAGTTGGGAGGCACAGCCTCCTGCCTCAGTCAGCGATGGCCGTGTTATAATAGAAAGAGCTCCAAAAGGAAGCGACTCAAAACCACTAAGGTTTGTCATTTCTTATGTGCCCTCAGTTTGGCTGGATCGTTCTGCTGATCCGGGCCAGGCTGGGCTGATCTGGACTGCGCTCATTCACGGTTGGCCGGCCGGCCAGCTGGGGCCAGATGGTCTAGGATGGCCGCAGCTGGGACCGTGCGTGTTCCATGTGGTCCCCTCCTTCTAGCCCGGTGGTAGGTACGGTCCAGGCAGAGAGAACAGCAGCCACAAAGACCCTGGAGTGAGAGGAAACGTGGACTTCTAAGGAAGAGTGGGGAGACCAGTGCGGTGGAGCAGCGGTGAGTGCGGGAGCGGAGTGAGAGCAGGGAGGTGGGGTACAGTGTGGGCGGGGGGGGGCTGTGCGTGTCTCATAGACTCCTGTGAGGGTTCCTGCTCTTGCTTTTGCTTTATTAGGCTTATTTCTGCCGACCCCCTGGCTGAATCCAGTTTGACTTCCCCTCCAGGGGAGAGGTCTTGCCTTTCCTCGGCTGTGCTGATGTGGACCTGGTGTCGCCCCTCCCTCTCTGAGTGGTGCAGGCTGGGCAGGCCAGCCTCCCTGGCCCAGAAACGGCCACCGCTGGCTCCTGAAGCCTCGCCCTCCAGGATAGCAGCACAGGGCCCGCTGCCTGTGTTCATAAATAAAATCTGATTGGAATTTAGCAATGCCCAGTTATCTACCTATTGACTACATCCACTTCGCCGCTGTCCTGGCAAAACGGAGGAGCTGAGACAGAGACTGTATGGCCCCCTAAGCCTCAAATATTTATTGTTTGCTCCTTTGGAGGTCAAGTTAGACGTTCTGGAACTTACATGCAATCCTCTCCTGCTTCGAAGGGCAGGGGGGGGGGGTTTCCGGTCCGTGGGATCGCCGGTGGGCAGAGGAGGCGTGAGCCCTGCACAGAGGAGGTGTGAGCCCCGCGCAGAGAGGAGGCGTGGGCCCCGCACAGAGGAGGCGGGGCCCCCGCACAGAGGAGGTGTGAGAGGAGGCGTGAGCCCCGCAGAGAGAAGGCGTGAGCCTTGCACAGAGGAGACGTGGGCCCCGCACAGAGGAGGCGTGAGCCTCGCACAGAGGAGGTGTGAGAGGAGGCGTGAGCCCCGCACAGAGGAGGCGTGAGCCGCGCATAGAGGAGGCGTGAGCCCCTCAGAGAGGAGGCGTGGGCCCCGCACGTCCCCCTGCACTCAGTGTCTCTCCCCACTGTCCTGGCCTCCCAGAGCTGACGCCCAGCCCTGCCCCGGGACACAGGGACACTGCTGGTGTCTTAGTCGGGGTTGCGGTGACAAAATACCACAGTCTGGGGGCTTCCACAGCTCGTCTTTGTTTCTCAGGGTTGTAGAAGCTGGCATGTCCATGATCTGGTGCCAGAGAGAGAGCCTTCTGGTCTCTTTCTTTAAAAAAAAAATATTAATTAGCTAATTTATTTTTATTATTATTTTCTTCTTAAGTGAGAGGTGGGGAGACAAAGAAACAGACTCACATGCCCCCCCCCCACTGGGGTCCACCCAGCAAGCCCCCTACGGGGTGATCCTCTGCTCATCTGGGGCTGTTGCTCCGTTGCTTGGCAACTGAGCTATTTTAGCATCTTAGGCTAAGTAGGGGCCATGGAGCCATCCTACTGCCCGGAGGCCAACTTGCTCCAATTGAGCCATGGCTGCAGGAGAGGAGGAAGGGAGAGAGGTAGAGAGCGAGAGAGAAGGGAGAAGGGGGAGGGTGGAGAAGCGTATGGTCACTTCTCTTGTGTGCCTTGATGAGGAATCAAACCTGGGACATCCACATGTCAGGCTGACGCCCTACTGCTGAGCCAACCGGCCAGGGCCTCTGCCTCTTCTTATAAGACACTAATTCTACCATGAGGACTCATCTTCGTGACCTCTTCTAAACCAAATACCCCACAAAGGCCCGTTCCCAATACCACTGCATTAGGGGTTGGGGAGGACACACGACATTCCTCCCATAGCAGCTAACACCTGTGCTCTTTCCTCCTGTGCCATCCCTAGGTGCTGACAGGGGTAGCAGGGCAGTGCAGGCGGCCGTCCGGGGCCCACGGTCTGTGGAGTTCATCATACCTAAGCTCAACCTCCCTGTAATCTGGGGGAAAGTCCCAGCACATGAGTTTCCTCAGCAGAATGAGCCACGGCTAATCCCCCCTCTCTGTTGCTGGGAGGCCTCCTGTCGCCTGTACTACGACCGCTTAGTGCCCCGCACATAATAAGGACTCCATTTAAAACGAGCTACAGAATAAATTTCAGGAAACCGCTTTTTTTCCCCCCTGTCCAGGGAAACAAGAAAACCCTCTGACAAATGCAGTGGGTGGAACCAGCACCCATCTCAATAATTTCTGCAACCCTGGGCAGGATACTTGATTATAGAAAAAGCAGGGGGAAAAAGAAATCAATATTTCCAAGCTGGCAGCCAATGAGAGCCCGGCAGTGTGCGTTTCATCCTGGCGCGGTCTGCCGCATCACAACGAGCCAGAGCACTCGCCCCCGGGGGCGGTGGGGGGACCGGGGCGGGGGCGGCTCAGCAGAAATGACCGATGCAGACATTCATGATGTAATCCGCGGGCACGGCGGCGTGGCTGCCTGGGAGAAGCCTATTCGTCAGCGCCCGGGAGCCCATTAAGAGGAGGGCCCCGTGCAAAGCGCGCGGGCACACGGCGTGGGGATGTGGTTGGAATGAAGATGAATCGCGGAGCCCGTTATTGATTCGCCTTGCCTGGAACGGCGGCGTTCTGTTTGGAAATGTGGAAAGCAAATTAATGAGCCTGTGAGCCGGCCTGGTGCGCCAGCACCCACTCGGAGCCCTGGCGTGTAAGCCACGTGTGCAACAGGCTCGCCGCAGAGATGGGGAAAGGCGAGGGGTTGCAGGGACGGAGGGGGCGGTGGCTCCCCTGTCACCTGAGAGCGGCCCCCAGAAAGGCTTGGGAAGGCAGCGCTGAGTGTGCTGGGTTCAGGCAGGTTCATAATCTGTCCCTGCCTCTGCCTCCTGGGGGCCCCCCGGGCCCCCAAATGCATGTCATCACTCCGAACTTGAGTTTCTTCATGGGCAGAAAGGGGTGCAAAGGAAGGCTTGACACCGTCCTGCGTGTGCTATGTTGGCCCCACCTGTGTCCGCTGTGAGGGATTGGGCAACTTCTCGTTTCCTTGGATTCACATTCCCCTCCATCACGCCAGGTAACAGCGCACCTATCCCTGGTAGCCAGCGCTGAAAACATGGCAGCTTTTATAACTGCTCACTATTCGACAAGAGGGATGTACTTTCGTTGCCCGTTTGTGATCTAGGTGCCTGGCGGTGGAGCTGTGAGCGAAACAAAGTCCCCTGTCTCTCAGAATTGGTTTTCACTTTGTCTGTGGGTGCCCGAGTGCTCCAGCGGCACTGTGGAAAGGCTTCTTCCCTCCATGGAACTGCTTTGCACCTCTGTCAACAATCATTTGGCTGCACGGTGAGTGGCTGTTTCTGGGTTCTGTGTTCTGGTCCATGTGCGACTGTCCCTCTGCCAACAGCACACTGTCGTGATTACTGTTGCTCTGCAGTAAGTCTTAAAAGTCAGTGGTGCCCCTGGCTGGCTGGCTCAGTGGATAGGGCATCAGCATGGCATATGGATGTCCTGGGTTCAATTCCGGTCAAAGCATGCAAGAGAAGCAACCCCCTTCTCTCTCTCTTCCCTTCCTGCAGTTTGATTAGTTCCAGCATTGGCCCCAGGCACTGAGGATGGCTCAGTTGGTTCCAGTGTCAGCTCAGGTGCTAAAAATAGCTTGGTTGATTCCAGCATCGGCCCCAGATGGTGGTTGATGGGAGGATCTGGGTTGGGGCACATGCAGGAGTCTGTCTCATTATCTCCCCTTTTTTTCACTTAGAAAAAAGAAAAAAAAGTTAGTGGTGTGATTCTGCCCACTTTATTCTTCTTTTACAAAAATTTTCAAATTCTAGTTTCTTTGACTTTCCATATACATTTTATTTTATTATTATTTAAAAAATAGTTATATTTATTGATTTTAGGGAGAGAGAGAAATATTGATTTGTTGTTCCCTTTATTTATGCATTCATTGGTAGATTCTCATCTGTGCCCCGACTGAGGATCAAACTCGCAACCTTGGTGTATGGGGATGATACTCTAACCAATTGAGCTACTTCACCAGGGCCATGATATAAATTTTAGAATAAGCTTGCCCATATGTGCAAAAACCCATCTTGCTGGGATTTTGGTAGGAATTGCACTAAACTTGGGTATCCATTTGGGGAAAATTATCATCCTTACTAGGCTGTCTTCCAGTCCACGAGCTCAGTGTGTTCCTCCGTTTTATTTAAATCTCTGATTTCTTTCGTTAGTGTGCTGTCGTCTTCAGCTCACAATCCCTGTAACATTTTACACAATCCCTGTAACATTTTATACAATCCCCGTAACATTTGCTGGGTTTGCTCCTAGACATTTCATTTTTCCCGAACGGCCGTAAATGGCATTTCATTTCATTTGGTGCTTGCTCATTGCTAGTGTGTAGAAGTACAAATGAGCTCTGTGCTCATTCTGTAGCCCACGACTCTGCTGAACTCCGTTCTTCTGTGTGTTTGTGTGTGAGAGAGATTCCTTAGAATTTTTCTACATAGATAATCATGTCATTGGCAAATAGAGACAGTTGTATTTTTTTCCTTCCTAATCCATACGCTGGAATTTATTATCAGCACAGTAGAAGTCCCGCACTCAGATGCCCGAGGGGACCGGTCTGGTGGAAACTGTGGCAAACACTGGTCGAAAGGGGCCACTGCTTCCTGGCCATGTACGTATCTCTGGATATTTAGATTGTCAGAAGAGATTTTGATATCAAATTTTCTGACATTTAAATGTTGTTGAGTTACTCAAATATTGAAAGACCTTTCAAGCCAAACAAAGCGTACTTGTGGGCTGGACTGAGTTTGCAGCCACGTATAACGCGGCACAGAGCAGGTGTTCTGTGAGCCGCAGTATCTGCTCCGGCTGCCTGGTGTTCCAGGTGGGCAGAGCCCCAGGGATGTTCCGGGGAGCGCGTGCGTGCTGTCGGGCGGGCCCAGATTTCTAGGATGGACAAGAAGGTCCATGGGGATGAGGTTAAACAGCAGCTGGAGGTCGTCTCTGGGGTTCCCCTGGTGATGTATCCACAACACAGCTGTACCTCTGCCCGAGAGGTGGGGGCGTGGCTGCTGAGTAACCAGTGACCTGCGCTGATGATGAGGGGGTGGAGTCAGGACTGGACAGGACAGAACCTGGGAAAAATACAGAAAGGGCTATGTTGTCTGGGTGCTAAATGGGAGAGGTGGTAGGAGGGAGTGAGTGGGTCCTGGGCATTTGTAATACACTGGATATTCTGCTGGGTCCCTCCCTCCCTCCCTCCCTCCCTTTCTCCCTTCTTCCCCCTCCCCCTTCCCTTCATCTATGCAACATATATTTACACAGGACCTTCTCTGTGCCGGGCACTGTGCTAGGCACTTGCCTCTCACTTCTATTTCTTCCAGATTCCCGTAAGATTGGCAACGTTCCCTCCATCTCACCAACGAGGAGAGCCCCAGGTTTCAGGAGGTTGGGGCACTTGCCCACGGCCATGCCCCTCGCAGCGCACCTACCCCGCCCCCTCCCGCAGGGCGCAGCAAGCTCCTGGGGTGAGTTCTGACAATCTCTGGTTCCGAGACTTCCAACCTGGGGTGGGGGAGGCGTGCAGCAGGGGAAGAACCGGTGACTGTTGAACCCATGGGCTAGGCAGACTGTGACCCAAGTTGTGTATCAGTGGCCCAAGGTATCGGCAGGAAGGTGACCTGGACCCATGTCCTTCTGTAACCGGTCCAGAAGAGATGAGGAGGAATCGGGCGGTGCACTTGGTCCGGTCCGCGTTCTGGTCCACGGTGTGGTTGGGACTGAAGGAGGCCCGGGCGTGGGGAGGCTTGGTCCGGGGACCAGCCTGGGCTGGCCAGAGCTGCAGGTCATGTCTCTGGGAGTCGGGCTGACTCAGATGTGGAAGGTTGGACCTTGCAGATGGCCGGGGGCATTCGGAACCTGAGACTCCCTGGGACTCCGACAACTCTTTCTATTTGATTTCGACCTGCTTCCTCCTGGGTGACTAAGCAAACAGTAGGAACTGAAGGGAGGAAAAGGGCTGGAGGGAGAGACTATTAATCAGGACTCCAAGGATTACAAGTGACAGAAACTCTGACTTTAACTTACTTAAGCAAAAAAGGGGCATTTATTGCTTTGCATAGCTCAAAGCTCACGGGGATCGGTTTGCTGCGGGCATGGCTGGATCGAGAAGCTCACGCTGTGGCCCCGGAATACGTCTGCATCTGCCTTCGCCGCCTCTCTCCGCGGTAACTTTCCCTCAGCCTCTGTAACGGCTCCCAGCAGCGCTGGGGTCACAGGACAAGCGGTCCTGTGGGGAAGGCGGTCTTCTCTCTCTGAGGGTCCAGCAGAGGTCCCGGCTCTGCTTGTATACCTGTCTCTGAGCCAGCCACTGGCCAGGAGGGGCCCGGAGCCAGCTGGTCCACCCGGCCTGGGTGACATGCCCTCCACCGGACTTAGTGGGGGGAAGGGCAACTTCTGGGAACCCCGTACACTGGGAGAGGAGGAAGTAAGTGGCTGCACCAGGGAAAGGGGACTGCGGCTCCCTGGAGAGAGTGTGCGCTGGACACAATCTGGTCCCTCCCGGAGTTCAGGGGGGAGCTGTCATCAGGGTCAGCCCCGCAGGGGACTGGGAAGTTGAGAACGCTCAGTGATCAGGGGAGAGAGTGGTGGTTGTCCCTTCCTCTGGACATGCTGTTTTACTTTTAATCTTCCTTGCAGACGGGCTTTCTCTGCCTCTCTGCACACGTCACCGCCTTGCGGATTCCTGCCCCATGTCCCCCATCCGTGGGACGAGCCCACATTGGCAAATGTTACGTTCCGATCCCTGAGAGGTTTGCAGAGAGCCTGCCGGGCTCTGGCCAGTGTCTGCCCACTGTCCTCTGCCCCTCACCTCCCACGGAGTCCGTCCAGGGCTCTGGCCAGTGTCTGCTCACCGTCTTGTGCCCCTCACCCCCCGCCACGGAGTCCGTCCAGGGCTCTGGCCAGTGTCTGCCCACCGTCTTCTGCCCCTCACCCCCCGCCACGGAGTCCGTCCAGGGCTCTAGCCAGTGTCTGCCCACCGTCTTCTGCCCCTCACCCCCCGCCACGGAGTCCGTCCAGGGCTCTGGCCAGTGTCTGCCCACCGTCTTCTGCCCCTCACCCCCCCCCCCCCCGCCACGGAGTCCATCCAGGGCTCTGGCCAGTGTCTGCCCACTGTCTTCTGCCCCTCCCCCCCGCCACGGAGTCCGTCCAGGGCTCTGGCCAGTGTCTGCCCACCGTCTTCTGCCCCTCCCCCCCGCCACGGAGTCCGTCCAGGGCTCTGGCCAGTGTCTGCCCACTGTCTTCTGCCCCTTACCCCCCCCGCCACGGAGTCCGTCCAGGGCTCTGGCCAGTGTCTGCCCACCATCTTCTGCCCCTCCCCCACGCCACGGAGTCCGTCCAGGGCTCTGGCCAGTATCCGCCCACCGTCTTCTGCCCCTCACCCCCCTCCCCCCCGCCACGGAGTCCATCCAGGGCTCTGGCCAGTGTCTGCCCACTGTCTTCTGCCCCTCCCCCCCTCCCCCCCCCGCCACGGAGTCCATCCAGGGCTCTGGCCAGTGTTTGCCCACTGTCCTCTGCCCCTCCCCCCCACCACGGAGTCCGTCCAGGGCTCTGGCCAGTGTCTGCCCACTGTCTTCTGCCCCTCACCCCCCTCCCCCCCCGCCACGGAGTCCATCCAGGGCTCTGGCCAGTGTCTGCCCACTGTCTTCTGCCCCTTACCCCCCGCCACGGAGTCCATCCAGGGCTCTGGCCAGTGTCTGCCCACCGTCTTCTGCCCCTCACCCCCCTCACCCTCCGCCACAGAGTCCATCCAGGGCTCTGGCCAGTGTCTGCCCACTGTCCTCTGCCCCTCACCCCCGCCACGGAGTCCGTCCAGGGCTCTGGCCAGTGTCTCCCCACCGTCTTCTGCCCCTCACCCCCCTCACCCCCGCCATGGAGTCCGTCCAGGGCTCTGGCCAGTGTCTGCCCACCGTCTTCTGCCCCTCACCCCCCTCACCCCCGCCATGGAGTCCGTCCAGGGCTCTGGCCAGTGTCTGCCCACCGTCTTCTGCCCCTCACCCCCCTCACCCCCGCCATGGAGTCCGTCCAGGGCTCTGGCCAGTGTCTGCCCACCGTCTTCTGCCCCTCATCCCCCTCCACGGAGTCCGTCCAGGGCTCTGGCCAGTGTCTGCCCACTGTCCTCTGCCCCTCACCCCCCTCCCCCCCGCCACGGAGTCCATCCAGGGCTCTGGCCAGTGTCTGCCCACTGTCTTCTGCCCCTTACCCCCCGCCACGGAGTCCATCCAGGGCTCTGGCCAGTGTCTGCCCACCGTCTTCTGCCCCTCACCCCCCTCCCCCCCGCCACGGAGTCCATCCAGGGCTCTGGCCAGTGTCTGCCCACTGTCCTCTGCCCCTCACCCCCCTCACCCCCGCCACGGAGTCCATCCAGGGCTCTGGCCAGTGTCTGCCCACTGTCTTCTGCCCCTTACCCCCTCCACGGAGTCCATCCAGGGCTCTGGCCAGTGTCTGCCCACTGTCTTCTGCCCCTTACCCCCCACCACGGAGTCCATCCAGGGCTCTGGCCAGTGTCTGCCCACCATCTTCTGCCCCTCACCCCCCTCACCCCCCGCCACGGAGTCCATCCAGGGCTCTGGCCAGTGTCTGCCCACTGTCTTCTGCCCCTTACCCCCTCCACGGAGTCCGTCCAGGGCTCTGGCCAGTGTCTGCCCACTGTCTTCTGCCCCTTACCCCCTCCACGGAGTCCATCCAGGGCTCTGGCCAGTGTCTGCCCACTGTCTTCTGCCCCTTACCCCCCACCATGGAGTCCATCCAGGGCTCTGGCCAGTGTCTGCCCACCATCTTCTGCCCCTCACCCCCCTCACCCCCCGCCACGGAGTCCATCCAGGGCTCTGGCCAGTGTCTGCCCACTGTCCTCTGCCCCTCACCCCCGCCACGGAGTCCGTCCAGGGCTCTGACCAGTGTCTGCCCACCGTCCTCTGCCCCTCACCCCCCTCCACGGAGTCCATCCAGGGCTCTGGCCAGTGTCTGCCCACTGTCCTCTGCCCCTCACCCCCCTCCCCCCCGCCACGGAGTCCATCCAGGGCTCTGGCCAGTGTCTGCCCACTGTCTTCTGCCCCTCACCCCCCTCACCCCCACCACGGAGTCCATCCAGGGCTCTGGCCAGTGTCTGCCCACCGTCTTCTGCCCCTCACCCCCCTCACCCTCCGCCACGGAGTCCGTCCAGGGCTCTGGCCCGTGTCTGCCCACCGTCTTCTGCCCCTCACCCCCGCCACGGAGTCCGTCCAGGGAGGCAGGGCTCTTCCCTCCGTCTCGACCCCCAGCACCAGGAGCGAGCCTGTGACCTGGGCAGAGTCAGTCATCAGATTCTAGCCTCTGGCCGCCGTGATGTTTTTTCTAAGGATGCTCACATCAACTGGCTAAGGTCCCCTCCTAGGGGCTTTTGATGGGACTTTTGGGAGAGACGCATTCTCTTTTTGTCGATTTGTGACGGTGGAGGAATAAGTAGCTCAGAACTGCTAGAGGCCACCCTTGCCACTGAAGACACAGCCATCCTCGATGGAAGCAGAGTTCAGATGGAGTCTCGATAACATTTTTTTAACATCTCGATCCAGCTTAGCCTGAAGCTCTTCCTTCCTAGAGTTTTCTTCCACTTGAGCTCGTACATGACTATTCTGCCTTAGTCATACATTGCCGTGAGCTCATACATGACCATTCTGCCTCAGCCTTAGTTGGAGTGGGAGGTCTATGCTTTGCAACCAGGAGTCCATGTGAATGCACACAGTCTGAGTGACCTGCTTCAGTTGGCTAAAGCAGTGTTTTTCAACCAGTGCGCCATGGCACACTGTGCCGTGAGACATGGTCAGGTGTGCCGTGGGGAAATTAAACATGGGTCCCCAAACTTCGGCCTGTGTGCCGGATACGGCCCGCGGAGGCTATTTATCCGGCCCGCCGCCAGCCGCCTCCATCCAAACATAAACATTCCCCTCACAATCCTTCCAGCTCTCAGCCACAGGAAGAGTGGAGGCACAGGGAACGCTCACTGACCAATCACCTTCTAGGATTCATCCCGACCACTAGCGATGAACCAATAGTAGGCCGCCTCTCATCCACACCCAGGAAGGTCCCGACTTGGGCTGCCGTGCACTTGTCATTGTGTGGCCGCAGCAAGTAGTTGAAGCTGCTACTCCTCCCCATGGTCCCAATTTCTAATCCTGGTCAGGACTGGAGGTAAATGTTGCCACCACTAGATGAAGCCTCAGCCTCAGCTGGTTATGTCTATCCTGATGGTGTATATAGATATTTGATCTTTTTCTTTTTAAAAGAGGCCCCTGCAGAGGATGCTATACAATGCATCACAATGTTATCTAACTTTAAAGCTAAAGTTTGCTGATCTTCCTTTGGACAGTTTTTGGTTATCTGTTGCCAGCTACTCACTGTTGAGAGCTCACCACGTGCCGGGTGTGCAGGACAGTTTTATTTTATTTTACTTTATTTATTGTATTTTTCTGAAGTGAGAAGCAAGGAGGCAGAGAGACAGACTCCTGCAAGCACCTGGCTGGGATCAACTAGGTATGCCCACCAGGGGGCGATGCTCTATCTGGGGCGTTGCTCTGTTGCAACTGGAGCCATTCTAACGCCTGAGGTAAAGGGCACCAAGCCATCCTCAGCGCCCAGGCCAACTTTGCTCCAGTGGAGCCTTGGCTGTGGGAGGGGAAGAGAGAGACAGAGAGGAAGGAGAGGGGGAGGGGTAGGGAAACAGATGGGTGCTTCTCCTATATGCCCTGGCCAGGACTCGAACCCACATGCTGGGCTGACGCTCTACCTCTGAGCCAACTGGCCAGGGCCAACACATTGTTTTTCATCCTCACGTTTACATAACCAAGTGTCAGCATCTCCACTGCACAGATGAGGAAACAGAGGTCCAGAGTTGGAAAGTCATTTGCTTAAATCCACCCAGCAAAAAGCCCACGCCCTTTTCTAGCTTCCCACATGAGAGCCTGTGTCCTTAGAGGTGAGAACTGTGCCCCCAAATGGTGCATGAGGTCTTGAGAGGCGAATGAGTGTGTCCAGTCAAGATCCCAAGCCCTGGAGTTGGCTTTTCAGGGTTCAAATCCCAGCTTGGAGACTGCCTGGAGTGTTTCTGATAAGCCGTGTCACCTCTCTACACCTTGGTTGGTTTCTTCATCTGTAAGACGGAGAAGAACAAATGGACTTTCTCCTAGAATTGTGAGGATTAAAGGAGGTGGTGTATGTAAGCACTTCACAGGTGGTAGATACCTCACATGTGTTCACAGCGATCACTCCTGAGCAGGGAGGGGGTGCTGGTGGGCGCGGGGTGGACAGCTGGGGCAGGGGAGGGGCTGGCCAGATCTGACATCCTTGCTGTCAGGACCGGATGTGGGCTGGTGCTGGCCAATGGACTGTGAGCGGAAGGCCACGGTGGGAGTTCTGAGCCCAGGTCCTAAGAGGCAGCTGCTTGGGGAGCCTCTGGCTTACTCCACGGGAAGGGCGTTCCCCGGCTAGTGTATCGGCCCCTTGAGTCTGTGCCTCAGCGAGGGGCCCCTGGAGCTGACCCGCCCGAGGCAGGCTGCCTCCCCGCCAGTGAGACAGGTGACGGCGTGAAGCCGCTGATGTAGGTGAGGCTCCTTCCCCCGTGTTCTCACGGCAGCTGCCAACAGACACACAGAAGGGAGACAAGGTGCGTGGAGAGAGAGAGGGCTTGTCTGCTCAGCGTCTTTTGGGAGGTCCCACCCCTCTCCTATCCTTGCTCCCGGGGACTACTGCAGTAGCCTCCTAACTGGTCTCCCTGGTCCCACCTCTGCCCCTGCAGCCTGTTGACCATCCAACAGAAAGAGTGCGCCTTTAAAACCTCAGTCTGCCCGGGCCGCTCCTTCGCCGATACCCCTCTGTGGCTGCGCCCGTGCTCAGAATAACAGCCCAGCTCCTTAACATGGTCCGCAGGACCCAACCCTACATGACCCGGCCCTTGGCTGACCCCAGGACCTTATTTCCTTCTCCTGTGCCCCAAGACTACCGCTTAAAAGTTGCGGGTGACCCAAGGAGGAGGTGGCCCCAGCAGGGGGCAGGTCACGATGGGATTCCTCTGGTCACTTAATGATGTTTAAGGCTGTCGGTTTGTGATCAGTTCGTCTCCCATCCCTGAGTTCGTGTCGTCACATCTTGCCAGAGGAGGATGGACTCAGGGGCCCCCGCCCCTTTATTCTAGAGCCCTGGCATCCCTCCCGTCCTGCCCGGAAGTCCTCCACCTGGGCAGTCTCCGGGAAGAGGGGCCCAGTGTGTTCACTTTCCCGGCGGTGATGGGGACTGGAGGGACTCAGGGTGGGTCAACGGTGTGCCACGGTACTCATCATTACTTTCTTTAAAATTCATTTAAGTTGAATTTTTAAAAAAATTAATTTTAATAGGGTGACTTAGATCAATCAAGGTACATAGGTTCAGAGAAAACCTCTCCAGGTTATTTTGACATTTGATTATGTTGCATATCCATCACCCAAAGTCAAATTGTGTTCCGTCACCTTCTATCTGGTTTTCTTTATACCCCACCCCTCCCCCCACCCCCATCATTACTTTCTAAGGAGCCCGGCGGGACCAGAGAGGTCCCCTCCCATTCCCCTTGGGAACTCTGGGAGGCGCACCCGAGGGGCGTGGTCTCACTCGCGAGGCAGAGCCCTGGGCGGGGACCCAGGGTCCCAAGACTCTATCCATCTCTCCCTTCCTCTCAGGGAAGCTGCTTCTGGTTCTCTCCAGTCTGGGTAGTGGTTCTGATGATTGATAACGCTCTCACTTATTCATCATTATCTTTATGATAACGTAACAACCGTGGGCTCTGAGCCCTTCCGTGCTGGCCGCCGGTGCCTGCCCCCCTTCCTGGCGCGCCCCAGCTTCGGCCTCCAGCCACACAGACAGATGGAACCTCCCGCTCACATCCATCAGGCTTTGCTATGCATCTCCTTCGGAGACTGTCGGCACCAATGTTACAATCACAGCAATATTAGGATAACAACTTAAAACCAATCATTTTTATGGGGACACACACAGTATAAAAAGACCTGCCTATCTGAGGACACATATAACATCAACAGCTATTGCCCCATAAAACTGTCAGTTAGAGAAACATCTCGGGACTTCTTGAACACTAGGGCCCAAGTCTAACCAGAGAGAGAGGGAGAGAGGACTTTGCAAATCATTTTTCATGGCGGTCTGGGGCAAAAAAAAAAACACACGTGAGAGATGGATTCCGCAGGGAGCCAGTGGATCGACTTAAGTGGCTCAGGCCTGGCCCCAAGCAGGACCTGGCGTATGTCTCCTGAAGTTACTGAGGGGCCTGAGCACTGGGGGACCCAGCCGGCTTGGCCTGGCCAGCGGCCTTGGTTCCTATTCTAGGCTCCATTTCCCAGACTAGACCCTTAGATGAAGTTCTGTATGTACGATTTTTATGAGGGAGCATTCCCAGGAGAAATGAATAGGGGAGTGAGGAAGTGAGACAGAAGGAGGAGACCAGGCAAAGGTCAAATCAAGGCAGGTTGACCCCAGGGAGTGAACCCTGGGCTCAGTTCCACAGGGGGCCATGGGGGACAGTGTCGGTGACACTTTCTCGTTGGCCCAGGCCTGGGGAAAGACAGCTGGAGTGTTTCTTCCCCTGCAACATGCACTTGCTAAGGGCTTCCAAGGGGCTAGGGGTCTACAAACCCCCAGCCGTGGCTGGCTCTTCATGTACCCAGACAACGTGGGGTGACCGCCCCTCAGGAGAGGCAGGGGCAGGTGCTGGCTCGGGGGATGGAGGCAGTAGGAACTGGTGACAGTGGTAAAGGATGGAAAGGTGCAAAAGAGGGCTGACAGCGCCTGCCCCGCGCCCCTGGGCAGTTCTCGCCTCCGATGCCCATCCTGGCTCTCTGTGCTCCCAG
This sequence comes from Saccopteryx bilineata, assembly GCF_036850765.1. NCBI lineage: Eukaryota > Metazoa > Chordata > Mammalia > Chiroptera > Emballonuridae > Saccopteryx > Saccopteryx bilineata. The sequence continues at coordinate 293,067,735 of NC_089493.1, forward strand.
TCTACTTGTGGTCGGGTGGCGGTGGACAGAGCTGCGATGGATCCCCTGGGCTGACGGACCCTGGAGTCTAGACCCCCTGGGAGGCGTTTCCTACCTCTGAAGAGCCATAGTGTTCCCGGTTCCTCCGGAGCCTCTGGGTGAACATCTTCAGATGCAAACCCTCATGAAGAAAACTTTCCCAGCTAGCCCTTGCGAGAGGACCGGCTCTTCCGAGACGAAATGCAGCAGGCAAGAAGAGACTTGCGATCCGGTCAGAAACACTCGACTGGACAGACAAGGAAACCGAGAGGCACCATGGAGCAGCAATGGAGCAGCTGTTTTTCTGGAAGACCCACACAGGATCCAAACCTTGGCTCGGAAGATGCAGGTGGGGGCCGGGAGCCGCTTGCTCTGACAGGCTCCGTCATTCTATAGGGTGCCTTCATGTAAATTAGAGCAAGCATCCCCTGCTGGGTGGATACGGCTCTGCCAACACATGGTGCCCCGCCCGGTGCCTGCAAAGTCAACTTTCCTGGGGAAACAGAAACGATGTTCTTCTGGACAGACTTGGAGAAGTGCAGCATTGTGGGAGGGGGCAGAGGGGGGTCTTGGCTCTCCCTCACCCGTCTGCTGGGTTTCACCGTGCAGTGTGCCCCCCCCCCCACGACTGTACAGGACAGCCTGGAGCTTTCAGCTGATGGAGGGAATGCAGGTTGTGCACTGATGAGGATCGGGGCTGCGTGAACGAGTCACCACTGTGTCCCCTGGCAGGAAACACACGTGGTACAGAGCCAGCATTCAACCTGTACTTGTTGAAGAAATGAACGAATGAATTTTCATTGTCTGGGGTATCAGGCAGTAAATGCTTGCCATGTGGGAGGGGCATGTTAGAGGTCCCCTGTCAGCCGTCCAGCCCCAAGCCTGTGCCCCCCACCCCCTCCCCGGTCCGGTCCGGTCCGGTCTGGGTGGTCCACCAGCTGCCAACCCAAGCAGTTTCTTCCCTATTCTTAAGGTCTTTCCGAAGTGAGTGCTGCTGCATGCCCGCCTCCTCCACCCTTGCCCTCTGCTCCCTCTTAATATTGTCGGTGTCATCTTGTCATCATTTTGGGGACTGTAACTGCAGATTCTATGCAATGCAAAGCTTTTGTGTGGGACGCTGGCAAATGTGCACTCTGTACCATGTTTGTATTATGACTATTGCCCGTTTTAGCTGTGGGGCTTTTCTGGGGGAGGGAGCAGTGGAGAGGGAGGAAGGAGTGACTTGTTTAACATCCATGGGACAGTAACGCAGATCCAAACCCTCTGAGTTCCCTCAGCCTTCTCTAACATCCCAGCCGGTCTAGTGGTGATAAACTGTGAATGTTAGGTTGCTCTTGTAAGACAGGTTGTACAATGTAAGATTATTTTATATATATATATATATATATATATATACACACACACACACACACACACACACACACACACACACATATATATGGTCTTGTAGTGGTGAGATTCAAATAATTTAACAACTGGTTCTCTGCCTTAATGTCTGTTTTAAGTATTAAAAAAAAAAAACCCCGATATACTGAAAGGTAGTTTATTATTTCATGCATTTAATACTTAAATGAGAACAATAAAAGAGGTACACAAAACTAGGTTATGTTATAAGAAAGAGTTTTAAAATATTAATGAAAAAATTTTCAATAATACTTGACCAAAAACAAGAAAACTGTTATTCAAGATATTTCCATATTGCTTCTTGATTGGTGTCCTCACTTCCTACTGAAGTAACAAATGCAAGGGAATTAAAATTTAGTATTTCATCAAGGATATAATGAGTTTTATGAAATGAATAAATAAATATTACAAGCATTGCTCCATCAAATTATTTTTCACCTATGGACAGAATGAACATGACCACGGGTACTTAGAATACGCTGTTGCACAGATGAACGTTAAAAGAGGGTGAGGAATGTCAATTTGTAATTTCCACATCGGGCAGCTGCCCAGGTGCCCACCTTAGAGAAAACCTTGATTCCAAGTGCCATCTTAACAACCGGTTCACCGAGCTCAACAGAAAATTAGGTATCGGTTCTGCCGAACAGGTGCGAACTGGCTGAATCCCACCACTGGTCTTGTTAAATTACAAGAGTTTTGTGGAACAACTGTTTCCTCCTTCCAGGAACCACACCTGTGCACCCTGTGAGTGTGTGTGCATAATTTTATTTTAAAGAAATTTAAGTAGAAAGAAAACTTGTGGGTGCTATGTGAACTGAAAAATAAAAATAAATGCTTGCCAAGTATATGAATGACTCGTCCTTTCAAAATCCCATGAAGCGTCCACCGCGCCACAGGGGAGAGGTGGTTCAGCATACAGTCTTGAGCAAGCCGCTTGGATTTAAGATCCCGTCTTCACCGACTCGCTGTGTGATCTTGGACAAATTCCATCCACTCTCTGTGCCTGTTTCTGAATATTTAAAACAGGGATAGTAAGAGGATCTACTTTCATAGGGCTATTTACGAGGATTAAAAGAGTTGATACATGAAAGGCTTAGCACAGGGCTTGTCAGATAATTACTCCTCAATAAATGTCTTTTAAATGTATTAATTATTATTGCCATCACTGGGAGTGACAGCCCCTTGGTGGTCTGTGCTAGCTGGACCTCCTTGGGGACCGTGTTGCTGGGTGTCATATTCTAAAAGACATAATGACAGCTGCCTTGACTATGAGCCCCCACAGGAACCTCTCAATAAATAATTGTTGAACGAATGAAGTCTTACAAAAATCTTAGAAAAATTGTTCAAAGACGAGGTCATTTAGTATGGACAAGATTTTTTTTTTTTAAGTGAGAGGAGGGGAGGCAGAGAGACAGACTCTTGCATGCGCCCCAACTGGGATCCACTTGGCAACCCCACTCAGGGGGTGATGGTCTTCCCATCTGGGGCTGCTGCTTCATTGCAACCGGAACCACTTTTCAGTGCCTAAAGTGGAGGCCATGGAGCCATCCTCAGTGCCTGAGGCCAACTCGATCAAGCCAATAGAGCCATGGCTGTGGGAGGAGAAGAGAGAAACAGAGAGGGAAGGGGGAGGGGTGGAGAAGCAGATGGTCATTTCTCCTGTGTGCCCTGACCGGGAATTGAACCCGGGACTTCCACATGCTGGGTCAACGCTCTACCACCGAGCCAACTGGCCAGGGTCTGGACAAGATAATTTTTAGTAAGCTGTTCATCTGTTCTCTCTTCATTCTAGTCACTGAGGTATAAACTTATACCTTAAACACCTGACTAATTAAAGTTGCTCCCTCTCACTGCCAATAGCCCTTCAGTGATTGGTGGGGAGAGACCCACAGCCACTTACTGGGTTTACCCAGTTTGGACCACCCATTCCTCCTTTGATTTGTTCAGAGATGGGGGCATGTGACTCATTTTGGACCAATGAGATGAGAGAGAACATTGGCTGGAGGCGCCTGGAAGGAGCTACCCAGAGACCCCTGTGAAGAAGCCCCTAGCAGCATCTGACGGCCACTTTTCCCCCACCAGGGGGTCCGGTAGCGGTTGGAGCCGCCTCCACTGAAGGCAGGGAGGAGAGGGGACTTTCTTGGGTGGCATTGTTGAACTTCTGGGTCAACTGCCTCTGAAGCTGCTCCCCCCCCCCCCCCTACCCCTGTCAATCCCATGAACCAATAAAGTTCTGTTAGCGATGCAGCTAGTTTGCGTCAGGTGTCTGTTACTGCTTGGGGACAGTTCCTAGCGGACACGCCGGCTCTTTATCTAGGCTTTCTCAAGTCTATTCCTCACGGTATGAACTTTGTATTTTAAATTCATCAAGGCCCGGTGCCTCCATGGAGCTTGCATTTGAACGAAGGGGGCCGTAACACACCGGTGAACCAAGCGCTGCAGAGACAACGGACCAGAGAACCAGGCTAGGTAACTGTGGTTACCCAGAACCAGGCCTGGTTGGGTACCCGTGTGTACCCAGCTTTGGGAGGGTCATTTAGGGAGCTGTGGAGGTGAGACATGAACAACCCCAAAAAGGCCAGTCTTGAGGAGAGCTGGATAAGGCGCTCTAAGTGGGGGTTGGGGGGGAGCCAAGAGCCTGAGACTGGAGTAAAGGGGGCGGGGCGGCTGGAACATGACCAGTCAGAGGGACAGCGTAGGGAGCCGGGGTCAGAGAGGGCCGAGGCAGGGCACCCTGAGCCCGGAAGGCTGTGTGAGGACTTAGGGTCTTTCCTGCGTGTGGCAGGAAGCCGTGGAGGGTTTGGAGCAGAAACGTCCCATCCATGGTCTAGTTCAGTCTTTTGAAACACTACTCTGGCTGCTGGGTGGAGAACGAGTTACCCACACCGGGACTGTTGTTCCTGCTCCAGCCTGTCTTCCCGTCCCTCCCCTCCCACCCCACCCACCCCCCCGCTTCCCTCAAAAAACAATGGTGACTCGCTGTGGACAGGTGACTCAGCAGGCAGTTCTGCGTTTACTGGACCTTGTGCCCTCTCACTGGAACTGATTAATTAACAAGTGAAATTAAGGACATTTCAGATGGCAAAAGTGCGACGCAGAGAATAAGACTAAGGAGCACCTGGCCTGGGGGCCAGGTGGGCAATCTGGGATGGCTTCTCAGAAGAGGGGGGTCTCTGAACTGAGGTGGGAAGGACCCCGTCATAGCAAGGTCTGGAGTAGATGCATTTCAGGCAGAGAGAACACTGGATGCAAAGGCCTAGAGGTGGGGGGCGCGCTTGTTCTACTTAAGGAACGAGCAGGACAGGAGGGAGCGTGAGGAGACGAGGAGACAGGGACGGAGTGGGGCCTTCATGGGAGTAGCTATCCCTTGGTCCCAGCCCCTGGCCATGGCACTTACTCCAAACCCAACTCAACCACCTTCTCCATGACAGCACTTTGGATGTTGGGGCGGCCGGGGGGGGGGGGGGGCGCGTGGCTGTTCCCTGTCCTCCTTCTTCAGGCCAGAGACTGAGAGTCTGTATGGATAGCTCAGAGCTCATCACTGTTCCAAAGCCCACCCTGGGTTGTGTAGGTCACTTATGTTGGTCTAGGAACGTGGAGAGAAACAGAGCGACCATCTCTGTCTCTTTTCTGCTCTTCCACCTGATTATTCATCTATCATCTACCCTGTTTCCTGACCTCTTCTTCTCCACTCCTTGAGTCAGAACCTCCCATTCCAGCCACATTGACCTTGAACATCCCACATACATTTCCACCCCAGGGCCTTTGCACTTGCTGTTGCCTCTGCCTCAAAAGCTTTTATCTACAGATATTGTCATGAGCCCTCCCATTGACCTGCTCAGTCCTCTCATTTTGTTAATAAGAAACTCTGACCTGCTCCCTCAGCTCTATACAAATTAACCCCCTCTACCTGTCTCTTTCCCATCCCCTGCTAAGAAGTTTTCCAAATACTCAAGCCATTTTTTATAAACTGAATGTTGGTGTCCTCCCAAATTTATATGTTGAAATACTAACCTCTGATGTAATAGTATTAGGAGAAGAGGCCGTTGGGAGGTGACCAGGTCACAGGGAGGGTTCGCACGATGGCTTGATGCACTCCTAGGAGGAGGAGGAGGAGGAGGAGGAGGAGACACAGGCTGTCTCTGCTGTCTGCCATGCAGGAGATAATGGGAAGATGGCCATCTGCAAACCAAGCAGAGGGCTCTCACCAGACACCGGGTCTTGGCACCTTGATAGTGGACTTCGAGTGTTTAGATCTGTGAGAAATCAACATTTGCTGTTGAAGCCACTTAGTCTGTGGTCCTTCAGAGCGGCCGCCCGAAGGGATTAAGACAGCATCTGCAATACAAAGACTGGCTAGTTTGCTCTTCCCCGGTCTGTCTGCCCTCACCGGAATCAGCAGTGCAGAGACTTGGCCTCATTTACAGTGCCTAGAACAGTGCCCGCCACACAGGAAACACCCGATGGGCATTGCTGAGTGGGTGCCCCCTGCAGGCTCTGTGCAGAGACTTGGCCTCATTTACAGTGTGCCTAGAACAGTGCCCGCCACACAGGAAACACCCGATGGGCATGGCTGAGTGGATGCCCCCTGCAGGCTCCGTGCTGGCTGCTGGAAGCGAGAAGAGGAGCGACCCAGTCCCTGCCCTCTGAAACCCGCAGGGCGGAGAGGAGGCGGCCCACGAACTGCACATAAATAACCAATTGCACTGACATGCCACAAAGGAAAACTCTAGGCTGCGATGAGAGCATGAACAAGGGATAACCAGCTGATTGTGGGGGTTGGTATAGACCAGTGGTTGGCAAACACATTCGTCAACAGAGCCAAGTATCAACAGTACAACGATTGAAATTTCTTTTGAGAGCCAGATTTTTTAAACTTAAACTATATAGGTAGGTACATTCCTTATCGAGGTAGCGCCCGCACGTGGTATTTTGTGGAAGAGTCGCACTTAAGGGGCCAAAGCACCACATGTCTTGCAAGCCACAGTTTGCCGACCATGGGTATAAGCTGACCTTTAAAAAATTATAAGTAGGAATTAGGCTGGTGTATTGATAAGATGATTGCTACAACTTATTTATACAAAAATACAAATGTATACCAATGACTCACTCAGTATTTTTTTTTGACAGACAGAGAGAGGGACAGATAGGGGCAGACAGACAGACAGGAAGGGAGAAAGATGAGAAGCATCAATTCTTTGTTGCAGCTCCTTAGTTGTTCATTGATTGCTTTCTCATATGTGCCTTGATGGGGGGGGGGTTGCTACAGCAGAGTGAGTGACCCCTTGCTCAAGCCAGTGACCTGTGCTCAAGCTGGCCACCTGGGATTTCGAACCTGAGTCCTCCTCCACGTCCCAGTCTGATGCTCTATCCACTGTGCCACCGCCTGGTCAGGCTCACCCAGCATTTTTTTGCGCATCAAGGATACAAGGCAAGCAGCTCCTTAAGCACTTCATAGTTGCAACCTCTTTTCCTGCGCAGAGCACCCCTGTGTCGGACCCACCCGCCGCCTGGGGATCGGAGGTCAGACCCCAACCATGCCATTGTTGACGCAGAGGCAAGCCGCCGGGACATCTCTGTGCCTTCTTGTCTCCACTTAAAAAAAAAAAAATGATGATGTTAAATAATTGTCCTTACCTTGCAATTGAATGAGTTATTATTTATTTCGTTTTATATATGGGAGAGTGAGGCTCAGAGGGAATAAATAATTTCCTGAGATCCCAGGCACAGGATTCAATCCTCATCCACCGGCCTCGTAAATCCTCACCCTCGGGGCAGTGCTTTATTTCGCAGAAACCCACCTTGCCCCTCCGCTACGGCTCTGATATTTATAACGAAGCAGCCGCAATTCACTTTTCCGCTGCGTCAATGAATCACCTCCCGATACTTTTGATTTCTAAGAGCAGAATGTCACCTCGATTTCTACTGTCTGCCTGAGCCGGAGAAGCAAGCAATCCCCAGGCCTATGCCTTGCCTGGCTGGGTTTTTCCTCCCCAACGCCTATGGCTCCGGGCCGGCCTGATATACAGCGAAATGGGTTTGTGATTTAGCAGCAGAAAAGGTTAACTCTAAATAATGATCAGAGTGTTAAAATATAGAGCCAGAGTGTTGCTTTAGTGTTTTATAGGTTTTAAATAATTTCGCCTCCTTCCCTGAAGGATTGAGCATAACTCACTGAGAAAATTGCGTTCCGATCCTCTGGGCTGCCCCGCACCACGTGCCGGAATTGCAATGAGCGGAGGAGACGCAGCGCTGTCTTTCTGACTATGAACCTGAGTGAGCCAGGCGCTCAGGGGGGCAGTGCCCCTGGGGAGGGAGTGTCCTGGCTTCCCCAGCCTGCCGCCGGGGTCTAGTCCTGGGGCCAGGCCAGCTGGCACAGCCCAGAGAGAGATGGCAGAGACAGGTGCTCGTGCTGGGCGCGGAGGAAGGCAGAGGCTGCACGGCTGTCTGTTTGAAGAATGCGCGGCTGTCTGTTTGAAGAATGCGCGCGGGCCCCATGCGGAGCGCAGTGCAGTCGGCCCTCGCGTCTCCCTCCGTGCGTCCTGCCCCAGAGGACAGGCTCCATCGTCCCCCTTTACAGATGGTGTGAATTAGGATTGTGTCTGGCTGCAACGCACAGAAAACCCTCACCAACACTGGCTGAAGGACTTCGGGTTTATTTAGTTGTTTGTTTATTTTTGCAACAAGAAAACTGTTTGGGCATTCCAGGGCTGGTGCGCGGCTCAGGGACGCCGCCAGGGACCCGGGCTCTGATTCAGCTCAAAGACGTCCCATCATGCAGTGTCCGCCTTACGGGGTTGATGTGAAGATTGCACTGAGTTAGTGGAGGGGGAAGTCCCTACAGGGGTTCTGGTACCTAGTAAGTGCGATCGTCGTGCGTTCTCAATCAAGGAGCTACTTCCATCTGACTTTCCACCAGATGTTAGAACAGAAATGCTTTTCCGTGCCCATCCATGGAGATGTGCGTCCCCGTTTTTAATGGGCGCACGTGCTACGGGCCTCGCATTCCTGTTTCCTGGGGCTGCTGCTGTTGGATGTCCAGGTTGTCTCCAGTCTTCCATCTTTGCACAGCAGTTCAAGAATTCTCAAAATTCCCAGGAGTGGAACTACTACTAATAGCGCTTGCTGTGCGTGTGCGTGTGCGCGCGTGTGTGTGCGTGCGCGCGCACGTGTACGTCCCTGCAGACTCGAGTGTGTGGTCAGAAGAGGCTGGGGCAGGTGCCTAAGTGTTACGGTGTACCCTTTGTTTAACCTGGTGGCTCATTGTTTAGCTTGGGGTCCTGAAGGACAGTGGCCCTGCCCTGTCCTCACTCAAAGGCTGGTTCTTACCTGAAGGCGGTCAGGGCTGCTATGCCCGCGGCTGCGTGTCTGGACTCCTAAGCGTGAGCTGCGGCCAGCCCCTTCTGCTCGCTCCTTGGTCTTTCTCACTCCAGGACCTCAAAAGGGCATCTCCCAGCTCCCCCCAAAGCCGTGTCCTTTAACGGATCCTGAACCAATGTGTTCCGGAGTCAGGCCGTGTACGTCAGTAGACATGGCTTTTTCATGACCCGAACTCTCGGTAACAACGCGCGTACTTCCTGAATGCTCGCCGCCACCCTGCGCCGGGTGCTCTGCACGCACTGGAGGGTCACAGCAGTCTCGGGAGTGGCTCACGCTGCTGTTCCAGCATCTCAGGTGGGGAACCCCAGCCCAGCGTGGGTAAGTACTTTGTTCAAGGTCACGGAGGGAATAACAGGTAGATTTGGGAGTCTAGAACTTGACTTCTTCTTCTTTTTGCCCCCCTTCTTTTCCAAGTGAGAGGAGGGGAGCTAGAGAAACAGATTCCCACAGGTGCCCCGACCAGGATCCACCCAGAAACCCCTGTCTGGGACTGATGCTCTACTCATCTGGGGCCATGTTTACAACCAAGCTATTTTTAGTGCCTGAGGTGGAGGGTCCATGGAGACATCCTCAGCACCTGGGCCGATGTGCTCAAACCAATCTAGTCATGGCTGTGGGAGGAGAAGAAAGAGAGCGATAGAGATAGAGATAGAGATAGAGAGAGAGAGAGAGAGAGAGAGAGAGAGAAGTGGGAGGGGTGGAGAAGCAGATGGTCACTTCTCCTGTGTGCCCTGACCGGGAATTGAACCTGAGACATCCACACACCAGGCCGATGCTCTACCACTGAGCCAACCTGCCAGGGCTAGAACTTGGCTTCTTAACCTTGTGTCCTGCTGCTGCTGTTCAGGGTGACCATCTAAAGGCTGGCCAGGCAGAGACCTCGGTCTCTGTTCCGGGGAAGCTGGGGAGACACTTGCCGTGATTTCTGGACGTGGACCCGCTCTTGCCTCCTCCCCACAGAACAGTCAATTTAATTTACCCACTCAAAGTGCCACTTCTTACTAGACTTTCTAAGGGAGAGACTGGGCCTGAGAGGTATTAATCTCTGTTGAAAGGGCCATTTTGGACATTCGGTTATGTCAAATGAAGCATCCGGTTGACACGTAAATGCTGTGTGACTCAGCTTCCGGGGATATACCTCCGGGTGCCCCCGCTCAGAATCCCAGGGGATTGAACCTCTTGGAGGGGGCACTGCCCCGGGGGGCTGGGGGCCACACACTGCTGGTGAGCACAGGGATCCCAGCTGAGGAGCTGAAGCTGGACGGTCACCCAGGAGACTGCACGGCATGAATCGACTTACCAAGCAGTTCACCTGTGGTTGGCGACCAGTGATCAAGTGACAGAGGCTGCTGGGGCAGAGACAGCGGTTACTGCTCAGGAACCTGTGTGCCCCCCAGCTCAGCAGGCGACCGTTGCCTGGGAACAGCGGCTCCCTTTCCCGGTCTCCCCTGCTCCCAGGTGTGGTCATGTGACTAGCGGCACCAACGGGATCTGAGTGGACCCGGGAACGGTTCCCCTGGGGCCGGGACCTGTAAGAAGTAGGTTGAGCTTTCTGTTGCACCTTCCTCCGTGTCTAGCGCGGTGGGTGTGGCATTCTCTCAAGACCTGCAGATGGTGGAGCCACAAGATGGAAGGAGCCCGGGTCGCTGATTCCCTGAGTGTGACGTCGTCAGATGAGATGGCCAGGAACATGGCATCAGGCCATTATGCGTGGGGAAAAAAGGGTGTCCTGTGAGAATGAGCTGTCGAGGTTTCAGGGTGTATGTATTATATCAGCTGAAGTTATTCTCATACACAAGCCTGTCAGAAAACCTTCTGTTACCGGGTGAGGATGCCTGACGTGGATGGAAGAAAGTAAGAGGAACGATTAGGGGCTGGCTCTCTGCAAGGCTGTTTCCTGGGGCCGTGGGAGACTCCGAAGTAACCCTGGCCATCGATGTCACCCCGCCCCCCCGGGGAAGGTAGGGGGGTGTGTGTCTGGTAGGTGTGGGGTCTCAGCGCACCTCTGGGAGGAAAGATTTCCCAGTGGTCGGGAAGAGCCTGTCTTCAAAGTCCAGATGGGAGGACCAACAACAGCATGTCTTCCGCCCGTGGTGACAAGTGGGGAGAGGCTTGGACCCTGCAGGTCGGGGTCCGGTGTCACGTGGAGCTGGAGAAAGAAATGAAAGTGGACAGCTGTGGATCTGCGTCAGGGCGGGACACAGCCTCTGCTCTGCCGTCTGGGCTGCGAAGACCCCCGCCCCCGCCCCCATCACTGTCCAGCAGTCCCTTCTCCATCCTCTATGTCAGTGCCCTGAGCTTTCTTTATGAAATCACCCTTCTCACTGTACACTCTACTGTTTTGGGGGGGCTAATGTTGCTTTCTGGCCTCAACACTTGGCAAGTGACCCATGCTTGACCAGTTAGCACAAGGCACCCATCCTGGCTGCAGAGGTGGGCTCACGCATGCCTGCGTGACAGGGGTCCGGCCAGAGGAAGCCAGGGCTGGGGGCTTTTGCAGGACCGAGTGGAAAGAGGTGACTCTTCCATTGGGGTTGAGAAGCAGGTGGAAGGAAAACGTGGGGGTGGTGTAAGCCACAATGAGGGGGACGTTTGCCTGAGCGTGACCACAACACAGGATCCTGACGCCATCCTGGGGTTCTGGATACAGCCATACTTGAACCCAGACTTCAAAGTCACATGAGCCTTTAATAAAGTCCCCTTACCAGATTAAACCATTTTAAGTCTGTTTCTTTCCAGTAAAACTGACAGAATGCACTTAACAGGAGTCCCCCCACCCCCATTCTGGATGGCTATTTGCAAACAGTGAGCAGAGAGAGACCAGAGACGTTCCCTCAGCACAGGCTTTCTGCCCCGCCTCATTCCGGGACCTCAGGCCAGTTTGGGGGCGGGGAGTCAGGGGGTCATCCCCACCCCACTGTCTCCACAAGCTCTATGTCCCCCTGGCTGGGCTGCAAACGTCCAGGAGTGGACGAAAAAAGTCAAGGGCAGTCATGTGTGTCCCCACGGGTCTCGCAGGATCTCAGGATTGTCTTCTTTAAAAGAAGCCAATTTATTTTTTATTCAAAATCCATATGAAACAATTGAACAATAAAACTGTCAACTTCACTGTCTCTTTCAGCTGAGAAACAAGGTCACCTCTGAAATTAAGCCTCTTCCCTCCCTCCCTCCCTCCCTCCCTCCCTCCCTCCCTTCCTTCTTCCCTTCCTTCCTTCTTTTTTTCTCTCCCTCCTCCCCTCCTTCTCTCCCTTTTCCCCTCCCTCCCTCCTTCCCTCCCTCCTTCCCTCCCTCCTCCCCTCCTTCTTTCCCTCTGTCCCTTCCTTAATAGTTTTTCAGCACCTGTTATGCACCAGGACTTGTGCTAAGTTCAGATTTCCTCTTCACATACAGTTCCCCCTAAGATTTATTTTGAAGGCATTTTTTGATTCCCAGATGTGGCTCTAATCCATTATAAGGGTTTCAAGTTAGTAACCTTAAAAAAAAAATGCTTAGAAAAAGGTTGTGAGACCAGCTTTGTGATTCATAAACTATGTGACTTTGGATAGAGACACCCATCTTTGCTCCAAAATATCTTCATCTAGCCTGACCTGTGGTGGCGCAGTGGATGGAGCGTCGACCTGGAAATGCTGAGGTCGCCGGTTCGAAACCCTGGGCTTGCCTGGTCAAGGCACATATGGGAGTTGATGCTTCCAGCTCCTCCCCCCTTCTCTCTCTCTCTCTCTCCCTCTCTCTCTCCTCTCTAAAAATGAATAAATAAAATAAAAACAAAATATCTTCATCTGAAGCTTGTCAGGAAGGTCCTTGGGCTGTGTCCCCCCTCTCTGGAAAGTTCTCTAGGAGAAGGTCTTCGTGTTGGTCACCACTCAGCACCAGTGCCTAGAGCACAGTCCGGCACCAAGACTTCCCTCAATTTTTGGTGAATGAATGAATGAATGAATGAATGAACATAGGCCTGGGTTTGGACTTTCACTCTGTAAGGCCAGGGACCCAACCCTAGCCCCACAGGGACCCCAGATCCAAAGCCGCGGGGCTCCATGCCGGGGCTGCAGCCTCTGTCAGCAGGGATGAATTCACAGGGGTTGCAGGACCCAGGTGGGGAACTGGCAGGAGGCTGAGCTGGGCTCTGCTGAGCGAGGGTGGGGTGGGGTGTAGGGGGTGCTGGTGACCCGTCGCTGTGGCATCCCCAGCCCTGTGAGCTGGGGTGGGGGCCTCTCCCTGGAGATGAATGTACCTTCGTAGGTCACATCTGTATGCTGGCCCAAGGCAAGGCCGGACCGCCTTCCTCCACGCTGGGAAATGCAGAGCCCCCCCGAGCACCTCCGGGAGCCCTGCCCGCAGCGTTCCCAGACACGCTCCGTCTCCAGGATGTCACACATTATCCACGCTGCCCTCCCGGCTCCTGGACCACTGCTGGAGGGCAAGGCGGGCCCTGCGGGGGTGGGGGCAAGGGGGGGCAGCTCTGCACACCTGCCAGACTGGGGGGGCCTGCCCTGGAGCTCGGCAGCACCCCCGTCGCGGGGGGCTGGGTGGGGACGGCCTGGACTTGAACGGCTCAGGGTTCAAGTTGAGCCTCCGGTCCTCCGCTCCTCTGTCATCTCATCACGACAAGGTGAAGCCGGGGGTCCTGGTATCCAGGATGGGGGGGGGGAGGGTTAGCTGAGATGACGCACACACAGCCCAGCACCAACTCCTGCGCACGGTGGGCCCTCAGTGAACGGAAGCTCGGTTACGACAGGGAAGGCTTTGCACGAACAAACCAACCAACCAGCAAACAGACCCAAGAAGCAGCAGCTGAGGCCTGGGGCCCATGTGAGGGTCCCGCTCCAGAGCAGAGGGTTCGGGTCCCAGCCCCCCACCTCTCCGCTGGGCTGGGCAAGTTCCTTGGTTGCCTCAGGCCTCAGTTTCCTCATCTGTAAGACGGGGTAACAGTTGTACCTACGTGGTAGAGTTGTTTTGAGGGGCCAACGAGTGAATGCAGGACCGGGCCTTGTCCATTGCGAGTCCCGTGGGTTGGAGGGGCCTCCTCCGTGTGACGTCCGCTCCCCCCGCAGCCCAAGCCAGCATTTTAGCGTAGATACTGTTGCTAATAGTGACTCCACGTCTCACATCCTTTCTGGGAGGGCGGTTCTGGCTGTTCAAAGTCATCGTGGTCAACGGAATAACTGTGCTTCAGAGATGTACACATCCTCACCCCGGGGACCTGTGGCTGGGTCACCTTTGGTGGCAAGAGAGACTTTAAGCCGGGAGAGGCCATCCGATTCTCTGCTAGAACCTTCCACAGAGGCACAAGTCCCTTCCTTTTAGGGTGACTGCCCCCAGAACCAAGGAGTCGTGTTGTTCTGAGCCGCAGGTCTGCAGTCATTGATACAGCAGGGACGGGACACGAGGACGGTCCTGGAGCAAGGAGGCAGGTCTCCCGCCCCGCCCTGACATCAGGGTGATGCAATTTGGAGGCCCTCCTCTGATTTTCCCTGTGGGTTGGATGAATGGGGAGGCTTCTCTGAACTTGCTTTCTCATTGGTCCAGCGGGGTTACCGTTGTTATGGGGATGGAAGCCCAAGATGCTGAAGGCACTGACGTCTCCGTGGGAGCCTGGCACTCAAGTTGGTGCCCAGGGGAGGGGAGTTCCCCCACCGCCTTCTCATCCAGCAGGAGTGGAATTCATCCTTTCCCTCTGCTCTGCACCTCCAGCAGCTGGCCTGTGGGGGCTCCGGTCCAGCCTGGGGAGGAGTGTGTGGGGACGGCCGGGAACCCAGGACCGAGGCTCCAGTTGGGTGGAAGTGAGGAAATGGAAGCATTTGTCCTATGTGACTATGTGCACAGGGCCCAACCACTTCTAGTCCAATCCTGTGTTAAACAGATCTGCCTTGTTTCCATATGAACTGTTCTAAGGTTGTCATCACCACAGTCTTAACAATAGTGTCAACAAGAGAACTTCCAACACTCTGGAAAGGGGGCTTGTTTGGAGACCGTGGATTCATAGAACAGCTATTCCCAGACATTTCTCCAGAAATGTCGCTGCTGCTGGGTCCTTAGCACTCAATTATTCGGTCAGTAAATATGTATTTCGCAAGTACCTACTGTGTGCCGGCCGCTGAGTGCTTGGGGATGCAGCTTTGCTTTTCTTCTGAGCTTCAATTCTGATGATGGACAGAGACAGACAATGGGTGTGCAGAGAGGTGTGTAAGCTGATGATGGACAGAGACAGACAATGGGTGTGCAGAGAGGTGTGTAAGCTGATGACGGACAGAGACAGACAATGGGTGTGCAGAGAGGCGTGTAAGCTGATGACGGACAGAGACAGACAGTGGGTGTGCAGAGAGGCGTGTAAGCTGATGACGGACAGAGACAGACAATGGGTATGCAGAGAGGCGTGTAAGCTGATGACGGACAGAGACAGACAGTGGGTGTGCAGAGAGGTGTGTAAGCTGATGACGGACAGAGACAGACAGTGGGTGTGCAGAGAGGTGTGTGAGCTGATGACGGACAGAGACAGACAGTGGGTGTGCAGAGAGGTGTGTAAGCTGATGACGGACAGAGACAGACAGTGGGTGTGCAGAGAGGTGTGTAAGCTGATGACGGACAGAGACAGACAGTGGGTGTGCAGAGAGGTGTGTGAGCTGATGACGGACAGAGACAGACAGTGGGTGTGCAGAGAGGTGTGTGAGCTGATGACGGACAGAGACAGACAGTGGGTGTGCAGAGAGGCGTGTGAGCTGATGACGGACAGAGACAGACAGTGGGTGTGCAGAGAGGTGTGTGAGCTGATGACGGACAGAGACAGACAGTGGGTGTGCAGAGAGGTGTGTGAGCTGATGACGGACAGAGACAGACAGTGGGTGTGCAGAGAGGTGTGTAAGCTGATGACGGACAGAGACAGACAGTGGGTGTGCAGAGAGGCGTGTAAGCTGATGACGGACAGAGACAGACAGTGGGTAGGCAGAGAGGCGTGTAAGCTGATGACGGACAGAGACAGACAGTGGGTGTGCAGAGAGGTGTGTAAGCTGATGACGGACAGAGACAGACAGTGGGTGTGCAGAGAGGTGTGTAAGCTGATGACGGACAGAGACAGACAGTGGGTAGGCAGAGAGGTGTGTAAGCTGATGACGGACAGAGACAGACAGTGGGTGTGCAGAGAGGTGTGTGAGCTGATGACGGACAGAGACAGACAATGGGTGTGCAGAGAGGCGTGTGAGCTGATGACGGACAGAGACAGACAGTGGGTGTGCAGAGAGGTGTGTAAGCTGATGACGGACAGAGACAGACAGTGGGTGTGCAGAGAGGTGTGTAAGCTGATGACGGACAGAGACAGACAGTGGGTGTGCAGAGAGGTGTGTGCGCTGATGACGGACAGAGACAGACAGTGGGTGTGCAGAGAGGTGTGTGAGCTGATGACGGACAGAGACAGACAGTGGGTGTGCAGAGAGGCGTGTGAGCTGATGACGGACAGAGACAGACAGTGGGTGTGCAGAGAGGTGTGTGAGCTGATGACGGACAGAGACAGACAGTGGGTGTGCAGAGAGGTGTGTGAGCTGATGACGGACAGAGACAGACAGTGGGTGTGCAGAGAGGCGTGTGAGCTGATGATGGACAGAGACAGACAGTGGGTGTGCAGAGAGGTGTGTAAGCTGATGACGGACAGAGACAGACAGTGGGTGTGCAGAGAGGTGTGTGAGCTGATGACGGACAGAGACAGACAGTGGGTGTGCAGAGAGGTGTGTGAGCTGATGACGGACAGAGACAGACAATGGGTGTGCAGAGAGGCGTGTGAGCTGATGACGGACAGAGACAGACAGTGGGTGTGCAGAGAGGCGTGTAAGCTGATGACGGACAGAGACAGACAGTGAGTGTGCAGAGAGGTGTGTGAGCTGACACGGGAGTCTCAGATTTCAGGAAGTTACGAAGAAACAAGGTGATATGAGGCAAAGGACCGGGGAGAAAGAGCTCTCTGGGAAAGGTATTTGAACTCAGGGCCTAAGGAAGCTGCTGGGGTGGGTGGAGATCCTTGGGGTGAGGGTGGGGTCCAAGCTGGGGGCTGTCACAGCCCTAACTAGTTCTGTCTGGGCTGGTGTCCAGGGGCCTGGTCCGTGCAGGTGGGTCTCTTCCCAGTGGGACAGTCAGCAGCTGTTAGGAGGGTGGACAGTCTGAAAACGACCTTTTCTAGAAGCAGCCTGGGAGCCCGTTGCCTCCAGGGTCAGGGATCGGGTGCTGCGCGGTCTAGGAGGGGTCTTTGGTGGATGGAGATGTCAAAGGGAAGCAGCCGTTCTTTGGGGGAGTATTCTAGGCATGCAGAACCTACATCTTATTTTTGGTGGAGGGTGGACATGAGGAAGTTCAGGAGGCCCAGATCTCATCAAGCACGCTCTGTACCCAGACGCTCTGAGCTCAAACCCCAGCTCTGCCGTTCCGCGGCTGTGGGACCAATCAGCCCTTTCCTGCCTTGGTTTTCTCATCGGGAAAATGGGGGTGATGACAGTAGCTACTCCTCAGGTTGTCATGACAAAGCTCCATTACCGGGCACGTGTGTAGACACACGCACGTATTCTTCTTAAAGAAATGCAATTTAAATTTCTGAAATCGTGTCCAAATAAGATTTATACCCTATTACATTAAGAGATCCACGAACAATTTGAAAAGAGTCATTTATTCTTAAATTTTAAATTTATGTTCCGTACCTGGACCTCACTGCCCATAGGGAACACCGAATTGATAATATTTTAGAACTCCCATAATTATCTTATGAAAGGTTTGATTATATTGCTTCCCCCCCCCCCCCATGTTGTTAAAATGTTAATATGCTCACTGGAGATGGATCATGACTCTTCTTGTGAGATAGTTGGGGCATTTTATCCCACTTATTTTTAGCATGTCATGAGCCTCAGGGTGGTGGGGGCTCAGGCACCTTCACGCTTTAGGAGGTAACAGGTAGTGAGGAGGTGGAGGGGTAGGAGCAGCTGGTGCCCCCCCCCCCCGCCCCTGTGCCAGCTCCAGCCCGTGGGCACCTCCTCTTCTTGCTCCCACAGGGGGCAGGGTGGGACAGTAATTACTTCAGAGCACAGCCACTCCCTCCTCTGCATTCTTCAATCTTAAACAATTTCTCTGCTTACATGCCACCTGCAGCCCTCTTAGTCATGTTGCAGCTAGAACATGGTGTGGCAAAAGCAATTACTGCTGACACTGTCACATTGTCATGGCGTTTGTTATCCTACCTGTCCCCAACACCTCCCAAGTGGTCATCTGCTGTTTCTCACCTGCACCCTCCCCTTCTTCCCCCCTACAAGGTCTCGGGACCTCAGAGAAGCAGCCAGCCAGCCCCCAGGAGCCAGGCAGCCTGGGGGCATTGGTTCCAGCTTGCCTGACCCTGCCCAGCTGTCCAAAGGAAGCTCATTCAGCTGCCTGCCAGGCTGCCACACCTGGAGCCAGACTAGCCCCAGCTAGGGAGGATTTTCGGTTTTCGTGGGGGCAGGTTGAGTGAGGGAATCAGAGGCTCAGGTTTCCATCTTGGCTGCTGGGCCCAGTCTTGCACAAGGCGCTCCTTGCCCTGTGCCTGTGTACACAGGCTTGCTGTACAGCGCTTCTGCGGCGGCGGGGCTGAGGCTGTGAGTGTGGAGCGCATTACCATCCGGCCCCAACGTCGAGTCTTGAGGATCTGGGGAGCTCTGGCTGCCTTTTCCTGAACATTTGCGTTTCTGTCTTTCCAACTGGACGATGTCCGAGTCTTTCTGGCAGTGCTCCTAATTCTGGTCTGACCTCAGCCTTCCAAATCCAGTTCTGGGATTCTCAGGGTTGGTCCCCATGTGATCACGAGTCCCTCCTGGCAGCCTCGCTGGAAGCTGAGGTCCCTAGAGTTTGTGGGGCACTGGGTGGGGCCAGTGGGCATGCCCTCAGGGGTCTGGGGACCACTCCCTCACTACAGCTCCTCTCGGTTATAGCAAGTATGGGCATTATCGGCACAGCAGCCAGGAGGCAGTGGTTAGTTGCCAAGAAAGAAAATACCTATCAAGAAAAGCGTCTGGTAGCAAACTGGGCTCACATTTGAAAAGACAGCTTAGAAGCCATTGCTACACAAGGGCCTCTCATGCAAGGGGCACTTCAGGGAAAAGCCTATATTAAACTGCTCATCTGCTCTGTGTTCTTGCTGGCTGAGCCAATCCTTAGGAAGACATTCCTGGAATCGTATTTTAACCAATAAGACTGAGACTTTCCCTGTTCAGTAAGAGCTGAGCAGCCTCATGAGCATCTCCACTGACCAATCAGAGCAGCTCCATTCTGACCAAGTAAGGACAGTGCTTTTTGGACCAATGAAATTGTGAGAATTTGGACCCGCCCCCTCATTTGCATGAGAACTGACCAATCAGGAAACAGAGGTGGGGACTTTTCTCTGTAAGTCAGCTCCCCTCTTGTTTGGAGCATGCTTTCTCTTTCCCTTGGGGGCTGTGTTTACCCCAGCCCGAGCCCTCCTGTAGGAGCACAACACCTCCTGTTAAATATCTCACTGCTCTGCTGCATCTTGACTGAGCTGCTTGCACTCAAATGGGGGGGGTCCCTGTTGGTGCTGCATTTGTGCCAGTGACCATCAGCTGACATTATCAACCTACCACCACCGCATCAACAGTGACAAAAGGCCCTTACAGATTAGACCCTGTCCCCCCCGCCCCCATCACTGTCCTGAGACCTCTCCTTTCGTGATCTCTCTGCATGCTCAGAAGACCTCCAGGATTTCGGAGAAAAGACAAGAGAGGACCAGGATCCGACCAAGGCGTCCTATGCTTATGGAGAGAACGGGGTGAGTGAAGGAGGACTCCGATGTTTTGGTCTGAGCAATTGATCGAGGGAAGGTGCCAGGTGGCTGGGACAGGAAGACTGAGGGAGAAATCAAGTTCGCAGAGGGAAATGGAGTTTCGTTTGGGGCACGTTTGGTTCGAGGTGCCCAGGGGAGCCACACGGAGCTGCCGCGCAGGCACGGAGCACTGGGTCAGCCTCTCCAGGCTTACTCAGTATACTGGTTCCAGCTAGCTCAGTCCAGGGGAAAGGCTGGGCTGTCCGTGGACGCACAGTGTGGGAAGCCACCGGATTGGCTGAGATAACCTGGGGCGAAGGCGGAGGATTTGTTCAGCCAATGTTATCAGCAGTTAGTCTGTGCACAGCCTCGGGCCGCGTGTGGGGACATCGCTCACGGTCTACCATGGAAGATAGACAAGTATCTGGACAACTGCGATCCAAGGTGATGGGCGGCACTGTAGGGGAAGCACGGAGCGGTGCAGGTGCACAGGAGAGGCACCCAGCTTGGCCTTGGCACTCGGGCAAGGCTTCCTGCAGGACATAGAACTAACGCTGTTACCTAAAATATATGGGGAGCTGATAGTTGCTTCGTGCTATCTAAGTGCCAGATTCTGTGTGGTTCTTAAACTTTGCTGCATATTGTTACCCAGTGGAGAGGGAAAAAGCACCCCAATACCTGCACCTGATGCCAGACCAATGAAGTCCGAATCTCTGGGAATCGGACTTAGATGCCAGTACTTTTAGAAAAGCCTCCCAGTGTTTCCAGCATGAACCAGGTGTGAGGACCGGTGCGCAACTGGTATTTATTGAATGAAATTCTCCAAACCACAACCTCATGGGGGACTATTAGTATCATCATCCCCATTTTACAGATGGAGAAACGAGGGCACAGCGAAGTCATACACATGCTCAAGGTCATAGAATGAGTAAGTGGCAGAACTGGATGAGTAAGTCTGGATCCAGAGTTCACCTCCTTAACCACGAAGCTGCCCGCGAGGGGCCTGCTCCAGGAGGTGGGATTGGTTGGACTTCGGTGGGACTGAAAGTGGGTTAATGCAAAGAGTGTAGATTATGCACACTCAGTCACTCACTCAAGAAGAATTTGTGAAGCGCCTGAGCACCGGTCGTGGAGCAAAGACTCAAAGTTTGCAATCCCGTGGGGGGAGAGGGTGGGGGTGGGGGAGGGGGAGGCAGAGAAACAATCACACACAACCTTGGCAAATTGCTACCATTTTGGGAAAAGGCTGCCTGGTGCCGTGAGACTGTCACAGATGGAGAAGTCAAGGAGGAGTCACCAAGATGTGGATGAGATTCACATACATCGATGAGGACCTGGCAGCTCAGAAGATGGAGCACGCGCCCCAAGTCTCACAGCCGGTAATTAGACCTCGCTGGAGTTTGAACCCCGGTGAGGGGTTGAATTCTAACGTGCGTCTTCCACAGTCACGAGTCTCAAACACTGGCATGCCTGAGAGTCGCCTGGAAAACTTGTTAAAATACTCTGTGGGGCCCCGCCCCGAGCTTCTCATTTAGGAGGTCTGGTGGGGGGAGGGGGGGAGGGTTTGAATTCCCATCAAGCTCTCGGATGGTGCTGATGCCGCTGGTCTGGGGACCCCACGAGGAGTCGGCGTTCTACAACGGGACAGCTTGGGTGATTCCCCAGAGGAGGCGACGCTGTGCTGGGTCAAGACACCGCGGTTGGACGTCCTTCAGGTGACGATGAGGAGAGGACACAGTGGCTGAAGGACTGGGAGAGCCCAGAGGGAGGAAGGAGCCCTCTCTGGCTCAAGTATTTCATTGTAGGAGAAGAGTGGGGCCCATGACAGGTTCCCAGGCTATAGCCCTCTGTCCCCGCCTGGACTGCTCCTCCCCTCACCTCTCCCGTTAATGGCCTGGCCGTCAGCTGCAGGGCGGCCTGGGGCTCTCGCTGGCCCCTCTCCAGGGGAGCTTATCAGACAACTCTCTGATTGTAGCTTGAGAAAAAATATCTTGTTCTCTCTTAGGATCAGCAAGAAACCTTTTCGGAGCCACACCGGGTGCTGGGAGCGGTCACATTTATTTATTACACAAAGTACTCCTGCCTTCATGGAGTGGACACTCCATTTGTGCTCGGTGTCAGGAACTGGGCAGAGAACAAGGTCCCCACAGGCAGGGACTGACGTTTCGAAGACGCTAACAGAGCGCTCCGAGACCTGGCATGGGGTGCTACCAAACAGTGTGCTCAGGGAAGGCTTCTCGGAAGAGGTGACATCCCAGCGGGAACCAGCATAACCGAGGGAGCCAGGAGAGACTTGCGGGCATGGTTCTAGGCAAAATGAGCTGCGGATGCCAAGGGCCAGGGCTGCGGTCTCGCTTGGCCTCTGCCTCAGGTGTCTGCTGCATAACTTGCTGGTGTAAGACAGTTTGTTATTTCTCGTAATTCTGGGTCATCAGTTTGGGAAGTACTCAGCTACGTTCTTTGTGGACCCCACGTGGTGTCTTCCGAGGTGACTCACAGAGAGACACCCATCTGGGAGCTCGGACAGGGCTGGGACGTTCAGGAAGGCTTTGTTCACAGGTTTGGAGGCTGGTGCCGGCTGTTGGCATAGTTTCCTCGCCCACGTCCCCTCTTCCTTCAGGGGTCTTTACTGGCTCTTGACGGGTACAGACTGGTGAATGGCTTCCACGAAGGGAATGTTCCAGGAGGTTAAGTCCAGCGTGCATCCTGTTATGAAACTTTGACATTTGCCGAAATCCCTTTGTCCCACTGGCCAAAGCAAGTCACATGGCAGAGCTCAGGAACAAAGTGAGCAGGGGCCACCCCAGGGTTTGGGTACGAGGAGGGGAGGGGGCGGATCACTAGGTGCCACCGTGCAAGTGTCTGTCACAGCTTGTTCAAGCAACAAAGGTCAGCGTGGCCAGAGCTTGGAGAGCTTGCGGGAAATGTGGAACAATAAGGACAGACAGGTAGGCGGGGACCAACTCGTGTGTGGCTTTGTCGTCCATAGCGAGAGGTTTACATTTTATTCTACGAGTGATTGACTGCACCGTTGAATTTTTTTTTTTTTCATTTTTCCGAAGCTGGAAATGGGGAGGCAGTCAGACAGACTCCCGCATGCGCCCTACTGGGATCCACCCGGCATGCCAACCAGGGGGTGATGCTCTGCCCATCTGGGGCATCGCTCTGTTGCATCCAGAGCCATTTTAGCACCTGAGGCAGAGGCCACAGAGCCATCCTCAGTGCCCGGGCCATCTTTGCTCCAATGGAGCCTTGGCTGCGCTCCGGGAGGGGAAGAGAGAGACAGAGAGGAAGGAGAGGGGGAGGGGTGGAGAAGCAGATGGGCGCTTCTCCTGTGTGCCCTGCCCGGGAATCGAACCCGGGACTCCTGCACGCCAGGCCGACGCTCTACCACAGAGCCAACTGGCCAGGGCCCCTGCACTGTTGAATTTTAAGCAGGGGAGAGCTGAGTAAGACCATTCTGGGGGCCGTGCGGAGAGCTGGTTAGAAGGAGAGGTAGGAGAGAAGGCGGGGACGGGGACACCGCTGCGGTCGTCCGGGGAGACAGGAGCACAGCTGGAGTCAGGGTGGTCGCGGCAGAGGGAACAAAGTGGGTGGCCTCAGGGTGCACTTGGAGGGACACTCAGAGGGTTTGTTGAAGGGCAGCGAGGAAAAGGGTGGGATCGAAGCTGCCTCCTTCCAAGTTTTGAGCGCCTTGCAGACTTTTTCTAACGGGTGGTGGGGCAGTTTAGGCGGAGGCTGTGAAAATGAACTTCCTTTTCGATGACCTACTGCCGGTGCCCCTGAGAAGTGCCGGAAATTCTAACCGGTAACTGGAGATTCAACTCCGGAGCTACCGGGCTTGGGCATGCTGCCACCACCATGGGGCTAACACTGTCCCCTGTTCTCGTGTCACCTCGGCAGACGCTTGGCTCCCTGTGAAAGGAGGTGTTGCCCCCCTCCGGCCCGCTGTTCTGTGTCCTCCGAAGCAAGGTCAAGCCTACCCGATATAAGTAGCCGACCCTTTCCTTACACTTGAAGGCGCCTCTATCCCACGTTCCTGACGGGGATGCCGCAGCCCAGGAAGGAAGGGATCTGCTCAGGTTCACGCAGCAGGTCAGTGGCAGGGCCCTTGCCTCCTTTCTCTGGGTCAGACGATGTTGTAGGTCCCTTTGGCTGGGAGAGAGGGCACTGGATATCGGGCGCAAGGACGGCTCTATCAGGGGACTCGCTAGTTAACAACAGGCCTTTCCTTTCTCGGCCATTTATCTGCTTCTGCATCGTGGCCCTTCCTTCCCCAGGGCTCTCCTAAGCAACCAGGGAAGCCTGGTGAACGTGATCAGAGCTGCACCCCATGGCACCTGTCCCACCAGTGGCCGGGGCAGATGTGGCCAGTGGGTTTCAGAACCTCACCTCCCTGCGCCTTACGTCACCCCCCCCCATCATGCCAGAGAGCTGCCACTCCAGAGGTGGCAGGTGGCGAGACACGGTGGAGAGGAGGTTCCAAAGCCAGCACGCAGGGAGGACATGAGCGAGAGGCCGCAATTTGGAGAAGGACAGCGCAATTGCTCACGAAGTCCGCGGTCTTGCTCTTGCGCGTACCCCGTGTTTTCCTCGGCGAGGACAGCACAGCCACGCCCGCACCGAGCTGCCACGGAGGGGCGTCCCCCAGCTGCATGCCGGAGGAAGAAAGTGGCCCGGGATGGGGAGCCATTCTGTGGCATTTACCTTGAATCCACGTGAGAAAGATGAGCAGAGATTGCTCTACTCCAGAGCGGTCCTCCCAGGACCTCCTCCCGGTCTGTCGGACACCGTGCTGCGTGCTTTCCATGAGCTGATTCAGGGAATCCTCAGATCCTCACAACGATCTGGCGAAGCGAGCACGGTCCTCACCCTGCTTTTCAGGGGAGGAGACAAAAATCAGAGAGGGCAGGTCACCCCCCCTGACGGCTCAGTGCTGGTTGGAGGTGGAGCCGGGATTTGAACCTGGAACTTCGGTTCCAGAGTCCGAGCTCTCTGTGTTGTCCAGAGAGCAACTCATTGTGTGACGACCCGACGGGGGCCTCCGACTGGATTCCGGGCCTCGCTTCTTCCAGGCCGGGTTCCATGCGGTCCTGCAGGTCGTCCCTCCGGGCCGGGCTTCCTGCCTTCTTGCCTGGGGCTGCCCAGCCTTTTTGGAAGCGTTTTTGGAAAACGTGGACAGCTGGGTGGTGTCTCACCACCGAGCAGGAGAAGCATGGCCCATCTCACCGAGGCTCTCCGAGGTCCCATCGCTGGGGAGGCTTCCTGGTGGCCAGGGTCGGGAAATGAATTTGCCTTCCGGGGGTTGTGCCGGGGACAGTTCTAAACACTGTCCACCCTTCCCACCAACTCACCTCATACTTCTGGCCGCCTCGTGATGTCGGTGCCGTTATTTCACCAGCCACGGCCTTCGCCAGCTGTTACCCCTGGTGGTCTCCGGTGCTTTTGCTCAGCTTGTCCTCGATGGCTTAGACCTCGTTTCTCCCATCCGTTCAGACCTTTATTGATCTTGTCTGACATTTGCTTCTCTCAGATGCTCGGCCCCGTCAGCCGGACGCGTGGCCTCTGCCGTGCTGAGTCTCACGGGGGGGGGGGGACTGCAGCTGCTTAGCCAACCCAGGGCTAGCTCGGGGTTAATGGAGAGGCATGGAGTAGGGGGCGGGCCGACCGCCTGGGGCCCCCAGAATTCTCTCCCCGGGGACTCCTAAAAGGCATTGATCTCAGCACTCTATCTTTTAGGCCAGCTCTCTGCATTTCTGGAAGACCCAGGAGGGGTGTAGCTGCCATTTCATGGGCTGCCCCAGAGGGACCCCGAGTGGACTTTCCTGCCTGTTGGGATGAAGATGGAGGCCGATTCCTGGAGACCAGGAAAAGCGGCCGATGTCTGCCCAGGCTCCCAGGAGTTGACATTTGGAGGGGCTGGGTCTGAGCGCTCCCTCTGACGGCTGTGTCCTTGGTTTTCGGAAGCAGGGGAGGCCGCAGGAGCGGAAGCGTTTTTGGAAAACGTGGACAGCTGGGTGGTGTCTCACCACCGAGCAGGAAAAGCATGGCCCATCTCACCGAGGCTCTCCGAGGTCCGATCGCTGGGGAGGCTTCCTGGTGGCCGGGGTCGGGAAATGAATTTGCCTTCCGGGGGTTGCGCCAGGGGCAGTTCTAAACACTGTCCACCCTTCCCACTGTCCACCCTTCATACTTCTGGCCACCTCGTGATGTCAATGCTGTTTTTTTCCCCCCAGTTCACAGCCGTGGAGATGGAAGAACGGAGAGTGATTTGCCCTAAGTTAAGATTGACAGGTGTGCATCTGGACCCTGCGGGAGCCTGCCCAGAAGCCTGTCCCGCCCCCTGCGTCTTAAGGCTTTGCTGCGTTTAAGAGGAGGGTCCGAGCACAGATGGTCAGGAGTGTGGGGGGTGGGTTTCTAGGCTTTCTGGTGGGTCCCTGGGTCCCTCTCTGGCTCCCCCTTGTGTCCCATCCTGCCTGTGAGGGGGGTGGGAGGCCGGCTAGCGGGGCTGAACCGCTCTTTCTCTGGGGCCCCCAGGGCATCCTGAAAGTCAGGAGCTGGCATTCGGCCTTGAGTGGCTCTTTGAGTTGAAATCCTAATGTCTCGTTGGGATGGGGGCCGTCCCTTTCTGTTGAGTCAGACTTCCTGTTCTGGTTCCTGTCCCCACTCTCCTGGGAGCGGCCTCTTTTTCCTCAGATTTCAAGCTGCTTGGAGGCCTGGTGTTGGGCAGATAAAAAATATTAGATGGCACTGCCCACGTGGAAGCCTGTCGCCCAGGTGATATTAATGTATGTTGGGGGTGGGCTGTGAGCAGGCAGGATCCTTGTAGCCTGGGGCTTGGTTTTAGGACTAAGCCTTTCCCACCCTTTTTGATGTGGAGTGGTGCACTCTCATGAGGAATCCCATCATGCATCAGATAAGTGACTTTGTATCAGAGACTTCCTTGTTTGTATATTGGATTAAAGGTTTTGATTTCTGCACTCTAAAGTGGGGGCAGAACGGGAGCTTGCTCTCTCGGTTCCTGTGATTAGCATTAGAGAGGAGAGAGCAGAGAAAGGCCACATGGAGGAGACCAGGAGAAGCATCCAAGATGGCGGAGTGTTGAAGAAGAAGCCAGTTTGTGCAGAGTTTGTGCAGGGAGAAGGAAGGAGATGGGGAATATAAGACTGGTGAGGTTAGAAACCTTTGATTCTAGGAAACTCGGATAAGTCAGTAGCTTTGTGAGCACTGAATGAGTGGGTTTTGGAGCCCACTGTGTGTTTTTACTTGCCCGCCGGGTGCAAGCTAGGATTAAAGATAATGGCCCACCAGTTCTTGGCTCCATTGTTTCATTACCGTCTGTTTGAATCTAATGCGAACCAGCATGGGCTGGGCGGCTGTGATGGTGGCCGTGGCTACTGGCTTTACTCCGGGCAACCTCAGTGTTCTGATGGGTTCAAGAGAAATGATAATTTTGTAAAATATTGGGAGTATTCTCTTTCTTATGGTGAGGGACTCCCTGTTTGTGGCTGACTACACTGAAATGGATTCTGAGAAGTAAATTTTAATAGGAAATTTCCCAATTAAAAAAAAATGTTGACAACTAATTAAATGTATTTGAAAGCACCGTGCAGGTTGAAAGAGCAAGTCTGTTGGCCGGGTCTGACTGTGGGTGACCGGTGACCTTTTTCTTTGCTTGGGACTGTTGGGTTTCCATTCCTCTGAGGAGATGGCAAGCCCCCCTCAGAAATGGGAGGCGACCTCATTGCCCGGGGGTGGGAGGAGGCTCAGTGTGCCTCGCACAGAGCTGGGAGAGGGGAGGAGCTTCATGAAATTACTCCCTTGGGCGATTCTGGTCCCAGCATTCCCGTCCCACCCCAACAGGACTCTTCCCTCTGAGGGGGGAAGGCTAAGGAAATGGTGAGAAGAGGTTTCTAGTGGTTCTGAGGTGGGGGCGGAGCCAAGGGGCAGATCAAGGACCGGTGGAGTCCAGCACGCCAGAGAGGAAGTCCCTCACCGCTGCCCGGGGGCAGAGGAAGCTCAGTGCGGTTGGGTTTTAGATGTGTAACAGTCACGCTGAGGAGTGTCTGAGACCACTGTGTGCCCCCGAAACAGGGAGGAAAACCCGGATGGTGGTTAAAAATAAAATTAATAGCGGGGTTCCCTTGGGAGAAGTCCGTGCCTGTGCCTCAGAATGGCACAGGCTCCGCGGACACTGTTATGGTGGCCGGGCTAAGGGCTCAGACGTTGCTGAGAAGGAGGAACGTGAGTTTGGCGTGCACAGATGTGAAGGGGCTCCTCGGCCTGCACCCCCTTCCCTCTAGTCTCGGCCCTGGTCTGGGTGCCAGCCTGCCTAGGTCCTGTGCCCGCCTGTCCTACAATTCCTCGTCCCTCCCACTGAGACCTGCGGGGTGGGGGGGGGCAGGAGAAATCGCAGCCCTTCCCGCAGAGAAATAAGGCAGGGCCTCCCCTTCTCATCTCTCCGGGCCCCTCCCTCCCCCAGGCAAAAGAGGACTTACAGTTGTTCCTATGGAAACCAATACAATAATTAATCAATAGTAATACAATAATAAACTCTGTTTTGTGTACTCCCTACTGTCCACCTCCTTCTGCCCACCCCTGTATTCGTTTCCCTGGGGGTGAAGAGGTTGAGAAGACCCAGCTGTTGGCACAGGGGGCCCCAGAGCGTCCGCGGGGCTCCGATGCTCACAGAGCCCCAAGCTGTGGCCACTGGCCAGCTTGGCTCCTCTTCTGGGAGACTGGATGGCAAGTCCCTACTTGGCTGCAGGAGGGACGGGTCAAGGATCAGGTCTCAAGGAGGGACAACGCAGGGCAGCCTTCAAGTGAGAAGTGAGGTCAGGACCCTGCAGTACAGGTGGGCAGGGTCCCTTTAGGGACCCTGTTCTGTCCACTTGGTGGCCCTGTTCTCCTCCAGGTCCTCAGCTCAGACGGGCAAAACGGGCGAGCGTGCCATGTGGCGGGTTTCTGATCAGGCTGGGAAATGGCCCACAGAGGTGTGCCCACATGCCTCAGCTGTGGATTTTGTCTTAGAAAAACTTTGCCCAATTATCAGGGAAGGAAGCCTCTGTCGGGACTCGTATCTAGAGCCTACCGGTCGGAACTGGGCCACGTCCGCACACTCAGGTGCAAAGGAGGCGGTGAGATCGATGTTTTAGCTGAGCACGCTGCTGCCTGGACACGATCTGGGCTTGGGGAGGGTGTGTGCGTGCATGCATGTGTGTAGTTACAGGTATGTGCATGCGTATGCGTGTGTGCATATGCATGCCTGCGTCTGTACACATGTGTATAGGTGTGTGTGTGCATGCTATATGCGCATGTGTTTATGTATGTGTCTATTTTTGTGCACATGTGTGCGTTACATGTATAAGTGTTTAAGACAAACGTGTGTTTGTCTTTGTATTACATGTATAAGTGTTTAAGCATGTGTGTAGATGTGTACACGCCTGTGTGTTTGTCTCTGTGTTACATGTATCAGTGTTTAAGTGTGTGTAGATATGTACACACATGCGTGTAGATGTGTACACACGTGTGTAGATGTGTACATGTATGTGTGTTTGTCTCTGTGTTACATGTATCAGTGTTTAAGTGTGTGTATGTATAGATGTGTACACACATGTGTGTTTGTCTCTGTTATATGTATAAGTGTTTAAGTGTGTGTGTAGATGTGTACATGTATGTGTGTTTGTCTCTGTGTTACATGTATCAGTGTTTAAGTGTGTGTGTGTAGATGTGTGCACGCATGTGTGTCTGTGTGTGTGAGTGGATGTGAGGTGGCACCCCATTGTGACCAGCACCGCTGCCCCGGACATCACAGGTGTGAAGGTAAAGGGGCACCGGTCCTGAGCAGACACGTCCAGCGTTGAGTCCCCGCGGGGCTGAAGCCGTGCTCCCCACACTTCTCCATCTGGGAGGTGCAGGGGAAGGAGCCGCAGGGTACGTCGGCTTGGGAGTGGTGACTTGTGTCTTGGGAGTGGTGACTTGTGTCGTTGGCTTGGGAGTGGTGACTTGTGTCGCTTGGTTCAGCTTTCCCGAGTCACAGACGTCTGAGCAGTGGTCCCTCTGCTCTGGGGTGTCCCCTCCCCTCATTCCTTTGCTGGCATTTCTGCTGTGGCATTTGCACAGTATCTGGGCATCAGCCCGGGGTCACCTGAGGCAGGATGGGTGGTGGGATGTCCGAGCTGCAGACGGAAATGCCTGCGGGGCGGTGAGGCTACGCCGAATCCGAGAGGGCTGCGCATGCGCACGCGGGTCCTGCGAGCGGCTCCGGGAGACGGGCGTGGCCAGGTTTCTAGAAATAGCACAGGAGCTGCATGTCCAAATGTTTATGTGCACTTTTGATAATGCTACCAACGGATCACCTCGAGCCTGCCCACTGTCCTGTGGCCCACAGCAGACTGCCCACAGGAGGGCCGTTTCCGCTCCCCTGGGGGGAGGCCCAGGCCTTCCCTGCTGAGGCCTGGGTCCTGTCTGCAGGCGGGAGGGGCCGGCTGGCAGAAGGACACTTGCACGGGCAGGAAAAGACAGCGGAGCGTTAAATAAACACCCGCTAATTACCCTGAGAATATTTATTGAGGTTTCCTCACATTGTAATAAGAAATTATTGAAACATATATCACCTGCTGAGCTGTTAATCATTGGTAAATATATTTTAAATAGAGCAGCCCATTAGTATTTTCATTTAGCCTGTCTCCGGGAGAATGTTTGCCGGGTCAGGCGCCTGTCCCAGCCCGGAAGCCAGGGGGAAAAACGTCTCACCCAGTTAATCTTGACGTCCTGGCTGCACTAGCGGGAGAAATGTTCCCCTGGGTCCAGTACCCATGGCTGGCAAGGTTCTGGAGGAGCAGCTGGGCCAGGTGGGCCGCTGCAGCCTCGGGGTGGGGGTGGGAGAGGACGGCGGTGGGGGGCAGGGCAGGGCTGGGAGGAGGATTGCAAATCGCACAGCTGGAAAACCGTGCAACCCAGGGAGCGCGCCTCACTGATCACAATGGACTTTTCCAACGAGGATGCCGGGCACAGACGTTTATTTCCCTTCCTGGCAGCCTCTCTCTCCCTGTCCAGGGGCTTGGTTCAGGCTTCATCACCTCCCTCCCCCGCCCTATAGGCCTTTCTCTCAGGGGGGCCACCCAGAAAGGTTGGTGGTCCTGCACACGATGACCGTGGACTGACAGGTTCTCGATGCACCTTGGCCTGGGTGACCAGCAGATGGACTTGGTGGCTCCCTCTCTCCCCGTGAGCTACCTGTTCATCATCAAGCACCGACCACGTACCAGGCACATTTCTAGAAACCGGGGACACAGGGGTTAACCCGGGAAGGGACGATCCTACTCCCTGGAGCCCGCATGGCGGGCGCGTGGGCAATCAGGGAGCAGGCGTGCTTCAAAGAGTCGTGGGTGCCGTGAGAGAGCGGGCTGGGGGCAGGGGGACAGCGGCCACTGCGGGAGGGGGGCGGGTGGCCAGGGAACGTCCCAGCCTCCGGCCAGAATCTACATTGGCTCTGGGGGGTGCGGGAGTCGGAGAAATCGGTGCTCTCTCTGAAGCGTCAGAGATGGAGCGGAGCGTGGGCCATGCCCTGCGCTCTGGAGCTTTGGGGAAAGGGTGGGACTGGAGGCAGGTGGGGTGGGGACATACTGGGAAGGTGCTGAATCAGAGCTCAGTGCTCGGCGGCCCCCCCCCCCTCAGGAGAACGGCCTGTGCTGAACACGCTTCTCTCCCCGCAGCGGCAGCAGACAGGCGGGGGCACTGAGCCGCGTGCCCTAGGCACGTCAGACTTCAGCACCGAGGGGGACACTTCTGTGTCCTTGGCCAGCACCCCGCGGAAAGCTGCTCTGTCTCCCTGCTTTGCTGCCTCAGCCGAGGCCCCTCAGCTCGGGGCGGGTGCCGCCAGAAGTAGCCAAGGGGAGCCTCTCAACCACAGGGGGACAAGGGGCGGTGGACAGATGCCCCGGCCTCCCCGTTCTCTGGTGGGTCCTCAGTGGGACAGAACCCCAGTCATCGGCAGCCGTCACCGCCCTCCTGTGCACGGGTCCCTGGGCTTCCCTTGTCCCTCCCTCTCTGCACCCTCTCACTCCTCCTTCCTCAGAAAAACCTCTCCCTCGCCCTGAGCTGGAGCCTTTTCTGTCTCTGGCCCTGCCTTTGGGGTGGGCGGAGCACCCGAATCAGGACAGACTCTTTCCAGCTCCCAGGGGACACTGGGGAACGTGGGACCCTGGGGAATGTGGGACCCTGGGGAACGTGGGACCCTGGGGAACGTGGGACCCTGGGGAACGTGGGACACTGGGGAACGTCACCACGGCACTGGCTCCGGGCAGGGGGGCCGCAGCGGCTTCACCGGGAAGAGGGCAGGCAGAGGAGGAAGAGAGGGTTTCCCTAAGAACACACAAACGGGCAAGCCGCCAACCACCAGACACTTGGGCCAGAGCCTCCGCAGCCTTCTCCTCCTCTTCCTCCTTCTTTCTGTTCTCTTGGCCTCTGTGGGCTGTGAGGTCGGCCACAAGCGGCCTCAGAGGCATTTTCACCCGACCAGCGTGGCCTTGCCTGGAGTGTTTTCTTCTCCGACCCCCTCTGGCTTGCATCCGTGAGATGGCTTTGAGCATGGTGCGTGTGGCGGGAGACCCCCCTGCAAGCCAGCCCTGGCCAGGAGGCATTCCTAATGGACCTCCGGGCAAAGTCACTTCTTCCTCCTATCCGTCTCCAGCTCCATCAGCTCTCACCACGACCAGGCCACGCGGCATCAGCCCCGAAACTCAGCCGCGCAGGAAAATAGCATTTATTTCTTGCCCGCGCCTTCTGTCGGTCAGTGGGCGGCCCTGCCCACGGTCCAGGCTGGAAGGGCAGTGGCGAGCTGGGGCACGTTCTTCTCCAGAAAGAGGCAGGTGCCTTTGGTGGGTGAGCACACCTGGGCCACATTTCTTCAGGGCTTGACTCTGAATTTAGAAAATCCCTTCCACCTCCATCTTGTTGGATGAGGCAAGTCACGTCTAAACCCCTGATATGAGTGTGCGAGGAAGCACACTGTTCTCGTGAGAATTGTGTGTGACTGTGTGTAAGGGGAGTATGTGCCAGACAGGCCCCCTCGCACAGATCTCCCCTCGGCCGTGTGCACGTCAGTGGCACATGTGCTTCACACTGTGACGGTCCTCAGGGAAGCATCCGCATGCAGCCATGCTCAGTACCCTCCCACCGGTCAGCTCGGACAGGGGAGAGTCTGAGCGCAGTGATATGTGGTCAGCTTCTGGCTATCCTTTGGAGGGACAGCACACAGATCTCGCTGATGGATTAGATATGTGCTGGGTAAGAGGACCAGGGAGATGATGTTGTTTTTGACCTGAGCAATTGAGAAAATTGAGTTGCCCTGTCCAGATATGGGGGAAGTTGTGGGAGGAATTGATACTTAGAAATGGAAGGTCATTAATATCTATTTCATCGCTTCCAGAAGTTTGGGCTGCTCAGTATTTATGGGTGTGAGAGGAGATGACACAGGGACCCAGGAGCAGTTAACATCGAATCAGAGAGTTGGAGAGCGATTTATCTTTCAATTCTTCACTGACTCTTTTGATTAGTTAAAAAACAGTCCCAGATTGGTGCTCGTGTGTCTTTAAACACTAGCTGAGCTCCACTTTTAGGAAACAGAAAATATGCCACAGGCTCAGAGACTCGGGCCATTTACAACCTCCGGCTCGATTTAATATCCGCACTTTCTTTTTATTGTATCTTTTTTTCCCCCCCTGGATAACTTCTCTGTATGACTGTTGAGGCTGGCTCATTTACAGTCCAGATATACATTTCCTTTAGACATGAATATACTTATGTTAAAAAGGGGAATCAATTTACCAAGAAATGCTTAAGTGAGTTTATTCGTGCATTTGTTTAGAAAATATGTACTGAGTGTTGACCATTTCCCAGACAGTGTTGTGGGTGTTCAGGATGCAGCAGTTAACAAAACAAGTCAGATGGCCGGGCCTTGATGGAGCCTGCAGCCTAGTGAGGGAGGCAGATGACAAGGAGCCCAGGTGAAGGAGAAAGTGTTTGAAGGGATGTGAAGTCTTCAGGAAGAAGCTAGGCAGAAAAGGGGACTGGAAGGAGGGGGGGTGCATGCACTGTAATTAGGGTGGGCAGGGAATACCTCCTGGGAAAGAGGGCGTTTGGGGAAGATCCGAGTTGGCTATCCACACTGGTCTCAGGGGAAGAGTGTTCCTGGCAGAGGGCACAGCAAGGGACAAAAGCTGTGAGGCCAGAGCATGCCTGGCCCGGTCTGAGAGGAGCCGGAGTTGAGGGTGTTTGGAGTGGAGGGAGCAAGGCCGAGAGTAACAAACGATGAGCTGGGAGAGCTAATGATGGGACAGGAGCGTCCAGGGGTCTGGGGATGCTGGTTGGTCAGCATTACTCTGTCTAAGTGAGATGAGGAGCCACCATAAGGACTTTGGGCAAAGAAGTGACACGATCTGACTTATCTTTTTATTTATTTATTTTCAGTGAGAGGAGGGGAGGCAAAGACAGACTCCTGCATGTGCTCTGACCGGGATCCACCCAGCAAGCCCACTAGGGGGCGATTCTCTGCCCAAATAGGCCATTGCTCCGTTGCTCAGCAACTGAGCTCTTCCTAGCACCCGAGGCAGAGGCCATGGAGCCATCCTTAGTGCCTAGGGCCAACTTGCTCCAATTAAGCCATGGCTGCAGGAAGGGAAGAGAGAGAGAGAGAGACAGAGAGAGACAGAGACAGAGAGAGACAGAGACAGAGAGAGACAGAGAAAAAGAGAGAGAGAGAGAGAAAGAAAGAGGGGGGAAGGGGTAGAGAAGCAGATTGGTACTTCTGTGTGCTCTGACCGGGAATCGAACCTGGGACATCCGCACGCTGGGCCAATGCTCTACCGCTGAGCCAACCGGCCAGGGCATCCTGACTTACCTTGAAAACCATCCCTGTGGTCATTGTGTTGAGTACAGACTCTAGAGGGGGCCTGAGGGAGGCTGTTGCAAGAATCCAGGTGAGGAATGGTGATGGCTAGGACTGTGGGGACAGCAGGATGTGGTCAGGTTCTGGGTGTATTTCGCAGGCAGAGCAAGAGGAATTTGCTGGCAGATCAGATGTGTGCCAGGCAAGACAGTAAGAGAGGTGAGCGTGCTGCCTTTGACCTGAGCAGTTGGCGAAGTTGAGCTGTCATCTGCAGAGATGGGGAGAGTTGTGGGAGGAGCGGAAGGGGGCGGGAGCGTCGGGAGCGCTGCTCCGTCCTGCTGGCTTTGAGATGCCTCTGAGACATCGGAGGGCAGAGGTTAAGTAGACTCTTGGATGTCCGAGGTTGGAGTTCAGGGGGGGGGTTCTAACCGGGGCTCGAGTGCAGGCGTCAGCAGCACACAGACATGTTAGATGACGACGCAGATGGTGGAGAGTAGCTCTCCTCTCTGCGCGCCTGCCAGTGGCGAGCCCTGCCTTCGCAGCTGTTGGCCCTGCTGGGGCCTGGGGCCCAGGCAGGCTAGACACAGAGGACAGCACGGGTTGCTTCCCTAGGCCCTCTGGGAAAAAACACCCCAGTTCCTCGTGGCCCCAGAAGGGCAGAGGAAATGCTCTCGGAAAACACCGTCACGTCAGCGTTATCCCTCTGCGTCCCCGGCTTTGCGTGTGTGAAGCTTTTCAAGTTGATCTGTCCTGTCGTTTTGACATCCTAAACCTTGCCTTCCTCCTCCACGGCCCAGGTCTCCACTGGGAGGGGCTGTCTGAGCGGGCCGCGCATGTCAAAACAGGCCGTTAGGCCTTGGCGTCTGGTGTCAGGCAGCCCGGGGCACTGGGATACCACATCAGAGCGGGAAGTTTTCCTCTGTCATCATGTTATCACTCCAGGCCGGGTCCTCACTGACTCAGGTCTTGGGCCCAAAAGCAGATGCTTAAGGTGCGGAATGCTTTTTGCCTCAGGATGTGAAACCGACTCAGCCTAAAAGTTGTGAGGATGATTAAAAATGATAATGATGATTACCATCAGATGGACAGGAACACTTGCTGGGCTCTGTTTTGTAGTGGGTGTGATGGGCACCCCTCAAGAACCCCTTTGCTGTCTGTGAACTCACCTTCCAGCTCCTGTGGGCGTTGGCTGCCAGCAGCTCATAACTGCCTCCTTAGATGAATAGCTACCTCACCTGGCTGGACGGGAGTCCCCTCACCTGGCTGGACGGTGGCCACCTTACCCAGCTGGATGGGAGTCCCCTCACCTGGCTGGACGAGTCACCTCACCTGGCTGGATGGAGGTCACCTCACCCGGCTGGACGGGAGTCCCCTCACCCGGCTGGACAGAAGTCCCCTCACCTGGCTGGACAGCAGCCACCTCACCTGGCTGGACGGCAGCCACCTCACCTGGCTGGACGGGGTCCCCTCACCTGGCTGGACGGCAGTCCCCTCACCTGGCTGGACGGGGTCCCCTCACCTGGCTGGATGGGGGTCCCCTCACCCGGCTGGACGGGGTCCCCTCACCCGGCTGGATGGGGGTCCCCTCACCTGGCTGGACGGGGTCCCCTCACCTGGCTGGACGGGGTCCCCTCACCCGGCTGGACGGGAGACACCTCATCTGGCTGAAATAGGAGACACCTCACCTGACCTAGTAAGATCTACCTCACCTGGCTGAATAGGAGCTGTTACAACTGCCCTGTCACACGGGCAGCAGTAGCCATAACGGACGGGCCCTGGTCCCTGGCTAGTTGGGGCCAGCCCTGTGGTCTGATTTTCGCTCCAGAGCTCCCCTGGGTCAGGCTGAAGGCAGTGTTAGGTTGAGAACACATCCTTGCTTCTCTTTCCTCTCATCTTACTCTGCTACCCGCACTCCTCTTCTCCAGAGAGTGCTCCCCGCCTCAGAAGCCCACCTCCGGGTCATCTCTGGGGAACGGAGACAAGGGTCTGATACATTTTGTATTGTCTGATTCTCTCAACGATGAGTAATCATACTCTCTGACTTAGTACTACTATTTATTCTTCGTGACTAGCTCCGTGGCACATAGCTGAGCAGACACAAGAGCCAAGAGTCAAATCTAGTATTTGCTCCAAAGCTCATGTCGCATTCTAAACAATTACGGTGTTACCGCCTTTCCGCAGTCTAGCTCGGGTATTTGAATCTCAGCTGTTTGCTTCCTTTCTCTTCTTCAAGGGTCCAATGTGGATTTCTTTAAGCTGTGCTGACTGGAGAGTCAGGAACCAGCTACACGGGACAAAAATGGAGAGCTGGGCCTCGGGGAGGCAGAGGGAGGTGACTAACCTATGAAGGCAGCTGTGCGGTACTTACTCTGGCCAGAGTGAGGCGCTCTGGGACAACCCAAGAACCGCTCCCGTCTGGTTTTGCAATCGAGTCAAAGATCCCCGGGCATTTGTAAGTCACTCACGCCCCCCTTTGCCTCTCCTAGACTTGGCCTCAGAGGCCCCGTGCAGACGCAGGATCGTCAAAACAACAGTTGAATTTTTAGGAGACACACATGTTCACCCAGCTCTGCCTCTGATTAGCAGGGTTCTTTTTGCAAGCGTTATTACGGCCAGGCTAAGTGAAAGTTTTCTCGTCTGTAAAAATGACGTCTTCTCTGGCCTTGATAAAAATCATCGTTGTAAGTGCTTGACAAATTACAAGTTAGTTGTTGTCTGAAAGGGAGGAGTCATAATTGTTGAGTTTTCCGGGTGAGAAGAAGGGCCCAGGTTCCCCGGAATAATTCCCACGTTGTGCACTGCCGGCTGCTGCCGGCTGGTGGGCCAGCTTGTGTTTTGTGATGAAACGAGGCCCCAAAGCCGTTGTGATGACATCAGACTAGTACAAATGGAAGGGCAAGCATTTAGGTTAGAACACTGTTGACTCACTGGACGTGAGGGTTGGTAAACAACCAGTTCACGCTTTAAAAGAATTTAATAGTTTTTTGCCTGACCCGTGATGGTGGAGTGGATAAAGTGTAGACTTGGAACGCTGAGGTCGCCGGTTCAAAACCCTGGGCTTGCCCGGTCATGGCACATATGGGAGTTGATGCTTCCTGCTCCTCCCCCCTTCTCTCTCTATCTCTCTCTCTCTCTCTCTCCCCTCTCTAAAAGGAATACATAAAAAACAATTAGAAAAAAAAGAATGTCATAGTTTTTGAATGAGTTCAAGGTCAATGTCAGCCGATGCTGACGATGTCACCGAGTTTGTAGGAACATACACAAACCTTATGAGAATGCACGGTCTCAGGCTGCTCTAGGTCAGCGAGATTACAGTTGGGGAATAAAGTAATCATTGCGAGAGCTTAGATCTATGGATCACCCATCATGTCAGGCATGGTGTGTGCAAGGGGTTCCATAGGCCTTCTCTCCTTTAATTCTCACAGCGTTAAATGGTACATAAACAGTCTCTTTTAAAGTCTACATATGAGGAGACTGGGGCTTAGCTAAGCCACTCAGCTCCCCACAGTGAGTCAGGTAACATTCCTACCCAGAAGGAAATGTTTTTCCAGCCTGAGTGAGGGCCATGCTCCACCCGGGCCATAATGTCAGGTTCATGCGTCATGGTCAGAGACCAGGCAACAGCAGGGGGCCTTGCAGGTCGTAGAGAGTAGCTCTGTCGGGCTTGTGTTCTAGTCATGCCTGCGTGGTGGTGTGCGTCTGCACGCACGAGGTTGGTGTGTATTGGGCGTTGAGGCAGATGTGTTTCTCGGTCTAGTTATCGTTTAAAAAGCTTGAACAGCGGTGGGCTGACACAGTGTTTGAGTTTGAGTTTCTCACCGTAAGAGGGTCAGGAACAGCCCAAGGCATGTACCACGGAGGGTGACAGGATGATCGGGGCACAGTACCCTCTGGCCAGTCCGTGTTCCCAGCCCTGCTCTCTGTCGGACTGGAACCTTCTCAGGCCTGAAGATCATACTCAGCCGCTCTTCTTTTTCCTAATCTCATGTATTTATTTTTTTGTTGTTTCTCTGCAGAGAAATCCGCAGTTATTTTCTTTTTGAGAGAGAGAGAGAGAGAGAGAGAGAGAGAGAGGAATGGAGAGAGAAAATGAGAAGCATCAACTTGTAGTTGCTTTCACTTTAGTTGTGCATTGATTGCTTCTCGTCTGTGCCTTGACCGGGGACGAGCCAATGTCCCCTTGCTCAAGCCAGGGAGCTTGGGCTTTTCATGCCAGCGACCTTTGGGATCAAGCTGGCAAACTTTGGGATTGTGTGGACAGTTCCCTTAGAGTCAGTGACCTTGGGGTTTTGAACCAGCAACCTCGGCGTTCTTGGTTGATGCTTTATCCATTGCGCCACCACCGGTCGGTGAAATCTGCAGTTATGTTGCTCATGACTTCAGAGGAGTCAAGAATGCCTTTCTAGTTTAATGCTCACTCAAGGAAAAGCAGATCGGCAGGAAGGAAGCTCTGGGCCATGGCCCTGACAGCCTGGGGTGTCGTCCGGCAGGTTACACAATGGCCAGTGCTGCTGGCTCCTTAGGTGTTTGTCCTGACCCATTGGAATGTTATTTAGCTCGGCAGGATGGATAGGAGTCGGGGAAGGGTGTAGGCGGAAACAGCCAGGGGGTCAGCGCTCGAGAGAGGCTGTATGGTGGTCTGGGTGTTTCGTCCTGGGCCACTCCGAGGGCCGGCCTGCTGGAGTCAGCGGGGTTTCGTCTTCGCTGCTCCTGAGCCCCACCCTGTGGGAAATCTAGCCGACAAGGCGCCATTTCCTTTTATATTTGCCAAGAATTCATCCTAGCCTTCCAAGAGCGGTTGCTTGGGGGGCTGTGTTTCCTGATCTGATGCACAGGAGATCGTGCATTTACTTCTGAGACGGGGTGAGAATACGACCCCCTCTCCACCTGGGGCAGCAGAGGTCTGACAACGGGCGTTCCTCTGTGTCCTCGAACTGGATGGTGCGATGAGAATGCCTTTCAACTTTGGAGCTAGACAGAAGAAGTTCTGTGGCCCAGGGAGGCTCCTTGTCTGTTTGTGTTAACCCTGCATACGCAATGCCTGGCACACTCAAGGACTTCCACAAGTACCTGTTGAATAAGTAGGTTTCGATATCTACCCTCATTCATCCCAGCCCAATGCCCTTTGGCAAATTGCTTAGCCTTTCAGAGCCTCAGGTTCCTAATCTGCCCAGTGGAAATATCAGTATCTAGTCTGTGGGGCGGTGGGAAGGGGCAGATGTGAGGCATGTAACAGGACCTAGAGACAAACCAGGCACCTCACAAATTGTGGCTTCCTTCTTTCCGAGCAGGGGACATCTCGTCCCCCTCCCCGATGCCCCGAAGCCCCCAGCGGCCGGAGTGCCTTCAGCATCCGAGGCTGCCGTTGCTTCTGAGACTGGAGCTGTGCTTTCGGGGAACATGTCCTCCCACTAGGGAACGGAGGCGGGAAGAGACGCAAACTCTAGTCTTCTCGAAGGGGTGCAGGGGGGTACAGGAGGTGACGGGGCGCCCGTGGAGACAGCGGACAGCGGGGCAGCCGGGATAGGAACTCCGTGCTGACGCTGAAGGAGAGGAGTGATTACTCAGCCGGAAGGAAGGAGCTGTTGCTTCTTCTGTACCAATTGTTTCTTTGGGGGGGGGGGGGAGATGTCCTTCCAAACATGAGTCCAAAAGAGAAAAGGAATAAGAAGGCGTTGGTGACAAAGAGCTTGGAAGCTCAGTCCTGAAGGAGGCTTTGCGAGTGTGTGCATGTGTGTCTAAGAGATCGCTGATCGATAACCCATTTCTTTCGGAGTTCACACAGCTGCCCCCAGGGCGGTTCCTGACTCAGGGATAGATGGGATGCTATCGCCGGGCGCGAGGGAACGTGAATTTTCCAAACGGCCGTGTGTCCTCATGATGGGGCTTTCGGGAAGTGCTAGCGAGCTGTTCTCTGTAGAGAAGTGCCAGTCACACACCTGTGTCCCCCCGCCAGCTCCCCCGGTGCATCTGTCACAAGACGAGCACTGTGGTGCACCAGTGCTTGTGAAGGGAGTCTTCCAACCCCCAGACTGAGTGCCTAAGGGGGGCAGGAGCTTCCTGAGTTTCTCTGATCACACCCCGTACCTGTCAGGACACCCCGTACCTGTCAGGACACCCCGTACCCATCGGGACACCCCTTATCCATCAGGGAACCCCCTACCTGTCAGGACACCCCGTACCTGTCAGGACACCCCATACCTGTCAGGACACCCCGTACCTGTCAGGGCACCCCCTACCCATCAGAAAACTCCATACCCATCAGGACACCCCTTACCCGTCAGGATACCCCCTACCTGTCAGGACACCCCTTACCCGTCAGGACACCCCCTACCCGTCAGGACACCCCCTACCTGTCAGGGCACTCTGTACCCGCCATGGCACCCCCTACCCATCAGGAAACCCCATACCCATCAGGACACCCCTTACCCACCAGGGCACCCCCTACCCATCAGGGCACCCCTTATCTGTCAGGGAACCCCCTTACCTGTTAGGACACCCCATACCCGTCAGGACATCCCGTACCTGTCAGGACACCCTGTACTCATCAGGACACCTTGTACCCGTCAGGACATCCCATACCCATCAGGACACCCCCTACTCGTCAGGATACCCCATACCCATCAGGACACCCCATACCCGTCAGGACATCCCGTACCTGTCAGGACATCCCGTACCCATCAGGACACCCCCTACTCGTCAGGATACCCCATACCCGTCAGGACACCCCATACCCGTCAGGACACCCCATACCTGTCAGGGCACCCCCGACCTGTCAGGGCACCCCCCTTATCCATCAGGGCACCCCCTACCCATCAGGACAGGTGGGGCTGACCTGCCATCACCGGCCACCACGAACCCTCAGAGGCTCGCAGAGACAAGGTTGATATCTTGCTCACACTGTGTGTCTCTCAGGGCCATGTTGTGGCTGGCCTCATGTCCTTGTCACTCCGGCATCCAGCCTGATGGCAGAGCTTTCTCCACCCGGGCTGTGGCCAGCCACCAGGGAAGGGGACGGAAACGTGACAGATTTCACACTGGATCTTATAGACTTCTGCCGGGAAGTCGCAAGTCACTTCTGCTCCCATTCCAGTGGACAAAGGAAGTCACTCGGCCCCATTTAAGTCGCAGACGTTGGGGAAGTTCCCTGTGCTCAGCCCGAGGAAGGAGAGGACCAGCCATATTGGTTCGCGGCATGAGCAACTGCCTTGCCACCGATGCCTCTGGGACGAGCTCACCGGGGCTTGGAGGCGGGTCGGAGATGAATGAAAGGGGTTCCCCACGGATCCAGAGCTAATAACAAGGCTCTTGAGGAGGGTGCAGGGGCCTGGGGGGGGGGGGTTGTGGTCCAGAGCAACTCCTCTGTAAGCGAGGCAGGTCCTCACGGACTGAGCTGGCATTTCCAGCTCCCTGTTCTGAATTCTGAAGGCTCTTCAAGTTCTCCCGGGGAAGTGCCTAGTGCCCCGGGCCAACCGCTGGGGGCCGGCTGCCCAAACACTTGCCAGTGAGGCTGATAACGGGCATCCCAGGTGGGCGCAGCGGAACGCGTGAGCAGGGGCGTGGCTCAGCGCTCGGGGCCCACTGTGCCCACCACAGTGTGAGAGCCGGACTGGTGGGGTCCCGAGGAGGGTGGGCCTGGGGCCCGATGGCCTGGGTTCAGATCTGATCTTCGGTACTTGCTGCGTGGCCTCGGTGAGTGACTTGTCCTCTTTGTCCCTGGTGTCCTTTCCGGAGGGTGTCAGGGACAGGGTGCTCCGTGGACACAGTGAGCATCGTGGATGGGTGGGGTGGTGGTGGACGCTGGCCGGACTCCGGAACGTTGCTGTCTGTTTCCCCACGGCCACGCCCAGGCTTTCCGTCTGTGACGTGGAATTACCGTTGACGCCTCACCGCATGTTGATGAGACGTCCCCGGGCTGAAAGGTGGTGGAAATGTGTCACCCAGTGCTGGCTCTTGGGCAGTCACCGAGAACCAGGCGTTTCTCCTGGTCCCTCGACTCATCAGCTGTGTCGCTTCAGTTTACAAGTCCGTGCCTCAGTTTCCCCACCTGTAAAGCAGGCGTCCGTCTCCATGCCGTCCCGTGCAGGAGTTCTGAACCTCTGCTTCCCGTGCACGCCAGCCCCGCCCCCGGGTGTTCTGATCACCGGGGTGGAAATTACAAGGGAATATTTTCTCAAGAGCCAGAGCCGCCAGCTCCCTTAGCAACACTGCTCAGACCTGACAGATCATCGGCGACCCTCTGAGCATCACTCGGCCCTTGTCACCTGCCCCCAGGAGCCGTTCAGCACAATGCCTCCCTGCTGCCACACCCCCTCCTTCCGGCCTCTGTGCACTACAGACAGAGTGGTCTTTCTAAGATATGCCTGGCCAGGTCACTGCCCGGCTCCTGTCCCTCCACCAGCCGCCCCCGCCCTCGGGGTGAGAGCGAGGCTGTGTGGCCCGGTGCCCAGAGGTCTGCACATCTGCCCCCACCCCCCCACCCCCCCCCCCCCCGCCTCCAGGAGTGACACAGAACACTCCCGTCAGCGTGCCCTGCGCCCGCGAGGCTGCACTTGTGATTCTAGTTGGGTTCTCCAAAGAAACAGAACCAGTAGGAGAGCTACAGCGATCCCTTTATCCGTGTCTATGTCTGTTTATTACGAGACGTTGGTTCCCGTGACGACGGAGTTCGAGAAGTCCCAGGATCCGCCGCCGTCTGCACGCTGGAGACCCCGGGGAACGCCGGGGGCGTGGCCAGCCCAGGTCTGAAGACCTGAGAACCCGGGCAGCCGCTGCTGTCATCCCGTCCACGGGCCGGAGAGGACGCGGTGAGAGGCCCCAGCGCAGCAGTGAGGCAGGAGAAAGGTGCGACTTCCTTGTATCCCTCCTCCCCTTGTTCTTCCCAACCCTCAGAGGATCGGACGATGCCCGTGTGCACGGAGAGGGCCATCTCGTGTCCCGGGTCGCCTGATCCACAGGCTGCTCTCATCCAGAAACAACGTCCTGGACACACCTAGGCATGATGTGTAATCTGGGCAGCCTGTGGCCAACGGAGTTGACGCATAAAACGGACCATGCCCCTTCCTGCCTCTGGGCGCTTGTGCAGGCTGTTCCCCCTGCCGGGAACTCGCTTCCTAGCTCCAGCTCCCTGACTGATTCCTGTGCACTTTTACAGACCTGGTTTGGGGGTCATTGCTGTCGGGGTTCCCTCCGAGATCTGCCACCACCTCCTCCCCCAGGGCTGGTTGGGAGCGCCTCCATCTGTGTCCTGTCTCCCCACCTCGTCTTCACTCGAAGGGGAACTTGCAGGCATCCCCAAACTATGGCCCGAGGGCCGCATGCGGCCCCCTGAGGCCATTTATCCAGCCACCTGCCGCACTTCCGGAAGGGGCACTTCTTTCATTGGTGGTCAGTGAGAGGAGCATAGTATGTGGTGGCCCTCCAATGGCCTGAGGGACAGTGAACTGGCCCCCTGTGTAAAAAGTTTGGGGACCCCTGTAAGGCAACCTGACAAAACCACGTCTCAGTGCCCCGGGTGGGCTGGGCATTGCTCTCAC
The DNA here is from genome assembly GCF_036850765.1 of Saccopteryx bilineata. Classification (NCBI taxonomy): domain Eukaryota; kingdom Metazoa; phylum Chordata; class Mammalia; order Chiroptera; family Emballonuridae; genus Saccopteryx; species Saccopteryx bilineata. The sequence goes on from NC_089493.1 coordinate 293,111,743, forward strand.
CCTACATTGGATACACCTAGCCACCTCCTCCTGCAGCTAGTGTTTTACCCCCATTTGACACAGGAGGTGAGGAGCACAGACTAGTTAGGTGGCGTGCCCGTGGTCACGCAGCTAGTCAGGAGCACGGGAAGCACACTGACGAGGTTGTCATGGGGGTAGAAGGTTGGTCTTTGTTGAAATGTGGCAAACAGATTGAGGAAGAGAAACATCAGCTTGGAACAAGGACACAGAACCCAGTTCCACGGCAGTGTCCTCTCTGCATCCCGAGGACAGGGGCAGGGGCTCCTGACACGTCAGGACTGTGGGACAGCTGTGTTAGGCTTGCTCGCCGGTTTACCGGCTGCAAGCACTTTGTCTGGTTAGTATGTGAGCGCGTGGCAGTGCCACATGTATGTGGTCTATGTAAGGCTACAGGTGCTCACGCTCAGCGGATTGCAGATGGCGGATTGCCTGCCCCCCACTGGGAGGGGCCCTTCTTGTTGTTTGTTTGCCTGAGGGGCGGTTTCCATGCCTGTGTGCTTGTCCGCCGTTGTGGGACTTTATTAAATGGAATGGCCCAATGCTTTCCGGCTCCGCAGTCCTCTACCATCTGCCCGAATCCAGTGTGGACCTGCCTGGCCTCGGCCACCGGCATTACAAGGACACATCAGCCTCTGGAGGCTCCGGAGGCTTTCATGGGGTCAGAAGTTGCAGATGCTGGGTTCCCGGGCGCATCTGATTCCGCTTCCTTAGCCTGCTGAGGGGAGGAACAGGACGGATGTGTGCCCAGGTGTCGGAACTCGTGGCGACTCTCAGGGATGTTTACAAAGGGGGACTCAGAAGAAAGAGCAAACTCACTGCTGGGCAAGCAAAAAGGGCTCAGGGCGCCAAGAGGCAGAGGAGCCTCGGTTCTCCGGGGGCACAGCTGGCACAGCTCAGGGCACCAAGAGGCAGGGGAACCTCGGTTCTCCGGGGGCACAGCTGGCACAGCTCAGGGCACCAAGAGGCAGGGGAGCCTCGGTTCTCCATGGGGCACACCTGGCACAGCTCAGGGCGCCAAGAGGCAGGGGAGCCTCGGTTCTCCAGGGGGCACACCTGGCACAGCTCAGGGCACCAAGAGGCAGGGGAGCTTCGGTTCTCCATGGGGCACACCTGGCACGGCTCAGGGCGCCAAGAGGCAGGGGAGCCTTGGTTCTCCATGGGGGGCACACCTGGCACGCAATGGCCGATTAAGGGAGAAATAGATGAGGGGTGTCACCGTGAGCTGCAGGGGTCTCCTGGGTTCCAGCTGTCGTCATGGTGAGCTGCGTGACAGGCTTCAACTAGAACGGACCAAGGGGGTCAGTGCCCCTCGAGGCGGGAGTCCGAGGTCTGGTGACGTCTCCTCTGTGCTCCTTCTGCATCAACCCGCTCGGAACAGAGGATCTGATTGGCTCAGGATGCCACCATGTATCGGGAAGTGCCCCTTCTGGACAGGATTCCTTCCGAGACACCTGCCTAGCTCACACGTGATGGCCATTGCCTTGTGTGTGAGTCCCTTGTGTGCGAGTCCTTGGTCCAGCGGGAGGGGCCATGGTGGCTGGGCTCCCGTGGAAGCGCGTGACCAGAGAGGAGCAGGCTGATCGGCCGGGCTGGAAACAAGGTGGATAGATAAGTAACGGGCAGCAACCACAGCTTTGTCCACTCCACGTGAATTATTTAAGCATTGCACATAAATCCTACACGTGGCTTCCTGGTGGGTTTGTTTCGGAAACGTGAACTGACCCCATGTCATCGGGTTCTGGCCCCTGAAGCTGATGACTGGCACGACACGTGGGCAGCCGCAGGACCGCGTGGCCTTGTGCCCGGTGGTTATCAGCTGAGTCTATTGATAAACACAGGCACGGATGCCAAGGAGCCCTTCGGTCGTAAGACAGGAAGATCGCCTGGAGACGCCTGGACACGACAGTGTCCTGCGTGGGTACCGGATACCGGATACCGGATACCGTGAGACGCCAAGTTTCCCACGAGATGGTGGCAAGGCTTCCAGATGTAGGCGGTGAGCATGGCACCTCTGAGTTGAGGGGTGATGATCACAGTGACACCAGGTCTGCTCCTTCTGTCTCCCCAGATAACACGTTTAGTTCCCTGAGCCCCACTGCCGGCTGGCAGGTGCCCGGAGCATCGCATACACAGTTCTTTACTTTCTCCTCTTGGGGCCCGCCTACCCCAGCAGTTCTCAACCAGTGCCTGACATGGGGCCTTAGGATGATACGAGTGGTGGATATTGGGTGGAGATGACAAAATATTGCAGTGGAAGCGAAAAGTAAGGATACCTTTTATTTTATTTCATTTTTTTAGCTGGGCTCAAGACATTGCGCTGGTCCCACAAAGCCAGAAGTTGTCGCGAGGTCTACGCATGCCGAGACCCGTTCACTTCAGTTTCTCTGTCCGGCGCTCGGACAGCTCGTGGTCCCGATACCAAGAGGAGATCTTGGTTGTGGTGACAACTTGATGACCCGGAAAGCATCAGGGCCCAGACAGTTAAAGTAATAAAGTGGGCCAGGCAGGGACGGAGACTTATTTGAGGGTACTTGCCCTTCGCAATCTAAAGGGGGCCCTACCCCTTGGCTCCGCCCACTGGGAGGGGGAGGTCCATGTGGACACGGTTGGTGTGTGATGTAGCTAGGTTTCAGGAGGCCAGATTTTTACCAATTCTTATTTTATAAAAAAACATTGGGCCTACCAGACAGAGCACCCCTGTGGGCCACATGTGACCCCTGGTCTCTTGTCTCTGATGTTGGAGGTTGGAGTGTGTCCAGGTCAGAGCCCGGTGCCCAGCGACCCTCCAGCCTCCTGACCTCTGCCTCTCTTCCTCACCCACGAAGCCTCTGTACTAGTGAGCCCAGGATGGGTGGAAGTTGTCTGTTTGTTGTCTTAATGGGTTAATAAGCCATCATTAAATTTTCCTGAGCTGATGGCGTTCCGTGAGAGAAATCCCAGCCAAGCCCAAAGGCCCTGTGAGCTCGGTTAATCTTTCTGTAACCCCATTAACACTCATGGCATATTTCTGGTGACAAAGGCTCGGGAATGACTGGAGCCCGCAGCGGGGAAGTCTCTGTCATGTCCCCAGCCAGCACTGGGGGAAGAGTTGTGGGGCCCACAGTGGGAGGCTTGCTGAGCCTGCTGCCTTTGCCGTGGTTAAGGGAGGGGGGACCGAGACAGGGAGGGAGGATCACTTGACCCTGGGAATCTTTCAACTTAACAATCATTACAATAAAGTCACCTGTACTCTGCTGTCTAGAAATATCTATTACCTTGAACCTGGGGTTAGATTCTTGTTCCCCGGGGAGCTCTGGAAACAGATTTATTCGTGCAGCAATAATTGAAGAGTTCATTTGATTCCAGTGTGGATTCTCAACCACAATCAATTTCATGCCCCATCGTATATAATGGAGGTTGCCCAGGCAGCCAGGCGGGGTGGGGGCTGGTGGAGTGTTCAAACGGCGTCAGCAGAGAGAGGGGCACATCCCTGAGACGGTAGGCTTGGAGGGGTTTGAGTGGCAGGTGTATGTGTGTTTTCTCTAACGAACTGAGCTATTGGCAGGGCTTTGTATGTGTGTTTTAACAGGTCCTTTTCCTCCCCCTTAAAGGGGACGGGCGTGTAGGCCTTGCATCATTCGCTGCTAGGGGGGCGATGAGATCGTGTCCACAGTCCCGGCCCCCGGGCGGCGCCCGGGCGAGCCTCCGCAGCCCCACACCTGTCTCCTCTGGGCCCCTTCGGAGCCGGTGGGCTTCCCAGGGAAGCCCTGTCGCTGGAGGAATTAATCAACGTTCTGCTGTAATTGGCAGAGTTTCAGGGGTGCTCCAGGTTAGGTGCCCCAAGGCACTGTGGGGAACGGCTGTTTGAAGTCGGAATTGTATGGAAATAGGGAAGAAAGGATTAAAAAAATCAGACTTGGCTGCTTTACAGAGATTTTCCCATGGCTAATGAAATACAATGTAGAAAAGTTTAAAACTTCCTGTCTCTGCAATATGCTGACTTAACTCGGTCCCCCCAGCCTGGTCCTTTTCCCTGACTCACAGGGCTGCTGAACTCTCTGGCATTTCGTTCCAGCCCCAGGGCCTTGGCACATGCTGCTGCTTTTACCTCACAATTCTTCCTCTTCTCTTCCCTCGACTCAGTCTTACTCAACTTCCAGTTTCAGTTTAAACATAATTTCCTCAAGGACAGCCTTCTCTAGACCAAGTTGCGTGTCCTCATGGCAGCCTGTGTTAGTCTTTTTGCGTCCTGGCCACAGCTGGAATGAATCCTTTGCATGATTGTTTGGTAAATATCCACTTCCCTCTCTAACCTGCAAACTTCTTGGGAAGCAGGGACGATGTCCGTCTTGTTGGCTGTGGTCCTCCCAGCCCTTAGCACAGAGGTCGGATGAATGAAGCAAGCCAAGAGAAACCGGAGGACGGCTCGCTGGGTCGGTAGCTCTCCTGTGTTCCTGCGGGTCCTTGTAGCCTGGAGGCTCGGCTGCCAGGAGAAGGGGGTGACAGGAATCAGTGGGGCTTTATTTGGGACAAATGCTCCTACTCTGGACTGACTTCCAAGGCGGTGGCCGCCACTCGACAACCAATGTCTGGGAGGCAGCTGGGCTGGACAGCGGGGTACATCCAGAAGGGTGACCCCAAGTCCACTGGTGGCAGCACCATCGTGATGTGTCCATTCCGAGCAGACAGATGTTCAGACGTGGAGATCAGGTTAAACCGCTGTGGGGTGGGGGTGAGGGTGGGGGGGCCTTCGCAGGGAGGCAGAACCTGAGATTCCTGGCTTGCATCCAGTGCAGGATTTCGACACCACAGATCAGTGGGGGGACAGGGAGACGGGTCGATCAGAAAAGCTTCAGATACTGGGAGCTCCTGTATGTGAGGAGGGTTGTCCCCTGTTGGGGGATGGATTTGGAGCAGCGGGATTAATTCCAGAGCCCCTGACAGACATGGGACTGCCCTTACCCACCTCCTGGCTGGGTGGAGCCCAGGGACCAGACTGAGGGTGTTAGAGACTTGGAGGTCTAGTCTACACAGTATCCTCTTCCTCCGCCGACGCCAACGGATTCTGGTTTCCATTCACTCCTCAGGTGGCGTGGTGGTTCTGTACTCCCAAGTCTCAGCAGAAATCACAGACCCAGGCTCATGCCCATCCCTTCATATGTCCTTGGCCTCAACGATTGGTTCAGGGCTGGGCACCAGAGCCGCGTTAGGCCAATCAGGCAGCAAGAGCTACTGGGGAGGCGGGTCATACTCTCCCACTGATGTAAAGAAGGGAGCGAGTGAACTTCAATCTTGGGCTACCTACCGTCTTGCCCCAACACACAGAGGACCTGGTTAAGAATTTAAGCGGTGTCCAGGAGTGAGCTGAGTGATGGAGAGAGCCATCGGGACCCTGGCCATCTCATTTGGTCCCCTGCATTAGTACCGCCTTAAAGCTCCCTAAAGCCTTGGACTTTCAAGTTCCGTGGGTCAATTACTCCCCATTGTGCTAAGGGTCCTGTTTGAAAGAGATAAGTGTGGATTTTTTCCCTATTTTATCCGCTGGCCCCCCTCCCATCTGATGCCCAGGGCTGATAAAAATCTATTTTGAACCCCGGCTCATAATGGCTCTGTCAATCAAGTGCAGGTTCATGATGTCAGAGCTGTTATTGGCTAGTCTGCTTGCCTAGCCCAGCCCCGGGGGGAGGCGCATATGGAGGTGTCGTTTATCCCTTCGTCAAACATTTACCAGGAGTGTATTTGGTGCCGGGTCCTGTGCTGGAAACTGGGGTTGCAAGAACGAAAACAATATTGTTCCTGAACTCAAGAAACTTATCATAAGGTGGTGGAGATGGCTGAGGAAGTTGTTCGTGAGCTGCAGAGGACTCTGGAATGTGACACGACAATGCTGTTAATATCATAGGCGCCTCAGATGGAGGGCCCTGATTCATCCGGGGTCATGGGTTGGTCTCATGTTTGGACTGGAGGCTGGTAGGAATTCTCAGGGCGACCTCACTGTGTGAGGGCATTCCAGGCAAAGGAAAGAACACGCGGGAGGCCGGGAGGTTGGAGAGGGCAACGTGCCCCTCTGGGGAATGCGAGTAGTGTAGGATGGCGGGCGGGCGGGCGGGCGTGCTGACTGTTGTGGGTGGTGAGACGTGTGTTCATGCCCAGGTGTCCTCAGGTCTTTTCTGGGCACGTGTTCTGTCTGGATGTGTGTGAGTGTGTGTGTGTGTGTGTGTGTGTGTGTGTGTGTCTTTCCTCCCTAGTTCCTTTGACTACTTCTAAGTGCTTTGATTTCCCAGAATGTTTAACCTCACCTTGTATTGTATTCTTGTGCCCATCATTTCCTTCCCTTCATTGCCCTCCAGTCTGCAGTCCACCTGCAATTTTTATGCACGATGGTCCCCGCCACTGCCTTCTATCAGCTCTTGCTTGGGATCCGACGTGTGCCACCTTTCCTGTCTGGGCTCCGAGTCAGGCGGGACAAAACCTGTCTCTTGGGCAGCCCACAGAGAAGCCAGCCTGTTGCAGGCCACTTCCACTGTCTTACTTCCAGCTTGAGTGAAGGAGCTGATGTTGGGTCCTTCTTCCAGAGAGCTCTGGGCTGCCCGGGGGCCAAAGGTAACGGAAAATTCCATGTCTACTGCTCAACAGAAGTTAGGGGGTATTTTATAGCTTCAGGTTCATTTGGAAATATCCCCTCGTTTTTGTGAGCAGTGTATCGTTTCCTACCATGTTGAATGTGGCCTTTTCTTGAATGGGCGTTCCACTTGGTTGCTGTGGATGTTTGATTGGACCAGAGCTCCCAGAGACTGTTTCCCGTCAGTCTGCGGTTGTTTACTGGGTATTCCCGTGGAGGAGGCAGCGGGAATAGTCTGCCGTCTCGTTGATGTTCGCCTCTGAGGGGACGTCTGAGTGAAGGGGACTTCAGGGAAACTATGCCATCTTCTTCAATTCTGCCCCCTGTGGAGCACCGGACCCCTTTCAGAGTCCCCAGGAAGGGCCTTGCTCGCTCTGGGAGGCAGACAGTTGCGGTGAGGGTTGGGCTACAAAAGGCCGGAGTCAAATGCATTTTCCTAAGTCAAGGTTTTGACCTTCCTAACATGAAGCCAGGAGAAGACCTATGCCTGGTCCGGCTGTGTATTACCTAGGACCCTGTCGAAGGCTCTTAGTCCTTTGATCTCCAGGTTCCTCATCCATAGGATGAGAATCTCACGTCCTTGATGCCCAGGACTAGGAGCGGGATGTGCAGAGAAACAGGCTCTGCTTGCGGGGGCAGCACTACAAACAGTGGCCCCTGTGCCTCTGGGACCGTCCTGAGGGTTAACTGCGATAACACTGAGAACCAGGGAGGACCGTCCAGAATGGGTGTTGGACAAAGCGTTAGTGAGGGCCAGGGGGAGGGGCTGGGGTCAGACTCAGTGTCTCGGGGACCTTGTGGCTCCCTCCTCCTGCTCCCAGCTGGAGGAGCTGCGCCCAAGCCCAGCTTTCTGAGGGCCTTCCCTAGAGAACTCAGGAGGTCCCGATCGATGCCCGCCTGGATCCCCTGTTGGCCAGGCTGCTTGTCACTCACCCCGTGACCAGGGAGAGGGATAGAGGGGTGCGGTCTCTCCCTAGATCAGACTCTCACAGAGGGTCCAGCTGGGCGGCCGAGCCATGGTGCATGTCTGTCTGGGGACAATGAGAAGACTGGGGATCCTGTCACTCTTACCGACCTCAGTTCTAAGTCCGCAGTAAAGCCATCTGGGTGACGCCGTGGCGTTCCTCGCAAACCCTGCACCTGACCAGTGGCCACCACAAAGTGGCCCACCTTCCTGACGATGACGTGGCCGGGCGCCCAGAACACAGCGAGCCCTCAATTGTCAAAGTGTGCCGGTTGTCAAGGCGTCATCGTCATGGGCATGATGGACGCTCATCTCCACTGCGAATGTGACCATTGTCACACCCGCCCTTCTCTCTGTGCCTCTGCTGGGGAGGGGTGGTGGAGGGTCACTGCAGCCCAGAAAGGGGCAAGGGCACTTTAAGAAACTGGCTCTCATGCTTCAGTGCTGCATCTAGAAATGTCAGCGGCCGAGTCTGCTCCCCAAAGTAATGTGTCCTGTCAGTCAGCCCTCAGCCTGCAGACCTGCCGACCACTGACGGCGGCCCAAGAAGATTTATTTTGTCTCACTTAATTGCCTTTTTTGTTTGGTAAACAGAAAGGTTGCAGCTTTTGGCCTGACAGCTAGAGTAGCCTTTTTTTTTTATCAGAAAAAAAAAAAAAATGACATTTGGGCTTACAGAAAATGTTTCCCTTTGTTCTGTGCAACAACGCCCCCAGCCTGCGAGGACTTAGGCATTCCTTCAGGAAGGTAACTGCGCTGATAGCAGACAGAGCCCAGAGATCCTGGACAAATGGCCGCTCCTCTCTGGCCTCAGTTTTTTCTTCTGTGGAATGGGGACGGTAACAGACTCACTTTGCATGGTTGTTCCAAAATTCACTGGAGCAGTGCAGCGGAGGGACGGAGAGCCAGAGCTCAGACCCAGAGCTCTTGGGTTTAAATCCCTGCTCTGCCGCATGCTAGCTCAGACCCAGGGCTCTTGGGTTCAGATCCCTGCTCTGCCACACGCTAGCTGTGGGGTGTGGCTCCTCTGTGTCTCAGTTTCCCGCTCTGTCAAAAGCGGATGTCAATCACAGTGTCTACCCGCACAGGCGATTAAGGGGTTTGAACAAGGTATTGCGCCACGTAACTCACCGAGAAGAGTGCTTGGCACGCGGTCGGGGCTACACAGTGGGAGTCATTCAAACGAACGGGTGCTGGCCCTGGTCAGTCGGCTCACGTGGTAGAGCATCGGCCCGACATATGAAAGTCCAGGTTTGATTCCCAGTCGGAGCATACAGGAGAAGTGACCATCTACTTCTCCATCTGTCCCCCTCTGTCTCTTTCTCTCTTCTTCTCCCACAGCCGTAGCTTGAATGATTTGAGCAAGTCGGCCCTGGGTGCTGATGATGGCTCCATGGCTTTGCCTTAGGTGCTAAAATAGCTCAGTTACCAAGCAATGGAGCAGTGGCCCAGATGGTCAGAGCATCACACTGCAGGGGGATTGCTGGGTGGGTCCCAGTCGGGGAGCATGCGGGAGTCTATCTCTGCCTCCCCACCTCTCACTTAAAAAAAAAAAACCAACAGAGAAAAACTAGCAGGTGCTGTGGGCTCAGCTCACGCCTGGCACACAGTGGGGAGCTGTTATTATTTTCTTCCAGATCAAAGGTTACAAAAAAAAAAACCACTTCAAGGAAGACTTTGCTAGCATTTAATCATTTGGGAATTTCATGTAAAATGCAGCTTTCTGGCCGTTCGTGAGGAATTGGAGGATTGTCGACATCCTCGGAACCACATTTCTTTATGGCTGCCATTGCTGGGCTGAGCCGTGGCCTCTGCTGTTCTGTGAGGCTCTGTGGGCAGTTGGGTCCCGTCTCCCAGCCACTGACCCCCCCCCCCCAGAGATGCCCTCACCCTCAGAGGTCACCACAGAACCCCCTTTTCTCCTCCCAAGGTGCTCATCTGGTGTCAAGCCCAGGAAGTGTATCGTGTTGCTGTGGAGTGATGTTTCACCTCAAGTGGGCGGTGGTCATGCCCATGGCTGAGGTTGTTAGACCAACCCCGCCACCCATGGCCGCACGGGGCCGGTTTCCCCGGAGGACTCCGTCGATTTTCAGAGTGAAAGGTTACAGAGAAGTGTCATGGCTTCTGTGTTTCAAACGTGCCCACACGTGAGCCATGTGGACTTCAGCCCGGTCACCAGCCGAGGTGGGTGTTTAGAACACCACGTGTGTACGGCAGACGTCAGAGGCTCTTTGGTTTGAATGCGGGAGTGATTGTAAGCCACAGGTTTACACATTGTTTAAATACCTATTTCCACAGAAACTGGGCCTCTCTGCACGCCCCTCCCCCCCCCAAAGCTACTCACCACCGCTCTGCCTTTCTGATGTGCACCGCCCCCCTCTTGTTGAAAAATTTAGCCTGACCATAGAAATTCTGCACGCAAGTGCCCAACAGTATGAACCTACAGAAATCATTGGGAAGACGTACCTCCTCCCTGAGAAAGAAAAGAGAGGGAGACGTTGTTAGCAACACAGGATCCAAAAACGAGTGGGCAGGGGCTGGGCCAGTCTCGCATGAGTGGAGGAGCTGGGTGGGTGGCAGGCAGCAGGGAGTGGTGTGGACTGCGGCAGAGGAGGGCACGCACCCGCCATCCGGAGCCGGCTGTTCCGGCAGACCGGGACCAAGTGGGGGAGCGGGTTCTCGGGGTCGCCAGACAGTTCAGTTTAAAAAGGAAGGTCGGAACTCTTGACTGCGATCAGCGGTCTTCCAGTGTTTGCTAAACATTGGCTTTTCACGAAAAGTGAAAACAGAGCCCTTTGCGGGCCAGCTAAACGCAGACGCGATCCAGTGGGTCTCCGAGGCGCAGTCTCTGGGGTGTGGAACATTCGTGAGACGCGGGGAACTGGGAGGGGGAAGACCGGGCTCCTTGTTTCCTTCCTTACCGGCCGGCCGATGGCCCCGACGGTCAGCCTCGGCAACACTCTGCGCGCCAGGCTCTCTGTCCGTGGAATGGAGACGCGACTATTTGCCTGAGAGTTGTTGTTGAGGATTCAATGAGAGAATTCTCGTGCCGACGCTTGGCGCCCTGCCAGCAAACAGTAAATGCCCAGACAGGAAGTGGGGCTGTTGGAGGCTTCCTGTGTGAGAAATGCACGCTTCTTTTTAGTGGCCAGTGTCAAGCCGCCGTTCTCTGTGACCGCGGTGGCGGAGCGTGTCCACTGAAAACAGGGACACGATTTGAGTGATTTTGGTGATTTCCAGGTATTTTCCTCGTACTACTGCCTTCTCTCCTTCTGACATAGTTTCTAGGGAGCTGAGCTTGCAGGGTGTAGCTCTGGCTTTCTTTAGGCCGCCGCCCAGCAGGGAGATGCAAATATGACCGCTTTCTGAGTGCTGGGCTTCGAGCAGATCCCGGGAAGACCAAGTGGGGGGCAGTGTAGCATCACGAACTGAGTCAGGGCCGCCCCGGGTGGGGGCTGCTGGTTGCCGAGTCCTTCCTTGGCACGAAGTGAACAGTCAGCAGAAGGTGTTTTATATACTGCCCTGAATCCCGGTGAATTAGCCTACCATTAACATGAAAAATATTAAGCTATAAACAGTTGCGATATTTAACAGCCGCTACGGGGCCCACAGCGACAGGCGTAAACAATGCAGACTGCGGTTGGTGTTAACGAGCCACAGGGAGCCACGCAACCGGAAGGGACAACAGGCTCTGGGCACAACAGAAAGGGTGCCAGGCTGAAGGTGGGCCCATACAGACATACCTCCACATGGGCACACACACATGCAAACACCACCATGCACATACATACACGCCCATGTGCAAACACCACCATGCACATACATACACGCCCATGTCCACACAACAGTACACACATGGAACATGCATGCACCAGCACACCGCCTTTAGAAGGGCAACAAGCCCAGGCAAAGGCACCCACTGCAAATCCACCTTCGTCGGTGCTCAAACACCCCCCCGACCGTCTTGGGACTCATGCACGGACCCAGGCGCCCAGTCAGACGCATCCACAAATGCACACCCTCAGAGGCACAGCCTGGTCTCCCGGTGCTGAGCGTTGTGATTTGGTTTGATCTGATAGCAGACCCCGTGTTTGGACAGTTTGGAGTAGAGTTGGCCAAATGGTGACTTCGCTTAGCAATCACCTACCTGGCTGACATGTGGCCTGTGGTTGGGCCCCAACCGAACAGTGGTGCCTTGTAGCCGGGAACAGACAGTAAGGCTCAAAGAATGCAGGCAAGGGCTGGGTCCCTCCTGCGTCCTTCAGCTGGCTGCCGAACTCGAACTCGGAGGGTTCGGCGTCCCCGAGTTTCTACCCAGCGGTGGAGCTCACGGCTCCCTCCTGCCTCAGATCCACTCCACACTCGGGCAGTTTATTCTCGCTCACACGTCTGTCTTCACTGCAGGCTCTGACCCACCTCAGCTACTCTTCATTACACGGTACTCCCCGGATATCCCGTGCCATTTTCTCTTTCTTTGAACGCCCGCTCTTTCATTTCCCGTGTCTTTGCACACATCCCGGCGTCTGCCTGAATAGCTCTTTTTTTCTCCTTCCTCATTTTTCAAAGCCCAGCAGAAATGTCAGTTCTGGTAATACTTCTTACTTGACTCACCAGGCAAAAAAAGCCATTCGTTTATTACACGCCGACTAGGGGTTCCGCCCGGTGCTAGGGATGTCAAGACGGACGTGTGGAAGGTCCGGCCCACGGGGAATCCCTGGAATTAGCCCGAGTGGCACGTTGGCTGTTGTATCGGAAGTATTTGCATATCTGTGTTCTTCCTAAAACAACGAGCTTCTTCGGGTCTGGAGCGGTGCCGTCCGCCACCTGGCCGCCCAGCGCCTCTCACAGTGCCCGGCTAGTGTCTCCTCAAGCCGGGGAGGATGCTTACAATAAAATACAGATGGTGGCAATGAACGGTAGGTCGGCGCGTTGGCGCTGAGCCTCGTGGTGAGGGAGGAAGGAGGCGAGGTCGCAGGCACGACGGCGTGGAAGATGTTGCGGGGGCTCTGGCTGCCGAGCTGAGAAAGAGCAGTTTGCGGAGTGTTCGCAGCCCCTGTGACCTACTCCCAGGCTTCGCCAACCGGGCGCAGGTCTGGGCCCAGCCTGAGAGGGGTCCTGGGAGCAGGGACGGAGATTGTGGACTAAAACCCCCAGTGGTCAGGACCAGGGGGGCCTGCTGGGTAGGGTTGGATAGAGAACGGGGTTTGGGTGGTCTGGGTCTCTCTGCTCGGCTCACTGAGTGGGTAGCGGTTTCATTCCCGAGATGGAGAGAGAGGAGGTTGCAGGTGTGGGTGGTGAGGCTAATCGTGAGAGGAGTGTTCTGTTGGGAAGTGATCACAGGAAGAAATCGGTGGGGATGGAGAACAGGGCAAGAGAAGCGGTCAAGACAGTGCAGGAAGGAGCAAAGCCCAGGGCGGCTATAGCAGAGACCCTCAGGGGAACCCTGGAGACAGGGTGGGTCACCCTCCGAGGTGTCACTGTGGAAGGCCTGCACGTGGTTAAAGCCTGTCTCCAGTGGGGACACAGATCCCTAGGTGGGTCTGGCCCCTGTGCACGTACAGAAAAAAATGTCTTCCACGCCTGTGCGCAGCCCTCCAACAAAGCGGAAGAGATGCTGGCTGTTGGGAGTGGAAACCACAGGAGGACGTCCTGTGCCAAACCAGGGGAGGGTCCAGGGAGTGCGGGGAGAGCGCTGGCGCGGTGAGCTGGAGAGTTCAGTGTGAGACGAGTCCCCTGTGGGCTGGGTCATCGGTTGATCGCCAGGCCGTCGACACTGTAGAATGTGTCCTGTGCGCCGGTGCTGTTGTAGGTCAGTAACCAGGCTCCCGACGGGCAGCCTCCGCCTCATGGAACTCGGGAACTCTCACTCCAGCGGCAGAGACAGATGGTCCACAAGCAGATGGTCACGGTGCCAGGGAGTGACCAGCACTGGGGAGAAAACTCGGGCAGGCTGAGGGGACAGAGGATGGGCGGGGGCCGGAGTGTGGCTCAGGTGTCCGGAAGGAGCTGACATGTGAGCTGAGACAAGGAGGGAAAGACAGCAGCCCTGCCAGCATTGGGACAGGGACGTTCCAGGCAAAGGGACTGAGACGGACACGAGCCCCGTGAGACCGCCGAGCACAGGAAAGCCGACAGAGACTAGGACATGCAGCGAGCCCCTTGGCCATGTTTTCTTCTGAGTGTGGTGGGCAGCCATCGAAGGTTTTGAGTCAAGTGCTGATATTAGTGTGTCTTTTTTAAAATCTTATTTTTATTAATTTTAATGCAGTGACATTAATAAATCGGGGTACATATGTTCTGAGAAAACATCTCCGGATTATTTTGACCTTTGATTATGCTGCATACCCCTCACTCAAAGTCAAATCGTCCTCCGTCACCTTCTATGTGGTTTTCTTTGTGCCCTTCCCCTCCCCCCACTCCCTCCCTCTCCTTCCTCACCCCCTCCCCACCCCTCCACCCCACTCCCTGTTACCATCACATTCTTGTCCATGTCTCTGAGTCTCATTTTTATGTCCCATCTATGCATGGGTTCATATAGTTCTTAGTTTTTTCTGATTTACTTATTTCACTCCGTATAATGTTATCAAGGTCCGTCCATGTTATTGTAAATGATCCAATGTCATCATTTCTTATGGCTGAGTAGTATTCCATAGTAAATATGTACCAAAGCTTTTTAATCCACTTGTCCTCTGGCGGACACTTGGGCTGTTTCCAGATCTTTGCTATTGTGAACAATGCTGCTATAAACATGGGGGTGCATTTCTCCTTCTGGAACCGTTCTATGGTGTCCTTGGGGTATATTCCTAAAATTTATAAAGAACTTGTAAATCTCAACACCAGAAAGACAAACAATCCAATCAAAAAATGGGCAAAAGAAATGAATAGACACTTCTCCAAAGAGGACATACAGATGGCCAATAGGCATATGAAAAAATGCTCAACATCACTAATTATTAGAGAAATGCAAATTAAAACCACAATGAGATACCACCTCACTCCAGTCAGAAGGGCGCTCATCAACAAAACAACACAGAATAAGTGCTGGCGAGGATGTGGAGAAAAGGGAACCCTCCTGCACTGCTGGTGGGAATGCAGACTGGTGCAGCCTCTGTGGAAAACAGTATGGAGATTCCTCAAAAAATTGAAAATCGAACTGCCTTTTGACCCAGCCATACCACTTTTAGGAATATACCCCAAGGACACCATAGAACGGTTCCAGAAGGAGTGTTTTTTTTTGTTTTGTTGTTGTTGTTGTTTTTAACCTTCGTAGGTTACCCTGGCTGCCCTCCGGAGAACTCCAGGTGGGGGAGGGGGCAGCGGCAGGGGCTCCGATGAGGAGGAGGCGCATGCTGGTCCGTTGGAGGCAGCAGGGGAGGGGACAGGAAACAGGCAGGTTCAGGATATAGGTCACCTTCAAGCCAGCGGGGCGGGCTGTTGAGGAGCCTGTGGGTGTGAAGAAGAAAGAGGAGTCAAGGCTGAGTCGGCTTTTTAATTTTCATTTATTTTTGCCTGGACAGCGGAGGGAAGGGGCCATTCGCTAGATGGGGAAGTCTGTCCGAGACGCACCAAACCGGGTTCCCTTTGGGTGACGTGCGGCGCACCCAGATGGAGATGAGCAGACGGTCGGATAGAGGAGCCCAACCCCTCAAGCTTGTGGGTGATATCTGAGGACCCAGGGCGGGTGAGCCCCCCCCCCCCCCCCCCCCCGGAAGGGAGTGTGGATAGAGAAGGGGTCTGAGAAGCAAATCTTGGGACTTCCTGGTGTGAAACATTAGGAGGCAAAGCCAGCCAAGAGCCAGGGACGGAGAGGCTCTGGGAAGGAGGGGAAGCAGGAGACGAATGCCCTAGAAGCACGGCTAACCACGTAGATGAGGAAGGAGGGAGTGACCAGCTGAGTCAGATCTTGCTGCATAGCAGACCCCAAAGAGGCGGAGGGATGGAGGTGGTGTTTGGAGGTGGGAGGAGCTTGAGATGATTGACGGGAGAGGGAGGGGAAAAGGGAGGGGTGTGCACTTGGACTCCGAGAGACAGACGTGAGTACAGATGGCGCTCTCAAAGAGTGTTCCTGAAGGAAGCGGCAGCCTGGGTAGTTTCTGTTCACACAAGAGCTGTTTCGACATGTTTTCGGCTGATGGAAATGATCAGGATGGTGAGTCTGGAGCTCAGGGGACCGCTCTTGGCTGGAGATAGAAATCTGAGAAGTATCAGGAAGATGCTTGCAGCCCCAAGTGACGGAAAAGACATGCAGATTGGCACGAAGAGGAAGGAGATGTAGGTCCTGAAACGGTCATTCTAGCGGTAGTGTGGGTCCTCCAGTGGATGACCCAGCAGCTCAACGACCTCATCAAGGTCACAGATTCTTACTGTCTCTTCTCTGCTCTCCACTGTTTAGGCTTCATCTAGGGGCTGCCCGGGGCCAGATGGACCACATCTTTCCCTCTTCAGACCCGGCAGGAGAGAGCCAAACCTCTCTCCCAATTACCACGACAGCCATGCGGTCTCATTGGGTCATGCATCACGGTCACTCTGGGGATGTGTAAATTGGCTGACGGAGAATGGACCAGACCCCACTGCTGGAGCTGGGGATGGGGTCAGCTTCCCAAGGGTCTCACACATTCCTGTGGGACATGTGGCCTCTTGAACAAAGTCAGTCAGGAAGTTGGGGGGTGGGCGACAAGCAGACACCAAGGTCCCCGCCAGCGCCGTCAGGAGAATAAACCAGTGCTCCCGGAGGGTGGGCGCGGTCTCGGGAAGTTTGTGGGCTGAGAGGGGAAGTGGATGTAGGCAGAGGCCACCCCTTCTCTCAGCCCTGTTGTCTAGATCTTTGACATGCAGATACGGATAACTTCTCTAACTACCTCGGGAGGCACAAGTGGAGGAGTGCGGAGAAGCTCTGTCTGAAATCCTCATTTCAGGGGCTTACAAAGGTGTTCGGTTTCTCCATTGATAAGTGGCAGGTACTTAGTTCAAGGAGGATGTCGTGCGGGTCCTTTCCAGTTGATAGCGTTCCTGTTGGGGGTCCTGGGAGAGGCCACGTCCTCTGATATGGACCCCACCCAGGCAGGAGACTGTGCTCAAGTGGGGGCAAGTCACCATGGAGCTTCTAGGGTTCGATTAAACACCAGAGCCAAATAAACGGTCAGACCCAACAAGACCAGGCACAGAGAGACCAGTCTGAGTGTATGATTGGTCCGCAAGGACTCGGGGGAGGCCTGTAGAGGCAACCTGGTAGACATGTGTCTTCCAGTCTTAATAATTAGCGCTCTAGACCCAATGTCTGGCAAAAACAGCGTGTAGTAGAACTGCTCCTCGCGACCGGGGCCTCAGGCACAAGGGCAGGGCCCCTCACAACCGATTTTGAGGATAGACCTGGGCTTGAGACATTCTGGGCCCATTCCTTCCTGCGTGGCTATGCACCAGTGACATGACATTTCTCAACTATGGTCTCCTCATCTATGAAGTGGACATTCTATCGAATGTTGTCTAAGGGTGTTGGGAGGATTAAACGAGATAACGCAGGTAAAACTTTGATCAAGCGCCACGCCCGGGGAAAGCACTCAGTAAACCAGCTGCTGTGATGGGGAGGACAGCTCAGTTCTTGAAGCCTTGAACGGGCCTGCCCACCTCGGCCACGGGGCTGTGCCGAAGCCTGTCGGGTGTAAGGAGCCCTGCTGATAACCCCCGACAACCCGCTGTGGCTCGGTGGGTGGGGAGGAGAACGGGGCTTTTCCGAACGCGGAGGCAGTCGTCCACCTCACTTAAAGGAAGGGCTGAGATGACCTCAGCAGCCACACCCGTAGAGTCTACCCAGTTCTCCCAACTTCGTTTCTCTTTCCAGATGTGATCGTGATAACAGACCCTTCAAGGGCTCCCTGTTGCAGGCAGGAGCATGTCTAACACCCTTCATCCGACATGGAACGGGCTTCCTGAGCTGGAATCCTGCTTACCCGCACAGTGTCTTCTCTTGGTGGTGGAGTTCCGTTCACCCTGCTCTGGCCAGGTTGTTCCTCCACTTCGTCTATCGAGACAGGCTCCGTGGATGCCCCTGGAACTGGCACTTCTGCAGCCTAAACTGCTCTTGCAGAAAACCCCCACTGACCGCCCCCAGCCGGACCCCCTGTTCCTAAGCCGGTTGCACTTTTGGTCTTGGCTTACTGACATAGCCTTCAGGAGGTCTTCCCTGACTTCCCACACTACTGTGATATGTTCCCCTCGCACCGTGAAGTTCTTATCACCTAGCTTCTTGGGGTTATTATTTATAGTCTTTCTCTCTCTTTCTCTCCATCTATGAAGTTTGTAAGCATGAATATTGCATTTCTGGAAAAAAAGTTACATTATGCCAAAGAGCTTAAAAAAAAAACCAAACAAAACAGTGGCCAAGGGTTGTTGCTTTTAATCTATCCACACACCACTTATCCTTTCATCCTTCTACTCAACTACTCATCCATCCAGCCATCCAGCCATCCATCCGTCCGTCCATCCATCCACCCACTCCATCCAGTAGGTCATTCAAAATGACAAGCATTTCTGAAGAATTAGATAGATCAGGCCATTCATAAGCATCATGGAGGTTAATGTACACATTCACTGATTCTGCTACTCTTTCAAAATTTATAGGAGATGCAGTTATTTGCCAGCACAGGACAAGTGGGCAAATATCTAAGTTCTATTTGAAGGAGAATCTTGAAGTGTTAAAGATGTGAGTTTAAAATGTGTTTTCAAATAGCGTTTGAAAGCTGCGTTGGGTGGCTGTGCTCACGTGTGAAGGTTTAACTGAGGAGAAGCCGCGGACAAAGGGGAGGTGGCCTGAGCGACACTCAAGCTGGGCGTGTGGGGGGCTGCCAGGGGCTCTCATAATGCACCGCAGAGGGCAAGCCAGCATCCTGGGGCTTGGGCTCGGGCTCTAACACCTAACTTCACCTGTGGCGTGCACTGGCAGTGGCTAAGGTCACATGGGAGTCCCAGCCCTTTGACTACATTTCTGTCTTCTTTTTCCTTAACTAAGATTTAAGTGATTTTTTTTTTTTTTTTTTACAGAGACAGAGAGAGAGGGATAGATAGGGACAGACAGACAGGAAGGGAGAGAGATGAGAAGCATCAATCATCAGTTTTTCATTGTGACACCTTAGTTGTTCATTGATTGCTTTCTCATATGTGCCTTGACCGTGGGCCTTCAGCAGACTGAGTAACCTCTTGCTGGAGCCAGCGACCTTGGGTCCAAGCTGGTGAGCTTTGCTCAAACCAGATGAGCCCGAGCTCAAGCTGGCAACCTCGGGGTCTCGAACCTGGGTCCTTCTGCTTCCCAGTTTGATGCTCTATCCACTGCGCCACCGCCTGGTCAGGCTCCTTAACTAAGATTTTTAATTTTTTTTTTTTTTTTTTTTGTATTTTTCTGAAGCTGGAAACGGGGAGAGACAGTCAGACAGACTCCTGCATGCGCCCGACCGGGATCCACCCGGCACGCCCACCAGGGGCGACGCTCTGCCCACCAGGGGACGATGCTCTGCTCCTCCGGGGTGTCGCTCTGCCGTGACCAGAGCCACTCTAGCGCATGGAGAAGAGGCCAAGGAGCCATCCCCAGCGCCCGGGCCATCTTTGCTCCAATGGAGCCTTTGCTGCAGGAGGGGAAGAGAAAGACAGAGAGGAAGGAGGGGGGTGGAGAAGCAAATGGGCGCTTCTCCTATGTGCCCTGGCCGGGAATCGAACCTGGGTCCCCCGCACGCCAGGCCGACACTCTACCACTGAGCCAACCGGCCAGGGCCTCCTTAACTAAGATTTAAACTCAAACCATTTTGGCTGGAGTCCTGGTCTTCATCACAGACCTCACTTGGTATATCCCTACATCTTTTGTAGGGGAGTCCTGTTTCCAAAAAAAACTGACTCCCGGGTCTCTAAGAGTGTGAGACCTGCAGCATCACTCTGATATGGACCCCCACCCAGGCAGGAGACTGTGCTCAAGTGTCAGGGGCAAGTCAGCATGGAGCTTCTAGGGCTCGATTAAACACCAGAGCCAAATAAACGGTCAGACCCAACAAGAGCGGCACAGGGAGCCCAGGCTGAGTGTATGATTGGTCCGCAAGGACTCTGACCACCTGACCTGCAGCATCACCTGACCTGCAGCATCACCTCCGTCTCTTTGCTACCCACATGACTCCTAGAACATGCTGGAATGAGCTTGAATTCACCCCTAGCCCTGGTCCTAGCTTACTATTATTTTTTCAGTTTGTGAGCTCAAGCAGTTGAAAATGTTCCCTCAAATCTTTAATTCCCTGAGTAATTCTTGCCTGATGGAGTAGTTCGGAGGATTAGACGGGCTAACATGCATAAAGGACTTAGAGCGGTGCCCGGCACGTGGCGACAGGTGTTATTGTTGCTGCTGCCATTGTTGTCAACCTTCTGGGACCCAGCGCCGTGAAGCAGAGGGTTCTCACCCCAGACCGGATTCTTCCCGGGCCCTGCAACTAGCTCACGTGCGCTTTGGGCTGCGCTCCTTAAAGCCTCTGGGTCTGTTTCCTCATCTGAGGTCCCCCAAAGGCCTTCTGTGTCACTTGCCTTGTTTTCTACAGTTTTAATTCTCTGATGATGGGAATGGTGTATCAGTTCATGAATACTCTTACAGCTATGAGTAATTAAAGGACAGTCACACTGATTGAAGCGAAAAGGGGATTTTTGTTGTTGTTGTTCATACAGTGATGTCATTAGAGTTGTCTTTCCTGTCCTCTCCTCGTCTTTGCCTTCCTCCGCTCCGGTGTCCGTCCCGGGCTGTGCCCTCCCCGGGTGCTGGGAAGCTTTGGGTCTCCGGTCCACCAGTCTAGTAACCAGAGTTGAAAGGAAGTGCCTTTTTTTTTGTTTAAAAATTTTAAATACCTTTTTTCTAGTGTTATTGAATTTAATGGACATATAGACAGTGATGCCCCCCTACCCCCAGTCATTTATCAGAACCCTGGAATTCACTTCCCCAGGATTGCCCGGGGTCCCCTGTGCCCATTCCTGACGGAGTCACTGGACCGGACGAGGGTAGTCCCCGCTACCTGGGGGTCCCCTGTGCCCATTCCTGACGGAGTCACTGGACCGGACGAGGGTAGTCCCCGCTACCTGTCAGTCCCTGAAGCTGGTGATGGAAGTCGGTGCCACCGGCCCCACCAGACTGGGAGCTGGAAGAGGTGCAGCCCCACGACCGGGTGAGGTGCTGGACAGCGTAGGGAGGGGAAGGAGGGTGCAGGGAACACACAGCCACAAGTGTCCACGGAAAGGACCCTGACCCACCTCTGGAGCCTTCCCTCACGCCATTCCTTGAATGGATGTTCTTTTTCTCAGCTTCTCTTCTTTGCCAGAACACCCTCCTGCCCGGCCCTGCTTGCGTGCAGAACGACAGCTCCCTGGGACGAGTTGTGGGGACAGTCCCTCGTCACTGCAGGAACGGCCCCCTCACGCTTCTCCGTGCCCCCATGCCGTGCTCTCAACCCACAACGCGAGCCCACGGGGATGTAAGGCGTCTCCTTGCTTCTGTGCTTGCGTCCTCCGTGGACTGTGAGCCCCCGAGGGCAGGCACTGGCTGGGAGATTTATCCTGGTAGCTCCAGCGCCTGGAGTAGTTGTGCACGGTAGGCACTTAATAAATGTTTCTTGCACTAAAGCGATTCCATCAAGCGGCAATTCATCTCAGCCTTGCCCCTGTCCCCAGTCGCACATCACCGCCCTGTGCGGCCGGAGGACGCGGGGAAGATCAATGCGCCAGGCTCCCGGGCCTGGGCGAGGATGGCCAGGCGGCGCGCACGAGGCTTTGTTACTCGTGACGTGCTGTTTTATTAAAGCGGCCTGGACACGTCTTCTCTGCTGGGGGCCGGGCGGGAGGAATGGGGGAGTCCTGATCAGAATTGCAAGTGGAGGACAGTTCGGTGGGCAGGCAGGTGCCAAGGGCATCCGTGACAGAGCCCGTGATTTACATTGGATTAGCAGGTGACAGATTAGGTGGCCGCAGCAACAATCCCTTCTTGGTGGATGAACATCTCATTTATAAAAATATTGATTCCGCTTCTTTGGACATCATGGATTAATTATATTTTGGGGAGAGAAAAATCGTTTCCAGTTCTCCGCAGGGCTTACCTTGCCTCACTGCCCAGCGTCCTGTCCCCTGACCACGGAGAGCTTTATTTTTTTTCAAGACAGCGGCTTCTCCCTCCCGGGACGTGGGGGCCTCAGGGTCTATGAGAAATTGGGAAGAATCTGTGAGAATTTCTCAGGAGGGTTGTAAAAAGAAATGGTCGAAGCAGAGAATCAGAGTCAGCGTCCTGGGAGTGGAGAGCGCCTTAGACATGATGGAACTCAGAGGTCCTCGACTTTCAAACCGTACAACCCATCAGTCACCGCATTTGAGGGGACCATGGGCCAGGACAGCGAGAAATCCGAGACCCACGACAATTCTGCTTTCCCTGTCACGACCAGCCCAGTGCCCGCTCTCTGCGGGAAATTACAACAATGTGGACAAAGAAGAAAGTAAAAGTGGCATTCCACTATATTCTGACACATTAAGAGAATTGCCGTCAATATTTTAAAGTATGCATTTTCTTTTTTTTTCCTTTTTTAAAAATTAATTTTAATGGGGTGACATTAATCAGTCAGGGTACATAGGTTCAGAGAAAACATCTCCAGGTAATTTTGACATTTGATTATGTTGCATACCCCTCACCCAAAGTCAAATAGTCTTCTGTCACCTTCTATCTCAGGGGTCGGGAACCTATGGCTCACGAGCCAGATGTGGCTCTTTTGATGGCTGCATCTAGCTTGCAGACAAATCTTTAATAAAAAAAATAATTTTAAAATTATAAAACATTCTTATGTATTACAATCCACTCATTTCCTACCACTCATGTTCATGGTTGCGGGTGGCTGGAGCCAATCACAGCTGTCCTCCGGGACAACACCAGATTTTTATTGGGTAATGTGTAACGTACATGGGTGGTTCTGATGTCAGGAAGTAAACTTCCCTCCTTTTAATTAAGTAGTCAGCTAGCTAATTGCAGAAACCCTATTGACGAAGAAGATGGCTAAAAGAAAAAAAAGATGAGGAGTATCGTACTTTTCAGCAGGAACGGACAGAGGAATTGGCCTTTGTGGAGAGAGCAGATCTACTGTGTGTCTAATACGCAATGATAAAATTGCATTGATGAAATGGTCAAATATAAAGCGGCACTTCAACATACGCCATGCTACATTTGCATCGAAATATCCAGCAGGGGACAGCAGGAAGAAAGCATGTCAAGAGCTACTGCACAGAGTGCAAGCTAGTCAGCAGCAACTCCGTGTTTGAACCCAACATGGCGACTGGAATTCGGCTAGCTTTGCTGGTGCTTTAGCAATTGTGAGAAACGGAAAGCCATTCACAGATGGGGAGTATGCCAAAACATTCATGCTTGATGTTGCCAATAAACTTTTTGACGACTTTTCGGAAAAAGACAAGATAATCAAACGAATAAAAGATATGCCTCTGTCGGCAAGAACTGTTCACCATCATACCATCATGATGGCAAATCAAATTGAGGCAACACAAGTGAAGGACATAAATGCAGCACCATTCTTTCCTCTAGCTTTGGATGAGTCAACAGACGTAAGCCATTTATCCCAGTTCAGTGTGATTGCAAGGTATGCTGTCAGTGACACACTACGTGAGGAAAGTCTTGCTGTTTTGCCCATGAAAGAGACAACAAGAGGGGAGGATTTATTCAAGTCTTTAACTGAGTTCGCTAAAGAAAAAAAATCTACCAATAGATAAACTTATCTCAGTGTGTACTTATGGTGCTCCGTGCATGGTGGGGAAAAACAGAGGATTCGTAGCGCTTCTTCATGAACATGAAAAGAGACACATCCTAAGTTTTCACTGCATCCTACATCTGGAAGCGTTTTGTGCTCAGATATATGGTGAGCAGCTTGGTGAGGTGATGTCATTGGTCATTCGGGTGGTCAGTTTTATTGTTGCCCAAGCTTTAAATGATCACCAGTTTAAAACACTGCTGGATAAAGTTGGGAATAATTATCCATGTCTGCTTCTGCACAGCAAATGTGCGTTGGTTGTCAAGAGGGAAGGTGCTCAGCCATTTCACAGCTTGTCTGAGCAAAATCTGGACTTTTCTTAAATGAAAAACATCAAGCATTCTGAGTTAGCTAACACTGAGTGGCTCCTGAAGTTTTACTATCTCATGGACATGACTGAACATCTGAACCAGCTCAATGTGAAAATGCAAGGTGTTGGAAAGGCGTTATCCCTTCAACAAGCAGTGTTTGCATTTGAAAACAAGCTGGAACTCTTCATCAGGGACATTGAAACAGGTCGGTTACAACACTTTGAAAAACTGGGAGAGTTTAGAGATGCATGCACAGCAAGTGACCCTGCTCAACATCTTGATCTCCAGCAGCTAATGGGCTTCACATCTAATCTCCTGCAGTCATTCAAAGTGCGCTTTGGAGAATTTCGTGAGCGCACTCGTCTTTTTAAGTTCATCACCCATGTGTGCAGTGGACAGCGCCGACCTAAGTTACAGCCTCGGTGTCTCCGTCAGAGATTCTGAGCTACAAACTGCTGACCTGAAGGCCTCAGACATGTGGGTGAATAAGTTCAAGTCACTGAATGAAGATTTGGAAAGACTTGCACGACAGCAAGCAGAGTTGGCGAGCAAACACAAGAAGTGGGGAGAAGTGAAAAAACTTCAACCTGCGCACCAGCTGATTGTCAAAACTTGGAACACGCTTCGCATCACATACCACACACTGCAGTGTGTGAGTGTTGCTGTACTGATGATATTTGGCTCTATGTATGCATGTGAGCAGTCTTTCTCACATTGAAAGAACGTTAAGACCAACCTACGACCACGTTTAACGGATGGAAGTCTCACGTTTAACCTGCATGAAGCTTAAACTTACCACGTATCAACCAGACTACAAAGCCATCAGCAAAACCATGCAGCACCAGAAGTCGCATTAATGGTAAGAAGTACTTTATTCATCATTGGTTAGCAACAGCATAACAATGTTATTAAAAGAATTCAGAGACTTCTTGTACTTTAAAAGTGTTGGTCTTACATAGAATGCACATATTTACTTGTATTTAGTGTTAAACATATTGTATGGCTCTCACAGAATTACATTTTAAAATATGTGGTGTTAATGGCTCTCTCAGCCAAAATGATTCCTGACCCCTGTTCTATCTGGTTTTCTTTGTGCCCCTTTTCTCCCCCCACCCCCTCCCTTCCCCTCCCCACCCCTGGTAACCACCACACTCTTGTCCATGTCCCTGAGTCTCATTTTTATGTCCCATCAATGTATGGAATCATATAGTTCTTAATTTTTCTGACTTACTTATTTCACTCAGTATAATGTTATCAGGGTCCATCAATGTTGTTGTAAATGAGCCGATGTCATCATTTCTTACGGCTGAGTGGTATTCCATAGTGTATATATGCCACATCTTCTTTATCCAATCATCTATTGAAGGACTTTTTGGTTGTTTCCATGTCTTGGCCACTGTGAATAATGCTGCAGTGAACATGGGGCTGCATGTGTCTTTACGTACCAGTGTGTTTGAGTTTTGGGGGTATATTCCCAGTAGAGGGATTGCTGGGTCATATGGTAGTTCTATTTTTAATTTTTTGAGGAACCACCATACTTTCTTCCATAGTGATTGCACTACTTTACATTCCCACCAACAGTGGATGAGGGTTCCTTTTTCTCCACAGCCTCTCCAACACTTGTTATTACCTGTCTTGTAGCTAATCTAACAGGTGTGAGGTGATATTTCATTGTAGTTTTGATTTGCATTTCTCTAATAGCTATTGAAGATGAGCATCTTTTCATATATCTGTTGACCATTTGTATTTCTTCCTGGGAGAAGTGTCTGTTCATGTCCTCTTCCCATTTTTTTATTGGATTGTTTACTTGTTTGTTGTTGAGTTTTACGAGTTCTTTGTATATTTTGGATATTAGGCCCTTATCTGTGCTGTTGTTTGAAAATATAATCTCCGATTTAATTGGCTGTCTGTTTGTTTTGTTGTCAGTTTCTCTTGCTGTGCAAAAGCTTCTTAGTCTGATGTAGTCCCATTCACCTATCTTTGCCTTCACTTCCCTTGCCTTTGGAGTCAAATTCATAAAGTGCTTTTTGTAACCAAGGTCCATGAGTTTAGTACCTATGTTTTCTTCTATGTAATTTATTGTTTCAGGTCTTATATTTAGGTCTTTGATCCATTTTGAATTAATTTTAGTACAAGGGGACAAACTGTAGTCGAATTTCATTCTTTTGCAAGTGGTTTTCCAGTTTTCCCAGCACCATTTGTTGAAGAGGCTTTCTTTTCTCCATTGTGTGTTGTTGGCCCCTTTATCAAAAATTATTTGACCGTATACATGTGGTTTTATTTCTGGACTTTCTATTCTGTTCCGTTGGTCTGAGTGTCTATTTTTCTGCCAATGCCATGTTGTTTTGATTATCGTGGCTCTATAATATACATATAATTTGAAGTCAGGTATTGTAATGCCCCCAGCTTCGTTCTTTTTCCTTAGGATTGCTTTGGCTATTCGGGTTTTTTTATAGTTCTATATAAACCTGATGATTTTTTGTTCCATTTCTTTAAAAAATGACATTGGAATTTTGATGGGAATTGAATTAAATTTGTATATAGCTTTAGGTAATATAGTCATTTTGACTATATTTACTCTTCTTATCCAAAAACAAGGAATATTTTTTTTCATTTCATTGTATCTTTTTCGATTTCCCTTAACAATGCTTTGTAATTTTCATTATATGAGTTCTTTACATTCTTTGTTATGTTTATTCCTAGGTATTTTATTTTTTTTTTGTTGCAACCATGAAGGGGATTGTTTTTTTGAGCTCGTTTTCTGATGTTTCATTGTTGGCATACAGGAAGGCAATGGACTTTTGTATATTAATTTTGTATTTTGCGACCTTACTGCATTGGTTTATTGTTTCTAGTAGTCTTTTGGTGGAGTCTTTGGGGTTTTTGATGTACAGGATCATATTATCTGCAAAAAGTGAAACCTTTACTTCTTCTTTTCCAATATGAATGCCTTTTATTTCTTCTCTTGTCTGATTGCTCTGGCTAAAACTTCCAGCACTACGTTGAATAAGAGTGGAGAGAGTGGACAACCTTGTCTTGTTCCTGATTTTACTGATTTTAGGGGAAACGTCCTCAATTTTATGCCATATAATATGATGTTAGCTGATGGTTTATCTTAGATGGCCTTTATTATGTTGAGATATTTTCCTTCTATATCCATTTTGTTAAGTGTTTTAAAAATAAAATGATGTTGTATTTTATTGAATGCCTTTTCTGCGTCTATTGATAAGATCACATGGTTTTTGTTCTTAGTTTTTTTTTTTTTTTGTTTGTTTTGTTTTTGTATTTTTCCAAAGCTGGAAATGGGGAGGCAGTCAGACAGACTCCCGCATGCGCCCAATTGGGATCCACCCGGCACACCCACCAGGGGGCGATGCTCTGCCCATCCGGGGCATTGCTCTGTCGCGACCAGAGCCACTCTAGCGCCTGGGGCAGAGGCCAAGGAGCCATCCCCAGTGCCCGGGCCAACTTTTTGCTCCAATGGAGCCTCAGCTGCGGGAGGGGAAGAGAGAGACAGAGAGGAAGTAGAGGGGGAGGGGTGGAGAAGCAGATGGGCACCTCTCCTGTGTGCCCTGGCCGGGAATCGAACCTGGGACCCCTGCATGCCAGGCCGACGCTCTACCACTGAGCCAACTGGCCAGGGCCTGTTCTTAGTTTTGCTGATATGGTGTATTATGTTAACCGTTTTATGTATGTTGAACCATCCTGTGATTCTGGGATGAATCCCACTTGATCATGATGAATTATTTTTTTAATGTGTTGTTGTATTCAATTTGCTAGTATTTTGTTTAGTATTTTAGCATCTGTATTCATTAGAGATATTGTTTTGTAGTTTTCTTTTTTAGCATTGTCCTTGCCAGGTTTTGGTATGAGGGTTATGTTGGCCTCATAAAATGTGTTTGGCAGTATTGCTTCTTCTTCAATTTTCTGGAAGACTTTGAGTAGAATAGGAACCAAGTCTTCTTTGAATGTTCAATAGAATTCACTAGTATAGCCGTCCGGCCTTGGACTTTTATTTTTGGGGAGTTTTTTTTTTTCTTTTAGAAAAAACAACAGCTTTATTGAGATATAAATAATTCATGTACCATAAAATCCACCCTATTAAAATGTATAACTGTTCTTAGTATATTCATAGAAGGCTAACCACATTTCTATCTTGATATATCTTGCCCCTGTCACATGTAAAAATATATGGCACCCATGTATTCAATAAACAGCAGCTGCTTGAGTACATATGGACTTTTGAACTGGACAATGCATTTTGGGGTCTCCATCTTGCTGAGAGAAAGGAGAGTGAGGTGTGGTGGACATGTTCTTCCTCTTGCCTCTCTGGCTGGGTCCACAGTGGGAGAAGCTGCAAACCACAGAGGTGGAGGGTTGGTCAAGGGGTTGATTCCGCAGTGGCTGTTTATCATGAACTTGGCACTGAGCTGTGTCTCTGTTGCCTTGGATAATTCATCTTCTCTTTCTGGGCCTCTCCTATCTGTCAAGTGAGGTGGGTGAAAAAATGATCTCCAAGTTCTCTTCCAGCTCCAACTTTCTTTGACTTTATCATCGTATATGATTCTTTGGGAGTTTCCTGTGGGCATCAGGAGGCAGTGATACCAAGGAAATTGAATGTCCAGGGTTGAGATGGCAACTGTCTAGTGGCAGTGATGGCCCTGGTGGCATCCACAACTGATGGATTTCACTTGAACTTTGCTTCCTTCTTGTCTGAATATTTTCTGTGACTGTGTCTCCAGCCTTCTGATGAGCCAGTGAGCCACCAGATACCTCCCAAGCCAGGGCTGTTTTGTGTTGAACGCAGCCAAGACCCAAGCTTATTAAATTCATTGTACCCCAAATGAGCTCATTATCTCCCTACTTCCCTCCCCCTCTCTCCCTTCCTTCTTTTCTGCCACTGTCAATCTTTCCCATTACTCTTTTTGTTTCTTCACCCACTTTCACCAACCCATCCTTCCTTCTCCTCACATCTTTTGAGGAGGTTTTTAATAATTGTTTCTTTTTCCTCCCTGCTTATGGGTCTGTTTAGGCTTTCTGCTTCTTCATGACTCAGTTTAGGAAGATTGTCTTGTTCTAAGAATTTATCCTTTTTTTCTATATTAAATTTGATGGCATATAGTTTTTCATAGTATTCTACAATAATTCTTTGTATATCTATGATATCTGTGGTGATTTCTCCTCTTTCATTTTGGATTTTGTTTATATGAGTCCTTTCTCTTTTTTCCTTGGTATTGCCAAGGGTTTGTCAATTTTGTTGATCTTTTCAAAGAACCAGCTTCTTGTTTTATTAATTTTTTCTATAGTTTTTCTGTTCTCTATTTTGTTTATTTCTGCTCTGATTTTTATTATTTTCTCTCTTCTGCTGGTTTTGGGTTGTCTTTGTTCTTCTTTTTCTAGTTCCTTAAGATGTGAAGTTAATTGGTTTACTTGGGCTCTCTCTTGTTTGTTTATATAGGCCTGTAGTGACATGAACTTCCCTCTTATTACTGCTTTTGCTGCATCCCAGAGATTCTGATATGTTGTATTGTTATTTTCATTTGCCTGTATGTATCTTTTGATCTCTGCGCTTATTTCTTCTTTGATCCACTCATTTTTTTTGACCCACTCATTTTTTAAAAGTATGTTGTTTAGTTTCCATATTTTTGTGGGTTTGTTTACCTCTTTATTGCAGTTAAATTCTAGTTTCAAGGCTTTATGATCAGAAAATATGCTTGATATAATTTCAATCTTTCTGAATTTGTTGATGTTATTTTTGTGGCCCAACATATGGTCAATTCTTGAGAATGTTCCATGTACACTAGAGAAAAATGTATATACTCTGGCACTTTGGGATAAAATGTCCTGTAGATGTCTATCATATCCAATTGTTCTAGTGTTTCATTTAAGGCCTATATTTCTTTATTGATTTTCTATTTGGATGAAGGATCTAGAGCCATCAGCAGTGTATTGAGGTCTCCAACTATGATTGTATTTTTTTCAGTTTTTGTTTTTAGGTCAGTCAGTAGCTGTCTTATATATTTTGGTGCTCCTTGGTTTGGTGCATATATATTAAGAAGTGTTATGTCTTCTTGATTCAATGTCTTTTTTATCATTATGAAATGACCGTTTTTGTCTCTGATTACCTTTGCTGTCTTGTAGTCAGCATTGTTAGATATGAGTATTGTTACACCTGCTTTTTGTTGGATGTTATTTGCTTGGAGTATTGTTTCCCAATCTTTCACTTTGAATTTGTTTTTATCCTTGTAACTTAGATGTGTTTCTTGTAGGCAGCATACAGTTGAATTTTCTTTTTTAATCCTTCTGCTACTCTGTGTCTTTTTATTGGTGAGTTCAATCCATTTATGTTTAGTGTAATTATTGACATTTGAGGTTTTCCTATTGCCATTTTATATTTTGCTTTCTGTTAGTTTTGTATCTTGTTTGGTTCTTCTCTTTTATTTTTCTATCATTTGTTTTTGTTTGGTTGTAATCCATACTTCTTTTCTCTGTTACTTCATTTTTCAAGCCATGTACTTCTGTGTTGGTTTTTTCAGGGATGGTTTCCATTAAGTAATGGAAAGCATTCATATCATGTTCATTATAGTACATTATCTCATGAATGCTTCTGCATTCCATCCTCCTTTGCTACTGTTAATCTTTGTCCTCTCCCCTTTTTTGATTCTTTGTCACAGATTAGTCTTGTTTTTATTGTGATCTTCATGAAGCTTTTACTTGTTTTGTTTTGTTCTTTGTGTCTAGTCAGAAAACCCCCTTTAGTATTTCCTGAAGTGGGGGTTTTTTGGTGATAAATTCCCTCATCTTTTCTGTATCTGCAAATGTTTTTATTTCTCCTTCATATTTGAAGGATAGCTTTAGTGGGTATCCTTCAAATTCTTGGCTGGAATTTTCTCTCTTTCAGAACTTTAAATATTGGGGTCCACTCTCTTCTAGCTTCTAGAGTTTCTGCTGAAAAATCTGCTGATAATCTAATGGGCCTTCCTTTATATGTTGTATTCTTCTTTTCCCTGGCTGTCTTGAGAATTTTTCTTTGTTATTGGTTTGTGCCAATTTCATTATGATGTGCCCTGGAGTAGGTTGTTAGGGTTAAGATAACTCGGTGTCCTGTTTGCTTCTTGAATTCGAGGCTTTAGTTCTTTCCACAGGCTTGGGAAGTCCTTGTCTATTATTTGTTTGAATATGTTCTCTATTCCATTTTCTCTCTCTTCTCCTTCTGATATACCCAATATTCTTATCTTGCTCTTTCTGATGGAGTCAGACAATTTCTGTAGGGTTATCTCATTTTTTAAAAATTAATCTCTCTCCTCTTCTCTCTGTAGTACCTCTAGTTGCCTGTCTTCTATATCACTAATTCTCTCCTCTATCTGGCCTGTTCTACTGGCTAAGCTGGTTACCTCATTTTTCAGTTCATGAATTGAGTTTTTCATCTCTGTTTGATTAGTTTTCATAGTTTCAATTTCCTTGGTGAAGTATTCTATCTGCTCATTGAATTGTTTTTTGAGCTCCCTAAATTGCCTTTCTGTGCTTCCTTGTATATCCCTGAGTATTTTTAGGACTTCAATTTTAAATTCTCTGTCATTTAACTCCAAGGTTTCTAAGCGATTGAAATTTTTTTCTATAGATTTTTCCTCATCTATCTGAGCTACATCACTGTCTTTTGTATCCATGACATTTGATTTCTTTTTCTTTAATGGCATTTTTTAAAGATTTTTAAAAATTAATTTTAATGGGGTGACATTGATAAATCAGGGTACATATGTTCAGAGAAAACATCTCCTGGTTATTTTGACATTTGATTATGTTGCATACCCCTCACCCAAAGTCAAATTGTCTTCTGTCACCTTCTATCTGATTTTCTTTGTGCCCCTTCCCTTCCCCCCTCCCTTCCCCCCCATAACCATCATACTCTCGTCCATGTCTCTGAGTCTCATTTTTATGTCCCATCTATGTATGGAATCACATAAAATCTTAGTTTTTTTTGATTTACTTATTTCATTCAGTATAATGTTATCAAGGTCCATTCATGTTGTTGTAAATGATCTGATGTTATCATTTCTTTTTTTTTCTTTTTTCTTTTTTTGTATTTTTCTGAAGTTGGAAACAAGGAGACAGTCAGACAGATTCCTGCATGTGCTCGACTGGGATCCACCCAGCATGCCCACCAGAGGGCGATGCTCTGCCCATCTGGGGCATTGCTGTGTTGCAACCAGAGCCATTCTAGCGCCTGAGGCAGAGGCCATGGAGCCATCCTCAGCGCTGGGGCCAATTTTACTCCAATGGAGCCTTGGAGTAAAGGCTTGCGGGAGGGGAAGAGAGAGACAGAGAAGAAGGAGAGCGGGAGGGGTGGAGAAGCAGATGGGCACTTCTCCTGTGTGCTCTGGCCGGGAATCTAACCTGGGACTCCTGCACGCCAGGCTGATGCTCTACCACTGAGCCAACTGGCCAGGGCTTGATGTCATCATTTCTTATGGCTGAGTAGTATTCTATAGTATATTTGTACCAAAGCTTTTTAATCCACTTATCCACTGATGGACAATTGGGCTGTTTCCAGATCTTTGCTATTGTGAACAGTGCTGCCATAAACATGGGGTGAATTTCTCCTTTTGGAACAGTACTATGGTGTTCTTAGGGTATATTCCTAAAAGTGGGATAGTTGGGTCAAAGGGCAGTTGATTTTTAATTTTTTGAGGAATCTCCATACTGTTTTCCACAGTGGCTGCACCAGTCTGCATTCCCGCCAGCAGTGCAGGAGGGTTCCCTTTTCTCCACATACTTGCCAGCACTTATTCTGTGTTGTTTTGTTGATGAGCACCATTCTGACTCATGTGAGGTGATATCTCATTGTGGTTTCAATTTGCATTTCTCTAATAATGAGTGATTTTGAGCATTTTTTCATATGCCTATTGGCCATCTGTATGTCCTCTTTGGAGAAGTGTCTATTCATTTCTTTTGCTCATTTTTGATTGGATTGTTTGTCTTCCTGGTGTTGAGTTTTACAAGTTCTTTATAAATTTTGGTTATTAACCCCTTATCAGACATATTGTCGAATATGTTCTCTCATTGTGTAGTTTGTCTTCTTATTCTGTTCTTGTTTTCTTTAGCTGTGGAAAAGCTTTTTAGTTTGATATAGTCCCATTTGTTTATCCTGTCTTTTATTTCAATTGCTCATGGAGATAAATTGGCAAATAATTGCTGCGAGAGATGTCGGAGAGCTTACTGCCTATGTTTTCTTCTAAGATGCTTATGGTTTCATGGCTTACATTTAAGTCTTTTATCCATTTTGAGCAGGGGTTCCCAAACTTTTTACACAGGGGCCAGTTCACTGTCCCTCAGACCATTGGAGGGCCGGAGTATAAAAAAAACTATGAACAAATTCCTATGCACACTGCACATATGTTATTTTAAAGTAAAAAAACAAACAAAATGGAAACAAATACAATATTTAAAATAAAGAACAAGTAAATTTAAATCAACAAACTGACCAGTATCTCAATGGGAACTATGCTTCTCTCACTGACCACCAATGAAAGAGATGCCCCTTCCAGAAGTGCAGTGGCAGCCTGATAATTGGCCTCAGGGGGCCACATATGGCCCGGGGGCCATAGTTTGGGGACCTCTGATTTTAAGTTTATTTTTGTTAATGATGTAAGTTGGTGGGCTAGTTTCATTTTTTTGCCAGTAAATGTCCAATTTTCCCAACACCATTTATTAAAGAGGCTGTCTTTACTCCATTGTATGTTCTTACCTCCTTTGTCAAATATCAGTTGTCTATAAAGCTGTGGGTTTATTTCTGGGTTCTCAGTTTCATTCCATTGATCTATATGCCTGTTCTTATACCAGTACCAGGCTGTTTTGAGTACAGTGGCCTTGTAGTATAACTTGATATTGGGAAGTGTGATACCTCCTGCTTTATTCTTCCTTTTCAAGATTTCTGAAGCTATTCGTGTTCTTTTTTGGTTCCATATAAATTTTTGGAATATGTGTTCTATATCTTTGAAGTATGTCATTGGTATTTTAATTGGTATTGCATTGAATTTATAAATTGCTTTGGGTAATATAGACATTTTAATGATATTTATTCTTCTATAACCATGAGCATGGTAAATGCTTCCACTTGTTTGTATCTTCCTTGATTTCTTTTATCAACGTTTTATAATTTTCCAAGTACAAGTCTTTAATCTCCTTGGTTAAATTTACTCCTAGGTATTTTATTTTTTTGATTGCAATAGTGAAAGGGATTGTTTCCTTAATTTCTCTGTTGGTGTATAAAAATGCCTCTAATTTCTGAGTATTAATTTTATATCCTGCCATCTTGCTGAAGTCATTTATCAGGTCCAGTAGTTTTTTGACTGACACTTTAGGATTTTCTATATACAATATCATATCATCTGCAAATAATGATAGTTTTACTTCTTCTTTTCCAATTTAGAAGCCTTTTATTTCTTCTTGTCTGATTGCTGTGGCTAGGACTTTCAGAACTAGGTTGAATAAGATTGGTGAAAGGGGGCACCTCTGCCTTGTTCCTGATCTTAAGGGGATTGCTTTTGATTTTTGCCCATTGAGTATGATGTTGGCTGTGGGATTTGTCATAGATGGCCTTTATCACGGTGAGATATGTTCCCTGTATTCCCACTTTGCTGAGAGTTTTGATCATGAATGGGTGCTGGATTTTATCAAATGCTTTTTCTGCATCTATTGAAATTATCATGTGGTTTTTCTCCTTCCTTTTGTTTATGTGATGAATCACAATGATTGAATTGTGAATATTGTACCAGCCTTGCCTCCCAAGAATAAATCCAACTTGATCATGGTGTATGATTTTTTTCATATATTGCTGGATCCAGTTTGCTAATATTTTGTTGAGGATTTTAGCTTCTATATTCATCAGGGATATTGGCCTACCTTTTTTTTCCTTTGTGTTGTATTTGCCTGGTTTTGGAATCAGAATTATGCCCACCTCATAAAAGGAGCTTGGAAGTCTTCCTTCCTCCTGAATTTTTTTGAAATAGCCTGAGAAGGATAAGAGTTAGTTCTTCTTTGAATATTTGGTAGAATTTACCTGTGAAGCCATCAGGCCCAGGACTTTTCTTTGTTGGGAGTTTTTTGATAACTGTTTCAATCTCATTTGTTGTAATCGGTCTGTTTAAATTTTCTGATTCTTTCAGATTGATTTTTGGAAGATTGTATGTTTCAAGGAATTTGTCCATTTCATCTAGATTGTCTAGTTTTTTTGGTATACAGTTCTTCATAGTATTTTCTTACAATAATTTGTATTTCTGTTGTGTCAGTTATTATTTCTCCACTCTCATTTCTAATTTTATTTATTTGAGTCCTCTTTCTTTTTTTCTTGGTGAGTCTAGTTAAAGGTTCATTGATCTTGTTTACATTTTCAAAGAACCAGCTCCTGGTTTCATTGATCCTCTGTATTGTTTCTTTAGCCTCTATGTCATTTATTTCCATTCTGATTTATTATTTCCTTCCTTCTGCTACATCTGGGCTTTACTTGCTGTTCTTTTTCTAGTTCTTTTAGATGCAAGGTTAAGTTGTTTATTTGAGCTTTTTCTAGCTTCTTAAAGTATGCCTGTAGTGCTATGAACTTCCTCTCAGTACTGCTTTTACTGTGTCCCATAAATTTTGAGTTGTTGTATGCCCCTTATCATTCGTTTCTAGGAATTTTTAAATTTCTTCTTTGATCTCATTGTAATCCATTCGTTATTTAACAACCTGCTATTTAGTTTCCATGTGTTTGAGAATTTTTGAGTTTTTCTGTTGTGGTTGATTTTTAGTTTCATGCCATTGTGATCAGAGAAAATGCTTGATATGATTTCAATCTTCTTAAATTTATTGAGGCCACTTTTGTGCCCTTACATGTGGTCTATCCTAGGGAATGTACACTGAGCACTTGAAAAGAATGTATAAATATATTTTTCAGCTTTAGAATGAAAGGTTCTGAAGATATCTATTAAATCCAGTTGACCTGGTGTGTCCTTTAAGTATGCTGTTTCTTTGTTAAGTTTCTTTTTTGAGGATCTATCTAGTGATGTTAGTGGGGTATTGAAATCCCCTACTATTATAGTATTGCTGTTGATCTCGCCCTTTTTATCCATCAAAGTCTGTTTTATATATTTAGGTGCTCTTTTATTAGGTGCATAGATAATTATAATGGTTATATCTTCCTGTGGGATTGCTCACTTTATCATTATGTAGTGGCCTTCTTTATCTCTTATTATATATAGCCTTTGTTTTAAAGTCCATTTTGTCTGATATAAATATTGCTACCCCAGAGTTTTTTCATTTCAATTTGCATGAAATAGCTTTTCCATCCTTTTACCTTCAGTCTATGTGCATCTTTTGTTTTAAGGTGTGTCTCTTGTAGACAGCATATGTACGGGTTCTGTTTTCTTATTCATGCAGCTGTGTCTTTTGATTGGATCATTTAATCCATTTACATTTAAGGTCATTATTGATATGTAGTTGTTTATTGACATTTTATTCTTTAAAGCTGTATTACTCTTTTGCTATATTCTTTTCCCACTTTGATCTGTTTACAACAGGCCCCTTAACATTTCCTGCAGCATTGGTTTGGTTGTAATGAATTCTTTGAGGGTTTTTTTTTTTTTTTTTGTCTGGGAAACTTTTTATTTCTCCTTCAATTTTAAATGATAGCCTTGCTAGATAAAGTAGTCTTGGTTGTAGGTTCTTGTTCTGCATTACTTTGAATATTTTCTGCCATTCCCCTCTGGCCTCGTTTCTGTTGAGAAGTCAGATGTCATCCTTATGGGGGCTCCTTTGTAGGTGATATCCTTTTCTTTCTCTAGCAGCTTTTAATATTTTCTCTTTATCACTTAGCTTTGCTATTTTAATTATGATGTGTCTTGGTGTAGGTTTCTTTGGGTTTCTCTTTAATGGAGTTCTCTGTGCTTCTTGAACTTGTGAGAGTTTTTCCTGCATTAATTTAGGGAAGTTTTCAGCTATGATATGATTGAACAAAGTCTGTATCCCTTGTTCTTTCTCTTCTTCTTCAGGAACCCCTAGGATGCGGATGTTATTTCTCTTCATGTTGTCACAGAGCTCTCTTAGAGTTTCCTCAGACTTTTTGAGTCTCTTTTCTTTTTTTCTGCTCTGCTTCCATGCCTTCATTCAACTTGTTCTCCAACTCACTGATTTGATTCTCAGCTTCATCCATCCTGTTTTTAATTCCTTTCATTGTGGTCTTCATTTCTGATATTGTATTTGTCATCTCCGATGGATTCTTTTTTATTATTTCAGGGTTTTTTTTATACTTGCTATTTCTTTATTTAAGTGTTCATAATGACCATCCATTGTTGTTCTAAGATCCCTATGCATCCTAACAATCATTATTTTAAACTCTTCATCCAGAAATTTGGTTATTTCCACATCGCTCAGTTCATTTCCTGGAGGTTTCTCTTGTGGTTTCATTTGGATTGCATTTCTCTGTCTTCTCATTATGTCTGTGTGTTTGGGTGTATTGTTTGTAGAGCTAGTGGAGTCTAGGCTTGGTGTTGTCTGCCTCTAATTTTCAGTTATGTTATTTCTAGGTCTTATTTGTAATCCACTGTTGGATTTGG
Organism: Saccopteryx bilineata; assembly: GCF_036850765.1. Lineage (NCBI taxonomy): Eukaryota > Metazoa > Chordata > Mammalia > Chiroptera > Emballonuridae > Saccopteryx > Saccopteryx bilineata. Next base: position 293,149,038 of record NC_089493.1, read on the forward strand.
CTTTTCTAGTAGAACCGCTTTGAAGTCTTGATTTGTTTGTTTTCTTCTCAGTTTTCTTAACATGCTGGTAGTCTTGTTTACTGATCTCAGCAGGGGGCTTATTTGAAACTGTATCCAGGAATGCATTGGGTGTAACCTGAGACTCTGAAGGCCTGATCTGCCAGTTACTCTCTCCGGGGGCAGGGTTTTTTTCAGTTTCAGTAGGGGGAAATGTATCTCAGATTTCCATGGAGACCTGAGTTACTACCCCTGCTCCCCACTTCCTGTTTTCATTTGTGTCTTGTTGCGCTGATTGGAGCTGGAGAGACGTCTGGAGATGGGCCACTCAGAACCACTTTAGTCTTGTATTGTGTGGAAGGATCAACCCCTCCTCCAGTTATGGCTGCCTCCAGCACTGGATGAGTCAGCTTCTCAGGTCATCCCATGCATTCCTCTGCCCCTCACTATCTGTCTCTCTCTCTCCCCTTTCCTTTTGGAAGACAAGCCAGCCCTTTCAACACACCTCAGTCCCTGGTCCCCAGGCAAGTGGCTGTGAGCAATATTTTCTGCTCTTTTCCTTGGAGTAAGAGCCCGTTTGGGCTCTCAGCCTCACTTCCCCTCTGTTCCTGTAAGCAGGGGAGACCCACACTCCTCAGCACTCCCTAACAGGCTTGGTGTGTCTTCTCCTTTGCTCCTTGGTTTTTGAGAGCTGTTCTTGTAGTCCAGAGTTGGTTTTTCATGCTGACAGTTCCTAAATTAATTTGTAATACATTTTGGTGGTGTGAGCTGGGAGTCGGTGCATATGCCTACTCCACTGCCATCTTCAGGTCTCTTTAACCTCTTTAATGGCATTTGAGAGTGCTATTGTTAGTAAGAGTTAATAAAATTTTTTTTTGAGAAAATGCAGTGAAAAAATGAAATTTCTATTGTGCTAAGTGGAACAAAAATACATAGAACGGAGGGCCTGGGTTGGGGGGAGTTACAAAAAGCAATAAACGAGGCAAGAACCCACAAAATGCCACAAGGAAAAAATGTGCATCAAGAATAAAATAATTTGTTTGTAAGTGATGGTCAAATGAGAGAAATAGTGTAAGAGAAGAGAAAAAAAGAAAAAGAGAAAAAAGAAAAAAATACAGTGAAAAGTGAAAATTCTATTGTATTAAGTGACACAAAAATTATAGAATGAAGAGCCGGAGTTGGGGGAAATGCTAAAGAGATACAGAGCAAAGTAAAAAGCACACAAAATGCCACAAAGAAAAAATTTGAATCTAGAATAAAATAATTTGTTTGTGGGTGTGGTTTGAATGAGAGAAAAAGTGAAAGAGAAAAGAAGAAACAAAAAGAGAGAGAAAAAAATTCAGTTAAGTTTTTTGGAATGTAACACTCATAGAAAAAAAAAAGAATGGAAAATATAACACCTATGGGTAATAACGTTCAAAATGAAAAGAAAAGAATAAAATGGAAAGAGGATAAAATGACCAAGGTAGAAGAAAAATAAAATTAAAGGATAAAAAATACAAGAAAAAATGGAAAAAGTTATAAAGACTGTGGATTTTTCCTGGTTTTGAGAAGTTATCTTCTTCCTTTTACTTTCTTCTCTCTCTTTTTGGCCAGTGGCGCTGTACCCCAGGTTCTGCCCCCGTAGCACTCTTAGGCAGAAATTTGCTATTGTGTCACTATGGTGGTGACATAAACTAGGCCTCAGTCCTGTTGGTAGGTGGGGCTTTTTAGTGTTTGCAGGCTCCGACAATGGGAGAGTCTGTTTTCCCGGAGCCTCTCTCCAAATCTCTCCTTCCTGAACCAGCAGCCTGGGACCCAGCTGCGAAGTTGCCCCAGCCACTTCCTGGAGAGCAAGAGACTCTAAGAGCTGCCAAATCGCCCCCTATCCCCACTCAATGCAGGGTTCTGGGTAAGGCTTTGCCAGCCAGAGCTGTCAGAGTAATCAGGCAGGGCTGGAAGCCGATTGCCTTTCAGGTGTCTTTCTATGATCCTCTGGACATGTCTAGTTGCCTCAGCACTCCACAGGTCTGCTCTCCAGAGGCTGTCTGCAAGCTGCCTGCACGCCCTTCCTCCCACCACTTCTGCAGTTCTCTTCCCCAGGAGTGTGCTTTGTTAGCCTGTATGGCTGGTGGAGGCGCTGTGCCCAGACAGATCTGGGTATAGAGAAGCCAGCTTTTGTGTACTTCCCACAGGCTGTTGTTTGGGAATCTGGGATTATTCAGAAACTCTGGTCTCAGCCCACATGGAAGGTCACCACTGACAGTCTCCCACCCAGCCCCTTCGTCTGGGAACGTGGGCACCCATGCCCAAAGCACCAGGTGGATCCACTCACACACTGCCCACGCTCGCCAACTGGGATACCGGAAGTAAACAGGGCAACTGCTCGCCCACCTTGGCCAGGGTCTGCCGCTGGCGTTAGCTCCGCATGGGCTGAGCCGCAGGTACACTCTCTCCTCGGCTTGAACATCTCTGCCCTAGCCCAGCTCTTTCTGTGCCCCCAGCCCTCGCTTTCTCTCAGTTCCAAGTGAAAGTTGCTCTTGCTCAGGTCAGTGAGGAAAGTGAAATACTCCCTTCTCCATCTTACTTCCTTCAGAGTGGATTATATATTCAGCCACCTTTTCACCCATTCGTACCTTTGTTTGATATATGTGTATTTCAAATGCTCCTGAGATTGTTTTTCTGTCTCTAGTTGTTGAATTTGTTGAAGTTTCAGGGAGAGGTGTCAGGAGCATTCCTCATGGAGCCATTTCTCTGACGTCACTCCTAAAGTATGCATTTTCAATACTTTTTTTTTTTACCATATTAAAATTGTTCTCTACATTTACATTATGGGCTGCTTGGTCACTTCTTATGAAACTGTGATAACTTTTCAAACTGTGATAACTTTTCATTCCTGTTCCTCCGTTTTTTTTTTTTTTTGTTTGTGGGTTTTTTTTTTGGTATTTTTCCAAAGTTAGAAGCAAGGAGGCAGTCAAAGAGACTCCTGCATGTGCTGGACCGGGATCCACCTGGCATGCCCACCAGGGGCGATGCTCTGCCCATCTTGGGCGTTGCTCTGTTGTGGCCAGAGCCATTCCAGCACCTGAGGCGGAGGCCATGGAGCCATCATCAGCGCTGGGGCCAACTTTGCTCCAATGGAGTCTTGGCTGCGGGAGGGGAAGAGAGAGAGAAAAAGAAGGAGAGGGGGAAGGTGGAGAAGCAGATGGGCGCTTCTCCTGTGTGCCTTGACCAGGAATCAAACCCAGGACTTCCACATGCTGGGCTGATGTTCTACTGCTAAGCCAACCATCTAGGGCCTCTTGTTGCCTTTTACAGTACGGTTTTTAATGGCGAATAATATTTTTTCCTCTGTTTGTATAATAATGTCTGTTTCCCCACTGTTGGGTATTTAGGGCACCTTTGTTTTTGTTTTTTTCTCTTAAAAATAGCAATGCAGTTGGCATCATGATATATAAAGATTCCCATATATATCTCTAATACTTTCTCAGGCTATATTTCCTACGGGGATTGCTGGAGCAAAGGCTATTCATACGATTAGGATTTTGATCTATGTTCTAAATGGTCTTGCAGAAAATATGTATTGATTTACACTCCACCAGTATTTATTCTTTTGTGCTCTTGCCAAGGCGTAATATTTGGCATGATTTGTAAAAAGAAGCTGCCAATTTGATAGCCAAAGAAGCGTGTCTCCTTTTTGGGCTTCTTTTTTAATAAATAGTTTTATTGAGACATAGTTCACATACCATACAGTTCACCTATTTAATATGGACAAGTCAATGTGTTTAGTACACTCACAGGTTTGCGAACCATTCCTATAATTTAATTTTAGATCGTTTTCATCCTCTCAACAAGAAGCCTTGCATCCTGGAGAGTCCCTCAGCCACTCTTCTTCTCCCATGACCAGGACTCATCCGTTTTTTCTATCTCTGTACTCACCTATTCCAATCATTTCATACAAATTTCACTTCATAAATGTTCTGGAGTCCTACAACATGTAGTCTTCTGAGAATGGACTTTTTTTTTTTTAAACTTATCCTAATGAGGCTGACCTGTGGTGGTGCAGTGGATAAAACATTGACCTGGAACACTGAGGTTGCTAGTTTGAAGCCCTGGGCTTGCCTGGTCAAGGCACATATGGAAGTTGATGCTTCCTGCTCCTCTCCCCCTTCTCTCTCTCTTTCTATCCTCTCTTTCTAAAAGTGAATACATAAAAATATCTAGAAAACTCCCACCTTATCCTAATGTTTTCAGTGTTCATCCACGTGGTAGCATGTATCAGTTTTTCATCCCTTGTTCATGGCTGAGTAATACGCCACTGTAAGAACAGACCCCATTGTGTGTATCCATCATCAGTCAACGGGTATTTGGGTTGTTATCGCTTTTTGACTATTATGAATAATGCTGCTATGTACATTTGCAAACACATTTTTCTGTGAATGTATGTTTCTATTTCTCTCCGATAGAAATAGAATTCCACTCCACCTAGGAGTGGAAAAGGGGGCTCGTATGGAACTCTGTGGATTTAACATTTTGAAGACCTATTAGACTGCTTTCCAAAGCAGCTGCATGCTTTTTTGCTCTTTCCAGCAATGAACGAGGTGCCCATCCTCCATGTCCTCACTGACACTTCTTGACTTCAGCATCCCAGTGAGTGCGGGGGGTGGTCCCACTGTGGTTGGTTTTCATTTGCATTTCCCTAGTGGCTGATGATGTTGAGCGTCTTTTCACGAGCTTGTTGGCCATCGTGGGTCTTCTCTGGAGAATGAAGACTCTACTCAGAGTCTTTACCCGTCTTCAAATTTGGTTATTCGTCTTTTCAATTTTTTATTTTGTGACAGAGACAAAGACAGAGAGAGGGACAGACAGAGACAGACAGACAGGAAGGGAGAGAGATGAGAAGCATTAGTTCTTTGTTGCAGCACCTTAGTTGTTCATTGATTGCTTTCTTATTATATGTGCCTTGACCAGGGGGCTACAGCAGAGAGTGAGTGGCCCCTTGCTCAAGCCAGCAATGTTGCGTTCAACTCAGTGACCTGGGGCTTCAAACCGGTGACATTTGGGCTCAAGCCAGTGACCATAGGGTCACGTCTATGACCCCACGCTCAAGCCTGCGACCCTGCACTCAAGCAGGTGAGCCCACGCTCAAGCCAGGGACCTCAGGGTCTCAAACCTGGGTCCTCTGAGTCCCAATCCAACACTCTATCTACTCTGCCACCATGTGGATGGGCTCTCTTTTCAATTTTGAGTTGTAAAAGTTCTTTCCATGGTTTAGATACAAATTTCTTATCAGCCATATAATTTGTAAATAGTTTTTCTCAAATTGGGAATTGTCTAGTCACTTTGTGGATGACACCTTTTGCAGCACAAAGTTTTAAAAATATTCATAATGTCCAATTTATATACTTTTTTTTTTTGCTCTCTTGTGCTTTTGTTGTCATAGTTGAGAAACCATTCCTAACTCAGGTCAGGAAAATTTACTCCTGTGTTCTTTTCTAAGAGTCTAATAGACTTTGCTGTTCCATTTCGGTCTGCCACACCGAAGACAATAGGACTGAGGCTGCTCTTGTCTGTTTTCTCCGTTGTGAGTTTTCTGCTCATCTGTTCGTTTCCCTCTAGGCTGGCTTCTATCTCATTGATCGCTGTGAGTAATGTATGTATTGAATGGTAGTATTTTGTCTTATTTGCTGCAATTTTATTCTATGGTTTATATTTTTGCCTATTAATTTTGCTTACATGCAAAATTACTCTTTTAAAAAATATTATTTTTTTAACCAGTTAATGAGCAAGGAGACCCTGATTTCTTTTTGTCCTGAGGCCACATCTGTGATTGGGCTAATGGCTGCATAACAAGGTTGTGGCCTTTTACCAGTTTCCTTGTAAATGGGGGAAAAAAAAGTAATCTTAGATTAGAAGCAACTCACAGAAGACATAAATTGGGAGCTGCAGTTAGGAACACAGACTTCATCTCAAGAGCTATACTATGGGGCTATGAAAAAGAAGGAAATATTACCTTTTGCAACAACATGGAGGGACCTGGAAACTATTATGTTGAGTGAAATAAGCCAGGCAGAGAAAGAAAAATATCATATGACCTCACTCATTTGAGGAATCCAAGAAATAATGAGAACTGAGGAACGGAATTGAGACAGAGGAGGGATCAAAGGGACCAGAGGGAAAGAGCGATAGATACGTGAATTTACCAGAACTTCCAAACTGCCCTTTTGCTGTTCCGCTTGTGTATCTGACCCCACCCTTACTTTTTGCACTATTGCCCCCGAAACAGAAGAGTTCTAGGAAGCTGGTCAGCTGCCCCGAGGAGAAGCGTTCCAAGAAGCTGATATCCTAAAACCGCAGAAGGAAGCATACCAGGACTTTTGACTCAACACCCACTTGCTTGAGACCCTCCTTTTAACCCTATAAATTCATCTCCATAGCTTGTACTGAGGCTCTTCTCCCCAGGAGAAGTGCCTGGCAGGGTTCCTTTCTTCCTTTCAATAAAGCCTGTTACTCTGGTCTTTCGGACTCCCATGGATTCCAACAAAGAGGACAGAGGGAAAGGGGATGATAGGATGGGATAAAGCTGAAGGGAAGGGGGAAGGATGCTGTAAGGAGGGGGGAAAGGGAGATGTTGAGGGGAATAGGGGGGAGGGGGATGTATTCGGGGTGACCCTAGAATCTATGTAAACACAATTAAATAAATAAATAAATAAATAAGCTACAGCGGTTCAAATTCTGCTTCCCCTGTTTTCTAGCTGCATGGCTTTGGGTAAAATATTGACCTCTCTGAGTTTATTTTTCTCACTGATAAATTTGGGATGATTATTCCTGATGACAAAATTATTGTCAAGAGTCACTAAGGGAGTTCTTGTGGTGCTGACCCTGTGACTGATTACAAACATGCCCCCTGGACACGTCTAGCAATGCTGCATGCACCTTGTTAATTGTACTCTTAAATGCACAGATGAATTTGCATAAAAAAGGAAGGAGATTCTTAACTGACTGAAAACTGGAAGGCTAAGCTTGTAAGCAGGCAGGGTGGCCACCGTGGGTGGATGTCAACCTCAGTAACTCAGGGAAGTGGCTTTTAAGAAGAGCCAGGTGGAACTGAGACCCTGCCCACAGACAAGAAGAGCCCTTGAGAAGGTCGCGTCCTCTGAGAAGGAGGCCCCGAGAGAAACGTGCACCTGCCGGAGGAGGCACAGGAAGGAGCCGCCTCTCTCTGCCCGGGGTCTGCGTAGGGAGCGTCCCTGCGCGTCTCGCTGAGCACAGCGCCCCTCCCTCACGCACACTTGAGATTCAGATTTATATTGAGAACACCCACGTTGAGAAAAGGAAGCAGAATGTTCTCTTCTGGGAATTTTACGGACCCAAGGAGCAAAGGGAACACACTCCCTGTTCACTTTATGAGACAAAACCCTTGATATCAAAAGCTAACAAGGAGAGTACAGGAAAGCAAGATTTCAGGCCAATTTCATTGAGGAATACGGACTGAAAAAGACCAAAGTTTTATCGAAAAAGAATTCAGCAGCACACTAGAAAGATAACACACAATGTCTGATTTGGGTGTGTGCTGGACACATGAATTCAGGTCACAGAAGAGAGCTGATAAATGTAATTCATCCCATTAGCAGACTAAAGGAGAAATAGCTTGTGTAATAATTTCAGTCTGTGTATAAAAAGTTGATAAAGTTTCTCTAGAAAATAAGAATAGAAGTGAATTTCCCTGAGACTGATATAAACATCCTCTAAGGAACATTGCATTTGATAGAAAAATTGAAGGAAGCACTTCTTATAAGATCAGGCACAGGAATGTGGCATCTATTGTCATGGCTTCTATTCAGCATTGGACTGAAGTCCCAGCCAGCACAGGGACACGAGACAGGAGAGAGAGATGAAAAAAAAAACCTCTGATATTCCCGAATGATATGATTACGTTCATAGAAAACACAAAGGAGTCTCCAGATAAATGGTTAGAATTAATAAGAGAATTTAGCACAACTCTTGCACAAAATTTTATAGATGAAAATAGATTGCATCTGGTAGTCACCAGCCATCGGTAGGTAGACGGTGTAATCAAATATACACCGTGTATAACAGGACATGTAGAGAAATCTAAACCTAATGGTTTGCAAACAGCTTTTAAGGAGGAAATTATAAAACGTTATCGAGCAAAGTTAAAGGAGACGTAAAGAGCGGTTTTATGCTCTCGGATAAGAAGGCTCGACTTCACAAGGCTGCCAGTCCTTCCCAAGCTGAGGGAGAGTCAACGCTCCTCCCGTTAAGATTCCAACAGGATTGTTTTTTTTGTGGAGTTTGACGGTGGTGTTAAATTTTGTGGAAGAGTACAGGGCTAACAGAAAAGAGCCCCATAATGAGTAAAACAAAGGAAAACTCGCCTTCTCTCAGACGAAGGATGGACATCAAGCTCTACTCATTAAGACGGTGTGACATCGACACGGACAAGTTGACATCCCTCCCCCACAGGACACACAAGAGTTCATTCCAGGTGGAGCAAGGATTTAAGTGTGAAAGGCAAACACAGAATCTTTCGGAAGACATTCTTGGAGAATAGACTCGTGACTTTGCATATGGAAACAGTATTTAAAAAAAAAACAACATATAGGAAGTGCAAACCATAAAGGGAAACATGAATAAGTTGACTACATAAAAAATTAAAAAAAATAATTTTATCTGACCTGTGGTGGCGCAGTGGATAAAGCATCGACCTGGAATGCTGAGGTCGCCGGTTCAAAACCCTGGGCTTGCCTGGTCAAGGCACATATGGGAGTTGATGCTTCCTGCTCTTCCCCCACTTCTCTCTCTATCTCTCTCTCTGTCTCTCTTCTCTAAAATGAATAAATAAATAAAAATAATCATGTTAGAGGAGAGAGTTGGAATAAAAACCACAATGTAGGAGCAGCTATTTACAACAACAAAATTGGCAAAATATAGATATCCAGCAAAATAGAGAACTTCTCCAAGTCACTATGAACACGAACAAAAATCCAGTTGAAAAATGGATGGGCCACATGTAAAGACTACGGAAGTGGAAACGTCAATGGTGCTAAACACACAAAGCGATAGTAAACTTCAGTCGTATTTTGAGAAATAAAAATTAAAACAGGTACAAGATTTCATGTATCACCCAATTGTCCAAGAAGAAGAAGAAGGAGGAGGAGGAGGAGGAGGAGGAGGAGGAGGAGTAGTAGTTAGGGGAGGGGGAGAAGGAGAAGGAGAAGAAGAAAAGAATAATTTCAGTTGTTGGTGAGGTTGTGTCATGATGGCAAATCTTACACATTTCTGGTGGGCGGATACATTTGTAACCACTTTGGAGCCAGCTGGCTTTCTGTGGTAAAGGTGCGGGCACTCATCCTGCTACTGGTGGGTCCTCAGCTCCAGGACTCTAGACTGGAGAGATGCTCGCAGGCGTGCAGCGTGAGGCACACAGAAATGCACCCTGCCACCCTTAAAACAGCTGAAAGACTGGAAATATTTGTCAGCTTGGGAAGAGAAAAAAACCACACTGTGATACAGTCAACATGACTGTAAACAGCAGTGAAGATGAATTACGGACACGTGCAGCAGAAAGGGTGAATCTCAAAAACACAGTAACTGAGCAATGAAAGCAAAATGGTCAATGAAGGGATACACCGAATCTATTTAAAGTTCAAAACCCAGGAGAAATTAAACAAGGTGTTTTTTATGATACAAACACGGTAAAGTTATTTAAAATATGAATGAATGTGCCTGTGTCCAAATAAAACTTTATTTATGAGAACACATGGTGGGCGGCTTAGTTTGCCAAACCCTATTTTGTCACATCAATTAAAAATGTACTAATCAAGAGAAACCTTGTGTATCTCTATTAATATAATACAACATATTTTTAAAGAGAAATGTATGAATAACTAAACGGGTTGGCACGGAAGGATGATAGGAGCGATTCAGCAGGAAGCTATCACACTTCTGAACTTTTATAGCTTAAATAGATTCAAAACATATAAAGTTGGTGCTGACAGAATTAGAGGGGTCACCATGCAAACCCACAATCAAAATAGGAGTGTTGCACTCACTTGCCTAAGGAATTGATGGGTGAGACAGACTGAAAATTATAAGGATTGTAGAAAATTTGAATAATGACACTAGCAAGTTCTGAGCTGTATAGGATTTTGAAGGTGACATTTAGAAAATATGAAAATTATTTCCCCAAACTCATGAAATGTTTATGCAAACTAACTATGGTCCAACCACATGGCAAATCTAAATAAATACCGATAAACACTATGTCTTTTAACCAAATTAACATAAAATTAGATTTAAGGAAAAATTATGTATTTTAAAATTTAACAATACATGTGCTGCTAATTTAAGTATCAGAGGAAAAGCCACAATGGAACCTAGAAAATATGTGTAGCTGAGTATGAATAAAACCTTTCACATCAAAGCTCATGAGCTATACAGCTCAGCAGGAGTAACATGTCTTAAATTCATCTGCTAGGAAAGAAGACCCCCAAACCTAAGTACTGTATGTTTGTTTTTTTTAAACCAACTATTTAAGGAATAATCTTAATCCAAACAAGACAAGAGACAGATCTCCAATCCCTTTATTTTATTTATTTATTTATTTTTTGTATTTTTTCAAAGTGAGAAGCAGGGAGGAGGCAGAGAGACAGACACCCGCATGCGCCCAATCGGGATCCACCCGGCATGCCCACCAGGGGGCGATGCCCTGCCCATCTGGGGTGTTGCTCTGTTGCAACCAGAGCCATTCTAGCGCCTGAGCCAGAGGCCATAGAGCCATTCTCAGCATCTGGGCCAACTTTGCTCCAATGGAGCCTTGGCTGCGGGAGGGGAAGAGAGAGACAGAGAGGAAGGAGAGGGGGTGGTGGAGAAGCAGATGGGCGCCTCTCCTGTGTGCCCTGGCTGGGAATCAAACCCGGGACTCCCGCATGCCAGGCCGACGCTCTACCACTGAACCAACCAGCCAGGGCCTCTCCAATTCCTTTAATGAGGCAAGCAGAATCTTGAAACCAGAGTCACACAAGAACAGTACAGCCAAAGAGAATAGTATTCAAATTATACTTATGAACAGCAGTCTTACAAGAACTATCGGAGAACAAGACCCAGCAGCTTGTATTGAACACACATGATGACCAAACAGGGCTCTTCCCAACAAACAGGAGTAGTCGACCAGTTACAGTTCTGGTTAATACAGTTCAATGCAGTGCGTGATCGCAGACAGAACACCATATGAGCCTCCCATTAAGTTCTGCAAAATGTATTGACCAGATTTAAAAAAATATTCATGGTTTAAAAAAAAAAAACTTTTAGCAACTGAGAACAGAAGAAAGTTCCTCCGCTTGATAAATAAGGTCTATTGCCTTAATGAGAAAAGACGTAAATCCTTAGGTTGGACGAGCAAACGGAGAGTCGTGTTTATTCCCCGTCTGTGCTCTCTGCCAGGAGGGAGGCCCTTCTGCTGCCGCACGCGGGCACTCGCTAAGGTTTGCACTTTTCCGTGAACAGAGATGTCAGTTTAAATTTTTATTAGTAGGGCAACAAATTACCAAGCAGAAACAGTTGCTTTAGAGTTGTAGACACGTGAGGGTGAGGGTTGTATTTCCCGGGCACGGCTGCGGGATCTGAGGACCAGAGGCCGTCACCGGTTCCCTTGTGGGACTTTGCAGGGACAGGAAAGAGGACAGACTCGTTCACTGTTCCCCACACCCTGTAGGGCAGTAAGACTGCTGAATGTGTTAACATTCTCACCATCTCATCTCACTTTTGAAGTAGCCTGGTGATGTAGGAATACGTCTGCTTTTTTTTTTCTTCGCTGCAGCTCTTTGGGGATTGAAGAAACATTTCCTTTTTTCTTCCTGAAACTTATTGCAATAGCGGTTAAAAGGGCTTTCAGTTTCAAGGTGAAACACAGGAAATCCCTTAGTTTGCACTGAGAGAAGGGAGTAAATCTACAGTACTCAAAATCTCCAATAGAAAAAATGGGGAGCAGAAAGAATTTTTTAAAATTGAATTGAGAAAGAGAGAGAAAGGGGGAGAGAGAGAGAGAGAGAGAGACAGACAGACTGATTTGTTGTTCTACTTACCTATGAATTTATTGGTTGATTCCTACAAGTGCTGTCATCAGATCGAACCTGGTGGATGAGGATGGCACTCTAGCCGAATGAGCAAGAGTACCCGATACTTCACAAAGTTTCCTCCTGCTCTATTTATTATCATCATTGTTGGTATTGTTATTATTTTGTGGTAAGAATACTTAACATGCGATAGACCCTCTTAGCAAAATTTCGATATAGATACTATCGGCTAGGGGGTGATGGTTTTAAGGGGTGTATACTGATCCACAAACTCAGTGAATTGTATGCATTACATACGAATAAGTTTTTATATGTCAGCTCTACCTTAATAAAGTGATTTAAGCAAAGAGAAAAGTACAAGACGGTAATGTCCATTATCCGAACAGCTCATCTGCCAAAGCCCAGGAGCGAACACAGGCGGAGGAGAGACCGGAGCTGCGCTGCTTGAGGGCTGGCAGCAGCTGGGCCAGGACGCGGCCATTTCTGCTTCTCTCCCACACCCGCGTACTTTTGCTACGTTAAAACCAGCTTTGTTGAAGTGGAATTGGTACTCAGTTAATTGCATCTATTTAATGTGTGTAATTGTTGTGTTTTTTTTTTTTTTTTTGTATTTTTCCGAAGCTGGAAACGGGGAAAGACAGACAGACTCCCGCATGCGCCCGACCAGGATCCACCCGGCACACCCACCAGGGGGCGATGCTCTGCCCACCAGGGGGCGATGCTCTGCCCCTCCCGGGCGTCGCTCTGCCGCGACCAGAGCCACTCTAGCGCCTGAGGCAGAGGCCAAGGAGCCATCCCCAGTGCCCGGGCCATCCCCGCTCCAATGGAGCCTTGGCTGCGGGAGGCGAAGAGAGAGACAGAGAGTAAGGAGGGGGGCGGGGTGGAGAAGCAAATGGGCGCTTCTCCTATGTGCCCTGGCCGGGAATCGAACCCGGGTTCCCCGTACGCCAGGCCGACGCTCTACCACTGAGCCAACTGGCCAGGGCCATGTGTAATTTGATAAGAGGTGACATCTGAAAACACCTATGAAACCGCCATCGGGATCAAGGTAATGAACATGTCCATTAACCCCCAAACACCTGACACTCCCTCCTGCCCCGCCTGGTGGCCACAGGCTCCTGTCCCCAGGTGGCCGCGGACCTGCTTTCCTGCTGCTGTAGATTGCTCTCCACATTTGAGAATGTAATACTAATGAAATAGTACCACATGTGTCTTTTCCATTTGCCTTTATTTTTCTTTACCCAAAATATTGATTTTGGTTTATCCGTGTTGTATCATGTATTACGGTAGCACACACCATTTGTTCACTGAGGAGTATTCCGCTGAACGGGCACCCCACACTGTGCCAACCCGTTCATCCCCGATGCACGTCTTTGCTGATTTCAAGTAAAGTTGCTGTGAACATTTGAGTATGAGTCCCAGTGTAGACGTGTGAGTGCTTTCATTTCTCCTAAGTACCTTGGAGTGGAAAGCGGGCTCATGTTAGGTGCTAGGCTGAGCCCCTTTACAGTGGTTCTTTGCCTCACCTCAGTGGGGTGTTCTCACATTCAGGAGTGGACCAGTCTTCAGCCGATGACTCGGAGGGGACTTTGTGCAGGTCACCGAAGCGGTCCCTCTCTGTGAACAGCTTTCTGTTCCTTAGTATTCTGCTCTGTGACACTCGAGCCAGCCTGGCTCCTCTGGACTCTCAGAGGTGTTTCTTTTGATGTCGGGTGGACCTCGCCGCTGCAGTGGCCCTCTCTGGGCTGCGGCCCGGACGCTCTCTGGGCAGTGCGCTGGCTGGCCGCCGAGCTTACCGCCTTGGTTTCCTGACTCACAGCGGCCTCTGATCTTCTCTGCCCAATGTCAGACATCTTGAGAACCGTCGTTTCATGTTGTTTAATGACTGTTTCGGGGGAGAATTTAAATCTGGTTTCTGGAGCTTCATCTTGGCCAGAAAAAAAATGTGCTCCTTTTTATTTTTTTATTTTTTATTTTATTTATTCATTTTAGAGAGGAGAGAGAGGGGGAGAGAGAGAAAGACAGAGAGAGAGGAGAGAGAGACAGGGGGGAGGAGCTAGAAACATCAACTCCCATATGTGCCTTGACCAGGCAAGCCTAGGGTTTCGAACCGGCGACCTCAGCATTTCCAGGTCGACGCTTTATCCACTATGCCACCACAGGTCAGGCTGTGCTTCTTTTTATTATTGAACGAAAGGCACGAGGATGGTGTGATAAGGCACACACCTGCGCACTTCACACACACACACACACACACACACACGCGCCTAAAAGCTACGACAATTATGAAGAAAGAAACCAGGCTGCCATTGTTCACAGTTAATGTGATTACATAGAGAAATTCTACAGATTATACAGTCATATTAAAATACAAGCATCCATCTGGTGGCTGGATACGAGATCAATACGCAGAAAAAAAACACACATCAATTGTGCTCTTAAACACCGGCCAGAAACGATTAAAGACAGCAATTAAAAACATCCAACGTACCAAAACAACAAAACCTCTAAATTAATTAGAATATCAAACGAAGGACATATGTAAACTTTATGGAGAAAGAGATAATAGTATCTTCCTGGAAAGCAGAAGAGAAAGCCTAAAACGTGGGAAGGAATGCTGTGTTCATGGATCGGAAAAATCTCGGTGAAGTTACGTCTGTTCTTCACACACAGGCTACAAATTTACGCCACTGCTATTTACATATTCAAATTCTTAATTTTAATGTGACCGTTTTTTTTTTTTTTGTGAGACGTCCCGAGGCTGTCTGTAAAACTCAGGTGGGAAAGTAAGGGCAATGAAGAGACAGGACAGCGGTGAAGAAGAAAAACGAAGGAGGGACGTTGCCTCCCGTGGCATTGAGACTCACTGTGAGGTGGCCAGGGGAGTCAGAGTTCATTCAAGAGAGAGAAACCGCACCAGTTGTTTTTTTTTTTTGTATTTTTCTGAAGCTGGAAACGGGGAGAGACAGTCAGACAGACTCCCGCATGCGCCCGACCGGGATCCACCCGGCACGCCCACCAGGGGCTACGCTCTGCCCACCAGGGGGCAATGCTCTGTCCCTCCAGGGCGTCACTCTGCCGCGACCAGAGCCTCTCTAGCGCCTGGGGCAGAGGCCAAGGAGCCATCCTCAGCGCCCGGGCCATCTTTGCTCCAATGGAGCCTTGGCTGCGGGAGGGGAAGAGAGAGACAGAGAGGAAGGAGGGGGAGGGGGTGGAGAAACAAATGGGTGCTTCTCCTATGTGCCCTGGCTGGGAATCAAACCCGGGTCCCCCGCACACCGGGCCGACGCTCTACTGCTGAGCCAACCGGTCAGGGCCCCGCACCAGTTGTTTTTAACAGAGAAAGTTTAATAGCAAGAACTGAACCTGAGTATAAAACGGTTGGTTAGCTAAACCAAAGGCGATAAAAGGATGTGGAGAGGTCACAGAGATAGGGGCGACAGGAATGATCTGACTCTGACACTAGGGGACAGCAGGAGGTGGCTGGAATTATGCAGAGTTACTGCTTAGAGAAGGACTGAACTTGACTGACCTGGGAGCTGTGAGGGGGGCGCATGGCCCCGCCGGTGTCTCTGGAAGTCTCGAGCTGACTCTGTGAGTGTGTGTGTGGGGGGGGGGAGGGGGAAGGTGGGGGGCTGAGGACCTGAGGGTGTGGTGGGATGGCCGCAGGAGCCACAGCAGACAGGGGGGCACACCCATCTTCCTCCCCTCCGCCTCCCAGTCTCTTTTGAGAGCCTACTCCTGACAAAGCCTAAAGAAGCATCTGGAAAAGCAGAAATGGGGTCCACAGCGTCCCTGCCCCAGCGTCCCAGGGTGCGGATGGTTTGGAGCTGAGACAATAGCTGAGTACCCAGGAATGCCACCCACACAGTGAACACGGCGTGGTGTTGGCATGGGAAAGGACCAAACAGACCGATGTGACAGCCCATCTCGACGCAGACGGCCATGTAAGAAGGAGTTTGGTGTAGGACTTAAATGAGTGAATTATTAGTGCTGGTGCAACTTGCTCTTTGCATGGAAAAGATAAAATTAGATGTCTAACTTTACACTGTGTGAAAAAAAAAATCCAGATGTATCAACATTTTCCATGGGAAAAGCAATGATTTCAAAATCTTTAGAAGGGCTTATGGGAAACCTCCTATGAGATTGCCCTGGGAAACTTTTCTTACATAGAACAGAAAATACTTATGTCACAAACGAGAATGTTGATCGACATCACTATATCACATTAAAACTTCTGTTTGACCAAATGCGTCTTAAACTTTGGGGATAGACAGGCTGAAAGAAGATACTTGCAAACCATATAATTGGAAAGTGATTAGTATCAAGAATGTATTAAGAACCTTTGCAAATCATTAAGAAACAAAAAGCCTGAGCAGGCAACCAGGAGGTGCCGCGGTGGATAGAGTGTCGACGTGGAATGCTGAGGACTCAAGTTTGAAACCCCGAGGTCGCTGGCTTGAGTGGGCTCATCTGGCTTGAGCACAGGGTCACTGGCTCGGCTGGAGCCCCCTGGTCAAGGCATATATGAGAAGCAATCCATGAACAACAAAAGTGCTGCGGCTACAAGTTGATGCTTCTCATCTCTCTTTCTTCCTGTCTGTCTGTCCCTATCTGTCTTTTTCTAAATAATAATAATAAAAGAAACAAAGAAGCCAATCATAATAAACTATATGTAAATTTAAAGAGAAAGAAAACCCAATGTCCAATAAACTATAAAAATATTCTCAACGCAAGCATTGAGCGTATTGAAAACATAAGAGTGAGATACCATGTTGTACTTGTCGGATTGACCAAATCAGTAACCATGGTAACAGGGTTGGTGAGGACCCGGGCATGTGGGCTAGCAAGTCAGTGAAGCCACTTTGGAAACCTAGTCAGGGGAAGGTGCCGTGCCCGCTCCCCACCAACTCCGCTTCCGGCGCTGGTGCTGGACAAGCTCTCCCTCTGTGCCGGAGGGGAACTGTGCCAAGACGTGCCGGGGCAAGGTGTGGGAGCAACCGGCATCCCCTCCGGTGGGGAACGGC
Organism: Saccopteryx bilineata; assembly: GCF_036850765.1. NCBI lineage: Eukaryota > Metazoa > Chordata > Mammalia > Chiroptera > Emballonuridae > Saccopteryx > Saccopteryx bilineata. Next base: position 293,166,139 of record NC_089493.1, read on the forward strand.
AAAGAAACTGCAGCTCATTCACAACAGGATGCGGTATCGCAGGTTAAATGAATAAACAAGATCCACATGTATCAAAATAGAGAAGTTAAGAAAAACAGGCCCTGGCCAGTTGACTCAGTGGACGGAGTGTCGGCCTGGTATGTGGATGTCCCGGGTTCAATACCCGGTAAGGGCACAGAGGAGAAATGACCATCTGCTTCTCCTTCCCTCCCTCTCCCCCTTCTCTCTTTCTTCCCCCCTTGCAGCCAGTGGCTTGTTTGGTTCGCATGTTGGCCTCAGGTGCTGAGGATAGCTTTGCTGGTCTGAGCATCGGCCTTAGGTACTAAGGATAGCTTGGTTGATTTGAACATCAGCCCCAGACAGGGTTGCCGAGTGAATCCGGTCGGGGAGCATGCGAGAGTCTGTCTCTCTATCTCCCCTTCTCTCATTAAAAAAAAGAAAAGAAAAGAAAAATAAGTTTGCAGAAAGAATAGGTTTTAAAAGGATACCACATATAAAATTTTAAAACCCAAATTTTAATATAATATATACACGTGCATGTATATGTCAACAGACGCATATAATATAGTTCAAAATTTCAGTGAGCATCAACATGCCTGGTTCGTCCACACCAATTCGGCAGTAAGGTTACCACCCCTGGAATAGCAAAGAATCAGAAGAATAAGGGGGTGCTGATGAGGAGAGGCGTACCAGTGTCTATAACATTTTGTTTCTTTAGAAAGAGTTTTAAAGCAATATGGTAGAATGTTAAAATCTGCTTAATCTTGGAAAAGAGTACATATGTGTCTGACACATTACTTCCTTCATATTTGTAATGCTACATAATTAGAAAAAGGAAAAGATGGGATGAATGTAAGCAAAGCACAGAGGCCACATTGGGTGATTGTCATTGTGACTGTTACACTGAGAGCCAGAGGCCCGTGATGGATGATCACGGCCATCGGCTCAAGCTGCGTGTCGCACCTGGGGCTGGTCATGCCGCCGGGACAAGATCCTACAGGCTTTCTGCAAACCATCAATCATCCCTAGATCCCTCTGCTACCTGTGAACACCCCGAATTTAGGACAATGTCATGTTACAGTTCTGGAAACGACAGCTCAGAGAAGAAGAATCTGTGCCTAAGACACCCAGCCAGTAGTGTTTCTTCTAGCGCCGGGCCCTTTTCTAATCTGTATTCTTAATTGACTTCCTGGCTCAGGACACAGCCTGCAGGATGGAGTCCCACCACTGCGGTCGCCAGCTGTGAGTGTGAACCTGAGCTCACACTGCACAGGTCAAACGGCTCTCCCTCTCAGTCTCAGTTTCCTCAACAACAACAACAACGACGACGTCGGGAAGACGGAGACTGGTCCAGATGCTGGGGGGGGGGGCGCCACGGGTGGGCATGTGCAGGATCTCCGGCTCACAGGTTTTCTCGGCCACTTCTGCACCTGGCCCTCCTCGCTGGAGCCGACTCCCCAGTGGGTATCTCCTCTCCTTTTTTTTTTTTTCATTGGAAGAATTCTTATTTCCTCACTCATTTTCTGTCATCCACTCTGTGAACCTCTGGCTGCAAACCCGAACCTGAGATCCAGAGCGGAGACCCAGAGCTGCCCGCTGCAAAGCTGAGTCGGCCCCAGGAATGTTTGTGGGCGCCCTTGGGAAAGAGAAACGCTCCCCGTGGGGTCGCTGAGAGGGCAAGATACCAGTCTGGAGCTTTTGCTCGCTACCCTCCCTCTCCGAGCGAGCGTGGAGTCCTGCTGGAGAGTGAAGACGGCCCAAGAAACAAAGATGCAAGAGGCAGGGGGAGAGAGCGCTGATGGCGTTGTTGAAGCTCCTAGATCCAGCCATACCTGACGCCTGCTGGGACCCGTTAGTTACATGAGCTAGCTAGTCAGTCCCCTCTTCCTCCTCGTCCCTTCTCTACCCCCCTTCTCACCTTTTCTGGACTGTTTGGGTTGGGTTTTTACAACTCACAATGGAAAAAATTAAACTTTTGGGGTGCTTCAAGGTTTTAAGGATGTCACTGATTTTAAAAGTGGTGGCGGGGACACCAACAATCCTGGTGCATTTTTATGCAGGTTAGCGCCATCCGCTGTCCAGATGTTCCTTATAAAACAGTGATCTAACGCCTTCGAGTTCTATCCCGAGGAAACGTTACCCAGACACCCAGCTCTGGGAGTCAGCCCCTCACTCTTTGGCTACGACGTCATTCTCTTTCACACAGATACCGAGGAAGACACAGAGCAGGTTCTGTCCCATGAATCCTGACGCACGCACATGCCTGACGCAGCCACAGCCCTGGCTCCAAGCACAATGAGCAGTCCCCCGCTGCCTGGAGGAGGCGGCCTGCCGGACGGCGGATGCTGGGTTCTGGTAGAGGGCCGGCAGCTGGACCACACAGGCGGGGAAGGGTGAATCCCAGATTCCACAGTTCCCAGGCCCTTGTTAGCCACAGGGGCAGATTCCTGCGTTTTGAGGGTCGGCTTAGTTCCATCTCATCACCTGGCCCATCCCGGAAAGAGGCAGCTTTCCTACCGGTGGGACATAGAGTCCTTCTGCTGCCACGGGCAGGTGACCGTATCTCTGGGAGGATCCCTGTGTCACTGCAGCTGCAGCCTGTCTGTGTCATACGGTGGTTAGTGGTGAAGGTGTGGGCTCGGGGGTCAGGAAACCCGAGTCCCAACAGCATTCTTCTTTTTTCTTTCCTTTTTTTAAAATTAAGTGGGAGGTAGGGAGGCAGAGACAGACTACCACATGCACCCTGATGGGGATCCATCTGACAAGCCCCCTACAGGGTGATGCTCTGCCCATCTGCAGCTGCTGCTCCGTTGCTTGACCTATTTTAGCACCTGGTACGAGGCCACAGAGCCATCCTCAGTGCCCAGGGCCAACTTGCTATAATGGAGTCTCGGCTGCAGGAGGGGAAGAGAGAGAAAGAGAGAAAGGAGAGGGGGAGGGGTGGAGAAGCAGATGGGCGCTTCTCCTGTGTGCCCTGGCTGGGACTCGAACCAACAATATTCTTTTCGCCATGTATGAACCATGTGGTTCTGCCTCTGTGAGCCTCGGTCCCTTTATCTAAAAAATGTGGCCAGTCGGAGTATCGCCCTCCTGGGGTTGTCATGAGGGTTAGAGAAAACCACACGGGAAAGCCCTTGGCTGAAATGTGACCTGTCACTATACTGATAACAACGTTCTCCACGTGCCTGCGGTGCCACCGGCCTCTCTGCTCCCGAGGGTCACGGGTGGAGCCCTTACAGTAGAGGGAGGGCCAGGGGCTTGTCCTTGGAGGTGGCAGGAGGGGCGAAGGGGAAGATACAAGCCTCACTTGAAGCCAAGCTGACAGGGGGCCCCGGGAGGGTGGCAGTTATCCCCTGGGGAAGGGGAGGGTTGGGGTCTGTGACAGAGGAGGAAGGAGTCCTGGGGACAGAAGTGACCACACAGGGTTGGCATTCACTCCCTCTGTCTATGACACAGCTGTCTATGAACGGCACCTCCTCCACCACCGAAGGTCCCCCAGGGCCTGTCTCCCCACTGTCGGCTCCCACAGACCCGTAGGTGATGTCACAGGCAGACAAATTACCCACCAGCAGTCAGGGGCGGTTCAGCTTCCCCAGACCCGGGCATTTTGCAGTATTTGTTTCAGAGTTTTTGTTAAAGAAATGAATGGTACAGAGACTTACAGACTGCTGTCTCCTATACCTCCCTTCATACCTTCCTAAACCCTAACCCGAATCCTACACTAACCCTAACCTTACACTAACCCTAACCCCACACTAACCCTAACCTTATACTGACCTTATACTGACCCTAACCTTATACTGACCCTACACTGACCCTACACTAACCCTAACCCTAACCCCACACTGACCCCACACTGACCCCACACTGACTCTACACTAACCCTAACCCTAACCCAACATTGACCCTACACTGACCCTAACCCCACACTGACCCTAACCCTACACTGACCCTACACTGACCCCACACTGACCCGAACCCCACACTGACCCGAACCCTACACTGACCCCACACTGACCCCACACTGACCCCACACTGACCCCACACTGGCCCTAACCCCACACTGACCCGAACCCCACACTGACCCGAACCCTACACTGACCCCACACTGACCCCACACTGACCCCACACTGGCCCTAACCCCACACTGACCCCACACTGACCCCACACTGACCCCACACTGGCCCTGACCCCACACTGACCCCACACTGGCCCTGACCCCACACTGACCCCACACTGACCCCACACTGACCCCACACTGACCCCACACTGGCCCTAACCCCACACTGACCCCACACTGACCCCACACTGACCCCACACTGACCCCACACTGGCCCTGACCCCACACTGACCCCACACTGGCCCTGACCCCACACTGACCCCACACTGGCCCTGACCCCACACTGACCCCACACTGGCCCTGACCCTACACTGACCCCACACTGACCCTAACCCTACACTGACCCCACACTGGCCCTGACCCCACACTGACCCCACACTGACCCTAACCCTACACTGACCCCACACTGACCCCACACTGGCCCTAACCCCACACTGACCCCACACTGACCCCACACTGACCCCACACTGACCCCACACTGGCCCTGACCCCACACTGACCCCACACTGGCCCTGACCCCACACTGACCCCACACTGGCCCTGACCCCACACTGACCCCACACTGGCCCTGACCCTAACTCTCAGAGACCACCACCACTCTGAGGTTGGTGTGTAACCTTCCCGAGCATGTTTTGTGCCTTTTCTACACAAAATACACATTATTTTCAAATGTTGTTTACATACAGAAAAAACTACAAAAATGAGTGTGTGTGTGTGTGTGTGTGTGTATACGGTGTCACCTGGTGTCCACCCGCTTCCTGCCTCTGACACATCCATCTGGCTGCAGGTGGACTTAATGAATTTGCTGGAACGGCCGGAAGCCCCCACTGCGGAGTGGATAAAGCCGCTGGCATCTGTTCGCCCGCCCAGAGGGACTCGGTTTCATTTTCCACTATCATAACCGGCTCCGAAGAGAGCAGCCTTGTTCCCGTGTGCTGCGGGCACACAATAACACGTTCGGACCGCAGAACCCGGCGCTCCTAGTCCCTGGATAGGTTATCCAGGGTCGGTGGCGGGCAAGGGTTTCCTCCTCTGGTTTCTGAGTGGAACCCAGGAAATGTGTACATTCCCTCCGAACCCTGAGCTCCAGGTTTCCGTGCATTGGGGAATGACAGTATTGAATGAACATGTCATGGGCTTTTCTCTGAATTCTAGGCACGGGAGACAGAAGGTAATCATGGGGCCGACGATCAGAAGGACTTTCAGAGATAACCTCCGTCTGGCAGCACAGCTGTGGGCGGGGGGGTGGGGGGGGTCCTCAGGCTAGAACTACAGGGTGTAGGAACTGTCACGAGAGCGAGCACTCCTCAGTGAGTCTCCACCTGTGCTCCGTGAGCACCTAGGACATGGCGGGCACGTGTGATGAAGAAAGCCAGGTCTCTGGTGGAGTTTATGATGCGTGGCATGATGTCGGGTGTGGCTATGGACTGAACTGTGTTCCCTGAAAACTCGTCGATTGAAGCCCTAACTCCTCCCCTGCACCACCGAATGTGACTACATTTGGAGGTAGGACCTTTAAAGAGGTGATTAAATGAAAATAGGGTGGAATCCATTCTGACTGGTGTCCTCAGAAGAAGGGGACATGTGGACACATAAAACGACACCAGACAGGGACGCCTGGGCGCGGTGAAAAGTCCGTGCCGGAGCATCGCTCACGGCGACCTTCACTGAATCCAGGCGCGGGGCCTCAGGAGACCTCTGCCCTGCCGACACTCTGATCCTGGCGTTCTGGCCCCCAGATCTGTGAGAAAACAGATTTCTGTCGCTAAGCCACCAGTCTGTGACCTCCCTTCCAGCAGCCCGGCCTGAGCAGCCTGGCACAGGTGTGAGGGAGGGAGGGAGGTGCGCAGAGGCACAGGGTGGGGTCCAGGAGCTGCTGTTTTACTACGGTGGTCAGGAAAGCACTGCTGGGTGAGGCATCTCATTAGATTTGTGATAATTATATATTTCCGCTTTACCGATGAGACAGTGTAGCTCAGAGAGGTTAAATGACAATCACAAGGACTGGCATTTAACCTCGGCAGAAACAGATTCAAACTATGTCTTTTTCTCCCCCCTAAAGGCTGTTTGTTTGTTTTTTTAAAGGATTTTATTTATTGATTTTAGAGTGAGGATAGAGAGAGAGAGAGAGAGAGAGAGAAGGGGGAGGAGCAGGAAGCATCAACTCCCATATGTGCCTTGACCAGGCAAGCCCGGGGTTTCGAACCGGCGACCTCAGCGTTCCCAGGTCGACGCTTTAATTTTAATTTTTAAAATTTTTTTAATTTTTTACAGAGACAGAGAGTGAGTCAGAGAGAGGGATAGACAGGGACAGACAGACAGGAACGGAGAGAGATGAGAAGCATCAATCATTAGTTTTTCATTGCGCATTACAACACCTTAGTTGTTCATTGACTGCTTTCTCATATGTGCCTTGACCGCGGGCCTTCAGCAGACCTAGTAACCCCTTGCTGGAGCCAGCGACCTTGGGTTCAAGCTGGTGGGCTTTTGCTCAAGCCAGATGAGCCCGTGCTCAAGCTGGCGACCTCGGGGTCTCAAACCTGGGTCTTCTGCATCCCAGTCCGACACTCTATCCACTGCGCCACCACAGGTCAGGCCAAACTATGTCTTTTGATTCCAAATTCCTCTTGTGTTACACAGTGCTGTGCTGCTCCTGTCTTCTATTTAAATGGAAAACCAGCATTAAAAAGTGATGGTTTACAGTTTATAAATTATTTTCATTCACATTCTCACATGTGATGCTCACTGCAGATTAACAGAGAAGATGACCTCCTCCCACTCCCCCGACTCCTTCTTCCCCTTCTCAAACCCCTCCTTCCCCTCCTCTTCCTCTCCCTCCCCCTCCCCCTCCTCCTCTTCCTCCTCCCCCTCCCCCTCCCTCTTATCATCATCATCATCATCATCACCATCATCATCATCTCTGTTTACTGAGGCTCAAAGACTTTGTTAAAAGCCTGGTGCCATCTCCCAGCAGCGGAGAGAAAGGGCCGGCCCTAGAAGCAAATTCTACTCTGTCGATCTTTTCGTTCCATAGGAGAAAATGTTTCCTTTTCAAAGACAAAGCCTCCTCGGACCCTGACGTTTACACAGAGCCAGGAGCCTGCCCTGGCTCCCTGGAGAGAAGTCCCACCCAGACGGCACAGTGACCCGGGGGCCATCTGAGTGAATGCTTTATGCCCGCTCCTCCTCCTCCGAGGTGCCCCACCCCGCCCCAGCCACCAAGACCACCTCCCCCCTGCTGGGGGGGACAGGAGGGGACCCTGCACGGCCCCCCTGCCTCCCTGCTGCTGGATCAACCGCTGGATAGATCACCCTAGCAGTGGGGAGTTCATTTGTCTGACTATGAAGTGCATTCAATAAGTGTAAAACAAAACTAATTGGTTCTCTTCCATACAAATTTAATCATACCATAAAATGTGATCAATGCAAATAAAATCCATCGAGGAAGTTAAGTGTCGGGGACCCATAAAGGGGAAAAATGGTCCCGCCGCACAGCACACCCAGGGAATCGCGGTCTGGACGCCAGCTCGTCTCCCATGCCAGAGTGGACGACGTGCGAGGAACACCAGAGACGCCCTTCCTTTGTGCAGGCGTGTGCGAGGGACACCAGAGACACCCTTCCTTTGTGCAGGCGTGTGTGAGGGACACCAGAGACGCCCTTCCTTTGTGCAGGCGTGTGCGAGGGACACCAGAGACGCCCTTCCTTTGTGCAGGCGTGTGCGAGGGACACCAGAGACGCCCTTCCTTTGTGCAGGTGTGTGCGAGGGACACCAGAGACGCCCTTCCTTTGTGCAGGCGTGTGCGAGGAACACCAGAGACGCCCTTCCTTTGTGCAGGCGTGTGCGAGGGACACCAGAGACGCCCTTCCTTTGTGCAGGCGTGTGTGAGGGACACCAGAGACGCCCTTCCTTTGTGCAGGCGTGTGCGAGGGACACCAGAGACGCCCTTCCTTTGTGCAGGCGTGTGCGAGGGACACCAGAGACGCCCTTCCTTTGTGCAGGCGTGTGCGAGGGACACCAGAGACGCCCTTCCTTTGTGCAGGCGTGTGCGAGGGACACCAGAGACGCCCTTCCTTTGTGCAGGCGTGTGCGAGGGACACCAGAGACGCCCTTCCTTTGTGCAGGCGTGTGCGAGGGACACCAGAGACGCCCTTCCTTTGTGCAGGCGTGTGCGAGGGACACCAGAGACGCCCTTCCTTTGTGCAGGCGTGTGCGAGGGACACCAGAGACGCCCTTCCTTTGTGCAGGCGTGTGCGAGGGACACCAGAGACGCCCTTCCTTTGTGCAGGCGTGTGCGAGGGACACCAGAGACGCCCTTCCTTTGTGCAGGCGTGTGCGAGGGACACCAGAGACGCCCTTCCTTTGTGCAGGAGTGTGCGAGGGACACCAGAGACGCCCTTCCTTTGTGCAGGAGTGTGCGAGGGACACCAGAGACGCCCTTCCTTTGTGCAGGTGTGTGCGAGGGACACCAGAGACGCCCTTCCTTTGTGCAGGTGTGTGCGAGGGACACCAGAGACGCCCTTCCTTTGTGCAGGAGTGTGCGAGGGACACCAGAGACGCCCTTCCTTTGTGCAGGAGTGTGCGAGGGACACCAGAGACGCCCTTCCTTTGTGCAGGAGTGTGCGAGGGACACCAGAGACGCCCTTCCTTTGTGCAGGAGTGTGCGAGGGACACCAGAGACGCCCTTCCTTTGTGCAGGAGTGTGCGAGGGACACCAGAGACGCCCTTCCTTTGTGCAGGAGTGTGCGAGGGACACCAGAGACGCCCTTCCTTTGTGCAGGAGTGTGCGAGGGACACCAGAGACGCCCTTCCTTTGTGCAGGAGTGTGCGAGGGACACCAGAGACGCCCTTCCTTTGTGCAGGTGTGTGCGAGGGACACCAGAGATGCCCTTCCTTTGTGCAGGCGTGTGTGAGGGACACCAGAGATGCCCTTCCTTTGTGCAGGTGTGTGGCGGAGACGGCTCCCCGACTAAGCCGAGACCCACGTATTCTCAGTTCCTCCAGGGCCCGTGCCATGTCCGCAGCCACTCACAGTGTGGGCGCTGCCCGAGCCTCCCCTGTGCCGGACCCGCTGCCCTCACTGCAGACGCAGCCCGAGGTTTGGGGAGTCCACTTCCCAAAGGGCCACCCGGTGCAGAAGGAGGGGCCCAGGGTCTCTGTTGTGCACGATGTACTTGGGGAAGGGAGAGCTGGGTAGGCTCTGGTGACCCCCAAAGCACCAATCCAGTCCTTCGATTCGTGTTTGTGCCGCATCAGACCAGACAGCGAGGCTTCGGCGTGGACACCGGGCGCCTCTGTTCAGCTTTCCCCTGGATCCCTGGTTCGGTTCTAGCCCAGCTGGAATCCCGGGGCCTCACCGGGCAGCAGGGGAACCCTGCTCAGACCCTGAGCGCCGCCCTTGTGGGGAAGGGCAGCCTTGCATTCCTTCTCGCCACTGGGGAGGACGTGCCTGGGGCGCCCCTGCCCATGCTCCTGCCCGCAAATCCAGGCAAATGGTGTCTGTGTGTGTGTGTTCCTGTGTGTGTGTTCCTGTGTGTGTTCCTGTGTGTGTTCCTGTGTGTGCGCCTGTGTGTGTGTTCCTGTGTGTGTGTTCCCGTGTGTGCGCCTGTGTGTGTTTCTGTGTGTGTGTGTTCCTGTGTGTTTCTGTGTGTGTGTGTTCCTGTGTGTGCGCCTGTGTGTGTTCCTGTGTGTGTGTTCCTGTGTGTGTGTTCCTGTGTGTGTTCCTGTGTGCGCGCCTGTGTGTGTGTTCCTGTGTGTGCGCCTGTGTGTGTGTGTTCCTGTGTGCGTGCCTGTGTGTGTGTGTGTGTGTTCCTGTGTGTTCCTGTGTGTGTTCTTGTGTGTGCGCCTGTGTGTGTGTTCCTGTGTGTGCGCCCGTGTGTGTGTGTTCCTGTGTGTGTGTGTGTGTGCGCGTGCACACAGTGATAGTTGTGCCTCCGGGCAGGCTTTAGAGAGGCACCCTATCCCTGGGGAACCACTGAGCTGGGACTCCAGGACAGTCTGGTCCCCGGCTGGGAATCTGACAAGACAGGGAAGCAGCCTCTCCCAGGAGGATTCTGAACAACGAGGGAGGTTTGCAGGCTGGAGCCGAAGAATAAGGAAGGGAAAGAGGCAGGTCTGAGTGTTTGGAGGCAAAGTCCAAACCAGAGGCAGAATCTATGGCCACGTCGGAGACAACCAGCCCATACCAGCTCTGAGACGTAGTGTCCTCATCTCTAAGATGGCATCAGGAAACCTTCCTCATTAAATGGCAACTTATCAGTAAAAGACTCGGAAACGTGGGAGTCGGAACCTTCTCCTGTGGAGAGGGTCCTAAAGGAGGAGTTGTCAACCATCCACTAAGGTCTCAGGAATTCTTTCAACCAAACTCTTACACCCCAGGGCCTTTGCACTTGCTCTTCCGGTTGCCTGAAGTACCTTTCCCCCACTGCTATTTATCTTCCAAGGTTTCGGTTTAAGTGCTTTGTCTTCTGTGAAGCCCCCTCCCCATGCTTGCCCAAGACCGGATCAGGCTTCTGTGAACTCACAATGCTTCTATTTCCGGAGTGCGGCATTGTTTAATATTCCGCCCTCACAGCCATCCTGGGCTGGACAGAAGCCGTGCCGAGCATTTATGGCGCATGGTGGGTGCCTCATGTTTGTTGAACAAGTGAATCACTCAGTGAATAAATGAATAAAAAGTTCCCGACATCCATCAGGGGTGGTGGCGGTGGGTTAAGTTCAAGGGGTGGCGGCCTAGAATGATTTGACTTCCTCTAGCCTGAAGACGGGACTCGGGGCAGGGGGAGCTTGTCCGTGAGTGAGGAGTGGGGTCTGGGTAGTCACGGACCGGCAAGGAGGTAGATGAATATTCCGCCTGGACTCCTGTCTCTTCCAGGAGAGTTGACAAAGGTCACGCGTTGCCTATTTAACGGTCCCCTGAGAGAAGCCCACCCGGCCGGCCGCTCTCTGGGCCCCCAGCTGCCCGCTCCCAGTCCCTGCCTCTGCGTCTCTCCCCCCCCGGGGGGCCCCCTCCTGAGGGTCTCCCCACCCCAGGCTGCGGGCTGCGGCGGCTCTGTCTTCTGCCCTGTGATTGATCAGCGCCTCCCCTCTTGCCGTTCTCCTCTCTCATTTGTCTGCTTTCGATAATTATTTAAGCTTTATTAGGTATTTATCAAGTCAACTGTCAGCTTCAGAAGTTTGCTTATTGTAGCCAGAGGTTTTAGAAAGGCGATTTGTATGCATCTCGGAGCTCCCACGGCAAATCCTCACTCCGGATGGAAATGATGATGTGAACATGATGTTTTATGAGATAATAGAGGAAAGGCTCCGACTTCTAGGGTTGGATATGGCTTTCCACCCCCCACCACCCACCCCTCCCGAGCTTTCCTGAGAAAGAAATATGCAAGCAGCTCAGATGGCCGGGTACTGCAGGTGGGGGGGGGAATGGAAATGTCCTCACTGTGGGGGGTTCAGAAGGAACAGATGGATGGTCCGGCTCAGATGGCCTTTACATTCATGAGGTTGAGTGCAAGCCAAGTTCAACACCACTGGGCTCCCTCGCTCCCTGAACTCCGCTGAGATGGAAGAGTCATCTGGTTGTAGGGCACCGGAGGGGGTGCCACCAGCCAGGAGACGGCCCAGGGAGGGCACCGTGGCCACAGCGTGGGTGAGCGCTGGTGTCCCGGACCAGAACACTGGCAGCGGCACGGATCCGGAGGGCAGAGCCTTTGCAGAGGGTGAAACCGGCCGGGCTGTAGCTGCACAATAGGAGCTGTCCAGTTCTTTCCATGTCTGCTCCGTCTCACCCGGCCCTAAGGGGGTAGATGTGTTCAACACCACAGCTTTCGTCGGGAGAAATCCAAGCTCCCAGAAGCCACTGGAGAGGCCCTCTGCTGTTCCGTTCCTTTCTCTCAGGTAAGAGCAGCCACGTTTGCGTCTGGGGTAATCGCCTGTCCTCCAATCTCCGCTCACGGAGTTGGGGGAGGCTGGGAGACGCCTCCAGCTGCTGCAGAGGTGGGCATGCGGCCCAGGGTTGGCTGGGGGAGGGGGGCGGTATTTTGGTCCCTTGCCCAGAGTCGCCTTCTGGCATGGTGTCTTCCCGAGCCGTGCCAGTGCAGTGCCACTCGGCTCTGAGACTCTTTCCGAACCACTGGGGAGGAGAAGTGCTTTCTCGAAAGGGCCCTGAAACAACAAGAGCCTTCCTGTGTGGGAGTCTCAGGCCGCTGGGGGGGCGGGGCTCACGAGGCGGGGAGGGGGGGGGGCTGCCGAAAACTGGAGCCGATGGAGAAGGAGGGAGAGCTGAGAAAAGAGACTGAGATGAATGGCGTCGTCTGGGCCGGGAAATCCGACTCCAGTACTCTCCAGTTCTAGGAAACAGAAAACAAACCGTACATCTGTTTTATGATTATTACTGTTACTATTTCATCATTATTATTTTTTTCTTATATCATTCCTATCACTTACAATCATGAGAACCTTTTTTTTTAAATTTTTTTTTTTGTATTTTTCTGAAGTTAGAAGCGGGAAGGCAGTCGGACAAACTCCCGCATACGCCCAACCGGGATCCACCCGGCATGCTCATCAGGGGGCAATGCTCTGCCCATCTGGGGCGTTGCTCTGTTGCAACCAGAGCCATTCTAGTGCCTGAGGCAGAGGCAATGGAGCCGTCCTCAGCGCCTGTTCAGCGCCCGGGCCAACTTTGCTCCAATGGAGCCTCGGCTGCGGGAGGGGGAGAGAGAGACAGAGAGAAAGGAGAGGGGGAGGGATGGAGAAGCAGATGGGTGCTTCTCCTGTGTGCCCTGGCTGGGAATCAACCTGGGACTTCCACATGCGGGGCTGACGCTCTACCACTGAGCCAACCGGCCAGGGCCAACCGTGAGAATCTTGATCAACGTAGTCACTGATGGGAGAGGAGGCAATGGCGAACGTGATGATTTGGTGGTGGGGGTGGGTGTCCTTAGATCTCAAACTCTGCACTGTTCTCACTGTGGATGTTGTGAGGGAGAAGCACCTGGGAAAAAAGCATAACAAAGAACAACATCTGATCACCTGAAAGTCACCCGGAAAACACAACTCTGGGCCAGTGTCCTGGGCATGGGGTCTGGCTCTGCAGCTCACCTCTGAGCGAACTTGAGCTAAGCCTCCGACCTTTCTGGGATTCAGAGCCACATCCGTACTTGGGGACATTGATTTATGTCTCTCATTCTTTTTTTGGGGGGGAGGTGAGAATCAGAAATTACAGTTGTGCTTTGTAACTAAAATGAGGTCTGTAAACACGATGCTATTACTGTTATTATTTTATTACGATCCCTCATGGCTGGGGTCTCTGGAGAGGCGGACACCCCTCTGTCACAGGTATGAAATTCAAGCCACAGAGAGGTTGCCAGACGAGCCGGTCTTCAGGAATGCCGGCAAAGGGACAGGACATTTTCGAAGCGATGACTAGGGCCCCGTGTGTTCATGCCCGAGGGCCCACCGCAGCTTTGCGGGTTGATCTGTCTGCGTTTGACCCCTTGGGAGCTGCCGAGTCCTTATTCAAGGCCACGCATGGGGCCAGCACAGACCTGGGACCACAGTCAGTTCTGTTGGGCTCAGGATTCAGAAAAGTAGGGGAAGGAGAGACTCAGGAAGCTTACGGCATCTTGAGAAAAAAAGCTCTCGAATAAGAGATTGCTCAGACGGCCTTCAAGGTCAAAGGCCTCAGGAGCTACTTAAGACACAGCTACGGGATCCTCAACTGGGGAGAAGGCCAGGTTTGGTCAACTGGTTTGACCTCCTCGAGTCTCAACTTTGTTAAAACCCGTTCATTTATTCATTCAGTCATTCAGTCAGTCATGTGAATATGAATTAGTCACTGTCTCTTCCTTCCAAAAACTCCATCCACTGAGGAGGGGCATATTTCTGCAAATAACTCGCTCTAGTACAACATAGTATGTTCTAAGTTGGTCCGTGATCAAGATGCACATCAGAGGGACCCAGTAAACAGAAACAAGTCTGAAATGAAATCCTGGAAAGGCTTTCTATTGAGGGAGGGACATCTGAGCTGGGTTCTGAAGAACACATCGGATGGATTACATGCACCTGACGTGTACCTGCAGAAAGGTAGACAGGCACCCGTGGCCGTGTGTTTGGAGCATCAGTAGCTGGTGGAGCTGCTTGGAACCTTGGTGATGGGGTACACAGATGAGCTCAGAATGCGGGAGACCCCACAGGACGAGTAAGAGCTAAGACAGGGTTGGGGTATTACCCTGGGGCCAGTGTGCAACCTTTGAAGAAATTCAATTCTGGGAGAGAGAAAATCCAATCTGGAATGTGCAGAGCTGGCCTTTGCTGCCGCTATTGGCGGGCAGGTTAGAGCAGGGGTCCCCAAACTTTTTACACAGGGGGCCAGTTCACTGTCCCTCAGACCATTGGAGGGCCAGACTATAAAAAAACTATGAGCAAATCCCTATGCACACTGCACACATTTTATTTTAAAGTAAAAACAAAACAAAACAGGAACAAATACAATATTTAAAATAAAGAACAAGTAAATTTAAATCAACAAACGGACCAGCATTTCAATGGGAACTATGCTCCTCTCACTGACCACCAATGAAAGAGGTGCCCCTTCCAGAAGTGCGGCGGGGGCCGGATAAACGGCCTCAGGGGGCCGCATGCGACCCACAGGCCGTAGTTTGGGGACCCCTGGGTTAGAGGGTGCCAGACCTGAGGCAGGGAGGTCACATTGCGTGTATGTGTGTGTGTGGGGGGGAGGTTGCGGCTGACCACACAGCAGGCAGTGACCGTGTGGGCTTGAGTTAGGATAGTGTTTGAGAAACTGCAAAATTCAAAATCTTGGGTCTGAGGAGCCTTTCTGTTCATCTTCTTGTACACCTCCAGGGATGGGGGGCTCACTACCTGCCAGGACAGCCAAGCCTTGCCTCAGCTTCCCTGTAGCTCCAAGTTTCCCGGAGACCCCTCAGCGAGCCGCGGCCCCCTCCCTCATTCTTATCTGGGGGCTCCTGGAAGGAGGAGAGAGGACATCTGACGGAGGGCAGCTGAGCAGAGTGGCCAGAGAGAGCTCCCCTCCCGCAGGGACGCCCTGACGGTGGCGGCCGCGGCGGACCCCCACTCAAGGCGGGGAGAGGAGACCGAAGTCGTTCTTGTGCTTTATGCGCGGCGAGGCGGAGAGGGGAGAGCCAAGGCCGGATTCCGTCTGCCTCGGAATCCTCCGTGGGATGCCCGCTGAACGTGGACACTCTTCAGAACAGAACACACAGCCCAGAGGCGTCCCGGTGGGAGAGGGCCTCGGACCCTCTAAGCGAGGGGCCCGCAAACCTTCTCGCGAAGGGCCAGACAGGAAATATTTTAGGCTTTGCTGGCCACAGTCTCGCTGCAACCACTCAGCTCTGCTCTCGCAGAGGGGAAGCAGCTGTCAGCAGTTAAATGAATGAGGTGCCCATGATCTAATGACACTGTATTTGCCAAACCTGGGGCAGCCCTCCGGCAGCCGCCGCCACCCCCTCCTTTCCCCGATCCACACCAACCCACTCAGTGTAGAAACCGAGGTCTTGAGAAACAAAGCCAACGAAATTCCTTCATCCCGAACAGTTCCTGGACCATCCTGGACATGGTCCATACATAGACGTTAAATCGAGTCAACGCGATCCATGTCACCTTCCTTTGCGTAACAGAAATGAGTGGGGATGGATATATTATCGCCACTTGTATTCCTGATCTCAGGGAACAGAAGGTTGAGCTGTTTAACATTCAACATTAAGTAGCCCTGGGCTTGAGCCCACACGAAGGAGGAAGGAGATGTCCCTATGTCTCCACGTCTTCCTCCGGCGCCCTGACCCCCAGGGCTGGTCGGGAAGGGTGGCTGGGGACTCAGAGCCTGCAGTGGTTTAACTGGGGACAAGAGCAGGGGGGACAGGCAGGCAGTGATACAGCCAGAGGGGCAGTTGGGTTAGTTTAGTGTTATCCATTCCAAACTGGGAGGCCAACAGTTGCAATGGGAACGTGTGACATCAGGACCCATCGTCAGAAGCCGGGGCGCCTGGCCTGATGCAGCAGCAGGCTTTAGATCCAAAGAGAGCCCTCCTGGTCCCCCACTTTCCGGCCGTATCCGCCTGAACAAGCTCTTCGACTCTCCGAGCCTCAGTTTCCCCACTGTAAACGGGGGGCAATAGGGCTGTTCTCTCAGGACGGTTTTGAGAATTCAGTGCAGTTATACATGACAGGCGCCTCCCATGAGGCTGGGTCCGTGTGAGGGACTATTGTTGTCGTGGCACTGTGACAATGACACCTTCCCAGGGATGGTGACCAGCCTGCTGGCCGCCCGGAGGCCATGGACCTCAGCTGGTGAACCAGGTCCCTCTTCCCGTTCAGGGTGCGCAGAGGTCATGGTGAACGTATAAGGGGTCACATGTGCGGAAGCGGTTGGCATCATGTCTGGCACATAGTAGGTTCTCACTCAATTTTTTAAAAATCTGAGGAATGAAAGGTGAAAGAATCCATGTTTGTAAACATGCTTGACGGCCGTGAGACAGACGGGCTTGCTCGGGAGGGCCGGAGGGCCGCGTGTCTGCTGCTGCTCTCCCTTCCCCGTCTCAGGGCAGAAATCAGTGGTCCGACCGGGATCTTTCAGAGGCCTTGCTGGGGCCACATTACGCCACTCCTGGACGGTGCTGAGGCTTGCCCACCCACATCCTTTTTTTTTCTTTTTGTCCACACTTCTTCCCTTCCTCTGTCCCTCCCTCCCTCCTTTCCTTCCTTCCTCCCTCCCTCCCTCCCTCCCTCCCTCCTTCCCCCCCTCTTTCCCTTCCTTCTTTCCTTCCTTTCTCCCTCCCTCCCTCCCTAGCTCCCTTTCTCCCTCTTCCTTCCTTCCTTCCTTCCTTCCTTCCTTCCTTCCTTCCTTCCTTCCTTCCCTCCCTCCTCCCTCCTCCCTCCCTTCCTCCCTCCCTCCCTCCCTCCTCCCTCCTCCCTCCCTTCCTCCCTCCCTCCCTTCCTCCCTCCCTCCCTCCCTCCTTTCCTCCCTCCCTCCCTCCCTCCCTCCCTCCTCCCTCCCTCCCTCCCTCCTCCCTCCCTTCCCCCTCCCCCCTCCCTCCCTCCCTCCCTCTTTCCCCCCCTCTTTCCCTTCCTTCTTTCCTTCCTTTCTCCCTCCTTCCCTCCCTCGCTCCCTTTCTCCCTCTTCCTTCCTTCCTTCCTTCCTTCCTTCCTTCCTTCCTTCCTTCCTTCCTTCCCTCCCTCCTCCCTCCTCCTTCCCTCCCTCCCTCCTCCCTCCCTCCCTCCCTCCTTTCCTCCCTCCCTCCTCCCTCCCTCCCTCCCTCCCTCCTCCCTCCCTTCCCCCTCCCCCCTCCCTCCCTCCCTCCCTTCCCCCCTCCCTCCCTCCCTCCTCCCTCCCTCCCTCCCTTCCTCCCCCCTCCCTCCCTCCCTCCCTCCCTCCTCCCTCCCCCCTCCCCCCTCCCTCCTCCCTCCCTCTTCCCCCCTTCCATCCCTGCCGCTCTGTGCGGGGCCTGCAGGGCCTCAGGCTCACTTGCAGTACACAAGGCACCACAGAGTTCCCTTCCCTCCGGAGGGTCAGTGTCTGTGTGGGTACTGCAGCCGCTCCCAGTACCAGGACAATGGCCTTTGTCCTGTCCACTGTGGCTCCCCCAGCCACTCTGAGCTGGAGTCTCCCAGAAGCTCAGCAGACCCCAGCTGGGCCTCGCACAGGGGCGCTCTGGGGGCTTAGCCTGGGCCACCCGCCTGCCGTGGGCCTGGCAGGCTCCAGCACGTCCCCGGGGAACCCTGGCACTGGTTACCCCCTGCAGTGAAAGCCGGCCCTAAGTTTGAATGGAACAGGTTGACAGGTTGACTCATTTTGGAGGGCTGACCTCGGTCCTTGGGCAGCACAGCTCTCCCCGTGGTGCAGGGGGCACCGCTGCCAATCTTGCCCCTCAGCCAGCGGATAAGCAGCTTGGGAACCTGAAACCACAGCGGGGCTGGCTGGTGGCCGGGCCTCAGGTGCCATCACTGCCTGGGTCCTCTTGATGGTGTCATGTGCCCAAGCTCACCATGTTTCCCACAGGCGAGGCAATGACCCTGGCCTGGACCCTGTTCCCTTCTCTGCTCAGTTCTTCCCATGTTCCCAAGACCAGTGGGCTCCTTAGCGATCTCTCCCTCCCACGAGGGGCCAGGCTGCCAGACTGGGCCTGGTGGGAGGCTGGGGGCAGCAGGAGGAGGAGGAGCAGATGGGAGGAGACATCAGGAACTCCGGGTCCAACTGAGACATATAAATCTCCCGGCTGCAGTGAAACCTTTTAAATGTTTTGACAATCCCCAATCCATCAGAGCCTTTAATTGGGTTTTGACTGAGTTGTTCTATATGTAAATACCAGTTACTGGTGAGGTTGTTTATAGCCAAACTGTCTGTTTATGCAAATTGTGTTCCAGGATCACAGCGTTTGCATTGCGGGATGAAAACGTTCCTTTTATTTAATGCCAGAACCACTTCCTCCTTGGGCTGAGGTGAATGTAGTTTCCTCGCTGGCTTTTAAATCCCGCAGCGTGGTGAGTGGAGGAGAGGCGGCTCCCGTCTTGGTGGAGGCCACCGCAATTCCCGAGGGGGGCGGAGCCCCAGATCCACCCACGGAGCGTGCTCTCAGACCTTCCCCCTAAACTGACGGATGGGGCTCATTCCCCCTCCAAGCAGCCGGCCCAGGTTGGGGCAATTCCATCTATTGTACAGAATGGTTTGGAACTTGCCTTCTTGAAACTGACTCTCTGCTCCCATGGAGTGTCCCAGGATGGTGTGACGCTCACCTCTCACCCGGACCATGCCCCTCACTGTCCTCCGCCCCCCCCCCGGCCCCACACCCCCCAGTAATCGTCTCAGAGCCCAGAGTGGACTTTGGGAAAAGCGGACCCGTCCTAGTCTCTCCTGTCTCCCTGCCTTTTGTCCTCAGGAGAAAACCCACCGTCTCTTGCATGGCCCCGCTGACTCCCCGGGGTCAGGGTCCATCTCTCACGGTGAGTCTGGTGATCCTTGGAACCCTCACCCCAGCTTTGCTGAGCAGATTGATTCACAGCTCTTCAGCCCTGTCCTGTCAAACGGGGCTGAGGAACGCGACCACGGTGCAGATGGGAGCCGCGACCCACTCACGCGTCTCGGTATCAGCGCGCGCACCACCTGGTGACGCAGCAATGACCAACGTGGACCAACCCCCCCCCCCCCCCCCCCCCCCGGGACTTTCCTGGCGGAGCTCACGTGCAGATTCCCGGTGTGGGGGGGGCACACTTGCCCCTGCAGGTCCACTGTCATCGCCATCCCTTTCCCTCTTTGCTTTCCAGTAAAGTAACTTCGGCAGGAAAGTGCCCAGTCTTCCTTTTCCTGCCCCCAGGAAACCCACGCCTTCCCCTGCGGCCTCCTCATTGCGGAGGAAAACCCCGTAAGGAGAACACACCTTTACCCGGAGCCAGCCCCTCCGCCTGCCCAGGGGCTCTGCCCTAGTGACTGTTCCTCCTCCAGCACTTGTGTCCTCTGTCTGCCGTCTGCCGTCACCACGTCCCCGCTCCCAGGAACCTCTCCCCGTGTGCAATAACAGTTCGGTAAGAGTACCATCAATATCTGCGCGGAGGTCCTCAGACTCGCACAGCAGGAGGTTTTCCAAGCAGAGGCCGGACCCCGTCACAGAGCAATGAACGCGGCCTGCGGTGGTGGTGGTGGCGGCGGTGGCGGCGGTGGCGGCCGTGGTGGCGGCCGTGGTGGCGGCAGCGGTGGTGGCGAGCCCAGGATCGATGACATGTTTGGAAACTTCCCCTCCAGGGGATTCTATCATCAGCCTGGGTTGAAAATCGCTACTATTGTCTTATCGCTTCCCTTCCCGCCACAGAAAATCCATGCAAAATTAGCCCAAGATACTGTTTCCATTTTCTGTCTCCCCACGGACTCCTCAATCCATTGACATCCAGCCGCGTTCCATCAATTCACTGAAGTCGCTTCGAACAGTCCATGTCACCCTCTGTCTCCAAATCCAGCTGACACTTCTAATCCACTGGCTGGCGCCCTGGGACCTGTGATGGCGCTGACCGCACTGCCCTTCCTGCACGGGCTTCCCTGTCCCTGGTCCCCACCTGTGCTGCCTCTCCTGCCCCCCACCCCCCCAGTCAGCCCGGGCTGCTCTGGGCTTCCCTTCCTCCTACAGCCACTTTTGGATACCGGTGTTCCCAGCACCTCTCTCTCTTCCTGCTTAGGTGAGTTCATCTGTGAATTCCATCTTTACAATTACGATCGCTTCCTAACTTCCACCTCTAGCCCAACCTTTTTGAGCTCCAGATCCCTGTCACCAGCTGTTGAACATCTCACATGCTTTCTCTCCAAACCAGATGCCCCTGGTCTACATCGTGTCTCCTTAAACGACTCCTCCATCAGGGCCCCCCGAAGACTAAACCTAGGTGTCGTCGTCATCTATTTCTCTCTCCTCCACCTGCAGGTTGTCACTGGGTCCAAGACATTCTAAACGCTTATGGAGCCTCTCCACCCCTGGCCAACTCCTATCATCATTGCCTGAGATGGTGAGTTTTCTCTTTGTTAGTCCCACCGCTTGTCTCACCTTTTCTCTACACGATGGTCACAGGGATGTCTCTGTAAAATCCGACCGTCCCTTTCCACCTGACAGCCCGCCTTTCAAGGATTCTGCAAGGCCCCTGAGATGTGGAGCTGTTGTACTAAGGTAGAGATATGACTCCCAGAAAGGCCCAGTAGCTCCAGGTGCGGGGCAAGTGCTCCTTTAATGCAGGCAAAGACGAGATTCTCCGCGCCCAACAGATGACCACAGCGGGATGCCGCTTTGCTGACCTTCGTGTCCTGTGAGTGGACATTCAGTTCCCATGAAGCCACCTCCACCGCTCCCGCAGGCGCTTGGGAAGATCCCTTTTGCCGTTTGGTTCGGTTTTTGATCCTTCCCAAGTGAACTGGAGATGGTTGCATGTTTGCGCACTCGGTGCCAGCATAGGGACAATAATCCCAACACATTCCGGGCACTTTCCTCCGCAGTTGACTTCCCACCTGTCCCTCCCACTTTCTCTCCAAGCAGGTCCAGGCTTGTTGTCTGCTCGGCATCAATCCCGAAGCCTGGCTCCAGCCTCCTTTCTGCTACCCCTTACCTCACACCATATCCCCTCCCACACTGAAGCACCTACGGGTATATGAATGTGTCATGATCTCTTGTCTCTGTGCATTGGCCCACATGGGTCCTCATGCCTGCAGGCAGGGTGTTTCCTACTTATCTTTCCACAGTCACTCAGTCTATACCCAACTTGACAACATTCACTTAAATATGACAGATGGTGTTGAGTTGCTGAAATGGTTTTTTACTGGCAAAGTGAATACAGTTTTGACAGTTTGAGGGGAAGATCCTTTGAGTGTGTTATGTCCACTGTATGATGGAAAATCTTTTTCAGTTTTTATAAAAATTTATTTTTCCATGAGAGTTTACATTCAGTATTATTTTGTATTAGTTTCAGGTGTGTCCAGCATAGCGCTTAGATAACCATGTCTTTTACTAAGTGATCCGCCCAGTGTTTCAAATACCCACCTGGCACGACACATAGTTATTTATTACTATATTATTGACTGTATTCCCTGTGCTGTACTTTACATCCTTGGAGTATTTTGTAATGACCAATATGTACTTCTCAATCTCGTCACTTTATTCGCTCAGCACCCTTAACCCCTCTTCCCTGCTGGTAACCACCCGTCTGTTCTCTGTATCTCAGTCTGTATCCAATTTGTTTGTTCGTTTTCTTTGTTCTTTAGCTTCCACATAGAAGTGAGATCGTACGGCATCTGTCTTCCTCTGTCTGACTTGTTTCACTAGGCATAATACCCACTAGATCCGTCCACGCTGCAGCAAACGGGAATGTTTTATCCTTCTTTATGGCCGAGTAATACTCCACTGTATGTAGGTATCACAGCTTTTTTTTAACTACTCGTCTATTGATGGGCACTTGAGATGCTTCCCTATCTTGGCTATTATAAATAATGCTGTTAGAGTGGACATAGGGGTGCATATATTCTTTTGAATTAGTGTTTTGTGTTTCTTCAAATATATACTCAGGAGAGAAATTTCTGGGTCACAAGCTAATTTCATTTTGTATTTTTTTTTTTTGTATTTTTCTGAAGCTGGAAATGGGGAGAGACAGTCAGACAGACTCCCACATGCGCCCAACCAGGATCCACCCAGCACACCCACCAGGGGCAACGCTCTGCCCACCAGGGGGCGATGCTCTGCCAAGACCAGAGCCACTCTAGCGCCTGGGGCAGAGGCCAAGGAGCCATCCCCAGCGCCCGGGCCATCTTTGCTCCAATGGAGCCTTGGCTGCGGGAGGGGAAGAGAGAGACAGAGAGGAAGGAGAGGGGGAGGGGTGGAGAAGCAAATGGGCGCTTCTCCTATTTGCCCTGGCCGGGAATCAAACCCGGGTCCCCTGCATGCCAGGCCGATGCTCTACCGGCCAGGGCTCATTTTGCATTTTTGAGGAACCTCCATGCTGTGTTCCGTACTCCCTGCCCTGATTCGTACTCCCACCAGCACTGCATGAGGGTCCTCTTCCTGGACTGATGCCTTCATCATTATGTAGTGTCCTTCTTTGTCTCTTTGTACAGCCTTTGTTTTAAAGTCTATTTTGTCTGATAGAAATGTTGCTACCCCAGGTTTTCTTTCATTTCCATTTGCATGAATGTTTTTTTTTTCCATCCCTTTACTTCCAGTCTCTGTGTGTCTTTCGATCTAAGGGGGTCTTTTGTAGACAACATATATATACAGGTCTTGCTTTCTTATCTATTCATCTATTCCAGTGGTCCCCAACCTTTTTTGGGCCATGGACCAGTTTAATGTCAGAAAATATTTTCACGGACTGACTGGCCTTTAGGGTGGGACGGATAAATGTATCACGTGACTGAGACAAGCATCAAGAGTGAGTCTTAGACGGATGTAACAGAGGGAATCTGGTCATTTTTAAAAAAATAAAACATCGTTCAGACTTAAATATAAATAAAACGGAAATAATGTAGATTATTTATTCTTTCTCTGCAGACTGATACCAAATGGCCCACGGATGGGTACTGGTCCGTGGCCCGGGGATTAGGGACCACTGATCTACTCTATGTCTTTTGATTGGAGCATTTAATCCACTTACATTTAAAGTGATTCCTGACAGGTATGTGTTTATTGCCATTTTATACTTTTTATGTTCCTATTTTGTTTTTCTGATTAAAGAAGTTTTCTTTAACATTTCTTATAATACTGGTTTGGTGGTAATACACTCCTTTAGCTTTTTCTTGTTTGAGAAACTCTTTATTTCTCCTTCAGTTTTAAATGACAGTCATGCTGGGTAGAGTAGTCTTGGTTGTAGGTCCTTGCTTTTTGTCACTTTGACTATTGCATGCCAGTTCCTCCTGGCATGAAAAGTTTTGTTTTTAGAAATCAACTGTCAGTCTTATGGGAGCTCCCTTGTAGGTAACTAATTGCTTCTCTCTTGCTGTTTTTAAGATTCTCTCTTTATTTTTAATTTTTGCTGTTTTAGTTATGATGTGTCTTGCTGTGGGCCTCTTTGAGTTCATCTTATTTGGGACTCTGTGTACTTCCTGGATTTGTGCGCCCCCTCCCTAACCAGGTTAGGGAAATTTTCAGTCAGTATTTCTTCAAATAGGTTCTCAATCCCTTACGGTCTCTCTTTTCCTTTGGGTACCCCAATAGTGCAATCCCAGGGGTCCCTTGAGCTATCCTCATTTTTAAAAAATTCTTTTTTTATTTCATGTTTTAGTGTTTTCTGCTACCTTGTCTTCCAAATCACTAACTCGATCCTCTGCTTGATCTAACCTGCTGTTGATTCTTCTAGTGTATTCTTTATTTAAGATATTGTATTCTTCATTTCTGACGGGTTATTTTTATGATTGCTATATCTTTTTTTATTTTTTAATCTATTTTTATTTTTTTTTGTATTTTTCCAAAGCTGGAAGTGGAGAGGCAGTCAGACAGACTCCTGCATGTGCCTGACCAGATGCACTCAGCACACTCACTAGGGGGTGATGCTCTGCTCATCTGGGATGTTGCTCCATTATGACCAGAGCCATTCTAGCACCTGAGGCCATGAGCCAACCTCAGTGCCCGGGCCAACTTTGCTCCAATGGAGCCTTGGCTGTGGGAGGGGAAGAGCGAGACAGAGAGAAAGGAGAGGGGGAAGAGTGGAGAAGCAGATGGGCACTTCTCCTGTGTGCCCTGACTGGGAATCGAATCCGGGACTTCCACACACTGGGCCAATGCTCTAATGCTGAGCCAACCAGCCAGGGTTTGCTATATCCTTTTTTTTTTTTTTTTTAAATGCTGTTGAAGTTCTCACTAAATTTCTTGAGCATTTTTATAACTATTATTTTGAACTCTGTATCTGGCAGATTGCTTACCTCCATTTCATTTAGTTCTTTTTCTGGAGATTGCTCCTGTCCTTCCACTTGGGGTTTGTTTGTCTCCCCACTTTGGCTCCCTCTCTGTATTCATCCTTGTGTATTAGGTGGATCTGCTATGTCTTCCAGCCTCCATAAGGTGGCCTTATATAGTGGGTGTCCTGTGGTGCTCAATGGTACAGTCTGTCTGATCACCTGAGCCAGGGATCCAGAGGATCATTTGCACAGGTTTTGTGAGCCTCTCGTTATAGTTGGGTCTTGATCACTGTTGGTCCATCTGTGGGTAGAGTTGACTCTCAGGCTGGCCAATTGTGGGGACTGACCTTAACCACAGAGCATGGAGCTGTTGTTAGGGGGTTGACCTCACAAACCAGACTTTGTCCCAGCAGGGTCTGGTCCTGCTAGGATCCTCTCTTTGGATGTGTTCCTTGTGGAGCGAATCGGGTTGTGCTCTGATCTGGTCTGAAGCCAGCCATTGAGATGTATTGGGTCTAGGGCCTCTTGGGAGGGCCTCTGGTGCAGGTCAATGTCAGACATTGCTTGTAACTAGTGGGTGCTACAAGGAAGTCCATGGTCGGTAGCTGCCTGTGATTGGCCTGGGTGTGAAGGGAGGCATCAAGCTGCCTACTAAGACTGCCTCCATCAGTGCTGAGCCTGGGACAGGTCATGAAAAGGCTCAAAACACCCTACAATCGCCTGACCAGACCAGGGATAAAGCATCAGACTGGGATGCAGAGGACCCAGGTTTGAAACCCTAAGGTCACTGGCTTGAGCGTGGGCTCATCTGGTTTAAGCACAGCTCACCAGCTTGAACCCATGGTTGCTGGCTTGAGCAAGGCTGTGGGACCCCCCTCCCCCGGGTCAAGGCACATATGAGAAAGCAATCAATGAACAACTAAAGTGCTGCAACAAAGAATTGATGCTTCTCATCTCTTTCCCTTCCTGTCTGTCTATCCCTCTCTCTGTCTCTCTGTCTTTGTCACACACACACACGCACGCACGCACGCACACACACACAGTATGATCTGCTGTCACCTACCAGCTGCTGTCTAGGCTCAGCCTCTGTAAGAGCCCCTGATGGTATGCCAGTTGTCTCTGGCAGGTTCCAAGTTAGTCACCAGGGAGGGGCCAATGGTACTCGCCAGGTTAATATAGATTCTAACTCAGTGCCAGTGCTGGGTCTGAGGAGACTCAGCCAAAGTCTCAAGGTACACCACGGCCAGAGGCCACCTGCCTGGGGCCTGGGGACCTTTGTGGTAGGGCAGGGTCTCAGGAACTAGTCAGGTGGAGCCAGTATGGTTCATCAGGCTTAAATAAAGCAGATTAAGATTTGGACATGTAGAGGGAGGGCTCTACACAGGAATGGTGGTGCCTTCTGGGTCTGCAGGGGGTGGAGGGAGAATGGCTCTCATTCTAAAGCCACACAACTCAGTTTCTCCCCGTGTGTCTCTCAAACCCCCTGAGTTTATCTGTATTGTCTGTGAGTTTTTCCAACAAAGACTGCAATGCAGGTTCAGGCTGGCCACTGCCAGCAGAATGCTCCAAAGGGTGTGAGGTTGGTAAGGTGGGACCTCAGGGGGCTGGCAGGGTGGAGCTAGGGTGTCTCCCTAGGCTAATGCCATATGGCAAGAAGTGCTTGACCCAGAGAAGATGGCATCTGTGGGTGGTATGGGAGAGGGACTCCACACAAGGACATTGGTGGCTGTCCTTCCTGTCCTCTCCTTGCAGCCACACAACCCAGCGTCACCCTGGATGAATCCCATTCCCTCCGAGCGGCCCTCCCTGTGCTGGAGCCCACGGTGAGTAACCATGTAAGAAGAGGTTTTGTGCATTGACCTTTGAAGAGGGCACGTGTGTTTCTGGCAGCCTTCCAGCTCCCTGGGTAGATGAAATCCCTGCTGGGGAGCCTGGTGTGGGATTGGGATGCCTTGCTCCTCACGGGGTACCTTTGCAGGTAAGATATTCGTCCAGATTCTCCACTGCCACATGTGGCTGTGGGGCAAGATGTTTCTGCATCTTCGTTCTTCCTAATTGTCTCAATGTGGCTTCTTCTGTTGATCCTCAGTTATAGAATGTCTGTCTGGCTAGTCTTCAGATGGTTATCCAGGTTGATTGCTCTATAATTTAGCAGAGATTTTTGATGTGATCACGGGAGGAGGTAAATGTAACTTTCACCTACTCAGCTGCCATCTTGGATCTGAAAATCTTTTAAAATTCTAACAACTATAATTTTTTTTTAAATCTGAGAACTATGGACTTTAGAAGCCAAATGTATGGTTAAAATCCTGTTTCTACCACTTATTTACAATAGACCCAGGTGAGTTATTGATAACTCTGCACCTAGCTTCATTACTTATAAAATACAATGACAATATACACATCACAGTGTTGCAGTTATGTTTAAACAGTAGAAGTAAACCTGGTAGAGTGTAGATATGATTGGCATTATACATGAGAGGAGGCATCGCTTAGCACAAAGTGATTTTTTATTAACTCAATTTTGGTACATTTTTTCCATTAGCCAGGACCATTTAAGGGAAAGGCAACATTGGGCCATGGTGATCCTTATACAAGCAGAAACTCAGGCATTATGATTTTATGACAATACCTCTAGGGATGATCTCTCAGGGGGTCTTGTCTGCAATTTTCCCTTTCTCTTCATTAGATGGAAATACCATTAGTCAAACCGGGTGGGCTGGGAGAGTTAAGAAGTTGAGAAAGCTAAGGTTACCTGGATTTCTCCAAGAACAAAAACCCACAGGGAAGTTCGCTTTTTATAAAACGAAATACATTCTTTACTTCTAATTTTGTTTTTCAAAGAGATTCATGCAGCTTTAGTTGTCGATTAATGCTTCTTCGTTCACCATCCGATGGGGAAGTCTTCTGAAGGCAGGAATTCATGTCCTCCCATTCCGTTTCTCCGCCGCTTAGCAGAGGGCCTGGGAAGTCGATGGCCTCCACAGATATTTGTGTAACGAGTGAGTGAACAAATGGATGAATCAATGAGCCAGTGGTTGTCCAGCGAGCTCCTAGCTAAAGCATTCAGGGTTTCAACATTGGGTCAAGGCAAATTAATTCTAAACGTTCTACCTAGAGTTGTAACGGAAACGATGGAACTGAAATGGTCTTCCTTTTTTTTTTTTTTGATCTTATCCCCTTGGTGACATTTACTCATTTCTGACATTGTTTGGTTTGTTTATATGTTTTCACCCATTCTCTCCACTAGGAAAACAAACAAACAAAACAAAGCACAGGGTCAGGCGTCTTGTTCACAACTGTATCCCTAAGGTCTAGCTCAGTGTCTACCACACTACTGATGCCAGTTACATGCTTGTAGAAGGAACACATAGCCTTGCTTTGAAAGTGGACCTGGAACATGGAGCAGATGCTACAGAACAAAGCCCTGGAGAGAAAAGAATGTTAGTACAAACAGCGTGACTGGGAGCTGCGTCAGGGCTGGCCGAGGCACCTTGAAATGAGAAGCCTTTCGCAGGAAACCCTCCACAGATCATTGTGGGCACCTTCCTCATTTGGAAAGTTCAGAGGAGCTGTTGGGCCCATTGTAAAAAAAGTCTACTGTGTGGGTTGGCACCCAGGAAGTGCTGATGCCATAAGCAGTGCCAACGAGAGAAGAAAGCAAATAATAATAATCAGTCAACAGTCAACCAGTGCTTACTTTGATCTGGACACTCTTTGAAACACCTTATGATAGTGAACATTGCTTCTTCACATGGACGCTCTGTGGTGCATACCATTGTTAACTCCCATTTTACTGGCGAGGAAACAGAGGTTTATAAGCTTGAAACCACTTATCGAAGGCACAGAGACAGCAAAAGGAAGACTTGGACTCTAGCCCAGGGGTCAGGAACCCTATGGCTCGCGAGGCAGATGTGGCTCTTTTGATGGCTGCATCTGGCTCGCAGACAAATCTTTAATAAAAAAAATGTTAAAAATAGAAAACATTCTCATGTATTACAATCCATTTATTTCCTACTGCTCATGTTCATGATTGCGGGTGGCTAGAGCCAATCACAGCTGTCTTCCAGGACAACACCAAATTTTTATTGGATAATGCATAATGTACACGGATCGTTGTATGGCTCTCACGGAATTACATTTTAAAATATGTGGTGTTCATGGCTCTCTCAGCCAAAAAGGTTCTCGACCCCTGCCAGCCCCTGGGCTTTAACCACCGTTCTCACTAACAAATGCCATGTCCTTCTGTCCCCTCTGGTCAGCGGCCAACACCCTGGCCTCCTTCTTCTAGGCTTGTTCTACTTCTCCTGTGATCACACCTTCTCCGAATTTTGTGGTTTGAGTCCATCACATTTATTCTTGATTCATGGCTTGTGAAGTCATGGTTATATCTGGCTTTTACAATGTGTTATTTTGACCTGAAGATTTTTTTTTTTAATCATTAAGAGATTTCACATAGAAATCTGAATCTCTAGCTTAACTTAAGAAAATAAATTGATAAGTTGTTGGCAACACAGACTCTGGGACACCTTAGTTGTTCATTGATTGCTTTCTCATATGTGCCTTGACCAGGGGCTACAGCAGAGCCAGTGATCCCTTGCTCGAGCCAGCGACCTTGGGCTCAAGCTGGTGAGCTTTTGCTCAAACCAGATGAGCCTGTGCTCAAGCTTGGGGTCTCGAACCTGGTACTTCCGCATCCCAGTCTGACTGACGCTCTATCCACTGCACCACCACCTGGTCAGGTGGCAACACAGACTCTGCATTCATGTGTAGCAACAGCTGACTGATGCTGAGTTGCGTCTGAGCCACTTTAGATGAAATAGGTACTTTCCACTTAATCGCAGTCCCCACTGCTCCCTATTGCCTCACATCCAGGCAGCTTTTTCTACTTGACTTTGCTTGCCTGACCTCTGTAGGTAGGCATTTGATGTTGGGGGGACCTACTTCACATTTATCTTCTCTGCTGTGGCCAGAGTGGACAGAAGACAAAGAGAACCCTTTTTGAAAGGCGTCAATTTTATGTAAGAACCTCTGGGCATCTTTATGTCCCTTGGAAGGTCACAGCCAACCAATTACCTGAGAATCTTGTTAAAATTCAGATGCTGAATCAGCAGGTCTGAGATAAGGTCTGAGACTCCGCATCTTTTGTGAGCTCGCATGTGGTACAGGTGCTCCTGGATCCACAGCAAGGATGAAGAGAAATGCGACGTTCCCTCTTTGAAAACCCGTTTAAAAAGTTCTTTTCTCCCCCCCTAAAAATCCTTGTTGCTTATTTTCTTCTTCTTCTTTGCTGTTAAATCCGTTTTAATAAATAATTATAATGGCCAATGCTGCAAAAACCTTAGAGAGGAGTTAACGCGAGGGGTCGAGAGGGCAGACGGGATGTGCTCAAGGTCATGCAGGAACCAGCAGCAGCTCGGACTCAGGCTTCAGACCGGGTTCTTTGGTTTTTCTCTCTGCCAATCTCTGTGCAGCAGGCTTACAACTGCAGGATCAGAGAGAGAGAGAGAGAGAGAGAGAGAGAGAGCGCTGTGAGCAGCAAATCTGTTCCCGTTGTGGGTACAGAGCCCCCGGGTTGCCTTCATTAACACGGCACAGTAATTCCCCTGTGCCCGCCCTGCTATTCATCAGGAGAGCCGCAATTATCTCCGGTTTTGGGCTGGGGGGCAAACTGTCCGCGTAGGCTCGTTAAGAAGTTATGTTTAAAAGATGGACCAAACCTGGAGGTCATTTATAATCTACTGAATATTTAAGAGTGTATGTCTTTAAGGCATGTGAAAATTATAGGGATATTTCATGGTCTCATTTTAGGGCATCTATCTGGTTGGCTAGACACAGTCCTTCCTGGCTGTGCGTGAATCCGCCCGGCTGGGAAAAGCCAGGAAGGATGAACAGGCTGGAACACCCCATCATTTAAATGCCGGGTGGTAGAGGGCAGTGTTGGCCGGCGAAGTGCGTGGCAGGCAGAGTACCTCCCGCTTCCCGGAGGACAGCAGGCTGGGCCGGTGGGGAGGGCTGGGGTCAGGTCTGAGGAGGAGGTCATGGAGGGGAGAAGGATAGGGGTGGCCACTGTGGGGGACGGGGCAGACTCAGGGGTCACGGGGCACAGGAGCTGAGAGGGTTCAGGTCTAGTGCCAGGGAAAATGATTGGCTCCATGAGTCTTTCTTTGCTTTTTTTTTTTTTAAATATTGATTTATGTGATCCTCATGTAGTAAGCAAACACACAAACACAAACAAACAAACGAACGAACTCAGACAATAGAAGGGATAATACAGTGAAAATAATTCTTCCCAGTGTCTAACTTCCAGTCCCCCAGTCCGTCAGCCCTGTTCTCAGAGGTAAAGCATGTCTTGTTTCTTACCTACCTTCCAAGATATATTACACAGGCACATTTATTTACACACCAGTGGAAGGATATTCTTTTTTTTTTTTTTTTTTTTTTTTTTGTATTTTTCTGAAGCTGGAAACGGGGAGAGACAGTCAGACAGACTCCCGCATGCGCCCGACCGGGATCCACCCGGCACGCCCACCAGGGGGTAATGCTCTGCCTACCAGGGGGCGATGCTCGGCCCCTCCGGGGTGTCGCTCTGTCACGACCAGAGCCACTCTAGCGCCTGGGGCAGAGGCCAAGGAGCCATCCCCAGTGCCCGGGCCCTCTTTGCTCCAATGGAGCCTCGCTGCGGGAGGGGAAGAGAGAGACAAAGAGGAAGGAGAGGGGGAGGGGTAGAGAAGCAGATGGGCGCTTCTCCTGTGTGCCCTGGCTGGGAATCGAACCTGGGACTTCTGCACGCCAGGCCGACGCTCTACCACTGAGCCAACCGGCCAGGGCCGAAGGATATTCTAAACTCTATTCTACGCCATTTTTTTTTCTCTGTGTGTCAGTATATCCTATGTCTTGAATATCCTTTCTTATCAGCAGTCGTGAGCTTCCTTATTTTAACCACTGCATTATAGTCTATTAAAAGGTAGCACTGTAATGTATTTAGCCTGCCCTTTGTGGACCGACTACTGTGTTATTTGCAGCCTTTTGGTACCACAAACAACTCTGTGTTTCTATATTGCGTGGGTTTATCTGTAGGATGACTCCTGGAAGAGGAATGGCTGGGCCGATGTGTATTTTGACAGGCGTTGTCAAAATTGCTCTCCAGAGAGATGACACCCCACTGACACTCTCCCCAGGCATGTCTGCGGGTGAATTTTCTCACCCCCTCACGATGACAATTTACCGCCAGACCTTGAGACAGGAGCCGCAATCCGTAACACGCACAGACCTTCTCCGTACAGTTCACGGGGTTCTGACAGAGGCGTACACCCACGGAACCCACACCTGGATCGGGGTTGAGAATGACACCGTCACTTCGGGTGTTCTCATGACCCATCCAGGCAATTTTGACCCCGGTGCCAGCAGCAACCACTGCTCTGATTTTTATCACCATCGATTTTGTTCTTCATCACATCCATGGGATCATGCAGCGTGTGAACTCTCCCGTGTCTGGCTTTGTTCTACTGATGGAAGGCCTGTGAGATTCAGGCCTGCCACCAAATTCAGGGCCTTTGTCCCTTCTCATGCTGAACAGTGTTCCACTGTGCAGGTGTATCAAGATTTGTCCGTTCTATCCCCTCTTGATGAGGATGGGGGTTGTTTTGAGTTTGGGGCTGTTGTACAGTCAAGCTGTTGGTGACATTCCTAAACAACTCTTTGTGTGGCCCTGTTTCCACAGGGCTGACACCCTGGAGGAGAATGGCAGGCTGGCAGGGTTGGTATAGGTGTGGTTATCAGAGAGACCCCAAAACTGATTTGCAAAGTGGCTGCACCATCCACACTCCCAGCAGCCGTGTGCCGGCGTTCCTGTTGCTCCAAGTGCTCGTTAATATTTGATGTTGTCTGTCTTTTATACTGTGGTCCTTCTGCTGGGGTGTGAGGTTTGACCTCATGGTTTTCCTGAGTATTTAATGTGTGTTCTATTTTACTGTATTGTCTTTTTTTAATTATATTTTTAAATTTATTGTATTAACATGGATTCAAGTGTCCCACTCAATACCTGTCTAGGTGGGGCCGACAGTCCCCTCTGCAGAAGTTCTTCCAGCTGGGGAACCGTGGTCTCAGGGAGGAAGCCCGAGAGAGTCCTCCCCTGGGGTTGACTGTGCCCCCCCAGAAATATTTAATGGGTATTTACCTGATGACGAGTGATCTTTAGCACCCTTTGATGTGCTTATTGGCCATTCATAAATTTTCTTTTGTAAAATGCTCAAGATTTTGACATTTTTTTTTATTGGGTTGTTTGCCTTGTATTATTGATTTGTAGAAGTTCTTTATATATTATGGATACTATTCTTTTGTCAGATATATTTTTTTTCCTGGTCTTTGGCCTGTCTATTTTTTAATGCTGTAACTTGATGAACAAAAATTTAAAAAAATATCGATGAATACCAATTTATTTTCTGTCATGGTTAGATCCAAGACTGGGTGAGTCATACCAGCGTGTACCGCGGGTGCTCTATTCTTGCCACTTATGCTACATGCCACCACTGACAGCTGCCAGCAAGTTTGTGATGCGTCACCATAGGAAATTAACGAGAAGGACATTGGTGGCTTCTGGAAGGCGCTGCAGTTGAGAAATCACAGACAGCTGCCGGTGAAGTTGTGATTAACCCGCCATCTGTCCCTGCCGTTTGGACTTGGTGCCAGTTGGGTCCAGTTAGCACCACTTGTGGCACAGGTTGGTAGGCTATCCCTGCTACCTGGGCTCTGTGTCGCTTGGGCTTCATGCCATCTGGGTCCAGTTAGGAACACTTGTGGTACAGGTTGGTAGGCTATCCCTGCTACCTGGGCTCTGTGTCACTTGGGCTTCATGCCATCTGGGTCCAGTTAGGACCTCTGTGGCACAGGTTGGCAGGGGATCAGATGCTGGGACTTGCTTGTGAACACTTGCTTGGACAAATGGAATTATGGCTCCAAGTTTTGTTCACATGT
This sequence comes from Saccopteryx bilineata, assembly GCF_036850765.1. Classification (NCBI taxonomy): domain Eukaryota; kingdom Metazoa; phylum Chordata; class Mammalia; order Chiroptera; family Emballonuridae; genus Saccopteryx; species Saccopteryx bilineata. The sequence goes on from NC_089493.1 coordinate 293,199,614, forward strand.
GTCTGGGGGTCTTTCTATGGTTCCGGTTTTCAGTTGGCACTTTCATGCTGTCAGGGGTGGTTCTGTCCCGACTCCTGAAGGGCGCCCATTGGGCCGAATTTCAGTAGATTGGTCCGTGTGCAACGATGAGCCTGTGACGAGGAAGGGGCTGGTTTTCTCTTGCATCACTGCTTGGCCTAGACCTACACTAGACCAAGAGGGGGAACAACCCCTAATGGTTCCCTAAATCACTGCACCATCGCACAGTGGGGGCTGTGCTGCCGACGGTCAGGGAAGTGGGACAAAGTCCCCTGTGTCCAGGTGTTTATGTCTTTACACAGAGAGAATGAGGAAGGGAACAATTAGGGGTACAGAGAAGGGAATCCGCTTTGAAACCTCTCCCTGACAGTCAGACACAGGAACAATAAGAACCTGAACTAATGAGTCTCTTCCATGCCCTGAACCCAGCTGGTTCCCCCACCCCACCCCTGCTGCTAGATGCCCCTGAAACTGGGCCCAGAGGGGCGGCACCCCCTCCTGTGTGATGAGGGAACGGCCACCCAGTTTGGCCGGAGAGCATCGCTATCAGGAGCGGGACGATCCCCTTGGAGGCAGTCCCCACGGGGGAATACACCCGGCAGGCCGGCCCTCTGGACACTGCAGGGTCCACGCTCCGTTTTCCACTTCAGACTTCCTGAACTGGAAGAATCCCAACCCCCCTGTAGAGAGGATCCTCAGAAAACGGCAGATCTTACCACCTCCATTTTTGCCCCTTCCCCGCCAAGCTGGGCAGATGTACAGGGTCTCCTTAGCATCCTGCTAACGGCCGGGGAAAGCCGGCTAGTTATATAATAGATAAGGCTGATGAAGGGGCTCATGACCTCCTTCAGGAAAATCCTGATGGGACCCCCAACCTGCCTGGGGCGACTCCCTTGACAGAGCCTAACTGAGATCCAGAGAACAGCAACCTGACCTCCCTAGAACACCCCAGACACCTGACCTTCCTAGAACACCCCAGAAACCTGACCTCCCTAGAACACCCCAGACACCTGACCTCCCTAGAACACCCCAGAAACCTGACCTCCCTAGAACACCCCAGAAACCCGACCTCCCTAGAACACCCCAGAAACCCGACCTCCCTAGAACACCCCAGAAACCTGACCTTCCTAGAACACCCAGAAACCTGACCTCCCTAGAACACCCCAGAAACCCGACCTTCCTAGAACACCCCAGAAACCTGACCTCCCTAGAACACCCCAGACACCTGACCTTCCTAGAACACCCCAGAAGCCTGACCTTCCTAGAACACCCCAGAAACCCGACCTCCCTAGAACACCCCAGACACCTGACCTTCCTAGAACACCCCAGAAACCTGACCTTCCTAGAACACCCCAGAAACCCGACCTCCCTAGAACACCCCAGACACCTGACCTTCCTAGAGCACCCCAGAAACCTGACCTCCCTAGAACACCCCAGAAACCTCACCTTCTAGAACACCCCAGACACCTGACCTCCCTAGAACACCCGACACCTGACCTCCCTAGAACACCCCAGAAACCTGACCTCCCTAGAACACCCCAGAAACCTGACCTTCCTAGAGCACCCCAGAAACCTGACCTTCCTAGAGCACCCCAAAAACTCGACCTCCCTAGAACACCCCAGAAACCCGACCTCCCTAGAACACCCCAGAAACCTGACCTCCCTAGAACACCCCAGAAACCTAACCTTCTAGAACACCCCAGAAACCCGACCTTCCTAGAACACCCCAGAAACCCGACCTCACTAGAGCACCCCAGAAACCTGACCTCCCTAGAACACCCCAGAAACATGACCTCCCTAGAACACCCAGAAACCCGACTCCCTAGAACACCCCAGAAGGTGCGTTTTGGGAGGACGTAAGAGAGGAGAGCCCTAACCAGGAGAGGCTGGATATGATACTGGACGTTCAACGGAAAGCAAAGAGCCTTCTGCATTTTTAGAGCCGACTTATCATATCAGGACTATTGAAAGCACCCTGATGCTGACCCTGGGCACCAGAAACATCCAGATGGTAACATGACTTTTATTGGATAAAGTGCCTGGATATCAGAAGGAAGCTCCCACACTGAGACGTTGGGAAGAAATCCCTCCCAGCCGGTGAGCACATGGTCTTTAAAGTTTACCAGGCCTGCAAACGAGGCCGCTGTTTCCTTAGGAACAGTACAGGGAAGCCTGAAAGAGAGGCAGGACCCAACAGGAAGGGGAAAGACCCCCTGGGCACCAATCACTGAGCCCATTGCAAGGAGGAGGCTCCATCGGAGGAAGCACTGTCTGGAACTCAAAAAGGAAGATAAAAAGGATAAAAACTCAAGAAAATTTTGGCTGCCGTGTCGGTGACCGGAGCAACCAGATAATTATAGAGACAGGTGTTCCTTCAACCCCTAGAAGGCCAGCGTGGGACCAGACACATATGCATGGTTTTGTCTGCAGGCTAGACTGCCCCGTTGCATTGCCGCGTCCAGATTCACTTTGTGAGTTGCTTGCGCAGATAACGTTTCCTCCTGAGAAGCAGCAGCTCTGTTTAGGAGTCCCACCAGGACAAGCTCTCTGGCTCCCGGGGCTCCTGACTTGCCCAGAAGGACCTGGCGGTGAACTCCTACTACCCGAGATCTATGAACAGGTCCATCAAGCTGTTTGGGCCAGTAGAACCCCAGATAGGACAGTTCACATCTGACCTATAAAAATTAACCTCAAACAGGCCCTGGCCGGTTGGCTCAGTGGTAGAGCGTCGGCCTGGTGTGCAGGAGTCCCAGGTTCGATTCCCAGCCAGGGCACACAGGAGAAGCGCCCATCTGCTTCTCCACCCCTCCTCCTCTCCTTCCTCTCTGTCTCTCTCTTCCCCTCCTGCAGCCAAGTCTCCATTGGAGCAAAGTTGGCCCAGGCGGTGAAGATGGCTCCATGGCCTCTGCCTCAGGCGCTAGAATGGCTCTGCTTGCGACAGAGCAACGCCCCAGATGGGCAGAGCATCGCCCCCTGGTGGGCATGCTGGGTGGATCCCAGTCGGGCGCATGCAGGAATCTGTCTGACTGCCTCCCCGTTTCCAACTTCAGAAAAAAACACACACAAAAAAAATTAACCTCAAACAGAGAGTATGAATTCCACAGAAGAAACAATACCTCTCAACCCATAGCCTATCTCTGGAAGAAACTTCATCACAGAACAAAAGAGTGGCTACATGCCTCCGGGCAGTCAGCTACTGTGACATCTTACAGGAAGCAGAGAAATTCACTCTGGGACAACCTACAACGGTATTTGGTATTCGAACCACACCAGCTCCTGACCCCATTAGAATAGAAAGAAGGGTATTGGCTGATGACAGGGTGCGTGGGAAAATATCAGGTCATTTTACGACACAACCTAAGTGTAACCTTACAAACTACCCCTACTTTAAACCCAGCCACCCTACTCTGGGACTCACAGGGAGGCTCTCAGACCTCCAACATGAGCGCTTAGACATCTTGACAAAGTTTGTTCCAGCAGACTGGGCCTACTGGACCAGCCACTGACACTGACAGAACCTGACTGGGGACTATGTACAGTGTGTCTGTATATATATGTACAGTGTATCCATATATATATGTACAGTGTATCCATATATATATGTACAGTGTGTCCGTATATATATATATACAGTGTATCCGTATATATATGTACAGTGTGTCCGTATATATATATATACAGTGTGTCCGTATATATATGTACAGTGTGTCCGTATATATATATATACAGTGTGTCCGTATATATATGTACAGTGTGTCCGTATATATATATATACAGTGTATCCGTATATATATGTACAGTGTGTCCGTATATATATATATACAGTGTATCCGTATATATATGTACAGTGTGTCCGTATATATATATATATACAGTGTGTCCGTATATATATGTACAGTGTGTCCGTATATATATGTACAGTGTGTCCGTAAAGTCACGGTGCACTTCTGGCCGGTCACAGGAAAGCAACAAAAGACGATAGAAATGTGAAATCTGCACCAAATAAAAGGAAAACCCTCCCAGTTTCTGGAGGATGATGTGGCAGCATGTGCACATGCGCAGATGATGATGTAACACCGTGTATACAGCGGAGCAGCCCACGGCCATGCCAGTCGAGATGTGGATGGTACAGAGGAAAGTTCAGTGTGTTCTGTGGCTCGCTCAATTCAAATCCGTGACCAAAGTGCAACGTGAATATTGGCGCGTTTATGATGAAGCGCCACCACATAGGCATAACATTACTCGGTGGGATAAGCAGTTGAAGGAAACCGGCAGTTTGGTGGAGAAACCCCGTTCTGGTAGGCCATCAGTCAGTGACGAGTCTGTAGAGGCTACACGGGATAGCTACCTAAGGAGCCCTAAAATATCTGTGTGAGAGCCCACATTGAACTGCACTGAATAGGTATGAAACTGGGAGAGTTTCCCTTTTATTTGGTGCAGATTTCACATTTCTATCGTCTTTTGTTGCTTCCCTGTGACTGGTCAAAAGTGCACCATGACTTTACGAACACACTGTATTTACAGATAGGAGCAGCTTCGTTGGAGAACGGTCAACAGCAAACCGGGTACATGGTAGTGACCGTGGGCAAGGAAACAGAAGCCCAGGCCCTTGCCGTGGGAACCTCAGCGCACAAGGCTGAACTGATGGACCCTCACCAGAGCCTTAGGGTCACCCCAGGGAAAGAATGGTGACGTGCACACTGACTGCAAGTGTGCCTTCGTGGTCGTCCATGCCCACGGACTCTCTGGAAAGAAAAAAGGCTCTTAACCTTTCTAGGGGAATAAAGGTATCAACCATGCAGAAGGGGTTTTAGAATTGCTGGAAGCAGTGAACCTACTGAACCAGACTGCCATAATGTACCGCCCTGGACATCAGAAGGACGGTTCCTGGACAAGCCAGGGAATCCAGATGCCAAGAAAGCAGCAAATACGCTGCCCGGGGGGCCACCACTTCTTGGGGCTTTAACGCCCTAGCTCAGGGGTCAGGAACCTATGGCTCGCGAGCAAGAGGTCGCTCTTTTGATGGCTGCATCTGGCTTGCAGACAAATCTTTAATAAAAATAATAACGTTAAAACTATAAAACATTCTCATGGATTACAATCCATTCATTTCCTACCGCTCATGTTCATGGTTGCGGGTGGCTGGAGCCAATCACAGCTGTCCTCTGGGACAACACCAGATTTTTATTGGATAATGCGTAAGGAACACGGGTTGTTGTATGGCTCTCACGGAATTACATTTTAAAATATGTGGCGTTCATGGCTCTCTCAGCCAGAAAGGTTCCCAACCCCTGCCCTAGCTGGACTTGTCAGGGGTGAAGCCCCACTATACAGAATAAGACGAGGAAGGGGCTGTGAATGGAGATGCTCTAACACGGACCCTAATTCTCTGTAGAAGATCAGCTGTCAGGTCCTCTGCTCTTGGAGGGATGCTCCGTGCTGGGCGGGAGTGGGTTCCCTCTCCCCTCCTCCCACTGGTCTGTCAGCAGCACCCACACGGGGAAGCCAGGCTGGAGGAATTCTGGGAAATGTAGTGTGCACACGTCCAGCCCCATGACCGAAGCACAGCAGAGGTTTCAAACGACAACCCACAGGCTGAATCTGGCCCAGGGCCTGTTTTTTGGATGGGCCATGACTTCAAAATGGCTTTTACATTGATAAGTGGCATATAAAATAAAGAAAATCAAAGGAAGAATAATGTTTTGTGACATGTGAAAATTCTATGAAATTCACATTTCAGCATCCATAAATTCCGGTCACGCCTGTTGGTTTATGCCTTGTCTGTGGTCGCTTCGGTGATGCAATGGCGGAGCTGAATCGCGGTGACAGGGTCTGGAAGGCCCACGAAACCTAACCTAGTTACTACCTGGCCCTGTATGGGAAGTGTGTGCTGCCCCCTGGAGGTCGGCAGAGAGAGAGTGTTTTGGGGCTGAGACGTCATCAGCTCTAAGGACCTCCCCCCCTCCCTGCAGAGCAAAGATGAGGCATGAAGAAGTTACTGTGTGTCAAGGGCTTATTACAATGTTTAGCACATAGAACGTACATGAGGCAGAAGGAACCGGGACTGTGTGGCAGACACGAGGCTACATTTGGAGGTGCCAGAGACAAAGAAAGCATTGTTGCGACTTCAGGGAGATCCCGGCCTGGGAGCGGTGACAGATCGATGATGAATGGGGTATGACACCCCAGATCCTCCTGGGGTGCGGGTTGCAGGAGAGGGGCCCGCACAGAAAGAACAGCCTCAGGCGCTTCCTGTGCTGGACCTGAGGTATGGTCGCCCCCTCCCTCCCACAGGCTGCGGGGCTAATTATTTGCCTAGAGTCCTGGTCGGCAAACTGCAGCTTGCGAGCCACCTGCGGCTCTTTGGCCCCTTGAGTGTGGCTCTTCCACAAACTACCACGTGCGGGTGCTACCTCGATAAGGAATGTACCTCCCTACATAGTTTAAGTTTAAAAAATTAGGCTCTCAAAAGAAATTTCAATCGTTGTACTGTTGATATTTAGCTCTGTTGACTAATGAGTTTGCCGACCACGGGCCTAGACTGTCCTCTGACCCTGGGAAGCCACCCCCATGTCTATAGACCTACACTAACACATTTGACAGAAGGCATCAATGTCTGTTCTTTGCTGACTGAATGAACAGAATGGGATTAGGCACATCTCATATCACCCAGTCTTTTCAGACTGAGAAGCTGAGTTTCAATTAAAAAATTAAAAAAAATTTTTTTTCTTAAGTGAGAAGCAAGGAGGCAGAGAGACAGACTCCCACATGCACCCCAACTGGGATCCACCTGGCAAGGTGATGCACTGCCCATCTGGGTCTGTTGCTCCGTTGCTCAGCAACTGAGCTATTTTAGCACCTGAGGTGGAGGCCATGGAGCCATCCTTGTCACCCGGGGCTAACTTGCTCCAAACGAGCCATGGCTGTGGGAGGAAAGAGAGAGGTAGAGAGAGAGAAGGGAGAGGGAGGGGTGGAGAAGCAGATGGTCGCTTCTCCTGTGTGCTCTGACCAGGAATCAAACCTGGGATGTCCATGCACCGGCTGATTGTACTACTGAGCAAACCAGCCAGGGCTGAGAAGCTGAGTTTCAAAGAGCCCATGCAACTTGCCCTCCGGATGGTTGGATTAGAGGAAATCCTGCCCTGCTCAGGACAGATTCAGCCCCATGCCAAGGCACATGCTCGGTGGGCAGAGCTCAGGCTGGAAGTGTAGCCCCCAGCCCCCTCCCTTCACCTGGGAGCCTCGTGCAGTGCACAGCAGGTGCAACCTTGCGGTGGCAGCTCCCGCCCGCCCGCCCGGTGTTTATTCTGCGTCTGCTCACCTGTACCCATAAGCCTCTCTTCTCAGTCCCTCCCCCTCCTCCGAAACCTCCCTTGTGGCACGGCTGGGTGGGGGAGATGATGTATAGCCTGGTGTTTGAGAAAGATCCATTAGCGGGAGAGATCCTAAATCTTTCCGCAATTGGGCTGCACACTAATCACGTCCTGTTCCCGGGGCTGACACCGCTCCGAGTCGCTGGCGGTGGCGGCCTCACATACATATCCTCGTTGTCGGCGTTAATAAGGTACAATTGCCTGGGGCCTTGTTACCCACCAATTAAACTCTGGGTTTTATTGTGCGACCTCGAGGATGCTTTATGGTATCAGAAGCGTTTGGCAGTTAAAGACGAGTAATATTCACGGCTCCCCCATGGACGTTCCGCGTCCGGCTCCATTCACAGGGTGATTAAGGAATTAATTGATTTGGATGGGATTGGCACATGCTCTTGACAATGAGACGACGACTCCTTTAGGAAGCTGAGGCTACAGCGGGCCCGCTGCTGCACTCGGGGCCGGGCAGGGGTGGCTGAGGGCCGGGCGTCGGGGCTGGGCAGGGGTGGCTGAGGGCCGGGTGTCGGGGCCGGGCAGGGGTGGCTGAGGGCCGGGCGTCGGGGATGGGCAGGGGTGGCTGAGGGCCGGGCGTCGGGGATGGGCAGGGGTGGCTGAGGGCCGGGCGTCGGGGATGGGCAGGGGTGGCTGAGGGCCGGGCGTCGGGGTTGGGCAGGGGTGGCTGAGGGCCGGGCGTCGGGGATGGGCAGGGGTGGCTCAGGGCCGGGCGTCGGGGCCGGGCAGGGGTGGCTGAGGGCCGGGCGTCGGGGCCGGGCAGGGGTGGCTGAGGGCCGGGTGTCGGGTATGGGCAGGGGTGGCTGAGGGCCGGGTGTCGGGGCCGGGCAGGGGTGGCTGAGGGTGGGCGTCGGGGATGGGCAGGGGTGGCTGAGGGCGGGCGTCGGGGATGGGCAGGGGTGGCTGAGGGCCGGGCGTCGGGGATGGGCAGGGGTGGCTCAGGGCCGGGCGTCGGGGATGGGCAGGGGTGGCTGAGGGCCGGGCGTCGGGGATGGGCAGGGGTGGCTGAGGGCCGGGCGTCGGGGATGGGCAGGGGTGGCTGAGGGCCGGGCGTCGGGGTTGGGCAGGGGTGGCTGAGGGCCGGGCGTCGGGGATGGGCAGGGGTGGCTGAGGGCCGGGCGTCGGGGATGGGCAGGGGTGGCTGAGGGCCGGGCGTCGGGGATGGGCAGGGGTGGCTGAGGGCCGGGCGTCGGGGATGGGCAGGGGTGGCTGAGGGCCGGGCGTCGGGGATGGGCAGGGGTGGCTGAGGGCCGGGTGTCGGGGATGGGCAGGGGTGGCTGAGGGCCGGGTGTCGGGGATGGGCAGGGGTGGCTGAGGGCCGGGTGTCGGGGATGGGCAGGGGTGGCTGAGGGCCGGGTGTCGGGGCAGGGGTGGCTGAGGGCCAGGTGTCAGGGCCGGGCAGGGGTGGCTGAGGGCCGGGTGTCGGGGCCGGGCAGGGGTGGCTGAGGGCCGGGTGTCGGGGCAGGGGTGGCTGAGGGCCGGGTGTCGGGGATGGGCAGGGGTGGCTGAGGGCCGGGTGTCGGGGATGGGCAGGGGTGGCTGAGGGCCGGGTGTCGGGGCAGGGGTGGCTGAGGGCCGGGTGTCGGGGATGGGCAGGGGTGGCTGAGGGCCGGGTGTCGGGGATGGGCAGGGGTGGCTGAGGGCCGGGTGTCGGGGCAGGGGTGGCTGAGGGCCGGGTGTCGGGGCAGGGGTGGCTGAGGGCCGGGTGTCGGGGATGGGCAGGGGTGGCTGAGGGCCGGGTGTCGGGGATGGGCAGGGGTGGCTGAGGGCCGGGTGTCGGGGCAGGGGTGGCTGAGGGCCAGGTGTCAGGGCCGGGCAGGGGTGGCTGAGGGCCGGGTGTCGGGGCCGGGCAGGGGTGGCTGAGGGCCGGGTGTCGGGGCAGGGGTGGCTGAGGGCCGGGTGTCGGGGATGGGCAGGGGTGGCTGAGGGCCGGGTGTCGGGGCAGGGGTGGCTGAGGGCCGGGTGTCGGGGCAGGGGTGGCTGAGGGCCGGGTGTCGGGGATGGGCAGGGGTGGCTGAGGGCCGGGTGTCGGGGATGGGCAGGGGTGGCTGAGGGCCGGGTGTCGGGGATGGGCAGGGGTGGCTGAGGGCCGGGTGTCGGGGATGGGCAGGGGTGGCTGAGGGCCGGGTGTCGGGGATGGGCAGGGGTGGCTGAGGGCCGGGTGTCGGGGCCGGGCAGGGGTGGCTGAGGGCCGGGTGTCGGGGCAGGGGTGGCTGAGGGCCAGGTGTCGGGGCCGGGCAGGGGTGGCTGAGGGCCGGGTGTCGGGGCAGGGGTGGCTGAGGGCCGGGTGTCGGGGCAGGGGTGGCTGAGGGCCGGGTGTCGGGGATGGGCAGGGGTGGCTGAGGGCCGGGTGTCGGGGATGGGCAGGGGTGGCTTAGGGCCGGGTGTCGGGGCAGGGGTGGCTGAGGGCCGGGTGTCGGGGCAGGGGTGGCTGAGGGCCGGGTGTCGGGGCCGGGCAGGGGTGGCTGAGGGCCGGGTGTCGGGGCCGGGCAGGGGTGGCTGAGGGCCGGGTGTCGGGGACCAGGCAGGTCACAGTGACGCTCCGCTTGGGCCGGACACATCTGCAGATCTTAAAAGAGGCTGCAGGGCCTCACTCTCCCTCTTCCAGTTGCCCCCTCCCCGCCTGTCTCCATCCTTCCATCCATCCATCCTTCCCCCTTTCTCTCTGCTTCCCTCCGTCCCTCCCCTCCCTGACATTTGACTAAAACACCCTTTCGCATTCCCCGCCTCAACTTCCCAGGAACGCGGCCCCTCGCAGGAGCCTGCTCCGCTTGTCTGCTGGGAGCATCAAGGGACCCCGTGTCCCAGGCAGGGGCCCGGTCCAGACAGCTCACGCGGGGTGGAAGGCTCCAATACCACAGACACACGGAGCTGGAAGGACCCTGGAGGGTGTCGTGATCTAGGACGGAGCCTAGGACAGCGTTGGGCCCCGTGGATACAGGCCCTCGACAGGACAGACGTGTGGGGTCCCAGGTCCCTGTCGTTGGTGAAGAAAGTATCCAACACCATCTCCCGAGCGGTTCCGACGTCCCAGGCACCGTGCTGAGTGCTTCCTGTGTCAGTGAGCCGCGTGAGAGACAGAGGCTCAGAGAGGGTGGGGGACTTGCCTTAGGGGGCTCAGCAAGTACGTGACAGAGCGGGGCGTCCAGGTCAGGCTGCCTTTCTGCACACGTGCTGTCCACCCTCCCGTTAACCATCGGGCGCGTGGACATTGACGTGACCCTCGGACGCGCAGCCCGCACGCGGCTCCTGAGAGAGGCATCGGCCGGGTCGACCTCACTGCCCCCCAGAGTCTCTGTGTCGGTCTGCGGCCTCTTCCCACCTTTCTCGTCCCTATGCGGGGTCACATGGTTCCTTGTTCCCACTGGGGTGTAAATAGAAGCGATGTGTGTGCATCCTAGGCCGGGGGTGGGGTGGCTAAGAAGTGGATGGACCTTTCCTCTCTCTGTCTTTCCCCTGCTCTCTGGATACAGAGGAGCTTGATTCCATAGGGGGTTGTAGAGGTTGAACGTACAAGATGTTCGGGTCCCCGCATCACCACCCGGAGGGAGGAGAGCTTCTGGCAGCCAGGACCGCCTGCGCTGAAACGTCACGCGAGCAACATAGGACCCCCGGTTTCATTAAGCCATTGAAATTTTGGGTTGGTTTGTGCATCTGGAGTGACCAGAACAAAGACCGTTCGCAAACCCTGCATAGGAATGGTCCTGGGCAAGGGGTCTGAAGCGAGGCCTCGTTCCTGACCCGGGACCTGGTGCAGACCAGACCGGGCAGGGCGCTGGCGCTGACCACGAGGTAACCCAGTGAGAGGCAGGACTCTGCTTCTGGTCTTCGAGCCCGGTCCTTCCTGGAGTGACTTCAGACACAGCAGGGAGATGCAGTAATGACGGAGGTGGGATTTCTCCAGGGGCGGCATTCAGCCAGTTTGCAACGGTTCCGCAGAACCGACACCTAATGTTCTGTTGAGTTCGGGGAACCTGTTGTTAAAATGCCACTTGGAATCAGGATTCTCTTGAAGGTGGGCTCCTGGGCAGCTGCCCAACGTGGAAATTACACATGGACGTTCCTGACTCTTTTTACCGTTCATCTGCACAACAGTGTATTCTTTTTTTGTTTGTTTGTTGTTGTTTTGTATTTTTCTGAAGTGAGAAGCAGGGAGGCAAAGAGCAGGTAGGCAGAGAGACAGACTCCCACATGTGTCTGACTGGGATCCACCTGGCATGCCCACCAGGGGGCGATCCTATGCCCATCTGGGGCGTTTCTCCGATGGGACTGGAGCCACTCTAGCGCCTGAGGCAGAGGCCACAGAGCCATCCTCAGCGCCTGGGCCAACTTTGCTCCAATGGAGCCTTGGCTGCGGGAGGGGAAGAGAGAGACAGAGAGGAAGGAGAGGAGGAGGGGTGGAGAAGCAGATGGGCGTTTCTCCTGTGTGCCCTGGCCGGGAATCAAACCTGGGACTTCCACACGCCCGGCCAATGCTCTACCGCTGAAGTAACTGGCCAGGGCCTGCATAACAACATATTCTAAGTGCCCGTGGTAATGTTCATTCCGTTCATGGGGGAAAAAATTGCAAGTGAGGACACCAATCAAGAAGCAATATGGACATACCTTAAACAACAGTTTTACCGTTTTTTGCCAGGTATTATTTAATATTTTTTCATTAATATTTTACAACTCTTACTTATAACATAACACAATCCATCAATAGCTTTGTGTACCTCTTTTATTGTTCTTATTTAAGTATTAAATGCATCAAATAATAAACTACCTTTTGGTATATCTTTTTTTTTTTATACTTAGAACGGTCAGTAGGGCCGAGAACCGGTTGTTAAGTTCTTTGAGTCCCACCGACCGGCTTTCTCTCCTGTGAGGCAGGAGTCGCAGGTTTCGCCTTCAGGATAAAACGGTGGTGTTCCTTTTCTTTCTGAGTCTGTGGGCTGAGATGAATACCTGTGACATCACGACACAGCCATGCCATGTCACTCTTCTGCCGGGAGCCGGCGTCTCCTTGGCTCACTGCCTCTGACACCCAGGGAGTCCTGACGACGGAGCTTGGGCTGTCCCCCCAGCCCGGCTCTGACCTCGCTGCTCCTGGTCTGTGCTCTGCCCGCGGCCACCCTCAGAGCCCCGCTCACTGTCCCCCAGCCTCTTCCTCGTCCTCTGAGACCAGCCCTGCTCCCACGACCGGGCGCTGTGTCTCTGCCTCCCCTCTACTCACTGCTTCGCATCCGAGAACTTATCTGTTTATCCATTGCCTCACCACGAGATTGTAAATGGAGAAGAGTTTTAATTTTAGTTATTATTATTATTTTTTTACTTGTACAGCAGATCCAGGGACAGTATTTGGAGTATCCCAGGCACGTCACAAATATCTGCTGTTTAACAATACGGTGTCCTTGACCGAGATGGTGGTCGGCAGGTAGCCAGGCTGAGGGAATGAATAAAGAATTGAATCGGTGACGGAAGGGTTGGTGGAGGGATGGATGGGTAATTGAACCTCTTTCCCCGTTCACTGTCTCATAGTGACATTTTGGTCTTGCCCCCGCGTCACCCCCTGGCCCGTGACACTCCGTAGACCACAAGGGAGAGAATAGTGTCGCTGTAGATTTTAAATTAATAAGAGCAATGTTAGGCTTATAGCAAAATTGAGCAGAAAGTACAGAGAGTTTCCATATAGCCCCTGTCTCCGCACATGCACACACACACACGTACACACACGTACACACACACAACCCGGCTCCACTACCAACATCATCACATCGTGTACCAGTGGTGCCGTGTGACAACAGAGGAGCTGACACCCATACCTCACGATCACCCAAGTCCACAGCCCCCCCCCCCCCCCGCAACCACCGAGGCTCCTACCACGGCCATAGCTTTGCCCTTCTCCAGAACGCCCCATAGTTGGAGTAACACAGTGTGTAGAGTAACACAGACTGGATTCCTTGTACCACGCGCTGAAGTTTCCTCCGGGTCTTCTCGTGGGCGAGAGCTCGTTTCTTTTTAGTTCGGATGAATATTCATTTTCTGGATGTGAGCTGTTTTATTCATCCACTCACTTATTTTTTTTTTAATTTACTTTTTTGCTTTTTTTCTGAAGCTGGAAACAGGGAGAGACAGTCAGACAGACTCCCGCATGCGTCCGACCGGGATCCACCCGGCACGCCCACCATGGGGCGACGCTCTGCCCACCAGGGGGCGATGCTCCGCCCCTCCTGGGTGTCGTTGTGTTGCGACCAGAGCCACTCTAGCGCCTGAGGCAGAGGCCACAGAGCCATCCCCAGCGCCCGGGCCATCTTTGCTCCAATGGAGCCTTGGCTGCGGGAGGGGAAGAGAGAGACAGAGAGGAAAGCGCGGCGGAGGGGTGGAGAAGCAAATGGGCGCTTCTCCTGTGTGCCCTGGCCGGGAATCGAACCCGGGTCCTCCGCACGCTAGGCCGACGCTCTACCGCTGAGCCAACCGGCCAGGGCCATCCACTCACTTATTAAAGGACATCGTGTTTTTGTTTTTTCTTTTTCTCCGAGTATCGGCAACTATGACAGCTGCTGCCAGCATCTGCGTTCGGGGTTCTGGGTGCACATACGTCTTCACCTGCTTTGGGTAACGAGTCAGGAACACGGTTGCTGGATTTTAGGGCAAGAGTGTGTGTAGTTTTGTTAAGAAACTGCTGGCCTGTCTTCCACAGTGGCTGCACCACGTGGTGTTTCCTGCAGAGAGGAATGGGAGTTCCTGCTGCCCCACCCCCTCCCCAGCCTTTAGTGTTGCCAGTGTGTCGCACTGTGGCCATTCTAACCCGTGTGTGGTATCTCATTGTGGTTTTAATTTGCAGTTCCCTAACGCCCTATAACGTGGATACTTTTTTTTATCTTCTTACTTGCCAACTGTACGTCTTCTTGGCTGAGAAGTCTGTTAACTTGGACTTTTTGATTTTTGTGATTGAGTTGTTTATTTTCTTATATTAAAGTGTTAAGAGGTCTTTGTATATTTTGGATAGTAGTCTTTTTATCAGATTTTGTTTTGTTTTACCTTTTTTTTTTCTCTCCCCAGTCCGTAGCTTTTCTCATTCTTTTGAAATTGTCTTTCATATCCCAGAGCAGAAGTGTTTAGTTTTGCCAGATCGGGGCACAATTATGATCTAGGATGCGTGACGGTGCTCTAGCATTTTCATAAGTTCCCTTTATCAATGATTTCTTTCGTGATTGTGTCTTTGGTGTTGTTTTATCTAAAAATTCATCACTCTCACCCAGGTCAATTAAGTTTCCTCCTATGTTATCCTGCAGGAGTTCTTTAGCTTTGCGTTTTACATTTTGATCTGTGACTTATTTTGAGTTAATTTTTGTGCAGGGGCCATGCTAATCTTCTCTGTATCGTTCCAATTTTAGTATATGTGCTGCCGAAGCGAGCACGAGTTAATTTTTGTGAAGTGTGTGAGGTCTGCTTCTAGATTCATTCTGTTGCCGGTGGATGTCAGTTGTTCCAGCCACATCTGTTGAGAAGACTGTTCTTTCTCCATTGAAATGCCTTTTTCTCTGTGTCGAAGATCAGTGGACTATACTCATGTGGGTCTGTTCTGGGCTGTCTGTTCTGTTCCATTGATCTTTGCCTGTTCTTTCCTGAATACCACACTGTCCCGACGACTGTAGATCTTTAGTAAGTCCTGAAGTCACGTAGCATCAGTCCTTCAATTTTGTTCTCCTTCAGTATCGTGTTGGCTATTCTGAGTCTTTTGCTTCTTCAAATAAATTTTAGAATTAGATTGTCGATGTACAAAAATAAAACAAACCAATTTGTATTGTTTTAAATGAGATTGACTTGAATATATAAATCAGTTTGGGAAGACTGACACCTTGACCATATTGAATCTCCCTACCTATGAACATATGTTGAATGATTCTTTTATAACTTTCATCAGAGTCTTCTTCATATAGATATTTTGTTAAAAGTATAACTAACTGTTTCACTTTGGGTTGTTTTTTTTTCCAGAGACAGAGAGAGTCAGAGAGAGGGATAGACAGGGACAGACAGACAGGAACGGAGAGATGAGAAGCATCAATCAGTAGTTTTTCGTTGTGCATTGCAACACCTTAGTTGTTCATTGATTGCTTTCTCATATGTGCCTTGACTGTGGGCCTTCAGCAGACTGAGTAACCCCTTGCTCGAGCCAGTGACCTTGGGTCCAAGCTGGTGGGCTTTTTGCTCAAACCAGATGAGCCCACGCTCAAGCTGGTAACCTCAGGGTCTCGAACCTGGGTCCTCGGCATCTCAGTCTGATGCTCTATCCACTGCGCCACCACCTGGTCAGGCTCATTTTCAGGGTTTACTAATGCAAATGGTAAGGTGTTTTTAATTTCAAATTCCATTTGTTGGTTACTTACATATAAGAAAATTTCTGACATTTACATAGTAACCTTATATCTTGAAACCTTGATATTATCTCTTACTAGTCCCAGGAATTGTTTTGTTTGATTCTTTAAGATTTTATACGTAGAGGACCATGTCATCTGTGAACAAAAATGATTTTATTCTCCACCCTCCCAATCTGTATATCTTTTATTTCTTTTCCTTATCTTGTTGCATTGGCTAGGACTTTCAGTGTAATGTTGAAAAGCTGTGGTGAGGAAGGACACTCTTGTTTTGCTCCTGATGTTATTGGAAGAGTTTCTAATGTTTCACCATTAAGTATGATGTTAGCTAAAAAATCTTTGTATATGTATTTTATCAAGTTGGAGAAGTTCTCCCTCTATTCCTAATTTGATGAGAGTCTTTTACAATGCATGGTGTGGGATTTGTCAAATGCTTTTTCTGCAACTATGGAAATAATCATGAAATTTTTATTCTTTAGTCCAGGGGTCGGGAAAATTTTTGGCTGAGAGAGCCATGAGTGCCAAATATTTTAAAATATAATTCCGTGAGAGCCATACAACGACCCGTGTACATTACGCATTATCCAATAAAAATTTGATGTTGTCCCGGAGGAAAGCTGTGATTGGCTCCAGCCACCCACAACCATGAACATGAGCGGTAGGAAATGAATGGATTATCATACATGATAATGTTTTATATTTTTAATGTTATTTTTTTTTTTATTAAAGATTTTGTCTGTGAGCCAGATGCAGCCATCAAAAGAGCCACATCTGGCTCGCGAGCCATAGGTTCCTGACTCCTGCTTTAGTCTGTTGATTTTGTGGATTACATTAAGTAATTATCTTGACTATAGAATCATCCTTGCTTACTGATTGCAATCTGACTTGGTCATGGTGTCTAATTCTTTTTATAAATTGTTGGATTTGATTTGCTAATATTTTGTTGAAGATTTTGGCATGTATGTTTATTACAGCTATTGATCTATAGTTTTATTTTTTCTTGTAATGTCTTTATCGTTTTTGGATATTAAGGTGATGCTAGCCGTATGGAATGAGTTAGGAAGTATTACCTTGGCTTCTATCTTATGGGAGAGATTGGAAATCATTGGTTTTGAGATAATTGTAGTTATCTTCTTTCTTAAAAATTTTGTATAAACCTATCAGGGCTTGGTGCTTTCTGTTTTAAAAGATTATTAAGTATTGATTTAATTTCTTTAATAAATAAACCTATTTAGATTATTTATCTCTTCTTGTGTTATTTTTGGTAGATTGTGTCTTTGAAGAAACTAGTCCATTTCAACCAGGTTATGAAATATGTGGGCATAGAGTTATTTATAGTATTCCTTTATTATCCTTTTAATGTCCATGGGATCTGTAGTGGTGGCTCCTCTTTATGTCTTCTTTCTTTTTTTCTTAGCCTGTTTAAAAGTATATCAATTACATTAATCTTTTCATAGGACTGGCTTCTGTGTTTTTCAACTTCATTGATTTCTACTTTAATAATACATATATATTTTTTATTTTGGATTTAATTTGCTCTTCTTTTTCTAGTATCTGATGGTGGAAGATTAGATATTAATTCTAGATTTTTTTTCCTAATGTATTTAATAGTATAAAATTTCCTCTAAGCACTGTTTTCACTGCTTCCCATGAATTTTGATAAGTT
This sequence comes from Saccopteryx bilineata, assembly GCF_036850765.1. Lineage (NCBI taxonomy): Eukaryota > Metazoa > Chordata > Mammalia > Chiroptera > Emballonuridae > Saccopteryx > Saccopteryx bilineata. Next base: position 293,217,040 of record NC_089493.1, read on the forward strand.
GCATTTTATTTTTATCCAGTTCTTCGCTTTTTATTTGGTAAGTTTCTATCCTCATATCCTCAAGCTCAGAGAGCCCTTCCTGGCTGTGTCTAGTCTAATGAGACCATAAAAGGCCTTCTTCATTTTGTTATAATGATTTTGATATGTAGCTTTTTTTTTTTTTTACTCTTCCTTAGAATTTCTATCTCTCTGCTTAGATTGTCTGTCTGTTCTTGTATGTCATCCATTTTCCCATTAAAGCCTCTAGCTTATTAATCATGGTTTTAGAAATATTGCTTGTCTGATAATTCCAACCTTCCTGACCTGTCGGCCTCTGGTTCTGAGGTCGATTCAGTCTCTTCAGTGGGTGGTTTTTTGTCTTTTTTATGCCTTGTGCCTTATTTGTTGGAAGGTGGACGTGATGTAGTGGGTAGAGGAAGAGTGACAAGCAGGCCTTCTGTAGAGTGGCCCTCGGTGTGGGGGAGGGAAGTGTCTCCCGTCCTGTGACTGGTCTGTGTCTTCAGCTGAACGGGGCTGTGAACCTCACGGGTGTTTCTCAGTGGTTTCCCCTCAGGTGGGACAGGGCGGCGGGCGGGGCTGCAGGTGAGGGCTCCCCTCCCCATGGAGCCTTGGGGCTGGGGGGGGGGATGTTCATGGGCTTCTGCTCTGCTAAGTGACGATTCTCTGTGTCTGTCTGTCTCTCCAGTTTCAGGGGGAGCGATTTTCCCCTTCTCTGAAGGATCCAAGAAATGTTGTGAGTTTTTGATTGGTTAAGCTCTTTTTATTGTTGTTAAGATTGAGCGACAATTTCTGAATTCCTTACATGTCCAACCAGAAACGAAAAGTCCATTTATTTTAAAAAAAGAAAAAAAACGAATAGGACTGTAATAGTAGCCGAGGTATTTTTTGCAAAATATGATTGCATTTCACACCGTGCTCCAGATTCCTGGCTTTGCAGTGCAACGGTGGGCGCTGCCCTGGGGTCGCTCGGCAGTCTGGCTGGGCAGCGAAGCTCACTCGGGTGGGAGGCGAGGTCTCCGGGTCTCCGCCACCTGCCCCCAGCGTGGTTCATCCGGTCATGTCTCTGGCTTTAGCCCTGGAGCCATTTGAGTTTGGAATTCATGCTTTAGGCTTTGCTGTTCTCTCATCCCACCTTCCCTGAACCTGCCTGGGGTTAACGTTGGGTATTTGATCTCAGAACGAACCCCTAGTTCCAAAAACGCTTCAGGACAAGATGTAGCATGCCGTCTGTCCCTAGTCCCCACCCGCTGCCTTTGATCACAACACCAGGCTAACAACAGATCAGACTGAGCCTCCTCCGGCTTTTCTCGGCGGGGCTGGGGGGCCGGCACAGCAGAAGGTCCTCACATCAGGGCATCTGTGGGTTCCCAGCCCTTTCGCCTCCTCCCGCCCCTCCTGAGCGGAGTCCTGGGGTGACCGTGTGAAGCGCCCATGTCACACCAGGCATCCCTATGACGACACTCTGCGGGCTCCCTGCCCTGTGAACCCCGAGCCTGTGCAGCTGCAGTCACTGCCCCCCAACTGCGCAGCCTCCGCCCTGCTGTGATTCAGGGAGTCACTAGGAGCTCTGGGCGGAAAGCTCTGGCCCCACGTGGATCCTCTCCGTGGATGAGACTGCCCGTTACTCTAAAATCAGCGCCTTCTCTTGGATAGACTTCCTAGGAATAATCACAGCATTTCGCTGGCAAGGGAATAAACACAAAAGCCCACAAAACCAGGGAGTGGGCATCAGGTGGGGGGGGGCTGATCTGCAGTTGGAGAGGAGGAGTGAGACCCGGGGTGTTCAGACAGAAAGGGAACACAGGCCCCGCCCACCTGCCTCTCCCCTCACCCGAGGCAGACGGGACAGCTGCTGACAGAATGGTGGCTGAAAGGGTCATCCCGTGAGAGGGCTGGGGACGGGATTTAATCACAGCCTGCCGGTGCCAGGGTTGGCGGCAGAGGGCGGCCACTGAGGCCCACAGCTCCGCTTCCTTGCTGGAATTTCTTCCTTCCATCATGCCGGGGCCCTGGGGTGGCGGGGGTCCCTGTCACCTCTCCCTTTCTCCTGGAGTCCAGAAGGGACCGCACTTAAACAGAGCTCAGTGTGGAGAGGCGAGTGTGAAGGTAGAGCTCACATGTCCCTAGGACCCCCGGGAAGGGCCTCCGCGGCCTCTGTGACCCAGCCTCCGTCTCTTCACGACCTGCTTTAACCCTTCCCACTGCCCTGGGGACAAGGGCCGACCCTGGGGCCCTGCCTGGCCGCTCTCCTCGCTGCAGCTCTCCCCCCTTCCTGGAGTAGTGCCCCCCACCCCCGCCACCCCTCCCCCCGTCGCTCTTCCATCCCTCCGCTCCAGGACCCCTTACAGAAGCCTCGGGCATCAAGGGGAGAAGGAGAGAGGGGCCCGTGACCTCTGCCACCCCGCAGCCCAGGCATGATGGAGGGAAGAAATGAAAGCAAGGAGTTGGTGTTTACTAAGCACACGTTCTGTGCCAGGCCCTGGGTGGGGGCGGGGGGCAGGGGTTACCTGCTTTCGGAAGCAAGAGGCCAGAACTGTGCGGAGGATGGAGAGAAGGAGGAAAAGAGAAAAGGAAGAGGATCCATCACTCATTCTCAGGTGTTCCTCAAGGACGTGACCCACCCTGAAGCCCAAAGCCCTTGGGATGGATCTCAGGAAGAACAGCTGTGTGGGGAGGGGGCGGGGTCTCAGAAGCTTCAGTGCTTTCCGATTGGAGGCTGGAGGACCAGCTCCTCCCCTGGTGCCGTGGGGGACCGGGCTCCACGCCCTTGGGGACAGAGTGGCTAAGGGTAGTTGTGGCGAAAGGCAGGGGTCAGGTGGTTTTGTCCTGGGGAGTCCTCTCCGGCCGCTTTCTGGGCATGATTCAGATTCAGAAGCAGTTTGTTCACAGGTGCTGGGAAGACCCACTCACTGGGCTGTTTTGGGAAGGACATCTGGTGGAGTTCCAGGTCAACGCAGGGGGAAGTGACTCACCTCATTTGCAAAATGAGGCTTAAGCACAGTGACTAGGGTTGTTGAGGGGGTGGAATGTGCTGTGTGGCATTCGGTCATGCACGAGTCTTTCCTGTTTAGTGCTGACCTCTCTCGTGAGTGGGAGGCAGACCCATACCATGACCTCTCAATATTGTTCCTTCCTATTCCTGCTTTCTGATGGGGGGTGGGGGGGGGAGAGGGAGAGAGAGACACACACACACACACACACACACAGACACGGAGTGAGAGACAGAGAGACAGAGACAGAGACACAGATAGAGAGAGAGAGAGAGACAGAGAGAGAGAGCAAGAGCACTCTGAGATCATTTTAATCGCCCCCTCTCTCCTGAGGGAGGGAGAGAAGCAAAGGTCCTTCTTCAACCCAGCACTGCTGCACTGTGATACAGACTCTCAGAGATGTTCGTGTTGTGATGTATTCTTTTTCTCCATTGATTTTAATTAAGTTCCCGAGCTGTCTTCAAGCCTGGGGAGCGGGAACAAAACACGAAACCATGAGAGCCAGATGCTTTTCTTCTGCAATTGAGTTTTTCCAGGTTCTCAAAGTGCTTCACGGAGAGAATGAGGGTAGAGCCCAGAGGCCGAGGCGTTTCCGCAGCCCCAGCGGTCCCCAAATAATAAACAGAGAAATTAAAATCCGGTTAAGAAAAATCACAGAAGTCATTACAGCTTGGCGGCTGACGGGGACTTTGATCAAATCTTCTATGCAATTTCACAGTTTCTGGGGGAATCACTGAGCCGGCATTGATCACATTCCTACCAGGCGGGCTGTTTTTTTCCCAGGAGACACTGCTCGGGAGAGCACAGGACCCGTCCCTCCCAAACCAATTCCGTCTTTTGATCTAAGCTCATGTTATGGTTTTTAAGGGGAATGTGATGGCGGCTTCTGGACCTATTACTTAGGCACCTGTCAGGCCGTTCCGGAGAGCTGGAAGGCCAGTGAGGTCCCAGAGCCAGTGCCTGAGTCTTAGGCCAGAAAGAGGCCACTCAGCAGAACTTCCCGGCCAGGCCAGCATTCACAGTCCCTTGTAGGAGCAGGAAGGTTGAAGAGGAGAGTGCCCCCGGGGCCAGCCAGTGACCGGACAAGAGAAATGCAACATGGTGACCATAGCCCCAGACAATAGTTAGCATGAGGGAATTGTGCCCTTGGCGATGTCAGAGGTTCTGAATTTTCCAGAAGCCAGAAACTAGGTGCTTTCAGTAATATGAAGACCCCCAAAACCTTCATTCGAGTATTGGCAACCAATTCAAGGAGCTGGTTAACACAAATACATCTGCAGGGTGGATTTTAGCACTGGACGCCTGACGTGTGGAGGAAGGCTGAGCGCTGATTAAAGCACAGACACCGCCACCTGCCCACTGCAGCTGGGTGAGGTTGGCAAGTATTCTGAATTCTTTGTCATAATTACCTTATAAAGTATCATTCATAACGAGAGTGTGTCTGTCACAGAGTACATTAAATGTAAAGGGCCTGTGAACAGCATGTAACCCATCAATGCTGTAACTGTCAATGTTGTTGTCATCACCATCACCACCACCATCATCATCACCACCACCACCATCGTTGTCATCACCACCACTATCATCATCATGTCATCACCACCATCATCATTGTCATCACCATCATCATCATTGTCATCACTACTATCATCATGTCATCACCACATCATTGTCATCACTACCATCATCATCATTGTCATCACCACCATCATTATGTAATTACTACCACTATCATCATTGTCATCACCACCACCACCATCATTGTCATCACCACCATCGTTGTCATCACCACCATCATCATGTCATCACCACCACCATCATCATTGTCTTCACCACCATCATCATTGTTGTCATCACTACCATCCTCATGCCATCACTACCATAATCATCATCATCACCACCATCATCATCATTGTCATCACCACCATCATGTAATTACTACCACCATCATCATTGTCATCACCACCATCAATATCGTTGTCATCACCATCATCTTCATTGTCACCACCACCATAATCATGTCATCACTACATCATCATGTCATCACCACCACGTCATCACCACCATCAACATCATTGTCATCACCACCGTCATCATTGTCATCACCACAATAACCATTGTCATCACCACTATCATCATCATGTCATCACCACTATCATCATTGTCATCACCACATCATCATTGTCATCACTACCATCATCATCATTGTCATCACTACCATCATTATGTCATCACTACCATCATCATTGTCATCACCACCATCATCATGTCATCACTACCATCATCATGTCATCACTACCATCAACATTGTCATCGCTACCATCAACATTGTTGTCATCGCTACCATCATCATGTCATCACTACCATCATGTCATCACCACCACCATCATCATTGTCATCACTACCATCATCATGTCATCACCACCATCATCATCATCGTCATCACCACTATCATCATCATGTCATCACCACTATCATCATTGTCATCACCATATCATCATTGTCATCACTACCATAATCATCATTATCACCACCACCATCATCATGTCATCACCACCACCACCATCATTGTCATCACTACCATCATCATCATTGTCATCACTACCATCATCATGTCATCACCACCATCATCATCATCGTCATCACCACTATCATCATCATGTCATCACCACTATCATCATTGTCATCACCATATCATCATTGTCATCACTACCATAATCATCATTATCACCACCACCATCATCATGTCATCACCACCACCACCATCATTGTCATCACTACCATCATCATCATTGTCATCACTACCATCATCATGTCATCACCACCATCAACATTGTTGTCATCGCTACCATCATCATGTCATCGCTACCATCATGTCATCACCACCACCATCATCATTGTCATCACTACCATCATCATGTCATCACCACCATCATCATCATTGTCATCACTACCATCATCATGTCATCACCACCATCATCATCATGTCATCACCACCATCATCATTGTCATCACCACCATCATCATCATTGTCATCACTACCATCATCATGTCATCACCACCATCAACATTGTTGTCATCACTACCATGATCATGTCATCGCTACCATCATGTCATCACCACCACCATCATCATCATTGTCATCACTACCATCATCATGTCATCACCACCATCATCATTGTCATCACTACCATCATCATGTCATCACTACCATCATCATGTCATCACCACCATCATCATCATTGTCATTACTACCATCATCATGTCATCACCATCAAGATTGTTGTCATCACTACCATATCATGTCATCACCACCATCATCATCGTTGTCATCACCACCATCATCATTGTTATCACCACCATCAACATCATTGTCATCACCACCATCATCATGTCATCACCACCATCAACATCGTCATCACCACCAACATCATTGTCATCACCACCATCATCATGTCATCACCACCATCATCATTATTGTCATCACCACCATCAATATCATTGTCATCACCACCATCCTCATGTCATCACCACCATCATCATCGTTGTCATCACCACCATCATCGTTGTCATCACTGCCATCATCATGTCATCACCGCCATCATCATCATCGTTGTCATCACCACCACCATCATCATCATCATCACCATCGTCATTATGATGCTGTGATTTATAATAACTATGTGTCTGGTCTTCATCTTTAATGCTGGCACAGCGCTCCTAAAATCCTGGCATTTCCTTCAATGAGAATGAAAAAGGTTTTGTTATGTTAACGAAGCAACCTTTGGAAAGCTCCAAAGGATGAGGGCTCTGTGCCAGGGGGGCCAACCAGGTGACCAGAGGGCAGGAACTCTCATTTCCACCATCAGACCTCAGGGTATGGTGTTCAATCATCAATGGCTGATAATTCAATCAATCAGGCACATATAACGGAATCTCCATAACAGCCCAAGAGGACCCAGTTCTGAGAATGTTCTGGGTTGGCGAACACGTGGGGATGTGGGGGGGGGGGGCTGGTGCACTCAGAGAGGAGGGCATGGAAGCTCTGTGCCCTCTCTCTGCCCCTTACCTACATCTCTTCCATCTGGCTATTTCCTGAGTTTCAGCTTGTCACACTAAACTGGTAACCTAGTAAATCCGCTGCTTCTTTGAGTCCTCTGAGCAGGTCTAGCAAATTAATGGGGCCCCAGTGGAGAGTTGTGGGAAGCTCAGATCTTCAGCGGGGGGGGGGTCAGTCTGAAGTCAAGGTGGCCATCTGAACTTGCTACTGGAGTCTGAGGTGGAGGGAGGAGGTGGTCTTGTAGAACTGAGCCCTTCATCGGTGGGACCTGCCGCCGTCCCCAGGTAGGTAGGGTCAGAACTGAGTTGCATTGTAGGACACCCAACTGGTGTGTTGGAGCCTTGCTCTGGGGGACCCATCCGTTGGAATGGGGTGCAGAATCTTAATCCTCATCAGTAAAACCTGGTTTTCTCAGTATTTCCAATAGGCCACAGTGTCCCATTTGTATCTGTGTGAGTCCCTGGTATCTTTCCCTTCAGAGACATGTGGAGCTACCACGTTCACCACCCTTACTTTAATGAAGACATTTGTCATCAACTCCCACGTAAGGGAATTTGGCCACACTAGCTAAACACCCCCAAGGGGAAATGAAACAGGCCCATGGCCCACGAGCTGCTCTGGGCTCCCTGTCATGGTCCACAGCTCTGGTGGCTTGGCTGGTGATCAATTCTGAGGAAACAGAGAAACCTTCTCTACACGTTTCGGGAACGTGTCCGCCAACAGGATCACCTGGCAAAGATGGTGGAATAGTAGAATGGAGCCTGGACGTGGATGCGATCCACTGATTTACTCGGACTTGCCCGCCTTTACTTGTCCTTGTTTGTGTGTTTGTGTTGTGTGAATTCAGTTCTGTGAGTTCCATCAGACGTGTCGGCTGTGTGCCCATTACCCCAGTGGGGACACTGAGCAGTTCCGACACGGAAGGTCCCCGGTTACCCTCTTACACCCACACCCCCTTCCTGCCCCACCCCAGCAATCTGGATGAGGGTGGGGGTGCCTTGTTCTGTAAAGCAGGGACTGTTCCCAGACTTCTGCACAATCACCCTGCCAGGCACTGAGCTAAAGCACTTCACATGTATCCGCTGATTTGGTCTTCAGGGCCCCTCATGGGACAGGTTCCCCATGGGATAGTGGCCTCGTTATCCTCCGCTCCAGGAACTGGGGTTCACTACGGGGCGGGAGGTGTGATGGTGAATAAGACAGAAATAAGAGCGGCGTGAGTGATACCCGGCGAAGTCATGGTTTGTGTCCAGGTCTCCGTGATTCAGGGAGCCACACACTGGTGACTGGTGAGTCCCCACTGACTTTCTGGTCCCCAGCCCAGAGTCCTCAGTAAGAGGGCACCAAGCAGCCCCTGTCACAGTGGGTGGCCGTGTGCCTGAAGTCTGCCGTCTCGGCTCTCAGCCCCACCAGGGCGCACCCCTTCCCTTGGCGTGTTTTCTTACCGTTCCTACTCCGATGTTAGTCCATGGCGGCGTGAGATGTGAGAACTCCGGTGAACGGCCAGCCACGGGGCAGGAACTCAACGAAGCCTTAATCATCACGCCGTAGAGAGCTTAACCGTGACTTTAGAGACTCCACCTGCGGACAGCTCCTGCTCCAGGCGGGAGAAGGCAGGTCCAGGAGGGGCGGGTGTCGCGTGTTTGGGCTGGACGCTGGCTGGTTAGCGAAGAGCGGACGTCCCGAGGGATGGCCTCAGGCCGTGGGGGTGGTGAGTGCAGGAGCCCTGGGCCTCTGGTCTTCTGGAAGATGACTTCGCCATCTGGAAGCCCAGTGGTCAGCGCTGGCCCTCCGGATCTCCCGTTGGAGGGTCTTGAATTAATTCTAGGCTGACACCACGTGCTGAAATGGAATTATGAGATACCCCTGGACTCCCTTGGACGGGTCCAATCTTAGGGAGCTTGAGCTTTTAAGAAACCCTCCCCTTCCCCATCCGATTTAATTTGGGGTGTGCTTTGGGCCGGCTTTCGATTTTGTCCTATCGGGGAAGGGCTGAAGACTCGAGAGGAGGAGAGGAAGGGTCAGCCCTCTCTCGGGATGGACGCGACTTCACACGTGCTACAGCCTCTCTCGCTGGTCCCGTGCCTCCCACGCCACTGACTGAGCAACCGATAGCCCTTGTCTCAGTTCCCCCACGTGACCGTGACAACAACCGTCTGAGACAGAGCGCTCAGCGTTTCTGGCTCACATCTCGGGGATGTGGAAGTGGAGGCACGCTGCCTAAGTCAGATCAGGGGCTCCACACACGACCTGTGTGGGTGCCCCACCCCTGAAGGAGCCAGGGGGAAACTGAGGAATAAATAGTCTTTGTTCCGTTTCAGAAACCAGATCGCGGAGTTCCCAGGTCCCCCAGCGGCGGGGCCACTTCCTGCCAATGAACCCGGGGAGCACATTTGACAGGTTGGGGGTCACTGGGGACAGCGTCATCCTGTCTTTTCAGCCAGCCTGCCCCCATCTCTAAACGGGTGTCCTTTGCAAATAACTGGTTGTTCTGTGTCACCCCTCACTATTCCTGTTTACCAGGTAAGTTGTCTGGGGCCCAGAGAGTGCAGGGACATGCCCCCCCCCCCCCCAGGCTCACACAGCAGGGAGCACCAGAGCCCGGGTTCGAACCCGGTGCTCACAGCTCCGGAGGACAGCTCGCTCTCTCCCTGCCTCTCTCACTCCCTCTCTCTCTCTCTCTGTCTGCCACACTGCTCCTCTCCTTATTAGAAACACAAGGTAATTAAGCACACCCGGCTTGCAGTTATTCAGAACGCACCTGACACCACCGTCTACCCAAGATGCCACCCGTAATGGCGCAGTGACAGGGGAGCTGCCCTGCGGCTGGCGCGAGAGCCCACCACCAGACTCCGCCGTCAGCGCCCGCGCGGCATCTCGCTCGTCGCCTCCGCAAGGCACGCTGCCGGCAGGATCAAGAGGGAGGTGAGGGGTCTGCTGTCTTCCTCAGGCACAACACACATTACACGCCATTCCTGTCACAGCCCAGACGATGCCCAGCAAGGCCGGCCGCGTCCTGGTGACAGGAGGAGAGGTCACTCATCTGTATAACACTTGGCACTTCATCTACATCTGCTCATCCGGGCCTTGTAACAGCCCCTGTGATGGGGTAGAGAGCCGGACCGTTCTCACCACCCCATTTCACAGATGGGGACCCTGAGGCTCAGAGGCGTGGTGCGACAGGCCCTAGATAACCCCCTCTAGGACTAGTGGAGGCAGGACTTGACCCCGGGTCTTCTGACTTCATATCCCCTGAGATCCTTATAACACAGAGGTCTCTTCATTCATTCATTCATTCATTCATCCATTCATTCATTCATTCATTCATTCAACACACACCGAGTGAGCACCTACCTCGGGCCAGGCACTGGGCGAGGTGCCAGAGGAAATGGATATGGAGACCACCTGTGTCCCCTGCTCTCCCAGAGACCAGAGCAGGGGTCTCCCTGTGCGGAAAACAGCTGTGTCAGGCTTGCTCGCTGGTTTCCCGGCTGCAAGCACTTTGCACGGTTAGTGCGGGAGCACGTGGCAGAAAGCCAGGTGTGTGTCTCTGTGAAAAGCTACGGGTGCTGCCCCTCGGGAGTGACTCTCCCAGATGGCTCTCCCGCCACTGCGAGGTGCAGTTCCCTGACTCCCTGCGCTGTCACCGAGAGGGGCGGTGTTCCTGATTCCTGCCCCCCACTGCGAAAAGCTGCTTTTCCTTTGCTTCTTCGCCCGCCCGTCTCTGCGAGCTTCCAGTAAACGGGAATGGCCCGATGTTTCCCGGCTCCTCCGCAGTTCCTGTACTGCTGCCCGCATCCAGTGCGAACCCGCCTGGTCTTGGCCACCGGCATTATACTCGCCCAGGGTGACTCTGCCCCCAGGGGACGCTGGGCCAAGTCTGGAGACATCTTGGGTTGTCACAGGAGATGCCACCGACATCTAGTGGGTGGCAGCGCGCTGGGTTTGCAGGGATGTCGGGCCCTGAGCAGAGCAGCGGCCCCTCTGGCTGCCGAGGGCAGAGAGGGCGGGGCGTGGGCACAAGTAGGAGACAGGGTAGGAAGACATTTTAGTGCCGAGAGACAGGCTGGCACGCATGGAATAAGAAGTGGGCAGAAGTGAGAGCTATTTAGGAGGCAAACCGGTCAGGAGGCAGTGATGGGTGTTGGGCTTTGGTGCGGGGGGTGGGCAGTGCGTTGCTCCCCCCTGGGGGCCTGATCTTGTGTTCGCTTGTGCACAGCCCTGGAGACTGCTCCCCCTGGGTGGGGCTGCTGGCCTCGCCCGCCCCTCCCTGCCCCTGAGAGGCCCTGTCCCTGCTCATGGTCCCAGCTGCCAAGCACTGGAGCAATAATGATGCCACTTTGCTCTGCTGACAGCCCTCTGTTTGTACTCTCAGATGCCTCTAACTCACAGATAATTAATGTCAGCCGGCTGTCACCACACCCTGGCTAATCACAGTGCGTGGGGTGGGGGTGGGGGGGAGGCACTCCGCTCGATGAGCAGCCCAGGGACCTGTCAGACCCGGGAAAGGGCGCGTCACTTGCCCGGTTGCTGGAGGACTGCTGTTGAATTTTAGCACGTCTGTCTGCTTGGCAGGCGTTGACAGTCTTCATCCCGGGGAAGGCAGACTTCAAGGTCACGGCTGCAGGTCCAGGGACCCCGGTGGGCAGAAGGAGAGGGAATAGGACGGGTGTTTGCTCCCGACAGGTGTGGACACTGCCCCTTGTTTCCTGGGTGTGAGCCACAACGGCCGATGGTCCCATTTCAGGCTCAATCGCCACGCTCGACACTCAGAGAATACGGTGCGTCTGCCCGGGACCGAAGTGCTCTCAGCAGCCACACAGAAACACTCCCCAGACATTCCAGTCTCCCTCTGCCTGTGACCACGCAGGTCCTTCTGCTGGGACGCAGTGTCTTCATCTCTAACATCCACACCCACTGCCACATGGTCCACGAGGTGAGACTCATCTAACACCCCTCTCCCAGGAACTGGCACCCTGCCTTCTGCACTCCGACAACGCGTTGTGTGAGCCTCTAGGGCATTTGCCATCCATCCATCCATCCATCCATCCAACCATTCATCCATTCATTCATTCATTCATTCATCCATCCATCCATTCAAAAGCTCAGCACCGCGCTCCCACTGGGCTCGCTCTGGGCGAGGAAAGACGGCTCAACAAGGCAGACACAGTGGGTCCCGAGCACAGCCTGCAGGGCGTTGTTAAATAACGAGGATGCAGAGAATTAATTAATTAACTAAGGTGTGAGCCTTCCTCTCCAGGATGTGTTTTTGATGTCAGTTTCTCCCTCTCCCTCTTTCCCTTTCATGTCTGAAGCGGGTGACACATCCACACAGTGTGAACACCTGAGGGCAAAGCACGGTCTAGGCAGTGACCACGCCCCGCCCCTCCCACCCCACCCTCCCCCGTACCCCGCCCACGTGGCTGCTGGTCTCCCCTCCTGAGCGAGCCCCCTTCCAGGCTTGCTTCCTGCAAACGCCAGCCGATGGGAAGATGCTTTCTCATCTTCCTCCTTTTGTTCCGAAGAGAACGGGATCTGCCTGCCGGGAGAAGACGAGAACGTAGCGCCGCTGAAGCGAGGGTTTGTGGGACCCGGGCCGCAGGGAGCGGTGGGTCCTGAGGGGCCTGAGACGCCACCTTGAGGATCTTTGGAGTGTGGGCACCTTCCGGGTGATCTCTCAGCTATTTCCCCACGTCGCGGCGCTTGCAGGGAAATGACAGACCCAGCCCGAGTTGTCGGGAGCCGTCAATCGACTTCATTAGAAACAGAACCACAGCCACACCTGCCCCCGTCCCCCACCGAAAATGAAGAAAAATGAAACCCGAAGCCGATGTCACACCGGGGCTTGGTGTCACGTGGGCAGGCAGCTGCCTCTCCTGTTTTCTCCTCCGTTTATTTTCTGGGAAACAGTCACCGGCTCGCAGAAGAGCTCTCCCCTTTGTCAGCAACCAGCCCTTGGAACCAAATTGCTGGCTAAAAATAATGTATTTTTTTAAAAATTTTTATTAAAAATCGCTTTACGTTGGTGCCTGTTGCTCAGACAGATTCACGTGTGGATAACCACCCAGTAGGGCTCGCTGTGGATAAGTGATGAATTAGTTTAATCAGAAATGGATTTAACAGCACTGCAGAAAATAAATTTGGGAGATTTTTCACAATCTGGTTGTCTTCCCCGATTCTTCGTATTTATATTTAGTATTCAATGAAGACGAATAGTGACGACCGGACAGTCAATCACACGTCCCCGAAGCAGATGCATCCCACCCGTGATAGAGACCGACGTGCCCTCCCATCGCTCCGGAACGTTTCCGGTTGCCGAGGGCAGAATTCGCTGGGAAGACGCATGCGCAGAGAGCCTCTTCCCCCAAACGCCAGCGGGGCATCCTCGGCTGGGCCGCGGAGGAGCCCAGGGCTGCGGTTAGCCGGTCCTCATCCGAGGCCCGTGGATTTGACGTCTACTGTGTGCAGCCACTGCACCGGAAAGATAGAACCCGATGTGTCAGAAAGGGCTCTCAGCCCTGCTCGTGCTCCCAGCCGATTTGACCTGAAGCAAGAAAGACCTCCTTGTTGTAGCTGATGTCCCAGAGCAAGCGATTTTTCAACCAGCGTTCCCTGAGCGTTTTATATAAACATGCAATACCTAGCTGGGCAAGTCAGGGGCACTGACCTCTTTTCCCGTAGATTGTCAAAAAAAAAAAAAAAAAAAAAGACAACAGCCAACACAACAATAGCCATTCGGTGTGAATGTATCAAAATTATACCTATTGTTTTTGTCAGATGGCAAAATAAAAAGAAAGTTGCAGTGATTAATTTAGGGATTTATTTGAGCGATTCATTGATGTGTGCCAGGAGATGAAAGGGTTGGAAATCTCTGTCCCAGAGGGATATCCCTCTGTGGCATTTGGGAAGAGAAATGGCAGGTCCAGGGTCGTGAGGAGAGCAAGTAACAGAGAAAGTGGATTGGCAACAGACACAGACGCAGGCTGAGCCGGGGCACATCGTGACACAGACACGGTGCTGAACGTCCCTGAGAGGCTGAGAGCGTGGCATGTGCACGTCACATGCCACAGTGTGTGCCCAACATGTCCCTAACTTTCCCACATCTCTGACAGAGAGAGGGTCTCAGGCTCTCAGCACTGCCCTGACCATGACATTTAGCCATAACAACGTTTAATTTTTCATTGTATTTGTCTGAATGGCTACTTTTTTTTTTTTTTTTTTTTTTTTTTTGCTAGAGGCAAGTAATCCCAGTTCTTCATCTATAGTAGTGATCTCAAGTGTCCTTTAAAAAATATATTTTGCGGGGAGGGGTGGGGGTGGTAATGAATCAAAGGAAAGATAATACGTCACCTTAATAATCGAACAGAGGATAAAAGGATGGCAGACGCCGTGAAAACAGCATTCAGTTGAGGAAATAGACCTTACGTTGGTGTCCGGTGTGAGCAGAGCGCTGAAGGGTCAGGCAGGGACGGGAAACACTCAATAGGCGTCTGTTTTGTTCTAAGGATTTCAGGTGCCTTACATAAATGAATTGAACTCCCGCTTCAGTTTATCAACAAATGAGGTCAATAGCTCCCCTTGTACCCGCCCAAGTCACTAATGAAAAGGTTTCCTGGGGCAGGACCAGGGGCAGAGCACTGTGACTGCTCCAGACAGACCTCCCAGCTTGATGCCAATCAGTTATTAGCACCGAGGGCGGGCCGGCTGGTGTGACTTGTTCCGGCTTCGCCTCATCCCAGGGTCTCAGGGAAGGAAAGGGTGGCTCCCCAGGGTTGTGGCTGCCCCTGGAACCCCGGGGGTGGGGTAGACCCTGCAGCGTCCAGACACCTTCTTCTTCACTAAACCAGTATCACCAGCTTTTCTTGATCAAGACATTGCTCTGGGTGGATGGGGCTGACACTAGCCGCTGGGATTAATAGGCTCCCCCCCCCTCAACCCCCACTCCCTTTTCCATTTATTTGGAGAATCTCATTAAGGCAGGTTTCCTTCAGGAAATTGATGCTTTAATATTCTGCATTGTCAGCTGAGGGCCTAGATTTTATTTCTTGAATAACATTTAATTAAACGTGCAGGAGACTTTTCCCTGACGCATGGGTGATCAGCGCCCAGCCCATCTCTGCTGCTCTTTGGAAAATCAGCAGAAAGCCAAGTTGGGGGCCAAATTCCTGCAAAACAATCAAGTTTATGGCCCGTGCCTGTGCGGTCATTAACGTCCAGGGTCCTGCTGCCGCAGCCCGTTTCAGCTGCCCGGACCGACGAGGCATGCCGTTTTGCAAATTCTGGTTTCTGAACTACTACAAGCTGTATTTTGTCCAAAAGGTATCCCAGAGAGAACTCTCCTAGACCGGGATGCGAGGGCCAGAGGTGGCGCACGTCCCAGTTTTGTAAATAAAGTTTTATTGGGACCCAGGCGTGTGCATCTGCTTATGGGCTGTCTGGCTGCTTTTGGATGTAACAGCAGAACCGCCAGCGCTGTGGCTTGAGCAGTAAGAACAGGCTGAGCATCCTCCAGCCATCGTGGGCTTAGGCTGAGCGCCACACACTTTACCTAATTTCACCTGGTCTCCCAGCCAATGTTTACAGAGCACCTGCGCTGACAGAGTTTTAGGTGTGAGGCTGAAGCGCTGGATGGGATGAATGAGGACCCCGCTTTATCCGCTGAAGAAGAGAGAAAGACAATGATCAGGTGCCCGCGTAAATGTACAGGCAAGAGTGTTTCAGATGGCAGCACGGACCCTGAAGGAAAGAACTCAGCTTGATAATTGCACAAGGGCATGTGTGTGTGGCAGTGTTCGATCAGGTGGTCAGGAGGGCTTCTCTGAGGAGGTGACATTTGAGGTGAGCTGGGATTGACGGGTAGGAGCCAGATAGGGCAAGGCCTGCAGGGAGAGAGCATTCCAGGAGGGGGATCGGCAGGTGCGGAGGGCTGGTGGGAACGGGGAACGGAGGAGGGAGTGTAGCGAGACCAGTGGGAAGTGAGGCCAGCGGTGGGAGGGGCCCCACTGTGGGCTGTGCTGTGCTGTGTGGACTTTATTATAACTGAGATGGCCCACGTGGGAATACTGACCTAATTTACTTTTTAAAAACGTAACTTTCCGCCACATAATCATGCGACGGGTGTTTTATAACACGCTCTGGAGCGTGCCGAGCGAAGGTGAGATGGTCCAGCCCGAAGCTGGAGAGGCCAGTCGGCACGGGACCACCGACAGAGCATTCCCACTCTGGGGATAGTCCTCCCTGACCCCCACCACCCCTGTCCGTGAGTCCCCACTGGCCTGTGCCTCTCAGCCTCCACGGCCGCTGGGGGGGGTTGTGTGGACACCCGGTCCTGCCTAAGTTTCACCTGCGTCTCAGGACAGAGGGTCCCTGTGAGTGTGTGGGGCTGGGGCCAGAAAGAGAGGGACCCTCTTCCAGGTCACAGCGCCGCCGCCGTGCTGGGGGAAGCCCAGCTCCGGGAGGAACACGGAGAGCGGGGACCCCAGGGACGTACACCGTGAGTGAGCTGCCTCGGAGCAAGAGGACTGCCCGCTGCCGGCTTGCGGTGTGACGTTGGGCCAGTTCCTTCCCTTCCCTGGCCCGTGTCCACAGGGAGGGAGGAGGGCAGCAGTGTGCGCCCAGGGGCCCCTTCTGCTTCCTGGCCTCGCACTCCCGGGAGCGCCCACAGGTTAGCCCAGCGGTTAGCCTCCTGGCTGGAAGGCAGTCCTGCTCAGAGCCCCACCCAGGGTCGGCCTTCAGCTTCGACGGGAAGTCGTTTCTTCTGGGGCAGCCCTGAGCTCTGAGCCAGGCGACGGAGGGGACCAGGGTCTGTCTGTCGGTTTGCTCCCGACGCCGGGCGCCTGGTGCGGCCTCCTGAGGGCTCCCCGCCTGGCTGACACTCCTCTCGCAGGGGTGACTCCCAGTGACGGCTGTACCCCCCGCCGCCTCCGCACCTGCTTTCCGGAGAAGAGCCAGCTGGTCTCTGCCGCTTCTTGGCACCTGGCGCGGTGCCCCCTCCAGGACTCAGGGTGCTCCGTCTCTAACTTGGGCCCACGATGCCCGCTGCCTGGGGCGCGGGGATGACGCCTATCGATGACTCAGCACAGGGAGCGCACAACGTGTGTTTTATCACATTCTAGCAACCGCTGTATTAAAAACGATGGTTTCGTCGCATCTCAAGAAACCAGAGACGTTTGTGTGACTTCCTCTCTGGGCTGTGCAGGGGCACCCCCTCCACCGAGGTCTTCCTCCGGGGGGCCTGCAGCTCAGGGCCGGGGGCCTGAACAGAGCCCGGCAGGGCCCAGAAGAAGGAGGCAGGTGGCTGGGTTGAGGGTGTTCGGGTTGATCTATGACGCCGTTCCTGGGAAGGATGGCTTCAATTCGGCCCTGGAAGTGCACGGCCTAAGCCATTCTGCACATCCATCTCGGGGCCTGTCAAACATTTCACGGGCGCCCGCCTGGCCCGGGGGACGGCTTCTGAGCTGTGACTCTGCCTTGCGGCCCTGCTGCCCGGCCACTCTGGCCCTTTGGGTGGTGTTGGCCCTGCTCTGGGGCCTGCAGGGTGTCCATCTGCACCTGCAGGGGTGAGGGCAGGCGTGGGAAGGGGAGGCGAGCCAGCAGGAAGGGATGAAGAGAACCCTGGGAAAAGGGGGCATCCCAGGGGGAGCACCGTGGCCCTGAGGCTCGGCCCTGGAGCTCGCCGTGTGACAGGGACCCGCCCCCGGGGAGCCTGCAGGGAGTAGGGAGGGGAAGGCATGCGGTTCTTCCAGTTTGTGGGAGGGGGGTCTGGATTCGTTTAAGAACCGAATGAAGGCATGGCCCCTTTCTCTATGAAGGTGCAGACGGGGCCCAAGCACCGTCCTGCCCCAGGGCCTTGTCCCGGCACCACCCTGGGTCTGGCTCACTTCTCCTCACGTCTCCAGTGTCAGCTCATCGTCGCCTCAGGAAGGCTGTCTCTACCTCCCCACTAGGACACCGCTTTGCCCTCGAACGCATTGATCGCCATTTGTAGTTACGGAGGTGGCCACGAAGGTGGTTGTTCTCAGATCATCCGCTTCCTTGCGGGCTTGCGGGTTCTGCCTGAGCGAGGGCTGTTTCCTCCGGCGAGGTGGCCCCGGGACCAGCCTGGTGTGGGGCCCGGCAGAGGGCAGGAATCCAAGCTTTGTTGTTGAATGGTCGGATGAACAGATGGATGGATGGATGGATGCTCCAGTGGCTGGCCCTTGGTCCACTCAGAAATGAACTCAGTGCCCAGGAGAGAGTGTCAGCCCCTCCCAGGGCAGGCCTGGCCGCTGGGGGGGGGGGCTCTGCTTTCCACGGTCTGGGGTTTGATCCCCCTGACTTTTCGGGAAACTCTCCCCTTCTTGTGCCTCCAGTGCCCAGCAGGGACCGACACAGATCTAAGCACATAGACATCTTCTGAAGGACTTTGCCCGTGGCCTGGCCTGGGGTGGCACAATGGATACAGCATTGACCTGGAACGCTGAGGTTGCGGGTTTGACACCTGGGGCCTGCCCCGCCCGGTGGGCCAACCGCTTCAGACCTGCGTGGACGGAGAGTGGAAAAGGGGGCCTCAGAGGAACCTCAGGAAGGTGTTTCCAGAAGATTGGAAGGGATGGATGTTGGGCAGGCAGAAGCGACAGTGTTCCTGTTGGATCCAAACATCGGGCAAGAATTTTCAACTTTCCAGCCAGCATCTGACACTCTTTCTTCCCCGTCCCACCCCCTACCCCCCTTTCCTGCCTCCTTGGGCCATCCACCCCCGTGGCCATCCACCCCCGTGACCATCCACCCCCGTGGCCATCCACCCCCGTGACCATCCACCCCCGTGGCCATCCACCCCTGTGACCATCCACCCCCGTGGCCATCCACCCCCGTGGCCATCCACCCCTGTGCCTGTGACCATCCATCCCTGTGACCATCCATCCCCGTGGCCATCCACCCCTGTGCCTGTGACCATCCACCCCCGTGGCCATCTACCCTTGTGCTTGTGACCATCCATCCCTGTGACCATCCATCCCCGTGGCCATCCACCCCTGTGCCTGTGACCATCCATCCCTGTGACCATCCATCCCCGTGGCCATCCACCCCTGTGCCTGTGACCATCCACCTCCGTGGCCATCCACCCCCGTGACCATCCACCCCTGTGCCTGTGACCATCCACCTCCGTGGCCATCCACCCCTGTGCCTGTGACCATCCATCCCTGTGGCCATCCACCCCTGTGGCCATCCACCCTCGTGGCCATCCACCCCTGTGGCCATCCATCCCTGTGGCCATCCATCCCTGTGGCCATCCACCCTCGTGGCCATCCACCCCTGTGGCCATCCATCCCTGTGGCCATCCACCCCTGTGGCCATCCACCCTCGTGGCCATCTACCCCTGTGGCCATCCACCCCCGTGGCCATCCACCCCCGTGGCCATCCACCCCTGTGGCCATCCACCCCCGTGGCCATCCACCCCTGTGGCCATCCACCCCCGTGGCCATCCACCCCTGTGCCTGTGACCATCCATCCCTGTGGCCATCCACCCCTGTGGCCATCCACCCTCATGGCCATCTACCCCTGTGGCCATCCACCCCTGTGGCCATCCACCCTCGTGGCCATCTACCCCTGTAGCCATCCACCCCTGTGGCCATCCACCCCCGTGGCCATCCACCCCTGTGGCCATCCACCCCCGTGGCCATCCACCCCTGTGCCTGTGACCATCCATCCCTGTGGCCATCCACCCCTGTGACCATCCACCCTCGTGGCCATCCACCCTCGTGGCCATCCACCCCTGTGGCCATCCACCCCTGTGGCCATCCACCCCTGTGCCTGTGACCATCCATCCCTGTGGCCATCCACCCCTGTGGCCATCCACCCCCGTGGCCTCTGGTGAGGAGACAGTGCTGCTCCCATCTCAGCAAGGTGAGTGATCATCTGTCGGAGCCCTTCAGAGCTGTGCTACTCGCATTTTATTTCACGAGGAGTGTGGGTGCCCCCGGGACCCCGGCTGCCCTCCCACGCATCCTCCCCGCCCATCCCCCTCTTCTCCTGGCAATCGCTCTTCTCTTCCCTTCTCCCTAAGAGATGAGCTGTCGCGTGTGTGTTGACTCTCCCCCTGTGTGTTCGTTCTTTCGACCTCTTCCTTAGACCCTAGGAGGACCCTACCTTCTGCTACCTTCCGGATGCTCCCTGCCCTATCCTCAGGGTGGCAGGCCTGGCCCAAAGCTTAGAGGATGAGAGCGAAGGCTCAGCGTGAGCACAGGGAGGAGAGAACCCTTTGATGGGGCAGGCAGGGCTGGGCAGGACAGAGTCCCTGCCGGGCGGGAGGTCCCAGCCAGAGGGGAGGCCTCATATCAGGGGGCTCTGGAGGGGACATTCAGAGGACTCCGAAGTCCTGCCCGAGGAAGTTCCAGAACAAAGCTTCAAAGGATCAGACTATTTCCAAGGAAGATCCTGCATCCCAAAACACAGCTTGAGAATATTTATAAGGATATAAAAAGGAATCCAGCATCAATTTCTTATAAGCACTCTCAGGAATGGAGGGACATGGCAAAGGGCATCAGTAGGAATGTACAGCTAACATTGCAGTGACCACTGGACGGCCAAAGGTCTTCCTTTCAAAATAAGGGCAAGTGGAGGGGTACCCACTCCCACCTTCCCTGCTCAGCATTGTTTTGGGGGTTCTAGTCCATGCAATCAGGCAAGAAAAAGAAACAAAAGATATTCAACCTAAACAGAAAGATGTAAAACTACTCCCAAGGACATGGAAGTCTGTGTTTAACATTCTTTGGGGTCTAAAGCTGCAAGGGCTCCGTGGATAGAACATCCGCTCGGTGAGCAGACATCCCAGGTTTGATCCTCGATCAGGGCAGACATGAGAGGCGCCCATCTGCTTCTCTCCCCCTCCCTCTCCCCCTTCTCTCTCTCTCTCTTCTCCTCCCACAGCCAGTGGCTTGATTGGTTCGAGCATTGACTTCGGGTGCTGAGGATAGCTCAGTTGGTCTGAGCATCAGCCCCAGACCGGAGTTGCTGGGTGGATCCCGGTCGGGGCTCATGCAGAAGACTGTTTCACTATCTCCCCTCCTCTCACTTTAAAAAAAATAAAGCTACAAGAACTAGTTCATGGTGGGATACAAGGTGAGTGCTCCAAACCAGTGTATGTCCATGTACTCACAGTGAACAACTACACACAGATTTAAATGTATTGATTTTAGAGAGAGAGGAAGGGGGGTGAGAGAGAGAGAGAGAGAGAGAGAGAGAGAGAGAGGAAGAGAGGGGGAGATCTGTTCTTGTCTGTGCCCTGACGGGGGATTGAACTGACCACCTCTGTACTTCAGGACAGTGTTCTAACCAACCACGCTATCCTGCCAGGGCGAGATAGAGAAATTTAAAACACATGGTGCACCACAACCTCACTGGGCGAGTGAGTAAACAAATCATGTTAGGACCCCTTAATTGAATACTACATGGCAATAGAAAGGAGCGAGCTATTCTTGCGTACCGCAACGCAGGGAAATGTAAAAATAAGTGTGTTGCGTGAAGGAAGGCAGGCAAAAAAAAAAAAAAAAAAAAAGTGCATATACTACAGGAGTCCACTTTCAAAACGCCGCTGAAAATGCATCTTCATGTTGAGTGGCAGAGAGCGTGCAGTGGGTACGCAGGGCAGCGGATGGCAGAGGGGCACGGGGTACCAGCTGGCAGTGGTGTCGGGACACTTAGTTTCCTGATTTGGGTCTCTGCTTCACGGTGTGGACCGAGGTCACACATCAGCTCGTGTCCTCTAACAACGTGAAGTTCACCTGTATGCCACACATTAACAATACAAAATAAAATAATATAACACTCGGAAGAGTTGGCCCAGAAACTTCTTGATACGACTAGTGAGCAAAGGGACGCATGCCAGGATACCTACTTGCAACGTCGTGTGTGCCATGTCGAAATATTGGAGAACCAGCTAAATGTCACAACATCAATATTTATGAACAGGAAACGTGTTAAAAATAACGAACAGCACACTAGATCCCTGTAACGGACTATGGTGTGTTTGTTTAGAAGTTGTTTGTTTTTTTATGTGCTAAAGTAGGTCATGAAAATCCATGCTTATAAGGATGGTGAATAAGATAAGAATATATACAATCTACCACACAAATCAGACAAAGGAAATGGTGGCTCTGTGGTGTGTATCTGTACACAGGTAGAATATTTTAAACAGTGTAACTAGGAACTGGCTGTGATTGATTCTGGGACAGTAACTCCGGCTCTGGGGCTGGGGGTGGAAAGGAAGCTGTTTTTACTGCATAGGGACTCGTCATTCTCATATTTCGACTTGAGGTAAGTATTACCAATACTTTTCCAAGTATCTCCACCCCAGAAATCAAAACCACAATCGTTAAAAAAAAAAAAAAAAAAAAAAAGGCTCCAAATCAGAACTTTCCGGGCATGTCACGTTTTGGGCTTGTTTACTGCAGGCTTCGGCGTAAGTGTCGGTTAGGTAGGCCAGCCCCGTTGTCGTGACCGGCGGACCAGCCCCGTTCTTTGCTCTGATGTAACCGTCCTGCTTGAGTGCTCAGGTCACTCACAGACTCATTCAGAGCCCCAGCCTGTGTCCCTCTTTGGCTCTTGTTTCCCTCGACATGTCCAGCAGAGGGGACACGGGATGGAGGAACTCACACGGAGGCTCTGTGGACCAGCCCCCAGTGTGGCTCCCGTCACGTCACGACGCTCCCGTCCCCACTGACTCTGTTTGTCATGCAGCCACCCCCAGGGCAGGGCGGCCTGGGAATCGTAGCACACCTGGAGGAGGGAAGAGTGGGATTTGCGGGCGGCAAAGGGTCTCTAACGGTGATGGCGCACAGTCGGCGTTCAGAAATGAACGCCGAGTCCAGGGCTTGGCACCTCTCCCAGGAACGGAGCCCGCAGGTGGTCCGGGGTCTCTCGGCATTCCCGGGTCCTTTTCCGGCGTCTGCTCCCGAGCCCGACTTCTGAGCTTTCAGCGGGGAGATCGTGCGTGGTTAGCAGGTCAGCGGACAGAAGGAGGACGGAGCCGGGCAGTAGGAGAGACCTGGTCCTCGTCCCTCGTGGTAACGGTCCGAGTCTTGTTTCTTTGTCTGTATAAATTACAGGGGGTGAGGACACTTTTGTCCCTAGGAGCACTGCAGCTCTTCCTTACTTCCGTCTTGATGGTAGGTGAGGACGGGGAGGAATCACATGGTAGCAGGAAGCTAACGGATGGGAGGAATGGAGAAAGAATTGATTTTTTTTTGAGAACATCTATAGAGATTCGGCCAGTTACTACGTGCATTAGTGCCTTTAATTCTCAAGACACCGTGAGGTGTTCCTACAACAAGCTCCATTCCATAGATGAAGAAATCGAGGCTAGAGCAGGGGTGGGGTCGGGGGGGAAGGACGGGGTCCCTTCACTCCCAGGGTGACATAACTCGCATGTCTATGATGGAGCTGGGATTAGAACCCAGATATTTATGACTCCAAACCCTGTGCTCTCAGCTCATAAACGGCGGCCCTGGGGCTTTCTGGTAAATCCATTTTCTCCGCCGGAGCTTTGAATCATAATCCCCTCTCTGCTCATAAACACATCGTCCCGGAGAGCTGGAGGTCCTCCTGCTGCTGATTTAATATTTCGGAGGAAATCGGTTTATGACCTAAATACATTCCTCCCTGTTAAGTGTTACAACGTGGAGCTTTGCGCGCGGCTTCAACGTGGCTTCACGGTTGCTTTGGAAACTCTGCAGTCGGTTTGGCCGGCGTCCCCCGGAGGCACTGGACTGCCGCCCGCGACTGGACTCTCCTGTCGCCACTCACCCCACGTCATGTTGGGTCTCTATCTGGATGCGTGGGGAGTTGCGTTTTGAAGCAGAAAGCTTAATCCCATGGATCAAACAGAGAGGAGGTTTATTCTTCTCAAGTGTTGAGACGCCCCGGAGGGCGACCCCGGGTCCAGCAGCGCTATGACATCATCAGCGTCTGGGGGGGGGTGTCTCTCGGCCTCTCCTCTCTGCCATTCCTATCACATGGCATTTGGCACTATGCTTATTACCTCATGCCCCCAAAGTGGCTGCTGTACCTCCCGGCATAGCATGCAGATTCCAGGCAGGGCAGAGGGCAAAGCACGAGGGGAAAAATGCAAAAAAAAATTAAAGCCAGTCAAATCTCTGTTTCCTTTTCAAATGCCCAGAAACCTCATTCATGGTCTTTATATACAGTGTGTCCATATATTTATACAGTGTGTCTGTATATATATATATACAATGTGTCTGTAAAGTCATGGTGCACTTTTGACCAGTCACAGGAAAGCAACAAAAGACGATAGAAATGTGAAATCTGCACCAAATAAAAGGAAAACTCTCCCAGTTTCATACCTATTCAGTGCAGTTCGATGTGGGCTCACGCACAGAATTTTTAGGGCTCCTTAGGTAGCTATCCCGTGTAGCCTCTGCAGACTCGTCACTGACTGATGGCCTACCAGAACGGGCTTTCTC
Source organism: Saccopteryx bilineata (assembly GCF_036850765.1). Classification (NCBI taxonomy): domain Eukaryota; kingdom Metazoa; phylum Chordata; class Mammalia; order Chiroptera; family Emballonuridae; genus Saccopteryx; species Saccopteryx bilineata. The sequence goes on from NC_089493.1 coordinate 293,241,546, forward strand.
CACCAAACTGCCGGTTTCCTTCAACTGCTTATCCCACCGAGTAATGTTATGCCTATGTGGTGGCGCTTCGTTATAAACGTGCCGATATTCACGTTGCACTTTGGTCATGGATTCGAATTTAGTGAGCCACAGAACACACTGAACTTTCCTCTGTACCATCCACATCTTGACTGGCATGGCCGTGGGCTGCTCCGCTGTATACTCGGTGTTATGTCATCATCTGCACATGTGCACATGCTGCCACATCATCCCACAGAAACTGGGAGGGTTTTCCTTTTATTTGGTGCAGATTTCACATTTCTATAATCTTTTGTTGCTTTCCTGTGACCAGTCAAAAGTGCACCATGACTTTACGGACACACTGTATATTAGTCATGACTGCTTTACCCGATCATCCCTCTATGCCAGGGAAGACTGGGAAGTGAGTATTTTTAAATGCATTCCTTGATTCCATCAGCAATAAAGAGAGTGGGTGCTGTTGGTATCGGGGACAATCTCCTCATTCCCTGTGGGATGTGTCCATTTCCCTTATCTGCACTTATCCGACACTCCCGGCCATTATCTCTCTCTCTCTGTGATGGCTTCTCATTCGGTATTTCCCCAAGCCCCCCTCCCCCAACCTATTTTCTGCACTGTGGCCAGAGCGATCTTTGCAGACCATGGCTCTGACCATTTCACTCCCCTGCAGGATAATGCATCGAGTCGGAAGTCCGTGTTTTATTTATTGTTGCTGCTGTTAAAGGAAAGATGACAACTATCTGCCTCCCTTCTCCTCAGATTGATGTGTAAACAGGGTCTTCACTGAGTCTGCCCTAGGGCTTCTGGTGCCCAAGGGAGGAGTCGGCAGATGCAGGGATGCTTTGCCCATGGAGATGGGCAGAGCCCGGGGCTGGGAGAGCACCCCCAAAGGCATATGAGGGGCAGGTTTGGGGGTTCTGCTACGTCAGAGCCCTTGCACTGCCCTTGGGAAGTGGACTGACTTGGGAGGAGAATGGCCACCTGGTACGTCCAGGTCATCGGCTTTGGCAAAGACTCCATGCCAAAGGTAGGGCGGGGACACGAATGGGCAGCTTGGCCGGACCACGACGAACGGCAGAGGGAACAGGTGCCGGGCAAGGCCGGCCGGTGGGCGCGTGCCTGTGCACTGCTGGGAAGAGTTCTTTGCTTCGCTAAATGCTGCTGTGTCACTTTCTTAGCATCCCTAGTCATCTCTGAATGCGGGACACCACGTTTTCATTCTGCACAAACTGTACCGCTGGTTCTGATGTCAGGTGACAAGTAGGACCCGGTAGCCTGGACTGGGTAACCCTCCCGGGACCTTTGTACGATCCTTCGGGGAGCTGCACAAGTGTCCCTCGATGATAACTGAGACAAAGCCTGCTTCGAGGACAGGGGTTGGAGTCAGATTTCATCTGGTGATGGGGACACTATTTCTTGTGCCCGAGTCCTGTGGCGGACTGGCAGTCCAGCCTGTCACAGCGTCAGAGGGTCTTTCCGTAGGGTCAGGACACGGCCAAGTCCGCACAACGTGGAGGCAACACGGATACCGAGCTCTCCAAAGCTGACATCTCGTGACCAGGAGAGGGTGACCCTCCCAGAGGAAGAAGGGTAGAGAGATGGAAAAGGGGTGACCGTGACCTGGGGAGAAAATCTGCACCCCTGCCCCCCTCAAGAATCCCAGTGGGAGAGAGCAAATACTTTCAGCAATTATGAGGAAAAGGAGCATCCCGCCCTGTCTCTCTCCCTGGGTCCTGTGCACACGTGTCTGGTGTGGTCACTGTGTCTGGTGCGGTCACCGTGGCCGGGGGACTGAGATGGACTGGATGGCATCTTACAGCATCCCCAGCCGTGGCATCCCGGGCGTACGAACCAACCAAGCGTCTTCTTCATTTGCTGGTCTGTGCTGAGTTTTCTATTTGCAACCAGTAAGTTTGCTTCACCTGGAACTCGGGGCTCAGGGGTCCTAGTTCTTGGCACGGAACCCTATAAAGATGGCACTCTGCTCCCCGAGACCCATCAGTTCTGGATAAGATTGGCCAATGGGGAGAGCTCAAGGCTGGGATGAGCCTTGCCTCCACGGCCCCCACCCCAAGGTTTCTGGTGCAGGGGGGGGCGTGTGAATGTCTCTTCTCAGCTCCGAAGAGCCTATGCTAATGAACGCTTCCCGCCTCCCTTTGCCATTTAATAGGGAATAGTTTAAAAGATTTAAAACATTGAAGTAGGTTAATTATTTTCAAAAAGAACAGCAAAGTTTTCAAAACTGCTTCTGTCAGTAAATTTAAAATACAATAAATAATTTAGGGCTCAATTTTCCCTCCACAATGAAGAATTAAGAAGCTTCAGTCTCTCAAATATTCTCTTTTAAAAACCGATAAATTCTTCCTCTCGTTCCCGTCTGGCCCCAGAACTTGGCAGGAGAGCAAGCCACGAAGACTGGGGCTGGCGCTGATGATCATGTTCCCGCAGCCGAAATTCCTTCCCTGTAGGAAACATTTCTTTTTAATTGGGGGTGGTTTTCAGGTATATTCAAGTATCTCCTTTGTGAGCAAAAAAAAGAAGATGAGATATTTATGGCCATTTTGCAGATGCAGAAATGGAGGCGCGGTGTAGTTTATGGGACGTTACCAGGCATGCACTCGAATCTGAATCAGTGCACATCTCCGGAACAATCAGAGTTCTTCTCTCGGAAGGAGGAAGGCAGAGAGACTCACTCGGAAGGATCCAATAGTCAGGCCCGAGCAGCTCGGAGCTTCTTCTGGGGGAAACGCCAGGAGCTTCTTCTGGGGGAAACGCCAAGACGGGGATGCAGGGACTTGGAAAGCAGGTGCAGGTGAGGCTGGGAGCCGCAGGGAGGTTGAGGCCACCAGGGTCTTGGGACAATGAGAAGCCCTTGGCCTTCTCGCCTTGAAAACACCAGTGGAGGAAATGGCAGTCCTGAGCCCGGAAAGGTGTGGGCTGGAGGTGGAGCCCGTGGGAGGAGGAGATGAGCTGGTGGCTGGGGGTGGGGGAGGAAGGGGAGAAGGGGCCCTCCCACCTCGGCTCCGCCCCCCTCCTGCCCTCCAGCGCCCTCAACCAGCAGGCAGGGGGCCGAGGACCTGGGCTGCTCTCCGCCCACCCCACAGCCTTTGGCAAAGAGGGCTCCCCCTGGGGACTGTTGGGGAGAGAGGTGAGTAGTGAGGGGATGTGTGTGGAGGGAGCCCTTCAGAATCTGCTGCAGGTGTTTATTTATTTATTTTCGGGTGCCAGTGAAGAGTCTGTTCTCTTGCCCTGAAGCTGCACACACTTCACCCGTTCCCGCCAATACCCTTCTCCTTGACTCTGATTGTGGGCTGGCGCTCAGGGGGAGCCCTGCCCAGCCCGCTCTGAACAAGGGCGGAGCCAGTCACTGCGACCTCCGACCTCCACGGGAGGACCTCCGTCCGGAGAACAGCTGTGCTAGGCTTGCCTGCTTGCGCTCTGCCCGGTGAGTGTGTGAGCACGTGGCAGAGCCACCTGTGTGTAGGGTAGGTAGGGTGAGGGGTGCTTTGACCCAGGGAGGATCGTGGATGGCCTGTCCGCCACCGTGAGGGGCTGTTCTCCTGTGTGCTCACCTGCTGCCTGTGATGGCCTGTCGCCAGCCTGTGCTTAAGACCCCTGCCCTGAGATAAGTTAGAAATCAGGGGAACTGAGGTTTAACAAGTTATAACCACTCCTGCAAGAGCAGGAAAGTTTTAGCTGGCCTGTGCAAGGCAGAGATTTATCTCGCTGATACCAGCCAGGTGCGGTTCCCAAGCTTCCGCTTTTGGCAGGAATTACAAGAAAGAACAGCTTAATCTTCTTAGAACAATAGATACTTTTGCAAAAATATTATGCAAGTGTGTTCATCTCCTTAAAACAATAGGTACTTTTGCCAGATATTATGTCAACGTTGTGTAACTTTCTATGATTTCTGTCTTGAAATACTGCTCTCTCCCCTGGCCCAGGGCCGCCGTTCCGGCTTCTCTGGGTAGATCCGCAGACGGACGGTCCACTGGCCAGTAAATAAAGGCTCTTTACATTTTAATTAATGTGAGCTCTGCCTCCATTTCTTGTGGGTTGCACCGCGACACTGCCGTGAGAAGCGGTTTCCCTGCCCTCGGGGAGACTTTATTAACCGGGAACAGCCCAGCGCTTTCTGGCCCGGCAGTTCCTCCGCCGTCTGCCCAAATCCAGGGTGGACCCGCCAGGCGAGAGCCCAAGGCAGGAGGGAGCTTCGGGTTGTGCGTATTGGGTGTCTGTCCTCCGAGGGGGCTCCAGGGCTGCCTGTCTCAGGAAGCCCACCACGCCCCTCTCCGCTTGCCATCAGCCCCTGCTTTCCACGTCCCACGGGCTTCCCTCACCTGGTTCCCGTCAGGCCGTGGACACTAAACACATCGTAACTGTTAGCCCCATCCCAGCTGGTTTTGTTGCCATGGAATTCTGCGAAGGTGCAAACTTTGCAAGAATCCTCTTTCCCGGTCTGAGCCCAGCTAATTAGATCTATTGATACTTTCAATCCAGGGTTTGGGAAGAAGACTGCGCCTCCAGCAAGCTAACACCGCTTTTCTCTAGTTTTATCAGTGGTATTTTTTTTTATTTTTTTATTCTGTGCCTTTAAAAAAATTTTTTTTATGTGAGAGTGGGAATTGTTAGGAGGAAGAGGGCCATGTGATGGAAATCTCTGAGTCTCATTTGTTTCATTGATTGAGATTTTTTGAGGCGGAAAAGAATCAAGGCAGAGAAAGTGATTTCTAGCCTCTCCAGTCACTTGGCAGCTCTCCTCGGACACTGTCGGCGGCACATGATCAACTCCTTTTAGATAGAAAATGACTGAGACAAGGACAGAAACAGATGAGTCACTTGTTTTTTGCAAGTGGTTAGCTGTCTTGAGTTTGTTAGAAGCACGGTGACACAGAATCTGAAAGCTGACCGTAACCCAACCCTGCTTTTTTGCAGAAGAAGAAGAAAAAAAAAAAAGAAATCAAACAAACAAAAACCCACGTTTGGTGAGATGAATAGAATTCCGTTCATTCATTCTTTTCTTAATTCAACCAGCCCAGCACTCACCTGACACCCAGTGAGTTGTGTTCCTGGCTGGCGAGGACGCAGGTGAAAGTTCCCGACTCCGTGCCCTCCTGGTTTCCCACCGCGGGCGGCTTGAACAGCGGAGTGGCGGTGCGGCCCACACACAGATACTGGGAGCCAGAACTGCCGGATCAGACCCAGTCCTGCTTCTTTCTGGCTCCCAATGGTGTGTGTGTGTGTGTGTGTGTGTGTGTGTGTGTGTGACAGAGACACAGAGAGAGAGAGAGACAGAGAGAGAGAGCGGGAGACAGAGGGAGGGACAGACAGACAGGAAGGGAGAGAGATGAGAAGCATCAATTCGTCATTGTGGCACCTTAGGTGTTTTGGTTGCTTTCTCATATGTGCCTTGATTGAGGGCGAGGGGGATACAGCAGACTGAGTGACCCCTTGCTCAAGCCAGTGACCTTGGGCTCAAGCTGGGGAGCTTTGCTCAAACCAGATGAGCCCATGCTCAAGCTGGCGACCTCGGGGTCTTGAACCTGGGTCCTCCGCATCCCAGTCCGATGCTCTATCCACTGCACCACCGCCTGGTCAGGCTGCCTCCAAAATTTGAGCAACCGAGTCCAAGCTCTGGAACCTTCTGCTCCTCCTGTATAGAACGGGCCTAACCCTGTCCTCCGGCGAGGAAACGCCGTGAGCGTCGAAGGGAATCTGGTCACTGAAGCTCAGCAGCCGCAGCGACGACAGAAGGAAACCTTTCGGAGGAAGTGATCTGTGTTGGGAGCACAGGGAGGAGCCTGCCGTCCATTTGGAGACTCAGGGAGGGCTCCCAGGAGGAGGGGAGGAGCCGGCCTCCCAAGCAGAGCTGGGGCGTGGGGCAGGGGATGCCTGCTGGGTCCGGATGAAGAACAGAGTCTGTGGAGAGTGAGGAAGGAGGGGGGGGGGGGAGAGAGGGCCAGGAGGTGAAGAAAGGAAGAGGTGTGGGAGGGGCGCCTGTTTTCTGGCCCGAGTCCCCGGCAGACGCCAGGGCTATCCGTGTGATACGGATCGTAGGGAAGAAAGGGTGGCAGGAATCGAGGGCTGCGGCTGTCAGCAGGGGGCTTTGTGGTGCTGGTGGGATGTCCCGTTGGAGAGGTCTGGTAGGCGGCGGTGACCTCTGGGCAGAGACAGGACAGGGAGAGTCCTCAGCACCTTCCTGGTGACCGGGGACAGCGGGGAGAGCAGTAGGGGCAGGGCCTTGCTGAGGAGAGGACTCTCCATAGCACCTTGAGGAACGAGGCATTCAGGGTCTCGGCTGAGAATCAGCCGAAGGAGGAAGCTGAGGAGGTGACAGTCAAACCAGAATCAAGTGTATTCATCTGCGACAGGGACAGAAACGCTGGGTGCAGTGATCAGGTTGCCAGAACGCCTGGAGTCCCTGGCCGGTTAGCTCAGTCAGTCAGATCGTCGTCCCGAAACATCAAGGTTGCAGGTTCAGTCCCCGGTCACGGCACATACAGGAAGCCGCCAATGCACGCACAAGGAGGTGGAACAACAAATGAATGCGTCTCTCCCTCTCTCTGTCTCTATCTTCCGGACTCTCTCTGTCTCTCTAAAATCAATCAATCAATTAAGAAAGAAAAAGGAATGGATGAACCAGGATCCCCCACAATATGATATACTATGTGATATGAACGCAGAATGCGGTGTCTATAATCCTCTCCTCTCCTCCTCCTCCCTCAGTTCCCCCCTCCCTCCCTCCGCGGTGTCCTCCTCCCTCACCCTCCGGGTGCTGACTACACACCTTGGGACAATCTCTTCCCGGGGTGGCAGAGACGACCTCAGTCGGCTCCGGGATTTTAGCCTCCCGTGTTCCACCCGAGCAGACGAGAAGTAAGGTTGGCTCGTTGACCTCATCGATTGCCCTGGGTTGACGGAGGGGGGGGGGCTCTCTCGGGCCAGACCCCGGGGTACAGGCTCACCCTGGATTGTGTGGGACCAAGTCCAGCACCGTCCAGTGCTGAAGAATGTGTAAGGGATAATTTTTAAAAAGTGAGGGGGAAAAAAAAAAAAAAAAGCTGGCCAGACACAAACACAAGATGTCTTCTTGGAAAATAGGAAAGACACAATCTAAAAGTGGAAAATTGGCTAAATCTAGCCTTCTGTAAACCCGAGCCTGCCCTGGTCTGTTTGCTCAGTTTGCTCCGGTCCGTGAAGACCTGTCACGGAGAAGTTTGGAGTTGATGGGTGTGCGGAGACCAAAGAGGGCAGGTGAGGACCCGGCGGCTTCCCAGAGACAGTGCTCATCACTCTGCTATTTTCATAAGGAGGAAAAAAAAAAAACAACTCCAAGTTTTTCCACTGTTGCAGAACAAACATAACGGTGACTCATGTTTCACAATTTATGTCGCCGACTGCACATAATTCTGACAGTTCTATCATGTTTTAGATGCTGCGAGATATTTGTTTTCCTCCGCCGAGCCGGGAGGGTGACACCGACTCGCCTCTGGATGGCTGACACTCCATGCGACAGGGCTTCCCAACCTCAGCCCTGCTGACATTTTGGGCAAAGACCCTTCTATGTTGCGGGGTGTTCGGGGGGGGGCAGTCTTGGGCTCTACCCACGAGACGCCAGTAGCAATCCCCCCAGCTCTGACAACCAAAAATGTCTCCGGACGATGTCAACTGTCCCCCGGGTGGGAAAAATGTCGCTCTGGTGGAAGACCACTGCTCTTTCACCGTGGTTTCTAGTTAGGGGTCGTGTTAGGAAAGCCCCCCCCCCAAACCCCACGGAAATGAGGAGGGGCGGGGCACAAGAATAAGCCCAGAAGAAGAAGACTGTCCCTGTCCCTTTGTGGAGGTTGACCTTGACGAGGAGGCACCCGGGGGGGGGTACCCTCTGTCATTGTCCCTTCCTTTTCGCTCTCCCAGATGTCAGCAGAAGCAAGACACGGGGACCCTGCCCAGCAGCAGCGGGATAATTAAAATCCAGGTCTGCAGTGAGCTGCTTGGAATATAATGGGAGCCGCTTGGAGCTCTTCAGCCCGGGCATGGCAGACGTCTGCTGCCTATAAATAGCACTACAGTGGCAGCCAAACCCTCCGAAAACCACTCAACATGCCCGTGTCAGAGGAAGACGTGTCCAAGGCCTTCGACACTGGAAATAAATACTGTGAGTTGAAAATAAATGGCATTATTAGCATAAAGGGAGTTCTTAATTAACCAGCAATCGTCCATTACTGCAGCCCTCAATTCATTAAATCTCATAATTACATAAAAACCCGGTTGACGCTTGATTCAGTCAGTGTATCTGGTATTGTCTCCTCAATAATTAGTTCTGTAATTGTCAGTTTGACAGGGCAATTATAAACGTTTGAAGACAAGGGTGTCAGCTCGCCATAGCGCGTGGCTGGGCTCCAGAGGAGAAGCCTTCCGTCTGGGCTGCGGAGGGTCTGGGCTCCTGGGAGGCGGAGCGGGGTGGTGGGGGAGGGGGCTGAAGGGATCAGAGACCAATGATCGGTGGGTTTCCGGGAACAGTGCTCCGTCTGGAGGGATGGTCTTTCTCTGAGTGGCTCCGCCTCTCCTTGCCGGGAGGTAGAGGCTGTGGGTGGAGGCTGTGGGTGGAGGCCGCCAGCAGTGGGGGCTTCGAGGAAGGGGAGGGGAGGGTTCTCATTCTGGGCTGACTGTCTAGGCATCAATCTTCAGAGCTTCGGGCGCTGGGAGAGAGGGCCAGAGCGTGAGATTGTCCGTGTCAGGCTGGTGGGATTTCAGTCCAGGAGCTAGGTACTGGCGTCTGCTGCAGGAAGGCTGTGTGCGTGTGTGTGCATGTGTGTGCGTGTGTGTGCGTGTGTGTGCATGTGTGTGCGTGTGTGTGTGCGTGTGTGTGCGTGTGTGCGCGCGTGTGTGCGCGTGTGTGCGTGTGTGCGTGCGCGTGTGTGTGTGCATGTGTGCGCGCGTGTGTGTGCGCGTGTGCGCGCGTGTGCGCGCGCGCGTGTGCCTGTGTGCGCGCGCGTGTGCGTGTGTGTGCATGTGTGTGCGTGTGTGTGCGTGTGCGTGTGTGTGTGCATGTGTGTGTGCGCGTGTGTGCATGTGTGTGCGCGTGTGTGCATGTGTGTGTGCGTGTGTGTGTGCGTGTGTGGCTTCACCCAGTCCGTAGGCACTCAGGAGTCCCAGGTCTGTGTGTTTGTGTGGGTGAGGGAGATGGTGGCTATGTGCTTGGTGCTCAGGGCCCACTCCAGGTGCAAAGCTATCAGACCTAAGACCCAAGAACTGACTCTAATCTCAACACCCTGGTCCAGCCGTTCCCACGGCCCCTTCCCCGGTGAGAACGGCTCCAGAGTGAGGACGAAGCATTCTGGATGGGCAGCTCTCCAGGCCCTTCTGCTGAGTCATCTGGACATGTTGGACTCTCCGTGGTTAATACTGGGTCACTCTGGTCTGCAGAGAGCGGAGAGAGCCCGGCAGAACGGCAAGCCAGCTCCTCAAGATGGCGGACCAGGAAAACATCTTGAGATTCCTTGGTGGCCTTTTGCTCTTGAGCTCTATCTGCTTCCTGCTTGACTTTCTAGCGTCTGGGGGGGGGGGGGGAGCTGCGCTCTCTCCTCCCAGAAATGGCAGCGGATGGCCATGTTCACAAGTCAGAGAAGCCATCCGAGGGGGAGAGCCAGAGTCAAGGAAGCATTCTCCACGGAGGGAAGACTGTCTCGTCACACTCTACATCCTCGGACCGTGACCCACGAATAGTAAGGGACCTTTAATTCACAAACAGTAAGCCCGCTCGTCCTTTTGGAATGGGGTGGAAAGGAGGCCTGGGAATTTCTACCCACGCGTCATCCTCCTACGAAATGCATGGTCTTGTCAAGGGGGGCTGCCATCAGCCCGGCGTGTTGCTGCCCCTGGGGGAGGAGACTGCTGGGGGCCCAGAGCAGCCTGCCCTGCTGTCCTGCGAGGTTCTTGTCCAGCCTCACAGTGACGGAACAAACGTCAGTGAGGTGAGCGGTCCTGCGCTTGGTTCATCTCCGGACGTCACCAGCTCGTTGATTCCATCGAGGCCACCCCACGTGGACACGGAGTAGAATAGGAGAGCGCCTCCTTTTCACGAGAGGTGTACTGACCTTCCTCATCCCGGGTCTGCTGGTCAGCCCGGGCCACATGTGAACAACGTGTCAATCTTACGTTTAAAGGGAACAATTTTCTAAAGTGTGTTGGTGTTCACAACCTCCTCCCTAGCCCACTAAGTGTGTTGCTGTTGGTTACTCCTCCTTGTTCTCAGCCTCTGGCTCTCTCACAAAGGGGGTCTCAGCCTTCTCGTATAAGTCAGGGTGAATGTGAAATGGCTTGTACTTCTATCAATGCTTATACCTATCTATCTATCTATCTATCTATCTATCTATCTATCTATCATCATCTATCTGTGTATCAATCATCTATGTATCTATGTATCTTTCTATCATCTGTCAATCTATCTATTATCTATCTATCATCTATCTGTCTATATGATTTATCTATCAATATCTATTATCTATCTATCATCATCATCTATCTGTATATCAATCATCTATGTATCTTTCTATCACCTGTCAATCTATTATATATCTATCTATCATCTATTTATCTAGCTCTAAGATCTATCATCTATCTATCTATCAATCAATATCTATGATCTATTATCTATCTATCTATCTATTATCTATCTATCTGTATATCAACCATCTATGTATCTTTCTATCTATCTATCAATCAATATCTATGATCTATCTATCTATCATAATCTATCTGTGTATCAATCATCTATGTATCTATTACCTTTCTATCTATCTACCTATCAATCAATCAATATCTATGATCTATCTATCTATCTATCTATCACCAACCTACCTGTCTTCCTGCCTATTTCGATGCAGGACATAAGCCTGTATGTGAGAGGGAGAAAATATTGCCGTCTTTGGGGATAGACTATGGAGTGAAGGGACTTTCTTCTTCACTTTTTTCAGGGGAGAGTGTGAATGCCATCCTCACCACCACATACTATGCCATCGAGTTCCCGCATCTGGGGGACTCTCAGGGGTCAGCTCACCCAGAGTGCAGTGAACAAGCCTCGCCCTGGGGAAACCACCTCCGTGGTCACGGTATCTCCTCTGCCAGGTAAGTGTGAGGGGGCTTTTTTGATAGAAATCACCTTTATAACTCACATTTTGGCGAATGGCTTGTCTTTACCGGGGAGGATGCACGTACTGGTTCTATGGATCAGACGAGGTTTTGCTCCTGGGCCGGAATCATTTCTGATCCTGGGTCATTCCATGCTCGAGGTCCACAGTGTCCTCATTTTAAAACCGGAATGAGTCCACTTGGTTCTCCAAACGACTCTCGACTATCTTTATGTGCCATATACACTGTTTTAGGTGCTTGGGGTACATCGCCAGATAAAGCAAACCCGAATGTCTAGTCTCTTGGAAATTGCCTGCTTGTGTGCAGAGATAATGAGTCACGAACGTAATAAACTGTAAATTAAGTGCTATGTTAATGTAGCGCCAGGCAAAGCACACGAGGTGGGTGGGGCGCAGTGATAAATGTTGGGATATTTAAATATAGAGATAGGTGAGATTGGAGCAGATGAAAGGTAGGCAGAGAGTGAGTTCACCCTGCGGTTATCTGGACGAGTGGGGGGGGAGGCAGAGAGCCCTATAGAGGGAGCCTAGTCCCAAAACAACAAGGAGGCCAGTGCGGCCAGAGCGGGGTGGACAGGGGGGAGGAAAGTAAGGCTGAGGTTGGACGGATTGTCGGGAATGTGATCCCACAAGGATTTGTAGGCCACAGTGAGGAATCTGGCCTTTTCCCTGAACACGACCAGGAGCTGTTGGAGGGTTCCGAGCAGAGGGAGGACAGGCTGTGACCGGTGATGTAAGCAGATCCCTCTGCGTGACGCATTGTCAGAAAATTCTAGGAGGGCGTGCCTGACGTCAGGGAGACCAGTTAGAAGACTGTACAATTAATCCCAAAAGAGATGACAGGGGGCTTGGGCCAGGTATCAACAGTGCCCACTGCACAGGGTTGGAAGCATTAAATGAGATGATATATGAATGAACCGAGAAGGCCGCCTTGCATAATGGAAGCATGGCAACTAGTATTATCTAAATGTGACCTCACGTCCACACTGAGCCACACGGAGGCTCAGAATTTATTCAGGCTTTAACTTCTTCTTTTTAATTTTGGATAAATTTCCCAGGTGATTCCACTCTGCATTTCAAAGTAATACTAATGGTTCAGGGGGGTTGTACACATCACGTTCAGCGATATATCCGTGCAAAACTCTCCAGAGAGGGTTATATAATGTTCTTGAAATAATAGAATGGTCCAATTATTATAGGATGTTAGCAATCTAAAATGCCTTCAATATTTCCTTCCTTTATTAAAGCTAACACTATACATCTCTTCCTTACCAAAAAAGCCCTCTGTTTCCAGATAAGCATCAAAGATACAAATAAAGTACAAAGTAATTTCTTCTGCCCCATAACCTTCTTATCCCACTTTGCCACAGCCGGAGATGCCTTGCTTCGGGATCTAGTAAAATTCTGATTACCTTTGGGAAGCTCTGATTCTTTTAGCCTCTTTAAAGTCAGACACTTTGAAACTTGTGTCTTTCCTATATCCCATCTGTCCAAAGTTTTAAAACTATTGGGACCACAGGGTGAACACAAATTTCCTTGAACAATAGCATCATCCTCTTCCTGAAAAAAAAAAAAAAAAAGAAGAGAAAAGAAAAGTAAAAAGATATTTCCAGATAGACTGCAAATGCTTCTCATAATTTTCATCTGATGGCTGTTACCAGCCATGGACTGTAAAAAATCTTGTTTTTATTTGAGAGCAGGAAACATGGAGCAGAACAAATAAAAAGAGAATGACATTTCCATTTCAGGATGGTCGGGGGCAACTGTCCAAGTTGCCTGGAGTCTTGTCCACTTAAAACCCAATTAAACCCCTCTAATCAAAAGATTGATTATGACGTCATGCTTCTCAAATCCCAGAGGAAAATGTCACCAGCTGTTTGTTTTTTCTCTTGAAATGTGTGGAAGAAACCTCAAGATGAAATAAGACCATCTATGGAAGGGCTTTTTTGTTTGTTTGTTTGTTTGTTTTTGTTTGTTTGTTTTTTGTATTTTTCTGAAGCTGGAAACGGGGAGAGACAGACAGACTCCCGCATGCGCCCGACCAGGATCCACCTGGCACGCCCACCAGGGGGTGACGCTCTGCCCACCAGGGGGCGATGCTCTGCCCCTCCGGGGCGTCGCTCTGTTGCGCCTGGGGCAGAGGCCAAGGAGCCATCCCCAGCGCCCGGGCCATCTTTGCTCCAATGGAGCCTCAGCTGCAGGAGGGGAAGAGAGAGACAGAGAGGAAGGAGAGGGGGAGGGGTGGAGAAGCAGATGGGCGCTTCTCCTGTGTGCCCTGGCCAGGAATCAAAGGAAGGGCTTTTTTTTACAAGTAACTAGTCAGTGCTCAGGAAGTGTTAGCCACTTAGTTATCATTTCAGTCAGGATTGGAAATGCATTAATGGGGATGCCTCCAACTTGACATCTTTTTATTTTGACCTCTATTTCTCACATTGCATGTATATTTTTTTCTCCTATTTAAAATGCTCTATTTCCCTCTGTCCCTGAACTCAAGGAGTCTCAACATAAAACTGTGTATGAGCTCTGTCTAAGCTTCTGGCCTGCAGGCTCTTACTGTTCCAGCAATGCGTCTACTGTGGGGTGATGGTTTCCAAGAACACTGCTCACAGAAATTAGGGGATCAGGGAACATGCAAATACTGCAGTACTCTCAGCCTTCTGTCTGGTCCAGTGGTCGGCAAACTCATTGGTCAACAGAGCCAAATAGCAACAGTACAACGATGAAAATTTCTTTTGAGAGCCAGATTTTTAAAACGTAAACTATCTAGGTAGGTACATTCCTTATCGAGGCAGCGCCCGCACGTGGTATTCTGTGGGAGAGCCGCACTCAAGGGGCCGAAGAGCCGCCTGTGGCTCGCGAGCCGGGGTTTGTGAGCCGACCAGGGCTCTAGTGCATTTTTCACCAATGAAATATCAATACAAGTTGGTTTTGCATCTCATTTGCATCATCAAACGACTTTCTTTGACTTGTAGTTTGCTTTTCTGATGATCTTGTTTAATAATATTAATAATAAAAAAAATCAAATGCTTCTTTTTTTTTTTTCATTGCTCATATTCATTTGGAAATATCCCCTAGTTTTTGTGAGCCGTCGAGACGGTGGCTTGGATTTCCTAAGAGGCAGCGTTCTCTGTCACTTGCTTCTGCCTTCAGCTTCACTTCTCTTTGCTTCTGAACTTCTCGGGCCTCGGGAAGCCTTCCCCACTTGGACGTGAGCACGAGCCCAGACCTCCCCACCGCCACGACTTCTCCTCCAGCTGCAGAGAGCCCCCCGGCCCCTCCCTCTGGCATCCCACTTCCTGTCCCTCTGGGACTCCCCATTCTTTCCCGTGGGGCCCGCCAGGAGCTCAGGACGAAGGTCTGCCGCTCACACTGGCCCCAGACTTCCTCGGAGGCCGCAGTCAGGGCTCGGGCTGTGCCCTGGAGCCTGTGAGGATCTGCGTCCTCTGCCTTTTCTTCAAGTTCTCCTCCCTCCTGTGTTCGGTTCTAACTACAAAATAAAACCTGTTTTTTGTATTTTTTTTTAATCTATCCCATTCATTAGAAGTTCTACCAAACATGCCTTTTTTTTTTTTTGTATTTTTCTGAAGCTGGAAACAGGGAGAGACAGTCAGACAGACTCCCGCATGCGCCCGACCGGGATCCACCTGGCACGCCCACCAGGGGGCGATGCTCTGCCCCTCTGGGAGGCCGCTCTGTCGTGACCAGAGCCACTCTAGCGCCTGGGGCAGAGGCCAAGGAGCCATCCCCAGCGCCCGGGCCATCTTTGCTCCAATGGAGCCTTGGCTGCAGGAGGGGAAGAGAGAGACAGAGAGGAAGGAGGGGGGGGGTGGAGAAGCAAATGGGTGCTTCTCCTGTGTGCCCTGGCCGGGAATCGAACCCGGGTCCCCCGCACGCCAGGCCGATGCTCTACCGCTGAGCCAACCGGCCAGGGCCCAAACATGCCTTTTTATCTCTGTTTTATTTCTTGGGTTTGAGATAAGTCTGCTATGTTCATAATAATCGCAATCACAATGGTTGGTGCCGTCTGCTCCTTGTCATGAGCCAGACAGGGAGTTATGCACTGTGGGTAACTTCAGTCCTGCTTTATACTTGTGGACACAGAGGTCCCTGCCAATCAACAGAACAGCATATTCTCTCTCTAGTAACATCCCCCATTCCTATTATTGGTTTATGTGTAAATCTTTCACCCTATGTGCATGCACCTACCCTCTGGGCCACCCAAGTCCACCCTCCTGAATAGAGCTCAGTAGTGAGTTAACTTTTCAGATGTGAATAAGATCAAAGAAAGAAAAAGAGGGGCCCTGGCCGGTTG
The DNA here is from genome assembly GCF_036850765.1 of Saccopteryx bilineata. Lineage (NCBI taxonomy): Eukaryota > Metazoa > Chordata > Mammalia > Chiroptera > Emballonuridae > Saccopteryx > Saccopteryx bilineata. Next base: position 293,257,026 of record NC_089493.1, read on the forward strand.
GCTCAGCTGTAGAGCATTAGTCCGCTGTGTGGAAGTCCTGGGTTCGATTCCCGGTCAGGACACACAGGAGAAGCGCCCATCTGCTTCTCTACCTTTCTCTCTCTCCTTTCTCTCTGTCTCTCTTTTCCCCTCCTGCAGCCAAGGCTCCATTGGAGCAAAGTTGGCCCGGGAGCTGAGGATGGCTCTATGGCCTCTGCCTCAGGTGCTAGAATGGCTCTGGTTGCAACGGAGCAACAGCCCAGATGGGCAGAGCATCGCCCCCTGGTGGGCATGCTGGGTGGATCCCAGTCAGGCGCATGTGGGAGTCTGTCTGACTGCCTCCCCACTTCTAACTTTGGGGGAAAAAGGAGAAAAAGGGGAAGACCCCGAGGTAGGGATCTCTATGCTGTACCCTATTCCCTGCCTCCAATTCATAACTGCGGCTGGAGTACAGTGAGCGTGGCCTGACCTTAGAGAGGAATGGCCGTCTCACTCTACAGGAAGTGAATGAGACCCACCAGCTGAGAGCTGGCCTCTTGCTTCAAGGGACCTTGTCTAGGACCCAGCTCTGAAACCAAATCTTACCCTTCCACCTTCTCAAACCACCGCTGTGTTAGCCTGGGAGGAATCTTGGCAGAGACCCCGAATTGCCAGTCCTAGTCTGTTGTCCCCTAGGGATGGCGACATCCTTCCCAACTCCCTCAGGGGCGCACAGTTTATAGTTCACACAACTCAGATCCGGGACAGTGGTGTTTGAAGTAGCAGGAGATTCTGACGGAATTCAGCTCAAGTTCAGGGTGTTTGGCTCTTTTGCTTATAACCATGTTGGCTCCTGTTAGGGCTCCTGAGAGGTGATTCCACGAAGGACAGCATCCGCAGGAAACAACACATCGCCTTACTCTTAGGGCCCCCAGTGGCCCCCAGTGGCCACCACCCAGCGGAAGGATCTCGAGAAGAACTGGAATAATAAAAAAAATGTAGCTCATTCTAAAGAACTGTGAGGGTTTCTGCTGCCTTCTCAACCCCAGTTCCAGTTTGACCACCAAGCTGGCCCCCGAGCTTGAAACGAGTGCCCCATGGCGTGCCCACGGGAAGGGGAGGGGAGGGCCCACCACGTGGCACCCAGGGGCGGGAGAGAGAGGAGGGGCGTTCATCGCCGGGTGTCAGACCCAAGTGCTGGAGTCTTCTGGGAGACGCATGTCAGAGAGACAGGTTAGGGCCACTGAGTTAGAGCCAGGTGGTTCTGCTCCAGAGCGAGGTTGGAGAACAGTTAGGGTTCAGGAGCTGTGGGGTGCGGCTTCCTCGGGTCCAGACCACACTGCCTCCTGGGCGCCCACTCAGTCCGGGGTGAGAGGGAAGGTCTGCCCCACGGGATGAGGAGAAGGTGCGGGGGAGACTGTGTTCCCCTCCCCCTCCGCTCCTGTGTGCTGTAAAGACCCCCTTCTCTTAGGTGGGAGAGACGCAGCAGCCTCCCCGGCCTCTCTTCCAGGCCTGGACTATTTTTTTTATTTATTTGAACTGGCATTTCTTCACAAATGCCGGCTTTATGGGAAGCCAGTTCCGATAAGGACACTGGAGGAACAGAAAGGAATTTTTTCCAGCGAGCCTCTGAGAGGAAGGACTGTGAACTCATTGGATCCTCCCCTGGGAGGTCCACCCCATGCTCCCATGGCCCGACGGGGTCTCTGGTCCAGATTCCAAGCCCATGTGATGGGTTTGGGCCTTTCCAGGGCTCGCTGAGTTGCAGGAAGGCCACTGCCTTCCCTGCTGTGCCATCCGCAGTGCCCGGCACCGCCCTGGGCACGCTGTAAGCTCGGAGGCACCGGCTGAACGAATGCGCGAGGGAACGACTGCGTGAATGTGAACGGAGACGGGTTTCTCTGTCTCGCCAGCCTCGCCGGCCTCGCCGGCTCCGAAACCCGGATCCCTGGGACCTTGGGCGAGTCGTTCCCATCTCTGGCTCTGAAGTGGCTCATCTGGAGGCAGAAATAACAACGGCACCGACTTCGGAAGGCTGCTCTGAAGATTAGTTATTTCCATGTTTCGTGCTCAAGACAGGGTCCGTTAGCAACCGTATCTATTATCATTAAACTTAAAAAAAACTACAGCATGTTATCAATTTTTAATTTGCTGAATAGGCCATTAAAAAATACAAGCGATAGCATTTATTTTCATTGGTTCATCTAGAAAGGACATCTTCACATAACAACCGAGGAAGAAGAGCATATTCTCAGAGTAATGATCACTCCTTTAGGTTTTTAATAAATCTAACCTTATAAAAATTATCTGCACTGTCTTTTTTTTTTGTTTTTTTAAATGATCGAGGACTAATGGAAACACTGTCCAATGGTCTATATGTATTTTTTCTCTCTCCAACCCACTGAACTGGATCGCTTCTCTCTGAAGGCAGTGACCTCGAGCTGAGGCTCCCGGCCGGCAGTCTTGGTGTCTCTTTGCTCAGAGTGGCACCGGGTTGTTAAGAAGAACCCTGGGCCACGCGGGCCTGGCGTAGCCGGGCAGGGCGTGGGTTGTCGCTACTGCCTCTGGGCACCTGTGGACAGGACTCTGTCTTGACTCAACCAAGAGAGTGTTCTTTGTCCCTTATTGTGACACCTTGGCCACACCTACCTACCTCCTCTTGAGGTGTTGTTCAGGAAGAACTTCCTAGAACTCCTTTGATTCCTAGCGTTGGGATGGGCGCTGAGAGGGATCTCCGGGTTAGCTGGTGGCCTGACTGGGACTGGATGAACGGTATCATGTCATTCGCACGTCTGGGGTTGTCTCTGCTTAGGCTGTGGTGAGACACGTGTGTCTCGTCACCTAGAAGGCTCGTCTAGACTTACTCATGTTATGATCACAAGCTCCCCTTGCAGTGAAGGGAGAAGATTTCCATTACATAGCACTTTCCACATTTGTGACTGCATCATCATTGTGATGGGCTTACTGGCCAAAACCTGTCACAGGACCAGGCTCAGAGTCCGTGTGGGAGGGCACAGCCGGAGGGTCTGGACACAGGAGGCATGGGCAGATTGTACCTACCACACTGGTGAAAGCACGATGCTATTTTGTGTGTGTGAGAGGAGGGGAGATAGTGAGATAGACTCTCGCGGGCGTCCCGATCGGGATCCACCCAGCAACCCCTGTCTGGGGCCAATGCTTGAATCACCCAAGCTATCCTCAGCGCCTGAGGCCATGCTGGAACAACCTGAGCTACTGTCTTTGGGAAGGGAAGAGAGAGAGAGAAGGGGGAGAGGGTGGGAAGAGAAGTAGATGGTCGCTTCTCATGTGTGCCCTGATCGGGGATTGAACCCGGGACATTCGCATGCCAGGCCGATGCTCTATCCACTTAGCCAACTGGCCATGGCACGATGTTATTTTTAAGAAAAGTAAAACCATTTCCCTCAGGTTAAAACAACTTATTCATGGCAGAATTTGGGCAAACTCCAAATGCAGAGATTTCTCTAATAAGCATAATGTTTCAGACCGTGGGCTCTGGGTCTAGACTTCCGGAGGTCAGACCCCCAGTTTGGCCACTTTCTGGACTGGTGTCCTTGCCTAAGTGTTACCTGGTCTCTCCATCCTGCAGTCTCCTCATCTGTATTATAACGATAATGAGACCACTGGGGTGGTGTCCTGAGCGTGAAATGAGCTAATGGATGGATGTGGGGTGCACGGTGCAGAAACATGACAGCTACTATCATTGTCACCAAGGTCCCAGTGCCACCTCTGTCCCCTGCCCAGCTGTGTCCTGCCACGGAACACGGGCGGGTGTGGTTAGCACCACAGTGCCGCGGGCAGCGTTCCGGAAACGCCTCTCCCCCCCTTTTACAGAAGCCGTGGGAGCTGACAGATTGGTAAGCCTCTCTGTCACGAGCATTACTCACAGGGTGAGGTGACATTATTTTCACTTTCAGAGATCACGGCTCTGGGATTCCCTTCAGATGTATATTCTCATTAAATGAGAAGGTAACTGTCACTCTAGGACATATCTGGTCAGAAAGGCATGCCCGGGGGTCTCCCTGGGAAGGGTCTGTGTCATCTCCACTGCCCGGTGGTCCCCGGCACAAAGCAGACAGCGGGAGGCTCCTCCGTGTCTGCAGAGAGGCCCTGGTCTTTGACGCGTTGCCTTGGAAAAAAAGCTGAGACAGACCTAACCGCGGGTAATTAATTCTCCTGGTGTTTTGGGGTATGTGCATCTGCCTCGGTGGTTACATTTGTTAATATCAGGTGATAGGGATTTCTTTCAGAACGATTGTAATAAAAATTAAAAAAAAAAAAAAAAAGGAAAGGAAAGGAACGTGTTTGAACCACTAAGCAGGCCGCCCTAAATCTCTGGCCTATTTGGTATGTAACACCTTTCATCCAGCATGCATTTTTTATAAAGGGATTGAAAACCCAGGAAATAAAACATCATCATGCACAAGACAGGGCTTCCCAGGCAAACCGGAAGGGAGCATCCAGCCCCTGGGGAGCAGGGCAGCTCTGGGGGGCGGGGCACAAAGCCCGGCGCTGGGGAGGAGCAGGGCTCCAGGGAAGGTAGCGGACCCTAGAGAGAGCCACCGAGGTGCTGAGCTGTGGTTGGCCCCTAAGAAAGTGTCAAGGAGTAAGAGACATTGGTCTTCACCCAGGAGGCTGAGCCTGTGGCCGGACCCAGAGCAGCTGGGCCGTGGGGCTTCCACAACTCCCACCCTAGTCTCAGCCAGCAGTAACCGCAGTTAAGATAACATTCTAATAGCAGGTGGAAGTCCTGGGTTCGATTCCCAATCAGGGCACACAGTAAAAATGACCATCTGCCTTCTCCTCCCCCCCCCCTCTCCCCTTCTGCGACCATGGCTCAAACAGTTTGAGAAAGGTGGCCTTGGGCTCTGAGGATGGCTCCATGGCTTTGCCTCAAGCACTAAAATGGCTCAGTTGCCGAACAACGGAGCAGTGACCTCAGATGGGCAGAGCATCACCCCCTACTGGGCTTGTCCGGTGGATCTGCCTCCCTGCCTCTCACTTAATGATAATAATAATAATAAGAAAGATAACATTCTAACAAACAAATGCAAACATGCATAGTGTCTCAAACATCATCCACTCTTATTTTTTCCTCATGTCCAGTCCAGAATGGGTGCTCCTGGTGTGTAGGCACCTCTCCCCCAGGTGGGTGTTCAAGGATCCGGTCTTCTACAAGCTGCGGCCTGACCATCTCGGAAAGTGCTTCCCGACGTTCACACGTGCCCGGAGGGTGACACAGGGAGCACTACGGCTCAGGCCGGGCTGGGGCTGCGTTATATATACTCACATTTCATTGGTGGAAACTCAGCCACCCGGCCTCACCTGGCTGGGACAGTCTGGAAACACTGTCTCACTGTATTCTCCCCTCCCACCAAAGGGATACCAGTCTTGGCAAATGCATAGTCGATTTCCGCCACTCCTATATTGTAGTATTTGTATTATTTACATTTTTGCCTGGTAATAATCTATTAATCTGTGTACCAAGGCTACAGTGGTCATTTCAGTTCTCGAAGGAACGAACTAGACCCCAACCCTTCTCCTGGCCCGCAGGGCCTGCGCCGTTGACAGCCTGCGCCCTTGAGAGCCCAGTTGCATCTCAGACCCACCTTGCGCCCTCACCCTCGGTCGGGGCCTCTGTACCCCCACACAGGTCCTGAAACAGCACGTCGAGCTCGTCCCTGTCGGATCAAATTTGAAACATTTATGTAATAACACACATTTGATGTATTTTTTTCTAGCTTCATGGATGTACAATGGGCATGTACAAATGGTATAGATCAAGGTGTATAATGTTTTGATGGTTCAAGGCACGTACACATTGTGAAATGATCACCACCATCAAGCTAATTAGTACATTCATCTCATTATAGTGTGTGTGTGTGTGTGTGTGAGTGTGTGTGTGAGTGTGTGTGAGTGTGTGAGTGTGTGTGTAGAGAACACTCAGGATCGTCTCAGCAAATTTTATTTTTATTTTTTATTTTATTTTTTTTTTTATTCATTTTAGAGAGGAGAGAGAGAGGAGAGAGAGACAGGGGGGAGGAGCTGGAAGCATCAACTCCCATACGTGCCTTGACCAGGCAAGCCCAGGGTTTTGAACCGGCGACCTCAGCATTTCCAGGTCGACGCTCCATCCACTGCGCCACCACAGGTCCGTCTCAGCAAATTTTAAGCATAAAGTATATTATTGCTAACTGTAGTCACCACACTATGCTTTAGATCTCAGAACTTGTTCATCGCTAACTGCAAGTTTGTATCCTTTGAGCAACATCTCTTCTCCCCGTCTCCCGCCTCCCCATCTCCCCGTCCCCCCGCTTCCCTGTCCCCCCGCCTCCCCGTCCCCCCCGTCCCCCCGTCCCCTCCCCCGTCCCCCCGCCTCCGTCCCCCCCGCCTCCCCAGTCCCCCCTGCCTCCCCATCCCCCGTCCCCCCGCTCTCCCCGTCCCCCTCCCGTCCCCCCGTCCCCCCGCCTCCCCGTCCCCCCGTCCCCCGCCTCCCCGTCCCCCCGTCCCCCCTGCTCCCCGTCCCCCCGTCCCCCCGCCTCCCCGTCCCCCTGTCCCCTCGCCTCCCCGTCCCCCCGTCCCCCCGTCCCCCCGCCTCCCCGTCCCCCCGTCCCCCCGTCCCCCCCGCCTCCCCGTCCCGTCCCCCCGCCTCCCCGTCCCCCCGCCTCCCCATCCGCCCATCCCCCGCCTCCCCCGTCCCCCGCCTCCCCCATCCGGCCCATCCCCCGCCTCCCGTCCCCCCCCCCCCCCCCGCCTCCCCGTCCTCCCGTCCCCCTGGCTTCCCTGTCCCCCCGCCTCCCGTCCCCCCTGACCCCCCCGCCTCCCCGTTCCCCCGTCTCCCTGTCTCCCCGAGGCCCCAGCCCCTGGCAACGACTGCTTCCATGAGCTCGGACGTGTCAGATCCCACGTGGAAATGAGATAACACAGTGTCTGATTGTCTGTGTCAGGTTATTTCACTGAACATAGTGTCCTCTGGGCTCATCCATGTTGTTGCAAACGCACGGTTTCCCTCTTTCTTTGTGGCTGAATAATATTCCATTATGTATGTATCCCACATTTTTTTATCCACCCATCCTTTGATGGACCCGCTGGTTGTCCCATATCTTGACTCTGGTATATAATACGGGTGCAGATGTCACTCTGAGGTACTGATCACACTTACCTTGGATAAACAAATACCCACGAGTGGGATTTGTGGATCCGACTGTAGTATAATTTTTAATTTTTGAAGGAACTTCCGCCCTGTTTCCCGTGGTGGCTGTGCCGGTTCACAGCCCCCCCACCCCCCACCCGCAATGCACGTCCCTCCGCGTCCTCGCCGGCGCAGTTACCTCTGGTCTGGTCTTTCCTTAGGTGTTGCTTTCCCACAGAAGGCCCTTCTGGGGGGGGGGGGTCCGTCTCCTTATACTGCTTGTGGTCAAACGTATCACCCTCTGAGAGGTCGTCTCCTGACCATCGTAGGGGGCCAGCCCCTGTCATCAGTCCTCTTCGGTCACACTCAGGGATGGCCTGGCGTTAATGTGCTTGGTGACGTGCTCTCCGCGTCCTCCACCAGCCCAGGAGCTAGAGACGTAGTTCTGGTTCTGCGCACCCCTCGGTGTTCTCACGGTGTCCTCACGGCGTCCTCGCCTCTGCTGGGCGGTGAGGGAGCAGCCACAGGTGCCGTGTGGGATACACGTGTGTGCCTGTTGCCGACGGGACCCCGCTCTCAAAGCCAGGTGGTGGCACAGGCTCCCATTTGCTGATCCTTGTGCTGGAACTGGAGGTCGTCCAGGAGGACAGTGACCTTCTCTGCTTCATTCAGTGCTGCCTCCTCAGCTCTTAGCACGGCGACTGGCCCGTAGGAGGGACTCATTTCATCCAACCCCATGTCCTGGGATTGGGACTGGGCGGTAAGTCCAATATTAAGGGGGAGTGTGGGTATGGAGAGACTCACCCTCTCACACTTAGAGAGATGTGCTGTGGCAACGTGCCTGATTCCACGCCGTCCTCAACGAAAGATCCAGGTGGGCAGAAATCTCAATCTTCCTAGTCAGTCTCCACACTGGGACGGCCACGGAAACAGTGCTGGTTCAGGTTACGTAAGGGGAATTCTATTGAGCTGGGCTTCTGAAAAAAAAAAATAAGTGCCTTCTCGAAGAAAAGGACAGACTTGGTTGTGCATCCTACCTTCTTGTTCTTCTTCCTGACTGGGATGCAGATGTGATGCCCGGAGGTACCGCAGCCACCTTGTGGGCACACGGCACGAGCCCTGGGCTGCGGATGGCGGAGCAGCACAGTGGAAGGGCTCTCCACCCGCCCAGTGTCACCGAGACTCTGCACCAGTGTTCAGAGCTCACTGGGCTTCTTGCTATTTAAGGCAACTCACGCTTCACTTGTTCAAGTCGCTGGGAGCGAGGCTTTCTTGTGCTTGGAGCTGAGCACAGCCTCACTAAGATGCCTGAGGACGCCATCATGCCAGCGGCCCCATTCCCCGCCCTTTGTTCTCCCTGGCCATCTCAAACGCTCCTCTCTCTAATCACCTCTGTCCTCTTCCTCGTTACTCTCTTCTCGTTCATCGCTGCCTGTTCGAGTTCCCAGCAGCACTTGGGATGAAGTAACGAGGAAAATTCCCGGTCCTGGGAGATGCAATCCTGCTGAGGCACCGTGAGGATTTGGGGACGTGGACAGCACCTCGCACCACCTGCTCATCCTGCCTTTGCCAGCTTCAGCTCCGGGCCTTCTGGCTCTGGGCTGGTTCCTCTGGCGTCCTCTGCAGTCCTCTTCGAAAATGTCATCCCACGAGGACCCCATCCCTGCCTGTCAGCTGCATATCTGCTTCCTGGACCGGGTCTAGCCCAGCTTTACTACAAGAAGGTGGGCGCACGTGATTATTAGAAAAGAGACTTCAAGTGGGCCGTGGCGACATCTCTAGTAGAAACTTTCCTCAAGGACAGCAAGCTGACGTGAGGATCTGAGCTCTTATGGCATCGTTTATTAACTCATTAATTCAGCATTTACTGAATGTCATGTGTGTGCCTCTAGTTCAGGGGTTCCCAAACTACGGCCCACGGGCCGCACACGGCCCCCTGAGGCCATTTATCCAGCCCCTTCTGCACTTCCGGAAGGGGCACCTCTTTCATTGGTGGTCAGTGAGAGCAAAGGGCGGTGTCGCTCATCTATAGTGCTACTCCCAGTGACGTGGGATGCACGCTTCACGGCTCCAGAAGCGCGTCCTATCACTTGTTACGGCTAGCAGTGACAAGTATGGAACTGGACATTGACCATCATTAGCCAAAAGCAGGCCCATAGTTCCCACTGAAATACTGGTCAGTTTGTTGATTTAAATTTACTTGTTCTTTATTTTAAATATTGTATTTGTTCCCATTTTGTTTTTTTACTTTAAAATAAGAAATGTGCAGTGTGCATAGGAATTTGTTCATAGTTTTTTTTTTTGTTTTTTTTTTTTTTTCTGAAGCTGGAAACAGGGAGAGACAGTCAGACAGACTCCCGCATGCGCCCAACCGGGATCCACCCGGCACGCCCACCAGGGGCGACGCTCTGCCCACCAGGGGGTGATGCTCTGCCCATCCTGGGCGTCGCCATGTTGCGACCAGAGCCACTCTAGCGCCTGAGGCAGAGGCCACAGAGCCATCCCCAGCGCCCGGGCCATCTTTGCTCCAATGGAGCCTTGGCTGCGGGAGGGGAAGAGAGAGACAGAGAGGGAAAGCGCGGCGGAGGGGTGGAGAAGCAAATGGGCGCTTCTCCTGTGTGCCCTGGCCGGGAATCGAACCCGGGTCCTCTGCACGCTAGGCCGACGCTCTACCGCTGAGCCAACCGGCCAGGGCCCTCATAGTTTTTTTTTATAGTCCGGCCCTCCAACGGTCTGAGGGACAGTGAACTGGCCCCCTGTGTAAAAAGTTTGGGGACCCCTGCTCTAGTCTGTACTTGACGCAGGGACAGAGAGAGGCAGACGCTCTTCCCACTGTAGGAGTGCTCCCAGCTGAGAGCAGGTGACAGGCACATAAACAGACTCCCCCAATCACAGCGGATCAGTGTCATGGGAGAGAGCCTCAGAAGATGTCAGGGAGAAAGAGAGAGAGAGCGGTTCACCCTGCCTGGCAGCCTGGGGATGGAGTTATGGTTCCATCTGACCTGGATTCAAATACAAATTAAATCTGGACTAGAGGGAAAATTAAAATACTGTTGTTCACCAATGCTAATTCTTTACCAGCCGGGTGTGGGGGGTGGTCACTAATGCTCCAACATTGAACCAGGCCTCCTCCGGGCAGCCCAAGTGACCGCGCCGTGGGCGCGGTGACCAGCACACACTGATTCTGCGGGTGTCATTTCTGAGCCGCCACCTCCTCCTCCTCCTCCTCCTCCGGGCGCCATGATGCCTTCTCCTCTGACCTTGTACCTTTCAGAGGAGATACCAACTCTTTCTCCTGAAAATCGGTCCTGTAGACATCAGTGTGATGTGTGGGTATCGGCAGGCACGGACCGTTGAACCGGGGGAGCTAGCGTCTGACGCCGTCCGGAGAAGAACGTGGCCGAAGGAGAGCCCAAGGCCCAGAGGCCGTCGGTCAGCGGGTGGCCCTAGGCCGGCTGCTCCTCCCTGGGCTTCCGTGTCCCATCTGCAGATTGGAGGCGATGAACCGGATGGTGGACCTTGGCGACCAACCTCGATGCGCACGGGCGGACACAGAGATAAGGGAACAAGGAAGCAAGCCGGTGGTGCGTGCACGTATCGCGGGCGGTGACCAGTGTTGGGGTCGATGGCACCCCGGAGAAGCTGCCAGGCCCTGTCGCCGCTTTGTACCATTGTATCTGCGCAGGATGCGGGCCCAGAGTTCAGACAGCTGCTGCTGCTTCTTTTTTTTTTCCTAGAGAAGCCAGTAATCTAGAATGTTTGAGAGCTCTCCAGATTTGTAAAAGTTGGCCTAACACATTCTGAAACCCTGAGAAGACCAACTGATCTCATCCAACGGTCAAATTTCAGCCACGCGTCCCCGGTTTCCGTCCTCTTCTCCGGCCGGTCCGCCTTCCAAATCTGCTGGTCTGCGGCCCGCTGATGCTACCTTGGTCAGGGAGGGAACTCCTACCGTGAACCCCGGGCGCCCTGCCATGGTTGTTTAAAAAGCAGGCCAGAGGGTATTGTGCCGAGTGAAGTAAGTCAGACTGAGAAAGACAAAGACTGCGTGATCTCACTTATCTGTGGAATTGAATGAGCAGAATGAATAAACAAACAGAACAGAAACAGACTCGTAGATTCAAAGAACATTTTGATGGTTTGCTGGATCGGGGGTGGTGAGGGGTCTGGGTGCAAATGGTGAAGGGGCCTGACCAGGCGGTGGCGCAGTGAATAGAGAGTCGGACTGGGAAGCGGAGGACCCAGGTTCGAGACCCCGAGGTCGCCAGCTTGAGCACAGGCTCATCTGGTTTGAGCAAAGCTCACCAGCTTGAGCCCAAGGTCGCTGGCTTGAGCAAGGGGTCACTCACTCTGCTGTAGCCCCCCAGTCAAGGCACATATGAGAAAACAATCAATGAACAACTAAGGTGCTGCAATGAAAAATTGATGCTTCTCATCTCTCTCCCTTCCTGTCTGTCTGTTCCTATCTGTCCCTCTCTCTGTCTCTGACACACACACACACACACACACACACACACACACACACAATGGGGAAGGGATTACGAAGTAAGAATTGGCAGTTACAGAACAGTCACAGGGATGCAAAGTACAGCAGAGAGAAGGTAGTCCATACTGCTGCAGTAACTGTGGCCGGTGCCAGGCGGGTACTAGAAATACTGGGTGATCACTTTGCAAGTAATAAAAATTGTCTAATCACTACGCCGTACAACCTGAAACTAATCAATATTGTATGTTAACTGTAATTGAAAAATAAAAAAAAATTATGAAAATAAGCTCTGTTATTTAGCTGAACAAGGTGGACACATCACTTCTCTCTTCTATAAACTGGAAAACAGTGGGGTGTGTCTCATCAGCGCCACGAGGATGACAGGAAATGATGTATCTGAACTACTCTGCCCGGGGCACAGCCATGAGGGACTCCTCTGTTCCTTGTGTAATCCTTTCTTTTCGCGCTTTATTTACCCGTGCAGTCAATAAATAACAACGAGGCACCGGCAGCGGGACAGGCATTGCGCCGTGTGCGGAACGACGGCCCTGCCCAAGCCGAGCGGGGCGGCTCTCCTCCCTCTCCGAAAGATTAATCACCAGGCTGGCGGGCGCGCAGTCCTTACGGAATGCTAATTGTGTGCCGTGTGCTGTGCTCACTGCTTCAAAAGCGTGAGCCCTTTGATGCTTGTGATCAGTAGATACTGTAAGGTATCTGCTGTTATTCCCACTTCACAGATTAAAAAAAAAAAGAAGAGCAGAGAGGAGAGAGATTATTTGCTTCAGATTACACAACTGATCATGGTAGAGCTGGGTCTTGAACCTTGTTCTGCCCGACCTGAAGTACCTGGTACCTGTGACGTCAGGCTGTGGGTCAGGCCAGTGAGCTAACAATAATAGAGGACAATGTGATAGAGGCTGCGAGAGAGGAAATGGTGTGTGTGTGTGTGTGTGTGTATGATGGGGGTGATGGAAGACAAAGAAAGTGTCCCAGAAGAAAAGTGTGTGAGCTGAGGACTCACAGCCCTGGGGACTGTGATGAGAGAGGCATTGTGTGGGCATCCACAGTGGTGACTGAGGTGGCAGGATCTTTCCACAGCCCCTCTGGGCTCCCCGGCTTTGCGCCTCTCGTGGGAAGAGTTTCCGTTCTTCAAGCATCACGCATAATCTATTGCAGGGGTCGTCAACCTTTTTACACCCACCGCCCACTTTCGTATCTCTGTTAGTAGTAACATTTTCTAACTGCCTACCGGTTCCACAGTCATGATGATTTATAAAGTAGAGAAGTCACTTTACTTTATAAAATTTATAAAGCAGAGTGACAGCAAGTTAAAGCATATAATAATAATTACTTACCAAGTACTTTATGTTGGATTTTTGCTAAGTTTGGCAGAATAAATCTTTATAAAACAACTTACTCTAGTTAAATCTATCTTTTTATTTATACTTGGGTTGCTCCGCTACCGCCCACCATGAAAGCTGGAATGCCCACTAGGGGGCGGTAGGGACCAGGTTGACCACCACTAGGGGGCAGTAGGGACCAGGTTGACCACCACTAGGGGGCGGTAGGGACCAGGTTGACCACCACTAGGGGGCGGTAGGGACCAGGTTGACCACCACTGGTCTATTGGAAAGAGACCATTTGGACGGAGCGGAGAGGGAAGGGAATTCCTAAGGCAGCGGCAGAGGAGAGACATCCTTCCTGGAGAGCGGGGACCAGCTGAGCTTCCACCACTCTGCTCGTTCCTCTTGAAAACTTTGCTTTTGGGACCAGTGGCTCCATGCTAACAGCTCAAGGCCACGTGACGGGGCCCGGCAGGATTGCCCAGTGGTTAAACCCGAGGACTCTGGCATCGGACCGTTGGGATCCTACGAGAACTTAATTTTTCCTGCTTCAGTTTCCAAGTCTGCCAGGTGAACATCGCAAATGGTTGAGCTCATCTCTTAGAGTAACTGGGATGACTAAATGAGATAATGATGGGGGAAGGCTGGATAAAATGTATAAATTGCTGGACATCGTTGTCTTGTTCCTGACCTAAAGGGAAACACTTTTGGTTTTAGCCCGTTGAATATGAGGTTGGCTGTGGGTTTGTCATATGTAGCCTTTATTATGTGAGGTATGTCTCCTCTATTCCCACTTTGCTGAGACTTTTTATCATAGATGGATGCTGGATTTTATCCAATGCTTTCTTTGCATCTATTGATATGATCATGTGGTTTTTATCCTTTATTTGGTTTATGTGCTGTATCACATATATTGACCTGCAGATATTGTACCAACCTTGCTTCCGTGGAATAAAGCCCACTTGATCATGGTGTATAATCCTTTTAGTGTATCCAAAGCTGGATCTGTTGCTGTTATTTTGTTGAGAATTTTAGCCTCTATGTTCATCGGGGATATTGACTGACCTATACTTTTATTTCTTTGAAAGTGTCTTTACCTGGTTTTGGAATTAGCATCACGTTGGCATCAGAAAATGGCTTGGGAGTCAGTCCTCACTCCTCTTGAGTTTTTGGAGTAGTTTGGGGAGGACAGGTGTTAATTCTCCCTTGAATGCTTAGTAGGATTCACCTGTGAAGCCATCTGGTCTGGGACTTCTGTTTGGAAGTGTTTTGATTACTGCTTCAGTTGCACTAATTGTAATCTGTCTATTCAGATTCTCTGATTCTTCCTGATTCAGTTTTGGAAACCTGCATGTTTCTAGTAATTTATACACTTTGTCCAGATTGTTCAATTTGTTGGCATATTGCTGTTTGCAGTACGTCCTTACCTTGCACTGTATTTCTTTGGCGTCTGCTGCGACTTCCACTCTTTCATCTCCGATTTTATTTACTCGGATCCTCTCTCTCTCTTTTTTCTTGTTGGGTCTGGTTAAAGATTTGTCAACCTTGTTTATCTTTTCAAAGAACCAGCTCTTAGTTTCACTGATATTTTGTATAGCTTTTTTATTTTCTATTTTGTTTATTTCTGCTCTTACCTTTATTATTTCCTTCCTTCTACTCACCTAGGGCTCTGTTTCTTGTTCTGTTTCTAGTTCCTGTAACTGTAGGATTTGATTGCTCATTTGAGATATTTCTTGCTTCTCGAAGTAGGTTTGTGACGCTTGGAGTTTCTCTCTCAGGACCTGCTTTCACGGGGTCCCACGGATTTTGGCTGGTTGTGTTCTCATTTTCATTTGTTTCAAGGTATCTTTTGGTTGTTCCTTGATCTCACTGTTAACCCATTCATGGTTTAGTGACACGTTATTGAGACTCCGTGTCTTTGTGTGCTTTTCAGGTTTTTTTTTTCTTCTTCTTGTGATTGATTTCTAGTTTCACACCATTCTGGTCAGAGAAGACGCTTGATATGATTTCAATCTTCTTAAATTTATTGACTTGTTTTGTGTCCCAACATGTGATCTATCCTAGAAAATGTTCCATGTGTACTTAAAAAGAATATATAGTCTGCTGCTTTGGGGTGAAATGTTCTGAAGGTATCAATTAAATCCAGTTAATCTAGTGTGTCATTTAAGGTAGCTATTTTCTTGTTGCTATTCTGTCTGGAAGATCTATCCATTGATGTCAACGGTGTGTTAAAATTCCCTATTATAACTGTATTGCTGTTGATCTCTCCCTATATGTCCATCAAGTTTTGCTTTACATATTTATTTGTTCCCATATTGGGTGCATAAATGTCTACAAGGACTATATCCTCCTGTTGGATTGCTCCATTTATCATGTAGTATCCTTCTTTATCCTTTACTATAACCTTTGTTTTAAAGTTTATTTTGTCAGATGTAAGTATTGCTAATCCAGATTTTTTTTGTCACTTGCATGAAAAATCTTTTTACTTTTAGTCTGTGTGTCCTGAGGTGGTCTCCTGTAGACAGGATATACGGGTCTTGCTTTCTTATCCATTTAGCTACCTTATGTCTTTTGATTGGAGGATTTAAACCCATTACATTTAAAGTGATTATTAATAGGTAAATATTTATTGCTGTTCTATTCTTTTAACTATATGCCTCTGTTTCTTCTTCTCCTCCCCCTCCTCCTCCCTCCCTCCTCCTCCTCCTCCTCCTCCTCCTCCTCCTTCTTCTTCTTCTTCTTCTTCTTCCTCTTCTTCTTCTTCTTCGGATAGGCCTCTAAACATTTCTTGCCATACTGGTCTGATGGTAACAAACTCCTTTAGCTTAGTCTTATTTCAGAAACTCTTTCTACTTCTGTTTTAACTGGTACCCTTGCTGGGTAAGGTAGCCTTGATTGTAGGTCTTTTTTTTTCCTCATCACTTGGAATATTTCATGCCTGGGATGTTGAGAAATCAGCTGACAGTCTTATGGGAGCTCCCTTGTAAGTAAACAACTGCTTTTCTTTTGCTGCTTTTAAGATTTTCTCTTTGTCTGTAAACTTTGCATTTTGATTGTGATGTGTCTTGGGGTGGGCCTCTTTGGGTCCATCTTGTTTGGGACTCTCTGTAATCCCTGGACTTGTGTGTCTTTTTCCTTTATCAGGTTAGTATATTTTTCAGTCATTATTTCTTCAAATAGGTTCTCAATCCCTTGTTTTCTCTCTTTCCTTCTGGTACTCCATGATACAGATGTTGTTATATTTCATGTTGTCCCAAAGATCCCTTGAATTCTTCTCATTCTTTTTAATCCTTTTTACTTTTTGGTGTTCTGATTGGACATTTCCTTTTTTTCTACTTTGTTTTGCAAATTGCTGATTCAGTCCTCTGCTTCATCCCTCCTACTGTTTATTCCTTCAGGTGTCTTCTTGATGTTGGATATTGTATTCTTCATTTTTGACTGTTTCCTTTCTAAGCTAAGTCCTTTTTTTTTTTATGCTGGCTATCTCTTTGTTGAAGTTTTCACTGTGTTCCTTGAGCATGCAACTCCTTGGAGCTCTGTATCTGATAAATTGCTTATCTCCATGAGTGTTCGCTTCTTTTCCGGAGAGTTCTTCTGTTTTTTTTTTTTCATTTGGAGCCTGTTGCCTCGTCTCCTCATTTGGGCTGTCCTTTGGTGTTTGTTTCTATGTATTAGATAGATCATCTAGGACTCCCAGTTTTCCTGGGTTGGGCTTATGTAGTAGGCGTTCTGTTGGGTCCAGTGATGCAGTCTTCTTGATCACCTGAGCTGTGTGCTCCAGGAATGTTCCCTTGTGAACGTTATGTGGGTCCTTCTACTGTAATTGAGTGTTGGTTTCTCTTGGCCCGTTGTGCATGGGATTGAGCCTCAGGTGGGCTGGCTGTGAGGCTCTGTGTTGACCCATATGTGTGAGCTACTATGCAGGTTCTGACCGCACAAAGCAGAATTTGTCTCTGGTGGGTTTAGCGCCTGACGAGCTCTCCCTTTGGATATGTTACTTGTAAAGCTGACTCAGTCCTGCTCTGATGTTGTCTGAAGCTGGCCACTGGGTGTGTAGGTTCTGCGACTCTTAGGAGGAAACCTGGTGCAGGCCAATCTAAGACGCCGCCTGTGACTGGCCCCCTGCAACCTTCGTGGAGCTACAAGTAACCCACAGCTAGTGGCAGCCTCCGCTGGCTGGGAAGGGCCAGGCTGCACACTCAGGCCAGCCTTTACCAGCAGCTGGTGCAAATCGTTTAACTCTGTGCTGGAGCCAAATCTCGTACTCCTATCTAGTCTTGCTGGGGATAAGGAGATGAACCAGACAGGCAAGTTTCTTATACTCTTAAAACAGCCAAACAATAATTAGACCAAATAATTTGGAAGATTGAACGAAGAAAAGTTAGAGCACGTTCTGGGAAGGTAGGGACCGTGGTGGCGGCGGGCCCTGCAGGAAACTACGGACGTTTGCTGCGAATCAGCGTGGACGAACCTCGGCGCCCTTCCTTGGTGACAGAACATTTGCTTCTGCCAGGATAAAAATAGTTTGATTAGGGCTCCAAACTCCAACTTCCTTTTCCTCTCCCTGTCTTGGTCTACAAAGCTTCGCCTGCAAATCAGCTCCGGGGAGCCCAGGCTGAAAGACGCCGCATGTGCGTTTTATTTCTAGGTAAGCCGGGTCTGATTTTGATGAACCCCACTGACATGTGTGTTTTCTTGCTCAGTAATCCAGGCTTGGATTTTTTTTTTTTTATCAGCCTCACTGCCCAATTTCCATTTACTGTGTTCCAACTTCTGCCTGACTCTTTCATGTGAGTTGATGGGAAGTCTATGCTGGAACGAAGTAAATTGAATTGGAAGCACACATGCATGTGGACACGGAACAAAGCGCTGCACCGGTCGGGACGGCTCCCAGGCGCGGAGGGATCTGGGGCGACGCGGCACGTGCCTGTCAGCAGCAGGGACGACGGGAATCAAGTGGTCAGAGAGCTACGTTTGCAAAGGCCGCTCATTAGAGCTACGGCCAGGACGGTTGCTGGCGCTGCTTTATCAGGGCCCCTTGAATTTTTTATAGAAATAAGAAACAACCGATTTTTTTTGCCTTCCTAAATCAAATTGGAGCTGTCTTCTTCTTCTTTGTTTCTTCCAATTTTATTACGACCCGAGTTAGGCTCGGAGACCCCTGGATGCCTGTCTTCTGAGACGTCGTGCGGCTCATTGCTGAAGAACTTGATATGAAAACCTGGGAAGCACCCATTAAGCACCTACTGTGTGCGTAGTTACCTGATGAAAAGGGAAGAAAAAGAAAAGGGATCATTGCCACTGTGGAGCTCCCTTCTGGAAGATGTGCCCGCAGGAGATGAAAGCCATCCTGAGGCGCAGGCCTGACGGAGGGCTGGTTGGGGGCGTGCACAGCGGTGGCTGGGTCCTTGCCCTCCCTCCCACAGACCCAACCCCCGCCCGTCCGGCCCCTGCTCCGGGGACACCGCCCCGGGGAGACTGGGTCCTCTGACCTCCCCCAGGGAGGCAGCCTCCAAACCCCGGGCAACGTTAATCACCTCTTGCTGAAATTCCTTCTCAGTGACAAGGCCGCCGACGAAACTCCCAGGGACGGAAGTGCACCACTCTTCATACCCATAAATAATTGCTACCCTGCAGGCATGGCTGGGTCAGGACTCCAACAACGTCACCTGGGCTCTGTCTTTTGTGTCTTGTTGCTTCACTTTCAGAAAAGCTCTTCTCTGGGGGCGGGGGGGGGGGGGAACAGTCCGCTCCAGGTTGATAGATACCTCCCCAGTTCAGCAGCTTCCAAGAGAAAGCAAGCTTTTGTGGATCCCAAGAGATCTGGGTGGGACTTGAATCCCATTGGACCAAGTTGAGTCACGTGACCTTTCCTGAACCAATCAGCGTGGCCTGAGGAATGCAGCTTCCAAGAGAAAGCAAGCTTTTTTTGGATCCCAAGAGATCTGGGTGGGACTTGAGTCCCATTGGACCAAGTTGAGTCACGTGACCTTTCCTGAACCAATCAGCGTGGCCTGAGGAAGGACCAAAACCCACCATGGGCTCCGCCCTGTCGGTGGAGAGTGTGGTCAGTCACTCCCCTGTGGCATGAAGTCATGGTGGATCGTGGGTGGTCCTGCAAAGGAAGACTCAGGTGCTGTGATCCAAAGAAAGGGGATCTAGAGTCTAGAAGGGCAAAAAGTGTTCGGTGCTCACCTCGCTGTTTCATGACACGGCCCACATCCCACCGGCTCTGTACTTATTTCTGCTTATCTACCTTCCCAGATAAATCTTTCTTCAGACCGGAACCCACAGCTGTTTCAGTCTCTCCTGCGTGACCCCGGAGAGAGCCTTTCACGGGCAGGTGCGCAGTAAATAGGGCTCTAATGGAAGAACACACATCCAAGCTCTCCTCTCACTCCCCTCGCTGTAATTACCGTCAGGATCCCCGCGTGGAAGGAAAGGCCCATGTCAGCACTCCCTCCCAACCAATACGTCTTGGTGGAGCGGCAGAGAGCCTCCAGACCTTGGGTCGTTCCTGGATTCTAATGGCTAACAAACAAAGTTTTGAACAAAATTAATGAATGTGTCAAAATCTCCGAGGCTTGATGACTCAGACTCCTTGGGTAAATGTTTCCATGGAATGAGGTAGATTTATCTTTCTATTGTTCATAACTCTAGGTCACGGAGTAGATGAGGCAGGCTGAGGCTTCCATGGGGACAATACGGACATGGGGGCAGCTGGGGGACAGAGACGGCTTTTCAGGTGCTTGGAACATGTGGGGTTCAGAAACGGTGAATTCAGAGTAAGCTGTAGAATGCAGGAGAGTTTTGGTTCTAAAGATCTAGACTCAGCTTTGGATAAACAAAGTCAGGTGCCAGGGTCTAGTCCGGGTAAGGAGATCTGAGTCATGGGGGGCATTCACCAGTGGCTTAAAGAGAAACCCCAACCCTGTTTCGGGGGTAGCTCTTAAATTCAAACACGGGGCTAGCTATGGAGCAGTTGAGCTTGTCGAAAATATGTATGGTATTTCTGATTAACCATCACCCCAATAAACTGAAGTAAATGTACCTCCTCTTTCTGGGCTCACTTTTGAGATGCGGGTTCACTGTGTATGTGGTGCAGGATGAAGGAATTGGTGTCTGCCAGGCGCCCTGGTGGAGGCAGCTGTGGGCACCTGTGTGTGGGTCCGCCGGCCGCGGCCGTGCGTGACAGGTAAGAGCAGAGACTCTGGACTTGCCCAGGTGGGGTGAGAATCTCAGCTCTGCCCCCCGCTGGCTGGGAACCCTTGCACAGTGAGATCCTTCGATTCTCCGACGCTCAGATAAAATGTGAAGGTGAGGATAGCCCCTCCCTCACAGGGAGTGGAGGATGAAAGCAGGGAGTGTCCGTGCAGCCCCCAGCAGAGCGCCCCATGTGGCACACACACCAGAACCTAGTACAATAGATACCCTGGCGTTGTTCTGCCACAGACACGGGGGCCCAAGCCGTGTCTCGCTTTGTACCCACTGCTCTCGAAGAGAAATGAACAATCACATCTTTAAAACAACAAGAATTTATAACGCACTCACTCTCTGCAAAGTCCAATTCTCAGTGCTGTCCAACGATTAAACCCATTTTATTGTTACAACAATCCCATGAGGCGGGGCTCTGTTTATTCCCATTAAAATGAGGAAACTGAGGCACACAGAGATTAAGGGGCTCCTTCCTCTGCAGGAGCAGTGTGAGTGGCGAGTCAACACCTCTGCCCAGAGAGAATGTCGTTTGATTGAACAGAATTGGGGGGCATGGTCCTTGCCTGTGGAAGCAGGCATTTCTGACCAGGACTCTCAGCTTGGGACATCGTTGGATGTGGCATTTTGGAAGAGGCTTGATCATTCCACGCAGTCATCGCGGTACAGCAGGTGACTTTTAAAGCTGCCCTGGCCTAGGGCAGTGATTTTCGACCTTGTTCTCTCATGTCACACACACACACACACACACACACACACACACACACACACACGCTAATTACTAAAATTCTGTGGCACACCAAAAAATGTATCTTTTGCCATCCTGACCCTCCCCCCCCCCCCAAATAGGTATAATTTTGATTTAGTCACACCAGACAGCTATTGTTGTGTTGGCTGTTGTCATTTTTCCTTTCTCTATCGGACAGTCTAAGGGAAAAGAGGGCAGTGCCCTGGTTAAACAGTCAGGTGCTGCGTGGCCGAAAGACCCTGGTGGTGCCCTGGGGAACTTCGCTGTGCTAAGGTCTTGCGCCTAAAGGGTCAGGTGAAGTTTTCCGTCCTTCTTCCTCAATTCCTACTCAAGAATCTCTTGGAATGTCCTGCCTTGAGGTCCTGAAGAACATAACCTGTTTCTAAGGCGGGGAACCTCCCCCCCACAGCTCAGAGGAGGATGTCCCTGCCCCCTGGTTTGCAGGCTAGGGTGGAAGGGAATGACACCCTAGGCCTCACTCTGAGTCCAAGCAGGAGCCCAGAATCAAATCCAAGCACTCCCTTCACAGACAGTGTCCAGGTGTCCCAGGCAGCCCACACCCTGCACCCTCGCCTGCCAGGAAAGTGTCCGCTCCCTGGACATCTGTTACCAGGACCCACTTAAAAGAGCAGCTTGCCTCTTGCATCATTTCCGACCTCACTGCCAGGCGGTTGGTCCGGCTGCTCTTCCTCGGCTCACGGTTCGCGCAGCAGGATTTGAGGCCTCGCGGGTTCCCAGACCCGGACCAAAGGTGGCGTGTCCCCTTTCCGCCCGCCCTCTGCCCAGGTGCAGAGACTGCCGTCCATCCGTCCGTCCGTCTCTGAGATTCCACCGCCGCGATGATCCCCTGGACCTCGACGACCATCTTTGATTTTCTGTTCTTTGCTTGCTCTTCTCTGTTACTTAGCAGCTGTCTTGTAAATCTCAAAAAAGACTGAATACCTCTTGTAACTACACAACAATGCAAAGGCGCTTAGAGAAGTCAATAATTTCTCCCCTTGCTCCTTCTGACTTTCCCTCCAATGCTGGCTGTTTTTTTAACTTGCTACAACAATTCTCAAGCTCATAGAACATGCATGACTATGCATATCCAGTTTTGTAAATTTTGGTAAACTTGGATCATATTACATACATTACCCTGTCGCTTGCTTTCTTATTTCACTTATTACACCAGAAATTCCTGCAGATGATTAGTCGCTGCAGAATATTTCAGTTTGGATTGACGTGATGATTTTATTCTTTTTTTTTTTTTTTCTTTTCATTTTTCTGAAGCTGGAAACAGGAAGAGACAGTCAGACAGACTCCTGCATGCGCCTGACCGGGATCCACCCAGCACGCCCATCATGGGGCCACGCTCTGCCCACCAGGGGGCGATGCTCTGCCCCTCCTGGGCATCACCATGTTGCAACCAGAGCCACTCTAGCGCCTGGGGCAGAGGCCAAGGAGCCATCCCCAGCGCCCGGGCCATCTTTGCTCCAATGGAGCCTTGGCTGCGGGAGGGGAAGAGAGAGACAGAGAGGAAAGCGTGGCGGAGGGGTGGAGAAGCAAATGGGCGCTTCTCCTTGATGATTTTATTCTTCTCAGTCCGTTGACATTCAGGGTGTGTGAGGCTGGATGTTCGGCAGCTCGAGCAATGCCGCATAAACATGCTTGTGTCTCTGTAGTTACTTCCGTTTCTGTAAAAATAGATCATCTGACATCGAGATCGCCACATTGAAGGGTGCATGTGTCTTTTATTACAATAGCTATTTCTAAATTAATTCCCAAAGGGCAGGGAAAGCTTCCAACGGAAATGGGGGAAATACCCGTTTCTCCATATACACACCAGCACTGGGTATTATGTCTTTTTTTTTCTTCTTACTTTCGTTACTCTGATGAAAAGTGGTATCTTGCTATCATTTTGCTATGCATTTCTTTGAAGAATAATAAATTTGTTCACATGTTCACATAGTTCATCGTAGTCTAACCTTCAAAAAGCTCTCCGAACGTGCAGTTATTTTTAAAAGTTAAAATGCCTTAACGTCTTGGTTATAATTACCTTGTGAACCCAGAGCGAGGTTTTATGAGAAGAGGAATACCGCCACAGAAAGCAGGGATGGGAAGGGACCCGTCTGTAGTTCCAAGTCTGTGGGGCATCTGGACTGTGCCACTGCTGGAGCCCAGGCTGTGACACTGGTTTTGCAACACGTTCACATGGGCAGAAACTCAATACAGGGTGTGCAGGACCTCTCTGCCTTACGTCTTACAACCGCCCTTCAGTATCTCAAAATAAAAAGTGTCATTAAAATTCTGGTTAGGATCTAGCTCTGTCTTGTTTAGTGCTGCTTGTCATGACTTTAAAATATTATATTTTTAACACACACATTCAGAAATGTTGTTTAAGGTCTTTTTTTTTTTTTTGGATAGACCCTTCCGGACACTGGCCTGTAATTTCGTCAGCTATGACCTGGCGAGGGACCTAGTCCTGACGGAGTGGCAGTCTGCGTTTCCGTTCTCTGAAGAGACGGAGGGAATATCGTGAGAATGAGCCCGTATGTGAACGTTCGCCTCCCAGAGGAACCTTTCTGGCAACAACACGGTTTGGGCTGACCTTCAGGATGCGCCCGAAGCATCAGTTAGAGGAAAGCTCACCCCCCCTACCCCGCGAGGCATTGATAGCCTGCCCGACATGTGCCAGGCGGGGGATGACGTCTGCGGGTGCCACACGGAACAAGACAGCTCTCGTGGAACTGCCGTCTAGGCAGGGCAGGGGGACCAGCACCAGCCGCCCTCCGATGCGACAGGCTCCTCAGGCACAGGGCACTCGCGGGTCCCTCTCCCCAGACACCTGCCTGCCGGCGTGATCCCTCACCTCCTTCCGACACCGGCTCCAATGTCAGCCCCCTTCCCACCAGGGCTCCTTAGTCCCTGTTTACTTTTCTGTACGACATATCACCTAATCACGGTGTCTACTTTTGCTTCTGTTTATTTCGTATTGTCCGCAGCCCGCTGTTGGAGGACCACTTCCTACGCAGGGCCTGTCTGTTTTACTCACAGGTCAACCCCAAATGCCCGGAGGAGGCCCAGACCCGGAAGCAAGAAATCTTTGCTGAACGAATGAGAAACAGGTTTCTTAGTAGATACATGATTTTTTTTTTTCTTTTTAAAATAAAATACTGAACATTAGGAGTTTCTAAATCCCTGCTGAACGTCATCTTGAGTTCTATTCTACTTCTGTGGGAGCTTTCTCTGGTTTTGGTCCACACGAGACCAATGGACACCTTAAGGGGGGAGGTTCTTGATCGTATGCACAGCTCTAGAGCCATTTAAAGATATGGCTACACAGCAGTTTTTATTTTCTTCTTCTTTTTCTTCTTCCGCTCCTGCTGTAGCTGGGTGAGCTGGTTTGAGGAAATGGGCCGGGTGATGCAATGAGCCAGGTTTTGGTAGCCGGCACCTTCCTCCATCAGCGACTTGAATGAATGCCTGTTCTGTGCAGAGGAGAAGCTCGTGTCCTCCCCACCCGGGAGGAAGCGGCCGGCTCCTGGCTTCCTGCAGCCAGGGGGACCTGAGGCTCAAGCCCCGCCTTTAATTCCCTCCCCGAGGGACCTTTGCCAACTCAGAGTCTCTGAACAGATGAAAGGGGTCAACACAATTGAGATAATCCAGGTGGTGTTTTGGGCACTGTGGCCGGTACACAGTAGCCGCTCAGTTAACAGCAGCAATGAGTTCTTTTTTGCTGTTGGTCTGACGACAACACTTTCCTCTCGAAACCTGAGTGAAATTAAGAAGCTGGAAAGTCTTTTTTGTTTTAGAGGATGATCTGGGCCACTCTCTGCATTTGCTCGAAATGTATTTTATCTCATTTGTTCAATCAGAAAAGAATATCTTGGTTCATGAGCTTATTCCGTTGTAAACACTGTTCTTTGTTTCTTTTTTCTTCTTTTTTTTTACTCTGGCTACAACAGGACGATTCTCCATCCTGAACCTGTGTGTGTGGAATTGTGAGTATTGTGAACGCAAGTGCCCATTAGCTTTATTATAAAACAATGTTACGTTGAGAGAGCTGCCCCTTTGGGAACACATCGAGTGCTGACTCAGCGTTTCGTTCTCCACACCAGCAATTTGACTTCTGCAAATACATTTCGGAACCATCTTTTTAATGACTGGGAGCCTGTGGGACTCCCCCCCGCCCCCACAAGCAGTGGGGGCGATGTTATCATCCTGGGCGCAGTGAGGACAATTGTGCTCCAAGTACTGGGACTCAGGGGCACACGGCCGCAGTACAGGGAGA